>NC_136065.1:688399727-690799727 GCF_964261635.1 Lissotriton helveticus | reverse complement strand
TCCCCTGATGACCTTTGTGTGCTAGGACAGTCGCTCACTCTTGGAGACTTGCTGAAATGACGATTCGCGATCCCCTTAGCACTACGCCACTTGCAGCGGCACATAGCTCATCTCGGACCCGCCAGACTTTCCCTACCCTGGCACGGTCTTGTTTGTTCCATCCGTTGATGCCATGAATGAAGTCGGCCCACGACCCCTTCTGCAGGGCTTCCAGCACTTTCTGGAGCACTACATCAGTGCTGGTTTCTCTCTTGATTTCCTCTTGGGATAGAGCCCATAAACAAGCCCATTGGGAGACCATGCTGACGTACTCCTCCGTCTGTTGTTAGTGTTCGGTATTTTCCTCTGTTGGATCCGGGGGATGTTGCGACAAGAAGTTGGCAGGGCTCTTTGCTCCCGGTCTATACACAAGCTCCATTTGGTAATGCTGCAATTGGATCACCCACCACGCGATGCGTGGTGGCGGGTGTGGCGCGGTGCCCTTGAACAATGGAAGCAACGGTTGGTTGGCCTTCACGACCCTGAAGGGATGGCCGCTGACATACAGATGGAAGTGGCTGCAGGCCCCCTTTCATTGCCAGTGCTTCCCGTTCAATTTGGGAGTAGCGGGCCTCAGTCGGGGTGAGGGCTTTACTTGCGAATGCTAGCGGGGCCCATTTAGCTGGTTCAGTCTCTTGGGCAAGGAGTGCTCCCAGTCCTACGGGGCTAGCATCCTCGACAAGTTCTGTCGGCCGGGTGGTATCAAAATAAGCCATTGTGGTCTTCCCCAACAGCTCTGACTTCACCTGTTGGAGAGCTTTCTGTCCCCACTTCCAGCTTGCCTCTTTCTTTGTTAGAGCCCGCTGGGGTTCAGATATGGTAGCCAGGTTGGGTATGAATCGCCTACAGTATGTGGCCATGACTAGGAAGCTTCGGATTTCAGACACTGTAGTGGGTATGGGGGCCAGCTGAATGGCCTGCGACTTCCTGGGATCTACCTTCACTCCATCTTGGCAGAATTCGTAACCAAAGAACTCTATGGATTTTTGGAAGAACTGGCACTTTTCCCGGTGAAGGGTTACTCCGCGATCGGCGAGGCATTGGAGGGTGGCGCGGAGGTGATGATGGTGATCTTCAATGGTCGCAGAGTGTATCAGTATATCGTCACTGACGTTCAACACTGCCTGGAGCCCCGAAAGCACCTCTCTGATGGCGTTCTGGAAAATCTCAGCTGCCGAGGAGATACCAAAGTTCAGCATTTTGTAGCGGAGTAACCCAGGTGAGATGAGAACGTGGTAATGTATTGGCTTTCCTCTGCTATCTGACGTTGAGATCCAGCTTGAAGAACCAGCGAGACCAATTGAGATCAGCTAGGATATCGCCAGCTGTCGGCGTTAGGTGCCTCTCGCGCTTTATTGCTTGGTTGGGCATGCAGAGTCTGGTTTTTCCAGGCTGCTTCAGCTTTTAAGCTATCACCATGGGCAACACCCACGGTGTTGGCCCTGTGACTTTCTCTATGACTCCTTGCTGTTCAAGGTTCTGCAACTCTTGCTCCATGAGCGGTCAACGGTGAAATGGTATACGCCGGTGTCACAAGGCAACTGGTTTCACCGCTTTGTCAATGTGAAGTTTCACGGGTGGTCTCTTCATGCTCCCAAGACCTTTGAACAGCTGCAGGAACATTTCCAGTATATCCTCGGTCAGCAGTGTCTTGACCGCATTGGCAAAAATGACCAGGCCAAGGTCTTCAGCTGTGTGGCTTCCCACTAGTATGTCAACCTCTCGATCTACTACAAGGAACACTGTGATGATCTCGTGGTCTTCTGATTTGACCTGTACTGTCATCTTGCCTTTGAGGGGTAGCGGTGTCTGGCTGCCATACATCAGGATTTTCACATACGACGGTGTCAGTACAGGATTTTGCCGTTTATACTGCTGGCACCCCATCACATTCACGGATGCACCCATGTCAGTTAGCGCTGTAACTGCTGATCCGGCAATCTCGAGGGCACACGTAACAATCAAACCTGCTGGCAAAGGTGGTGCACTCATAATTAATTCAAGATACTCACAATTATGACCAGGACATACTGAGCAACCAGCAGATCCCAGACACTATCAGAAACTCACTCTTGAACCCCTTAAGAGAATTCAGGAGGAAATTAAGAAAATCACATCTAAAGCTCATGAGGAAGGTACGATTAGTAAAGGTACGATAAGTAAAAAGGAGTAGGAATTTCTTAACAAACCCCCAAGGACTCCGGTGATTTACACCTTGCTAAAGGAAGCAAGAACTTGTTGAGTCTCCCTGGCCACGCCATTGCATCTGGATGTGGGTCTGTTTTAGAACTGGTTTGCAGATTTGTTGATCAGTATATCAGGAATTATGTTCCGAAATGACATTCATTTGTGAGAGACAGTAACAGTATGCAGTTTATCAACGACATAGATCTGAGGAATGTGAGGATATCCTGGTCACGTTAGATGTGGAGTTACTGCACACAAATATTCTGCAAGATGGACTATTGAAGTAATTGACAGAAAAATATCTAAAGAGGACAGGGATGACACACTGTGTGAGCAAATTACTGAGCTATCAGGGGTTGCCTTAAAGATGAATTATTTCATGTTTAAAAAGAAGTACTACCTACAAATTAAAGGCATGGCTATGGGAGATTGCTTTACTCCGAATTTGGCTAATTTGTATGTAGGTGAATTTGAGGACAGATTGGTTTATGATGTGAAAAGCCCTTATCTGACCAACTTTTGCATTTGGAACCGTTATATTGATGACGTGTTCCTCATCTGGCATGAGAACATGAATGACCTGATCGATTTCATTAAAGCGGCAGAAAAATCATAGCCAGGATCTACACTTCACCGCTAACTTTAGCACAAAATAGATTAATTATCTAGATCTTCTAATTAGACAGATGGATTACAGATTGTAAACCACAGTATAAAACCAACAGATACCAACTCACTGTTGAGATACAATAGTCATCTCCCACATGTCTCGCGATTTAGCTTAACATTTTGTCAATGCTTAAGCCGGAGCTGCTATCTAAAGGAAGACTACTTCAAAGAAGCAGAAATACTTATATCTAAACCTTTAGAAAAATCATCTCTAGAGCCATGAAGATTGTAGTGAAGTCATAAGTACCCATAACCTCAATAGAAATAGGCTGCTAGTAGGGAATAGTCATTGTTGCCATTAAAGGGCTAACTGCTTTGCTTATAGGATTGCAATCCCCAAACCCAAACAGTGCCATTAGGTCTACACCTTTCCCAATAGAGCTTAGCACTGCTGTAGGTGGGTTGTAGAATTCTGATTTTAAGTTGCTGCCAAGGATGTTTTTGAGGTAGATTTTTCCTCAAATGCTTATTTTAAGTTGCTTTATATATATATATTTACACAATGGGTGCAAAGAATTGCAACTTTTACACTCCATTGCCTGCTTCAGTAGCTTAGGGAATCACTTATCACCATATTCCTCTAATTTATAGTATTTTTGTAGTATTTTGCTTAGCCTCTTGTATAAACGAGGATGCTAGAATATTATTTCTCAAATTATGATTTTGTTTTCCAATGGGCCTCCAGAAACTATTAGACGAATGTCTGGCTTTTTCTGTCTCTAGGGGCTTGGAATTAAATGTGGAGAAAACAAACCAAGTTTATGGTATTCAGCAAGAGTAAGGACAGGACAAGAGCAGTGAGAATAGCTGAAAAACCGCTAGAGAGGGTGACCACCTTTGACTATCTTGAGATTAGGTTGACGGACACGCTTGGCTGGGAACCACAACTTGATAAAAGTTATCTCACCCTATGCCCCAAATCCAAACCTATAATTTGATTCCATAGACAGACCCAGACTCAGTCAATAACCCCCACTCTGGAGGGCTATCGGGCAAAAGCCCAAAATGAGGGATCATACGAAGCAGAGATATGGTCCACGTTGAAATGCACAAGTTGGCGGTGTGTGAGAATATTTACTTTAGATTCCTTGTCTCTGTCCCGGTTAGTACCCCGCTGACCCCATTGTTTCTTGATTTTTGAATAAAGAGAATTAGGGATTTGGCTTTATTAAAACCCCTGATGATTATTGTGAATCGCTGAGAGAAGTCCTCAGTAAAAGTGGCACCAAACAGATTCCATGGCTACTCCATGTTACAACTTGGTGCAGATACCTAGGACTGGGATTGTCCTGAGTGAAACAGTAAAAAACCATAGCTACTGTAAAAGCTAAGTACTGGGTTTATGTGGCTGATCAGTATGCTACAAGTACGACTGCAGGACTCTTAACTACTGAGTTCCTAAGCTTTAAGTCGAACCCCAATTTCGAGCCCTTTTTTGATTTTATTATACCAGCATTAGCGAAAAGTCTTATGTTAGGTTCTGCTTGAGCTGTTTATCTTTAGAGTCCTTTAACACCTGGGTTTCTGAATCAGACCCAGTTACTTCCCCAGCATGTGGTCATGCCCCGGAGACCGACAAACATATTTTGTTGCGGAGACAATGGAGAGGTGCACTACCCAGGTATCCAAGATTAAAGAATGAAGCCAAACGTGTTCCTTCGTGGAAAATAGTCTTTAATCATATAAATCCAAATTCAGAGATAAAAAGCAACAGCCAACGCGTTTCGTTCGTGAAAGAACTTCGTCAGGGCAAAGTTTGTGTGTGGTGAAAGTCTCACTGTGTAGTTGATTTCAAAGTTTGAAGGAGAAATGTTCCTATATTGACGAAAGTGAACCATAAGCCACCATGATAAGGGCCAAACCAAAGCACTTTGGAACCGCCGATAACAGGCTCTTACCAAATACTCCATATTTTGTTGTTTTGTGCCAAATATCGCCTTCCTCAAAGAAAGTGGATTCAACCAATTTGATGTAATCTTAGAATTTGAAATTACTGCGTTGCTTTGAGGATTTGAAAGACTGATACATCAACTCATATTGTTTTTGCTGTAAGCAGTTTTTTTATTGAATGTTTGGTATAGGCAGCAGAGGTTTGTGACCTAGACTGTTTGTGAGGTTTTTTGTATTACTGTAGATGAAATTATGTCCAGGGCATCTTGGATGTTTTCAATAAGAAACATTTTAATACGACTAGTGAATTACACCAGGCACAAAGCACTTTAACTATATGAGAGGATGTTATTGATTGTAGATTTTAAACTGTTTTATGGAGGTTTCTATTATGCTGTTTTTACATCTGGAAATTGGGCAAGATCATTTTAGCCAATGATTGTTATTTCTTGATTGTGTATAATTTGATGGTTTGGATCAAACCGAATAAAGTTTATGATAAGTGATTTAGTTTTCTCAGAAATGCCCATGTTTAAACATTTAAATCCATATGCCAGAGCAAAAGAGATGGAGACTATCTTGAGTTTCTTTAGGCCAGTAACTGAGCTCGATAATGCCTATGATCACAGATAACATTAACTTGTGCTATTAATGCGGTAGAGAAAAAAATTATTGATGAATTAGAAGATAGGATGAGGGTGAATGAGGAAAGAGGTGAAACGGCAAAGGATTTTGGGAAAGATCGGTGTGCATCACAGGAAATTGATCACAAAATAAAGGGGGTTCAACCTGCCTTGACTTTACATTGGCAACATCAAGGGAAGTTGAGGGTATAAAAGCAAAATATGGTGCATCATGAATTTAACAGAGAAAGCAAGTGTGAACATATATTTGAATTAGGGGGAACACTGATCACATTATGGAAGGAAAGGATCCAGTAATTTCTGGAGTCCATTACGTATATGGCTAAAATGCATATTTTACATTACCCAGAGGTTGGTCTGGTACTTGTTGCTTAGCTGTAGTCTTTACGAAGATTTATCATGTAGAGAGGTTAGACACCCTTGTAGGGAATTTGCCTGCTAGACCGAAGCATAGTAGTAGTAGTAGTGCCTCAGAAATAGTAAGGGATATTTTTGGATCAATGATCTCATCCTTGGGAGTTATTCTGAATGACCTAAAGATTAGAAATCTTCCTACTATAGGGGATGAGTTAGCAAGTAAGGCCGGATCATTTTTAGCTATTGATACTGAAATGATTGCTGTCAGGTCTATTGTGTTGCAGAATCGCCTTTCATTAGATATTTTGCTCACAAAGGAAGCCCGAGTCTCTAAGATGTAGAAAGTTCAGCAGTGTTGCACCTAAATTCCTGAAAAGAGCAAAAAGAGGAAGGGATTTGTGAAAAATATCGCTGGTTTGAAGCAAGATTTAGAGGACCTGGAAGCTACAGGTACCCATGAAGCAATAGGGAAAGGAATTTCTGCTGTAGGTGGTTGGTTTACCAATCTAGGTGGTGGAATTTAGATGGTATATTCAAGCCTTTCATAATTATTGCTATTTGTTTGATCTGATTGTTTGCTATGTTTAAGGGTACGAAGTACATAAGATCAAAGAAAGTGATAGAGGGAGAGGAATAAAGAGAAAGAAGGATGACAAAGAATTAGAGGTGTCAGTGCGGGCTCTATGATGAGATAAAGGATTTGGAGAATTTTAGACCGAAGATGCTGAAAATAAAAAAGATTTCAGATGGTCTTGATGAAAGACTAATATATTTGGCTTTCCTAGCCATCAGAGGGGAGATTGGAGCAGCATACTTTTTGACTTCACCCTCTACATATACTCTATTTAAATGTTTCCGCATATAATCCATATATTCAACGTATGCCTTAACTCATTAACTTGTGTATTTTATATTTATGCATTATCACATATGCTGTAGTGTAGTGGAGTGAATAAATAAGAAATGTATTTACATTTAATAAATAGTCATGTTGTAACGATGAAAGTTTAATTTCTTATGGTTTACTGTGTTTCCATTTTGATTCTCAAGCTAACTTATTTTGACTTTAGGCCTTAGCCAAGTGTTACACATTTTGAGATTGTCAGTATGCTGTGTTTTTCTCTTCTTTTCCAGTGCGCTTTTAAGTCCCTCATTAGCTAGAGAATTACTTATTATTTAGTATTTTATATTTTATTATATTATTATATTAGATTGATAGTGAGGCTTGAGAGAAGAAACCTGGCAGCAGACATGACGAGATGACGGTGAAAGGAGCCTCCTGTAGCCAGTGTACTAGAGAGATGTGTAGAAACGGAGATGACGCGTTATGGTGGGTAAATAAGATTTATTTCCTTAAAACAGCCCCAGTAAATCAGTGCGGTGAAGTAGTAAAATGTCAGTCAAGTTACTAGACTACAATTACTCTGTGGAATACTGGCCTGGGGTTAAAAACAAAGTTGCTGATTTTTTAAGCAGGTTTCCCTTATCCAATGAATGGACAACAGAGGAGCAGCTTGATCTTGAGAAAGTTGCTTTACTATTCAACACGGATATGGATGGCATCACAAGTTCTGAATGGAAAGAAAATATGCTAAAAGACTCCAATCTACAAATGGTTTGCAGATACATCAAGAACGGTTGGCCTGAGAAAAAATATCTGGATGAAGTAACGAGAACTTTCTGGGAGATAAGGAATGAACTGAGTGTAGAACTAAATGTTCTATACAGAATAGGCAAAGCTGTTCCTCCCAATGGAACATGATGCACGCTTAAGGCAGGTGTTTGAAATTTTGAAAATTCATGGTTTGACTGTGGAATTAGATAAATGTACATTTTCGCAGAATAAAGTTATTTATCTGGGTCACACCATCAGTCACGAAGGCATTAAACCCAAGCAAGGGTTGGTTGATGCCATTCTTAAAGCTACCCCCCCCCCACCAACAAGGATGATGTGAGAGCTTTTCTTGGTTTAACCGAGTTTTATTCTAAATTAATTAGCAATTTTTCTGAAAAAACGTACAGTATAAGACAATTGCTAAAATGCAAAGTCAAGTTTGAGTGGTCCACAGTGTGTCAAGAGGTTTTTGAGTGCATCAAAATGGATATTGCTAATGCCCCCTTCCTGAAAGGATTCGACCAAAATGCTCAGATTTATATCACAACAGACGCCAGCAACAAGGGTCTTGGTGCTGTCCTGTCACAAAAAAATTCAGAGAACCATGAATGGGTTGTGGCCTTTGCTTCGCGTTCACTTACTCCAGCGGAGGAAAGATATTCTGTAATCGAGCGTGAAATGCTTGCTTGTGCGTGGGCTCTAAACTATTACAGAGTGTAGATATGGGGGTATAACATTCATTTGCGCACAGACCACAAACCATTAATTAAAATTCTGTCTGCTTCTGGTCTACAAAATGCCTCCCCCAGACTCAGTAAAATGTCAGTCAAGTTACTAGACTACAATTACTCTGTGGAATACTGGCCTGGGGTTAAAAACAAAGTTGCTGATTTTTAAAGTAGGTTTCCCTTACCCAATGAAGGGACAACAGAGGAGCAACTTGATCTTGATAAAGTTGCTTTACTATTCAACACGGATATGGATGGCATCACAAGTTCTGAATGGAAAGAAAATGTGCTAAAAGACTCCAATCTACAAATGATTTGCAGATACATCAAGAACGGTTGGCCTGAGAAAAAACTTCTAGATGAAGTAACGAGAACTTTCTGGGAGATAAGGAATTAACTGAGTGTAGAACGAAATGTTCTATACAGAATAGGCAAAGCTGTTCCTCCCAACACACTCAGAAGCAAAATGTTAAGTTTATGCCACATTGGTCATCTGGGTATCTCCAAAACCAAGCAGAGAGTCAGAAACAGCTACTGGTGGCCCGGTATTGACAAACAGATTGAGGTCATGATAAGAGACTGCATAAGTTGCAATGATTCAGATAAGAGCCTCAAAACTGCTAAGGTTCCTCTATCCCCACTACCATCTCCAAGCATGCCTTGGGAAAGAATTGGTCTGGACATAACCGGTCCCATTGAAGGTCACGATGGGGAAATCAAGTACATCCTGGTTGTGATTGATCACTTTTCCAAATGGCCTATTATTGAGATTGTCCACAGTGTTGAAAGCTCTGTCGTCATTTCATTTCTTGACAAACTCTTCTTATGCGAAGGCCTTCCCAAGCATGTGCTAACCGATAATGGGCCTCAAATCACCTCTGATGCCTTCAAATTGTTCCTGGAAAGAAATTGCATCACCCATCACACCACTTCGCTTTATCACCCAGAGGGTAATGGTTTAGTGGAACGGTTCAACCGTGTTTTAAAAGGAAACATACAATTATCCAGGAACAACAACCTTAAGTGGGAAGAAGAAATTTTCAAACTCGTTTGGGCATACCGAATCACTCCTTGTACCAGTACCTCCAAATCTCCATTTGAACTCATGCGGAGTAGACAACCTTTAAGCAGAGATTTAGGATGGATGTCCACTTCCAAACAGGTGGAGTGGTCACCGGAAACCATAAGGAGCAACATCGAGAAGGCAAAGAAGTGTTTTAAAGAATGGTATGATACTAAACACGGTGTCAAAGACAATTCATTCAAGATCGAAGATCTTGTCAAAGTTAGGTTAGAAAGGAAAGTGAAGAAGGGAGAAAGCAGATTCACCACTCCCCTTCATATCAGAAAACTGTATAATAACGCTGCCAAACTTAGTGACGGTAAAGTGTGGCATATGAACAGGTTGGCCAAATACCACTCAGTGGGAAAAGAGACATATCAATCCAAAAGAGACAGAAATGAATGGTCAAGTCAAGGTCAGACTGATGGTGGTGGCAAAGATTTGTGGGTTGATTATGATGAACCAGAAAAGGGACACAGTTCAAAGTTTTGTGACTATAATGCATGTACTAGAAATGATGGTGTTCAGAATAGTGGTCTTTCACCCGTGGCCGAGGCCACTGATTGCAGCACACCAGACCAGAGTGACATAGTCAGTTCGCACGCTCTCTCGCATGATCAGAGTGATGTGGGTGACTCTCATTCTGATACGGAAGTTGCGCATGACAATCGGGGTGTAAGTGGTAGGTTTGGTAGAACCATCAGCGATCCACATTCAGATTCTGAAGCTGTGTCAGAAACCCAAAGTCACATCGGAAGGTTTGGTAGAATCATCCACAAACCCAAACGTTTAGATGATTTTGTATGTGACTAACCGCCCTTGTTAAACATTTTAGAGAGGAAGATGTGTTGTATCTAAGCATGATGTCACGAGCCTTCACTGGCGCGAGACATCACGAGTCTCCTTGCTCTCCTGCGCGAGAGCACCTTTGTTGTTCCACTCACCCCATTGGTTCCCCCACGTTCCACATTCTATTCCCCAGGTTCCCTGGTGACTCCAACGGTTCCAACGATCTTTAGAACCGGGAGACTTCACCAGGGAACCTGTGGAATAGAATGTGGAACGTGGGGGAAATCAATGGGGTGAGTGGAACAACAAAGGTACTCTCGTGCAGGAGAGCAAGGAGACTCGTGATGTCACGCGCCAGTGAAGGCTCGTGACATCATGCTTAGATACAACAAGATGCAACACTCGAGGACAAGCAGATGTGCATCTAATTGTGTGAGAGTGGGAATTTGGAGAGTCGACTGGTTCCAGCAAATGCCGCTGTGGGATTGGTTCTGAACTGCGGGAGCGAGATATGGATGTTCTGAGACTTTTGACTGTGCCTTTAATTAGTGTTCTTTAGCAGTTAGAAAGGAGACTCATTCCTGACTTCAGGGAGAACAGACCTCTCTGCCTTTTCCTGATTTGCCCGAAGGTGAGGTATCATGCTAAACACTCTGTCCGTTTTCTGAACTCTTCTGAGGGTCACATGATGTGGACACCTTCCTCATTTACCCTTTATAAATCCTCTTTGTGTTTCCATTTCTTAATTTAGCTAGAATTAGTTTCTTTATGGAATACTCAATTTGGATAATTTGCATTCTTTACATACTGATTATTTGAATTCAGTATTTTATATAATATCAAGATTTATAGTGAGTGCACACATTAACTTCTTGCCTATTATGATATCTTTGATTAATCCTTGATAAGTCTGTGTGGTAATATTCTTCTTCTCTTTCTAGTATTGTTGTTGATGTAACTCATGGAACCTTCATATCTAATACAGAATGTTACACATGTAATGTGGAGTGTTGTAGTGTAACTGTGTACTAGATCGGAGAAGCGGTTGGAGCTGATCTGATCTAGACACTTTGGTTTGTGCTCCAGTGGGTCCTTTTATCTAATTTATAATAAATCTTAAATTTAACCTCTTACTGCCTCCTCTGCTCTTTGGTGACGAGGGTTATTTCCTATTTATTTTGGACCCACTATGTAACCATGTGTCTCTGAAAATTTTTATCGATTTTTAAAAGGAATTAAAATCGAACTCACAGCGTGATGCTCTTTCCTGGATTCGCATGGGAGCTGTTTTCAATCTATTTTTATAATGCTAAGGTACTGTGACATCTTTAAATGACTTGGATTTCGAGTCGCATTGTGGAAAGCCTTTCTCCAGCAGTTTGATTGCTCGAGCACCAGCAGGCTCCTTTGGTCTGATGTCAGTGTCGCATGAATCACACAGCGGTAATGTGGAACACAGCGTAAGGCACCGTTCAGTGGAACGCAGCGTTCTTCAGGCACGCAACGTCGCGGCCATTTTGGAAATCCACTCGACTTCTTTCTTGAAGTACCGGCAGGTGTTCCTTCATCTCTGTTGCTGCGAACTTAAAATCCTGTGAAATTTTAAGCGGCGTCATTTGACCAGCGATCATCTTCATCATTTATTACATAAATAAATGCGAATTCAGTGATTCGCACACTTCTACCCTGCATAAAGTGTTGAGATTGGGTAAGCTGCTGGTCTTTCCGAAATACATTTGCCATATTCATATGCACACTTGAAGTGCAGGCATTCTTCTCATCACAGTGATATGCACACTTGTTGTTGATACAGTGCATGTTACAGAATTCAACTGTGATCTGCACACAATTTAAAGTTCATCTTCTGAAGTGACTTGATATTTTTTTCAAATTTTAGAGTAATCTTCAGTGACATGCACACTATTTATTTTTAAATGCATGTTATATTTTCATTTTAGTTTTGGTTCATCATTTTGAATATATATATATATATATATTTTTTGTTTTGTTTAGGCTTCTTTGTTTTAGTGTCAATGGCTAATTCACAAATCTGTTATCAACCTTCCTTCTTTTTGGAGATTCCAGGGAAACCGAAATTGAGGTGGAAGAAGTGGTTTGAAACATTTGAAAATTACATTATTGCCATTGATGGTTCTGAATTTTCAGCTGCAAGAAAAAAAGCAATTCTTTTCAGTTATTTAGGCACTGCAGCTATTGAGATTTATAAGAATCTTATACCTATTGCGCCACCAGTTGAAGGAGGTGATGGATGGAATGTTTTCGTTGAAGCTGTTGCAAGACTTGAAAAACAGTTTGAAGATGAACCTAATGTCATGATTGAAAGGCATTCTTTTCATAAGAGGAAACAATCTGCAGATGAATCTGTGGAGAGTTATGTAGCAGCTCTAAGAGTTTTAGCTGCTAACTGTGACTTTGGTGCCTATGTTGATACCGCCATAAGGGACCAATTTGTTTTTAATTGATTTGCTAAAAAAGTACAAGAACGTCTTTTAGCTTGTCGCAATCCTACCTTAGGTGAGGTAATTGATTTAGCAAAAGGAATAGAGAGATCTATCGAGTCTTCAAAAGTCATTACTGCAGAAGAAAACAAAAGCGCTAGTAGTACTTCTGTTTGTACAGTTCAATTACGGAGTAAGGGTAATTTTAAAAGTGGTAGAGAGTTAACTTGTTTCAGATGTGGGTCTAAAACTCATTTGGCAAATCATCTGGAATGTCCTGCTCCTAAAAAGAAATGTACAAAGTGTGGGAAGGTTGGAAATTTGACTAGTTTTTGTAAGACCATGAAGAAAAATGTTAATGTCAATTCCTCTGTAAATAGTGTTTCACGTTTAGAGAGTGACTTTCAAAATCCTATTATCACTATTTATGATGACTCTTTTAATTTTAACATCAACAGTGTTACTCTTGCTTTTAAAGCTCCTTTAGTTATTGTTCATGTTGGAAAGATTGCTTTTGAGGCTGTGGCTGATTCTGGTTCACCAGTGTCCATTTTATCAGATATTTTCTTCTATGAAAATTGGAAGGGTGTCAATTTGGCTAAAACTGATATCAATCCTAAAGCGTTTGGCAATTTTGACATCAAAATGCTAGGTTTCTTTGAGGATACATTAAAATTTGAGACACGTGAGATTTTTACAAAAATGTATGTTGCGATTGATGGGAAAAATATTGTTGGTTGGTATGATCTTGGTAAACTTGCCATTAATTTATGCCCAGGATCAGATCGTCCCATTCAATTGAGAGAAATGCTTGTTAATAATGTTTCTTTGGAATTTCCTTTATCTTCCATTCTGAGTAAATATAAGAATGTCTTTGAAGATGTTGTTGGAGAGGTTAAAGGATTTTCACATAAGATTAAACTAAAAAAAGGAGCTTTACCTGTGCAACATAAAGTTCGTATGGTACCTTTGGGTGTGAGAGACAAGCTCAAATCACATTTGGATGGTCTATGTTCTCAAGGGATCATAGAACCTACTGATAACTCAGAATGGGTTTCGGCTATCGTTATTGCCCTTAAGAAGAATCAAGAGATTAGCTTGTGTGTAGATCTTCGATCTCTCAACAAGAACATTGTTGTGGAGACTTATCCTTTGCCGAGAATACAAGAAATGCTGGCAGCTGTTAATGGAGCAAAATTTTTCTCCATTATTGATTTGAAAGCGGCATACCATCAGGTCACTTTGGATCAAGACTCTAAAGATCTGACGGCGTTTATAACTCCGTTTAGGTTGTTCAGATTTTTAAGGATGCCTTTTGGCCTGGCATCCGCTGCCAGTGTTTTTCAAAAGTTAATTGAAAATTTGTTTAGTGGAGTTAAAGGAGTCCAGTCTTTTCAAGACGACATTTTAATTTTTGCTAAGACTTTTGATGAACATAATATCACTCTGGAAAAGGTTTTGAAGACCTTAAGCAGCAAAGGCATGACTGTGAGCAAGGAAAAATGTAGATTCTTAGTTAAAGAGATTGACTATTTAGGCCATAAGATAACTCAAGAAGGGATTTTTCCTAAAAAAGATATCATTAGTAACCTTGAAAATGCTAGCAAGCCACGGGATAAGGATGCTTTACGCTCTTTTGTGGGGTTAAGTGAATATTATGCGAAGTTTGTGAAGGGATATGCTTTGGTTGTTGAACCACTCAGACAACTACTTAAAAACGGTTCGAGATTTCTTTGGACTGATGTTCATGATTCAGCTTTTCAGGGTGTGATTAAGCTTATTGCTAGTGCTCCGGGTCTTAAAACTTTTGATCCAGAAGGGAAGTCTTTTGTAACTGTGGATGCAAGCACTGTTGGATTGGGGGCTGTTTTCACGCAGATGGTTAATGGCAAGGAAAGAGTTGTTTCATTTATCTCGAGAGGAATCAGGGGTGCTGAAGTTCATTACAGTACGATAGAGAAGGAGGCCTTAGCCTGTGTGTGGGCTGTGGAGAAGTTAAAGAATTTTTTGTGGGGTAGGCCTTTTGTTTTGGTGACGGACCATAAGCATTTGGTTTATATGATGGATGGTGTGAGGAGTGGTAAGGCGTCATCAAGATTGGTTCGGTTAATAGCGAGATTGCAGGAGTTTAACTTTGAGATTCAACATATTCCAGGTGGTAAGAATTTTACTGCTGACTGCTTATCGAGGTTACCTCCACTTGGTGATTCTTGTGATGAGGTTGTGGATCAGCATGAGTGTGTAGTAGGAACTTTAGATGCCGTAGAGCCCAGCAATTTTGGTATTGATGAGAAGGAGTGGAATGATCATGTTGGTAAAGATAGTTTGTTAGTTAAAGTCAAATCTTATATTGTTAAAGGATGGCCCTCTGTTAAAAATCTTGATTCATCGTTGAGAAGCTTTGCACAAGTGGCAAATGAATTGTCGATTGAAAATGGAATTTTATTGAGAAATGATTTATTCGTTCCAACTGGGAGTCTTAGAGAGAAGATTATTAATTTAGCACATTCTGGGCATCCTGGTGTTTCAGGTACTAAGAAGTTACTTAAGAGTCATTATTGGTGGCCGGGTGTGGATGCCTCTGTTGAGAAGTTTATCAATAACTGTTTGGTGTGTGTTATGTCGGACAAGCACTGGAAGGTTTCTACTGAACCATTGTCTATTGGTGAGGCTCCTACTGGTCCGTGGGAAAGGCTGTCTATTGACTTTTCAGGACCTTATGAATGTCTTGGCAGGGAAAAAAGGTTTCTGATTGTTCTCATTGATGATTTTTCGAAATATTTATATTATTCTTTTGTAGAACATCCTAGTACTGATGCTGTTATTAGTTTTTTGGACAACGTTTTCAGGGTTGAAGGGGCACCCATTTCTATTAAGTCTGACAATGGTGTTCAGTTCATTTCAAGCAAAATGCAAGTGTTTTTAAAAAAGTTTGGGGTGTCTGCCAAGAGGGCTCCTCTTTATAGTCCTCGTTCCAATGGTCAGGTCGAAAGGGCTAACAGATTTTTTAAGGAGGGGATTCAAGCTGCCTTGGAGAGTAAAATGGATGTTTTTGAGTTTTTGAAAGACAAAATATGGAGTTATCATTTAACTCCTAACGCTTGTACAGGGGTTTCTCCTTATTGTTTAATGAGAGGCAGACAGGCAAGATCTTTGTTTTTGCCTCAACTTGGAAGTAAGAAGAATTTGACTGAAAGTTTTGAATCTTCTATCTCCAACGCTAGAGACAATATAACTTCTGCACGCATGTCAGGAAAGTCCTATCATGATGATTTTCATCATTGTAAGAGCAAGGTTGTGAATGTTGGAGATTGGGTGAGGACTGTTAATCCTTCACATACACCTAAAGGTATGTCTAAGTTCAGTATTCCCTTTGAAGTTGAAAAAGTTACAGAATCTGCTGTTTTACTCAAGGGTAAGGGTTGGTGGAGCAAGAGTTCAGTGGTTGTTCTTAAACCTGGCCAAGAATTTTTTTTTGAAAAAAGGGAAGATGGTGATGATGTTTGGTTTGATAATTCCTCTTCTGATCCATTACAGAAGGAGCAGTTTGCTTGTTCTAGTGATGGTCTTGGTACTACTCTTGATTCAGAGGCTGATCATATTCTGGGTTCTTCTGTTTCTGATTGTGATGCTGGTACTAGTTCATCTGTTCTTGGTTCACATGTCTCTCATAAAAGATGTGTCAAGATGCCAAAGAGATTTGATGATTATATTCTTGATTAATCGTTCTTTTGTTTTGATTTACTATTCTTTTGTTTTGTTTTATTTTATTTTTTGTTTTATTTGTGGAAAAGATACATGTGGTAATATTCTTCTTCTCTTTCTAGTATTGTTGTTGATGTAACTCATGGAACCTTTGTATGTAATACAGAATGTTACACATGTAATGTGGAGTATTGTAGTGTAACTGTGTTCTAGATCGGAGAAGCGGTTGGAGCTGATCTGATCTAGACACTTTGGTTTGTGCTCCAGTGGGTCCTTTTATCTAATTTATAATAAATCTTAAATGTAACCTCTTACTGCCTCCTCCGCTCTTTACAGTCTGATGATTGTAATTAACTAATTATCTGAAAAGAAACTGATGGTTGCATACCATCCTCTCTGTCATTATTATACACTTGTACTGATTTATTGAAATTCACGTCTTCATAATTCCTATTCTCTCTTTACACTTCAAGTCGACTATCAAAGGTCCATAGGGCTAATAGGGGATTCTGTTTGATGATTATACCAAGATATTGACGGTTAGAGACCCCCGCTCCATCAAGCCCAATGTATCAGTCAATTGTGACCAATGTTGCATTTAGTCTCTTCTGATATTTCATGATATACATAGAATAATCGTTTTATATTGCAGCACATGCTTCTGCTAGGCAAACCCCATTGTGAACAAGATCAATTCAAGCTTTCACCAAACTATTAGCTAATACCTTCCCTAGGATTTTGCTATCCAAGTGTAGCAAGGATTTGACATTCATAGAATCACACTGGTACTTAGGTATTACCCCTATCACTGCCAATATGCCGCAATGACTATTGGATCACAGTGAGGCTTAGATATTACTACAATTCCCTCCTCCCATGTGTTCTGGCAGGCGAATCACCTGTTGGGCAGGCTGTGTCTCTTTAGGCAGCAACCCACCTCGGTTCTGCCCCCACCCATCAGATGTGGTGCACAGGGTCTCCCAGCAAGTACTTAATTTTGTATGTCAGCTACAAGGCATCTGCAATCTGCCGGACAACCTTCATGCTTCTGAAGTCTCTGTCATCTTCTGCGGGAGCTGCCATGCCATGTCTGGGTAAGCGCATGCTTTCCGATTGCCATTTTGGGCTTGTTTGTAGCCTCAATGTCTTCCTTACTTTTCTCCTGTTATCTTGCTCCAGATAACATCAGCATCGTTTGTGATCGTTCATTCATGCCGTGATTCTGGAATCCAACAGTTTAATATGGTGAGATAAATCAGGATTAATTATAAAGCGAGAAACTCTTGGGATCGCACAGTAGTGCGTACTGCCATGTGTATCACTCTTTGGTAAAACTCACTCTGAAAATACTACTATGTGTCATTTTGTGACGCTGCTCACGCTCCACATTCTACTTTGGCGTCTTTTGTAGCACAGAGTAAGCTTTCTCATTTCACATGAAAGGTATTAAGTGTTTGCCCCTGATGCTCTCAACTTAGCTGGATGCAATAGGCCAGGATGAACGTTGGTCCCAGCAACCACTTTTTAATGGCAATCAGTTCTGATGACATTATTTATGGGGTCAGATTCGATAATCAAACATCAAATGACTCACACCCTTAGCATTCTCTCAATCTGTAAAATCTGTCATCCAAAACATAAGGGAGTAACCTCTCGGCCTGTTTTTTGTTGACCACTAGAGCATTTTCTTGAAAACATCGTTCACTGTAAAGGTTTTTATTTCCACATTACACTTGTCTCTATGTTTTTTTATGGGTGTTGGAGTTCAGCATGTGGTGTTCATTGCCTTTTGGTCTATTGGTATTTATTTGTTGGTGTGCCCCTGAAGGAAAGTGCCCTTTTTGTATAGTCACATCCACAATTGTTTCTCCAATGCTGAGGGTTTTGACTCTGAAAGTGCACTGGAGCCTGCTAACTAAGCCCCAGTGCCATACAAGGTTATGTATGTGAACTGATAGCCCCAATTGGCAAGGAATATAAACCACTTAAGTGGTGTCAGTGGTGCCCAGGTCATGGGAGTTAAAGGGCTCACCTGGGCCTGCCTGCAGCACTGATTGTGCAAATCTGAGTGATCCAAGTAAACAAAGGACAGCAGACCTGCCATTGCAGACTGTGGGAGCAGTGCACACTGCTCAGACTCGACTTTGCCCTCACCATGAGTGGCAAGGTCACACCACTATTTTTAATATGTGCCAGTCACCCCTAAGGTAGGCCTCCAGAGCCCCCAGGAGGCAGGGTGAACTATATTAAAGGTTTGGACATAAAAGTGCAAAGTAATGTATAGTAGCCTTCTTCTATTAGGGGCTACTATAAGTGTTCAAGGGTCCATAGGATAACATAGGATACCATCCTCAGGTTGTCATCTCCATTATGGTCCCACTGAAAAGTGTCATGTTTGGTTTCACACAACTTCTCTTATCAAACCTGACCTTTTTCTAAAGTCATATTTAATGTGACATACACCCAGGCGGCTACCTTAGAGGTTGCCCACCTGGTTGTGTTAGCCTTTTCTGTGCCCTGGCTGAAAGCCTGCAGCTGCTGCCACCAAGACAGGAATATGACCCCCCTGCTAAGAAGTGCAAACTATCTCAGGACGCAGAAACAACCTACCTAGGTAGGAGGTGTCACCTCCCTCCCTGGCAGGAAGGCTAGTGAAGTGGCTCATCAAGGCATCGAGCTTCAAAGTCTTCACTGCCTCTGATATGCAACTAGGCTTCCTCTGAGAGGAGGAAACCCCCAATCCAGTGCCCCATGGGCATTTGCAACCCAGACAGGTGGGGAAATTAGGTAGTCAGGATGCTCACACCACCAAAAGGCTAGCCACACCTCTAAGGTCGGCTACATGGTCTGTGCAGCCGAATGTCATGTTTACGGCGCCTTGCCGTTCCGTAGTTACCTCTAGACACGATCAGAAGACCGAGATCCTCACTTCCGAGTGAAAGCCGAGAATCGGTCTCGTCGGTGAAGGACCTCCCTCTGCGACGATGCACTTCCGGGGGATTCGCATAAACTCTGCTCTTCCTGCTGGCTCCTTGCTTCGGATTCTTGCCGGAATCCTGGTTCGAGGTCCTGACCGAAGACGCCTTTCTTCAGAAGGATTTACTAAGGACGCCTGGTTCTACGCGTCCCTTCTTGGTTTCCACTACTTCGGAAACACCCGTTCTTTTTTCCTCGCGCTGGAGCGCTTTCAGGTATCATGACATTGCCGCGCCTGACGCCCTAGCACTCAAGGGTTTCTTCACGCACAGGGGCGCTTGTGAGTCTATGCAGAGACCGCTCTGGAGCGCTTGTGTTGGGCACATTGTTTCCGCACAGGAGCGCTATATTATTTATATGATTAGTCCGCGCTGGAGCGCTTATATTTGTTTCTTAGCCACGGGCAGGGGCTTTGGGTTTTCATGACAAAACCGCGCTGGAGCGCTTATGACTGGCATATTGTTTCCGCGCAGGAGCGCTTTATGGTCACATGACATTGCCGCACAGGAGCGCAGTTCTGGGTGTACATAGCAGCGCGCTGTCGCGCCTTATCCTTGCTTTTCTTCTTGCTGCGCAGGAGGGCTTACAGTATATTCTTTATCTTCCTGGAGCACCTATACTTTCCTTGGTTGCGAGGTCTTCATAAGCCATGGTGAGTTCTCTATCAGTTGGCTTTCATCTGAGAGTGTTTAGAGGTGTACATAGGAAGAGAGAGGGGTCTGGTTTTCCTTCTAATTGGGTCTCTCTTGTCTCCCCTTAGTTGACTTCACGGTCCTACCAGAACCGCTGCCTCAAGTCTTCTTCCCATCTTTATTTGCTCCTTTCCCTGGTTCCATCTCATCCCTGCTGGGTTCATCCTTCCGTACGGGGTCAGGTGGGTACAGAGGCGGTGGCTCTTGTCATCTCTGCGGAATCACTTCACAAGCAGAGGTAAGCCTTGTGGGGTGCCTGACACCGAAGAAGGATTCTGCCCTTTTTAAATGTGGCAGAATAGAGGCTTCTGGGTAGAAAAGGTGCCACCCTCCACAGGAAGTGGTCACCTAAGAGGCCGATTAGCCACTGGTGCTAGTAGCCCATTGGCTAATATCTCCCACACCCATAACTCCCCTAAATCTATGATTTAAGGGGCTCGTCTAGCACCAGACCTCAGATCGGCTTGAATTATGACCAAGGGCAAAGAAGAGGCCAGTGACTATGACTTCAGACCCTGCGCAAAGCAAAGGCGCAATAATCTGCACTTGTAGCAATCACCCTGCAACTGCACGACCACGACTCGTCCTGGACCAGAGATTGGCTCCAAAAGAAAGAGGAACCTCTCTGCAAGCCAAAGGTACCTCCTGAACCCCCTTGGACTAAAGGGACTAGCCCCCTGCAGCTTGCAGGCAAATCGCATTCCCTGAACCAATAAATCACTGGCAATCGGGCCCACCGAGGGATCATCCAGAAGTAAATTGTCTGGTGCATTGTGGGAAATGTTGTCCCGATCTCTAGCAAGTTTTAGGTGGCTACTGTTTTACCCCAGATTCAAGGATGTCGAAGTAACCGAAAGCTGTGTTTGTTCCAACAAGGCTTGTTGGTGTCCATTTGGGCTACCACTATCTTTGTTCGATGCTGTGCCTGAAGGGAATCCCGCAGCATCTTCACTCCACCAACTCAGTAGACCCATTGTTGAGATTTTGCACCCCTTTCCTCACCAGCACCACCCAAGCAGCAAAACCTCTATGTTCAGCACCAGAGACAGCTAGGACTACTCTGCACCCAGGCCCTACAAGCCAGAGAAAATTCAACTGACTGTCAGAGCCTGGTCCTGGGATCCACATCACCTTATCCCCAATGATCTCCACTGGACGGACTTGACCTGCAAGTGACCGTAGTGTCATTAGTGTGTTTTCCTATTGGCAGCAACATTATTGTTTTGCAAGTGTTAAATGCACTGATTTATTTTTCCTTTTAAAATATGAACCTACTCTAATACTCATCTGATTGTCTTAGTTTTTTATATCTTACTTTATATAAAAAGCAACTTTAATTGTATAAATTGGTGTTGGATTTCTTTTGAGTCATGTCAAATCCTTATTATCCATGTTGGTACTAAGAAATGCTTAACACATGGTCCAAAAGATTGTGAGAATGTTTGCGTAACACAAGAAGTTAGGTAAGAACAAGAGGGCTCCAGTAGCAAGGGGGAGCTATTGAGTAATGACAGATTTATCACAATGATAACTAAAATTGCATTCCTTCTTCTTCACAGCACATATCAAATTCTGCAAGAGAAATGCAGACAGATTTTTGAGGGAAAGAGAGAATATATAGGTAACTAATTGTATTTCTAGATAAGGGAGGAAGCTGTGGTACAATTGACACCACAGGTGATGACCTGGGCAACCTCTGTGTGCCAGAAGAAACTTCAACGCATTCTTCAGTCAATATTGGACTTCACAAGATCCATTCAGGTATCGTTCACTCCCTTATCTGAGAGTCCTTTTGGTGGTCCTGCTTTTGCATGGACTTTGTTATTTACCCTGCCTCCCTATTAGGAGCCATTGGGATTCTCCTGCGCCTTGCTCCATCAGCTACACCTAGGATCGGCAACTTGCATGGGAGTCGGAGATATTTTATTTGTATTTTCAACTCTGCCTGTCTGAGAGTGATAGCTGGTGACATTTGTTTTCTGAGGCCAATTTGCCTTCATCGGCGATTTGGTGGTTTGCTACTTGCGCGTGGCCGAGGGTATTTGATTTGCATGTGTTTCAAGCTTGTAAAATTTGCAAGTGACTATTGGTGACTTATTTACTGCAGCCACTTTGCTTTCATCTGCGGTTTGCAGATTCACTGCTCATGCGTTTCTTCATTGGAAGATGGCAATGTGCCCCCTACAGCACACTGCTGTTTATGTGCTGCTTTGTGGTCACTTACTGTCTTGCTGTGTGTCTCTGTGCTGCTGCATTGCCACATTTAAGTCGGAGGGCTCTTCCTCCTATCAACAACTGCTTCGTGGGAGCTCCTCACCGCGTTGACTCTTCTTCTCTAGACATTCATACACATTGCCACAACAACAACAACAATCTCTCATTTACAATTGACATTTCCTGCTTCATGCTTCCTGCTCATTAATCAACGTAGAAATAGGACTTCTCAGCTCTTCACTGCATTTACCATTGAAACAAAACGTATTACTCCCAGCACTGCCTTAGCTAACGTTATTCCACAGGTGGATACTTGGGTACAGTGTTCATGTACGGGTGCTTTAGTTCATTAGTGTTCTTTATTATTTGTGTTTTTGGGGAAGGGGATGTGTAGTATTTCCATTGGGGGAACTTACCGGAGCCTTACTGCCTTACTGCCCGTCACGCTACGCCTGATTGGTCCTGCTGGGGGGCACTGCCTATTTGGGACCGCTCCCTGCCAGAGTTTGTTGCCCCCGCTGTCCTGTGCTGTGGTGCCTGGTTTCCCCCCGCCGCCGCTGCTCCTTTGCAGGCGAGCGCGGCTGCTGTGAGGGGGGGTGCCGAGGGCAAGGAGGACGAGCACTACAACCACCAGCTGCCCTAGCGGCCGGAAGCCGCCTACCATTAAACCGCGCCAGGAGGCACATAAATTCCAGCGTCACCCCCGGTGGAGCGGGGAACTTACCGGAGCCTTACTGCCTTACTGCCCGTCACGCTACGCCTGATTGGTCCTGCTGGGGGGCACTGCTTATTTGGGACCGCTCCCTGCCAGAGTTTGCTGCCCCCGATGTCTTGTGCTGTGGTGCCTGGTTTCCCCCCGCCGCCGCTGCTCCTTTGCAGGCGAGCGCAGCCGCTGTGAGGGGGGGGGCCGAGGGCGAGGAGGAAGAGCACTACAACCACCAGCTGCCCTAGCGGCTGGAAGCCGCCTACCATTAAACCGTGCCAGGAGGCGCATAAATTCCAGCATCACCCCCGGTGGAGCGGGGAACTTACCGGAGCCTTACTGCCTTACTGACCGTCACGCTACGCCTGATTGGTCCTGCTGGGGGGCACTGCCTATTTGGGACCACTCCCTGTCAGAGTTTGTTGCCCCCGCTGTCCTGTGCTGGGGTGCCTGGTTTCCCCCCGCCGTCGCTGCTCCTTTGCAGGTGAGCGCGGCCACTGTGAGGGGGGAGCCGAGGGCGAGGAGGAAGAGCACTACAACCACCAGCTGCCCTAGCGGCCGGAAGCCGCCTACCATTAAACCGCGTCAGGAGGCGCATAAATTCCAGCGTCACCCCCGGTGGAGCGGGGAACTTACCGGAGCCTTACTGCCTTACTGCCCGTCACGCTACGCCTGATTGGTCCTGCTGGGGGGCACTGCCTATTTGGGACCGCTCCCTGCCAGAGTTTGTTGACCCCGCTGTCCTGTGCTGTGGTGCCTGGTTTCCCCCCGCCGCCGCTGCACCTTTGTATGCGAGCACGGCCGCTGTGAGGGGGGGGCGAGGGCGAGGAGGAAGAGAACTACAACCACCTGCTGCCCTAGCGGCCGGAAGCCGCCTACCATTAAACCACGCCAGGAGGCGCATAAATTCCAGCGCTACCCCCGCGTCGCGGGAGCGCGCGGGAGCACCGCGGGAGAAGCCCGATACAAGGGCGGGCCGTCTGCGGCCGTCCTAGGCCTGACAAGGCTGGGCCAGCCCTCTAACATCTGTACCCCTTCTCTGGACTACAATCTGACTGAAAAGGTACTTTGATTCAGAACAAGAAAAAGGGGGATGTTGTGATATATGAAATTGGCAGTAGAGTTGATACTTACCTTTCTCCAGCCCTCTTCTGCTTGAAAAGCTCTCTGGGGGTGCCCAGGGTGCTTCTTGCCGAGGGAAACCTTGTTGCTCGGACTAGCTTATTATTTTCATCTATGACTGAAATGGGTAAAAACAGCAAATCTTATGCGATGACTAGGCACCATGCTGCTACGACTCAACCCCTCCCGAGCCTAACAGCAATCGATAAGATGCTCCAGAAAACTATAGGGCTTGTGGCAACGGCAATAGAAAACACGGAGAGGCGATTGTCAATCACCCCAGCTGCCCCTCCTCTACAGCAAATGGGGGACTGCTCTGCAGTTACAGTTAATCCTCCTGACTGCAGTTTTTTCCTTACGTCCTCTTGTGCTGATTTATCTTGTGCCAGGCCGCTCCTACTACCATTGAGAGCCCACCCCGCCTAAATCCCCCCCCACAAGTTTTAGCGGAAAAGTTAGTTAAAACCCGCTCTAGAAGTAAGAAATGTAAAACCCAAAAGAAAACATCTAAAAAGATTATTCCGTCCCCGGAACCTGCACCGGTTGATGTAGATTCTTCATTGCCCTCTGCAGGAATCCCTGTTTGGGTTTCTCACTTACTTATTGATTTTCAGACCCATATCGAACAGACCATTGGCTCGCTCATTAAACCTCTGGCATCCAGATTGGATAGATTAGTTTCCTCAATTAACAACATTGGCTTAGGGAAGGTCAAGCCCGTGAGCCTTCCGGTAAATGAAGCTAATGGATCGAATCCTAACATTGCCAATCTTACCACCCGAGCTGATAACGGTGTAGAAGGGAACCTCGCAGTTGGGCCGACTCCCGACGCTTCTAATTTAATCGGTGGCACCGGGGTTCCGCCCACTATTAACAAAACTGTAGCTGCAACTTCCCCGGCAATAGGCAATCCAATCCCACGATTGGCCTTGCCTTTGCCTAGCGATAAGAATGTGGGGGGTGGTACTAGCATAGCGTTAGGGGGGGTGCCCAAAATGGGGTTCAGCAAACAGGATCCACAAGCCACAGGTAGGCCGACAAGGTTGCCCACCTTCGACCTACCCCCTGAGTCCTTGCCATACGTGTGGTCCTTACCGGGGTTCCTCCTTTAGCACATGGGAAAACCGAGGACCATAGTGACCTTAAAAATAAATGCATTCAATGGCTTAGGACCAATAGGCCTTCTCGCCCTAGCTCTTCAGGTGAAATTTTATCTGTCAGAAGAATAGACTGGATTGGGTCTGGACCCAAAACTATGGCAGGAAATTGTGTGGTTATACATTTTAGGCACACATGTGCTGTAGAACATATATGTAATGGGTTGCCAATCTGGTCGAATACACAAATTTTCCCACTGCCTTTATCATATTTTTACCCCACTGCTCAGAGAAGAATCGGCCGGGGCTTGAACCCCAACTACCAGGGGCCCATTAATAGATTCCCTTATAGAACCTACCAGGGGACTACATCTTGGGAGGGCGCTTATCCGCACATTTCTTCACTCTCCCTATTCCCTCAAAAAAATAGGTTCAGCCCTCTGGAGCTGGAGGACTGACGCCTAGTGGGGCTGAATCCTGTACTATCTTTGGCTAGCAGTGCTGGTAAGCTAGTTGATAAATTGGAAGGTAAAGATCCTAGCACTGGTCTAGCAAATTCAACAGTAGATCACCCCCAAATCCCTGAAGACGGAACGCAATTGGGGTTATTCGAACAACCCATGGAGCTCAGTGCACCAAATGATGCACCACCCTGTGGTTCTATAAGGGAATGGACACCTTAGTCTAGAAATCCAACTTACGATGCTAGGACCATCATAGGTATGGAAAGAGCAACAACCAGCCATAGGAGAATTGATGGTTGTATAAAAATGTTGTCATGGAATGTGGCTGGGCTGAAAAGCAAATTATTATTGCCTGAGTGGGGTTCCTTTATGGTTGTGTACGATATTTGTTTAATGCTGGAAACTTGGGCACTGGAGGAGAGTGCAATGCCAGGTTATGCTGCCTTTGACATCTTGGCTACAACTGGGGGTAGAGGGAGACCATCGGGCGAGCACGCACCTGGGGGCCAGGGCTGCACAAATGCCCACCAATTCACTAGATGTTCAATGTGTACTCCTAACCCCAGAAAACATGCCCCAGGTGGCTATAATAAATATCTATTCAAGACCAGTCAAAAGTGGGCGTGAGTCCGTTGCAATTTCTGCATTGAAAAGCTTTGTACATTCACTTGACCGGTCAATTGCCTTGGTTATTGGAGGAGACTTCAATTGCCAGTTCGAGCCCCTTGTGAGTCCAGAGCTGGGTGAACTGGATGACGAAGACCAGTTCTGGCATGTTCCCGACTCGATGATTCATCCTGTTAAGGCATGGTCCCCACTGGTACTACACATTCAATCACTCTCCCTTACAACGTCTATGCAGGCGTGTAATGGGCGGGTGGAGCCTGACAGACCCGGGTCAGCTACCTTTAACAGGTTACATCAAATTTCCATCATTGACTATATATTGATGGAGGTAAGATACTGGGATAGGCTGCTGGAATTCAGGGTGCTCCCTAGACATGATAGTGACCACAACGCCCTTGTGCTAACATTGAAACCTGAAGCTTTGGGTTGACTAACCCGACACCAGAAGCAACCAGTGTAATTCTGCCCCTCATTTTAGCTAATAATAGACGATGGGTAAAATGGCCGCACTTACAGGATTTGCCTACCAAACTGGCTAAAGTATATAATACAGCCATACCACTGATTTCTCAAATGAGGGATGCTGCCTCTGAAGGCAGAGCTGTGAAAATCCACGAGCAATTGGCAGCTGAGTTAGCAGATGTGTTTTGCTCTGGGGGTGTGGCAAAACCACCGCGGACCAAGGCACACCCCTGGTATGATGCCGCCTGTCGGAAGGCAAAAAAAGACCTACTGGCTGCAATCAAAGCCCAAGATAGAGTAGGTATAAAAAAATCTCGACTCCTTTATAAAAAGGCAATCATAGGAGGCAAGAGGGATTGGGAGGAAAAGACGTGGGAAGACCTTGGATCTGCACTTAAGCGCAGGGACTCCAAGACGTTTTGGGCCATTGCTGCAACGAGTACAAGCGGGGGTGGTCCGGCTTGTGCCTCTAATATAGCATCGCCAGTGTGGGAGGCTCATTTCGGAGCATTATACACTAGCACTGAACCAGAGATCACTACCGCCCCAAGCCGTGAACTTTGTAAGGAGTCAGGTCAGATGGGGTCGGTTAATCTGCGATTGGGGGAAGTTGGGGCGACTCCTCTGCCGGACCCCCCAGGCGCCCATCATGAGCACCGATTGGTGGGCGCCATGGGCGTCCGACGGAGGAGGGATCCCTCTGATGCTGGGGAAGTGTGCCATCTTGAATGGCACGAGGTTATCACTTTGAAGGAGGTCGAGTCAGCAATAGGAAGGCTTTTCCCTAATAAGGCCCCTGGTTTGGACAAACTCCCAGGAGACTTATTCCGCTCACAGCCTAAAATATGGGCTCCATATTTGGCTGTCCTGTTTAATGAGATTTTGTCGGAAACTGATTTGCCGGGACATGGCTCGGAGCTGAGATCTAAGGGTGGGCGGCCAGCTACGCTCCGTGCACGGAGTGCACGTAGTGCCGTCTCCTACGCATTTTGCGTAGCGGGCGTAGCCAGGCGGCACTACACGCGCTCCGCAGACGGTGCGTAGCCGGCCGCCACCCGCCTCCCTCCCGCCCTCCCTAAATACTTAAATAAAAGGAGAGAAAGCCTTTAAAAACACTTACCTTGTCCGCCGCGTCCCCCGGGGCTCCCTCTCGCCGTCCCTGGATTCGCGCCGCCATGTAGGATACTAATGCGCATGCGCGGGCGGCCGCGCATGCGCATTTCTTATGAGGAATGCGCATGCGCATTTCTCATGAGGAATGCGCATGCGCGGGCGCCCGCGCATGCCCATTAGTATCCTACATGGCGGCGCGAATCCAGGGACGGCGAGAGGGAGCCCCGGGGGACGCGGCGGACAAGGTAAGTGTTTTTAAAGGCTTTCTCTCCTTTTATTTAAGTATTTAGGGAGGGCGGGAGGGAGGCGGGCGGCGCGGAGTGGGGCTACGCGGAGTGCGCGGGTGGGCGTAGTTTTGTGCCCACTTCGCGTAGCTCCGCGGAGCCCCACCCCGCACACTACGCCCAGGGTTACTGAGCTCGTCCCCATCTACAAGAAAGGTTGTCCGTTGACTCCATCCAACTATAGGCCCATTAGCCTTATAGATACAACCCAAAAACTAATGGGCAGGATCATTCTGGATAGGATCCTGGGCTGGAGGGAGGAAAATGAAGTATTGACCACACTCCAGGCCGGATTTAGGTCAGGCATTTCCACCCTGGATCAAATATTCCGCCTGCAGGTACTATTTTGGAAAACTATAAGTGTGGAGGGTGGCAGCCTCTACCTTGTTTTCGTCGACCTGCGGGCTGCCTTTTACCTTGTGCCCAGGGATAAACTGTGGAAGGTCCTGGCAGACTTGGGTCTCCCACCCTACCGTTTGGCTGTACTAATTAGAATACATACTGGCAATTATGCCCGGGTTAGGTGCAGGAGGCATGGGGACCTCTCAAAATGCTTTCCCGTCAGAAAGGGAGTACGCCAGGGTTGCATTTTGGCCCCAACGCTATTCAGTCTGTACATCAATGGCCTCGTAGACCATTTATCTGGTGTAACAGACAATGATGCCCCTAGATTAGCGACTGGGAGAGTGCCCGCTCTGATGTTTGCGGATGACACTCTGCTGTTATCCAAAACATCATCGGCATTCAGCGCATCGTGGACGGCTTTGCGACGTTTTGTGCTTTGCGGGGATTGGAGATAAACTTGGATAAAACCAAGTTTATGATCTTCAATCCCCCGAAGCAAACACGCCCAAACCCCGTCCTTGATGGTATCCCCCTGGAGAGGGTTAAGACCTTTGTCTACCTCGGTATCACCATAACTTTGATTGGGGCCCTCAAATTTCTAAATCTGCTCTTAAGCTATCACAAGTTCCTGGGGGTATCAATAAAGTCCACAGAATCTCTGACCTCAAACCGATAGCTCCGGCTCTCGAAATTTACCGACTTCAAGCCAGAACGGCCTCAATATATGGTGCTGAACTTTGGGGCCACAAAAACATATCCAACATCTTGAGGGTGGAGCAAAATTACATGAGGAATATTGTAGGATTGCCACCAAGTATACCATTAATTCCTCTACGATTTGATTTGGGGTTGGAGTCGATAGAGGAGCTTGTAGCCACAAGGCATCTGCTCTATTGGAAGAGGTTATGGTCAGTCCCCGAGCTGGCTTCTTATAGAGCAGAGTTCCTGGAGGTTTGGCCCTATTTAAAAAGCAAAAACATCCCATGGCTGATTCACATTAGGGCACTTAGCACGCGGATAGGTCTGTCACAGCTCTGGGAGACACCTGAGCTGTGTTGTTTGGGGATATAGAGACTGGAAATACAAATTGAGTTGAGGAGGCAGAACTTATTAGCCCTCCAGAGATCGGTAACCCTGGATAGGCTGCCTGCAGAGTTCCTCCTAGTGAAAATGGAACCTCGTTTTGAGGATTTCCTATATATAATACAACCACCACTAGCGAGGAAGTTGTATCTTCAGCTAAGGCATGGCAGTCTTCTTATTAGGATGTTTACTTGTAAATGGTCAAAATCAGATAGGGAAGCCTGTCCTGCTTGTAATTTTGAAAGAGAAGATGGCCCCCATGTTATGTTTGTCTGCCCTGCGTATGAAATAATTAGGAAATGTTGGCTAATCCCATTAATCAGGAACCTGGGATTTAGACACTGTGCACAGGCCTGTCTGGTCTTGACCTTCGATACCCATCCCCCTATTGTATTCGCTGTATCTCGCTTCTTATTTGGTATGTGGCGTAGAAGATAAACTTTTGTATAATACTTGTGATTATGTATGGATTTTATACCTTGCTCCTTTGATAACTTCCGAGTTTAATCCATTTTTACTAATTGTTAGTATTTATTGTCTTAATTCCTTGTGCTTTGTATGTATTTTATCTGCACTTTTATGGCCTTCGGCCGAAATAAAGTTATCAAATGAATGAGTATTTCCATTATCTTCTATTGAGGTATTTCCCTTCTCCCACTTTGTTATATTGTGGTTGGTATGTTCTTTATCTCCTGGTTCCATACAGAATGTTGATATTTGAAATGGACTAGGATTGTGATTGAGAGCTGTACTGGGATCCGGTTACCTGTGGCTGGATGTCGTGGCGTACAAACACCAATTCGTTGTTAGGATTGAGAAAGGTGAGTTTATTTAAGTAACACCCGACCGTTCTTGTCTGTAGCAATAGGTTTGACATTTTAGCCCCTGTAGATAGATGTTGCACTACTTCTGGCAGCGATCGATCTGTGCATGAAGTCCCAATAGGTGAAGGGGAGTCGACGAACACAACGGCTATTTAGTCACGCGAAAAGACATCACACCCCTTACCCTTATGGTGAAGCAGTTGCATAATCTAGTGGAGGCCCTGTTTAACAAAATCGAGAATCTCACAGCCACTATAACAAATCTTAGTGCGAGGCAGGTTTGCTGTCCTATTCCTACACTGAAACCAAATGGCAATGGCTTAAGTAGGGATCAAAGCAGATTGGTGGTAGATTCCAGAACCTTTCAGGCTAGAGGAGCAGGACTATTCAAACACCTCGACACTCAGCATAGTGGAGTGAGCAGAGCTGGGAGTGGGCACCCACATGTTGACAAGGCCCACGCTCGTCCTCCTGGGCAAAAACAGGCTAACATCATAGTTGGGGAGGGTCACTCAGGAGTAAGCAATGGGGGTATTGGATTAGGGGATGGTCCAATAGTCAAAGTAAATCCCTGTATAGCATTAGTTTCAATGCCAGAGCGGGCCCCCAGCCAAAGGATGTCTCTACGAATAACCCCCCAAAAGTATACATGGTGAAGGTCCCAAAACGAAATCAGAATAGTGGCTGGGAATACAGCGAATCTCTCATAAACAATGCAACACACTGGACTAGATATGTCAGGGGCTGCCATTCATTGATTAGAGAAGACATTCTCCTAGCCAAAAGGATTTTCATTGTAGGGGAAAATACAGACTGTATTGAGCTAATCCTTAAAAACCGCTATTTGGCAGAAAATTTAATTCTGTTAGAGTTCAGTACTTGCTCCTCAGACCACTCCAAAATCCAATTTAGATCCTCTCCCATCCAAAGCAAACCTCTGAGTATACAAGTGGGAGGGAGGGAATTAACTAGTTCCAGTCTTGACCAAAACGACTGACTATCAGAAGTAGGTGTCGAATTGGGACACATCATGGTAGAGCAAAGTATACCCCTAGCTAACAACCTGAGTGAACCTCATATATCGGATATTCCCAGGCCTACTGATGACACACCTCACAGTATCCTGGCTACTCCCCGAATTATTACATCAAAAACGACCTTGATATTATCATGGAATATCGCTGGTCTGAAATTTAGGGTTGAATCACCTGATTGGGCCTCATTTATTAATCTGTATGACATATGTCTTTTTCAGGAAACATGGTTATTAGAACCGTTATTCTTTCCTGGGTTTCTGAATTACAGCATACCAGCAGTAAAGGGAGTTAGAGGGAGGCCATTGGGAGGATTAACTATCTGGATTAAACAGGATTTAGATGTTAGTGTAAAATCTATCCATACAAACCACAGGGACCTACAGCTTCTCACCCTCAAGAATAGTAAAAATGAACTGGTTGATATATATAACCTATACGCGAGGAGCACTGGAGGGAAAAAATCGGATGTTATAATAGCATTAGAAGAACACATTGAACGTTACACACAGCAATCCCCTATTATTATAGGTGGTGACTTTAATTCAACTTTTGAGCCCCTACTGGGAGGTGAGTGGGACATCTCTGAGGAGGAAGATAGCCAATGGGGTGTACCCAAACTCGAACTAGAGCCTGTAAAAAGGTGGTCTGAAATAATTATCCAGATTAATGCACTTTGCCTTAATAATGGGCTACGAGCTACCAATGGTAGGACCCAACAGGACAAGAGTGGCGCCAATACATTCAATAGCGGCCCACGAACAAGCAGAATTGATTATATCCTGTTGAGTCTTAGGCTATGGCAATATCTGGAAGATATGTCGGTCATAGACAGGTTGGAGAGCGACCATAACCCCTTGTCATTGTCCCTACATTATTGGTTGCCATCAGCAGAAGTAAGGGGAACGAACGTGGAGTCATTTAATGATGTAGAAATCACAAATGACATGCGCCACGTTAAAGGGGCTAAGGTACTGGAGAACCAAGTGCATCTGGATTTTATATTAAGCAAAATGAAGTTAGCTCTGCATGAAATGAAGGACGAATCTACTAAGGGGGACCAGGCCACAGTTTTGAAAACAATAACTAATATACATGAATTACTCTTTACTGACTTAAAAAGCCTATTTGTTAAGCCCAATAAGCCCAACAATAACAGTAAAAGTCATGTGCCGTGTTGGTACACATGCGAGTGCAGGAAAGCAAGGATTGATTTGGGCAGTGCTCTTAAAAGTGGAATGAGCGAACGAGTCCGCGCAGCAAGGGGAGCATATAAGAGCACAGTTCACAAATCTAAGAGAGCTTGGGACGAACAAAGATGGCAGGATTTAAAAGAAGCGGGCATGCAAAAAGACTCCAGGAAGTTTTGGGACACACTAAAATGGGGAAGTGAGAGAAGACGGGACAAGCCCCAAAACTGGGTGCCCAAACAGGAATGGGTATCATATTTCAAGCCCCTATACGCTAAGAGTAAGGAACTATGCACCCATTTGGAGGCTCCCAATATGTCGTTTTTTACTGACGATGCTTTCAATCTTGAGGAAGTATATCAGGCACTGGACATGGTAGTCCCTGCTAGGGCCCCAGGTATTGATGGAATACCAGCAGATGTATTTCTACATGACAGAGATCCCTGGGGAGATTACATACTCCTGCTAGCAAATTGCATAGCTAAAGGAGCTCCCATCCCTTCAACCTGGCAAGGAGCAGAAATAATACCGATATACAAGAAAGGGGATAAGACCTTACCTAGTAACTACCGCCCAATCAGCCTGATCGACACCATTCAGAAAATCTTCGGCAGGCTGATTTTAAATAAGATACAGGTTTGGGAACAAGATGGGAACATCCTATCTCGACTGCAAGCAGGATTTCGATCCTCAATCAGCACGATTGACCAAGTCCTCCAATTTGCTATGCTATATTGGAAGACTGTCTTACTAGGGGGGTGCAGTCTTTATGCTGCCTTTATAGATCTTAGGGCAGCCTTCGATCTTGTTCCCCGGGAAACGTTGTGGCAAGTCCTCCATCACATGGGTATGCCCAGTGCCCTCCTTTCATTAATCATTAGATTACATGAAAATAACTATGCCCAGATAAGGTGGGGTAGCACTGGGTGCATCACCAGCCAGTTTCCTGTGGAAAGAGGGGTTCGGCAAGGCTGTGTCCTTGCCCCAACCCTTTTTTCTCTTTACCTAAATGATGTGGCAAACATATTGATCACAGCTAATGTTGATGCTCCAACTCTAGCGGGAGTCAAAGTACCCATACTTATGTTTGCTGACGACTGTTTAATCATAGCCAAAACCCCGAGTGGATTACAGAAGGCATTAGGAATCTTTGAAAGCTTCTGTACCGCTCGTGGTTTGGAAATAAATGTTTCCAAATCAAAATACATGGCCTTTAATCAGCATAAATCTTTCAAGGGTAAAATGCTTATGAACAATCTTCCCCTTGAGAAGGTTCAAGCATTCACTTACCTTGGGGTATGCATTCAACAAGATTTATCCTGGAACCAGCAGGTGGAATTGGGAACTCTTAAGCATCGTCAGCTAGCAGGAGCATTAAATAGGGAACATGCTAGGTCACACACTAAACCAATTGCTCCTGCCCTTTCCGTCTATAATGGCAAGGTGGTTAGCTCAGCCCTATACGGCGTAGAGATATGGGGATTTGAAAATCTGGGGAAACTAACAGCATCAGAGAATAGATTTTGAGGAATCTTGTAAGTCTACCCCAGAGCACTCCTATATGCCCCCTGTACCTCGATATGGCCATGAGACCTATTGCCCATATTGCTGCCCTCCGACCAGTTTTATATTGGAGGCGCCTATGGACAACACCAGAACTCAAAATATACGCTGAGGGACTGAAGGATTTAATCAGAAGTGACATCCACCACAAAATCGTATGGTTATCCAGGATCGGTAAAACCTTGCTCAAACTGGGATTAAGTGCGCTCTGGGAAGATCCAGCGAATGCCAGGTTCCCCTCAAAAAAGGACCTCAATGGATTGTACTGGGAGGCTGTGACCCTAGAAGTGTATAGGAAGGCCGCCCCCCTCTCACTCACAGGGATCTTTCTGGGTTTTAAAGACACACCCATGTTCCAAGCTTTCTGGGACAGTATCAGCAAACCTCTGGATCGTAAGCTGTTTTTCCAACTAAGGATAGGCAGCTTACCTGTTGGAGCATTTACCTCAAAATGGGCACAGGGAAACAGGGCTGCCTGCCCGGGTTGTCCTGCTGCCCTGGCATCGATAAACCACATATTATTTGAATGCCCAGCGTACGCAGACCCACGTCGGAAGTGGCTATGCCCCATTGCTAAGTTACTGGGAACCAAACGCGGCATTGTAGCAGCTAGAATAATCCGTACCAGCAATAATCTTACCGTGTGTATATCCCTAGCCAAATTCATAGGCTGGGTATGGGTTATTAGAAGCAAACTGGTACTGGGACTGAAACCTTGTTAAATGTCTAGCTAAACATAGTGGGAAAACTCAAGCACTTTTTGTAACCTGTACTTACGATGTATTTTATGAATTCAACCCAATTATTTTAACTTTTTAAATCATGAAATGTAATTTAAGATTGTTATGCTTTCATGACATCGTCGAATAAAGCTTGTTGTGGTGTTTGGTGGTAACACCCTATGCAGTCACTACCAGACACAGCTGACAGATGTTGCTTCTTCAAAACCATAACTGCTGTCTCACCCCTTCACATCGAATCCCTAACCCCAACATTCCATAAAGCAGAAGCAAGATAAACAAGACATGACATTACCTCTCTTCTTTTTAAATATACAAAAACAAACTTTAGGTTATTATAAATGAATCTTATATAATAAAAAATAAACGTTTGAACATGGTAACATTTCACATTGTTACATTTATAACTGTTGAATGTGTACTAACCATTCCATAAATTGTAAGACTCTTTTACTCTTGAAGTTTTGAAGACAATCTCCTGACATGACAGGATCTACGTAGATCACATTCAGTATTATCATAACCATTTGATCTCTTTTGACCCTTGTCATTAAATAACCAGTCAGATCAGTGTTATTCCTTGTTGATTAAAATAACACTGAGACTGATCACTGGTAGTTTGTACTTGGGACTGAATATTCCCTTGAACTCTACAGACGATTACCACTCTCTCCATGTACCACCATAGATTACATGGAACGAAAATAGCATAACCACACACCTTCATAACTTTTGCTGGTTCACAATGAGAAGCATCCCCTTGCCTTGCAAAAACTGGTTTTCTAATAAGTACCCAATTACCAGCAGAAATCTCCTTGTTTCTAGTACATCCTCTGAAATTGTAGCAAACTATTTGTTTCTCTTGTGCTTCATTTCCTCTTTCTCATAATACTTCACCAATTTCACAATATTTTCCACTTTTCGAGAGGTGCTTGGATATCCAGGCAGGGAACAGCACAGAGGTAGATTTGTGTCCTCTTAATAGTTCAAATATTGATACCCTAGTGACTGTGTGAGCAATTGTTCTATAAAACCACAATATGGAATGTACATCTTCCTCTACAGCACATCCAGTACTCTTCGTCCATTTAATTGCACCTGTCATCGCCCTATTCATTCTTTCTAACACATTAGTTTGAGAGTGATACAATGAGCTCTTCAAATGTTTCACACCAGACTAAAAAACACAACTTTTCTTGTCATTTCCGACAAATTGTACACCATTATCGGGAACTAAACATTTTGGGAAACCTTCTCTTAAAACACTTTCATCAAAAATTCAACTGCTTTTCTGGCAGATGGGTCTGCCACAAACTGAACTTCAAGCCACTTTGTATAATAATCTATCAAAACAAAAGCATAACAAAACTGTGGTGGTAAAAAATTAAAAGGTCCAATCATGTCTATACCTGACTTATTCCATGGGCCATCAGGATATTCTATTGGATTTACTGGTAGTACCTGGAACTTCATCCCTTTTCAGAGTTCAAACAAACAACACAAATTTACTAATTCTTTTATTTCACTGTCCCTTGAAGGCCACCAAAAATTCATCCTAACTGTCCTTTTGGTCATTATTGACGCTAAAAGTCCCTCATGGGCTATCATGACTAGCTCTCTTCTGATGGAAGAAGGAGGAACAAATCTGTCACCTCTTAACACTAAACCATCTTCAATTGACAATTCACCAGAAATCTTAACAAATGAGTGAATGCTAATTTGCTGTTTTTTCTCTTTGGGTCATCCTTCCACAATATATTTCTTAACTTGAAATAACACTGCATCTTCTTCACTCACTTCTCTCGAGTTCTCTTTGGTGTAAGCACACAATTTTGAAACATCAACAATTCCAATGAAACAATTTTCCATATCCTTTTCTTCTTGACAGCTTTCCCTGTCCTCCAATGAACACCTAGACAAGAAATCAGCCGTAAAATTTCCCTTGCTCGGTACATGTTTGACATCAAAATTGTATTGCAACAATTTTGTTGTCAATCTTGCATTGCGAGGAGTGTCATTCTTGATCTTCTCTCCATTGAAGATAAATACAGAGGTATATGAACCATTTGTAAAGTAAACTGTTTTCCCCACAAATATGGTTTACATTTTTCAATGGCCCAAAAACATGGCAACAATTATTTTTCTATTAATAATGCAGTTCTGAATTCCTCAAAAACTCTAGATGCATAGGAAATGGGGACTTCCCTCTTTCCAGCCTTTTGAGTGAGCACTGCACCAATACTGTAATTGCTTGCATCAATAGTTATAATACAAAGTAACATTGGGTCATACATTTTAAGCTTTGTTGCATTTGCCATTTCACTTTTCACACATAAATGTGTTTTGACAACTAGAATCCCAGACAAAAGGAACAGATTTTTTTTTAACATGACAAATTTCTCATTTTTGTTGCATAATCAGGAATACATTTAGAATAGAATTTGCATAGCCCAATGAATGATTGCAGCTCATCTTTGTTCTTAGGTTCGGGCACTTCACTACAGCATGCACCAAACCTGGTTTCAGCTTTATACCATCTTTAGATATTACATGACCCAAAAGTTGAACTGATTGTTTCCAAAACTCATATTTTTGTTTTTTTACCACCACACCCTTTTCAGTGACGATGGAGAGAACCCTCTGCAAAACTGCATCATGCTGCTCCAGAGTTCCCTCATGTATCAGGACCTCTTCCTGGTACACCACTACCCCTGTATTGTCACCAATGAGATGGAACATAATTCTCTGAAAAACTGAAGCAGCCGACGCAAGTCCAAAAGGCATGCAACTGCATTGGAAAGTCCCTACGTGTGAGTTAAAAGCAAGACAATGTTGGGAGGACTCTTCCAATTCTACCTGGTGGTAGGCTGATGCTAAGTGAATTTTAGAAAACCACTTGAATCCTCCCACCCGTCCTAACAGCACATTGATCTTTGGTAAAGGGTGTGAATCTGCCCAGATTTCCTTATTTACACTGTGTAAGTCCACACACATCTTTATTTCACTATTCCTGTTTTGCTCCACAACTAGTGTAGACAACCAAAGGGAGGATTCAATTGGTTCTATCACTCCCTTCTCTTGGAAACCTCTCAGTTCTTTTTCAAGATCATCTTATAAACGGAATGGAACAGTTTTCAATATATGTTTTACAGGAAGGGCACACAGCTTAATTTGTATCTTCTGTTTGAAACCTGACTGTGGTATGCCGCTGAACTTATGAAGGGCAAGGGCAACCTTTACTTATACACAAAGTCAAGGTCCTTTGTTAGGGTTGTCCGATTTTTATTATTATTCCTCTCTTTTTGAATCTGTTTTATCCTCTTTGATTTAGATCACCCAAGAAAAAAAATAAAGCTCTCATAAGCTTCTCAAGCAGGGCAAGCCACGAAAATAAAGGGGAGAAGCATATGAAGAGAAAAACAAAGCACACATGTCTCTCTGGTCTTTTTTACTCTTGGTTGAGAATTATACATAGTTGCTCCATGTCGTAGTCCAGGTTCCCTTTTGCAAAGTGACTGCCGGCCGGAGCAATGAAGTGCTCAAAATAAACAAATAACAAACAAAAGTAAGTCAGTCCTGGAGGTATTTGATCGTTGGTAGCCTAACACCCCGTCACCCGTGCTGTCACCTGATGTGAAAGGGAAAGGGGGGAATGAGTTCTCCCTTCTTGTTACTTTAACTGAGGTGTGCGTGACTTCTTCCCAAACCCATGGTAATTTCTAAGGAAGTGGAAATATGGAACTTTGGCTGAAACTGCAGCCCTCCTGGACCACAGTAAGAGGTATTGCTGCATCCTCTCTCTCAAGGGGACCGTAGGATACATAAGCGGTGCCTCTAGGTGGTGTCTCAGGTTGTTCGGTTCTCCTCTCTTCCTGTTTGCGTCCTTCAGCCACGAACTCTGTTGTCAGTCGACAGCTTCTCCTCCTGTCTGGATACTCTGTCTCCTCGTCCTATCCCTCGCCCATCTCTCTCCTGTCAGCCTCCAACCACACTTTTTGGGCAGGTCCGTCCTCGGGTCTAGTTTGTCATCTTCTGTGTCAGAGGGGAGTTTAATGGGCGCCATCTTGAAACACCCAGCTGTTTGGGACGCCATATCACACTTACATTTTTCCTAACACATCAGTAAATAGCTATGGGAATTCTAATGACAAAGCGCCAAGGTTAGTTTATTCTTTAACTACCATGACCTGGTATGTTGTACTTGGTCTAATCCCTGGTGGAACCACCCAAGGATGTTTAATCCTTTTTTTGCGTCGCATATCTTCCCTTGAATTTTTCGTCCTCTGAACTCCAGAATGTCTTTTATAAAACCTTCTGGTACTTTTTACCTTCCTTCAAACGAAACTGGTAACCTGTTGGGAGGGAAAGTTTCCTATTTCGCCACTTTTCTTTAAATAAATCCACAGTGATAATAGTAATCCTTGCACCGGAGTCAACTAATAAATTAAGTGTCTTATCACCCACACCAATGTCTAGTTATGAGTCAACGTACTCTAAAGGATCCCCTTTGACAACCTCATCAGACACGACCAAAACCATGTCTTCAAACTACTGTGCAACATATTCTACAGACTCATTTTGACTTTCATCTAGATACGCAATTCTAGTATCTTGCTGACGATTACTCTGATAGACATTTGAGAACATGTTCTGCATGCTACATTCCAGGCAGGACATGGTCTCCCTGTTTTTACATGATATAAATTGCCACATCTGAAACAAATATTCTGTAACTTGAAGAAACCTTTGTCTTTAGATTTATTTTCCTTCTTATTGGTATTTTTAGATTTCACAGCTCCTACAACTATCCTCTGCCTTGGACAATCGTTCAATTCTTTTAAAGAAATCTGTGAAAGTTTGATACTCTTTGCTGTCTTGATGACCTTGTCCAGAGAAGGGTTACCCATGATTAGCAATTTCTGTTGAATGTGTCAATCATAACAATGGCCAATAAACTGATCCTTTATCAACTGGTCGTTAAAGTTTTCAAACTGACATTGAGAGCTTAGTCTGTGTAAGTAACTCCCATAAGTATCTACACTTTCGTCTTGTAATTGTGCTCTTTTAAAGAATTTGTGACACAACAATACCATGCTTGGAGGAGATGAAACCGATGTTCCAGTTTTTTTACAACCCCTTACTAGTCATCTAACTCTTCAACTTGTGCTCCTTCGTATGGTGGCAAATGCTTGTATATTTCTTTGCCCTCAAAACCAAGAGAATGTAATAACAGAAATGCTTTTCTTTACGGGGAAAAAGCGTGAAGCACCAATAGCTCCTAAATACATTTCAAAAGCATTGAACCACTGCTTCCATTGTATCATTGATGTTCCAGGAGATTCAAGAAATGGCGGAGGAGGGCTGACTGACTGCATGGCGACCTTGAGGAACAGAAAACAATTACTATTTTAAATGTAGAGCACCAACACCAGACTTTGAATTTTAGATATCTCTCTTTTTTTTTTAAACAACGTTCTGTTTAGGTGTCCCTGTTACCACGATCTTTACCAGGCTAAAAATATTACATTTTGTAAAAAGAATGCTGGACACTATGACAGGCTGGAAATCTTGATGGATCTGATGCAGTGGTATACATCCAATATTTCCCAATCTGGCAAAATGGCCACCGTTAACCATACATTAGTACCTTCCCAATCTTTCAAAATGGCCGCAATTTAACCATTTGGTAATTTGTTTTAGAGGCGGTGAGGCTCACAGCATGAAAAAAAAGGCTGATGGACACTCCCTCTGGAATGTATGACGTTACAACGCATACATTTACAACGCATGCCTTTACAACTTAGTTTTTACATTGCAACATCATTTACAGCACATCCTTTTACATAGCATGCCATTACAACACATTTTTTAAAGCTACACTTACAACGCACTAAATTACATCGCATCATACCATCACATTGCATCATACCATTACAACGCATACAATTACAACGCATACCATTACATTGCATTTAAGGTAAGTGTTTGATAGTGTAGGGGTACACATTACTATTCTAACTCCAGTGGGGGCAACAGTAGGGCAAGTGTTGGATAGTGTTGGGGTACTATGCGTTGTAATGGTATGCGTTGTAATGACATGCAATGTAATGCCTGCGTTGTAGTGACATGCATTGTAATGACATGCGTTGTAGCGACATACAATGTAATGGCTGCGTTGTAGTGACATGCATTGTAAAGGATGTTGCAATGTAATGACTGCATTGTAAATGTAGTGCGATGTAATTACTGTGTTGTAAAGGTTGTTTCCCCTCCCTCAGAGCCTTTCTTTTGATTAGTTTCTCAATTCCAAGTGGTAAGGGCTTGAAACTCCCGGCACGCCTCCCCTCTGTGTTTCTGAAGAAACCAGATGTGAAGGAGGGCTTGTCTTTACGAGTGCATGGGCAAGCAGTATAGACAGAAATGTAAGTAGCCTTCCTTCGGTGAGGGCTTCAGCAAAATCCTTACTGTGGCACTGAGTGGCATCCGAATGCCTGACAAACAGCCCCATTCCTGGATAGGGTCTGCAAACACACTGTCCTGTCCTGCTTCAATCAAATGGAGACAGACAACTCGCTTCTTCTACGGCCACAGAACGTGGGTAATTGAGATGGTGACTGAGGCTCCCGATCGTTGCCAAATATATTGTGACAGACAAGCACCATTTTTTTATCAGAATTGAGAAAGATGAGTTTATTTGAGTAACACCTTATGCAGTCACGGCCAGACACAGCTGACAGATGCCGCTCCTTCAAAACCATCAACTGCCATCTCACCCCATCATATCGAATCGCAAACCCCCGCAAACCCCAACATTCCATAAAGCCGAAGCAAGATACACAACACATAACATTGGAGTTTCTTGTTCATGAGAATAAAGTACTTCTCTTGGTCTCCTGAGTTTTTTGCTTCTTTTCGCCCGCTCCTCTTTTAGATTTCACAGAAGCGATTGATTGAAGAGGCTAGGTTGGCTTTCCAGAGATGAACGGACACTCAGTGGTTATGTTTACATCCTAATCAGGATAGAAAATAAGTGCATGGCACTGAAACCCAGTGACTAGGACTCATTTGGAGAAGATGAGGAACCACAACTGAGCTGCTCTCTTTCTCTCTGTGTCACTCAATTTACGTTCCCCCTGTCTGAACAATGAAATTTCTAGTTCCACTACAGTGGCTGCAGATGTATGAAGGGGGACTTGAGAGTCAGCTTCTTGTCAATTCAGAACTCCACTGCAGGATACCAAAGCAAACAGGTTTGTGTTTACCAGCGCTGACCGAATAGCTAGCCCATGAAGAAAGCACCTGCTTGGTGATATGGATTGAGAGTCTGTGATTTTGATTTGACCATATTGCAATCGTCCTTTCTGGTAAATTAGTAGGAATATAACTCAGTAAGTGGATAACATGCAGGCATAGACTCGGGAAAGGTAGAAAATCCTTGGCAGTTGCCACCCCCTGTGGGGACTTGCCTGTGACCTACCTTGAAAACAGTGACTTTTATTATGCAGAAAGTAGATTTGTCACAGCCCATTCCGGACTTCACAGGAGGATCCCCTCCTTTAGTACATGTTATTACTCCTCCATTAGTACCTCTGATTCCACCAGAGCGTTTTTATGGATACGATCTTTGTGAACCAATGTCAGAAAAATGTTATGTGCAGACCATCCTACTTTCCAAATGAACAGTTTATGGTAAGGGTCGTGCTATCCTGCTTGGGGTGTACTGCTGCTTCCTGGTCCATTTCTTTAGTAGAACAGGATGGCCCATTGCTCTATAACTTCCAGGGCTTCAAGGTGAAGATGAAAAATGTGTTGGATAAAATATCTTCACACAATCAGCATATACTGATACATGGAAATTGATACAGGGTAGTAAGGATTTACTTATATATATATATCACAATATTTAATCATTTAGTCTCTGAGTCCGAATTGCTGGAACAAAAGAGGGCCTTACTCTTCTATTGTGGATTAAAAGGTTACCTTGGAGATTTATTAGCCCAAATAGACAGCCCTCCAGAGTCGTGCAAAGACCTAATTCGCCTCGTGGTGCAATTAGGCCATAGTCTGACAGAATGTCGACGAGATCAAAGTAAAACTGATTCTAGAGTAATAGTGTTTAAACAAAAGATGGAGGGGTCCAAGCCAAGTTATGAGGTAGATCTAATGCAAATTTGAGGGTTGCAAGGACCTCTTACCAAGGAGTGTGAACAACAGAGCCCTCAGAATTTAGGTCTGTATTGTGGGAATAATGACCACTTCCTTAAAGAGTGCTTGGTAAAACCAAATAATAAAACAAAAAACTTTGCAGCAGATCTAGAAGAGGGCAACATTTTCCAAACCCTGTAACAGACGAGACCCTTTTCCCAGGGATAAGAGGCTTGGAGGTCTTGTTTCAATGTTTCTTGTTTCAATTGGCAAATAATAGTCTTCCATCTGGCAAACATTTTTTAATTACAGTACGTTTCTTGAGAGACAGGGACATCGATTCCTTTAGAAATGTGGCTTGAATCTGGAGCAACAGGCAATTTCATGGACATGACCTATACCAAGACCTTAGCAATCCTAGTGAAAAGAAAGGAAAACTTAAAGCTGCCTTTTCTATCGCTAGTAGAAAGTTGTCATCGGGACCCACAGTATTTTGAACTCAATCCTATCATTAATAATGGGGGAAAATCGTGACCTCATTGATGCCTCTCAATTCAAGGCAATATTGGGTGTGCATTGATTGGTCCTCATGGCTGTTTTGACTGAAATCACCATCTTGTGCCAAGAACAGTTGGAAGAAGAATGTGAGTTTGGGTACGTCAATTTTGTGCTTAGTGGATTTTACTGAAGCAGTCATTCCCACTGCTCCTGCACCATACCAAGACTTGGCAGAAGTTTATGATAAGGTCAAGGCTAGTGTTCTCCAATCACATTTGCTTTTCATTGCATAAATTACTTGCAACAATGCTCTCAAATCCTCTGCAGCAGGATCTATGCATTAACTGAAAAGGGAAATATACACCTACAGAAATCCTTGGACAAACTCTTAGAAACAAGGTTCGTATACCCGTCACGAACACCAGCCTCTTCTCTCCTGTCATTTGCTGCAAAGAAAGGAAGGGGAAATGAGGACCTGCATAGAGTTCAGAGTCTTAAATCGATTCATTGTTAAAAACAAGTACTCATTGCCTCTAATTTGCATCTTAATTTAACAAGTCAAGAAGGTGACAATTACAGTAGCAGAGCAGAAGGCTAGACTGAAGTTGCTTCCAGTCAAAAGAAAACATTACTAATCAGGCCTTTTAAATGCGTTACGATACTCAGCTCGACTGTGAGTGACGGTTAGCTACAAATTACATATATTTGCCAATCCTGAAGTAGCTGCAACATTTTTTGACAAAAGATATCCCTGATTTAGTCTGGGCTAAGGAGCATTTTTATAGACTCCGGGGAGTAAAAATGACGGAGTGCGAAATAATGAAACCCAGTGTACGGAAATACATTATTTTGAAAAAGAACAATCAATGGAACCTAGGGCTTCCCAAAATGTACAACCGTTTTGTTAGGTCTCGCACCTGCGACACAGAGCGAAGCCCTGTCGCAGCGAGACCTATAATCGGCGGCTCTACTTTCAAGGAGACAGGAGATGGGCACGCGCAGCATGCCTGAATCAGATCAGGTTGCGCGCACGTTCACCATCTCCTGTCTCCCTTGAAAGCCTCATGCACTTCTCGCATACACACACAGACACCCCCCCTGCTTTCGCTTCGCACACGCACACACACGAGCGCACACAAAGAGACACACGCACGCACACACACAAGCGCACATCCACGCACACACACAAACACACACACACAAGCACACACATACAGAGACACACACCACACCCCCCGAGTACAACTAAGCGCCACTCACCGCATCGGCGCCACTCCGGACTTCTGCAGCCTCCGCGGGGCTCTCCCTCGGGCATGGGAGCCCCGCGTCACCACTGCTCCTCTGGTTATTCTTTCTCTTTCCTAGGGCGGGTGCTGGTCGTTCCAGGCTTTACACGTCCTCTTTCTCTATTCATAGAGGCGGCGATCGCGTCGTCTGTCCGCTATTTGAGCACGTGACACAAACGGAGGAGGTAGGGCTACACTATAGAGCCGCTATTTGAGCATGTGACCTGGCGGGCGTGGTATTGCATTGAGTGACAGTTACACAGGGTCGCGCGCACCCCCTATGCGCACAACTCGAGTGGAGCGAGACCGGCGGCATCAGAAGCTGCGACCGGATTGAGAGGCCGACCGGGGCCCGAACCGCCTGCCATGGAGCCCACCCGTGTCCGGCCCTGAGGAAGCTGAAGAGGAGGTGAGGTGAGGGAGGGAGGGCGTTCAGTTGTCCAGGATGTTTTTTTGGGGTTTTTGTGCGTAGGAGAAAGGGGCGGACAGTGGCATTTAGCCTCCCCACTTCCGAGACTCACTCTCGTGGCCCGTCATCACGAATCTAATGCCCCCGCCCGAGGCGAGCTAGTTGAGGATGAATGCTATCCGGACTCCGCGGGGCACTCGCCAACGAGTAGAAAGATGGGACAGGGTGGGGGGTCGCAGTCGTTTCAGGGCGGTGTGGCAGAGGGCAGGCCTTGATACTGGTAGGCTGGCGCAGAAAAAGAGCGGTGTTGGGGAGGAGGTAACAATGGCTATAGAGTATAATGGAGGGGTACTCCAGGGAATATGATGGTGGATGGACAGAGAAAATGGGAGATGCCTCTCGGCCTGAGAGGTGAGAGGCACCGGATCGGTGAGGAGAGCAGACCTTGAGTGGCGAAAGGCGGTGCTGCATAGAGAACTAGCGCGAGAATAAATAAAGGAACTCTTATGCCACTTGTGTAGCGCTTGTGATGCTAAAGGGTTGCCTCGAAACGCTCAGTATGACCACATTTTTGAAGCCGGGACAGAGCATAGACAAAGACGTAGGACTGCAATTTGCCTGCGATTATTGTCACAGTAACACAATAACAAAACCTACTGGTTTAGGACTTCCAATGACGTATGGATATGGTTACCAGATAAGAACACAAAGCACCAGTTCATGATCTTTCTTTTAGATACTTTTATAATCTGCTAGTTTAGTCCAGTTGGTTTTAAGTATGAGCAAACTGAGTTTGGCTGTAACATTTGCAGTAGTTACACCGCTAAACGTATTAGCATATTGTAAGCCAGCAAAACTGTTCCAGCATGTGTGTGCGCTACAGTTTCATATTTCAATAGTGCTTTTCTTAACATTAGAATGGACTAGCTTTGGGCAAACCTGGGAGTCATGGCATATCACTGCAGAAACCAGGTTAATTTTAATTTCGTCTGTTCCACACTTGGGTTTGATCTGCTGACTGTTGCAATAGCGCACATTTGGAGTGAAACTTTGTAGAGTAACAACTTTTTGATTAGTAAAACGCAACTAGAGGGATAGTGGTGGAAAGTGCGAATAGCGCCGTGCTGCTCTTTCCCTTTCAACCCAAAACATGTATTTTATTTATGACGATGTGACTGGCCTGCTGTCCAATATAAGACTTTTCCCATCCCCCTTGTGTCCCTCTATCTATCTATCGCACTCACTCTATCTATCTATCGCATCACCACAGCATCACTCAGCACCACCACAGAATCACTCTCACTCAGGGGCACCACAGAATCACTCAGGGGCACCACAGAATCACTCAGGGGCACCACAACATCACTATGGGGCACCACAACATCACTATGCACTACCACAGCATGACTGAACGCCACATCATCACTCGTCGCCACCACAACATCAATCCGCGCCACCACTGCATCAATCTGTGCAACCATTCAACAACAACTGGTTCAATAATGTTTTCTCAATGTTTCAAGCTTTATTACAAATGTTACAAAATGATGTTAATATTTCACCTCTGTTCTTGGATTTTCGTCACAATAAAATACACTAAACATAATCTTCACAAAAGTTATTTACAAAAGTTAAAGTTATTGGCATTATAAATTACAATACTTTTATTTAGGTATTAATTATTAAAAAAACATTAAAATCCATTGTTATTTGTAATATCAATACATCTAAGTCATGTAAATACAACACATATTGCATTACAAATGCTCTAGGTGTCACATTTGCGAAAGTTAAAACTGTTAGCATTGTAAATGACAAAGCTATTCATTTCACTATTTTCAAAACCAACACATAAATAAAATATTTGTCATTTACAATACCAATAGCTCAAACTTTCCTAATGCGAGACCTATTGCATTGCAAATGCTTGTATTGACAAGGTTCCGCTTTGACTTATTTTATTTCAGACTCTGCCATTATGTGGCTGTGACAACATGTCCCTGCAGGATATGATCCATTTTGTAATGTTTTGTAGTTTTTATGCGGTACCGAGGAAGACCTACATAATCCCAATTTTAAAAACAGATAATTTTAATCAAGTGCTTCCTGCTTTCATTTTTTGAGCCTTGCTTTCAGGGTCTACGTTATGGTATGTCCTTAGTTTTTTAAAGGCTTAGATCTAGGTGCGACTAGTTTTCTGTGTTTACCATGCTCTTAGTTTTTTTTTTTCATTTACTTATTTTTAAAAAAAATGTGTCTGATAAGTGCTTATGTTACCTGATGAATGCTGATATTAATTGGATGGGAGTCTTTTGTACTGTTGTATTTGTGACTTCTATGGTTTTTATCAGAAATGCCGAATAACGTGTATTATTGATTGACAAAAGGTATTCCTGATCTACCTGCACAAGCTAGTGTAGTTATTTAAATTCTGCAATGCTTCTAAATGATCATGATTATGATGGCTGCCTCAACTGCTATCACCTCCGGGCCAGGTGAGAGAATTTGATTAGTTTTGGGGCAGGACTTGTGGTATATCCTTATGACTGCCACTTGATCCCCAACTGGATTCTATTAAAACTTGCCGTTTACCACGGCAACAGACCAATAACCCCATGCCATAGATTGGGCTACAACTCGCCCAGTTCCAAACGTTGGGTTCGGACTCTTTAAGGTGAACGTGCAGTAAAGCTATGTGTGATTCCATGTCCTTACGTTAGTGCTTTTATGCTATCATTTTACCTCAGCTGGCTTCTCCAATTTGGAGAAGCTGTAAGGCCCTACTCCTGGGCACCAGGGGTAGCCGCTGTTCCTTTGAGTGTTCACATATTTGACCAATGTACGTTAATATCTCATTTTGGGTAGTCACTGTGGTTTTGTTGGAAGGGTTCATTATTATGCCTCACATATTGGAGCAGTCTGAGTAGACTAAGGGAGGGAAAACAGGGAACACTGTTAATGGTTTGCATACATATATTAAGCACACAGCATCTCCACATATAGGAAATACCACTCATATGTCAATCTTATATAACTACGGCAGGTCTACACCATGTCCCTATGATATCCAATGGACAGATCGCAACACAACAACAGAATAGGTTAGTCAAGTTTGTGACTTTGAATATCCAAGGTTTAAACAACCTGTGTAAAATGTAAAAGGTGCTGACAGTGCAATATCATCTCTATTTATTGTTATCTGCATTTGCCATAACAAAATATATTATAATACATACAAACATAATTAAAAGAGGAAATACATTACCTCAAAAAAAATTGGAAAACATTACATGATAAATACAGCACTCTACAAATTAAAATCAGTTGTATTTCCATTCCAATCCAAGCACTCCAGATATACATCGAAACTGTACACTAGATCTCATAGTGATCAGTCCTATAACAGGGGGCTAAGGTATTGAAACATTGCAGCTGGAAAATGTCATACATACATTCACTACGTTTGAACAGAATAACATAAAATAGGTGGTGGTTTCGATTTCCCCACTGGCACAGTCCCACACTTCACCAATCTCCTTGGCCTCGCTCCATTTGGCAACATAGGCCTTCAATGGGAGGAATCCCAGGAACACTTTTACATATAATGAGTGCAGTACCTCAGGTTAGATGTCATCCAAATCGGGTTCAAAGCCAACAACAAAAAAAAATGTGCTTTAAAAACCCCTGAACCAGGGCCCCACTCTTGCTAGATCATATATCATTTTGCATGTTGTAGCTGTAACTGCCTTTACTCTATAAACAAGAAGTAAAGAGCTCAATGACTGCCCTCCATTCTTTGTTTACATCCAATAACTGCGACTATTGCTTACTTTAAAATTGCAGCCACGTTTTCCCTCTGCTGCTTTCAAGACAGTTTAGTATCATACTAAATTCCCAGATAGTCAAAACAATTGATCTGTTCTAAAATCTCACTGTTCACTGAAAAAGGGCGCTTTAACATAATCCTAGAATTTAATATCATGGATTTAGTCTTTGAAACATTAATGGTTACATTTTTCTTGGCACAATAGTCAAGGGAACCGTTAATTATTTTGTGTATAGAAATCTCAGTGAGAGAAAACAAAACGGTGTCGTTTGCATACAACAGAACAGATATATGCAAATTACCGAGCTTCGGATAATCTAAATCCAGACTAACTAGATATGGTCCAACATCATTCAGGAATAATGAAAAAGTTAGGGAGTCCAACATGTACCCTTGCTGCACACCAGTAGTTATCAAAAAGCTTTTTGTGCATCCTCCCCTAGATCAAGGTGCACTTGAGCGAATGTATCCCAGTGCAGATCCTTCATGGCTATGATAAGACACTGGTGCAGACCCTGCTATTTTAACGCTAGCCAAAGTAAATTACTGCCTCCTAAATCAAAAGCTGATTTCCAATCAACAAATGTTAAATACAATTGGACCTTCATTTGTCTCGTATATTTAATACATATAGAATATAGACGCATGGCCTGTTTCACCGTTCCAATGCCCCTTCTAAAGCTACTTGGTTATCTGCTAATTTATTTTTATCCTCAGCCCAATAATGAATACAATTGAAAAGCACCCTCCCATAGATCTTGGTCGTCCCATCTAATAATGAATTTGTTTGGTAATTTGATGGAACCTTTCTCATACCTTTCTTGAATGGTGGAAGAATTATAGCACCTCGCTATGATTTGGGCCTATCCCCAGATCTCAAAATGGAATTAAATACTTTAGTGAGAAACTCAACTCATAGTGAAAGATCGGTCTCATATAAATCTGTGTGTACAAAATTAGTGCACAGGGCTGTATTAGACTTTTGTAGTAAAATGGCTTATTTAGCATCGTATTTGGTGAAAATCCATCGCTCCACTCCCAGAAGTAATTGCTTGGATCTAGTTATAACCTTTTGAGGGCAGTTCCTCTCTTTGGTAGAGGCATGTAGACCAGTAAAATGTGAAACCCATTCCTGCGCCCGAATGCACATAACCTTCTTGTCCCTACACTGTTTGTATCCCCATGTAATAATTGACCAGAAGAATTATTTTCTCTGGCCGCCTGTAGGTCCTTATCCCAGATCATTAGAGTCATTTCACCATTCTTCCCCCTGATCTGTTTTTTGTATTCCCTTCTCATTCTAATAAAGGTACCATCCATGGCTGTGCTGTCATTGCACCTTGCCAGTGCATAAGACAACTCCTTATTTCTCAACCAACAGTCATTGTCAAACCAGTTGCCAAAAGATTGTTAAAATTCATATTTTTCAAACTCTTGGAAGTCATGAAGAAGATTGAAATATCCTCATGATTTCCTCAAATAAGGCCAGTACCCTTTTATTATTGGGTTCCTTATCCCCTTTCATTAATAACTCCTCAGAGTTAGCCTGAATTGAATTCCTCAAAGTCTGTACAAAATATATGTATTTTTCAGGATTCCACTCAACTGCCCATCTCAGATCTCCTTCCTTTGAAGCTCTTCGAGTACTTCCAAGTTAGCTCTGACATAAACAGATACAACACATGGGTTTTGGTCACTAGCTGGGCGGGGAACAACCCACATATCCCTCACCACCACCCAGAACTCAATATTAATTCAAAATGAATCAATTATTGACAGTCCTCTACTGCCTTCAAATGTCTCCTTTGTGGGGTTGTCAGTAGGGGTGCAGCCATTTAGTTGTCTTACGCCGCAGGACAAGAGCATGAAGCTAAGCCCATATCCTTCCGTCTGGGATTTGCTCAGCTTAGAATTTCCCAACACTACTTCCCATAGACCCCACGCATGATCTTTCTCGAGAAGTGAGCTGTCTTTTATTTTACCTATCAATGGATTACTAATTCACTACATATTACGATAGTGTGTGGTGAAAATTCATTACAGGCCAATCTGGCCTCTAAAATTGATTCCTCGAGTGTCCAACATGAGTTTACCTCTGCCCTTCCCCTAGGGGGTACATAGACATTCAAGATATCCACAACTATTTCCATTAGGCGGTTTCCACCCACTCAATATGCACTATGTTGCTTGTAATACGAATAGGGACAATAGGACTTATAAGGCTTGACAATTTAGCAGCCTTCCATATCCCTAGGCCTCCCGATGGTTGACCCGTATTTTGTCTAATTGCAGGAGCAATATACGTGTTGTATCCCCCTAGAGAAATTTCTGGAGTTGCCCAGGTCTCCTGAAAGCACAATATATAATTAGATCCAATAAATGCCAACCACTTCTTATCCTCAACTTTATTCGATAGACCATGCACATTAAAACTTATAATGCTCCCTTCTCCCCAATATCCTAATCAGTCATTTTCTCTTGTGACTGGATGGGCTAGAGTGACATTTTATGTTAAACCCTCCCCCTACAATCCCAGACATGTAATGCCCTATAAGCATTTTAATTTCTTATTAATGCTGCTGGTAGCCATGCCCAAGTGTTGTTACCTGGGAGATCGGGTTGACTTTGATTATCTTTGTTACATTTACACGGTGTGCATGTCAGACTACTACAAGAGACATATCCAGTGGCTGTAAAATAGCTGGCAGTTATTATGGAGTCCAGAATTTGATAGACACCTGGCTCAACAAAAATCCCTCCTCTCTACAGAGCATTTGTACCTCTGCAGCTCATTGCCCTGGTTTAGCATAGATCGTAGGTTCTTAAGTAAATATATAATCTACTGGTTGATATCTGTCAAACACATGGCCAGAACACTTTCAAACCATTTCCCTGTTCTTTTAGATACTGGACTCCCTGGTTAACAAAACAGTGGATATATCTGTATACTCCCCACTAAAGCCCCAGTGGACCCTGTCTTCAGAGATGAGGTAAAGATCTCGACACAAGGTTACTTCATTACTAATGCAAACTCAGGGGATAGTGTAGGCACATTCTTGGATGTGTTTATGGTGGTAATTAGGGAAGTCAGCATATCTAAACATTCAGGAATACTGAAAACTCTGAGATTGCCCTCACACAAGCTGGGAAATTATTTGTGTATGCTGGAGGTAAACTATGGCAGAGCCTTGGGCAAATAATTGATAGCCATCATCCGATCTGAGTTGGCTGAGCACAAAGATATTTCAGACAGAGAGTTAAACTACGAATGAAAGGATACCAATGCCAGAATTTATGGAGAGACCAGGGAAAATGGTTGGCAGATGATTCGCTGGTTTAGGGAGTGTAATGACACCATAAAGGTAATTTCATATTATTGAAATCCACTACATGAAGCACAACACATCCTCCAAAAATGTACTAAATTCTATTCAGAATTTTACACATCTAAACCAAAACCCACCCAATTAGATATAGCTTTTTAATTCAATAAAATTGCATTGGCATGGCTAGAAAATGCACACCACCAACATCTTGAAACCTTAATTACGATACAAGCAAGTAACCCAGAGTACGCTAGTCACCTGTGCTCCACATAATAATGGATTGCCCAGTAATTACCATAAAGGCACATAAAAGGTAATTATCTGTTCATTATATACGATGAGGCATGTTGCAAGTCTATCCTTCCTCCCTCTCTGTGCGAAGTAACACTGATACTACCTGACAAGACCCGACAGATGTGACTCATACTGACCTCTTTCCCTCATAAACATTGATAATATGATTTTGGCTAAAATACTAGCCAGGGGTTACTTCCCCTAAACCCAATCAGTTGGGCTTCATCCCAAATATATCAACCTCCCATAATTCATGCATGACCTTTTCTGTACTCCATCAATCAACTCCACAAATCAAAGAGGTGAAAGCTCTTCTGGATGCTACCAACGCATTTTACTTGCTGGAATTCACTAGTTTGTTCAAGCTGCAATATAACAATCAAGTAGTCTAAATCGGGCAGAATCGCACGGTATGCACACCTATCTAAGCTACTATGGGAAACAGTTTAGGGTATCTCCTATCCTATTTGCCATATGAAGACATCGGCCTTTACACTCAGACATCATTCAGATAGTGGTCCTAAGTTTATATCGAGATGGTCACTCATTTACCTCTACTAAAAAGACGTTAGTATGCTATTCATTAAAGACCCGAGTGTAAATACCTTTCTGATTATCAAGAATTCCTAAGGTTTGGTTTCCTCTCAGGTGTAACCATTAACTGTTTGTTGTGAATCATTAATTCTCCCACTGAAATTGAAAACGACTGCATAGAAACAAGAATTCATGATGGCATGATGCTCATAATCCTTGAAATACAAGGTCATCTGGGTAAGCAGACACATTGACTTAACAAATTCAAAAGAGGTGGATCAGGTAAATCAATAAATCATGTTCTCATTGACAATTATGGATTGGATCACCCTCATGAAAATGGCTCTCCTTCCTAAATTCTTTTATACGTTTACAACGCCCTTATTCCCTTATCCAAATACTTTTTAGGCTCTTCAGATCTTTATGATTAAATTGATGGGCCGAGAAGCGGACCAAAATGGTGAATCCTCATGCTATCATACGACCAGGGTGGCTTTGTTGCACTGGATTTTAAACTATAAACTATATTGTCTAATTACTCATTACCAGACGAGACTGATAATGCACATGCTACACCTCTGCAATCCGTAACATATGCCGTGCCATTATATATGCCCTCCTGCAGAGATATACACATTGGCATGTATGGCATGGGCCTGCACCAGACTTCGTACTAGTGCCAAACTAGATAACATGTATGCACCTGACATCCGTCTCCTACACAAGAGTGAAGGCTGTCACTCAACTATCAACACTAAGCCTGTTCAAATTCAGTGTTAACTTCCTGGAGGGCAGCTTTCTCCCCAATGTAGTGATGCAGGGCCCTCCAAGCGGAGCTCCATCTGACACTTTCCTACATTATAGGCTTAGAGAAGCAAGTAAGTTCACCTTCAACACACTCCCTCAGGCGCCACAGCAATTCAAGAATCTGACAGTGTTCCTGGGGTCAGCCTCGCCTAGACGACTGGTGTCTCGCCTATACAACTTTATGCAGAAAGAGGCACCGGTCACCCATCTGACTGCTAGGGAGAGATGCTGCAGCGATTTGAAATGGCAGCTAACAGATGAAGGTGAGAATACTGCTGCCTCTCACAGCAGACTCAAATTGATACACTCTAAATTCATACCACATCCAGATAGTCTCTATACATGAGGTCTGATAGAAGGCTTCAAATGTAAAAGGCGTCATCCCCTAATGCAGGGTTCCTTCACCAATCACCCGGTCTGGACTTGGCCACAAGTAGCTACATACTGGCACAAAATATTCACTTACATCTCAAACCTAGGTCAACCCATTCCGGTAACACAGATGATCGCCCTACTAGGGCACTTGAAGGATATGATGGCATGAACTAGGAAACTCTCTGCATTGGCGCCATCACTGGCAGAAAGACAAATTGCAATGCACTGGGCACGAGGCTCCATCCCCCACCCCCCAAAGTCAGTGTGACTGGCTGAAAGACACTAACAGCCAGATTCATGAAAGAAAATTCGGCTCGCAAAGGGCCAGATTCTGCGAATCTGGCCCTTTGCGAGCGCAATTTTTGCATTTGGGATTCATCATCCCAAATGCAAAAATCGCTATTAGCGAAATCGCATATTTGCGAGGAATTGCATTTAATGAATCTCTATTTGAGATTCCTTAAATGCAATTCATTAACCATTTTTAAATTGCGAATTCGCAACTTTTGGTCGCTATTTACCACGAAGTCTGACTTCGTGGTAAATAGCGAAAAAATAGAAATAAGCACTTTATTGCATTTTTCTCAATTGCATGTTACACACACACATGTCCTTTGGACATGTGTGTGCGCAACACCTGTGTAAATTTGCATTTATGGGGTGCTACAGGGTGTCCTTTGGACACCCCTGGCACCCTTGAATTCGCATCCTTATTTGCGATTAGCTAATTGCTAATCGCAAATAAGGAATAACTCCCCATTCATTCCTATGGGCCTGTAGGCCCATAGGAATGAATGGGGAGTTATTCCTTATTTGCGATTAGCAATTAGCTAATCGCAAATAAGGAAGCTGTAGGAATCGCAATAAATATTGCGATTCCTACATGAATCCCGTTTTGCAAGTCTGTAATAGCGATTCCTTATGAATCGCTATTATAGACTCGCAAAACGGGTCTTTGATGAATCTAGCTGTATATATTGCAATGAACCACTGGAAACATATGGCGCAACACTTCTTCAGACATCCAGACCAAAGGACATTTGGGGTCCTCTGAAATCCTACCCTCTTTAACAAGAAACGTCTGAGACTCATACACGACATAACACTTCGGTAAGGGAGCCCACTCATTAAGTCCATGACTTCCCTGAAAATATCTGCGTCAGATGTCCATGCAGGCTAATTGACATTTTGGGGAAAAACACTTACTTTATATTGCCTCTGTGATATTAGTTTTTTGTGCCGGATATTCTGTCCCAACCACATGCTGACCTCGTGATTATTTCTAATGTGTTCTTTAATTTTTACTGCAAGTTATTGAAGACAAATACAAATAACTGACTAACATATCCACCAATCTAATTACTTCCATGTTTTACTATATTAATTAACCACTAATCCTTTATGGCTTCCGGAGTAACGTGCTACTCCCCAAAAAAGCGCTTTGACGCCTCGTCAGGGATAGTAAGCGCTAAATAAATGCAATTACAATACAATACATCAATGTGCTCTGTTCCGAACACACTATGTCCCTATATCAAACAATACTACACCTGAATTAAGAAAAATATTCTTTCATATCAGCCAGGCAGAAATCCTTATTAATATTTTTGAATCTCACAATAATAAAATTGGGAGTGTTACTTTTAGTATTTGAGGCTTGTTGATGGGCGACATTAACCCTGAAAGCTACGAGCGTGTTAATTAATGTTCGAGCAGCCATTCCATTGATAGACCACACTAGTGACTTCTCCCACGAGATGGTAACTTCATCAATCAGACTTCATCCAATCCATGGCCTGAAAAGGGATCAATAAAGCCCTTACAAGACCCTGGAGTACGATAGCAAATAATCACTTTAATGCATTGGATGCAGAGGGTAAACTGTTAACAAGACAGTTTGCAGCTAGGGAAAAATGAGTATTCCTTCCTTTGTTTAGATGGTGGTGGCAAAAGAAACCTGTAAGATATCACATTGCAAAATTTAAATTAAAGCTAAGTCATTTGCAGTGTTTCTCTTCAGCAGGAATAAAAGTACCACTAAGATGAAGGGACGCGTTTCAAAAAAAGTATTAGAATAAAGAGTAAAGTAGGCATAATTTACAGACATACTTTAATTGCTAGAATAACAAATTAAAAGACTCATACTTCCTGTTCTAAATTCTGAGGACTTAGAAGAAGTAATAACGTTAATATATCTAAACAGCCTGATTTATATATGCAATGAAATAAGCGAGAAATAATTATAACTTCACCACATGGTACTGCGCATATACGTTAATAGTATTACCGTAGCTATTAAAATAGGCAGTAATTTCAGAAATGTGAGACAAATATGAAAAATCACTTTTTTCCCCATTTCCACAAGACCCTAAATTAGTCTGTTGGTGTTTTTAATCCTCTAGTGAAACAAAAGAATGAATTTGTGAAGGTGCAGGTTTTAAATCTTTGACATTGCACAAGGAAGAGACTGTAAGAATCCTGATCTTTTCATGAAACAAAAGTTTAAAACATTTTAACAGGAAAACTACCAATCACAATAAGTTGAAGTTGAAGTTGGGGGAATTTATAGAGCGTTCGTACACCAAAAAGGTTTCATGGCGCTAATCAGACCGGCAGCAGCACAGGGCAACAATTTAGACCTCAAAAGCTTAAGTAAAAAGCCAGGTCTTCAGATTTTTACGAAACTCCATATAAGATTGAGAGAACCGAAGATAGTCAGGAAGAGAGTTCCAAACTCGAGGGGCCTGGAAAGAAAAGCTCAGCCCCCATGTTTCTTCCTGACAAACCGTGGAACAACCAAAAGGTTCTTGGAGGAGGAACGTAAGTTTCTGGAGGGAGTGTAGGTTCTAAGCCTAGATGCTACATAAAAAGGAGCGAAACCAGCTAGTGATTTAAAAATGAGACACCCTAATTTAAATAAACATCGATGGGTGACCGGTAACCAGTGCAGTTGCCTCAAAAGTGGCAGAGCATGATGGTATCTAGACCGACTATAAATCAGTCTGGCTGCCTGATTCTGAATGAGCTGTAATCGGCGTAGTTCATAGGCAGGGATGCCGATATAGAGGGAATTAGCGTAATCAACCTGAGAGATGACAAGAGCAAAGAGAATGAATTTAAGAGCATCAATGGTAAAGAACCGGGCAACCTTTCGAATAGTACGGAGGCACAAAAAACAGAATGAGATGACCATACTAATCTGAGTGTGCATAGAAAGGTCGTCACTGATTTTTATGCCCAGACTCTTCACAGATTTGACAGGGGAGGGGGCAGGGCCAAGAGAATGGGGCCAAAAATTAGAAGACCAGGGATTGGATGAGCCTCCAAGTAGGACTAATTCCGTCTTATCGGGATTTAGTTTAAGGTGGTTTGAGCTCATTCAGTCCTGAATGAAAATCATAGTGTTCTGAATGTGAGCCTAAAATTGAATAATAAAGAAGTTGTGGCTGAGACGCGCACCTATTAGGGTGGACAGGAGAGCGGGGATACTTTGTTGCACCTGCAATATCTGTTGTGTTCTGAGGTTGGTCTAACATCTTCTGCAGTCACACTTACAGCCAATGACATACAACACGGTCTGCTACTGGTGGCCAGTACTATCAGTGTCCAGTGCCTTCCATCAAATCAAAACACACAAGATGATGGACGGAATGTTGCACATTGGCAAAACATTCACCTCCAGTCACAGATCTGGGTTTAATCCATCGTTATTTTGCCCACCAAGCCACCCTAGTTCAGACATGGCCATATGCAAATCAGTCTTGACCCTATGCCTCATGGTAACAGCCCAGCCCGAACTGCCAAGCCATGTCTTCCCTGGACCGGAATCAAGCATCCTAGGACCGGTTTCTGGCTATCAGCCGTCATCAGCCAGGATAGCTTGACTTCAGTGGCGTAGTGAGCACGGGACCCACGTCTGGGCATACCCTTCCCACATAGGGCGAACAGCAAAACACACAAGATGATGGACGGAATGTTTCACATTGGCAAAACATTCACCCCCAGTCACAGATCTGCGTTTAATCCATCGTTATTTTGCTCACCACACCACCCCAGTTCAGACATGGCCATATGCAAATCAGTCTTGACCCTGTGCCTCATGGAAACAGTCCAGCCCTAACTGCCAAGCCATGTCTTCCCTGGACCGGAATCAAGCATCCTAGGACCGGTTTCTGGCTATCAGCCATCATCAGCCAGGATGCTTGACTTCAGTGGCGTATTGAGCACGGGACTCACGTCTCGGCATACCCTTCCATCAAATCACACTGCTGGTAGGCGGGTATGTGCTTCCCTTGGGTCTGTCGCAGCTATCACCGATACACTAGCATGCAGTCAATCGAGAAGACGATGGATACTCTGAGGTGTGACCCAACATTGTGAACGCAGTGCCAGTGATGCCAGCACCCTGAAGCAAATTCCATGGGGGAAGAGACCAAAATCCTTCCCTCACCCAAGCATCAGTGAGCGAGAGGCAGGGACGTCTGACCATGTTGATTGTGGTTATAATGGGGGCAGACAAAGCAATAGAGGTCTTTTTGAGTGGAACCAATGTCCTTTTGCATCTCTAGATGCCACAGTGATGGCAATAAAGCCTGTGATCCAGATCCTGTCCAGTAGGACTAACTTCAAGTGCAAGCATCCATGTTTGTACAGAACATGCTAAAAGCATTTGCCTCTGGGTGAACACTGCTCCGACCTTCTCACCCGTTGAAAGATACCTCAAAATCATCCTCCAATAAACGACAGCTGCCTCTGCTGCTTGTCATGTGTGAGGAAGTTTAAATCCATTGCATTGCTCTGTTCCTTTGCTGTGATAATTTACCATATGGTCTGGTTTCATCAGTATCCCAAAAGATTCAGGTGCAGCTGAAGGTAGATTTGCTGCATGCAGGGTAATGACAATGCCAAATGGAAATGTGTGGGAGGATGAGGCCCAGAATTCAGAAACCAGCGCATCTGAAGTAGAGCAGGAAAGGAATCCCAAAGTGGAGAACATACGTGGAATGTCCAAGGAGATGCCAAATGGTTTGGGAAGTTCAAAGAGAAGATCTGGACTCTGCTGGGTGAGACAAACATAAAGCAGAGCAGAAGGAATTCTATGGTTCTACAACCAGCTGAAGGGGCACACGTCAGCTTTAAAAATGCTGCTGGATGAACACTTTAAGTAAAGTTGAGAAGAAGGTGGGCACCAGATCATTGTAATCATTTAGCTTTGAAATACGATGAATAGCTCAAATTTGATGAGAGAATATGAGAACTGGCACAGTAGGGTTATTGTTGGTTATTGCAATTAGTCATGTACTCTTAAGAAAAACAATTGCATGCATTTTGTCCAGTTACCTTGTGATGTATTATGTATTATATTAATACCAGTTAGGTGTGATCATTAGTGGGGGTGATGTGGTTGCAGGTGAATGGTTCGTGAGATAGATAGGCTGGTGGAGATTGGTTAATGTTAGTTCACAGGGATATGGTTTTGAAAAGGACAGGTTGTGCTCTATGAAATGAGATATCAGTCAGAAGGGTTGAGGCAGGAAGGCATGAGACTGAGAGGAGGATATCCTCAGAAATAAAAGGCACGCAGAGGATGGAAGGTAAAAAGAGGGTCACTGAATAAAGAAAGAAGAGGAATCAAGGGGAGGTACGTCAAGGTCAATTTTCATCAAGGGTTTGAAAGCTATCTGAGATAGCAAGCAAATAGAGGATGTAGACTGTAGAAAGAAACCACATTATACATAGTGCGCTACATCCGGGGCTTACAGATTAAACATGCAATTCTGAGTCTACATATCATTTAAACATAAAGAATGCTAGCCTGTTGTGTGCCAAGCCTAGGGCAGCCTTTTTAAACATAGAGTTGAGTAACCTAACCTTGGTACAGGGTCTGTATGCTGCACATGGAGAATTTGCACATAAAAAGAAAATGACTCGTTTAAGGATCTTTCCTCCCTATTGTGTAAATAAAGGCTTTATCACTCACTCACTAAGCATGAGTTATGTGGCACTGGCTGAGAGTATCTCACCCAAGTACAGTCAGATTTACACCCTGCTCTGTCACCTAAACCCATCCAAGTGTGTGTTGTGCATGTTTGTGTATATGGCTATTTGTGAGCCAGTCTAGAATAGTTGACACAACACAGCTTTATTTTAGGAATTATTTTGTTGTCTTTTTATTTTACAATCTTTGCATCTGCAGGGCCTTTGGAGTTCCTGTCTGCCAGTATCCTCAACAGAAAGAAGAATCCAGGTAAGTGGCTATTCTATCTGGATTTCGTAGTAAAGAGTGAGTTAGAACGGTGATCTCTTTCTTTTGTCCTTTGCTTTGTGGGATTAGTGGGTAGTTGGTATACCCTTATAGCAAGGACCCATGCTAAAAAAATATATTAAAAAAAGAAGTCGGTAGCAGACACCAACAACCAGAAATAATGAAGTAGAAAAGGATGGGTGGAGCTAGAAGTTAAATATAACTTTTCTCAACTTTTGTAGGAATAGCGTCACTAATTTCGCTTAATTTTCCGCTTTTCCTCTTGCCCCAGCCCGCACACCTCCTGCCCGTGAAATTCCCTTTCTTTTAGGGGCTCAACTTAGGAGCAGTGCACGCACCTGGTTAAGCCACATCCCTCTTGGGATGTGGCCGGAATCAAGACCCAACCTACAGACAAGAGATGTCACCTCTTCCTGAGATGTCCTCATGGCTTTCCCCGACACTGGCTCTTCCGGGACTTCCTTCTTTCGCTCTTCGTGTTCTTTGGGAACCGTTTCCAAGGCAGTCTCCTCACTCGACTTCCTGCGACACGTTTCTCAGTTCTCTACGCCTCCCTCCGATGACAGGGACGTCTTGCCGCTTCCCATTTCTGTCCTTGCGCTCCGTGGAAGTCCTTAGCTCCTCCCCTCGGCCTGACTTCCTGTTTCACCAGGGCGGGCAATAAGAGCATAGTCGGCTTCAGTGCTGTCGTTTTCGATGCTCCCAGTACTCCCAGGTTTGTGCAGTCTGTGACACTGTAGAGTCATGGGTGCAAGGCCTAGCGCACCACAGACACGGGCACAGGGGTCATGCAGTTGGTGACCATATCAACACTGAGCCACGCCCAGGTCCCTGGGCTATTTATTAGTTGCTCTGCATGCTGGCTGAGCCAACGCTGGGCCAGCCTATTATTATCACGCTGTCGGTGTCTATAGGGACCACCCCCTCTTAACAGTTGCGAGGTGGGTCGGTCCATTAGAGGCAAACACTACATTCCCCCTTTACCCAAAGATCAAAACAAACAACATTGGGAGAACATTTTAAACTACTAAACAGTGGGCATCAGTCTCTGACAAATAAGGCACTTATGGAACAGTCTTACTTGGTTCGCCGAAGTTCTTCACTCCTAGCTCACCGGGGCCAACAGTGGGATACAAAGTCCTGGTATTTCTGGGATGGCAGAGGATGGGGCCGCAGGCTGTACCGGCTCTGACTGCTCCTGGTGTCAGAGGCGCCGCCATCGATTCTTCTGTGTCCGGCGCCGTTTGGCGACTGTGGTGTTCCTGGCTAAGGGGACTTTCTGGAGCAGTGGCTATCCGGCTATCTTCTCCTCTGTTAGCTGGGCGGCAATTACTGTCTTCTCTTGGCCCCTGCGGGCTGCTCGGTTCAGAAGTGTCAGGCTCGTTTGGCATTGAGAACTCTTAGAATTCGTAGGCGGGGATCCTCTTGAAGAAAGACACGTTCCTAGTTACTTTCTCGTTACCTTGGGAGGCCGTTACCATGGTGCCCTTGACTTCCGTCACAGTCCACGGGTCCACTTCAAAGGGCATCCTGAACTTTCCGCCTGGGTGGCGATCTCGTACGAGTACTCTGTCACCAACAGCGATGGGACTGTCTTCAGCATGTCTTCTCCGGGATGCATCTTGGTTGGTCTTTGTCCCCCGTGCCAGCGACTGATTTGGAGGGTTTGAGGACTCTGTCCACACCGGATGGTGTGGGATGATGTCAGTCACCGTTCTGTCAAAACAGAGGCGGCTCGGAGAGATCCCGGTGGTGCAGTAAGGTGTGAGGCAATATTCCCGGAGGAACTGGTACAGGGCTTGTTCCAGGATGAGGCCGTCGGCAAGGGCAATTTGGATAGTCTAGTTTAGCGTTCGCATCAGCCTCTCTACTTCCCTGTTCGCCTGGGGCCACCTGGGGGTTACCCGGCGATACTTGATCCAGTGGGACGAAAGGTATTCTGAGAGTTCATTGCTGGTGAAGGGTGGGCCGTTGTCTGTGCGGAGTTCCCCGATCAGGCCGTGGGTTGCCATAACCTTCTCCAGTTTGGGGATGACATCTCCAGCTGCTGTGGAGGAAAGGATTTCAACCTCTGGATACCGTGAAAAGTCATCTACGACAACCAACATACTTCCCTCCTGGGAGAGTGCCGAAATCCGTACTGGCTCTTTCCAATGGGGATGTGGGACCCGCTTCAGTGATCACTGGTGCTGGTCGGCTAGGAAGGCTGGTCGCTAGGCATACTGGGCAGCATTGGATGATGGACTCCACTTGTTGGTCTAGGCCCGGGACCCACACTTTACTCCTGAGGCGGTTCTTCGATTTCACTATCCCTTGGTGCGCTCAGTGCGCGAGGAGAGCAGCTTGGTGAGTCAGGCGCCCTGGTAGGACAAGGCGAGGACCCCTTACGAGGCAGCCATTCGAGGAGACTGATAGCTTGTGGCGCACCTGGTGGAGAGCCTTCAGCGTGGACTGCGCTTCTATGGTGTGAAATGACGTCGGGTTTTAGAGTGGCTTCCAGTCAACCGAGGATAGTGCTTGGATGGCGATCTGAAGGCAATCGTCGTCTTTAGTGGCCTGGATCACTTCTTCCAACTGTATGGGCTGGGGCCTGGACCGCTCAATGAACATCCGTACATTCTCTACTGTGGCCGTGGCTTCCGCTGCTCCAGGTTCCGTGACAGGTTGAGCGTTCCGAGACAGGAAGTTGGCTGGGTTGCGAGTCCCTGCTGGTCTGTACTCCACCGTGAATTGGAACTCCTAAAGTTGCAGCACCCACTTCTCTATTCTCGGCGGGGGGCCGTGATGAAGATCCATGGAAGAGTGGGAGCAGGGGTTTGTGGTCAGTTATTACCACGAACGGATGTCCATACAGATAGATATGGAAGTGGCGACAACCTCATAAAATTGCAATGGCCTCCTTCTCGATTTGAGTGTAGCGTTGCTCCGTGGATGTAAGGGTCCTGCTGGCGTAGCGACCGAGGCCAACTCCCCACAGGCCAACTGCTGGGCTAGCACTGCTCCGAGACCCGTGGGGCTAGCATCCACCACTAGCTGGGACTCATTTCTGGGGTCAAAGTATGCCAAGGTCATGTTGGCTGAAAGGGCGGCCTTGGTTCTCTGGAACGCTTCTTCTTGGTCTACTTCCCACACCCAGTGGCTGGTGGACTTGGTGAGGTCTCGCAGGGGACCAGTCAGATCCGACAGATTTTTCATGAAGCATCCGCAATATGTAACCATTCCCAGGAAACTGCGGACTCCGGACACTGATGTCCGAGTGGGAGCATTCTGTATGTCTTTTACTTTGTCCGGATCGGGGCCAATGCCTTTGTCGGAGAAACGGTATCCGAAGAAACTGATGTCTCTCCTCAGGAACTCACACTTTTCGCAGTGGAAGGTGAGTCCACTGTCTCGAAGTCGGGTGAACCACGCATGGAGGCATTGGAGGTGCTCTTCCAGGGTGGGTGCATGCACGAGGATGTCGCCGCTGACGTTTAGGACTCCGTCCAGCCCCTGGAGGTCATTCTTGACTATGTTCTGGAACACCTCCGCAGCACTGGAGATGCCAAAATTGAGACGAGTCTATCGCCACAGTCCTGCGTGGGTGGAGAAGGTCATGATGGGGCGAGAGTCCGGATGAAGCGGGATTTGGTGATATCCCGAGCGAAGGTCCATTTTTGAGAACTATTTGGAGCCCGACAATTCTCCAATAATGTCGTCCACCTTAGGGGTCAGGTGGCGCTCGCGCTTGATGGCGAGTTTGGGGACTCTCATGTCCACACAGATGTGGACAGCATCAGGTTGCTTTGGTTTTTACGCCACGACGATGGGTGACACCCAGGGGGTAGGGCCACACACCCGTTCGATAATTCCCGCTCTCTCCAACAGGCGCAGTTCTGCTTCTACTTTGGGGCGAAGATGGAAGGCGATTCTCCGGTGACGGACGGCGACTGGGGCGACTGACTTGTCGATGTGTAGACGGATTGCAGGGCCTCGCAGACATCCGATCCTCTCGAACAGGTTCTCGAACCCGTGTAGCAGGTTATGCAGGTCGTGGGCATGGACGGTGAACGCGAACTGAATCAAGTTGAGGTCTTGGCAAGTCCTGCAGCCGAGCAGGAATCCAGAACCCTCCCGAGAGACGTATACCTTGGCTTGTTCATCGGCAGCTTCGTGGGAGAGATCGGCCTGGAATACTCCGCACAATCTGAGTAGAGACCTGGTGCCGTAGGCGTAGACCTGTGCCTTGGTAGGGCAAAGTGCTGCGGGATTTGGCAACCCCCTGCATTGGCTTCATCGTCATCCATGTCACTGCTGGGCGGACCTTCGGGGGACGGTTCGATCGCACGCACTCTCCGAGGTGGGACGCTCTGTCTCCTTCTCAGTGTTGACCGACATCCTTTTGAAAAGTGGTTTAATTTCCCGCAAGCACTGCAGGTTTTGCCTTGCGCAGGGCAGGCTCCGTCATGAGGTGATGGGCCTCCGCACCATCTGCTTGAGGTATGTGCAGGCACGGTGGACTTCGGTCGGGCAGCCCTGGGCCGTGACTCCTGGACATCAGTACGCAGGGCGCACACTGGTTCCTCCTTGATGGTGACAGCTGGTTTAAGGTCCATGTGCGCTGCCCTGGCCTTCGACAGCTCTTTGGATGGCCAAGCCTCAGAATGTCCCTCCTCGGCATGTTGTCCTCTTAAAGGACTCTTTCGCGCAGTTTGGACGACGCACAACCCTGGATCAATTGGGCACCGACTTCATCGTCGACGTCGGGGAGGGTGCAGGTGCTCGCTAGCTCCTTAAGCCTGGCGTAGAACACATCTACAGATTCCTCGGGGAGTTGGCGGGCCTGGCGGAGCAGGAACCGCTCGTAGTCGGGTCTGGCGAATGGCTCGAAGTACGCAGTGATGGTGTCGCGCATCGTGGTTTAGTTTCTTGTTGGGCCAGCTTCCCTGATGCGTTTGGATATCTTGTGAATATCTGCCCCGCCCAGATGGAGCAGCATGGAGCGGCGTTGTGGAGCTACGATTTCAGCGGCTTCGAAGAAATTCTCCAGGCGCTCCACCCATTCCTTCCAGCGAGCTGCTCGGGAGGGCGGGGGCCCATTGACAGCAAAGGGCTCAAGCGGGGGCACTGTAGCCATGTTGGCTCATGTAGAGGCGTGGTTGAGGTGAGCCACCAGCGAAGGCAGGGCAGGCGGCGGCACGTGCAATGGCCAGGCGTGGCCTTGGCTCAGCGGGAGGCGGTGGCCAGTCGGGGCTGCAGCAGATAGGTGCGGGCTAGGCGTGACCCAAGGCGCGCTTGAAGCGCCGTGTGATGGTGCTGCGGGGGCAGTGGCCCTCGGAGCACAGGGTAGAACTAGAATGCGTGGCAGGCAGGGCCAAAGAGTGGGCTCGCAATAACCAGGCACCACGTGGCACAGGCAGCAGACTCACGTGACACTGGTGCTGATGAAGGGGCCAACGTGCCTTCCTCTTGGTGTTTGTAGTACAGTGGGAGCCCTAGGAGGCCCTGGGGCGGCACTCGTGCTCCAGTGCACTCACTTACATAGGCCGCAGGTGGGCCAGCGGGCCGAGGAGACGTCGGGATTTCTGGCGTGTGCGCGCATGCGCAGCCGACCGTCACTTGCAGCGGAAACGGCAGCAGGATGCACCTGGCAAAGGGCCGTTCAGGGTGTTGGTGGTGCTTCTTAGATGGCGGGCGCGGGAGACACCAGGAGTAAGGTGCGGAACTTCGCCGCAACAGCGGGCTGAGGGCGGGGCTCACGGCAGAGCCGCGTGCGCAGGAGCACGCACACCAGGGCAAGGTAGGCCGTGCAGAAAACGCGGCAGGGGCGCTCCCGCGAGGAGAGTGTCGGCAGCGGGCACAGGAGTGGTGGCGAGTGTCGGCAGGGTGGTCAGACCACCTCGTCGCCAGTGTAGAGTCATGGGGGCAAGGCCTAGCACACCACGGACATAAGCACACGGGTCATGCAGTTGGTGGCCAGATCAACACTGAGCCACGCCCAGGTCCCTGGGCTATTTATTAGTTGCTCTGCGTGCTGCCTGAGCCTACGCTGGGCCAGCCTATTATCATCACGCTGTCAGGGTCTACAGGGACCACCCCCTCTTAACAGTTGCGAGGTGCGTCGGTCCATTAGAGGCAAACACTACAACACTATTGTAGTACATGCATTGTACATATAAGCAAAGCATAGTGATGGAGGCTTGTGGGTTCCATTTTGGAAATCCTGATACTGTTCGTGTGCATAAGATGGAGCTGGTGTTGTTTTTCAGCTAGTAGGAATGTATCACAAGCGATGCAGAAGGAACAAGAATTAAACAGTGAAGTGGGGACAAAGGAATAAGGCTCTTATAGAAATCCAGTTAGGTCCTTCCTATATCATGGCCACTTGGTAGATGGAGGCGGTAAAGGGGGCTGCAGTCTGTTGTTCATACTGAAAAGGGTATTTTATGCAAAACCAGCATTTTGTCTCTTTCCTGATCACTGCCTTGTTTCTGTGTATAGCCAGGAGCAGATAGTTCAGACCTCTTTATGCCTGTGTTGTGGGTGCCCCAGGCTGGAGATGACCTTCTGTGAAGATCATCACCCCACACAAAGGCCATATCTGCAAAACTGCATAAGGAGAGACTTTAAAATGTAAGGCACTCTAACCAGTTCTCCTGCCTGCAGATCTCTGAAAAAAAATTGTGTAGGCTGTATTACATATGAATTGGTAACCCTGAAGCAAAAGTGTCTATATGTCTGCAGGAAACAGTTAAACCCCCAATGTCAATGGCACACCACTGGAGAATTGCCACATGTACAACATACAAAGCAGTTAAAGTTATGTGAAAGACAATCGTGAGGTAAAGATAAAATGAAAATTGACAAAAAGACAAACTGTGTTCGACTTCCGAGAATACATTCCATGAGGAAGTAAGTGTGAACCACTACCTTGGCTCTCAGGATATTTCAGAGTTGCTCTTGAGTTGCTGCCACAGTTAACACAGACAGACAAGTGAAGTTGTGCTGGTTCACCAACAGCTGTGCTCCCTGCGTGAGATCAATGCAACTTGTAAAAACAAAATCCTAACATACTAAGAAGTACCGGTCAGTATGGGTGGGTTTTCAAGACCTACACTTAACTCATTATGAGGAGTAAGATAAGGACAATATGAGTCTCCGTAAAACCTACGGAGCCTCCTTAAGACTAAGGGGCAGATTTACAAGCCCCTTGCGCCACTTTTACACCGCCATTGTGTCACTTTTGGTCCCTTCCAAGATGGCCCCCGCAGTAACTTAGGTTCCCACATGACCTGGAGGGAAAGTCTACCCTGACCACGCCCCCAACAAACCTCTTAACTAGATTCCTACCCGAGGACTCGGCACTATCCGGATCCCGGTAGAGATGGGTAGGCAGACCACGCGCTGACCAAGGCTTAAAGAAGTAAGTGTATTCCCCTTGCAACAACCCCCACACCTATGGGTAAACCTAATGGAGTCCCACGCTTACTAACAAGTAGAATTGAGCATCGTGCTCGCTATCCCAGCGCGTAAGGTTTATACACGCCCAATACGCTGACACGCCCCCACCAGGGTTTTGACAGCGCACCCGGCAATCCTCCTAATCTGCATCGAGCACCGCGCTGACAAACCCAGCGCGTAAGGTTTTACAACCCTTGATTAACCGATACGCTCACACCAGCGTCCTGAGTGCCTAACAATAGCTCGACTAACGCTTCGTACCTCCCTTTAAAAAAATGCCGCAGTTACTCGCTGCATCTCAACGCTTCATACCTCCTTTAAAAATCGCCGCAGTTACTCGCTGCATCTCAACGAAGGCACACTTCGAGCACTTCCACGTATTCACAGTAATACGAACCCTACATAGCCATATTTAGTATGTGTCTTAAAACCTTTTTGAGACTGTACCCGATATGGAGCCTGACAATAAAGCAAAACACAGAGACAGAGGAGTGCTGCCTAACCAGAGCTGACTATTAACATCTCTCTCCAACACCACTAAGCAACAGTGTGTAAACATGATTCATGAAAAATGTTTTATACCATTTGCTGTTGTGCTTGTTTTCCTTCCCTCTCCCCCCTTTTTTAGCCTTAAACCCCTATGGTTCTTTCCCCTTGATGTAAATCCTACCGGGTACTGTTGACACCTAGACACCTTGACCTATAGGTGAGTATATATGAGACCTGCACTATAGGTTATGGACGGACGCCTGTACCTTAACTGCTGCTGTTTTTAAACCTCTATTTTACTGTTAATCTTACTTAGTAGTGCTGTGTCATGTAGCAGTGTGATATGGAGTCACCACATACTGGTCACGAATTTACCACTGGTATGTCACTATCTTTATGTCACTGCACCCACCACAGCACGACTTATTCACGGTCACTTGAAGGGAATTGTTGTAACTAAATCATGGTAATGATCTCTTTTGTCTCTCTAGGCAAGAGCTGTCCCATACAGGTAGTACAACTATTTTGAACTGATACTTTATAAGGTCATGTCTCACTTTAGATAGATGTAACCACTAGGTCTTGAAGAATCGCCGCCAGTGTGCATAGGCGAGAAACATGTTGACCTCACGATATGTACTGTAGTCCTGGATCGTTACGTGGAATCCTAATTTTCCAGCGATCATAGGCTACTCACTGTTTTTACTTGTGGCAAGGGACCACCAGAATAAATTGCTCTCCGGTACCTTGTGCCACGTTTTAACCCACGTTTTTACACTATCCGTTTTCCTATGGCCCCTCACTCGCACTTCACCCTTAGGCAGTTGGTAAAAAGATCTCCGCTAAAGAGCCCCTCTTTGAGGTGAGCCCGTTGGGCATTGCACCGCCTGCCCAACGAGGAGCAACCGCCAATGATGAAGCATGACACTCGCAAGGGTGTGTGAGGCCATTAATACCAACATATTGGATACCCAGGGTAGCACTCCACTGAGCACTACCTTATCCCTCCCTGTGACCGTCGTCTTACTTCTTACTTTTAACTTTTCCTTTCTACTAACCTATAGGAACAGCCGAGTCTGCCTTTGCTTAACTTTTGTGACGCAGCCACGGCGCAAAGCCAGCGCCACGCTGCGGGGTATTTACAACGTGACGCATTGGGAGATGCGTCACTTTGTAAAGCTCTGCGCCACATGTAGGTGTTCTGGCGCGGGGGGGGGGGGCGTTCCGGTGCAGGAACGCCTCCTAAAAGTGGCTGAGTGAAATCTACAAGATTTCACTCAGTCACCTTTAGGGCCATGCTGCATCAAAACCCTGCGCCTGCTTGAAGCAGGCATAAGGATTGACGCCGCATGTTACAGATAGTGCACCCCCGAGCGTTGCTGGAGCTGCGTCGCGCTTGCGACGCAACTCCAGCAATGCGCCGCAATTCCGCCGGGGACGTGTCATGCATCTGCCCATCCGAGCGCCACGGTGCGCCGCATTGTAATTGCGGCGCATATGTGGTGGCGCACGAGTGGGCCGATGCGTCGCAACTCTTCTGACGCGTCTCTGCTGATTAGCAGAGATGCGCCAGAAGTCGTAAATCTGCCCCTAAGTCTAAACCTATAAAAATAAATTCTAACGAGATTGGATTACAGCTTAAACCTTACAGGTTTATTCAATATTAAGGTCATTACAGAAGGCGAAAAGTAGTTAATTAATCAATCATAAATTAGCTCAAATCAAGAGAGTCACAGTCAAAATCTTTGAGAGGACTAAAATAAGGTCAATCTCTGAAGCAAGCCAATAGACAGACCCGAGTATAGTTCAGTAGGAGGACTGACATAAGTTCTGCCTACAGAGAGTAGCAAAGAAAGTCTAAGTATAAAGTGAATAAGCAAACCAGCATAGAGCCTGCTTTCAAAGAATTAATACAAAAGACTGACACATTTCCCAAAAATATAGTCTTTTTTTATGCGGTTTCCAGACAACTGAAATACCTAAACTCCTAGCATGACATTATGTAAATGGGATGGTACTAAAAAGTTAATTTTTCACAGCACTGAATCAAATTAGTAATTTGCCATCACTAAAGACATTGCCTACTTCCGAAAGAGTGAGATTGGTGCACCTATAACCTGATGTATCTACTAGAAGGATATTAACATGAAATGAAACATTACACAATGAACTTCTTCTGCCCATTCATCACAACAGACTTAACCTTGCAAATTATTACTTTTGTTTCATTGGAAGGAAGCTTGAAAACGATTATTTAACAAATACACACACTCACATACACAGAGACCATGCTTCCTCTGAATTAAAATGGTTTTCTGAAAGAGAACAGCCACATACATGTGCTCAGCTTGTGCTCACCAATTTAGGAAATAACATCAGCTTTATATAAAGCAACATTACAATGGTCAGTTCATAAAATGAATGGTCTTTATAAAATGGGACATGAATGTTACAAAGACAAAAACATCCTGAACTTGGCTTAATCAGCAGAACACAAAATATTGTATTAATTCAGAGACCTCCAATCTAAGCTTCAATTTAATTGATTTTCTGAAATAGGATAGCAGACGAAACACATGAATGTCGAGAAGCTCATTCAAATAAAATATAAGTGCACATTTCTATCTTCAAACAGGAATAAATGTCAATGCAGGCTAACAGAGGAGGCCTGTTCAGGCTAACTTAACAATGCCTAAATTAAGCACTATTTTCTAATGATTAAAAATACTTTCACACGTAGCAGTACATAACAGCACACCTCCATACCTTAGTTGTCCATTTCACCATTGTAGGTTAATTTATTTGTGGCAGAGTCAGATGTGATATTTAGATAGGAGATTAGAAGATTTTCCACTGGAGGTTTGCAAAAAACATACATGTTCTTTATTTATGTCAAGTCCAAAAACAGAGTTCATTTTAAATAATCTCATAATCCTCTTCATGTTCAGCTATTGTTATTGCACTTATTGTGGTTATGTCTCCATTTCCTATTAAATGTTGGTTCTTCTGTATCTCAGTTCATGTTTTTCTTTTGCCCATCTGGCCTTATTCTGCTTTTTTCATGCCTTCGAAATATATACTCGCAACTAATAATCTGGATCATGCTCTTTCTCTTGTAACTCTCATACCCAATATAATCATATAACGTTTGGTTACACCATGTCTTTTTAAGGTTTTCCAATTTAACTCTTTGCACTCCTCCTGTTCTCTTTTCCCCTTTTCTGTTTTCTAATTGTATTGTTTACTTAGAGCCATTGAAAGCAAGATGTAAATTCACGCAGATGTAAGAACAAGAAGTCAAAATTATGTGAAGCACAGGCGAAGACACCATATGCTCAACATGGAATATGATCATACCTAATGATCAGCAGAATCATCAATACACCACCAAATAATGGCACTAATGAACATCACAACCTTCCACACTACACCAAATATGGACATTGTCTCACTGTTCTGATGAAATTTGTATACAGCTACAACTGAAAACAAATTATAATGAGCAAAACACAGTGCCTAGATGCAACCATATCGTTGACCTTTCCAACTACTCAAAAGAAAGCAATGTCTGCACAGCAATCCACTGAGGCATAAACATCCTTTATACAAAAAATCCCATCTTCCTAGCTTTGAACCATGAGTGCAGCCACGCTAACCAAGGCAACCAAACAGGAAGTACGCTTTGAGGCTTGTTCCTAAAATGGGATAGAGTGGCAGGGTAAAGTGACTTAATAAAGACACACGTTATCACACACACACTGTTCCACATACAGGAAAAATGACGATGCAATGTATGGAAGCACCACCACGGTTGCATTTCACTACATTTCAAGTTTCATTACATTGTAGAGTTAATAAAGTGTAAGTAAGTATTTGTAAATATATTCACTGAAAAAACCTTAGGTTAAACCTTTGTTATAGTTCGAAAACCTTTATTTATCTTTTCTATTCAAACCAAACTTAAACTACACAAATATTACAAATGCTAACATTATAGTTACAGCTTAAATTTACAAATGTTTTTATAGTTCTATTTTTTAAATAGAAATATAAAATCAAAAAAGAGATTATATATGTTTTCGAACTTGATAGTGTGGGATGCGATGAAGGCTATGGTGAGGGGGGCCGCTATCGGCCGACTAGTGGGAGCCAGACAGGAAATTCACGATAAACTTTGTGAAGTGGAGGGTCGCTTGAGGGAACTTGAAACTGTGGCGGGACTGGACCCTGATCGTAAAGATGACCTACAGTTATGTAACATTGAGCACGCAGAACTCCTGGAAACCCTAAGGGTGATGGACTATAGGAACTATCTGAAACGCCAACAGGCGGAAGCGGATAGATCCGGTGCCTTACTTGCTCGCCTGATTAGAGACGCCCCTGAGAGCCCTGCGATAACAAGCATTCGTGATATAACAGGCAAACAGGCACACACACAACTAGAAATTAACACTGTGTTTAGGAACCACCTAGAAAAACTCTATGCTCCTCCCTCTGTAGATGCCAGGGACGACATGATGGATTTCCTGGGAGAACTAACAATCCCAGCCTTAAACCGGGAAGTCCAGGCACCGCTAGCTGGACCCATAACGCAGCAGGAAATAAAAGTAGCACTCCACACACTTAACCGGGGTAAGACTCCAGGTATGGATGGCCTGCCTCGAGAGTTTTATCAAACGTACTCTGACATACTGGCACCCGTCCTGGAGAAAGTTTACAAAACTGCTTACGAAGCGGGCCACCTACCTGCCACGCTAATGCAGGCTCTGGTGATATCTATTCCGAAACCCGGCAGGGATATCCTAGACGTGAGTAATTATAGACCCCTCTCTATGCTCTCCACAGAGTATAAAATCCTTAGTAAAGCTATCGCCCTGCGGATACAAAACCATCTCCCTGGCCTGATTCACACTGACCAGTGCGGCTTCCTCCCAGAGAGGAGCACCTCGCAAAACTCGAGGCGACTCCACGCCCTAATGACAACTACCCCCCAGGACTTACCACATGCTGGCTGCATAGCCCTGGACCTCCGACAGGCATTTGATTCCCTGACGTGGGATTTTATGTTTGAAGTCCTACGCCGCTTCGGCTTTCCAGATGCCCTCATAAAATGGATTCGCTTGTTATATGCGAGCCCGACAGCTAGGGCGCGCACGGGAAGGTACACCTCGGACAGTTATGGAATTCACAGGGGCACCCGTCAGAGCTGCCCGCTGTCGCCGCTGCTGTTCGTGCTGACGCTGGAACCCCTGGCAATTGCGCTCCGAACTAGAGCTGCGGAGGAGGGCATACCAGTTGGAGACACTAATAACCTGGTCTCTATATATGCAGACGATATATTGGTGTTTCTCCGGAATCTACGTGGGGACCAATCACACCTGGCGACTATTTTCGAACGATTTGAGATTATCTCTGGATTAGCCATAAACCCGGGAAAATCTCTAGGCTTCTTTTCCCGGGAGGGACAACAGCTTTCCCATATACGGTTCGGTGCCTGTGAGATCCAGGTGGCACCGACCACGTTTAAATATCTCGGGATAAAGGTGTACCGGAACTCGGAAGACCAGATTGAAGGTAACGTCCGAAGGGCAATCAATGGTCTCCGAGGTAGTGTGAACTTTTGGACATCCCTGCCCTTATCTGTAATGGGACGAGTGGCGGTCTCAAAGATGGTCCTACTCCCCCGGATACTGTACTATTTTGTTAATCTGCCGGTGCTGCTCCCACAGCAAATTTTTACCACACTAAATACATTATTGATCAACCTAGTCTGGGGCTTGGGGAGGAGAAGAATTAGCCTTAAAAAATTGCAATTGAGCACCAGACGGGGAGGCCTGGGCGTACCGGACCTACGGAGTTACTACTATGCAAGCCAACTCCAATGGTTGACATGATGGGTGGCGGGCAGGGACCTACATGAGATCGCTCACACAACGGACATGCTGCACGAGGGGATCTCCATTCCCTCCTCCTACCCAACGCCAGGATCCCCAGAGACTGCCACCCCCTCCTACATGTGGCTCTGACCTGTTGGAGGAAGGCATTGAAATACACAGCAGAGACTCTTCCCTATGCGGATAAAATCCCCCTCCTGGGACTCCCAACGCCGCAAGGACACCTGACACAACGCAGACTGCGTCCCTGGACAGAGGCTGGGGTGGATAGAGTAGGAGACCTGTTCGGAGACGACACTTTACTGGATCATGCCTCATTTGTACAGCTCACAGGAGCCCCACCGCGATTATACCTTTTACATGCCTCGGTGACACACTACTTACGGCGCGCTTGGGCTCCGCAACGCGCAAAACCAGACCAACATGAATTAGTACACCTTCTACATTATATGGGAACGGGGGGACACCTGGTGAGATGGCTATATGTGGGCATCAGGGAGCATGTAGCGTCGCCCCATACCACACTCAGGGAGATCTGGGCTGCGGACACAGGGGAACCCATAACGGACGGGGAATGGAAAATCATCCTTGGTCACCACAGGAGGGTATTTAGAAACGTTAAGTTCAAGTTCATACAGGCCATGATTCTCCATAGAGCATATCTCACACCCCAGAGGCTCCACAGGATGTTCCCTGCCACTACACACTGCTGCACAAGATGGCAGGAGGATGAAGCACATATCCTCCACATGCTATGGACATGCCCGAACGTACGTCATTACTGGGGGACAATCAATACCACATTGCACACTGTCACAGCACTGCAGATCCCGGAGGGGGCTCTACCCTGATTGTTAGGGCACAGGAAAAGACCCAAAACACGTAAGGCACAACTGCAATTTATAGACTTAGCGCTCTTATTGGCACTCAGGGTACTTACTATGAGGTGGAAATCGCCCAGATCCCCTAATGCAGAAATATGGCGATCTGACTTGTTGAAATGGGGCAAGGCTGAAACCGCGGTGCTGCGTGAAGAGGAGGAAAGGGGTCTTCGCAAATACCCCATAGCGCTAGAATGGGACCAAATGCTGATAGAACTGGAAGAGGTAGACCTAGAAATGTCACAAGACCCAGTGATATGACTACACACACACAACAATAGACTGCCGAAGTACACGGGCATGGATAACAGATGCAATAGATAGCCTAGCCTACGAGCTGTAACAATCCCTGAAAAGGCGGAAGCTTCCAGACCCGACATGTAGATTGTGTGTAAGAGAATGACCAGGAGACGAGGGGAGGGAGGGTTGGGAGGGAAGGGAAGTTGGGGTTTAGCAATCAATGTAAATTATATGTAAGACACTTGAACGATGTAACTGAGATATACCCGGAGAAATGTAAGACATGATGACAGTGACCTCGGACGATATGCTACAAAGGTTACTGTTAAAGAAAAAGGAAAAGACTGATTCAATATGTAATGATTGAGTGTAATGTAAAATAACTGATACAGTCATGAATAAAGAGTTTTTTAAAAAAAAAGAGATTAAATATGTTTTTGTATAAATAAAATAGAACTCAAATGAAAATTATTTTTACTTTTGTCCTCGTATCTGTGCTGTACACTTATTGAAGATTAGTAGAGCAGTTGCCTGAATCAAATTAAATAGGTTAGACAAGAGGTTGTTTCTATTTGTAGCTCCTTTATCCCCCTCCTCTTGAACCTTAAATAAATAGTGGGTGCCTTAGCTTTATAGCATAGTACAGCTTAAATTTATACAGTGGAGTGGTGTGGAGTAGAGTGGAGTGCCTTAGAGTGGATTAGCATAGAGTAGAGCAGAGTAGAGTGGAGGCGCGTAGAGTGCAGTGAGGTACAGTGAAGTGGCGTATAGTTGAGTTACACACAGGAGAATAGTGTAGAGTGTCATACAGTGGAGTGGCATTGACTGGAGTGGTGTAGAATGGAATAGCATAAAATGGAATAGGGAGAAGTAGTTTGGTGTACAGGGGAGTTGCATTGAGTGGAGTGGCATACAGTGGAATAACATACAATAGAGTAGCATTCCCTGAACTAGCATACAGTGGAGTAGCAGAAAGTGGAGTAGCTTAGAGTGGAGTGGGGTACAGTGGAGTGGCATAGATTGGAGTCGTATAGACTTGAATAGCAAACAATGGAGAGGTTCAAAGTGCAGTGACGCACAGTAGAGTGGCATTCTGTAGAGAAGCGTATATTGGAGTAGCATACAGTGCAATAGCGTATATTGGAGTGGCATAGAGTCATATAGTATAGAATTGAGTGGTGTACAGTGTAAATGTGTAAAATGGAATAGCGTATAGTGGAGTGGCCTAGACTGGACTGGAGTACAGTGGAGTGGGATAGAGGAGAGTGACCTTCAGTGGAGTGGCACAGAGTGGAGTGGCGTCCAGTGGTATAGCGTATAGTGGTTTGTTGAGGAGTAGAGTGGCGTAGAGTGGAGTGGAGTGGCGTACAGTGCAACAGCACACAGTTGAGTGGTGTCAAAGACTGGAGTGATGTAGAGTGGAGTGGGGTAGAATGTTATAGCATACAGTGGAGTGGCATAGAGTGCGGTGGAGTTGAGTGGAATGGCATACAGTGGAGTGAGGTACAGTGTAGAGGCATAGAGTGGAATAGCATAAAGTGGAGTGGCGAAGAGTGCCATGGCATAGAGTGGAATAGTGTTCAGTGGGACAGTAAACAGTGGAGTGACATACAGTGGAATAGTGTAGAGTGGAGTTGTGCGAAGAGTGGAGTAGCGTACAGTGGAGTGGCGTAGACTGAAGTGGCGTAGAGTGGTGTGGCATAGAGTGGAATAGCAAAGAGTGGAGTGTTGGAAAGTGCACTGGTGTAGCGTGGTAGAATGGAGTGGCATACAGCGTAATAGTGTACAGAGCAGTGGTGCAGAGTGGAGTGGGGTCCAGTGGAATAGCGAATAGTAGAGTGGCGTATAGTGGAGTGGTGTAGAGTTGAATAGTCTACAGTAGAGAGGTATATAGCAGAGTGGTGGAGAGTGGAGTAGCATAGAGTGGAGTGCGGTATTGTGCTGTTGCATACAATGGAAAAGCGCACATTTGAGTGCCGTAAAGTGGAATGGCATACAGTGGAATAGTGTACACTGAAGTGGGGTAGAGTGGAGTGGTGTAGAGTTGAGTGGCATAGAGTGGAGTGGTGTAGAGTGGAGTAAGGCACAGTGTAGTGGCGTACAGTGAAATACCATAGACTGGTGTTGCATAGTGTACAGTGGAGTAGCGAAGAATGGAATAGCATACAGTGGAATGGCGTAGAGTGGAGTGGCATTGAGTTGAGTGGTGTAGAGTTGAATACCGTAGAGTGGAGTATTTTAGAGTGTAGCGGAGTTGAGTGTAGTGGGGTAGACTGTAGTGGCATACTGTGGGGTGGTGTGGTGTAGAGTGTAATGGGGTAAAGTGAAATAGTGTAGAGTGTAGTGGCAAAGAGGGGAGTGCCCTAGAGTGGAGTGGTGTTGTAGAACATTTTAGGACCCTAGTGTAATTTCCCCGATTCATGCCCTTATATAGGTATAAATCACCATGTCCATATATAGGCATAGAAATCATAACCATATTTAGACATAGCTCATGCAGTTCAAATACGGCATGGCTACTTCCACTAGTTCTGAAAATACACAACGATTTCTTGGAAAACTCGGCTTCAGCAGCTAGGGACTTCTCTTTGCTTGAATATTGATTTATCCAAGAACTCATGGAGTTTTCAAAGAACTGAGACTCTTTGATGACTTTATTATGTCCAGCTTTACGTCAATCTCGGCACCTTCAAGGTATAAATATGCCCACAATTGCCAGTTACGAATTTGGAATTAATTGTGATACCTGTTACAGAGATCACAGCTTGGAGCACCACCAGATTCCTGACTACAGTATAGCCAGCCCAGTACAGACACCATTGTTAGATAGCATTAGACTATCCACGTTCAGACGTCCCTATGGACAAAAGCGGTCCCACAAGTATTAGGACTGAATTCATTTGGATGTGGCCTCAGCGCTCGGCTGAGGCCCGAACTACTATAAAAGATTTGTGAGTCTTTATTGGCACATACGCAATCGGCACGCTACATTCTGACCAGGGTCCTGCGTTTAGCTCTCAAGCTTACAAGGATACCATGGCCAGCTTGGGCGTTGCATTGCAGTACTCAAGTCCATTCCATCCTGATCGAAATTTGGTTGTGGAAAGAAAAAACCGTGACATAAAGCAATCTATAACAGCCAGGGTATTAGGTTCGGTTGAAGGGTGGGTCAAACATCTAATAAGTGTCCAATGTAGTCTTAATAACCTGCCAAGAAATTCTCTGGGTGGAATCACTCCATATGAAATCCTTTTTGGTATTAGAATGATGGTCGAAGACCTTGTTCGTCATACTTCAGTGGTAGAACAAAAACCATTTGATATCAAAGACCGTTAGGCTGTTTTGCAGGACTTAAATGAAACAAGAAGTAGTCTAAGCAACACAATACAAAAGCCAACGACCACTGAAGAAAAACCACCTGTCCCAGCAAGACCTGTCTGGATTCCAAAAATTGGGGATCTGGTCAGAGAGAAAACAGCGGATAAGAAGGAATTTGGACCTTCTTACAGAAAGCCAGTACCTGTACTAGCAATCCACGGATCAAGAACAGTGTTACTGCCGCCTCTTGCTGGAAAAAAGGAGAACCGGTTCGTAGCAATTGACCTGGTAAAACCACACCATGTGGCTGATAATAAGTAGTAGGCCCAGTGGACTCCAAAGATGTAGCAGATGACCAAACCTTGCTACTATCCAAGAGGTTCAAACTGAAAGACTCATCACCTTTGAAGAATCTGCAGTGAGAAAAGAAGGACTATGCAACAAAGCCATGGAACTTGTGCTTCTTGAAACCCAAATAACAGTTTGTCAAGAAACTCTCGTCTACCATGAGGTAGCATCTGACTATACTAACATGTCAAGGGCAACAAGCAACTCCAGCGATTTCAAATAATCCGGATGCAATACCAACCATTGACAGAACTGCTTCTGGCTATTTCATCAACTTCAATACCTTTTCTGAGGATCCCGGTGAGCCTGAAACAACGCCAACAAAGAAAACTTTCAAAGAACAAGTAAAAGAACTTTTTCACCAGCTTGCAAATACATATCTGGTTTCACCATGGGTTGAATTTTGGATTGTGTTAGGTATACTTTTTCTCCTACTATGGCTCATTCTTGTTTTTAGTTTGGGAAAACTAATAGATGGAAAATATAGTAAAATGGACACAGCAAGTAAGAACATAAACTTGCTCCTGAAGCCACACAAATCATCTCATCGTGAGCAAAGAGACCTGTCATCAGTAAACATCACAGCCGTTCCTCTACCTGGTGGTATAGCTTGGGATAGAACTGATTTTTACATTTATGGTCCTGTCGAGCTGCTGAAGATTCCACACCAATGTAAGGTTTCCTTGAGTGATTTTGTGTCACCCAGTACATTTTCTGATGATTGGGACTTTGAAACTGTTAATAACACGATGGCAGACTTAGAAATGTCAGCAAAGTTTTCAAAACATGAATACTTAGATGGTTCATCAAATTATGAAGAAATGTATTGTTTTAATCATTTTGGTCATAATTATTTGCACAAATCTGCAAACCCTAGAAATGTTTTAACTGATAATCAATGGGAACATTGTCCAACGCCACCAAAAGGTAGCTCGAAAACATTTTATGAAAAATGTCCATACTTTACAGGTTTTAATGTCATAAATCCAGAAACCTTTTATTTAAAAAATGTTAATAAGACAGGCATGAAAAGTTTGTTGACTGATACTAAGCAAATTTATTCTGCGGCCTTTTATGCTCAATTGTCCACATTAGGCTTTAACTTTTGGAAAGACAACATTCTGACAAAAACTGTCTGGGGCACAAAAGACTGGCAGGTACAAGAGTTAGAAGGATTATTCAGAGCCTGTATCATCCCTGAACAAATAATGTTCTTAAATAAAACTGTTCAGCAAACATCTTGTCTTGGCCTGGCTAAGATAAAAGAATTAAACAAACCGTCGATACCAAAACCAACACCTGATAGTAATATAACTGCGGATGAGGAGGTAGACGTAAATTATATTTTACAACAAAACAGAAGTAATTCTGAATGGAAAAAATGGTTAAGCTGGCCCACAGACACGAATAACTGTCAAGATGAACAAGACACAAGGATTTACAATGACTAGGTCAGATCCAAGATATATCCAGAGACAACATCCAGGGATAATAACAACTTACAGTGTAGGAAAACTGTGCCTTGAGTGGCTACAAAAATCCGCACTCCCAGATATAAAACAACACTTAAGTTTACTTATAGATGGCATTGATTTGAGAGAATTCTTACTTGGACCTCACAAACAACGTCATAAACGTTTCATATACGCCGGTATATACGCTGCTTATAATGAAGCATGGAAAGTCACGCAAATGGAAACTGCAGAACAAATACGAGAAATTGATCGTATTAATTTAGAGAAAGCTCTCTCTGTAGTTGACAATGGTTTAACAACTCTGTCATCCAGAATTTATTCTTTGGACAGCATTGTATCCTCTGCCATAGACATAATGGAACAGGACTTGCTAATGTTACAACATGGCCAGTCTCAATTGCATTCTATAATCCTGCTAGGCAGGACATTACAAAACCATCCTTCAGGCTATGTGCCTTGGCGTCTAATCAACACCATGTCATTGTTTACTGTATTTAACCTTACAGATAAACAAATCTCTTTGGCACAGAGGGGAGCAGACTATACGGTGCTGAGCATAGAAAAACGGGAAAGATTACCATTAACCGTTTCTGAGAAATCAGCCGTTGAATGGATAATACATGGCGCCATCACGATACCAGTGACGATATTCCAGTTTCAATATTGCTTAAAACACATACCAGCAAGCCTGTATGAAAGGTTGGGTAAAGAGTACATAAAATCAACCTGGGATTTACCATTCACACACAAATGTTGGAGCGGGGAAAAGGAGGTATTTCTTAGTGGTAACAACTGTAAAACAACATTGAGCGGTACACTTCTTTGTCAAGGCATTCATTTACATGGAGCCTGTGAGGTTTCTTCAAACAACTTATCATGCCACCTGCAGGGTTCCCCGGCAGCGGTGATAGATCCAATTTTTAGGCAGCTACCCATAAGGTTGAATGATCACAGCTGTTGTTGTGGAATGATGCCAGGGATAGCCTATCTCGTTAGTGTGTCAGCCAGGGTCACTTGCTGTATGCAAGTATTGTTTCCTAAAACTAAGACAGACGTGGAGTCGCCACTATGGCCTTCACTGAACATCTCTTCTATACGAATTGATACTTTAAGCCGAATGAAAGCCATTCTTTTACAAAAAACTGTGCCATTGACCTTGTCCAGAGAGACGTATGATCTGCAAGTTGCAAGGTCCTCTGCGGAGATACATACCTTATTATCAACAAACTGCCCCATACATTTTGCAGAAATGTTAGCTCATATCTTAAACATGTCTGATATCAGTGGTATTGTACATGTATTTAAGACGATTTTTTCGGGACTGTTAGCACCCATTGAAGCAGTCCTAGGCATTTTTCCAAACTTTGTGCCCTCTGTGTTCGGCAGCCTGCCTCTCGTCTTGGGACTCGTAGCAGGGATACTATTTTTCTCCGTTATGGCAAGTCCGGTCACCGGCGATACACAGATTACCATGGAGAACGCTCTTCTGGCAATGCAGTATCATGAACGCATAACACAGATTCTTGGCTTGGCTCGTTTGAGAGATCTGAATACCACGTGGTTCCTGTCATTCAGACCAATCTGGCAAGATTGCATCTTACCTGTTCTACGATGCAAGCTTTGTGGAGAGGAATGCGTGTTGGATATCTTTCTAACACTTTCATCAGCACTGCCAACGGATGTTGACGCTTTGGAGGGTCTGGTAACGGCTCATGCATTGTGTTGCCCCCACCGGCTACCAATCCTGATGATGGCATTCATTGAGTTCTCACCGGCAATTCCAGCTGAGGGTGAGATACGTGGACCGACAGGCACACAGGTACCATCTACTGCGAACATTGCTAATGCGACTGACGCTGACGGGGGAAACATCACTTACAACGCAACTTTTACCACGCAATGCTTTTACATCGCAGCTTTTACAATGCAAACCATTACAACGCATTGCGCTGGGGGGTGCTCTAGGATAGGGAATAAGTTTAATTTACTGTCCAACACCTTCCCTAGTGTCCACGGGGACTGGAGTTGGAATAGTAAATTAAACTATTCACTATCCAGCACCCCAAAGCGCTATGCGTTGTAATGGTATGCGTTGTAAAACTCGCGTTGTAAAAGCATGCGATGTAAAAGCATGCGTTGTAATGTCGTACATCCCGCTGGCGGCGATGCTTCTTATCTGTGTACGATTGATCTACTTAATGAAGTGGTTCAACTTTCATCTACTGTGGTAGACGGTTTCTTTGCCAGCCTTGACGATGTAATGTTTTCTCCTGACACCAAGAATAGCTTTTAAAGTTAGCACACAGCGTTCTATCAGCTTTGAATTCGACCTTTGTTTTTCAAAAAAAAACTTCTAGCTTAGGAACTCTATTTTTCTATGATTGATTTGACTTTTTTCCAAAAATGAACTTTGGCACAAAGCAAAGCAATCTGCTTAGAGTAGAACTATTCTTAGAGAACAAGACTTCTTTGAACACTTCCTAGAAACAATATTGACCTTTTCAAGAAACCAAAACAGTTTATATATTCTGCTATGGGATGGTCTCGACCTTTTTTCTGTATATTAGAGCCATTTCATATATGTAATTTTTATGATTTATTCAGTTAGCAATACTAACAATATGCTACATGATTGAAATGAAATCATTGCTTTTGAAATGCGTTCAGTATTAATGCTCATTTTCGTGTGCAACCAATTAAAATGCATTTTTATGTATTTTTGGGTGGGATTGTAAACACATGCTTCAGATATGTTTTAATGCTTGGATTTAGTAATATCGAACATAATAAAGTGGAGTTGGTGTTGTAGTACATTTAGGACCCTAGTGTTATTTTCCCGATTCATGCCCTTATATAGGTATAAATGACCATGTCCATATATAGGCATAGAAATCATAACCATTACTCATGCAGTCCAAATACGGCATGGCTACTTCCACTAGTTCCGAAAATCCACAACGATTTCTTGGAAAACTCGGCTTCAGCAGCTAGGGACTTCCCCTTGCTTGAACATTGATTTATCCAAGAACTTATGGAGTTTTCAAAGAACTGAGACTCTTTGATGACGTTATTATGTCCACCTTTACGTCAATCTCGGCACCTTCAAGGTATAAAATTGCCCACACTTGTCTTAGCAAACACATGGTGGTTTGGAGCAGTTCGACTATCTACTTGCCCGACGCATCCTGCTGCAGCAAGTGCCGAAGGAAGCCGACCCTCCAGCAGACTCACTGAGAGAGACGCTGTCTTTTCTCTGGCTGAGAAATCCAGCTCCAGTGTTTCCAAGCTACCCTTGCGGGTTGTTGGGAAATCGAGTCCAGAGACTGACCTCCTTCATTCTAAAACCATGGAACTGAGCTGGTTAGACCCTAAGAGAAATCTTGGATAGATTCTTGGCAAAAAGAATACTAAATTTATGCTACACCTTACTTACTTCTTCCCTCGTACTAGACTTAGGTTAGGTACATCGGGGTAGGCGTATTTTAGAAGCACCAGTTGAGTACTTTTTAGCCTTTGTTATTTATGTATGTATTTATCTATGGTCTAGGAACCATACAATGCTTTTACAGTATTATTTCATCCTACTCTTCTTACTGTACGCATTATACTTTGCAACACGTCTTACAATTGTAGCAGTTCATTTCTTCTGCATGAGAGAGAAGACTGTTCAATAAATACTTTTATTGAAAACACCCGTCTCTCTAGTTCTCTGCACCTCTGGTGAAACGCAGCATGCACAAATAACTGAGTAAAATATCTATCTATTGTTTCCACGACTCTGAAGATCAGTTTTATCTTGGGGAAACAAAGTTGTAATGTTTATGCGGTTGTCAGAAACTAAATCCCTTCTTGTGAGTTCGAGAAATTTTCTAGTGACCTCTGAGCTAGCTGGCACTCACAATTAGGTCTAATATATTCGATAGCAACCTAGTAGACATAAGTCCTACGACACATCTATAGGATATATTATTCCAATGCGCAGAGCCTATTGGGAATATAGGAACTACACTACAGTGGCATACAGTGGAGTAGCATACAGTAGAGTGGTGTATAATGTATTAACTTTGAGTGTAGTGGCGTACAGTGGACTGACATAGAGTGGAGTGCGAAACAGTGGAATAGCTTAGGGTGGAGCGGCGTAGAGTGAATGTTGCACATCAGAATAGTGTAGAGTGGAGTGGTGTACATTGGAGCGGCGTGGTGTACCGTGTAATAACATACAGTGGAGTGGCTCATAGTTGAGTGGCGTACAGTGGAGTGACATAGAGTAGAATGGCGTACAGTGGGTTGGCATAGACAAATTGGGGGCAGCTAAGTTTCTCAGTATCCTTGATTTAACATCAGGGTACTGGCAAATTGACATGGCCCCAGGAGGCAAAGAAAAAACAGCATTCTTAAACCCAGATGAGCATTATCCATTTACTGTTATGCTCTTTGGTTTAAAGAATGCTCCTGTCACCTTCCAAAGATTGGTGAAACAAGCCCTGGCTGGATTGGAAGCTTTTAATTTAGCATTTCTTGATGATACTGATGTCTATAGCTCCATCTGGCAGGATCACCTAATCCACCTTGGCAAGATTTTGCAGGCCCTGCAGACTGCAGGCCTCACCATCAAGGCATCCAAGAACCAGATAGGGCAGGGCATGGTTGTATATATGGGCCACTTTGTAGGCGAAGGCCAAATCCAACCTTTACAGCACAAAATCCAAACAATTCCAGATTGAGAAGCTCCAACCACACAGACCCAAATCAGGGCATCATTGGCTTGACAGGGCTTTACAGTAGGTTTGTGAAGAAGTAGGGTACCTTTGTTGCACCGCATACAGATCTCACCTCATAGAAGATGCCCAAAAAGACAAACTGGGACAGTTAGTTGTCAAAAGGCTTTTGAGTCACTGAAAGAGGCAGTGTGCTTAGCACCCATTCTCAAAGCTCCAGATTACTCTAGACAGTTCATTGTGCAGACGGATGCCGCTGAGGAAGGGATATGAGGAGGTCCTATCCCAAACTAACGATGATGACCATGACCAGCCTGTTGCTTTCATTAGCAGGAGGTACCTCCCCCGGAACAGTGTTGGAGGGCCATTGAGAGGAAAGCCTTTGCTGTGGTTTGTTCTCTGGAGCAGTTGAGACCATACTTGTTTGGTACCCACTTCCTTGTACAAACCGACCACAAACCTCTCAGACAGCGCTTGTAGATGAAAGGTGAAATCTCAAAACTTTTGAGGTGGTCCATCTCCCTACAGGGAATGGACTTTACAGTGGAACACAGACCTGGGACTGACCAGCCAATGCAGATGGCCTTTCCAGATTCTTCCACTTAGACAGTGAAGACTCTCTTGAGAAAGGATAGTCTCATCCTATTTGATTTGGGAGGGGGTTGTGTAGGTAATTACTCCTTTTTGACATGGGTACCCCTGCTTTTTGCCCGGTATGTGTTGCAACTTTGACTGAAAGTGTACTGGGTTCCTGCTAACCAGGTCCCCAGTGTCAGGGTTTGTTCCCTAAACTGTACCATTTTTCCACAATTGACCCTACTTTAGGATCCACGTAAGTCCCTAGTAAGTGGTACCCCTGGTACATAAGGCATTGGAACTAAAGGGGGTTCCTAAGGGCTGCAGCACAAATTGAACCACCCTAATGGATCCCTCACCAAGCTCATGAAAACTGCCATTGCAACCTGCGTGACTTGCTGTAGAGGAAAACAAAGAATTGACATGGCACACATCCCTGTGTTACTAGTGTGGCCAAGAATATCTAGTTTATATTTTAACTTAATACAATTACACACATTTATATTTCAGGTCATCAACTTTTACTTAATTTTATTCTTAATTAGATCTGTCTGTGTTTCTTAGAACAACATTAAAGTAAAAGTTGATGACATGAAATATACATTTGTGTAATTGTATTAAGTTAAATGATACATACACAAAGGAGTGCACACTGAGCCCAAGAAACTAGATATTCTTGGCCAGACCAGTAATGTTGACACCCGTATGACAGACAGCATACGTATCAGAGTAGCAGGCATAATTGTACAGTAGGAGCAAATAGAGTAGGGACTAGATAAGAGAGTGCACAATACAAATAATCTAAATTTTACACATCCCTGTGTGCCATGCATACCAAGCACTACATGTGGTATAAGTAAAGACACCCCCACAGCAGGCCTAACAGCCCTAAGGCAGGATGCACTTTATCCATGTGTGGGCATATCTGCAGAAGTGGTTATGTCCCTGAGATATCTATGTTCCCCCTTGGATACCACAAGTGCACAGTAAAGTCATACCCAGTACATGGGCTGGACACACATGATTACGAGTTCCCCAGTTACGTGATGCTTCAATTTACCTCCAGATGCTAGAGCGGTCGACCTCGAAGCTGGAGAACCAGGTTCAAGTCTCGGCAATGACTGTCAATATCCTGTGGTTCTGGGAAAATCACGTAATCTCCCCTTGCCTAACAAAAATGAATGTGTCTTTATGTAACAAAACGGGTGCTCATGTTAAGCACTCTGATACCTGATGTCTTGGGTGTAGTTCGTGCTATATAAATCTAAAAAATAAATAAAAAATAACCCCCCACTGATGACAGTGTTGGATTTTTTAAGAAATGCACCAAGAGGGCACCTTAGAGGTGCCCCAGAAAACCTACTGACTACTAGTGTGTTCACTAACCGGTACCGGCCGGCCAGCCACCCTAGACAAGGTTCTGACCCCTTGACAGGAGAGCCTTCACTCTCAGATGTCAATAACAAAGCCTGCTCTGGGTGGAGGGGTTTACACCTCCTCCCTGCAAGAGGAGCCTTTCCAGGACAGGGAGCAGGGCACGGAGCTTCAAAGACCCTGCTGCCTTTGTTATGCGACCCAGGTCTTTCGAGATAGTGGCAATGCCAACACCCTGCCCTGACCCCACGTTTTTGTGGCAAAGCAGGTGGAAAAATTAATAAGATTGGGAGGTATTCCCCCTTCAGCAGGCACCACCCCTAAGGTGGAACAGCTGATGTGGGTCCCACTTTTCAGATCCCCCATCTTGATTTTGGCAGGATTAGTATTCTAGGGTCAGGGATATGCCTACTTCCCACAGGAAGTGATCTTACAGAGTGTGTAGACAACATAAAGGTAGGTAGCCCATTCACTACTACCTGTCACTCCCTTATGATGCCCCTAAATTGAATATTGAGGTGGCACCCTTGAACCCAACAACTCAGATTCGATGGATCAAGAGAGGAAGGACAAAGAAGAGTCTCTTTCCAGCAAGAACTGCAGAAGATCTGTGAACTTTGGGCATGAAACCCTGCTTTTTTGTAAACTGTCCCAACAATCACACCAGAGTGACTCATCCTGCAAGCTGAAGAAGTACCAAAGCCTTGGGCATCCTGTCAGCACTATGAAAATTGCCTACAGTCTCCTTTGGTGTAGAGGAGCTACTCACCTTCAGTCCGCAGGCACAGAGAAGCAGAGTCTGGCCCATCGCCTTGCAGTTCCCCAGCCCGACCGATGTCAAAGATGACCATGAAAAGGAACTCATGCTCTAGAAGGTCAGATCCATCACCCTATCGAGTTTGAAGACACCAGGAACAACCAGAGCTGTGCAGCACCAATATCCTGGTTATTGGACGTCCTGCACCAAACAACAACGGTGACATTCCAATATTGATTCTCTGCACCGCGACAAAGCAGCCATAAAGGGACATCAACATCACTGAGACCCACTTCGTGAGTGTCCCAGCTGTCTCATTGATTTATATATTTATTTTAACAACTTGTAGAGCGCACAAATACCCGTAGGTGTCTCGGCGCTGTGAGCTGGAAGGGTACACAAAGAGCTAATTGGTTAAAAAGCTAGGCTTTAATTTATTCTCTAAATCATATCAGCGTGGAACTAGCCTTAATCTGCAGGGGAAGAGAATTCCACAGTTAGGATGTGGCAATTATGAAACTTCTGTCACCCCAGTTGGCTTTCCTTGTTCTGGGGACGATCAGAAGATTGGCATGTGCTGAGCGAAGAGATCTGCTGTGCGTATAAGCCCGGAAAGCTTTCTTTAAACATTCTGATCCAGTATCGTGAATTGCCTTATAGGCAATACAGAGTGCCTTGAATTTCGTTCTGCTTCTTATGGGGAGCCAATGGAGCTGTCGCACCATATTGGATATGGGCTTGAACTTAGGGGTACCTGACAGCATCCTAGCGGCTGCGTTCTGTACCAACTGCAGCCTGCCAAGAACCCTTTCTTGGGCATTGATTAAAAGGCTATTGCAGGAGTCAACCTTCAACATGACCAGAGCACAAATTAGCTTTCTCCTGGTATTGGCTGTGACGAAAGGTAACAGTTTCTTTATTATTCTTAAAACATAAAAAGATGAGGAGACCACTGTGTTAGCATGATGTATGAAAGATAATTTATCGTCAAAGATGACACCCACGTTTCTGGCCTTCTTAACAGGGATTGGGGGTACTCCCAAATTCTCTGGCCACCAGGTTGGGGACCAGCCAGAGGCAAGGTTACCAAAGACCATTACCTCCGTCATGGCTGAGTTAAATTTAAGGCAACGATTAGACATCCAGGTATTAATGGCCAACAGGCCATCATGAAGACTGGCCGCTACTGTGTCTCCATCTTTATGCACCGCAAGCAACAGTTGCATATCATCCGCATATGACGTAAGGCCCATCCCAAATGATTTAATTACTTGTGCTAAGTCAGTCATGTAAATGTTGAACAACGTCGGACTTAGCGATGATCCTTGCGGAACTCCACACGGGAGGTGAGAAAACTAGTGAGTTGAAGTCACCCAAACTGACTGACTGGGTGCGATTAAATAGAAAAGAGGACAGAAGGGCTTTGGCCTTGTGCCCAATGCCTATGACTGAGACACGATTGATAAGCGTGGCATGATCAACCGTGTCAATAGCACCAGTAATGCGGCACCACCTTTATCAAGTACAAATGTAATTTCATCAGATGCTTGTCCAGATTTTGCCCCTGCCAGCTGTTTGTCCTTAACTACGAGGAGCCTCTTTGCACGTCAGCCCAGCAACACTGGGCCCAGGCCGCCCGGCCCAGGTACCGAAGAACTGGCTGTGCCACCTTGTTCCAAGACCCCTAATGACCCAAGCCTCCATTTGTGAGCTCTCAGACTTGTTCCCAAGTCCCCCTGTGCAGTCTGTTTCTAGGTGGCTTCATTTTCACCGTAGCGAGCCCCAGACACAACCTCATCAGCACTTTGCTCCCGGTGAAAACCAGGCGGTTCCCGAATAACTGATGGTAGTACTTTGGACCTTGGCCCTCTGCAACTCTAACTCCAGAAGGAGAACCGCTGAAGCTAAAACTATACTTACCTTTATTGTGGTTATGACTTTACCTTCCATAGGATGTCATTGTGTGTAAAGGTGCACAACTTCAAAAGTGTTACTTGTATACATTGAGAACGCAAACAGTACCTACCTTTGAACAAAGTTCTTGGTTTTGAACCATATATAAAAAGAATTATTATTTTTCTAATTTGGTCTTGGATTTATTCTTTGAGTGTGTGTCTCATTTATGTTTCTGTGAATACAACAAATGTTTAGCACTACCGTCTGATAAGCCTAAATGCTCGCCCACACTACCACAAATGAGAAAGTTAGTAATATCTGCTTTAGCCTCTGCAAACCAATTGGGGACCCACTGGACTGCACAGTGTATTTCTTTGTAGTCCACTCTATAGATAGCCAGCTTCCTAAAAGGAGACTCAAACACCCTTCTATTCCTACATCTCCATTTGTGAACAAGCAAAAGGTGGAGCTGATCAAATGGCCCAGAGGTATATACAAGAATCAGCAGAGCACCATATTCCAAGTTGGCCATGCAGCATAACACTTATGCTTAGGAGAACATTCCATTACTCACACACACAACAGCCATGGAAACCATACGAAGTGCTTATGACCACTATTAATTGAACAGAAGCAGCTACAAATGTTCTGAATCATCTTAGAGATGAGACTTCACATCATATCACCCTTACCACAGTTACAGAGATGACTATGAAAGTGATATCAGTAAATTGGTTTGGTTATGTACAGTTGTTTGATTATATTTACATTTTAGGTGTTATGACTATATTGGTATAAATATTGTATGTGATAAGCATGGCGTTTAGTATGCTTTTGGCGTTGATCTTGGTGTTAGTTGCAAGGCCAAGACTTGGCCTAGACTTGTACCCAACCCTCTGTGGATGGCCACCACCTGCAGTGCATGGCCTTTGGTCATACACAGCATGTGTTAGTTGCTGGTTGCCGGCCTCTGGTCAGGCCCTCTGACCAAAACACTAGGTGGTTAGCCAACCCTGCTCTGAATGGTCATGTGCAGAGTGGCTGCTCAAAGGGCTTGACCATTTGGCTTTGGAAGTGTGCTCTGCTATAGGGGACCAACAGCTGCAGAGCATGCCCTATTCACTAACAATCCCATGGGTAGTGAACCCTCTCAGCCCACACCTCACGGCCATGCGCAAAGTGTCTTGGCTATAGGGCCTGGCCTCTGGACCATCAATTCTCTATCAACCACAGATTGGCAAATCGAAGGAGGATTTCACAACTCCATGAAAAAAAATAAGGCACCCCATTGGACCAGGGAGCTTTTTTCCCCTTCATGCATTATGGATTTGCAAATCTAGCACCAGAATCTTGAATCTCCTGCATTCTGACATTCACACACACGTTTGTATATGTATATATACGTTTAAAGGTTTAACACTTTTGTATATTTGTGCCATTTAAAATTGCGAATCATGATTCATGGCTCCTGTCAATCACCCCTGATTTCTTTGACCGATGTGATTAGCTTGCTTTGAATATTGTTTTCTTGAAAATCGTAAATCAATTCTGATTCACAAAATCGGAGGGCCACCCTCAGATATGTGTGACCACAGTGGAATCTTGAGGGGTGCTGAGATGCGTAGAAACTGGAGTACGATTCGCTATTCAAAGAGCTATTGCGATCCTACAAATCGCCACTTTAGGTGCCTGCTTCAACCGCCATTTTGTGATTTATACACAAATCGAATATGTTTCACAGCTTTAATGAAACAGAAAAAAAATCCACATACTAGTCCGATCCGAAGGCACAGGTTGAATTGACCGAGAGAAAAGGAAAAAAACGATCTGCAGTCAGCTGGGGTTGCCTGATGGAAGGACGTTAGGTGCAAGTTCTTGCCACTGGCCACACCCTGAGGTCAATCCCTGCTATTCCTGGGCTAAGGCAGGGTACCTCGGAGGTACAAAAATTAAATACTTAAAAAAAACAAGGAAATACACTGAAAAAACGACAATTAAAATCTTAGTTATAGTTCTGGCTCTCATGTAGAAAACCACTGAAATTCTGCTAATATGATTACCAACGTACACAACACATGCCGTACCCTGCACTACCCGCATGCTCAAAACAGCGATGTGTCAACGACACAGAAACAAAGAAAAGAGCTATCAAGGGAACAACATAGTGGGCTGTGTGATTTGTGGCTTGTGTTGTATCCATTTGTAATCAACTAGAAAATATTCTTAACGTTAGGAAAGGTTGGGATTTGAGTGTTTTGGAGAAGAACCTTATGAAGTGCTGACAAAATCATATGTAGGATCCAGATGAAAGCCTACCATAAAATAGTCCAGTGGATACATTCCCCATTTGGAAGACCAAACCAATCAGGCTACAATCTCAGTCAGAAGTGCGTGGTAACAGATGACATACTGATGGACTGACTATAAAAATGGTCCAGGGTCCCTCATACAGTTCTTTAGTGGTTCCTTTCCTCCACTCGAAATGGAACCAAGAAATCAGGTTCAGCACTTGATTCCTCCTCGTGAAGTACACCCCGGGTGGCATCCATCAACTTTCTTTAGTACTGCCCTGTTTTTGTAATATGTTGATGTGGTCTCCAATGGAGGTGCGAAGGATACCCAGTACTAGTTACACATTCTAGTGTGGATATAGGTGAGTAGTGTCATACACCAACCTCTAGATGCATATTTACTATGAGATGAGTGAAAACAACTTACGTTTGAATGGCTTCAAAAATGAAATCCAGGGAAACAAGGCTTCTGCCATGCAAGCCATCCTATTCCTGTGGCTCATTAAAATCTGTACAAACATTTCACTATGTAAGAAAGCTATGTAAACTTTGGCATTTGGTTTAAATTTAAACACCAAATTTTAGATATCAATAGGAACTCAAATCATTGCTCATGATGCTGAGATGCAATATAGAGCCACCAAGGCCTTTCTGGGCTAGATGACTGAAACATATTCTATACAGTCGCTCCAAAGGAAGTAACACAGTCGTTTTAGAGATGTTGAAATCAAGCTTTCAAACTCTGCTTCAACCTCAAGAAAGTGTACTACAATTCCAGAGCTCTAATACCTCTATTGGCTCTCAGGGGACCAAAGGATTAGAGTCAAGATGCTGCGCATTGTCTTTGAAGCTGACACAGGCGAAGGCCGTGAATACCTTCAGAGGTTTCTCCTATTACGTCTTGGATACAAATTTAGGCAATCAAAATGAATCTTCATGTCCAGATTAAACCACAAAGATAAGAGAGTAAAGCCATCAAAGTGGAGGGCTCACAACCCTCAAACAATCTCAGTCAACATCCGAAGAAGCACTTCAGCCCTTTCAACAGCCGGTTAGAGTGCCCCGAGGGGCAGCCGATTCAAGGTGGACAGTAAACTGTACTTTCTCATCTCCAGGGCCATCGCTCCACATCTCAGAAACCTGTGGTGTCCCAACACCCAGTGATATAATACTAAGCTAATGTGATGAGGGTTCCTTGGAAGGCAGCTAGTGTCACCAGGGCTGAGCAGGAAGTTACATTTCTTCTTGGTGGGGTCAATCATGTATCCATTTAACTTGGAAGAAACCCTCTCCTTGTCAACCTCTGCATTTGTACACATTTACTTGTGTTACAACACAACCCCATTTAATTTGAGAATAAAACTGACCCTCAGGCAGCATAGATTCTCAGTTGAGGTTTGGTCCGCGACCCTTTCCTATCCTCCTCAACCATGAAAAGGTGTGCCACTTTCCACGTATTCCCAAATAGTGGTAAATTGCCTCCATTGTGACGTTGACAGTCATGGCTGTCGACTTGATTCAGGGGAAATATGTCAAATAAATGATTAAAGTGATTCAGGGGAAATATATAAAATAAATGATTAACACCGAGAATATTAAATATCTGAATATTACACTACTGGTGATATGTAACCTTTGAGCTGCGCTGATTTGCAGGTTAGGCCCAGCAGTAAACCTTGTTGCTGAGTGCGAGTGTGATAACCGTCTTGAGATGCAAAATTCCTTTTTAGAAATGTTGCATTTCACAATTAGTCTATATTTATTTTCCATATGGTACATGAAGTCAGGCTCTAGTTCGGCTGTTTGCAATTGAATTGAGGGAATAAAGAAAATTTGTGTAATTGTGCACAATAATTACAAGACAATGAAGCCTACAAACATGTTGCTAAATGCCGTTTCATATACCATGTCAATGGTACACACTAGTCATTGTAGGCATTAGCACATTCAGGAAGTTTTCTACAAAAATGCCCCGCTTGAAGACATTACAAATTAAAGGATTTTTGAGCACAGATGTATTATCCATGTTGGTTAAAAGGACTGAAGCTATTCTAATAAATTTTCTTCAAAAAGTGTTAAAGTGTGTATATAGCAAGAACACAAAAAATATAAACTGTTTAAACTTGTATTCAGAATTTAATCAACTTGGAAGAGCTGGCACACTTCTGCTGACGTTCTCTAGTCACATATATCTGACACCTTTCGAAAATATTTTAGAGTGGCGGTAAAGGTTTATAAACTTTAATTATGAATAGAAATTAAGGCTCAGATTCATCAAACAAAAATCCGCTCGCAAAGGGGCAGATTCTCAGAATCTGCCGCTTTGCGAGCGGTATTTTTGCATTTGGGATGCATCATCCCAAATGCAAAAATCGCAATTTTAGAAATCGCTAAATTGCGATTATTTGCATTTAAGGAATCTCAAATTGAGATTCCTTAAATGCAATGCATGAAAGTTTTTAAAATAGTGAATTCGCTAATAGGGCACGCAAATTACCATGAAGTACAACTTCATGGTAATTTGCAAAAACTTTGAAAAATGCACTAAAGTGCATTTTTCAAAGTTTCATGTTGCGCACACACATGCCCTAAGGGCATGTGTGTGCGCAACATATTTGCACATATGAATTTCAGGGGTGCAACAGGGTGTCTTTTGGACACCCCTGCACCCTTGAAATCGCAATCTCAATTTGCGAATCGCTAATTGCGATTCGCAAATTGAGATTGTCTTCCCATTCATTCCTATGGGCCTCTAGGCCCATAGGAATGAATGGGGAGGTATTCCTTAATTGCGACTCGCAATTCGCGAGTCGCAATTAAGGAATTCTAAGAAATCGCTATTTTTTAAGTGATTTCTTGATGCATTCCATTTTGCAATTCCTTAATAGCGAATCGGTATTTTTCGCTATTAAGGAATCTCAAATTGGGTTTGTAACGGGCCGGGACTGTCCCTAAAACAAGGGAATATACAAAGAGAAACTAAACAGAACTCTGATTCCATAGCTCATCACTTATACTCCCCACAGAACGTCGAGGACGAGCTGGAACGACAAGAAGAGGAGACGGGTCAATGGCCCTTTAACTTTGACTGGAATAGCGAGTGGGAGGAGTCACGTCAGGACGAGGACGCGTCTTATACGGAGAGAGACGAATCAACGGCGTGTTTATTCACCCGGAGGGAGCGAGTAGGAGGCCGGAGCGGAGAGGAAGGAGCCGACAACGCGGAGACGAGTTCGGAGGAGTTCAGCAAGAGGGAGAGAAGAAGCCGAGAAGAAGACGAGCAACGGGAGACGCCAGGAGGCCAACGACCCCGCGACTCGCCCAGCCATACACCCGCGGGAGGTGTATGGCTAGCACAGGTACGCGACAAGATCAGGGGCTGGGTCCGTGATAAGGGGAAGCCCGCTGTATAACCTGCGCATTCCCACATCCTTGGCATTTGGTCCCCGCCCTGAGCACTTACCCCTCACGCCTTCAGTTTCGCTAGATGTGTGGCACGGGTTATTAGGTCCTCACTCCATTCCCTTTAAATCATAGTATAAGAAGAGAACATCCAACTCATACGCTGTATTCTCCTTTTTGTTTGCCTTGAGCCACAAGACGGATCCAGACAAATCCCTGTATCGACGGACACCCGAAAGAGGCCGTCGAGGTGAAACCCCAGAGCCAAGCCATAGAAGAACAGCCAGAAGCCGTTCGCCACGTGGGACTACACTTAAGGGAAAGAAAAGCTCGGACTTGTTGTTCCATAAAATAAAAGATAAGAAAACTAGAATACATTTGTTGCCTATTCATCCCGCACCTGTAACAGGGTTGTTAATGCATCTGGGGGTAAATCATAAAGATTGATGGAAGGCGTTTAGGTCAACAAGTTGATAGGTCAGTTGAACGTTAAAATGCTGTAAAATTGAATATTTCTAAATGCTTTGTCTACTGTACTGAGAGACCCCTTCCTGGAAGGAGTTTATTTTCAGAAGAGTACTCTTCTATTCAATAAATGGTAAATGCAACTTCATCAGTTTTACGTGGATATTTACCATGTGCTCCTTTTACTGTGCTACTTCCCTTACTCAGTTGAATACAGGCAACAATAGGCCACATAGACGTTTTAAAGTTTATGCAAAGAGAAATTGACTCAATATAAAAAAAAACAAATTCTAGGAAAGAAGTAATGTTGACATGCATGCATCCAACAGTTATAACTTAAACAATATCAAAACACTCGAACCCCTGACCTTTGTACAGCATCTGTTCTATCAGAAACAAAAAATCTCTAACATTACTATAAACAAGGAACACCTATGAACTGTATGCAAAGTTATTGTGCAATAAGGTATTGCATTCAGTAACTTTTGGATGCTTTTGGTTCATTCATGGAGCGTCTGGACCTTAAGGTAAATGCAACTAAATCACACACCATGGTAATGGGGCGTGAGTGCAACAAGAAAAGCATAAAACATTTTCTTGCAGGGGGGATATTGTCTCTAAGGTATCTACATTCCCCTACTTAGGAGTACTGTTTAACCAGAAAGGGTCCTGGGGGCCACAGATAAGGGCAAAGAGGATAGCTGTAATTAGATCGTCATCAGCTCTCTTGGGCTTTGCTGGCAAGTTAGGGGCCAGGCCCATGGAAGCTCTTTTAAAAATCTACAAGTGTAAATCTGTGGCCATTGCGCTATATGGTTCCGCTTTGTGGGGGTATGTAAATTTAGATCTAATACAGAGAGCAGAGAATAGATTCATCAGAACCCTGCTTTCTGTGCCACAGTCAACTCCAACTTACTCAATCCACAAAGAAGTGGGCCTACCTTATTTGTCAGACACATTGAGCATGTCCCCTCTGATTTTTTGGCTGAAAATGTGGATGAACGAAGAATTTCCCCTGAACCACAAAATTATGTACGACGTTCTGTCTCTGGACAAATTTAAAAAGATCCCATGGCTGGCCTATTTAGCTAAAACATTTACAGACCTGGGACGTCCGGAGCTTTTTTCCTCCCCAGAGAAAATTATGGTACAAGACATTGACTTTATAAAAAAGTCATTTAGGGAAAGGAAGGAAGCATGCCATGAGGAACGTGAATTGGTGAAACCATCAGTAAGGGAACATTGCCTTCTGGTTAGCTCATCTTCACTTGCACCTTACCTTAGTTTCGTTACAATCCCCCTTCACAGGTTTCTACTAATTAAGTTTAGATTTAATTTGTTACATTTTTATTTAGGTTCTTTTAAAACTTGGCAGCAGCCGGATTTAGCCCCTCCCTGTAGCTGTGACCAGTTCTCTGTGCAGGATACAATGCATTTTGTCATGTTTTGTGGGTTGTACATAGAGCAGAGGAAAAAATATTTGTTCCCTATTCTTAAAGAGGCCGGCTTCAACCAAGTGAGACCGGCCCTGCTCTTTTTACAATTATTGCCTAATCCCCGCATTACTTTTTGCATAGCTAATTTCCTGGTAGCCGCCTCAAGGGTGAAAGCTGTCTGCCAAACTTCACCTTAAAGTAAATGTTTTATTATGTATGTTCATTTTACGAACGTAATACTTTTAACTGTGTATAATATTTTTTTAAACTGTATATTTATATTATTGCTCTTAAGACAAAGGAGGAAGGGAAAAAAAAACCCTTGTATGAAATGTTTTTACCGTTTTCTTCTTTGTATGACTTTGAATAAGTCGAATAAAGATATTCTGACTGACTGACTGCATTCAGTAATCAGCAGAAATTATCATTCATGTTCTAACAATTAGTGTTAGGTTTGTGTCAATTATATTTTTTATTTTGCAATAATATTTCTCAGTAAACCAGCAAAGCAGTTTCTGATTTTTTATTAATAGTTTGACTTTTCATCAGTGACTAGGCCAGGCATTGCTTAGTTTGTACCTGAAAATGACAGAATGGAAGAAAAGGTAACAAGCAATGGCAAAGCCAATAGGTTTCACCTGTGGAAAATCTATTGTCTTTGTCAATGTCGTCACATGGTGGGCAGCTGTTGATCTGCTGTACAACATGGCTTCAAGTAAAAAAAAACTGCTATGTGATGTTGCGAGCTTTGATCACGCCATCACATTTTTTATTTACTTTAAGCTCAACTGCTGTGCAACATGTAAAAAAAGTCAATTGATAAAGCTATTAGATTTTGCATCAGCGAAACCTATTGGTTTTGCTAATGTTTTTTTTCCATGAGCGGTATAACTGCACAGACATATGCTAAATGAATAAGCAGGAAACATAAAAATAAGTTACAAAAAGCACATGAACTTTCCTCAAAATCACTGGTGAATTACATAGTCTCTCACAATAGGTCAACCCATTCTTCCCTTTAGAAATGTTGCTCACACACTATATGTACAGCTATAGGTTCATACGATGGTACACTGAGAAGGAACTGCAGCCCATTTCCGAGACACAACCAGCAGAAAACAACACAATATTAGCATTTTGCAAGCTGCAACGATTTGCAACGCAATGCTTCATGTAGCTGAAATGTTCTCTCCGGGTTGATTCTTATCCAAAAAGAAATTAACTGACATCAAACACAGCTGTAGAAGGGGAGGAGGGGATTGGGGAAAATTAATCGACCGAACACACTCCAAATCTGAGCATTTCTGTATATCTGGTAAATGGCGAAAAAAAAACCCACAAAGATGCAGCGTAATCCTAGCAAGCAAAAAGAGGATAAAGCTTTCTCTGTCACAGACACTTCCTGCAAGTTTTGGGCAGCTCTCACAATGGCCCTGTATTCGGCACAGACATTCCCTGCATCCTGTCACATGCATGCATTCACCTCTGATGAGTGACATGGCCACGGTCTGCAAGGGCCCATTGTAGTCGGCGGCATCAACCACCATCTTGCTGCCTGCCTTGTTAACACGTAACACGCAAACATTGAGAACCCAGCAGGAGAAGCAATGTGAGAAGCCTCTGGCAGCGAAAGCGGTCACCATTTTAGTTGTAAATAAAAATATAGAAATCTATTGGTTTTGTTCTCTAAACTTTAAGACATGCTGCTGTGTGACGTTTCTAAAAAAACATTGACAAAACCAATAGATTTGGTAGAGGCGAAACCTATTGACTTTGCCAATGCTTTTTGTATTCTGCAGTTTTATGTGGCGCAAATTCCACCCTAAGGTATTGGAGCAATCTATGTGAGCACCAGTTATATTACACAAGGTCACAATAATTTATCTCTATAGGCAGGTGAGACACTGGCGTAACGAAAATTGAGGGGCCTCCCTGCACGGTACTTCGGGGGGGGGGGGGGCCTCCGGGCTCAATCAGGAGCTCTCCCGGCCAGAGTTTAGTGCCGAGGGGGCCCCTTGGAGCTAGGGGCCCCCCGTGGGTTGCGGGGGCCTGTGTTACGTCCCTGAGGTGAGATTAAGGGCCACATTTAGATCTTGGCTGACGGGTTACTCCGTCACAATGGTAACGGATATCCCGTCCGCTGAAATATAAATCCCATTATATTCTAGGGGATTTATATTTTAGCGGACGGAATGTCCATCACCGTTGTGACTAAGTAACCCGTCCGCCGAGATATAAATCAGGCCCTAAGTGATTTGCCCAGAATCATAGAATGTTGATAAGGCACCGAGACTCGAACACAGTTCTCCAATTCCAAAGTGGCAGCTCTGACCGTAACGCCAAAACCTCTCTCCTTCCCCTCCTGGTGTGATTTGGACTGCACGTTTTTTTGCAGTTCTTTATATTGCTAAAAAAACAGATTAACAGAAGATTTTCAAAAGACAGTGAAGGTGTAATCATATTTCGTACCTCGCATGAATATGCACAAACACAGACATCTAGCTGTAAAGTCAGACCTAAAGCTATTCCCTGGGCAGGCATCCAGGTCAAACTGCACCCACGAAGCAAAGGATTTGATCAAACCAAGCTTTGTGCAAACAATGTATCAGCTTTCGCTCTTAGAACGAGGCAGGGCTCTGGATACAAAGCGCAACATGTTCTTAAAAGTGAATATTGTCTGCACACACTGATGAGTGATGGCAGATGAACTCATAGGGAAAACAGTGACGGTAGGAGGGAGGAAGGGAGATCTATTATTGAGGCACCAACGAGAAGTGCGAGTTAGCAATTAGCGACTGGAGGGAGGCTCAACACTCGGTGCAAAAGAAAGAACAAAGCGCAACACTGTATAAAAAATCAAAACAAACAGCTTACTAAGCTAAATGCTCAGTTTAAAAATATGCAAAGAACTCGCACCCAATTTTTGAAAAATATTCCAGAACAATATTTAAATTCGTAAGAAGCACAGCAGCACACATCATATACAGTTGGCCAACAGGCTTGCTTACAAAGAAAAAAGTGAATGAAAAGTTAAAAAGGGATTACATGGCCCAAGCTCCACTGATAAGAAAAACACAGGAAGAACAACAGGAAATAGCATGCTACATCCAACAGATACCGATTAAAACAAGGTGGCAAGCACATGAACAAATGAAAAGTAAGGGCGAGCTGTCAACACCTTTTAAGATGTATATTGATTGCATGAGATTTCACAAGCAGAGCACAATTGTTGTTCAGGCAAACCCTAAAATGGAAACATTGTGCAGCAGCAAGCCTGTGGAGGGTTGTTAAATATGAACTAGCTGTAGGGCTGTGCAACTGGTGCAGCCGCACTGGGCACTGACCGGGGGGGAAACTGACCTCAGTGTGGGGGGGGAGGGGGTACTGTGTTTAGCAATAATGTACGATTTAAAAGCACACTCTGCAGAGTTCCTTGTGCGTCCAACTTTCACACAGCAATGAACATTTCAACATAACTCTAGTGATTAATGTTCCTGTTAGAGAGAGAGCAGAATTGTGACTAGTGGCAGTTTTGACTTACCATAAAGTAGCACAGGTGGTTAATATGCCTGCTGCAAAGAACAGCTCTGTGTTTTATGTGAATAGCTGAAAGGATCAGTAAAGCCAGCCTTCACCAGCGCTTTTAAAAACATGAAATATATGTCAGAGAGGGGCTATGGAGTGATTTGGTGCACTTTTGCTGGGTGATTAGTGAGGGAATTTGAGGATGAGGTCATGGGCAGTGGGCTCCAAAAAGATTGTCACTCCAGGCGCCACTAGTGCTAAAGCCGACCCTGATTACCCTCTTATATTGTGTTGAAGATGTGAAATGCATGGGCAACTGGTTTGAAACAAACGTATGTGTGTAAAAATGGAACTCATGATTTTGATGGTTGGTATTTGTTGATTATCGGCCACGCATAAAAATATATCATACTGCTCTCATGGTGGTTGTGTTCGGAGACCAGGCTAGTGTCCTTCAGGTCCAGATTTATTAACTCAATTATGCTGATCCAGCAGATTTAAACTTTGTGATCCTGTCCCTATTATCTCTTTTCCACCTCTAATTTACTCCTTGGCTGAATCATTAACTCTGCTTTACTTACTTGGCAACTTGGTCCTCTGATGGACCTTCTGTGTCACATTGAGGGGAAAGGGTTAGACTCACTTGTCTGATCAACAAATGTACAGTGCAAGCAATAGGCCACAAATGAGGACAAGGAATCTGTAACCAATTTTAAGGGTTTTATTACGAATTAGAGATTAGATTCAAGTAGATCAATCTCATTATCAAACGGTATTGATACAGTATTGCAACAGGGAGGCCGAGCCTCTTGAAGAAATTTAAGCGAACAAGAATGAAACAAACTAGCAGCTCTATAGCCGCTTTACAAAATAACACATTAATATCTGGTGCTCTGAATACAATCTAGCTTGGTCTTCCATAAGCATTTGCACTTCTTATCTCTCAAAGGAAAACTGAGGCACATAACCCTTCACAGCACAAACCTACAATAGACAATAAGGATTGGGCAAAAGAGTGCATGAAGTATTAGCAGTAACATTGCAGATGCTCGGTCAGGAGTCTTCAGAGTATCCAGAAAGTGTTGGTCTAAACCACACAAAAAGGGCAACTTTACGTGGCACAGGAAATGTCTCTAAAAGTCCATTTGAATGGGTCAAGGGATCTGGGGCTTTGGGAAAGATTAGGGACATTGGTTCAGGTCGGAGTCCATGGACGTTCTGCAGAGAATCTGCAGAAAGAGTTTAGCAAAGGAAGTTTAGCATTCAATCTGTAAGAAAGCCCGGAATCATCTGCCCATCATCTCTCGTCTGTGATCAATCGCATCTCCTCTCCTCTGTCCATGGCAGCGGATATTATAATTCACAAGGTGTGTTATTAACTCCCATTTTGGTATGTCATCAGTAGTAGGTCATTGTATTTGTTTCAAAAGTCCATATAGTTTCGATATAGTATATTCTGCAACAGTGGAAAAAGGATCCAGACAAGACATGGGAACTCCATCTTGGTCCCACACTCATGGGTAAAGATAACAGCCCATTGTTAGTCCACAGAGTTCTCATGTGCTCATTGTCAAATTCCATTCCCAATCGTCTATCTAATACTTGTTACAAGAAATGTATAATTCAACTAACAGTCGGTGAGAACTCCTGCAAAATAAGCAAGTCAGCAAAAGGCAAGAACAAAATGCACTCTCATGGGAACAGATCTTCGGCCTTTAATGTAAAACAGCTAAATGTAAGGATTACATCTATAGTAAATTCTTATATATGTGTGTGTATGTGCACATTTAAAACACCTATGCAACAAAATATCGCTTGGTAATAATACACATAATGAGCAATGAAACTGCACAATGATGAGTATGTTGTAGAAGTATATTCATAAGTACATATGTGTAACATTAATGCACACATTAATAAACTTTTATCGTTTGAGCTAGTTTAGTATATGCGACATATAAGAGTCATTTAAAGCTAATTTCCGTTAGTTATATAGGCAGGATTGCACCTGTTTATACATCAGGTGTAGAGCTTTAATAATAGAACACATTGACAACTGTTAATAACTCAATACTTTCACATACTATTCTCTTTAAAGCCTTAGTTTACATTCTTAGTAAATAATTATAGCATTCTAAAATAAAGACTCACTGCATCCGCAGTATTAGGTGTAACGTGTGTAAGAATCATAAAGACACGTATCTCTCAAGTGCAAAGTGCGTGTGTAATGAATTAGTAAAATTTGGATCTTTGTGACATGTAAAGAGTGGGAAACCTTATACTGCACCAACTCCATGTCTGCTGTCATACTGTGTATGTATCTACGATGCCGGAAAGTGGCGGGTAGTGCTGTACATCACTCTACAATTTAGTAGAATTCACCCAAAAATATCCCTGTCTGACAAATGAGCCACAAAACAGGCAAACACAAATATTTAGCTTAATATACTACAAATTATTTCAGTCTTAGGGGGATGGAGGCATATGTCTTGGTGAGTGTCTCTCTGTTTTTCTTCTCTGCAGCTACTTCAATTGTGTAGGTGTGAGGTCAGCAAAATGCACATTTGTCAGGCTTATGGTTTCCTGACTTTAAGGTGATGGTAGTGAGTTTGCTGCTCCACTACTCCCTCTTAGTATCATCTCTTGAAGTCCAAAACAAATCAGTCCCTATTTCTTCTGTGTCTACAGTTGAGGAGGGCAGGCACACTTTCTTGAACAATGAAGTGTTGTAGCACATCAGCTCACTGCTTTTGTCATTGTTCCTTTTATGCTGTCAGTTTCCTGAGGATGCATTCAAAGGGTGTTCTAAACTTCTCCCTAGGATGTCAGTCTCTAATAAGCACCTCATTTCTGATGTTCTCTGTTTTCAAATTGACCAAGCATTCGTTTTATTCTTTTGTATTGGGATCGAAGCTTTGGGGCATCCAGTGAGGTGCTGCAGGGATACTGTGTACATCACGTTTTGTGAGTTTGAACCTGTTGAAAATCCTTTTCCAACCTAAATCCCCATGCGTCTTATCAGTGGAATGATCACTGTTGGAGCAATCAGCAGTCAAACAGGGAAAGGGGCTAAAGAGAAACACAGGGCTCAATCCAACCTCTGGGTGGACTTGTCTCAATCAGTCGAGCATCCTGTGTCTTCCAGCATAGGATACTAGTGACTCCAAGGGATTCAGGAACGGTGGTTGTAATAGCTAAAGGCATGAGCCCTCATCAGACCAGGGTAACTGGTGTGACCCCAGGATGCCAGAAGATCACAGGTTACAAGCTGAGGAATCAAAAGAGTAAGAGGAATGCCAGAAGGTAACACAGACTTGAGCAAAACATAATAGAAGAATAACATGAGAAAGCACTAATAACCCGGGGCTGGAAAAGGAAGAATCAACAGGTGCAGGAATTACAAGGGCCGAGTGCAAACTGGTACCAAACATGGCAACTAAATAAAACATTGCCAGGCATTTGCTTCATATTGAAAAGGCCTAATATACTGACTCTATGGCTTCTACCCTGGAAGTGTCCCAGTAAACCGGAAATGAGAATGTATGTTGAAAGTCTGTACTGCAGTCCACTGTCTGCATGTGCCCAATCTCCATTGACCTGTCTTCCACAGTTACCAAGCCTTTCCAGCTCAACAGACAACGTGATGTCTGAATTGTGTTTAATTCTGGGCAGTGTCCATCACCCGGGGAACCTCTCACAGGGATCCACTTGTATAATTTGTGAACCCTCTGTACCATCAAAGCAGCATGGACAATTCGGCAAGATCACTGGACCTTTCTGAAACATTTTCTTCCTCCCAAGCAACACAATCGCGGTGTCTGAAGTGGAACTCCACTTCAGGCACCGCGATTGTGCAGCTGCTCCCCTCCTTCAGCCCGGCCATCACGCCGAAGGCAACCCGTCCTGAATTATCCCCGTCCGCATTGCTGGCCCCTTGCCTCCCTTGATCTTATTAGGGCATCACCCCTTGACACCACGCCCTAGTTGTAGGGCTAATCTGACCTCAACTATGGGCCGCCCCCGGCACCTGAGGCCACAATTGTTAGGCATAATAATTATGTCCTGAGGATGATCCTTCTATCAAGATAATGGATCGAAACGCCATCGACTTCTCATAAACACCTTATACAAAGTTCAAAACTGTATATGTATTACTGATGTAAAGGTGTTGGTCATGTTCTGATGTACCATGACATTGTGCAATTACTGGTACCTCAAACCTCTTGCTTTTTGCCTACACACCCTTGTGTTCCTGTTTTGTCATTGAATGTTGTTGCACATGTGTTAAGTAGGGTGCAGGCTTGTGCCCCACTTTGTGAATTGTTGTGTAACACTCCTCATATTCAACTATAAGTAAATACTAGACCTCTGTCCGGCTGGACAAGTCCTAACCAATATATCTACGATTGTGTCTATATTTATTCACTGTATATATTTCTCCTTAAGGGACCACTGTTGTTTGAATAGCATTTCTCCCAAGGTCCCTTTCGACTTAATTGGGTCCCCTTGTTGTTCTTAATATATATATCCTAGAAATGTGGCATGAATCTGACCCTCCTGGACCTAGGTAGGACAGTTCTGGATAGTACTGAGCTGTGCCCCGGTTAAGGTGGAAGGAAGCGGATGCCAGCAAAAGGTCACAAATAAGGACCATTGATAGAACAATGAGATGGTCATCATCCCAGCACAGCAGGGGTGCAGCAGGGTTTAACATACCTCAGCAGAGCTGTGAGTTGCTATTAATGAAATAGCAGTACCGCAAACAAGGAATGCGGTGCATGAGTGGCTGAGCAGTGTGAGAGCCGCAGAATATCGACAGAAGACTAAATCACCATAAGCGCCCCCACACACCTGCATCCTCATCACCGGGGTTATATTCGGACTTTATCCTGCTCACGGATCTGCTTTTTGTCCTAGCCCACTCCTGCTGCCCAGCGTAGCCGCGCCCCTTGTCCCCCCTCTGCCAACCTTCCCGTCCGTCTCTCTTTCTCCCACTCTCTTACTGATGAGCGAGAGGACCTGGTTTGCCTACACTCCATTCCGAATATCCCATCGGTACTTGACTTGGTCTACCATTTACCAGATTTAACTATCACCACATCTACGTCGTAATAAAAACCACAATGTTTATACTGTAAACAGTGATGTATTGTGTAGATCAATGTCTCACTCTTAGCCTCCAGGACACTTGGAGTGTCCGGCTCATTTGTAGTGCCTTTCTATTGTTTGCTTCCTATTTTATATTACTTTCTGGTCAAATCAAATCTGTTTGAAAATAAAATAGATTGCCTTAGATCTAAATCCAAGTACATGTAACAAGAGCTGGCCTTAAACAAGCAGAACCAGGACTTAAATTAGATAACAAAAACAATGTTCCAACCGGATTTCATTTAGATACATTTTATTAATAAGTCAGACAAATATTTGGCAAACAACAGATTTTGAAACACAAGATACTCAACAACCAAAATGGTGATTTAATGTAGACCATAATTGTTAGAAAACTATATCAACATCACAACATAAATCATATGAAATACACATACATAAGAAATGGACTGACAGGCAAAAACTGTGCACAGTGCCACAAACCGAGGAACCACAAAAATGTGGAAATTCTAGAATTGTAGAAAAACACTTTCAATATATGTGTTCCAGAGCACACATAATACCGAATATATCAGAGTACAACGCTTTACACTACATCAACATTAAATTGGGCTCTAAAAATGTTGACAATGTTTGGAACCCGGTTGACGTGTGGCGTTTTATTCAGGAGAAGCAAATGACGTGGACACCTAAAGGAAACAATAACAAATAGCAACATTACTTGATACGATTGTGTCGATTTAGTGCTACAAGGCTATAGCATGTTAACCCGTTCTGTGCTCATGACGAGCTCAGCTCGTCATGAGGCACAGTGCTCAGGTGCTCATGATGAGCTGAGCTCGTCATGGCCCGTGGAACGCTCACACGCAGGGATAATTCCCCTGCTGTGCTGAACGTTCCATGGGAACGGGTGTGGCCGTGATGAGCTCAGTTCGTCATGAGCACCTGAGCACTGTGCCTCATGATGAGCTGAGCTCGTCATGAGCATGGGGGCTCTGTACGCGCCCTCCAGCCCCCCAGCACAGCGGGGGAATTACCCCCACATGCAAGGGGTTAAAGGCGGTCCTGCTTCCGCCACAGTGCCGATCGGATGAGAGTCAGGCCGGCATCGTAATCAGGCTCTTAGTGCGCTGCAAAAATCCAGGCTCACGCTTGCCAAAAGGTCAGGGCAAAGGAGCAGTGTATTGTCACTGAATCCTAGGGGAGGTCTTCTGAGCAATGCACGCAAGGATGAGCTGGGGCAACTAAAGATGACTGCTGCTTGGGGCGAGCTTGACCCACAAGCGGTCGTGTCAATCTCTTGGATCTGAATTACATCAATAATACATCAACGGATGTAACTGAAGAGAAAAACAATGCTGGAAAAAATATATCAAAAAGGATTTTAGAAAAGAATCGAAATAAAACACAGTGAAAGAGTGTGAAAACAGATTGTGGAGGGTGGGAAGAGCCACATCCACTGTGTTATGTCTTAAAGGAGAGTGAGGATTTGAAATAATAAATTGTTGTAGCACTACCCACACTAATTGATGTCAGTTAATGTAAATGTTGTGATCATAACAGTTCATTGTTTTGTGTCTGAGAACATCAGAGACAGAGCAGTTCTTCAGTTAAGCCATAGTCAAGAATAACCATATAGTGGTTATTATTAAATATATTACGCCAATGACATCTTACTATTTTATCTAACAAAAGAATTTCACCCCAACCAATTATAGTCATATCATTGCTGTTGTCGAATTTCTTCGATTGGTATGGATTTAACAGCAGTCAAAGTCAACGTGTCTAAAAAAGATCTTCTGAACTACTCTGTAAAGACAAAGCTGGAATACTAGTCCATAATTAGTCTAACCAGAGTGCAGCACAGTTTGCTATTTATTGTAAGAGATATAATGTATCCACTCCTCCATAGTATTCAGTCCCTTTGGCATTCCAGATGTGACAAAAGGGCACTCAGGCCCTGTAGGAAACTAGGCTTTTGTTGCAGTTGCCTTCCACCTTTTACGCCCTATTTAGCTACTAGATGCTAATTTTCGACTCTTACAGTGCACTGAGGCCTGCTGACCAGACCTCAGTGCCAGTGCACCGTCACCAAAACAAGGTGTTGTCTAATTGTGCTACAATTGGCTACAGACTTTAGCACCGCTGTAAGTCCCTAGTAAATAGTACCTCAGGTATCTAGGGCACGAGTGCTAAAGAGGGTCCCAAAGGACTGCAGCATATCTTATCTTATGCCACCATAAGGGAACCACATACAAATTCCACCCAGATTGACATTGCAGGCTGTGTGACACCGTGCAAACCATGGGTGAAAACATGACATGACACACTCCTGTGTGTCATTCCAAAGTGACTGCATCTAATGTATGTGTCACCCTTCCAGCAGGCCTTTCAGCCCTAATGCAGGGTGCAATATATTTTATGTGAAGACATATCTGCATTCACAGATATACCTATGTGATGTCTAATTCTATAACTAGATATTGAAAGTGAGCAGGGAAGCCATCTTAAGGTGAGTACTGGGCACTGGTAAAAAAGAGTTCACCAGCTACATAACAGATTCACTGAAACATATGATGCCTGGTATCAAACACCTCATATTAATAAACCCACACTTATTCTAGTGATGGATATATTAGTATTTGCACCCAGAGGGTACCTTAGAGGTACTCCTGAAACCTACTAGCCCTCTATGTGCAGGCTGATTGGTTCCGTCCAGCCTGCCACCACAGATAAGTTTATGACCCCCAGGAGGTGAGAGTCCCTCTCTCAGAGGACAGAAACAATACCTGATCTCGGGAGAGGTGTTATCACCACCTTCCCCAGGAAGGCTGGTAAATGAGTAGTCCAAGGCAGGAAACTTCAAAGAACCCACCACATTCCGTATTCAAATCTGGCTTTCTTCAGAGGTGACGGGATGCCAACCGCCTATCCAGGGCCCATTTGGCACCAGGACAAGGGCGAAAATTAGCTATGCAGGAGGCGTGTTGCACTGCCAGGCCAGACACACCTCTAGGGTGACCAAGACTGATGTGAACACAACTTTAGAAATTCCCCCATCTTGTGTGTGGTGGATTTAGGAATTCTGGAGCAAGGTGAGGCCCACTTTCCAAAGAAAGTGGTCATCTAGGGGGTGTAGTGACCCAAGGGGTAAGCATTGGAGACTACCCCTCCACTCCCTTTCACACCCCTAAATTGAATATTTAGGAGACCCCCAAATACCAGGATTTCAGATTTCTATGGAACAGAAGAAGAAGCAGACAAGGAAAAAGACTGCTGACATGAGAACCGAAGAGCACAATTGACTTGACGCCAACCCTACCCACCTGCCTGCTGCACCTGACTCTCATTGAACAACTACATTATCCTCTGCATGGCAGACCATGAGAAACCTGGTGGGCTGCCAGTGCTTTGCCAATTGTCAAACACTCACTCCCCTCCAGACGCAGGCACCAAAGAAGCAAGACCTGGTACACCGACCTGCTGACTAGGGGGAAAACAGATGCTGAAGCCGCCTAGGAAGTGGTTGCAGGTCATATCATCCTCCCTCCAAGTGTGGGGATGCCAGGACCGACAGGAGGCGCACAACACCAATACCTGGGGTACCGACCCATTGCAGCAGCCAAGGCTTGTTGTGTCTAGTCCTGACACCAACACATAGGAAGACCAACCTGCAGGTTGAGGTAATTTAGAAACAGTGAGACCCACATGGAGAGTGGCCCAGCTGATCTCTTTGCCCCTATGCAGCAGAACCGAAGACAAAGAGTGAATGCCTGACTGCCGGCACCCAACGCCTTCAAGCACCTATGCACCAACGCTCAAGAGTCAGAGTCCCAGGGAGGTGATGATGCCAATGGGGCCCCCAGACTCACAAGAGCTAAGCCCATCCTTGGGTTTGCCCAGACTGGATTTCTAGTTCCTGCTTGCAGACTCTTTCTGCAGACCCCCTCCAATCACGAGTGACTAGCACAGAAACCAAATACCAAAAGACACCACTGTACCCGAGCCCCACAGACCGATAGCAAGTAGACCAATAGTGGCCCCTCATGCCCAAGAATCTGAAGCGTCGAGCCACCCAGTGGGTTTCCCTGGACTGGCTTCCAGTCCCAGCTTGCAGCCTCTTTCTGACCAGACCGTTCTCCCATTGAAGTGAATTGGACACCCAATGCGGTAACACACCTCAACACCCGGATGTCCCAGAGCCTCAATAGGTGACATGTTGGTGTGGCCTTGGACCTTACCCATACTCACCTTAAGTCCAGAAGAACAGTCCCGTAAGTCATTGTTAAGTGCCCAAATGCAGTACATGTGTTTCCCCCATAGGATAACATAACGGCACCCAAAAATTGCACTGTGCCGACTATTGAAAACTGTAAAAAGTCATAACTCGAAAAGTACTTACCTGATTCTGGCGATCTTGGTTATCTGAATTTATATAAAAGCACGTGGTATTTTTTTAATAAAATAGGGTAGGATTACTTTATAGAGTCTGTGTCTCATTTACTACCTTTGCGTGTGCAATAAATGCTTAGCATTACCCTCTGATATGTCTAACTACTCACTCAAACTACTACAAAAGAGAACATTTGGGGTGTCATTTGTGCCTCTGTAATTCCTTTGGGGTTTGTTTTGACTCTTTACACCGTGTAACGCCTTTCAGCCCACTATATAAAGAAGGGTAAGAGTGCCTTCAAGGGAATTCGTTTACACAATTTTCAGTAATTTAAGGTATGACTTGCAGGGATGAATCAATAATCCCTATGTGAATTAAATTCAAATAAAAAATAAACAAATTGAAAAAGTAAATCAACGTGAAACAAAAAATACCTACATTATTGACAAACTACAACACAAACAAGGTGTATGGGGAAAAGAATTTATCAAAAAGTGGAGCAGTTCATTTAATATATACAGAAAGTAAAATAGGTCTGCAGGTCTATAGAAAATATATAAATTAACAACTCAACAGAACCTAAAAACACCTATCCAAAAGCACAGTAAATAATACAAAAGGATGAGGTGGAAGTCGACGTTTCGGTCTCTTAGAAGACAATTAGTGAGACCATCTTCAGGATTGGTGTCGATTGGAAACTGTATATTGACAAAGTGTAATCTGAAACAGAAATGTGTTTCAGATTACACTTTGTCAATATACAGTTTCCAATTGACACCAGTCCTGAAGATGGTCTCACTAATTGTCTTCTAAGAGACCGAAACGTCGACTTCCACCTCATCCTTTTGTATTATTTACTGTGCTTTTGGATAGGTGTTTTTAGGTTCTGTTGAGTTGTTAATTTATATATTTTCTATAGACCTGCAGACCTATTTTACTTTCTGTATATATTAAATGAACTGCTCCACTTTTTGATAATTTCTTTTCCCCATACACCTTGTTTGTGTTGTAGTTTGTCATTAATGTAGGTATTTTTTGTTTCACGTTGATTTACTTTTTCAATTTGTTTATTTTTTATTTGAATTTAATTCACATAGGGATTATTGATTCATCCCTGCAAGTCATACCTTAAATTACTGAAAATTGTGTAAACGAATTCCCTTGAAGGCACTCTTACCCTTCTACTTATTTACCCAAGCCCTCAAGGGTATCCTGGGTTGCTCACAGTTCTAATTTGTGCACTATATAAAGAGCCAGCTACCTACAAAGCCCAACCTCTTTCAGGAAGAAAGGCTTGGCCAATACCTTGCCACGTTATTTTGTCTGCGCTGTGATTATATTCCATGAAATGTGCCACCAGAGGGGCATTGGCAGCTTGGCATCTGATTCTGCTCCAGTGTTGGCCTATCTGTTTCTTTAACTGTTGAGTTGTTTGGCCTAAGTATATCAAATCACAAGGACACCAAATTCAATAAACTACATTTAGTAAGTTACTGTTAGAGAGAAAATGTAAATCTTGTTGAACATTGCCATGTTTAAGAGTGTTTGCATTTCCAATAAATTCACATCCAACACAGTTGGAACATTTGTAATGTTACGATACTGCTGGCATGCCCCAAGCATCTTCCAGTGTGTTTCTTTTGCCCCTGTTTCTCTGTGGAGTGCACTAGATTATCCTAGAGATTCTTTCACTTTTTTAATGAAACTAGTGGCATATCAAGGGACATTTTGCCTGTTTGAAGAACATACTAGTGCTTCTTAATGATTTTTGCCACCTGATTGGAGTGAGGAGAACAAGTGGTAACACAAACTATTCTGTCCAGATCTTTCTTAGGTTTCTGTTTGAGCAGTTCGTCTCTCGAGGAACACCAGGCCCTTTTCATTTCTCCTTTGATCAATTTTTGTGGATAGCTCTTTCAAGTAATTTCAGCTTGCTTCGTTAATGTAGTCAATTTGTGTACAGCAGTTAGGTCTCCGTCTAATAAATGGCCTGGTGGCAAACTATTTCTGAGTGCCCATGGGTGAAAACTTTGGTACTTTAGCAATGCATTTCTCTCAACTTGTAAAACGACGCCCTGCATCTTGTCTTATTGTAACATCTAGGAAAATATTTGATCTGTGTGGTAATTGTAAATGTAAGGTCAGGTTGGGTGTTCTTGAGATATGCAATGAAGTGTTTTTATAAAGAAAGTAGTTTTATGTTAGTGCAATGTCAAGGACCTATAATTATTCAGATATGTGCTGCATTTACAGGAATGCCCACCTCAGCACTGAGGACGACTTTCCCTGAAGCCCACCAGAAGAAAAAGGCCCCCTTTGCTCCGATGATCACCTCACCTTTGCAGGAACTTGTGGAGGAGTCAACATCCGACTCACCTGTCCCTACCAGAGAGTCACTAGTAACAGAGACATTTTAAGGCATGGGCAAAGTGGCTCTGGCCCAGGGCCCAGCCTTTCAGGGGGCCCCCTTATAGAGACACCTTTGTTCTGCAGAGAGTCTTGCCCTGATGACCTTGAATACCTTTCAAACAGATTTTTTAAATACAGTTCTCCTTTAATGTATTTGTAATGTGGGTGATGTGTGAGTGGCCATTACAGACATTTTGCAGAGAAATGTGTTTATGTTTCATGGAACATCCATACAAAAAAATTCCAGAGCAAAACAGGACCTCAGAAATGAGAAATTGGATGGTATCACAGAGATTATTTGCACTATCCCTGAATATAAAATGTAAACATATTTACAATTTGAACCAGTGTCCCCTGCACTACCATTGACCTAGCCAAAGGGGGCATGAGAGACCTGAAATTGATCATAAATCCAAAGCTGTTCTGAACAGGGGCCCCTAAAATAAGTCAGGCCGGGCCCCAAAAATCTATAAACTGTGCCTGGCTAGTAGAGGCTTCCTCGGGTGATTTAAGGAACCTACCTACTATGTGAACGTTAAAATAAATAGTGCCAGCAAAGCGCAAAATCGATACCCACTGTAATTGCTTTGTGGAGACACTCTCTCATTAGGGAATGTTGCTGCCAGGTGCACGGTAGAGGAAGTATTTTTGAACGGAGAAGAATGCGCGTGATGGGGATGCTTCCTCGAAACAAACAAAAAAAAGGTTAAATCAAACTGTAAGCTGAAGCATGAACCTGAGCCAGTCACTGTGTTTTAAGCTGCAGCCATGACGATATGAGGCCAACATTTTGAAACAAAGGAGCATTTAAGATAATCTTTGGAGAACTATAATGATTGTATATTAATTAGCTGTAATGTGCCTCGGTTTAATGTTGAAATAACATAACATGGCATATCTTCTATTTGTAAAGTACACATTCATCCCTTGAGGCATCTTGACTCTGAATAATAGATGTTTGTAATGAGAAATTACTTGAATTTAAATGTATAAAGTGCACGATTACAGGGAAAAGCTGCCCTGTCACTGGTCCAAAACATGTAGATGGATAACCCAGATACTACATTCGAATACAGAGTGGTACATTTTCAGCAATTAACAAAACTCAGTCATGGAATTCTCAGCTCTGAGGCGGAGAGGGATAGATTCTAATCCTGTGTGGATATTTATGATTTTATGGACTATAGCTAGAGGTGAAGAACTAGAAGGAAGAGCACTGATTACTGCATAAGCAGAAAAAAGTGAGCAAGGTAACTACCAAAAGGAAGTCTGTTGGACCTGGCCCTTTCTGCAGGGTTATTCCCAAACGTGTTTGCCTTCCTCCGCCTATTTATCTGACCTTCTTTTTGTTGGGTTTAGGACTCTGGGCACTTTACCACTGCTAATCAGTGTTAAAGTGCACGTGCTCTCTCGCCTCTTAAAGATGGTATGATTGATTTACCCCTGTTTGGCACAATTGATTTACTTATAAGTCCCCTGTAAAGTGGCATCACATATACCAAGGGCCTGTACATTAAATGCTACTAGTGGGCCTGCAGCACTGCTTGTGCCTCTCACAGAAGTAGCCTTTCAAACCTGTCTCAGGCCGGCAACCACAGGGCTTGGGTGCACAGTTTACTGCCACCTTGACTTGGCATTTAAAACTACTTTCTAAGGCTTCAACTCCTCTTTTACTACATATAGATCACCCTGTAAGGTAAGCTCTAGGTAGTCCTATGGACAGGGTGCTGTGGAGGTAAAAAGTAGGACATGTGCCTTTAGGTGTGGCATGTCCTGGCAGAGACAAACAGCCTATTTCGCTTTTCAGTGCTGTGAGACCTACTCCTCTCATAGGCTAGCATTGAGAATTCGCTTATATTTTTTTTTTGCTCAAATTCTGTTTATTGAATCTTCCAAAAAACATTACAATAGAAATGCAATTGAAAAGGGGTTTCATTAGGCAATCACATAGCAGTAGTAGTACACTTAAAACGTCATGTAAGCATTCAAACCCAATTGTCAGAGTCTTCTGGAATCAAAAGAGTTCAAGTTGTACAAATTGACTCCTATTACGAAGCATTATAGAACCCGAGTAGAGGCATGTGTACCATTGACTTTTGTTGTAACTCTGTTACAAAATTAAAAGTAAAAAATGTATCTCTATAAACAATAATTGTACCTACATCGGCTCATGCAATATAAGCTAATTGGGGAGCAGCTTAATTAAGCAGGGCATTAACCAGTATATGTGTTACATGTAGCGTTTAGCTGTCAAGCATTGTTTGGTGCATCACAGGTGAGAGCAAATTGCACAGAAATAGGTACAGTTAAAGGGTGCTGAAAGGAAATTGTCCTTTCAGGTATGGGCCAGTTCGCTGTAGTATGCATGTGAGCATATAAAATTGCAAACATTGGATACAGACATGCAATGGGCCTCTGCAGGGAGCGTTCAATGCTAGAAAGGTTAGAGACATATTTTATACACTGTCAAAGTGTAGGTGAGACAAGTCATTTAAAATCTGTACAGTAAGGCCCAAACAGATAAAGAGCCCAAAAGGCCTCAGTGGGGCCAAGGTGGCATCAGCTGCTTCCGTTTGATGTGTCGTTTACAAGACTAAATAATGAAAACATTTAAAATAGTAGAGGAGAACCGGGGGTAACCAAGAATCTATAGGATTTGAGGGAGGGCGAGTCAGTTTTGATGGAAGGGGTGTCAGGGGTAATCCTTCATCCCTATGTATGTTGTTTGCTGGGAAAGGGGGCCACCATCTGCCCCTAACGTTACGGGGTCTCCTCAGGTAGTCTCTCTAAATTATGGGAGTAGAGTGTCCTCAAAAAGTTGAAGAGCTCGCAGCCTAGGTGTCACGCCTGCCAGTCTTCCGGGGAACGCAAGACGCAATCGGGTCCACTACAAGATGGCCCCGCTACATTGCGCATGCGCAAGGAGCCCGAGCAGGAGACAAAACCCGATCTGCCAGAGGCTCAGCGCTTCGCGCTCTACTTGCTCGCTGTTTACTCAGCGTGTCACGTTCGCCTCGCCCCCTTCCTGATTCCGTGTTTCCTGTTTTCCAGTAGCGGCTGTTTGTTGCAAGAGCCGCCTTCTGTTCCTTTGATTTCGTTGCCTAAGAGCTTAGCGATTTTCCTCGCTATTGACCTGAAGCTCTTTCTGTCCCCATTCCCGCGCCTCAGTTTTTGTGGCATTTTCTCGGTCCTCCGAGTTTTTACTTCCACTTCCAATTTGTCAGTGTGGGCTGTGCTCTCTTCATTTCCTTCGGGGTGCTCTCGATTCCGGGCTCTTGCTGGGTCCGTCCCTCGACCTGACCTTGGTCTCGTCGGGCGGCTTGCCTGGCGGGAGCGTTGGTGTCGGTGCTCTGGGTACATGGTGGGAGTTGTAGTCTGCCCGGCAAATCCTCCTTTTTGGTCCCTGTCCCATTTGTTTGACGTTCCCTGGACTCGTTGGATGCTGGCATTCGTCACAGTGCATGGGGCTCGAAGACCTGGTAAAGCGCTTGTAGCGCCCTATATTTATATTGTGTACCCTGTGGGAATTCAGCTAATGTTCTTGCCTGTATTTACTGTGTTACAGTTAACACTATTTTTGTGACCCGATCCTTTCATTATCCTGCCACACAGCCTCGAGATAGCCGTTTTCAGGGTAAGACTGTGGTAGAACTATACCACTTTTTTAGTAGGCATTCCATTGACCAGGAATAACCCATCTTATTCACACCAGGCATTCCGTGGCTCCCCAGGCATATTGTATACATTTGGGATCCCAGTATAACACCTCATGAAACCCTATGGGCGGCCAGGTAAAGATTATATAGAGGTTATTCATATATGAATGTGTCTTGACTGTTGCTATATTAAACTGACCATTCTTTTCAGGGTCTACTTCCAGACAGAGGGAGAACCATCCACGAAGTCCAGTATCTCTTCCCCTCCTTTGCTTGTTTTGTTCCCTCCTTTCCCTCCATATCACCCTTGCGTTCTAGTGTCTGATAGCGGCAGGTGGTGTAGGAGGGAAGGGTTGGGTTAGGCATCGGTTCCTGGCACTCCTGCGGAAACTGCTTCTGAATCCTTACACTAGCGGAATGTAGCAGGCATGTGCAGTTTGGGAGACATGAGTGATAAGTGGTTGCCAAAAATGTGTGAATTTGGTATCCGTATGGGCTTGGCGGCCTGGCAGGAGTTTCGATCTCCTGAAATGCCATAGGCTTAGGAACCAGGCAGATATTAGGGGAGGAGATGTTGTCTTCCAATAAAGGGCTATAGTTTGTTTTGCAGCCTTCAACATCTACATGATAAGGCAACAATCAGAGTGCTTCATGGCTTTGAGTTGCGCTGGTCTCATGCCCAGTAGGGATACCAAGAGGGAGTTTGGGATAGAGAACCCCATGGTGTCTTTGATGTGGCTTAGAACCTATCTCCAAAACACCGTCACAAGCGGGCACGTTCACCGGATATGGATAAAGTCCCCTGTCACTGATTGGCACATCCAGCAGACGGGGGAGAGGGCAAGGAGGATTGTCTGTAAAAGTGCGGGGGTGTAGTACCAGCGAGTCATTAGCTTATATGCTGATTCGCGCTGAGTAGTGCTCTTATAAATTCTAAGGATGCTGTACAATAATTGTTCCCAGTTCTGCTGAGAGGACTCCTCTTCTATGTCCATAAGCATTGTTTTTGGTATGTATGAAGACGGTGAGGTTGAGGGTGTTGAAGTACTTGGTAAGTGCGAGAAATTAAACTGCATGTTCCTTCGAAGGTTTGAACTAGGGACTCAAAGGCCATGAGCGGTCTGGTGGCTTCCTGAATGTATCTGGGGGTGAGCAACCAGTGGGGAAGCTGATAATATTGTTTGCATTTGTCAAAATATTTAAATGTATCACCTTCAAAGAGGTCCTGGATAACTCAGCACTCCCCCTGATTCCACTCGGGAAATGCATGTGGTTGTAAGGCCAGAGGGAACAAGGTATTCCGGGAAATGGGTGTGTTAGGTGAGAGGAAGGTCGTTAAGCCTCTAGAGACCGCAATCTTGTCTCATATCTCGAGAACTGTTTTCGTGGGGGTTGCAACGTATGCACTGCGGAGTCTGGCCATTCTGGAGAGCCATGGCAGGCCCCACAGGGGTCTACACGTGACTGCGCTGTCAATGTGGAACCAATGCTTTTCACTCTCCCGAACCACCCTTTCAGATATGTATCGGAGATGGGCCGGCCCAGTAGTATTCTAGGAGATTAGGATACATGAGGCCTCCGCGATCCCGGGGCATCATAAGCACTTTGTTCGAGAAGCACAGACGGCCTTTACCCCAAATAAAGGAAGTTAGGTCATGCTGCAGGCTTTGGGTACCTACCTGAGGGATTTGGAAGAGGTAGAGTATCTTAGGAAAAAGTATCATTTTTACAGTATTAAAACGACCCAGCCAGGAAATAGGGAGTTTTTTCCAGCATCATAATTCTTCTCAAATTTCTCTACCACAGACTGTCCAGTTGCCCTGGATCCTGGTGGAGAGGGACGGGATCAAGTTGAGGCCCAGATGGCGAATTGATTGGTCTGCCCAATGTATGGGGTGAGGTGTTGAAGTCTCTGTAGGTCTGAAGTAGAAATGGTGAGATTTAGTGAGTGAGATTCAGACATGTTGATCTTAAAACCTAAGGCTATTTCAAAGGAGTGGAGAAGTGAGGATAAGGCTGAAATAGATGTAGCCGGAGTGGTAACTGAGAGTATTAGATCGTCTGCAAACAGGAACACTTTATGATCCTGGCCCCCAAAGGGTATTCCATTACGTCTGGTGATTGGCAAATGGCAATAGCTAGGGGTTCCACTGCTAAGGCAAACAAGAGAGCGGAGAGTGGGTAGCCCTGCCTAGTACCCCTTTGAATCAAGATTGGGGGCGTACGTTGGCCATTAATTCAGAATCATGCTACAGGGGAAGTGTAAGGGGCCATTAGTTTAGAGATCATTGTTGATCCTAGGCCTATTTTATGTAGTACTGCATGAAGAAACTGCCAGTCAATACGATCGAAAGCCTTCTCCGCGTCGAGGGATAGCAGGCAGGCTGGGATGTCTCGTTTTGGACCTTTTCAATAAGATGGGCAATTCGCCGAACATTGTCATCTCCCTGGAAGTGGCGGATCAACCCCACCTGATCAGTCCTGGGAGGTAAGGCTCAAGCCAGTTTGCTAGTATCTTAGTGTATATTTTGGCGTCAGTGTTGAGGAGCGCGATAGGCCGGTATGAGGTGCATAAAGAAGTGTCTTTTCCCGGTTTTGGTATAAGCACTACTGCAGCTTCTGACATCGTGGGGGTAAGTCTGGTGGTGTCAGAGAACATATTAAAAAGCTGAAGTAGGAGATCCTTAATTTGAGGGAGGAAGGCACGGTAAAAGGCAACTGGGAGGCAATCCGGTCCCGGAGTTTTATTCAGTGGGAGTTGTGCAGTGTATAGCTCAGTGTAGAATGCAGCAAAGACCTGACCCTTGTCCCGTTCAGATGTGGCCCAAGTATTGTCCACACGTTTGATTTTGGAGACATGAGCTTTAGCAACCTGAGCCTGGATGCAACGTGCTAATATAGCCCCTACCTTGTCTCCCCCATAAAGAATCTTTGCTTAAGTGACGAGTGTACGTTCTGCTTTAGTAGTGCGAAGTAGTCTCAATTGACCCCAGAGCATGGCAAGATGCTTCTTGAGTGTCATCGAAGGTGTGATGTGATCCAAGGTCTTAATGTAATTGGCTAAGCTGTGCCCGACCAGGCGGGCTTCTCGGCAGTGGGTGATGGCTATAGAAGAGATATCACCTTGGATGGTTGCATTAAAAGAATCCCACCTTATGGCTGTGGCAGGCTCTGGGGGTGCGTTTGCCTCAAAGTAAGCCGAGATCTCCTGACAGACTTCTGCCAAGTGTACTGGATCCCGTAAGGCGTGGGGAGGGAGGAGCCATCTACCGGAGGGCGTCATATCGTCTACCGGACTTGGAAGGTCACAACCACATGGGCCTGGTCTGATATGGGTACATCTGAGATCTCTACTGAGTCTAGGGATTTTATCGGAGAGTGTGAGAGGAAGCAATAGTTGATCCTTGAGTCAGAATGGTGAACATGAGAGAAGAAGGTGTAATTGTGCACGCCTGGGGAGTGATATCTCCAGGCTTCCATCAGACCGACCTCTGTGAGGTCCCTCTTCAAAGCAGCTGACTTTGCCCCAGTGGTCTGATATGAGGTGGCACTACAGTCAAGTGTGGGGTCCCAGACCATAATGATGTCACCCCCAAGACTCACCACGCCCACGGGAGAGTGTAGGTGATCTTTCAAGAAGGACCTGAGAAAGGCATCTTGCGCCTGGTTGGGCGCATAGATGTTGATAAGGGTCAAAGGCTGCGCGCCCAATTGCATTTCGAGTTTCACTTATCGTCCCTCAGTGTCCCATGTCACTTGAGAAGTCGCCCCTCCCAGTCTGGATCTAATTAGTATGGCAACCCCTGCTGTTTTGGAAGCGGCCGGGGCTCAGTATTGATGAGGATACTTCGGGTGGGCCATGACACGGATATCTGTAGAAAGTAAATGGGTTTCCTGGAGTAAGATAACGTCAGGGTCTTGGAGGAGTAGGTATCTCCAAATCTGTTGTCTTTTATTAAGAGAGTTGAGGCCCTTAACATTGAGACTAAGAAGTTTAATTGACGAGTTTGTGGTCATAGTGTCACGGGGAGTGTCCAAGGAAATTGTGGGTGGAAGATTGGTACTTTCCTAGGGAGGAGAGATAGAGCTTGTGAGGAGAGTGGTGGGCATTCCAAGAAGAGAGATCGTGCATGATGGGGTGGGAGAGGATCGCCCTGCCACCAATGTAGGAAGGGAAAAACAGGTGGGAAAATAACAGGTAATGGCCAACAGGGCTTGTAGGGTGTACTGCCATTTCTGGAATGGCTTGAAAGTCGAGGCTGAGGCCATTCCGAGGGCGTCACTCCTCCAATAGGCACTAGGTGTGTGGGGGGCATAGTAAGAGCTAGTGTGGATGACGTGTGCTCCGTGGCTGGGGTTAGAATGGTGGCTGGAAACGCCGAGCCATTGACTGCCAGGGACAGGAACTTGTGGAGTAGTCAATAGAGGCGGGTAGGCAGCCTCTGCAGCCCTCTATGGTCCTCTAGGGATGTAAAGGCGTATGCCAGCAGACAGAGTGACTGTGTAGTGTTGAGGTTCAGGCTGTGGAGGGAGAGCAAGGGTTGCTTCTGAGCATAGTGAGCTAGGGAAGGCATTCAGGGTCATTTACACAGGTGGAAAGATTGTTCGTTGGAGTACGGTAGTTAGAGAAGGATCGTAAAAGTTCGCCAGCAGAGGACCTTCATGGATAGTTCAGGGCGTAGCTGGTATATTGGTGTGAGTGTGGCTGTCCGAGTCCTCCGAGTTGTGAGATGGTGAACGAGGAGCGCTCATGGTGCGGAGGTGATTGATGATTTCCTGCTTTGTTTGAAGGGAGATCTGCTCCTTGGCATGTGACCTGCATTGGAGGCAGGGATGGTGGACCATTCCGGCCGCTTCGCACCCCTGCATGTGGGGAGCCCGGTGGGGAAGGGCCCTTGACGTTCTAGTCCGCTGAAATTTGAAGGAACCGTTTCGCTTCATGCAGTCAGCGGAGAGCTTGGCGCTTGCCTTCCCATTAGAAAATCAATGCGAAGGGGTGGCCCCATTGATATTTGATTTGAAGATCCCGTAGTTTGTCTGTAATTTGCTTGAATTCTTTACGGCGACGGAGTGTGACCAGGGCAATGTCCTGAAAGATTTGAGTGGAATGGCCTTTGTACGTCAAATGTGTTTCTCCTCGTATCTTCTGAAGAATGGTTTCTTTTTCTACAAAGAAATGTACTCAGGTGAGGATGTCTGGGACAAAGCTCGGGCAATCTCTAGGGCTAGCACCTCAGTGCGCTCTATCAAGGGCCAGCAGAGAAGCATCATCGTCTGCTCTGATTGTGTGTAGAATGTCAGCGGTGAAGGCCATAATATCTTGGCCCCCCGCGGGACCCCCTAATGCGGATATTATTTCACCAGCTTCTATTTTCTAAATCTTCTTGCTTCAGCTGCAGCCTAATATGCTGGTCCTCCAGTTGGGCCATTCTTCGCCAAAGGTTCTCATGGTCTTTCGCGTGGGTGTCTATCGTGCTCTCAAGGTTGTCCACCCGGCCTCTAATTTTGGTGACATCTTGTCGGAATTCTCGTAAGCAGGATTCAAAGTCACTCTTGAGCGATCCAATTTTAGCCTTGATTTCTTGTAGAAAAAGGTCATGAAAGTCTGCGTAATTGGGCTCCCGTCAATTCTTCAACCGAAGAGGAGGTATTCAGCGAGTCCAAGGTAGGCTGTGGCTGGGGAGTGGATTTCAACCATAGGGATGCCACTGGTTTGTCTTTGGCTGGAGTAGGTGCAGGGTCTTTGCCTGCTTTAGGGCATGACATGGTGGAGGACGGCTTTGCCTGAATGTCGTGGATCACAGGAGAAGACCCAAGATGTCAGGGGAGGAGGTGCTGGCTCTGTGGCCAATAGGCCTTTTTAGGGAACGTTATGGACCGGCTGTGACAGGATAGTTGTGGGTTGAGACCCTATCTGTGCCAGCGAGTGGATTTGAATGCCGTAAACTGTCTGGGATCCATTTACTTCTATAGCAGTGGTAACCCCTAGAGATCCAGGAGAAGACACCGAGGAAAGGCGCCAAGTTCCTGAACAAGGAAAAGGAGGGATGAGTAAAGTCAATGGGCGGGAAGCACAGGTGAGATCCCCAGCTTGGGAGCCAGAGGGTAAAGCGTAAGTATGGAAGCACACAAGGTCTAGGGAAGCAAGTTCAGCTCCAAGGCTTCACTAGATTTAAGCCCATAGGAGATCAAGAGCCCAGGTGGGCGGCAGATGCACATAGGTATAGTCTTAAGCTCAGCACCGGATGTCTGCCACTCCTCACAATGTTCACAGTTTACGTCTCAAGGGGGGGTCCCACCACAGATAGGGTCCCGCCATGCAATCACCACAGCCCATTCCTCCAGCCCGAGAGAGAGAGAGAGAGAGAGAGAGAGAGAGAGAGAGACAACACCGCAAATGGCCCATCATCCTGGGGGTAACCGGCAACAACCAGTTCAGGGAGCACCTACCACAGCCATCAGCAGTCTCCGGACCAGGTGGTGCATAGGGCAAAAACAGAATCCGCATGTGGGCCCTCCCCGCACACAGTGGTCAAGAACCTGGGAGTGCCACAATGGTATGAATCCGTTAGAGTTCCGTGCGGGGCTTTCTATCTGCAGGGCCTGGGCCAAGATCAGTAAGCACCCCCAGCGCACCCCAGTAATTATGCAGCCAGTAGGTTATTTAAACAGGGAGTGTGAGCCCTGTGGGTCCGGATAAAGAGGCAGGTGATCGGACCCCAGCAGTAGCACCTCGGGCCCATCAGGGGAGGGAGGAGGGACAAGGGCCCACCGCTGCACGGTCCCCGCAGCCAATCTCCCTACCTTTAGGCAGCTATTCATCACTCCTCTGTCATTGCACAGCACAGTGGCAGGCTTCAGCTTCCTCTACCTGCGACAACCAGGACCAGATCTCTCCTGCAGGGTTTGTCATATAGTTACTGCTTTCCCATATACTGTGTTAAGTTAGCATGAGCTTAATAAATGTTTAAACGCCATTTTACCTTTTGCGGCTTCTGCACACGACACAAAATTGTTGTTTTAGCTTTCAGCCTAGAAGAGCGTTGTGATTTACATGAGAATAATATGTTATTGCTCTGATATCAGCTTTGCTTGGTAAACTATGTCTGTACAGTGAGTGCTGAAGCCTCAAGTATAACTCGACACAGTATTGTTGTGAGGTCTGATCTTCGCACCTTCCTAGACATAACATAAATGCAGCTGCTGCCAAAATCTGGCTTTAGGCGCGTTTTATATTGCTTTGCTTAGAGCACACGATACACACTTGATGCGGTTCGCATGCAGAGAGCTGGTGGAAGATGATGTGATCCCTTCACACTAGGATCTTGAGGTATGGGGCCGCCCTGCTAAAACCCAAAGAGACCTTCTTAGATAATATAATAATATGCTAGTTAGGGAGGGTGAGAATTAGGTGTTGTTAACCCTTATTCATTTCAACATTTTCGCATATTGTCACCTTTTGCCTTTTATGGACTAGTGACTATGCTGATAACTTTGCTTCTTATAATATGTTTGCTTGTTTTATCTAAGATACTGCGTTTGAGAACACTGCATTAGTAAATAAATATTTCAAATGTTCACGTGTCCTCTTTGACTCCACGTTCTGGTTTGAAATGATTGTATAACGAAAGAGTGCTCATGTGTTCCACGATACCTGAGGTATTCTAAGTTCATGTTCTGGTTTGTCTAAACATTGGGAGTTTGTTATGACCAATGAGACACTGTAGCTAGCTTGGTAAGGGGATTTTGGGTACTGAGGTGAGTTTTGGGTCATCCTAATTCACTGAGGTTCCAAATCTCTATGCACAGTTCTGTAGGAGAACGGAATTCCCGCTACATGGCGCCCATACGTTGGTGGTCTTATATCATGACACTCGAGTAGTATATCATTCAATTCTTAACCCCTTCACTGTTGTTTCCGGAAAACTGTGGTGTCGGACAAAACCTACCTATTTTTGAAATAGGTCTTTTCAAGCTTGAATCTTTCTAAAACGGTTTCCTTGAATTACTACCCAGTTGTGCTTCAAAGTTTACTTTGTCTTTCTACGTTCCTGTGCTGCCATGGCCAATCCAGTGGACATTCCGCAGCATAGTCGCATTGCGGTGCACAATCATTTGCTGACTTACAATATGCCCGTGGAAGGCTTGGCTGTGATAATGGTGGTGAGTGCGGAAGCGGCTTACCCATACGAACTCTTTTATTCGTGGGTGACATTTCCGGCTGTGGACGCTAATTCTGGTGTGTTCCACACTTACACTCCCTCTCCTGTACCGAATGAATATACTCCGTACAGGGCACAGGAGGTACCAATTGATACTTGGCAGCATCCCCTCTGGTTTGGTGGCGCCCTACCCTCATTCTTTGACAGCCCTGAGGTTAGGTCCTTTGTCCATTCCAGGCGCTAATTGGCCTGTTTTGGCTGGATTTACTCCTCATCCTCTACACGGCAATTGTAACCTTGCTGAAATTCGTAGACTACATGTAGTCTCTATTGCCGTGATTCGTGCTTTAGTGCAATACATTGCCCGTAATCTTCCGGGTGGGCCCCCGGGAGGTTCGGCACTTCCGGCCGGACAGGGCGGTTTGAAGCTCAGTCCCGTGATGGTCAATGCTGTAATGGGCAGGTGTCCCCAGTAAAAGGATGATTTTCCTTTCTGGCTTGCCGAGAAATTTGACCAGCTGGAAGCTGTATTTCCTAATACGACTCCTGGTGAAAAACACAGGATTCTGACACTTAGTTTGCCTAAAGACTTGACCCCTGAAATTGGTGACTGCGAAACCTGGGGTAGAACATTTGCGGCGGTCTATGCGAGGTGTTACGGCACTCCGTCTATGACTGTCCTGTCTACGGTCCTTAAGCGTGTTCAGGATGATCATGGACCGGAAGCTGCGGTTGAATTGGGTATGCGCCTGTGTGGCGCCTTTGATGTAGTTTGCGATCTCATGCTTGCTAATGTCAAGGGAGATGCAGTGAACTTTCAGGTAGCCAATGCTTTGGCGGCGCTTCCCGATGCCGAGAAACCCCGGCAATTGGCGAGAATTATTGTAGCGGCTTATAAAACCGTGGGTCGCAATAGTCGGGGGCTCAAGCCTTTTTCTACTAAAGAGAAAACGCAACCCCAAGGGCAGAAGTCTGAAACAGACGTTCCGCCCAAGTCCAAAAAACAAAATTGGCCTAAAAAACAAAAACAGGGAAAACAACAACAACAACAGAAACAGGAGTCTCGTCCTGCGTCTCCTTTGCCTGCGCAGACAGAACGTGTTTATGACTTGCGTGATCGTGCGAAGATTAAATCACCTGATCGATTTCAGGTTTCTGATCAACGCTCTCCTCGTTCCGTTCAGGACTCATCGGCCTCGGCGACCGGTGGTGGAGGAGGCGGAAGGGTGGACAACAAGGACGTGACCAGCCCCGCCCTAAGGACGCTGCAGGAAAGCAGGACGGCTCTACTCCGAAGAGACCCCAATTTCAAAAGAAGAAAGTCGCCGATTTAACAGCGCACAGATATGCCACAGATAGTGAGAACACGGCTTCGGAATCTGACATGGGCTCTGACCTTGCTGGACAGCGCGGCGGAGATTACCATAGTGCGAGAGGCCCTGCGTCCACTACTGAAGGTGACAGCGACTGACCGTTATGTTGTAATAGAAACAGCTGACACTAGAGTTGCTCCCCCTGATAGACTTTATGAAATTGTCCTGTTAATCGAAGGTGACATACAACGAACTATTAGAGGGGTATTTTGGGAAAATCTTTCATCTACGTATGGCATTTTGCTTTCGGAGGCTGACTGGCCCCCACCTTTTGTGCTCGCAGCTCCGCGAGGGGAGGAGGTAATCCTCCCTAGTTTCGCGCACACAGTCTCGAAAGAGCATGCGCTGAACTTTGCAGAAGAGTGGGCTAAGGCTCTAGCGCCTGCTCTGTACCCTACACACTGTGGTTGGGATAAATTTTCCCCGAACCACGAGATTCCTTTACGGTCTCAGCCACAGCCTCAACCACAATATCCCATTCGACGGGAAGCAAAGGCTTCCGTCGCGGCTATCCTTGAACAAATGGAATATCAAGGTGTGATTGAAACTTGTGTGTCACCGATTAATAACCCTCTTTTTACTGTGACCAAGCCTGACGGTTCGTATCGTTTGGTATTGGATTACCGGCATTTAACCTCGCATTGCCGTACCTGTGCAGTACAGAATACTCACGGCTCTGCCCTAGTGGATAGTCTAGTGCGTAAGCGTTTTAAAGCCATGCTTGACATTTCCAACGGTTTTTATGCCCATCGTTTGGATGGTCTGAGTTCCCAATGGACCTCCTTTACTTGCGGCGGTGTCCAAAAACAATTTCGGCGTTTGCCTATGGGCTATAAGAATAGTCCTGGGATTTTTACTGCCCGCATTCTCTCTCTTTTGGAGAGAATTGATCCAGATGCATGCTCGTATGTGGATGACATTTATCTCACAGACGACGAACTTTGGGAGCATCTGTGTCGAGTAAACTTAATTTGTACCTTTGCAGACATGGGTTACAAATTCAACTTTGCAAAATCGCACATTGCAGAATATACAGTGTTGTTCCTGGGCTACTAGCTCAACAATGAAGGTAGAGGTTTAGCTCCTCACTTCTTGGAGAAATGCGCACAACTGCACGCTCCTACAACTCTGAAAAAATGACAGTCTTTACTGGGTTTTTTAAATTTCGGGAGAACTTACATTCCGGAATATGCCCAGCGTATCAAGCCTTTGTATGCTTTGATACAAGCAACTTTTTCCAAATCATGCTGGCTGCCTGAGCACTCAGCCATTCTGCGGTCCTTGCAGGCTGATCTGCTCGCTTCAAAATTATTACTGACTCGTGACAACCACACCAACCTGGTGATAAGAATCATTCCTGGGACGGTGGGTTTCACGTACCTAACTTTTAATGAAGGAGACACAGTACCTATTGCTTACAAGTCACACTTGTACACTTCGGCTGAAATGCGGTTTTCCACTGTGGAGAAAGTTTTAACGGCTGTACAGATGGCGATTCTTAAGGAACGTGCTCTGTCACAGGGAAAACGCATGTTGGTTGTTACCCCCTGTCCTCATTTGGAGGCAGTTACAAAAGCCAGTGTACCAAATTCTAAAGCTTTGCACCCTCGGTGGATTCAATGGGCTGCTTCCTTGACGTCCACGGATGTCACGTTTATTTTTGACGCCTAATTACTGTCGCAGGAGTACTTGCAGTATGAATTCGTTCATCCTGCTACTCTAGCTATGCGGCCTTTGGAGGACTTCCATTGCATCATTTACACTGATGGTTCGGCGCAGGTTGCGCATGGCTCTAAACATGCCTACTTTTCCGCATGCGCCATTCTGGTAGGTGCCATGGTGAACGATGAGTTCGAGTCCAGAGCCGTGCACACGCAGACTCTAGGGGACTGCACCGCACAATTGGCGGAGCTTCGGGCTCTGATGCTTGCATTGGAGTACGCAGATCCTAGTGTGACTTCTCTTATTGTGAGTGATTCTTATTACTGTGTCCAGTCTTACAATGAGAACTTGTTCTTTTGGATTCAGAATGACTTTCGTGATTCCAAGGGTAGCACAATAAAACATAAAATGATCTGAGTTCGAGTGGCTGAGCTTGAAGAGCAGTTGCCACTTGTGTTTGTAATTCATACTCTCGGCCATCAGCGTGTAGGAGTTCAGGCTGTCGGTAACTCGATTGCTGGTGAAGCGGCGAAATCAGCGGTATCTACATATTTAGTTGCAGCAGTTACACGGTCCAAAAGTAAGATTGATGATGATATCTTGGCAGCTGTTGCTGCCACTGAGAAGGGAAGTAAACATCCTACGGGGTTCCCTTGGAAGTACACATACCACTTAAGTCCCGATAAGGTTCCTAATGTGACAATTCCTGAAGTTGGGGAGCGGTTGATTCCCAACACGGATCGCAGGGCTACATTGATTACAGCGGCGCATGAAGGTGTGGCGTCTGCGCATGCGGGCGTGTCGGCCACTGTAACTCAATTACAATAGCGTTTCTGGTGGCGGGGACTGTACAAACAGACGCGCGATTATGTCCTTCAATGTGACATTTGCCAGCAGATTAAGCCTTCGACTGCTGCGCGTCCGCCACAGACACAGTTGTACATATCCAATAAACCACTAGGATGCATTTATTTGGATCACTGTGGTCCTTTTTCTTCTGATACTGCGTATAAGTGCATCTTAGTAGCAGTTGATTCATGCACACGCTTTGTGTGGGTATGGCCCCATCGCAGCGCTGATTCACGGACTGTCATAAGAGATTTGCGTGTCTTTGTAGGGATTTTTGCCTGTGGTACCTTCCATTCGGATCAGGGTCCGGCTTTCGCCTCTAAGGCGTACAAGGATGCCATGACGGTGATGGGGGTCCAAGTCAAGTTTTCGTCTCCCTACAGACCTGAGGGTAACAGTGTAGTGGAACGAATGAACCGTGACTTAAAGCAATCATTGACAGCTCGAGTTATAGGCACTGGCAGAAACTGGCTGGCCCACCTCAATGGCGTGCAGCATGCTCTTAATAATCTCCCTAGAAGGTCTCTGGGTGGGCGGACCCCATACGAAATGCTCTTTGGTATCAAGATGTTTGTCACTGACCTTGACGGTCTAGAATGCGTGGCCCAAGCCACAACCTTTGACGTAGATGAACATTGCAATGTTTTACAGGATCTACAAAAGACCAGAGACAGTCTTGCAGGGGAACATTTGCCCTCCACATCGGATGTTGCGTTGCAGATCCCGGTAGTTGGCTGGCTACCCCAAGTTGGAGAACTGGTTCAAGAGAAGATCGATAAAAAGAAAGAATTTGGTCCTTCCTATCGAGCTCCGGTTCCTGTGCTTGGTGTGAAGGGCACAAGAACAGTCATTTTACCACCACTTCCAGGTCGTAAGGAAAACAGGTTTATTTCAATTGACAATGTCAAGATACACAGAGTGGCCGATTCTTCTTAGTATGACACCGGCGGTCTCCTGTCCATCGATTGTGAAGAAATCTGTTTTGGCCACTGCTTTTAACACTGAGAAAGAGGTGGCCCTCGAAATGCCTGCAATTTCCAGTCCTTTATTAAGTACTTTACCTGGTGATATTGTTGATGATCTTGATTACACTTACCCAACTGACTTATCGATGCCTAATTTACAAACACAATTGGCCACTGAATCCAGATTTTCTTTTGACACTGTTTCACACAACTCCAAGAAGCCCTCACGTTTTGCAGTTTTTGCCACTCTATTTAAAAAACATTTTTTGATTCCCCCTTGGACATATATTTGGCTGGTACTTTTTTCAATTTACCTTTTTATGTCAATTGGTTTTGTGTTTTATTTTTTTCGAATCGTCAATGGACACTATGTCGAAGAGAGAACATGCATTCGACATCTAAATGGAACTTTGGCCCCCCTTTCCTCATCGCATTCAGCACACAGACTGAAAAGAGACTTAACTTTTGTTAACATCACTGCTTGGCCTGTCCTTGATGGGATTGTGTGGGATGCTGTTAAATTTCAAATCCATGGCCCTACTGAGGTTGTTAATGTCCCTAATGTGCTTAGAGTTAACATGGGGGATGTAGTGAAACAAAACATACGTTCTGATGATTGGGATGTTCAGGCCGTAGAGGCTTTGTTTTCTGATTTGAAATATTATGCTGCCTTTGATGCTGAGGATTTATACTTAGAATCTGCTAATTATGGTGATTTGTTTTGCTTCCAATATTTTGGCAATCACTACTTACATAAAACTAATTCCAGAAGGAATACTGTAAATTATACTCAGTGGGAGCATTGCCCAGCGCATATTCATGGCAGTTCGAGTACTTTTTTGAAAAAGTACACTTATTTTACCGACTTTAATCAGTCCAATCCCGAGTCTTTTTATTTTAAAATAACACAGAAGTACATGTCCAAGGTTAGACTTACCGATACTAAGTTGTTGTACTCGAAGTCCATCTAGACAAGTTAGCTGTAGAAGGCTACGAGTTATGGAAGGAAACCATTGACCTTAAATCAGTTTGGGGTTCTAAAAGTTGGCAGGTACGAGGCACTGAGGCCTTGCACCATGCATGTCTCATCCCAAATCATATGTTGTTTTTGAATTCAACCATTTCACAAACGACTTGCTTTGGATTGGCTACTTCTAAAAAATTGAATACTCCTTCCTTCCCTGATTTGGAAGAATATTCGGGTTGGGGTAATACTACCAAATTTACTCTCAGAGAGTTACAAACTCTATTGCTAAATTCCTCCTTTAACCTATCCAGTTTGGATCCAAAAGGTTGGCTGGTGTGACACAGGAGTGCTGATTCATGCCAGCATCGTTTTCTGGGTTTAGCTGATGGCTTTACACAAGTCAGACCTGATCCACGTTTTGAAACTGACCATTCTGTCGCCACTTATTCAGTAGGCAAATTATGTCAAAAGTGGCTGAAACATTCTACCTTGGCAGCGGTTAAACTGCATCTATCCAAGCTGAATGATGATGTAGATTTAAATGATTTCATAAAAGGCCCGGCTAGTGGTAGATCAAAAAGATGGATATATGCGATTTACAATGAAATCTGGAAGACATCACAGATTGAGGCGGCTATACGCCTTAGAGCTATTGATCAAGCTAATTTAGAAAAGGTGCTTGCAGTTGTAGATAATAGTATAAACATGCCTTCTTCCCGCATTTACACGTTAGATAATATTGTGTCCTCTGTTGTGGATATTGTGCAGGATGAAGTGTCTGTGTTATACCATGGTCAAAATCAATTGCGTTCAATTATGCAGTTGGCATGGGCCCTGCAGACGCTTAATTCTGGCAAGGTGCCATGGACCTACATGAATGTGTCCTCCCTCTTTGCCCCTTTTTTTTTTTTTTTATTTTTTTAAAAACTTTATTTAAGGAAGGAATAGCGGTGTATCAGTTACATACATTCCATTGGGCGAACCCCATATAGCATTTCAATTTAACATTTCTAAATGTGACGAGCGATTTTTCGTAACACGAACTCGTTGCCTGTATTGCTCAGGTACATTACATACATCATTTGTGAGTTGCACCGTGCAGGATTGAGTCCCCTGATACTCCCTCCCTCCTGTGCCAGTGATGGCGAAGTCTTTTTTTTCATCTTCATTGAACAGTGTGAACAAACTTCCCAACTTACCCCCCCTGAACCATGTGTCATCGCAACTTGTTTCACCCACCCACGTGGTACAGTAGTCAGTGCCTCTCCACGCACTGTGGCGCGTGGCCGGGCCAGCGCCGTTTTAGTAGCATTGTCCTGTTCACGAGGCAGCCTCCCGTGACCGCTCAGTTACTCCTCCTCCCCCTCCGAATCTGAGTCCTCCCCCTCCGGCAAGGGTTCACAGATGTCCCCTCTGTACTTGTTCCATTCCGCCCAGACTTTGTTCCATTTCCGGGGCGCTGCTCGGAGCACGTATACAGCTCTTTCTGTCACCATGAGAATGTCCATGTTTTTGGCCCACCTACTAGCGGTGGGTACTTCTGGCGCCCCCCACTTCTGCGCTATGTCCCGTTTAGCCACTGTCATAGCCAACGATGCCCAAATCAGTTCGTACCTGCCCAGATCATTGGGGTCCCAGATGTTCAGAAGGCATTTACGTGGTTCCGGTAATATGGACAGTTCTCTTTGCCCCTTTTAATTTAACTGACAAGCAGCGCTTGCTTTCAGTGCGAGATGCATCTTTTTCCATGTTACATATTGAAAAGTTGGAATCCTTACCATTCTCTGTGGCAGAGGCCACTGCTGCAACGTGGCTTATCCACGGATTAATCACATTACCATTTGCTTTATATAAATTTACAAATTGTATGCGATATATTGCTATAGGTCGATATGAACCATTGGGTAAATCGTTTCTCCATGAAGCCTGGTCACTCCCATTTACTTACAGATGTTTAAAAGACGGACAAGAAGTGTATCTAAATGGGGAGGAGTGTACGGAGACACCAGATAACTCTTTAATGTGTAGACACATTCAATTGCACGGTTCTTGTAACCAGGACCGGCCTAATTTAGCCTGTGTTTTGAAAGGAACTCCAGTTCCCGCAATAATCCCCACTTTCACATTACTGGCAAACGGTAGTTATTTACTCTTAAATAATGAAGATTGTTGTGGGTTAATTAGAGGTGTTGCTTATGTGGTGACTGTATCTGAACGTGTGGTCTGCTGCAAAAATGTTCTATACCCACCCCCGCATGGGAAAGGCGATGTTGCCATCTGGCCTCGCATCCCAACCTTGTTGGCGGAGTTCAATGGCATGAGCAGAATAAGAGCCCTTTTGTCCCAAAAAGAAGTGGCCTTGAGTTCGGCTCGTGAAACATTTGTGCTTCACATAGCTAACACCCGCACAGAAGTGCAGGGTCTTTAAAATACTGATTTGCCGTTGCATTTCAGCGAGCTGATTCATTCAATCTTTAACGCGTCCTCCACTTCTGGGCTAGCACACTTTTTTAAGATAGTTAGCAGTGGTCTCGTGACTTCCTTTGAAAAAATATTTGGGGTCATTCCTGCTTTCTTCCATTCTATATTTTCAAGTCTGTTTGGTGGATTCCCGGTTTTGCTGACACTAGCTGCAGGCGATTTTTTGTTTTATTAAAAATGGATGCCCTTCCTGTGCTACACGCCGCACAGCCCCACCTGGCACTGTTTCGCAACAGGATGCTTGAATACTATGGTACGCTGCCGCTTGCGACATTAAGCACGGCATATGGATTATTGTTTCGATTCTCCTATTTCACATGTGTCCAGCCTGTGTTTCATTGCCTGAGCTGCGATTTCGACTGGGCCCTTGATTTGTGTCTCTGCAAGACGGTGTCTCCTGACGTCGATTTTAATCATCTGATGAGTCCCTTAGTTACTCACGAGTTGGTTTGTTCTGGCGAAAGGATTATGGCCTTGGCAGCGATGCATGGACTAATGGGTCATTGGAACGTACTCCCAGCAGCGCAAGATTTCTTGGCACAGAGCTTTATTGAGAACCCACCGAGTTGTCCTCTGATGGTGATAGAGGCTCTGGTACCGGAAGAGCACGTATGTTCTTTCCCGCTTTTAAATTGGATGGCTGAACTGTTTTCGGATGATGACAGTGATTTCATGTTGGAGGCTGTTGCTGCATATTTTGCATATTCAGTCTTGTCCTAAAGACTTTCCTGGTTTTGGTTAACAACCAGTTTTTTGCTTACATACTTTTTTTGACAGATTGTGTATACATCTTTGACCACCCAGACCTATTGACTTCAGTGAAAGTGATCAATGGATTGGCAAGTTGGAAATTTTTAAACTGACTTATGAAAACTTTTTCCACCGTTTTTAAATTTTGATATGCTTATCGTTCTTGAACTCTGCTTTCATGATGTGCCCCTTGCCTTATCTTATCTTATCCGTGCTCGGATCATGGGGGGATGTCATATAGTTACTGCTTACCTATATACCGTGTTAAGTTAGCATGAGCTTATTAAATGTTTAAACACCATTTTACCTTTTGCTGCTTCTGCACACAACACATAATTGTTGTTTTAGCTTTCAGCCTAGAAGAGCGTTGTCATTTACATGAGAATAATATGTTATTGCTCTGATATCAGCTTTGCTTGGTAAACTATGTCTGTACAGTGAGTGCTGAAGCCTCAAGGATAACTCGACAAAGTATTGTTGTCAGGTGTGATCTTCGCACCTTCCTAGACATAACATAAATGCAGCTGCTGCCAAAATCTGGCTTTAGGCGCGTTTTATATTGCTTTGCTTAGAGCACACGATACACACTTGATGCGGTTCGCATGCAGAGAGCTGGTGGAAGATGATGTGATCCCTTCACACTAGGATTTTGAGGTATGGGGCCGCCCTGCTAAAACCCAAAGAGACCTTCTTAGATAATAATATAATATGCTAGTTAGGGAGGGTTAGAATTAGGTGTTGTTAACCCTTATTCATTTCAACATTTTAGCATGTTGTCACCTTTTGCCTTTTATGGACTAGTAACTATGCTGATAACTTTGCTTCTTATAATATGTTTGCTTGTATTATCTAAGATACTGCATTTGAGAACACTGCATTAGTAAATAAATATTTCAAATGTTCACGTGTCCTCTTTGACTCCACGTTCTGGTTTGAAATGATTGTATAACGAAAGAGTGCTCATGTGTTCCACGATACCTGAGGTGTTCTAAGTTCATGTTCTGGTTTGTCTAAACATTGGGAGTTTGTTATGACCAATGAGACACTGTAGCGAGCTTGGTAAGGGGATTTTGGGTACTGAGGTGAGTTTTGGGTCATCCTAATTCACTGAGGTTCCAAATCTCTATGCACAGTTCTGTAGGAGAACGGAATTCCCGCTACAGGTTAACTAGGTAATAAAGGCCCAAGGCGCACAGCACAGGAGGCACAGACAGGAGGGAGGGCTCCAGACTAAAGGCTGGCAGCAAGGGGGTCCAAGGAAGGCCCAGCAGCTGGAGGAGGCGTCCACCTCAGTCGAGTTCCGCTGCTTTCCACGTGGACCGGCCACCAAAGCTCCCCCATGCAGCGGGGCTAGAGCACAGGCTGCCCACCGCGTGTGATTAGGGCCGCGGGCCCCCCAAGGCCAGATCCGCCCTTCTGGCTATCCGGTCTTCGGGTCTTCAGTCAAGGGAGGGCAGCCCCTGTACCGCTGTGCAGCCCCTGAAGGGGCTTCTCCAGAGCTAATAGCGGGAGAGAAATCAGACTGAAGATGGCGGCCGCTCCGGGCACGGCTGCGTCGTCCCTCAGAGCAGGTAGTCATCTGTGAGGTTTTCAGCAAGTTTGTGGAGCCTCAGGAGCTCTCTGATGTATTCTCGGGGCCTTTTCCCTGCAGACAGGCCCATCAGCCTTGAGAACATTGGGCGTTAAAGCTGTAACGGGCCGCGGAGGGATGGAGCTCAGCAAACGCGTGTCCTAGTCCATTTGTGACTTGGCCACGCCCCCCCTTATATTTTTAAGTGGTCATTCCCTATCTGAAAGGAGTGGCGTTGCCATCTATGGTAGATTTTGAATAGTGGTGATAAATCCTGCTTGCTGGTGTAGTTGGATTTTACAATACTATTTTAGAATGCCACTTTTAGAAAGCAAACATTTCTCTGTGCTTATGACTCTTTGTGCTTTGCAGCCTGACTCCAACACATGTCTGGGTGACAGCTACACTTAGTGCATACTTTTCAGACAGTCACAACACAGGAAGGGCTGGGTGTGACAGGGGATACATCTGCATTTATCTGCATACTGACATTCTTCCTGGGCTGGGAGAGGTGCTACACTTTTTACATTTGTATAGGTTGTGTCCTGTCCTCACACAAAGGGCTGATTACCCTTCATGGGTCATCTGGAGCCAGAGCTGGGCTGAAAGGGATTATTGTGCCCTTCTGAGGGTTCCTTTGAAGTCACACCTTCATTAAATACATTTTTTAGTATAAGTACCAGGGCTCTGCCCCATGATTTCAGACACTGCATGGGACTTGTAGCCAGGCGCTGATGGCTCTACAATATGCACATTGCTAGAGGACTGCTGTGGTACCAGAAGGAACTTGAACACAACAGGAGAGATGAGGGTCCTAGGGGATGTTTAACGACCAAACATTGCTACCGCCCCTAACACAACACTTACACCAACAAAAAGTAGCAGTGGGTCAATAAAAAAGGAAACAACAAACTATATATAGTTCACACCCCCAGTTAACTATATGGTATATGAGGGTGACCTGACACCCTCATATACCATATAGTTCACTGGGACTCACAGGGTAGATTAGGCTTATACATCTGCCAATCTGCTGTGGGTATACAATCTTACCTTCACGGTGTGAAGGATCCCAGATGATGAAGGGCGTTCTCGGTCGATGACTGATGGGAATTTTTTCACAAAGAATGAATACCCTAGGCGTGATTTCATTGGTTCATTTGATTAGTTGAGATTACTCCATCTTCTCCCATACAGATACTTAGTTTGTTGTTTCCTTTTTTATTGACCCACTGCTACTTTTTGTTGGTGTAACCAGAAGGAACTGCCATTTGGACTACTTGCTTGTTGCACAAGGCACCGACACTCTGCAATCTGCCTTATGTGCTGGCCTGTTGCTTGCCTACCTGCAATTGTACCTCACCAGTGCTCTTCAAGGGCTTGTTGGCTTTCCCCTCTGTTTATTCAGAGTCTCAGTGCCAGAAAAAACTCTGCCTCTTCACTGCCTTGCCTTGCCGTGGGACTCTGAATCCGGCATTTGGAAGTTTTTAGTTCAGTTTGTGGTGAGTGCTTCTCTTCTCAAACAGAATGTGATAAGTGTTGTTTTCACCTCTAGAGGAGTGAGAAGCCCCCTTCACCCTTTGTTACAGTATGTGGGGCGCTTTGAGCTCTTCACCCTGGTCAGTGCGTGCCTCCGTGTTTTGGGATTCCCACAATGCTGTACTCTCTGATGTCAGAGAGATGCTGCAGCACTGAGGAAGCTAAAGACAGGTAGATGATGGACAAAATGCAGAGAAAATCAAACATTCTACCCCAGTCAATAGATCTGGGTTAAATCCATTGTTCATTTGCCCACCATGCCACCCTAGTTTAGAACCAGCCATATGCAAATTGGTCTTGACCATGTCACTCATAGGAACAGTCTAGACCGAACTGCAAAGCCAGGTCCTCTCTGGACTGGAAACAAGCATCCTGGGGCCGGTTTCAGGGCATCACCCCATATCAGCCAGGCTAGATTGAATCCAGTGGCACAGGGAGCCCGGGACCATGTCTGGGCATACCCGGTGCACTTAGGGCAAGAAAGCAAAAGATACACACTGATGATGGACAGAATTAAGAGCAAATCAAACATTCTACCCCAGTTAATAGATCTGGGTTAAATACATTGTTCTTTTGCTCACCATGCCACCCGAGTTTAGACCCAGCCATATGCTAATCAGTCTTCACCCTGTGCCTCATGGGACCAGTCCGGACCGAACTGCCAAGCCAGGTCCTCCCTGGACCGGACATAAGCATCCTGGGACTAGTTTCGGGGCATCACCCCTCATCCACCAGGCTAGCTTGAATCCAGTGGCACAGTGAGCCCGGGACCCACGGCTGGAGGCGAAAAAGCAAAAGACACAAACAGATGATGGACAGAATGAAGAGCAAATCAGACATTGTACTCCAGTCAACAGATCTGGGTTAAATCCATCGTTCTTTTGATCACCATGCCACCCCAGTTAAGGCCCAGCCATATGTAAATCAGTTATGACCCTGTGCCTCATGGTAACAGTCCAGACCGAACTGCCAAGCCAGGTCATCCCTGGACCGGAAACAAGCATCCTGGGACCGGTTTCAGGGTATCACCCCATATCCGACAGGCTAGCTTGAATCCAGTGGCACAGTGAGCCCGGGACCCATGGCTGGGGGCTAGAAAGCAAAAGACACACACAGATGATGGACAGAATGAAGAGCAAATCAAACATTCTACCCCAGTCAACAGATCTGGGTTAAATCCATCGTTCTTTTGATCACCATGCCACCCCAGTTAAGGCCCAGCCATATGTAAATCAGTCATGACCCTGTGCCTCATGTGAACAGTCCAGACCGAACTGCCAAGCCTTGCTTCAGATCACAGACGTGTTGTACTGCAACCCCAAGCACAAAAGGATCCACAAGAGGCTGCTGCTCTGTGGCATGAACCCCAGCTACGAGGCCATCAGCCCCACAGCACCAGCGCTACCAGGTGCTGTGGCAAGACAATTACTCTGCACGCTCGATGGCAGCTGGTTCCTAAAAGAGGAAAAGCGGGGGACTGATCGAGGGACGAGTGAGGGACTGAGCGAGGGACAGAACGAGGGATCAAGTAAGGGTCCGCAACTTTGGGCCCACTTCTAAGTTGAGCTGATCTAAGGGAGCATTGTCTATGTCCCAAAGGGAAGACCCAGAAAAGGGCTGTATATGCCCTGCCGAGGAAGCTTGTAGTTTTGGGACATTTATTACCAGCCCCGCGTATGGTGTAGTAGCAGGGGACACATTGCTTGGAAGGAGCATTTACTGTATCACGTCGGGTAGGTGCGCAAGTGCTCTTGCACCCTAATCTTTTTGCTAATGCACTCATTTCAATCAAGCCAAAGTGATTACTGTAACCTTGTTAGTAGGAGTGCAAGAGTTCCAATTGCTTCACACATTGCCTCTGATGATAAGCCTGCCTGCTCTGCACCAAGTTACCAGAGGGTGAGCACAGAGTATCTTTGGTGTGTAACTGACTTGCCCTGACTAGAGCAGTGGGTTCTGCAGGGCTTAGGTGCATACCCTAGCCTACCAGAAGCCCCATCTGGGCCTAAATCCATAGTTTTATTTGCTCACCATGCCATTTCTGTTTGTTCCCAGCCATATGCAAATCAGTCTTGACCCTGCCCCTCATGGGAACAGTCCAGCCTGCACCTGTCAGGCCTCATCCTCCCTGGACCGGAAACTAGCATTGGGGCATCACGCCTCATCAGACAGGCTAGCTTGAATCCAGTGGCACAGCTAGCAAGGGACCCTCCATCCATCATCTTGTTGTGTTTGCCATGCTTATAAAAACCAAGGACCAAATGGGCTGTAGCATGGTGGTTCAACTGGTGTCTGTTGATCAGATAATCGGGAGACCCACAAAAGAACTGCACTAGTCCATCCTTGAAGTTATGAGCACCTCGACCAAGGTTTTTCCTGAAGTATTAGTCAAACAAGAAAGAATCATCCCTATGCCTTTCATCATAAGAAAACACTTAAGTATACTGATATGGCCTTCAAAGACAGAAGATATAAAAAATAATGCCAAGATTATGAGCTGAACAAGTAAGAATCAGAGTGCCCCAAGTATTTCACCAATTGAAAATCCAGACATGTGGGTTGCCATAGACCAGAACTTCGGTTTTATCCATATTTAATGGTAACAATTTGAGCCTCATCTAAGTTCATGTTTGAGGAGAGGCTAGAGGGTGCTCTATATAAGCAACACTTCAGTAAAGAAAGAACAGAATTTAAAAAAGGTGTGTGCTAACCTCAAACAGCCAATTTAGCCCAAAACAGCATCCATTGTGCATTTTGTCTGTTGAGTTGCAACAAACATGCGTAGACACAGGGATGGTACATAATGGTTTTGATGGAATATAATCGTTATATAATATTAGCTCTGGTTTGTCTGAGTATATGCCATATTCCCCAACCAGCCCAAGAGTTATCCTAGCTACATCTCTCATGCAGAGGAGCATTAGGCAGATATCGAAATATCTATAGTAAGGGGGGACAAAAATGAAAATTGTGGGACAGGGCGACTATGTATCTACAAGAGACTGCACAACATATTAATATTTTTGCAGTAGGCATACACTTCTAGGTTAGCAAAAACTCTTCAGAGGCAAGCAAGGCACAGCAGTGTTGCAGAAGCAACACAGCAGGTAATAGCAAAGTCAACAGGGACACAAGATAGGCCCCTTTGCCCCAAAATAAACGTTGCCCCCATAGCTAAACATGTAGCCTAAATTTTAAAAGCGGGGCAATTCAGAACTTTTAATGACATGCTGTATAGGTATTTTTGAGGTTTGGGGCACTGCATGCCTTTATGCTTGCTGAAGGTGACGCTTGTGGTAATAGCAAGAAAAGCACCCATTAAACTGACCCACCAAATCATAAAATAGGACTGATAGAGCGCTTATAGCACTCGAACTTGTACGGGTGCATTATACTCATGGTTTAAACACACTCGCATATATTTTTATTAGTACAGTGTATTATGTTTATCAAATGCATTTATTCTACATCTAAAAGAAATGTAATGTGCACCTTTAAATAGAATATACATGTATTAGACACACCATCATTCCTGTATTCATAATGTGCAGAATGACATTATATTCAGATCAATGTAATCGTGTGTGTTAAAGTTGCCTGTACTGTAGGCCAGAGTTATAAGTTGTTGATAGTTTCGAAAGCTCTGGTTGCTGTTAAATGTATCTTTGTGTGTGCCAGAACAGTATGCTCTCACCCCACTGCAGGTATCGGAATTCCACCTCGTTATTCTCAGTTTCAGGAGATAATCGGAATGCCTTTGAAGAGTCTGAGAAGCGAAAAGGGAGGATATCTTCTGTGCCTGGCCTATCTGATCCTCAAGGCCACTAGAAGACAAGAAGATTTAATTAAAGAAGAAATTGAAAGTTACTGAAAAACCTTTCAAGTGAAATAATTAATCATGTGATACATTTAGGAGGGGGTTGAATTGTGTCTTTTTATATGATGCGCAGGGATAGAAAATCAGACTTCTAGATTTTCGGAGGAGAAGGAGCATCTTAAGAGCGAGCTCCATAGCCTTAAGCTATATTGACCCATTTGACGTGAGTACTTCTAAGAAAGTCTACACATGCTGACATCTTTGGGAAGAAGTTAGGGTACTCAGTCAGCAACTCTGATTAGAGTAGAGTAGGGAAAGATAGTTCATGCTTTCCTTCCTAATGAAAAAAGAACTGGACTCCCCCTCCATCCTGTGTTGTATTTTGCTGCTTGAATTCGTCACTTTTTGCCTCTTGTGCCGAATTAATTATATGCGTAGATTTGAATCTGTATTGATTTTTATGTACCTATATTCATTGATTCTTCGATGCGTATACATTCAATTATTTTTGGCCTTATAATAAAATCCATAAAATTGAATTTGGAGTCTGTGGTCTTTTAAACATGACTACATTTCAAGTATAATCTTGAAGTGTTTATTCCCCTTGACAACTTTCAGCAGGCAAATAAAAGACCATCAGTTCTAAATTTGGAAGGTGAGGCAAGGTCTAAATTTAGCACAATCAAATGGTAGCAGAGGATGGTTTGCCTCTAAAGTGAGGGGGAAATTAGAAATTCAGAGTAGAAGTGGAGGACAATTTGGCTCTGGACTTGGAGTAGACCATGGTGGAAGACGAAGATTGACGGAGGTCAGCGGATGCTGATGGTGCGGTGGAAGCAGTGGTAGTGTGAGTATGAAATCGGGTGGTGTGCTAGATTGCGGCGATAAATTAATTGTGTGTTATTTTGCGAAGTAAGAATGCAAGTTGAGTGATTGTGGGTTAATCGGTTTACTGGTCTGGACACGTGCTGATCAGGAAGTTTTGGTGAGGGCACTCGACAAGTCCAAGATCCCGGGATAGTTTTGTGTATGTGATTGTCCGAACAAAATTGTGGGTGTTGTGAAGCGCTATCGGCAATCCACTTGTGTTAGGGAATTTTGTGTGAATGTAGGAGTAAAGTTGCGGTGGAAAGCCTCAGGCATCGGGGGTAGACTACGGCGATTAGGTGACCAACGCAGGACGGGAGTCACAGCGGATGTTCTTGTGAGAGTGTTCCATCGATCTTTTAGTGTACAGACAATTTCTTGTTAATGTGACTGTAAGTTATTGTGGCTGTAGTAGAAGCAGTTACTCGGTTAATATCTTTTAGTTTTTCAGTTACTTGTGTGCGAATGTGTGAGCAAGTGTATGAAATAAGAGTGGGCGTAAAATCCGTTTAGCGGGCAAATTTGCGGATTTTTGACAATTTCGCGATCCGCGAATCGCGAGAAATTGCCCAATAATCCGCAAATTCGCAAGCTACGAATTATTTTGATTGGTCGCGCTTGAAAAATACAATATCGCGCACGCGGCGTTGACTCTGAGCCTGCCGAGTTGTTTTTCTCCCGTTTTTGCGTGTGCTGCGCCATTTTCGATCTTGCTGCGTGATCGCGCGAGAGTTTTTCGAACACAATTACGTCATCGCGGCTTGCCATCTTGCACGGCGAGAGTTTGACAACGCGAGTACGTCATAAATGACCGCGACGGCGCGCCGCTGACTTCCGGCGGGAGATTTGAACAGCTCTCGTTCGCGAAATTGCAAAAATTACAATTCTGCACAAGAAATCCACCGCAGGAAGCATAAACCTTGTGAAAATGATGATTTTGATCAGAATAACTCCTCAGATTGACATTTGGCTGCACTTTTTGGTGCCGGAGTCCATTTTTTGGGGTGGGGTGGGAGGAAGGAAGTGCCCCAGAGTCTCCAACTTCCTGTTCCTGTCCAGCAGGCTCCTCCCAGTGCTTTGTCCATGTACTGGCCACTTTTCATTTGGCTGTTGAGCTGGAAGGATTACTTTTTCTTGCTGCTGGTGGATTTTTGTATTTGAGGACTTTTTGGACTTTGGAGTTTGGATCACTTTTGGACTTGAGATTTTACAAGTAAGTTGGTGTTGTTTGTTTGGGGCATTGCAGTTGAGGCCACTCCAGTTCTAAAACTTTTTTCACAACTTTAACAAAATATATATTGTGGTGGTAGCTAGCCACAGTATCCAGTAGGCCCAGGGTTAGTCATGGGTGCATGATGCAACTGTTTCTCTGATTTTTTTAAACTTAATTCTCATTTATGTCATGGAATTTTAGCTCACTGTTATATGTTTTTTATTTTTTTTATTTTGGGGTGCCTGTAAAGCCTCACTAGCCAGTAGGCCCAGGGGTAGTGAGTGGTGCATGGGCCTAGTCTTTCTGTGATGGGGCATGGCCATGTGGGTGGGGGCCATTTTGAGGACTGGTACAGGCAGGGCCTGGCCATGTGGTGGGGGTCAAGGGGCCATTTTGAATCCAGGCAGTGTGCTTTGTGCCATAGGCCTGCATCCAATGTGCCTTGCTTTCATCCATTATGCCCAGGGGTACTCAGTGGTGCATGGGCCTACTCTTTCTGTGGGGTGTCTTGAATGTAAACATCATGGAGGGCATGGATGGCATTGGAATGTGGTGATTTTTGTGTGTTTTTTGATTTTTTGGGGTGTATAACTGATGTTCCTCTGTCTTCCATTGCTTTTAGGTGCACAAGAGAACCACTAGTGCCAGGAAGAAGTCCTGCAGCGGTGTGTGCAGCACAACATCACGCGACGTCACGTGTGGCCACAGACAAGACAACTCTGCAACTCGTGCAACTGCGGCCTGCTGTTCTGACATCTGAAGAAGAAGGGCCCAAAGAAAGGTGGCCGTAGCGCCTCAGCGAAGAAAGTTGCCAGTGCCACTGCCAGTAAGAAGGAGCAGAAGAAGCAAGTGGCACCACCTACCAAGGAGACGGGTGTGCCCACCGGGGACCAAGCTGGAAGCAGCACCTCCGCCTCATTGGGGTCAGTGCCACCACACCAAGTTAGGTCCAAGACCATGAGTGCTGCTGCGGCAGCTACTTTGGTTGTTCAATCACCATTGACCAGTGATGTTGGCTCATCACAAGAAAGTACCATTCAATCAACGCCGGGTGTAACTCAGCTGGCGAGTGTCCAACAATCACAGCCGCAACGACAACCACAAGTGCAACTAGTACTGTGGTTGTAGTAGTCTTTCTGTGGGGTTTCTTTAATGTAAACATCATTGAGGGAATGGATGGCATTGGATTGTGGTGATTTGTATGTGTTTTTCATTTTTTTGGCTGTTGTTGGGACCTTTTTCCGAGGGGTACTCAGTGGTGCATGGGCCTAATCTTTCTGTGGGGTGTCTTGAATGTATACATCATTGAGGGCATGGATGGCATTGGATTGTGGTGATTTTTGTGTATTTTTCCACTTTTTGGGGTGTTGTTGGGGCCTTTTGCCCAGGGGTACTCAGTGGTGCATGGGCCTAGTCTTTCTGTGGGGTGTCTTGAATGTAAACCTCATGGAGGGCATGGATGGCATTGGATTGTGGTGATTGTTGTGTGTTTTTCCATTTTTTGGGGTGTTGATGGGGCATGGCCATGTGGGTGGGGGCCATTTTGTGGACTGGTACAGGCAGTGGTCAAGGGGCCATTTTGAATCCAGGCAGTGTGCTTTGTGCCATAGGCCTGCATCCAATGTGCCTTGCTTTCATCCATTATGCCCAGGGGTACTCAGTGGTGCATAGGCCTAGTCTTTCTGTGGGGTCTCTTTAATGTAAACATCATTGAGGGCATGGATGGCATTGGATTGTGGTGATTTTTATGTGTTTTTCGAACTTTGGGCTGTTGTTGGGGCCTTTTGCCCAGGGGTACTCAGTGGTGCATGGGCCTAGTCTTTCTGTGGGGTGTCTTGAATGTAAACCTCATGGAGGGCATGGATGGCATTGGATTGTGGTGATTCTTGTGTGTTTTTCGATTTTTGTGGTGTTGCTGGGGCATGGCCATGTGGGTGGGGGCCATTTTGAGGACTGGTACAGGCAGGGGTCAAGGGGCCATTTTGAATCCAGGCAGTGTGCTTTGTGCCATAGGCCTACATCCAATGTGCCTTGCTTTCATCCATTATGCCCAGGGGTACTCAGTGGTGCATGGGCCTAGTCTTTCTGTGGGGTCTCTTTAATGTAAACATCATTGAGGGCATGGATGGCATTGGATTGTGGTGATTTTTATGTGTTTGTCGATTTTTGGGCTGTTGTTGGGGCCTTTTGCCCAGGGGTACTCAGTGGTGCATGGGCCTAGTCTTTCTGTGGGGTGTCTTGAATGTAAACCTCATGGAGGGCATGGATGGCATTGGATTGTGGTGATTTTTGTGTGTTTTTCCATTTTTTGGGGTGTTGATGGGGCATGGCCATGTGGGTGGGGGCCATTTTGAGGACTGGTACAGGCAGGGGTCAAGGGGCCATTTTGAATCCAGGCAGTGTGCTTTGTGCCATAGGCCTGCATCCAATCTGCCTTGCTTTCATCCATTATGCCCAGGGGTACTCAGTGGTGCATGGGCCTAGTCTTTCTGTGGGGTCTCTTTAATGTAAACATCATTGAGGGCATGGATGGCATTGGATTGTGGTGATTTTTATGTGTTTTTCGATGTTTGGGCTGTTGTTGGGGCCTTTTTCCCAGGGGTACTCAGTGGTGCATGGGCCTAGTCTTTCTGTGGGGTGTCTTGAATGTAAACCTCATGGAGGGCATGGATGGCATTGGATTGTGGTGATTTTTGTGTGTTTTTCGATTTTTTGGGGTGTTGATGGGGCATGGCCATGTGGGTGGGGGCCATTTTGAGGACTGGTACAGGCAGGGGTCAAGGGGCCATTTTGAATCCAGGCAGTGTGCTTTGTGCCATAGGCCTGCATCCAATGTGCCTTGCTTTCACCCATTATGCCCAAGGATACTCAGTGGTGCATGGGCCTAGTCTTTCTGTGGGGTGTCTTGAATGTAAACATCATGGAGGGCATTGATGGCATTGGATTGTGGTGATTTTTGTGTGTTTTTCGATTTTTTGGGGTGTATAACTGATGTTCCTCTGTCTTCCATTGCTTTGCTTTTAGGTGCACAAGAGAACCACCGGTGGCAGGAAGAAGTCCTGCAGCGGTGTGTGCAGCACAATGTCACGCGACGTCACGTGTGGCCACAGACAAGACAACTCTGCAACTCGTGCAACTGCGGCCTGCTGTTCTGACATCTGAACAAGATGGGCCCAAAGAAAGGTGGCCGTAGCGCCTCAGCGAAGAAAGTTGCCAGTGCCACTGCCAGTAAGAAGGAGCAGAAGAAGCAAGTGGCACCACCTACCAAGGAGACGGGTGTGCCCACCGACACCTTTTTTGGGAGAAAAAAAACTATGCCTGCAGCAGCAGTGGTGTCCGCCGGGGACCAAGCTGGAAGCAGCACCTCCGCCTCATTGGGGTCAGTGCCACCACGCCAAGTTAGGTCCAAGACCATGAGTGCTGCTGCGGCAGCTACTTTGGTTGTTCAATCACCATCGACCAGTGATGTTGGCTCATCACAAGAAAGTACCATCCAATCAACGCCGGGTGTAACTCAGCTGGCGAGTGTCCAACAATCACAGCCGCAACGACAACCACAAGTGCAACTAGTACAAGCGCAAGTACATGGGCAAGGAGAGGCGCAAGTACATGGGCAAGGAGAGGCGCAAGTACATGGGCAAGGAGAGGCGCAAGTACATGGGCAAGGAGAGGCGCAAGTACATGGGCAAGGAGAGGCGCAAGTACATGGGCAAGGAGAGGCGCAAGTACATGTACAAGGAGAGGCACAAGTAGAGGTGCATGGAGAGGTGCCACTAGAGGTTCATGGAGCGGCACAACTGCCTACAACGCTTGTTCCTCCAGAAGTAGGGGCACATCAGGAAATTGATATTCAAGTGGAAGAATCATCCGAGGAAGCCACTCCTCCTGAGGATGATCCATTGTCTTCTAGATCCCCAGCAAGAAAAAGGTTAACAAGGGCTGCTACTACTACAAGTTCTTCTTCAAGCCCCCTTCCTTCTGATGACCTTGATCCTGATTGGAACCCACCAATGCAGTCTGACAGTGAGGCACGTAATGAGCCGACAAAGGTAGCTAAGCCCAAAAGGAAGGTTCCCGCAAGGCTTCGACTTATGGTTGCTGACGATGAAGAAGAAGTGGTGCCTTCTGCTGCTGATGAAGAGTCTGATGATGACCCAGTCATCACAGATGTCACTATAGCCACAGCGGGCATGCAGCAGACAAACATTTTAACCCTAGCCCGAATGGCTGCTGAGCAGGATGAGGGCGGCGCGGCACTGGTGGTACCACCACCAACGCAGCTAACTACAACACCAACACGACCTACAGCTTCCATATTTTCTCGTCAGAAGGGCCGGCAGGGACCTCCATCCAGCTCGACCCCCATTACCTCAAGTAGTGGTGCTGTAAGTCAACTACAGGAAAAAATTCAGCCACGCACAACCTACACTTCATCTGGCATTGGAAGTCAAAGTAGCACCTGCACCACCAGCAGACATCTCCAGACCCCAGTTTGGGACTTCTTTACTGTTAGCAAAAAGGCGGAAAACATGGTTGTTTGTTCAATTTGTAAAGTATCAGTTAGTCGGGGTAAGCTTGGTACCAACTATGGTACCGGAGCCCAGAGAGGTCATCTCAAAAAACACCACCCTATCCAGTGGTATAAGCACCTAAGTGACATCGATGAAGCCAAAACAAATCCAAATGTATCCCTTGATATTGCATCTGATGATGATGAGAGGCTGATCGTGTAGGGGGGAAGTGAAGAAGCGACAGAAATGTTTTCTGGTACACACAGTACCCCTGGCAGCAGCACTGCAGTGGTAGCGCCCACACCCTCTACCCCTGCAACATGTATGAGGCACACTAAGAGTCTGGGACACACACCAATGCAAAAAAGTAAATCAATGAGCCTAACTGGTTTGAAGTCTGCATCATCATCATCATCATCTTCACGTAAAACGGTCCAGCGCACCATTAGCAGCATGTTTTGGTCGGATCCGCCATTTCAACGCAACCACCCAACGGTGCGTCTCTATAACGCAAAGCTGGCTAAAATGCCAGCGCTGGACCTTCTCCCTTTCTCTTTCGTGGAAGGGGTGGGTTTTCGTGAATTGGTGGCAAACAGTCTGCCCTGAATGGAAGATTCCTAGCCGGTACTATTTTGCAAGGGTTGCTGTTCCAGCACTACATCAAGATGTGCTGGAGGTGATTGGCGCACCTATTCTGAAGAGTGCTGTTCACACTATCCACATGACAACAGACATGTGGACCAGTTGCCAAGCCCTTGATTACATGTGCATCACTGCACACTGGGTCTCTTTTGCAGGGGTCGAAAGACAGTTAAAACACAAAGATGTTGACACGTAGGAAGTTTTTCAAGCTACTCGCAAACATGCAACAGTAGGCATGTTTGCCATGGAGAAATCTCACACTGCACCTAACCTTTTGGAGGAGTTTAACAGGAAGGTCAATGAATGGCTGTATCCAAGAAACTGCACAGTTGGTTATGTTTCCACGGATAATGGCAGTAATATAGTTAAGGCCATGGACAACGGTGGCTATTTCAGAGTGCCGTGTTTGGCGCACAGTATTAACATCGTGGTGCAAGCCTTCTTGAAAGCAGAAGAGCCAGTCGTCAATGTACTGACCACCTGCCGAAAAATCTGTACCCATTTCAACCATTCTTTTAAGGCCCGGAAGCAGCTGAGGAGCCTTCAATATGAACGTAAACTGCCAGTCAAAGGACTAATCCAGGAGTTGGCAACACGTTGGAACTCAACCTTTTACATGCTTGAGCGTCTGTCTGAGCAGTGGGAGGTAATGCATGAGTTTGTCTTTAAACTGGGTTCTGCTCACAAAGACTTGATGATAGAGTTGGAGGAATGGAAGCTAATTGCAAGCCTGACAGACATGCTTCGTCCTTTTGAGCTCTTCACGCGTGAAGTCAGCAGGGAGGACTGTTCTTTGACCAAAGCTATCCCATTGTTGCGCTTGCTAGAGCACCAACTGAAGGAGGTGTCTTCAACGTTCCGAGATAATGGTGAAAAGCGAGAAGCATATGGTTTGGCGCAGAAGTTATTATGGCGCCTACTTGACAATGAAAGGCTTAAAAAGATACATACAGAACAACATTACATTTGTGCCACTATTCTTGATCCACGGTACAAAAAGGCACTGCCCACCAATACTTTCTTTCCTTTTTCGGAAGCAGAAGTTTCAAAGTACAAACATTGGCTAGCTGTGTCAGCCACTCGGTTCGAAAGAGAGCGGCAGAACATTCAAGGAGGCAGCACAAGTACAACTGAATCAGCAGGCCATCCGGCGTCAAGTTCCACTTCTCAATCCGTGGCCGAAGGGAGTCACTTTCCCTCACAGCCGTTAACGACACCAGCAACCATATCATCACCCTCACCTGTACCAGGCCGCAAACAAATATTGTCGTTAGGGGATTGGCTAACTCAGCAAGGGTTAGCTCGGTCCACTGATGAAAAGGTCCCAGATGGTACGCAAAGTGGATCAACCCTGGAGAACCTTGAGTCGGTGGTGCAGGCCTATCTGGATGACCCAACAGAGGTCTGTCATGATGAGAACCCACTGGGATATTGGTATACGAAAAGCTAAAAATGGCCATTGATCACCAACCTGGCTCTAAATTATTTGTGTTGCCCACTCACAAGCGTGTCTTCTGAACGTGTTTTCAGTGCTGCTGGTGCCATTGTTACTTCAAAAAGGACCCGCCTTTTGCCCAAAAATGTGGAGAGGTTAACAATAATCAAGATGAATCAGCACTTCATACCACCCGATTACAAAATACGTGAATGCACGCAGGAAGAAGAGGACACCGACTTAGGTGATGACGACGACGGAAGTTCTTATCGGTCACCAGACCTACTCCCATCTCAATTCATAGACTTGGAGGACGAGCTCTGCTTCCCTGACAATGAGGACTGAAAATTGCTTCCTTTTTTCCGTACTTATTCACTTTTATTCCTGTGTGTCTTTCTTTGTTTTGCTACTTTTACCACAACAAAACTCTAATCAACTAATCACAATAAGTCCATCATCAGCACTGTCTTCATCTCATTTTCCGTATTGATTTGAAGGTGCCGCAGTCTGCATTCAGATGTTCACAAGTTCACAACTCAATCATGCTCCTCTATCCTCCTCCTCCAGACTCCCCCTATCCATTCTCCTCAAGGCAGATGGATGGATTATGGAGAAAAAACAAACTTTGTCTTCGTAGACGAGACCCCTCAAGTGGGACTGAAATAACTGACTGACTGACTACATGCTTGCTGACTGTTGACAGACCTACTTCTGAAATTTACAGGAGAGGCTGCCCTGCGGGCCCTCACTTTCCGAAGAAGATGCGGACATAAAGTAGAACAGGTAATGAATAATGAGAAGATGGCATGCAGTGGACAGAAATGGCTGTCTGTCTCTGTTGAAACCAATTGCTGTTTGTTTTTTGTGAACAGCGCAATTTGCCATGTTTTCAATATACCAGTATTGCAGGTTTTGGGGGGTTTATTTGGGGGTGTTCTAGATTTGCGGTGCTGGGTCGGGGGTCTGGGAGCACTGCTGGCACAGTCTAATGCTGATTGCATTTGTTTTTCAGGAGTTATGGCCTAGCTGCACAGCGCGCCTGGAGTGATTTTGGAATGAGGCCTAAATATTTCTAAGTGTGAGCTTTTCCGGTTTTGCTTTTTGCCTGTTTGGGGGTCTTCTACTTGTTTCCGCCTGGGTTGACGGGTCTGGGGCCATTGCTGGGAAGGTCTAATACAGGATAAAAGTGGTTTGGAGAAAATCGGAGTTGAATTTCTTTTTTGCGTTTTTGCTCACTTGCTTGTCTTTGGGGTGCTGTTTGGGGGTTCCTGGTGTTTGGGGTGGGTTTTGGGGTCTGGGAGCACTGCTGGCACAGTCTAATGTTGATTGCATTTGTTTTTCAGGAAATCCATGGTGGAAAACGGGAGTTATGGCCTAGCTGCACGGCGCGCCTGGAGTGATTTTGGAATGAGGCCTAAATATTTCTAAGTGTGAGCTTTTCCGGATTTGCTTTTTGCCTGTTTGGGGGTCTTCTACTTGTTTCCGCCTGGGTTGATGGGTCTGGGGCCATTGATGGGAAGGTCTAATACAGGATAAAAGTGTTTTGGATCAAATACATGGTTAAAAAGTTTTTCACTTTTTAGCGTTTTTTCTCACTTTCGTGTTTTCGGGGGCCTGCTTGGGGGGGGGTTCCTGGTGTTTGGGGGTGGGTTTTGGGGTCTTGGAGCAACGCTGGGTATGGATACTTTTGATTGCAAGAGGTTTGAAGAAAATCCATGGTGGCAAAGGGGAGTTAGGGCCTAGCTGCAGAGCGCGCGCTGAGTGATTTTGGAAATTTGCCTAAAAAATGTTTAAGTCCCCACTTTTGTATATTTGCTTTTTGCCTGTTTGGGGGTCTTCTACTTGTTTCCGCCTGGGTTGACGGGTCTGGGGCCATTGCTGGGAAGGTCTAATACCGGATAAAAGTGATTTGGAGAAAATCGGAGTTGAATTTCTTTTTTGCGATTTTGCTCACTTGCTTGTCTTTGGGGTGCTGTTTGGGGGGGTTCCTGGTGTTTGGGGTGGGTTTTGGGGTCTGGGAGCACTGCTGGCACAGTCTAATGTTGATTGCATTTGTTTTTCAGGAAATCCATGGTGGAAAACGGGAGTTATGGCCTAGCTGCACAGCGCGCCTGGAGTGATTTTGGAATGAGGCCTAAATATTTCGAAGTGTGAGCTTTTCCGGTTTTACTTTTTGCCTGTTTGGGGGTCTTCTACTTGTTTCCACCTGGGTTGACGGGTCTGGGGCCATTGCTGGGAAGGTCTAATACCGGATAAAAGTGTTTTGGATAAAATACATGGTTAAAAAGTTTTTCACTTTTTAGTGTTTTCTCTCACTTTCGTGTTTTCGGGGGCCTGCTTGGGGGGGTTCCTGGTGTTTGGGGGTGGGTTTTGGGGTCTTGGAGCAACGCTGGGTATGGATACTTTTGATTGCAAGAGGTTTGAAGCAAATCCATGGTGGCAAAGGGGAGTTAGGGCCTAGCTGCAGAGCGCACGCTGAGTGATTTTGGAAATTTGCCTGAAAATTTCTAAGTCCCCACTTTTGTATATTTGCTTTTTGCCTGTTTGGGGGTCTTCTACTTGTTTCCGCCTGGGTTGACGGGTCTGGGGCCATTGCTAGGAAGGTCTAATACCGGATAAAAGTGGTTTGGAGAAAATCGGAGTTGAATTTCCTTTTTGCGATTTTGCTCACTTGCTTGTCTTTGGGGTGCTGTTTGGGGGGGTTCCTGGTGTTTGGGGTGGGTTTTGGGGTCTGGGAGCACTGCTGGCACAGTCTAATGTTGATTGCATTTGTTTTTCAGGAAATCCATGGTGAAAAACGGGAGTTATGGCCTAGCTGCACAGCGCGCCTGGAGTGATTTTGGAATGAGGCCTAAATATTTCTAAGTGTGAGCTTTTCCGGTTTTGCTTCTTGCCTGTTTGGGGGTCTTCTACTTGTTTCCACCTGGGTTGACGGGTCTGGGGCCATTGCTGGGAAGGTCTAATACCGGATAAAAGTGTTTTGGATAAAATACATGGTTAAAAAGTTTTTCACTTTTTAGCGTTTTCTCTCACTTTCGTGTTTTAGGGAGCCTGCTTGGGGGGTTCCTGGTGTGTGGGGCTGGGTTTTGGGGTCTTGGAGCAACGCTGGGTATGGATACTTTTGATTGCAAGAGTTTTGAAGCAAATCCATGGTGGCAATTGGGAGTTAGGGCCTAGCTGCAGAGCGCGCGCTGAGTGATTTTGGAAATTTGCCTTCAAATTTTTAAGTCCCCACTTTTGTATATTTGCTTTTTGCCTGTTTGGGGGTCTTCTACTTGGTTCCGTCTGGGTTGACGGGTCTGGGGCCATTGCTGGGAATAAATACATGGTTAAAAAGTTTTTCACTTTTTAGCGTTTTCTCTCACTTTCGTGTTTTCGGGGGCCTGCTTGGGGGGTTCCTGGTGTCTGGGGCTGGGTTTTGGGGTCTTGGAGCAACGCTGGGTATGGATACTTTTGATTGCAAGAGGTTTGAAGCAAATCCATGGTGGCAATTGGGAGTTAGGGCCTAGCTGCAGAGCGCGCGCTGAGTGATTTTGGAAATTTGCCTTCAAATTTTTAAGTCCCCACTTTTGTATATTTGCTTTTTGCCTGTTTAGGGGTCTTCTACTTGGTTCCGCCTGGGTTGACGGGTCTGGGGCCATTGCTGGGAATAAATACATGGTTAAAACGTTTTTCACTTTTTAGCGTTTTCTCTCACTTTCGTGTTTTCGGGGGCCTGCTTGGGGGGGGGGTCCTGGTGTTTGGGGGTGGGTTTTGGGGTCTTGGAGCAACGCTGGGTATGGATACTTTTGATTGCAAGAGGTTTGAAGCGAATCCATGGTGGCAAAGGGGAGTTAGGGCCTAGCTGCAGAGCGCGCGCTGAGTGATTTTGGAAATTTGCCTGAAAATTTCTAAGTCCCCGCTTTTGTATATTTGCTTTTTGCCTGTTTGGGGGTCTTCTACTTGTTTCCGCCTGGGTTGACGGGTCTGGGGCCATTGCTGGGAAGGTCTAATACCGGATAAAAGTGGTTTGGAGAAAATCGGAGTTGAATTTCTTTTTTGAGATTTTGCTCACTTGCTGGTCTTTGGGGTGCTGTTTGGGGGGGGGTCCTGGTGTTTGGGGTGGGTTTTGGGGTCTCGGAGCACTGCTGGCACAGTCTAATGTTGATTGCATTTGTTTCTCAGGAAATCCATGGTGGAAAACGGGAGTTATGGCCTAGCTGCACATCGCGCCTGGAGTGATTTTGGAATGAGGCCTAAATATTTCGAAGTGTGAGCTTTTCCGGTTTTACTTTTTGCCTGTTTGGGGGTCTTCTACTTGTTTCCACCTGGGTTGACGGGTCTGGGGCCATTGCTGGGAAGGTCTAATACCGGATAAAAGTGTTTTGGATAAAATACATGGTTAAAAAGTTTTTCACTTTTTAGTGTTTTTTCTCACTTTCGTGTTTTCGGGGGCCTGCTTGGGGGGGTTCCTGGTGTTTGGGGGTGGGTTTTGGGGTCTTGGAGCAACGCTGGGTATGGATACTTTTGATTGCAAGAGGTTTGAAGCAAATCCATGGTGGCAAAGGGGAGTTAGGGCCTAGCTGCAGAGCGCACGCTGAGTGATTTTGGAAATTTGCCTGAAAATTTCTAAGTCCCCACTTTTGTATATTTGCTTTTTGCCTGTTTGGGGGTCTTCTACTTGTTTCCGCCTGGGTTGACGGGTCTGGGGCCATTGCTAGGAAGGTCTAATACCGGATAAAAGTGGTTTGGAGAAAATCGGAGTTGAATTTCTTTTTTGCTATTTTGCTCACTTGCTTGTCTTTGGGGTGCTGTTTGGGGGGGTTCCTGGTGTTTGGGGTGGGTTTTGGGGTCTGGGAGTACTGCTGGCACAGTCTAATGTTGATTGCATTTGTTTTTCAGGAAATCCATGGTGGAAAACGGGAGTTATGGCCTAGCTGCACAGCGCGCCTGGAGTGATTTTGGAATGAGGCCTAAATATTTCTAAGTGTGAGCTTTTCCGGTTTTGCTTTTTGCCTGTTTGGGGGTCTTATACTTGTTTCCACCTGGGTTGACAGGTCTGGGGCCATTGCTGGGAAGGTCTAATACCGGATAAAAGTGTTTTGGATAAAATACATGGTTAAAAAGTTTTTCACTTTTTAGCGTTTTCTCTCACTTTCGTGTTTTCGGAGGCCTGCTTGGGGGGTTCGTGGTGTTTGGGGGTGGGTTTTGGGGTCTTGGAGCAACGCTGGGTATGGATACTTTTGATTGCAAGAGGTTTGAAGCAAATCCATGGTGGCAAAGGGGAGTTAGGGCCTAGCTGCAGAGCGCACGCTGAGTGATTTTGGAAATTTGCCTGAAAATTTCGAAGTCCCCACTTTTGTATATTTGCTTTTTGCCTGTTTGGGGGTCTTCTACTTGTTTCCGCCTTGGTTGACGGGTCTGGGGCCATTGCTGGGAAGGTCTAATACCGGATAAAAGTGGTTTGGAGAAAATCGGAGTTGAATTTCTTTTTTGCGTTTTTGCTCACTTGCTTGTCTTTGGGGTGCTGTTTGGGGGGGTTCCTGGTGTTTGGGGTGGGTTTTGGGGTCTGGGAGCACTGCTGGCACAGTCTAATGTTGATTGCATTTGTTTTTCAGGAAATCCATGGTGGAAAACGGGAGTTATGGCCTAGCTGCACAGCGCGCCTGGAGTGATTTTGGAATGAGGCCTAAATATTTCTAAGTGTGAGCTTTTCCGGTTTTGCTTTTTGCCTGTTTGGGGGTCTTCTACTTGTTTCCGCCTGGGTTGACGGGTCTGGGGCCATTGCTGGGAATGTCTAATACCAGATATGGTTTGGAGAAAATCCATGCTAAAAAGAGTTTTGGCACTTTTTTTTAACTTAGGGCTCGTTAGGGTTAGCACTGGCAGCAGTGTTGCATGTGTTTGAGAGTGTTCTAGATTTTTGCAACTGGGTTCTGGGGTCTTAGAGCACTCGTGGGAATGTGTAATTTTGGTTGCAAGTGGTTTGAAGAAAATACATGGTGGGAAAGGGGGGATTTGGCCTAGTTAAAGAAAGCGTTTGCCACTATTCTTAACTTAGGGCTCGTTAGGGTTAGCAGTATTGTATTGCATGTGTTTGGGCGGGGGTTCTAGATTTTTACGACTGGGTGGGGTCTTGGAACACTTGTTGGAATGTCTAATTTTGATTGCACGTGGTTTGAAGATAATCCATGGTGGGAAAGGGGGGTTTTGGGCATACTTTCTGAGTGCGTTTTGGCACGATTTGAAATTAGGCCTCTGCGAGGTAGCAGCAGTAATCTGCAAGTTTTTGGGAGGGTAATGTGGGGTGTTCTAGATTTTGGGGATTGTCATCTCTGAAAGTGACAGTATAATTTTTGCACTACACAGCGTGCCTTATATATTTTTTTTCTCCGAGGTGTCTTTAACACTTACTGTTGTGTTTTTCCATCATCAATTACAGGCAGGATTTTACCCTGTGCCATAGATGTACTACTCAGGCTTACAATTAGCGATCCGCAAATCCGCATCAGGCAGGCAGTGGACAGTCAGTGTGTCTGGTCACCAAGATTGATCGACGGAGCATCCGATGGAATGAAGGAGTACCGCGAATAAGAGGAATGGCTGGATGCATCAACTTCACAAATTCAACGGGACAACTACAAAAAACAGTAACAGTATCCAAAATTCTCCTTATCTTTTGAATGATATTCTTGTGAACTTGAACTTACTTCTACGAGTGTGACTCTGTGCGTTTGTTTGATCTCTGCTTCAAATTCATCCCTCCAGCTATTTGATACGTCTTTGCTATGTTTAACACTAATTTAATGTTCTAAGTGTTTATTGTCTGAGGGCAGAGAGGCAAGTGAAATTGCGTAATGACTGCAGCCCTGTACTGCCAACTTGTTCCTTCGTAGTTACTAGTAAGTTGCAGTAAGTAGTAGTACTACTTTTCAGTAAGCTAACCATCCATTTACTAAACAACTTCTGGCATGCAGTAGTGCACTTCCTTTATGTCCCTTTAAAGGTTTATCGATATCTTCAAATCCAAAGATTTGTTTCTCTTCATTTGTTGTTTGACTGTCCATGCTGTGTTTTTTTCCTCTCTACCACCAAACTTTCCCAAAAACCCCATTCCCATCCAATTTTCAAACCCTAACCCTCTTCCCCCGGGCTGTGTGGTATTTCATTGATGTATGACTGACAACAACAATAAATTCAACACACTTGCTGGGGAGGATAAGGTCAAAGCAACCAGAAGTTCATGTGCGCCATCGTGGATTGATAATAAGAACATCCTCCTCCTACACGACGTGAACAATCTAATGCTTAATGCTTACCTTACGTTGGCACTGCTTAGGCTACAATTTAGGGCACTGTTCTGTACCGTACTATCTATTGTACTGTTTCTAATGCTACGCTCAGGCCACTCAATGTTTAATTTCCTCTTTTTTTCATATGGTGATACTGCAAGTGTGTACCACTACTGCTACCAGCACAACAATGATATTGCATCCGTCGAGGATTCAAGTCAACAACCAACCTTAATCACCATTTGCAATGCAGCCAGCCCTGGGGCTACCCCGATTCTCAAACACGAATCACAGGTAAGATAAGCATTTTGGAGAGGTAGAATAATGGGCTAGGACTGGGAGGAGCGCAGAGATTGCCAGTACTACTAGTAAAGTACTAGTAGGGCTACTGAATTCACTAACTCGGTTACTGACACTTTGGTACATTTCAGGACTAGATGTTTCATTCATGCTAGTAAGTTGGAAGAAACCAAACGTCCAGTAACCACCGCCCACCCCCACACAAAATAATATGAACGCGTATACTATGTTTTGGTATGAAAAATAATTATTAAGAAATATATTGAGGTAGTCAAAAAATGAAATAAATTAACCCAACTCACCCCCCTACCTAACCCCAACCAATGTCCAAAAGTCCAAAAGTCCCCTTTCCCAAACACCCAATTCCCACCCCCCCAACAGTCTTTGAAAAAGGGGCAAGGGATAGTCACTTCCTCCGGTGGCGTAGTTTTGCAAGCTGTTGCTTCATGTCCCGCTGCTCTTTGCGGAGGTCCTGGAGCTGGCGCTGATGTTTCTCGGCCAACCGCTCCAGGTAGTCCACTCTTTTGCGTAGTCGGCGCACACGAACGATCCAGGATCTGGGGAGGTCCGCTGATGTTGTTGCTGCTGTGCGGCGGCGGCGGGAGGCTGTCGGGCCACGGCTCCATTTGGCTGGAGGCTTCTGGCTGGTGGACCCGGGGGCAGTGGAGGAGGATGTAGATGTTGGTGTTGTCTCCTCATGCTCTCGAGCCCACAACCGCTAATAATCGACACAAATAGCCTCCAGCTTACGGGCCCTGGCCCGGACAGCCATCTCCTTACGGGTGAGCTGTTTGGGAGTAGCATCTATGAAGAAAGAAAGAAAAATACTGTAGCCAATAGTCCTTAACATAAAGTCAAAATATTTCAACGGAAGGTTGACTCTCAGTAACACCAGCAAGTAGCAAACACAGTATAACATTTTGGCCTGTATCGTTCCGCCGTCTCTGTAAGCCTGTGACACTGTGAGTTTCAGGAATTCCACTAGCAGCACTATAGGTGGACTCACTACTAGTGCATACATAGTCAGATAGTGCTAAAAAATGCCTTTTTTACTTTTTTTCTCTTGTTTTGCAAAGGAAATTACTGGTACGTGAACTTGTGGTAGCCGCCATAATGGCAGCTCACTCAGCTTTAACCCAAGAAATACAGACACAGGCCATGATGATGCAGTCTCGCAGTACTTTAAGCAGTACATGCAGGTGGGAATAGGAATGTCTTACTTTTCTATAGGGGTGGCACTGCCACTGGCCATACTTCATCCACTCAGCGTTTGCTCTACTACATCATACACCTCTGCTATCGACGAGGAGGATAAAGAAGATAACATCCAGGCTTCCAAAGTACGTCTATGATTCTTCTTAATGTCTCAAATGTACCAAAATTTCTTTTTGTCAACAACCAACTAACACCCTTTTCATTATATTTTGGAAACCGCCGTCTTCTTTCTTATGTTGAATTGCATTCAACAAAATCATTCTTTACAGTCATAAATAAATATTAAGACTCGCTCGTCCTTCGTTTCACCCTTCTTTAACTTCTCGTTCTTCACATCCCTAAACTACATCTGATCTGATATGACTTGGCTTCACAATAAAAATTTGCCAGCTGAGTTCAAGTGAAATAGAGGGGGCCATTGGTTACCAGAGAAGTACCGCCGCTAATGCTATTACAAGTCAAGGTTGACTGTCTTCTCCATGATAGCCCAAAAAGTAGTTATAAATTAGTAAATGTTCTTGACAGTACAGTGTACTTATACTAGTGTTCTGTGTACTACTGTCCAGTACATCATACACTCCTTTACGAGCCTACTCAAAAAAATTTCAATAAGTAAGGAGTATAATAAATTACCACCATCCGCCGCCGCTGAGTCTTCCCCCCCAGCTCCTCCTGTTGGCGCCGCCGCATCCAGAGTGGACCCCTCCGCACTGCTGGCCCAGGCACTGGTGGTCATCTGTGCCGCAACAGATGTTGTGACGTCTAGGAAAAACATGGCATATTTTCAGATGCCATACACAACCCTCTATTTTGTCTCGTAATGGAAGGAAATGTTACATAACACATTTTTTATTACTGGGATTGAAAAAAAGTAACGGTTTTGGGGAGAGTGTTAACCTTTTAGATGCTTATTCCATTAAATGCTACACTTCTTCTTATGACAACTGATGAATGCTTGCTTAACGTGCACCATTTTTCTCATTACAGAAAGAAGATTCCATTGCCCTTCTGCCAGACGATTCACCAACTACTACTGAGTCACCACCAGCAGTACTTTAAGTATTTTAAAGAAGGTGGGGGTTCACGCAAAGTTATTCTACTAATTTCCTGTGTCTGTTAGTGTTAACTATTATTAAGTTTGAGTCATACTAATTTCATTCATGGGAATGTTGTTTAAACTTTAACGTCATCTTCATCCATAAGAATACTACGCTATTAAAAATAAAGAAATAATGTTTTTATTTCTCAATTGAAAATAAAACTTTAAAACTAACAAACACTGTGTGGTTTTTGTTCACGAGTGAGTGAGCGGAAAGGTTTGAACTACTGCACTTGGCAGTCATGTTTCAGTGAATCAGATAGGCCGGGACTCGGAGGTAGTCTTCTTCTGTTCTTCTGGGTCGTAAAATCATTGGTCAGACATTCTAGATAGTCGGTCAGGGAAATGGGTGTTCAACTTCTGTTCGGATTGAGGTATGTCGAAGTCGAACTGCACCTATCATCAACAATGTCCTATTTATCTTGTCCATACTTCTTTGTGTGCAGAATAGTCCCTGAAACACTAGCGGTATGGGATGTGCTCCTCTCAAATCAAAAAGGCAACTGCTACCTTTTAGTTGGTGTAAACAATGACATTTTGTTGTTGGAAATTGTCAAAGCACTTACATTAAGAAGACTGGAATAGACAGCAAGGGCAACCCAGAGGATTGCACTCAGTGCCTAGAGCTATTGCTGTATCAGAGTTTTGTTTCACACCGTTTGCCGAATGGGCAAGCTTAGCTACCTACACAGACCGACTCATAATTGTAAATAGTAGTAGCACAGAGAATGATGGTAGAGGCAGGATAAGAATGTAGAAAGTAGTCTACATTAGAAGAAGATCAAAGACTATTTTGTAAAACATAGAATTATTAGGAACCAGTTTGTAATGAATAGGAGCTGTAAAAGTTAGGGAAGTATAAGTATTAATATAACAATAGAACAACTTACTGGGGCCAGCAGAAGAGCCTGCAAGGGACTCAGCCTCTCCACCATCTGCCACCGGAGTCTCTGTCGCCGCCGCCTTGCCCCTGGGAGGTCCAGGTGATCATGAAATGATGAAACACAACATGGATGATTGTTTTTTGGGAAATATTTGATTTCTTTGTACTCAATCTAAAATTATGTCGGGGAAACAAATTAACATCAATTGCATCTGATCTGGTCAACTGGGAGGATAGTAGTACAGTATTGCAGGATTCGCAGACCATCTAATAGGAAAGTTATGTAATTCACTAACTACATCAACAACAAAAAGATTCTACTACGACTGCCATCACTCAGCAGCACGAGACGTCGCGTGACAGACACAGTCCGTCATCATGATTGCAGACCACTAACAAATGTCCTATAACAAGTAAAAAATAATAAACTCAACGTATCAATCCACCACTATCTCATCAAAGTGGCAGCAGCAGGAGTAAAAAGAAGGACTAGAGTTGAGTCTACTGTCTCTAGCATTACGCAGTAATGCTCTCAAATGACTAAAAAGTTGCAAACAAGTAAGCATAGTAGCAACGCCAATAACCAGGCGAGCACCTGCAATGACAGAAGCTATTTAATTTACCTGCAATGTAATCGAATCAGCAGCATTCGTACTCTTCAGGAGAAAAATAGATTAGCAATATAACAGAGTAGAAGGAAAAAAAGTAGTTATTAAATAGCTGCTTACCAAGGCCAGGGATCTCCACACCGAGCAGGTCGACCATGTCATGCTCCTGGTCCAAGATGTCACTCCACCGGTGCGTCACTTGCTGGTAGGTGTGCCGGACCCCAGACTCCTTATACATGCGCCGGCACACCTTCTCCCACAGCTGGCGACGCTCTCGGAGGCCGTAACCGGAAGCAATCCGCCCACCTGCTGCCACGGTTTTAGGGAGGTGGACTTGCACAAACACCATCAAGGCGGCCACCTCCACCGCGGAGAAGATCTCCCTGGCCTGGACTTCCTCGCCCCTCAAAAGCCCGCAAGGGAGCCGGGTACGGGGTGCTGGGCCCTTCCCCTTGCCCTTGTCGCCTCCCTTAGCCATGGTACTGGGCACAAGAAGAAGGAAAGAAGAATAGGTGTGAAAAAAAAGAGAGAGAGCGAAAGAAATAAAGTAGGTAATAAAGTAACAAAAAGTTAAAAAAAAACACAAAATATAGATGTAGGAAATTGAAGAGAGAGATAATAAGCAAAAAAAGAAAAAAAAAGTTCAGAAAAACATAGGATTACAAAGATGTGAGATGGATAGAAAGGTAGCATGCCCAAAACCATAGCAGTGAATGAAAAACAAGATGGCCGCGCCCAATAGAGGACCGCGTGGGTAAGTTTGCGCGATATTTTCCCCGCGAGCATGCAAAAACGACCATGAACACGTAATCGCGTGCCGCATACGTTGCGAGCATGCAACAAGCGCCCCGAAACGGAAACACGTCACGCAAACAAAATGGCCGCGCCCATACACGACCGCATGGGCAACCTCGGGGTCGGTGCGCTGCAAGCGGTCCGCGAATAAGCAGAAAACCGTGCGAGCACGCAAAAAAAAAGAAATCAGCAAATTTGCTCGAATTTGCGGATTGCAAGTTCGATTTCGCACGAATACGCGCCCCGCGAATCTTGCGAAATGGCAGAAAAACGACTTTTGGAAAACTGAAAGCACTTAGCAGGTGCAAAAGTTCAAGCTAATTTGTAAACATTCCCTGTAGTGCTTCCTGAGGGGCCCCAGTTGAAAGGACAGTTAATTAGGAACAAAGATAATTAGTGGACATGAACTGACATCAGACAATGAGGAATGTATCTAAGCAAGATGCATAGTACAAAAATATATATTTTATTTTTTGTTATTCAATTATCATTTAAAAAGCAGTCATTTTTATCTCCTGTATATATGTGATGAACAATCTACATATTTGCAATGTTCTATACATTCGTTCATTTCCATTAGTCATACATTGCATTACAATTCCTTGTGTGGAGATTTTATTTTGGATATTAATCCAACTAAACAATTCAATCTAAAAACATGGCTAAAGGTTACTACGTGCGTTTCGGCTGTGAGCCTTCATCAGGAAGCCATGAATATTCCAAATGAACCTATGCAAACAGAAAATACATAAAGATACATATCAGTGTCAGTATATTGTCCTAAACAAATACATTCAAAAAGACATACAGTGTTTCAATTTTACAATTTTTATAGATTTGTGGTTAAAAACAGACGCAGAATTGCCTCAGGAGGACACAAAACTGCCTTACTATCATCATCTAAATATATACACAACTTTATGCACATCCTGACTAACTACTTACATGGGCTGGGGTCAACTACAGAGTCTGTAAGTTCCATTAAAAGGAATAGGTATACATCTCAGTCTTAACATTTTTGAAAAAATGGAACGAAGACTCGAAAAACCCATATTCAACGTGGACAGGGAAGATAGGCGAGGGGGAGTGCTGGTGGAAAAGCTAAACAAGTGAAAGGCGGTTAGAAAGTACCTGAGGGTCAAATGATGAGATGGAGAGCAGCCTTTGAAGGGTATGTTATTACTGTGCGCAATGGGCTGTAAAGGGAAATAACAGAGGATTCCAATAAAAGTAAATCACTAAATCGGAATTCCAAAGGCCATGAAAGACACAGTGTTGTAGTGTTCAGGGACCCCAAATACCTTATTCCGTAGAGTTCGGTATCTCAGGGACCATAAGTATTGATGTTCCAAAAGTGATTCACAGGGGTTTGATTCTGGGGAAGGAGAACGAGATAGATTCAGGGAGGGTGGTCTCAATTGTTTTGCTCAGCGACGGGCAGAGGGGCTGGGCCAACTTATGGGAGGATAAATACCTGTGTGCTCGGTCCGTCACGTGTTACGATGTTGGAGTTTGTTAGGCTGGGGTCGCAATCTACGGTTTTGAATAAAGGTGCAGCTCCTGTGGCAGGATTATCTAGGATTATCTAGGGACAAAGTGAATGTATGTACGGTGCATCAGCATTGACATTCTAAAAACATGATAAAGCAAGTAAGAGACACCTGTGATTACAGGCACAGTTATTGAGTAGGGCGGGGTGAAACGGCCAGAGCGGTAGCAAAACGGGTAAGGTACCTGCATAGACGATCCACCGGCTGTTGCTATAGTGGGGTCTTTGGGTCGGGAGCTTCTGTCAGCAATAAGGACAGGGTACAAATTCCGTGGTTGGGATGATCTAAGAACCAGGGAAATGTACATGTAAGTATAAGGGCAAAAACTCTGGCTAGAACAACATGGCCCTGAGAAACCGGGGATGATGTGACTTGGGGCGAGTAGGTCCCTGATTTAAGAGTCCCACATGCAATCCAATGATGGAATCCTCTGGCGTCTCGGTAGTTTCCTGAGGGGGCCCTCCAGGGTTCAGTTGTCTACTTGCAACTATTCTCTGACCCTGCTCTGACCCTCAAAGCAGGGTCAGAGAATAGTTACAAGTATGGCACAATGCTCCTGTAAAAAAATAACTGCAACAGGAAGCACTTACAGCTAAGGAAGCAGGTGGCAGGGATGAACCAGAGGGTGGCAGGGATGAAGCAGAGGGTGACAGTGCGGTACCAGAGGGTGGCAGGGGTGAACCAGAGGGGCTGTGATGAAACAGAGGGTGCTGTGATGAACCAGAGGGTGGCAGTGCTGAACCAGAGGGTGGCAGTGTTGAACCAGAGGGTGGCAGGGATGAACCAGAGGGTGGCAGGGATGAAGCAGAGGGTGACAGTGCTGTACCAGAGGGTGGCAGGGGTGAACCAGAGGTGCTGTGATGAACCAGAGGGTGCTGTGATGAACCCGAGGGTGGCAGTGCTGAACCAGAGGGTGGTAGTGATGAACCAGAGGGTGGCAGGGATGAACCAGAGGGTGGCAGGGATGAACCAGAGGGTGACTGTGCTGTACCAGAGGGTGGCAGGGGTGAACCAGAGGGTGACAGTGCTGTACCAGAGGGTGGCAGGGATGAACCAGAGGGTGGCACTGATGAACCAGAGGGTGTTGTGATGAACCAGAGGGTGGCAGTGCTGAACCAGAGGGTGGCAGTGATGAACCAGAGGGTGGCAGGGATGAACCAGAGGGTGGCAGGGATGAAGCAGAGGGTGACAGTGCTGTACCAGAGGGTGGCAGGGGTGAACCAGAGGTGCTGTGATGAACCAGAGGGTGCTGTGATGAACCAGAGGGTGGCAGTACTGAACCAGAGGGTGGCAGGGATGAACCAGAGGGTGGCAGGGATGAACCAGAGGGTGGCAGGGATGAGGCAGAGGGTGACAGTGCTGTACCAGAGGGTGGCAGGGGTGAACCAGAGGTGCTGTGATGAACCAGAGGGTGCTGTGATGAACCAGAGGGTGTCAGGGATGAACCAGAGGGTGGCACTGGTGAACCAGAGGGTGCTGTGATGAACCGGAGGGTGGCAGTGCTGAACCAGAGGGTGGCAGTGCTGAACCAGAGGGTGGCATTGCTAAACCAGAGGGTGGTAGTGATGAACCAGAGGGTGGCAGGGATGAACCAGAGGGTGGCAGGGATGAACCAGAGGGTGGCACTGGTGAACCAGAGGGTGCTGTGATGAACCAGAGGGTGGCAGTGCTGAACCAGAGGGTGGCAGTGCTGAAACAGAGGGTGGTAGTGATGAACCAGAGGGTGGCAGGGATGAACCAGAGGGTGGCAGGGATGAACCAGAGGGTGGCACTGGTGAACCAGAGGGTGGCAGTGCTGAACCATAGGGTGGCAGTGCTGAACCATAGGGTGGCAGTGATGAACCAGAGGGTGGCAGGGATGAACCAGAGGGTGGCAGGGAAGAAGCAGAGGGTGACAGTGCTGTACCAGAGGGTGGCAGGGGTGAACCAGAGGTGCTGTGATGAACCAGAGGGTGCTTGATGAACCGGAGGGTGGCAGTGCTGAACCAGAGGTGGTAGTGATGAACCAGAGGGTGGCAGAGATGAACCAGAGGGTGGCAGGGATGAAGCAGAGGGTGACAGTGCTGTACCAGAAGGTGGCAGGGGTGAACCAGAGGTGTTGTGATGAACCAGAGGGTGCTGTGATGAACCAGAGGGTGGAAGTGCTGAACCAGAGGGTGGTAGTGATGAACCAGAGGGTGGCAGGGATGAACCAGAGGGTGGCAGGGATGAACCAGAGGGTGACAGTGCTATACCAGAGGGTGGCAGGGGTGAACCAGAGGGTGATAGTGCTGTACCAGAGGGTGGCAGGGATGAACCAGAGGGTGGCACTGGTGAACCAGAGGGTGGCAGTGCTGAACCAGAGGGTGGCAGTGATGAACCAGAGGGTGGCAGGGATGAACCAGAGGGTGGCAGGGATGAAGCAGAGGGTGACAGTGCTGTACCAGAGGGTGGCAGGGGTGAACCAGAGGTGCTGTGATGAACCAGAGGGTGCTGTGATGAACCAGAGGGTGGTAGTACTGAACCAGAGGGTGGCAGTGATGAACCAGAGGGTGGCAGGGATGAACCAGAGGGTGGCAGGGATGAAGCAGAGGGTGACAGTGCTGTACCAGAGGGTGGCAGGGGTGAACCAGAGGTGCTGTGATGAACCAGAGGGTGTCAGGGATGAACCAGAGGGTGGCACTGGTGAACCAGAGGGTGCTGTGATGAACCAGAGGGTGGCAGTGCTGAACCAGATGGTGGCAGTGCTGAACCAGAGGGTGGTAGTGATGAACCAGAGGGTGGCAGGGATGAACCAGAGGGTGGCAGGGATGAACCAGAGGGTGGCACGGGTGAACCAGAGGGTGCTGTGATGAACCAGAGGGTGGCAGTGCTGAACCAGAGGGTGGCAGTGCTGAACCAGAGGGTGGTAGTGATGAACCAGAGGGTGGCAGGGATGAACCAGAGGGTGGCAGGGATGAACCAGAGGGTGGCACTGGTGAACCAGAGGGTGCTGTGATGAACCAGAGGGTGGCAGTGCTGAACCAGAGGGTGGTAGTGATGAACCAGAGGGTGGCAGGGATGAACCAAAGGGTGGCAGGGATGAAGCAGAGGGTGACAGTGCTGTACCAGAGGGTGGCAGGGGTGAACCAGAGGTGCTGTGATGAACCAGAGGGTGTGGTGATGAACCAGAGGGTGGCAGTGCTGAACCAGAGGTGGTAGTGATGAACCAGAGGGTGGCAGAGATGAACCAGAGGGTGGCAGGGATGAACCAGAGGGTGGCACTGGTGAACCAGAGGGTGCTGTGATGAAGCAGAGGGTGGCAGTGGTGAGTGCTGAACCAGAGGGTGGCAGCAGGGGTGAACCAGAGGGTGCTGTGATGAACCAGAGGGTTGCAGTAGTGAGTGCTGAACCTGAGGGTGGCAGGGGTGAACCAGAGGGTGGCAGTGATGAACCAGAGGGTGGCAGTGATGAACCAGAGGGTGGCAGTGGTGAACCAGAGGGTGTCAGTGGTGAACCAGAGGGTGGCAATGTAAACCAGAGGGGGCTGTGCCCACATACACAACCGCATGGGTAACTTCGCCATGCAAGCGGCCCGCGAACACGCAAAAAGCCCTGCGAACACGCAAAAATGCCAGCGAACACGCAAAAACCAAACATTCGCAATTTCGCACGAATTCGCGAATTATGTGGATCGCGAATTCGCTTTCGCACGATTTCGCGGACCGCGATTTCCCTGATTTCGCCCATACTTAGTATGAAATGAAATTGTAAAGGAGGATGAGCGGCTGCAAGGAGGGAGTTATGACGTCAGTGCGAGCCACGCTGGGATTGGTTGGTTGGTGTAACGCAGCACTGGGATGGTGGACAGTCGTTAGAAGTTTACTATTGACTGTTGGATTGCAAATAATTGATTTTCATGATGGGATGTTTTCAAGGTGTTGCGTGATTTGTGTAGAGGCGTCACAGGGGTGGTAACTCAGGTGGGAGAAGAAGCTCCACCAGAGGATACTCCCGCACATTATATGGCAACCAATGTAGGACTTCATACTATAGTGTGGTTGCAAAATTGGCACAAAATGACAGAGAAGGAGGGAGAATTGGCTTTCCCTCGTTATGGGTCATTTCCGATGGAGGTGTTGTACCAGCTGAGAGGAGTGATGTCTTCTCTGAAGCCACCGCCTAGACCAACGCACTTTGAGGCATTAGAAGCATGGATGAGAGCAGCAATGGCAAAGCGAAGAGAACCTTCACAGGGCAGAATGAAGAAAGTAATGAAGGTATATCAGGATGCTAGGTGGGATGCACAATTGAAGAGGTGGAGAGTAGGCACCTTAGAGGGAGAACGCTTATATCCATTCAGGTTATTAAAAGGAGGGTCTGAAGGACTGAGTAAGCCAGAAGAGGACAGTGATACAGATGATAGCTTTCTAGAGAGATTGCTGGCAGAACGTCCTCCACCTTATGACTCCAGATCGGAACTAGAAAGAACGCAGCAGCCTGGGGAAGCCTTAGGGGTAGATCGAACAGGTTTAGAAGATCAGACAGCAGGAGTACGAGGGAGAATGGCAGTAGGAATAAGGATTCTAGGGGAATCTGGAGGGCCAGGATATCCAGATCCTGAGTAGCATGGTAATGCATGTGCCATGCAGTTACCAGACTCTCTTACGGTACCAGTTACAATTGGTCCTGTGGTTTCGAATTATAATACAAATGAGAGAGTAAGTGAAAGTCATCAAAGAAGGGGAAGAAACTATGTCAGGAGGGAGTCTTACAATCAGTGGAACAGGTATGGTTCAGATGCCAGTGGAAGCTAGTACTCCAATGCCAGCCACTGCTGATCCATCCAGGATGGATAGTGGGTCAGAAAGAAGACGAACAGGAGCTTTGGTCAATTCTAGGTCCGATATCAGAATGCGGGTTCCACTACTGAGGGAGTCCATGCTACAGAGAGAAGAGCGAGATATGAGACAGGAAGCCCGTAGAGTAATGTTTCAACCACAGGGCTTGGGTGAGGGTAACCATTGGAGAAGTCAAAGTTGTGAGAGAGAAAGCCATCCAGTGTTGAGAATGGAGGAAGGTGTAAGTCCAAGAAGGTCACAAAGTTGTGGCGGGGAAGAATTCAGAAGTGAACAGGGTCAGAGAATGATACAAGTAACAATGAAGGCACCATTGTTAGATGTGGTCAGATTGAAACATGAAATAGATGAAGTGATAGAAGGGAATCTGCCATTGGACAGGATTGAAACATATGACCCAAGTGAGTTGCTAATTGTAGCTAAGGATGTTACTAAAAAGGCAAAGCGAGCTCATGAAGCATTGGTGCAGTTGGCAAGACGGTATGAGGTGGACTTGGCCAAAACAAAGTTGATGCTGGGAAGCTGCAGATTGAATTATACTGATAAAGATTTAGAGGAAAAGCGAACAACAGGGTTAAAAGCACAGATTAGAGGTTTGATTATTGCAATGCGACCGTGGAGAGAATTGGATACATGGGAAGAAAGATGGGCTAAAAAGAAAAGTGCCAAGAAAGTGATTGTAGATAAAACGCCTGCAGGTGGAGGGATGCGAGCAACAGGAAATTTCCCTCTGAGAGAAGATCAGAATGGGGGATATGCACATGTGTCATGGAGCAGGGGTGATTTAGCAGCATTCACAAATGATTTACCTCGGCTGAGGGAGAAACCTGCTGACTGTTATAAACAAATTGATAGATTTGTTAAGATTTTGAAGGGGTTATGGAATGATTTAAATACCCTATTTGATATAGTGGTTCCAGGAGATTTATAGACGACATGTAAAGCTGATGTCGATTAGGCCTGCTGCAGAACCAGCTAGAGATATGGTGACTAATGGTCCTTCAGCGGAGGTGAAGAAATATGAACAAGTTATTACATGGTTGCAGTCTAAAGTAGCCCCGCAGACTGTCGATTTGCTTAAAATTGATCGTACTACTCAAGATCCTAAAGAATCGGTACATGACTATTATGGGAGAATTTTAGTGGCATTTAAACAACATAGTGGATTGGATACTGTAGAGCCAAAAGATATGGGACAGTTTGTTTCTAAATTTGTGTTGGGATTGAGATCTGATATCAGTTTGATGATACAGCACCACTTGATATGTTGGCAGAATAAATCTGTCGACAAAATTTTACGCTATGTAAAATACTGCAGTGAACAGGTAGAGGCAGCACAAAAGAAAACAAAAGAGAAACTGATGTTGGTACAGTTGAGGAATGCCGAAAGGCCTGACTGGGGCAAGGAGTTGGAGGTGCGATGGGTCGAGGAAGAGGAAGTGGTAGAGGAATGAACCAACAACAGATTGTGCCACAACCTGGACAGGGTAGAGGATGGGGTGCAGATGTTGGAATGGGAGCTCAGTGGGTGGCAAATCAAAAACGTGTTACTGCTTGCTACTATTGTCACAAAATCGGACATTGGAAGCGCAAGTGTAGATTGAATCCAGCAAATCAATTGCAATATGAGGGAGAGGGACAAATGTCGGAAAGTGTAAATACTGTGACACGACCCAGATCCATGTATGGGGGAGGTTGTGAGTATCAAGTGCAAATACCCCAGCCGCCAAGAATACCCATGAGTAATCAGACATATCGACAGATGCCTTATTTTGAGATAAGAGATAGATTAGATCAAATACAAGATTCTCATGAGTCTCAGAGGGGGGTGCAGGGAGAGTGCACTGTGGGTGCTGCTTCCTGGAAGTGGATCTAAGTGGTACGTTTATAGATGCAAAGGTGAATGGACATATTGTTACCTTTTTGTTAGACACTGGAGCTGCACGCTCCACAGTACGGACAGAAGTGGTCCCAGATTTAACACTATCAGGAAAATCGATCCAAGTGATGGGAGTGACTAATTTGAAGATGACTAACCCATTAACAAATGAATTACCTGTGAGAATAGGACCCTTTCAGGACACTCACCAATTTGTTGTGTGTGATTCCAGCCCAGTCTGTCTGTTGGGACGAGATAGTTTGTGCAAGCTAAATTGTACCATCTCATGCACTCGGAGGGGTGTGGAGTTGCAAACCTATGATAACTGTGCCGATTTTAAAATAGTCAATGTGAGTATGTTCGCAGAGCTGTTCGTGGTTCTCACAATATAAAACTTACCATATGATTTGAGAGATTTAGTTTCTCCGAAGGTGTGGGATTTCACGATGTGAGGAGATAGGATTGATCCTAAGCATGGGCGTAAAATCCGCTCCGCTCGCGGATTTTTCGGATTTTCGGCAAATTCGCAATCCGCGAACGCTCGCGAATTTGTCTAAAATCCGTGAATCCGCTCGCGGCGGATTTTTTGCTTGGTTGCGGCGCGCGGCGTGGTGCACGGCGTTCACTTTCCGTCATTTTAGCGTTTGCCGAGTTGTTTTTCTTTGCGAGTGACGCGCCATTTTAGATCTTGCTGCGTGTTCCCGCGGGAGTTTGTCGCCCGCGAATACGTACTCGCGGCTTGCCACCTTGCACAGCACACCTCGCGAGAGTTCGCAATTGCGAACACGTAGTTGCGGCGGAAAGGAACAATCTCGCACTTGCGAAATAGAGATTTTGCAATTTCGCACAAGAAAATCACCAGCAAACAGGATAAACCTTCAGAAAATTATGATTTTTATCAGAATCACTCCTCAGGTTGACATTTGCATGGCCTTTTTTTTTGCAAGGAGTCCATTTTGGGGGGGGGGGAGTAAGGAAGTGCCCCACAGTCTCCAACTTCCTGTTCCTGTCCAGCAGGCTCCTCCCAGTGCTTTGTCCATCTCCTGGTCACTTTCATTTGGATCTGGAGCTGGAAGGATTACTTTTTGTGGGTGCTGCTGGATATTTGGATTTGAGGCCTTTTTGACTGTCTTTGGATCACTTTTGGATTAGAAATCAACTTTCACAAGTAAGTTTGTTTGGGGCATTACAGTTGCTGCAAGTACAATTTTGAACTTTTTCAGAAAATTAAATAAATTATATTGTGGGTAGCCACAGTATCCAGTAGGACCAGGGTTGGTTATGGGTGCATGATACAACTGTTTTGTTGAATTTAAACACCATTGAGGCCATGGATGGGCTGGGATTGTGCAGATTTTATTGTTTTTTGTCGTTTTTTTGGGCCTGCTGGTGTGGCCCTTTGCCCAGGGGTGGTGAGTGTTGCATGGGCCTAGTCTTTCTGTGGGGTGTCTTCTTGAATTTAAACATAATTGAGGCCATGGATGGGCTGGGATTGTGCTTATTTTATTGTTTTTTGTCGTTTTTGGGGGGCTGCTGGTGTGGCCTTTTGCTTGCCCAGGGGTGGTGGTGGTGCATGGACTGAGTGTGCCTGTGGTGTGGTCTCACTCTCTTTGATGTAAACATCATGGATGGCATTGGATTGTGGTGATTTCTGGCTGTTTTTCTGTTTTTTGGGGGTGTACTGTTGATGTGGACTGGCCATGTGGGTGGTGGTGGTGGCCATCTTGAGTGCTGGCTGGTACAGGCAACATGTGCTTGGGGTGTAAGGGGGCCATTTTGAGGAGAGGCAGTGTCTGAGGCCTGCACTTATTTTGCCTACTTTTCATCCCTTATGCCCAGGGGTAGTGAGTGTTGCATGGGCCTAGTGTTTCTGAGGGGTGTCTTCTTGAATGTCAACACCATTGAGGCCATGGATGGGCTGGGATTGTGCAGATTTTATTGTTTTTTGTCGTTTTTTTGGGCCTGCTGGTGTGGCCCTTTGCCCAGGGGTGGTGAGTGTTGCATGGGCCTAGTCTTTCTGTGGGGTGTCTTCTTGAATTTAAACATAATTGAGGCCATGGATGGGCTGGGATTGTGCTTATTTTATTGTTTTTTGTCGTTTTTGGGGGGCTGCTGGTGTGGCCTTTTGCTTGCCCAGGGGTGGTGGTGGTGCATGGACTGAGTGTGCCTGTGGTGTGGTCTCACTCTCTTTGATGTAAACATCATGGATGGCATTGGATTGTGGTGATTTCTGGCTGTTTTTCTGTTTTTTGGGGGTGTACTGTTGATGTGGACTGGCCATGTGGGTGGTGGTGGTGGCCATCTTGAGTGCTGGCTGGTACAGGCAACATGTGCTTGGGGTGTAAGGGGGCCATTTTGAGGGGAGGCAGTGTCTGAGGCCTGCACTTATTTTGCCTACTTTTCATCCCTTATGCCCAGGGGTAGTGAGTGTTGCATGGGCCTAGTGTTTCTGAGGGGTGTCTTCTTGAATTTAAACACCATTGAGGCCATGGATGGGCTGGGATTGTGCAGATTTTATTGTTTTTTGTCGTTTTTTTGGGCCTGCTGGTGTGGCCCTTTGCCCAGGGGTGGTGAGTGTTGCATGGGCCTAGTCTTTCTGTGGGGTGTCTTCTTGAATTTAAACATAATTGAGGCCATGGATGGGCTGGGATTGTGCTTATTTTATTGTTTTTTGTCGTTTTTGGGGGGCTGCTGGTGTGGCCTTTTGCTTGCCCAGGGGTGGTGGTGGTGCATGGACTGAGTGTGCCTGTGGTGTGGTCTCACTCTCTTTGATGTAAACATCATGGATGGCATTGGATTGTGGTGATTTCTGGCTGTTTTTCTGTTTTTTGGGGGTGTACTGTTGATGTGGACTGGCCATGTGGGTGGTGGTGGTGGCCATCTTGAGTGCTGGCTGGTACAGGCAACATGTGCTTGGGGTGTAAGGGGGCCATTTTGAGGAGAGGCAGTGTCTGAGGCCTGCACTTATTTTGCCTACTTTTCATCCCTTATGCCCAGGGGTAGTGAGTGTTGCATGGGCCTAGTGTTTCTGAGGGGTGTCTTCTTGAATTTAAACACCATTGAGGCCATGGATGGGCTGGGATTGTGCAGATTTTATTGTTTTTTGTCGTTTTTTTGGGCCTGCTGGTGTGGCCCTTTGCCCAGGGGTGGTGAGTGTTGCATGGGCCTAGTCTTTCTGTGGGGTGTCTTCTTGAATTTAAACATAATTGAGGCCATGGATGGGCTGGGATTGTGCTTATTTTATTGTTTTTTGTCGTTTTTGGGGGGCTGCTGGTGTGGCCTTTTGCTTGCCCAGGGGTGGTGGTGGTGCATGGACTGAGTGTGCCTGTGGTGTGGTCTCACTCTCTTTGATGTAAACATCATGGATGGCATTGGATTGTGGTGATTTCTGGCTGTTTTTCTGTTTTTTGGGGGTGTACTGTTGATGTGGACTGGCCATGTGGGTGGTGGTGGTGGCCATCTTGAGTGCTGGCTGGTACAGGCAACATGTGCTTGGGGTGTAAGGGGGCCATTTTGAGGAGAGGCAGTGTCTGAGGCCTGCACTTATTTTGCCTACTTTTCATCCCTTATGCCCAGGGGTAGTGAGTGTTGCATGGGCCTAGTGTTTCTGAGGGGTGTCTTCTTGAATTTAAACACCATTGAGGCCATGGATGGGCTGGGATTGTGCAGATTTTATTGTTTTTTGTCGTTTTTTTGGGCCTGCTGGTGTGGCCCTTTGCCCAGGGGTGGTGAGTGTTGCATGGGCCTAGTCTTTCTGTGGGGTGTCTTCTTGAATTTAAACATAATTGAGGCCATGGATGGGCTGGGATTGTGCTTATTTTATTGTTTTTTGTCGTTTTTGGGGGGCTGCTGGTGTGGCCTTTTGCTTGCCCAGGGGTGGTGGTGGTGCATGGACTGTGTGTGCCTGTGGTGTGGTCTCACTCTCTTTGATGTAAACATCATGGATGGCATTGGATTGTGGTGATTTCTGGCTGTTTTTCTGTTTTTTGGGGGTGTACTGTTGATGTGGACTGGCCATGTGGGTGGTGGTGGTGGCCATCTTGAGTGCTGGCTGGTACAGGCAACATGTGCTTGGGGTGTAAGGGGGCCATTTTGAGGAGAGGCAGTGTCTGAGGCCTGCACTTATTTTGCCTACTTTTCATCCCTTATGCCCAGGGGTAGTGAGTGTTGCATGGGCCTAGTGTTTCTGAGGGGTGTCTTCTTGAATTTAAACACCATTGAGGCCATGGATGGGCTGGGATTGTGCAGATTTTATTGTTTTTTGTCGTTTTTTTGGGCCTGCTGGTGTGGCCCTTTGCCCAGGGGTGGTGGTGAGTGTTGCATGGGCCTAGTCTTTCTGTGTGGTGTCTTCTTGAATTTAAACATAATTGAGGCCATGGATGGGCTGGGATTGTGCTTATTTTATTGTTTTTTGTCGTTTTTGGGGGGCTGCTGGTGTGGCCTTTTGCTTGCCCAGGGGTGGTGGTGGTGCATGGACTGAGTGTGCCTGTGGTGTGGTCTCACTCTCTTTGATGTAAACATCATGGATGGCATTGGATTGTGGTGATTTCTGGCTGTTTTTCTGTTTTTTGGGGGTGTACTGTTGATGTGGACTGGCCATGTGGGTGGTGGTGGTGGCCATCTTGAGTGCTGGCTGGTACAGGCAACATGTGCTTGGGGTGTAAGGGGGCCATTTTGAGGAGAGGCAGTGTCTGAGGCCTGCACTTATTTTGCCTACTTTTCATCCATTATGCCCAGGGGTAGTGAGTGTTGCATACTTGCATGTCCGTAGTCTTTCTGTGGGGTGTCTTCAATGTAAACATCAAGGATGGCATGGGATTGTGCTCATTTTTCTGTGTTTTGTCGATTTTTTGGGGTGTATAACTGAACTGATGTTCCTCTGTCTTCCATTGCTTTTAGGTGCACAAGAAGACTCAAGAGAACCACCAGTGCCAGGAAGAAGTCCTGCAGCGGTGTGTGCAGCATAACGTCACGCGACGTCACGTCTGGACACAGAACCCTCTGCAACTCGTGCAACTGCTGCCTGCTGACCTGCTCTGAAGAGGATGGCCCCAAAAAAAGTAACCCGTAGCTCCTCTAGCAAGAAAGGTGCCAGTAAGGAGCAGAAGAAGCAAGTTACCAAGGAGACTGGTGTGCCGCCCGCCCCTTTTTTTGGGAGTAAAAAAAAAAGTATTCCTGCAGCAGCAGCAGCGGGATCTGCTGGGGACCAAGCTGGCAGCAGCACCCCCGCTCCATTGGGCTCAGTGCCACCACCACCACCACGCCAACTTAAGTCCAAGCCCTTGAGTGCTGCAGAGGCAGCCAGTATAGTTCTTCAATCACCATCGACCAGTGATGTTGGCTCATCGCAAGAAAGCAGCAGCAATGTCCCTCAATCAACACAGGTTGTTGTAGCTCATCTGACGAGTGTTGAACAACCACAGCCGCAACAACAATCACATGTGCAAGTACAAGCCCAAGTACATGTGGAAGGAGAGGCAGCGCAAGGAGATGCGCAAGCAGAGGTGCATGGAGGGTCACAAGTGCCCACAATAGTTGTTCCTCCCGAAGTAGGGGCACATCAGGAAATCGACAATCAAGGCGAGGTATCATTTGAGGAAGCCACTCCTCCTGATGATCCTTCATTGTCTTCCACACCCCTAGCAAGGAAGAGATCAAGGGTGGTGTCTACATCCTCTTCAAGCACACCTCCTTCTGATGATACGGATCAAACTTGGGAACCAGCACCACAGCCGTCTGAGAGTGAGGCACACCATGATCCAACAAAGGTAGTTAAGCGTAAAAGGAAGCTCGTCCAAAGTCTCAGAGTTATGGAGTGTGATGAGGCTCAACAAGAAGTGGCGGATACTGCTGCTGATGAAGACTCTGCCAACGACGACCCAGTCATCATAAAGGTCACTGCAGCCCCAGCGGGCATGCAGCAAACAGACATTTTGACCCTAGCCCGAAGAGCTGCTGCGCGTGATGATGATGATGATGATGTTGTCGATGAGGAGGCAGTGGAAACACCACAATCATTGGAGTTAAGTAGTACACCAACTCGTCCCGCTTCAATATTTCTTTCTGGCAAGAAGAGACCTCCGTCAACCTCGACCTTAATTAGTGGCGGTGAAAGTGCAAAACGTACAAATGTTGGGCAATCCAGATCCTCCACTTCATCTGGCATTAGCTTCATGACCACCACCACCAGTATCGCCGCCTCCTCCAGGTCCCACAGACACTTCAAGTCCCCAGTTTGGGACTTCTTTACTGTTTGTCCCAAAAATCCAAAGTTTGCCATTTGTACCCTTTGTAAGCTTGCAGTTAGTCGTGGTAAGTCAGGTACCAACTATGGTACCGGCGGCCAGAGTGGTCATCTTGAGAGAAAGCACGCTGTCAAATGGTTTGCGCACCTAGATGCGATCAAGAAAGGCCAAAATCAAGGAAACGTTGATGTTTCATCTGATGATGACGAGCAGGAAGAAGACGTGTCAAACACGTCCCTTACACCCAGTACCCCTGTCAGCAGCACACCCAATGTGAGGCACACTAAGAGTGTTGGAGCGAGTGAGACACCAACGCACAAAAGTTCACCAGCGAGCAAAATTGGGTCAACGAAGTCATTATCAGCCCGTAAATGCTTGGTCCAGGCCAACATTAGAACAATGCTTACTTCAGACGTGCCATATGAACGCAACCACCCACTGACGCGTCTGTATAACACTAAGCTGGCTAAAATGCTAGCTGTGGACCTTCTACCTTTTTCTTTTGTAGAAGCGGTAGGTTTTCTTGAATTAGTGGCAACGCTCTGCCCTAAATGGAAAGTTCCGAGCCGGTTCTATTTTGCCAGAGTTGCGGTTCCAGCACTACATGAAGATGTGCTGCAGGCGATTGGGGCAGCTTTGCAGAAGAGTGCTGTTCACACAATACATCTGACAACAGACATGTGGACCAGTGGCCCAGGCCATGATTACATGTGCATCACTGCACACTGGGTCTCTTTTTCAGGTGTTAAAGCAAAGCTAAACGCAGGTGTTGACCCGGACAAAGTTTTCAAAGCTGCTCGGAAACATGCAACACTAGCCATGTTTGGCTTGGAGAAAAGTCACACAGCAGAAAACCTTTTGCAAGAGTTTAACAAAAAGGTCTTGACAATGCTATCCCCCCTAAAACGCAAGATTGGTTATGTTTCCACGGATAATGGCTCCAATGTAGTTAAGGCCATGTCGGAGGGTGGCTATTTCAGAGTGCCATGTTTGGCGCACTGTATCAACCTGGTAGTTCAAAAATTCTTGAGTGATAGAGACAGTGCAGCGTTCGCGGTAATGGCCACCTGCCGCAAAATGTGCAACCATTTCAGCCATTCTTTTAAGGCCCGGAAGCATCTGCGGAGACTGCTACTTCAACGTAGAATGCCAGTGAAAGCACTCATCCAGGAGGTGGCAACACGTTGGAACTCAACCTTCTACATGCTTGAGCGTCTGTATGAGCAGTATACGGTACTCGATCACTATTTCTTCACAGAGGGTACATCTCAGAAGGAGGACCTGCGGATGAGTGCGGCGCAATGGGACATAGTTAAAAGCCTGACAGACATGCTTCGTCCTTTTGAGTTCTTCACGCGTGCAGTCAGCCAGGAGGACTGTAATTTGGGAAAAGCTATCCCATTGTTGTGCATGCTGGAGCACCAACTGATGGCGGTGTCTTCTGAGTTTGAAAAAGAAGATGAAGAAAAAAAAAACCATTTCATTTTGTCAGAGAAATTATTAGAGCGCCTACGTGGTGATGAACGTCTTCAAAAGATAAAGTCAGATCAGCATTACATTTGTGCTACTATTCTGGATCCACGCTACAAAAAGGCGCTGGCAGGCGAAGCATTCTTTCCTTTTGATGATGCAGATGTTCAAAAGTACAAACATTGGTTAGCCTTGTCAGCCAAGAGGTTTGAAAAAGAACGGCAGGTTATTGAAGGAGAAGCCAGTACATCAGCATCAGCATCAGCAGGCCATCCCCAGTCACAAGAATCCACTTCTGCACCTGTGGCTGGGGCACAAGTGACCTCTCAGCCGTTAAAGACACCGGCAACTGGATCATTTGCACCACACACAACAAAAACAGTGGCTGTTGTAGAGGATTGGCTAAGTTTGCTTGGGTATGGTTCTCGAAAAAATGTCACAGCCACAGCAAAAAGTAAGCAAAGTGGAGGAACCGTTGATGACCTTGAGTCGATGGTGCAGGACTATATGAATGACTCAACAGTGGTCTTTCTTAATGAGGAGCCATTGCAGTATTGGCATGGCAAAAAACAATTGTGGCCACAGCTCTACAACCTGGCTATAAACTATTTGTCTTGCCCACTCGCAAGTGTGTCTTCTGAACGTGTTTTCAGTGCTGCTGGTGGCATTGTAACTCCCAAACGGAGCCGCCTCTCGCCCAAAAATGTGGAGCGGCTGACAATGATCAAGATGAATCAGCACCTCATACCACCAGATTACAAAGTACGAGAAAGCACGCCGCATGAAGACGAGGAGGACGGCAACGTAGATGAGGGGATTTTTTCTCTGTTCGGTGGCACTGACCTCATCCAGCCTGAATTCGCAGAGTATGATGACGAAATCTTGTTCTTATTCCCTGACACCGAGCCCTGAAAATGAGACAATCAATCAAGAACTTTCTTTTTCGTCCTTATTCACTTTTATTCCTGTGTGCTTTGTGTCTCTCTTTCTTTGTTTTGCACAGTTAATTAAATTCAAACTTTAATCACCTAATCCCAAAAACAAGACCATCATCAGAACTGTCTTCACTTGTTTGCTTATTGCTTTGAAGGTGCCGCAGTCTACATTCCTCAGGTTCACAAGTTCCGAAGAACATGCTCCTCTATCCTCCTCCTCCAGACTGTGATTTCCCTCCAAGCAGAGTGCTGGATTACGCCCATTGAAGAAAGACTCAGCACTTGTGGGGGTGTTGTACTTCTTTGCGGGTGAGTTGACGGATTTGGGCCCATTGCTGTGAAGCTCTAATAATGGACAAAAGTGTTTTGGACCAAATATGAGGTGGAAATTTCTTGCCGTTTTTGCTGACTTGCTTGCCTTTGAGGTGCTCTTTGGCGGGGTTCCGGGGGTTTGTGGGTAATTTTTGGTGTCTGTCGAAGCACTGCTGCGACAGTCTAATCTTGATTGCATTTGCTTTTCAGGAAATCCGTGGTGGAAAACAGGAGTTATGATGATTGATGATGATGACCTAGCTGAACAGCGCCGCATTTGGACCGAAGGCCGAGAGATATTGTAAGTATGAGATTTAGCTTTTTCGCTGTTTGGGGGTGTTGTCGGGTGGTTTTTTGCGGGTGGGTTGGCGCCGGCGGGTCTTGCCTGGGGCATTCCTGGGAAGGTCTAATACCGGATAGAAGTGTTTTGGACAAAATCCATAAGGAACAGCCTTTTTTTTGCTATTTCTTCTGACATCTTGCTCAATGTAGCGTTTTGGGGGGCTTCCTGCTGTTCGTGGGTGGGTTGCGGCCGGGGTCTCTGTCGAAGCACTGCTGCGACAGTCTAATCTTGATTGCATTTGCTTTTCAGGAAATCCGTGGTGGAAAACAGGAGTTATGATGATTGATGATGATGACCTAGCTGAACAGCGCCGCATTTGGACTGAAGGCCGAGAGATATTGTAAGTATGAGATTTAGCTTTTTCGCTGTTTGGGGGTGTTGTCGGGTGGTTTTTTGCGGGTGGGTTGGCGCCGGCGGGTCTTGCCTGGGGCATTCCTGGGAAGGTCTAATACCGGATAGAAGTGTTTTGGACAAAATCCATAAGGAACAGCCTTTTTTTTGCTATTTCTTCTGACATCTTGCTCAATGTAGCGTTTTGGGGGGCTTCCTGCTGTTCGTGGGTGGGTTGCGGCCGGGGTCTCTGTCGAAGCACTGCTGCGACAGTCTAATCTTGATTGCATTTGCTTTTCAGGAAATCTGTGGTGGAAAACAGGAGTTATGATGATTGATGATGATGACCTAGCTGAACAGCGCCGCATTTGGACAGAAGGCCGAGAGATATAAGTATGAGATTTAGCTTTTTCGCTGTTTGGGGGTGTTGTCGGGTGGTTTTTTGCGGGTGGGTTGGCGGGTCTTGCCTGGGGCATTCCTGGGAAGGTCTAATACCGGATAGAAGTGTTTTGGACAAAATCCATAAGGAACAGCCTTTTTTTCAAGGTCAAATTTTGTTCTAAAACACAGTAGTACACCTACCTTGAGGGGAAAGATCCGCTATAATATTTTGGCCATACTTATTGATCCTTAAAAAGGTGACTCAGACAGAGCACGCAATTTCAAAAATATTGTACTGTCTATTAGGGAAATCAAAGTGTGACTTTTTGCACCACACAGCGTACATACCTTTTATTTATTTATCAGTGGTATTGTAATAGCACTTCCTGTTTTCCGTTCAATAATTACAGGCCGGGTTTCAGTCAACATCCGCCAGGCAGGCAGTGGACAGGGTGTCTTCTGTCAGTGGTCACCACATTGATGGACGAAGCGTCAGCTGGAATGGAGGAGTGCCGCCAATAAGAGGAATTGTTTGCTGCATGCTTATTACTTACCAAATTCAACAGGACAACTCCAACAACATACGCAATACAGATACAGTATCCATTGTTGTCTTTTATTCTATGAGTGTGACTGCATGTGCTTACCTTTAGTTTGTAACCAAAGATTGTCTGTATCTTCAATTATTGTTTGTCCATGCTCTGCTTTTTTTTTCTTCTCTCAACAAAACCTACCCAAAAAGAAACCCCCATTCCCATCCATTTTACAAACCCTAACCCTCTTCCCCCGGGCTGTGTTGTTTTGCTTGATGTCTGACTAAAATGACATCAATAATTCCACACACTTGCTGGGGAGGATAAGGTCATAGCAGCAACAGGCTGGTGAAGGAATACGAGGATATCTTCTAGACTTACTCAGCTTCAGTACTATATCTTCTAGTAGTAGTAGCCAATGTCAAATAAATTCAACGCAAGTACTAGTTATACTTGCAAGCAAATACTTTACCATTTGTTAGGCTACATTATGGCACTGTTCTAGTGTACTGTCACCTGCTATTTTCTCGATCGTACCGTAACCGTTGTAATGCTACAGTAAGGAGGACAAACAAGGTTTCGTTTTCTTTTTTTCCATAGGCATGCAACTGCCACTGTGTCACACCACTAGTACCACCGCAATGAGGAAATGTCACCCGCCCAGGATTGACAACGTTAATCCCCATTTCACCTGGAGCCAGCCCTGGGCCTAGCCCTAATTTCTAACACAAATTACAGGTAAGATAAGCGTTTGGTGGGAGGTAGTATAATGGAGTATTATTTCGGAGTAGACAAGAGATTGACGGTTGTACTACTAAAGTCCTACGACTGTTCAGGAAAACAAAGTTACTGTTACACCCCCGCCCCCCACCCACCAGACTGAAAAGCAGTAAAAAACAGGTATGGTCAGATAAAGTTGAAAAATATATTTATTTAGCCCTAACAAAATAATCTCCCTCACCCACCCTAACCCCAACGATTGTCTCTGAAACGTCCCAAAACGATCCCAACTCCCAAATCCCACCCCCCAAAAGTCTATAAAAAAAGGGCAAGGGACACTCCACTACTGGAGGGTGCTGGTGCTGGTGCATGATGCGGCATGGGCATCATACTCCTTGCGGAGGGTGGCAAGCTCGGAGCGGAGGCCCTTAACCAAGTTCTTATACCTCAGGACCTCCTGCTCCAGGTTGGACATGCGGACTCGTAGGTGGCGTTGGCGGTCCTTGCAGCTCCTGTGGGGGGCAGCTGGTATTTCGGTTGCTTGGCGGTGGCGGTCGTCTTTCTTAGCCCGGCTCGGTCCCGCTGGCTTAGTCACGGAGGAGGATGCAGTGGTCACAGTCGAGGATGTCGTTGTTGCCCCGCTCGACTGCGTTTCCTCCTCCTCCTCCAGGGCCACCAGCCGCCGATATTCGGCGACTGTGGCCTCCAGCCTCCGTTGCCGGGCCAATCTAGCCTGCTCCCTCCTTGTTGTTGATTTGGAAGGAGCAACTATATGAAGAAAGAAAGACATAGTCTGTAACCAATGCTCCTTATTAATAACACAAAGTGATTGAGCCGAAAGTTGGGTCACAGAGTACAAGTAGCAAATTGAAAGCACAGTACATAACTATTGAGGACAGTATCTATGTAACCTCCCACTTCTGCATCCTTGCTCTAACAGTAGTGGTAGTTTAATGAACTAATTCTACGACCACTATGGACTTCCATTACAGTCGACTATGACAGTACACCAGTCTTATTCTTCTTCTTCTCTCTTGTTTAGGGAAATGGGTACGTTATCTTATGCAAGCCGGCAGAATGACATGGACAGCACAGTGAACTTGCACCCGAGAAAAAAAGTTGCACACCATGATGAGTGAGACAGACTTGCGTTACTGTACCGGTCCAGTACATGCAGGTGGTGAAGCTATTACTTTTCTATTACGGGTGGCACTGAGAATACTCTGTTACAAGGGCTACTGCTTAATTAATTTACCTTTCACCCTACAGTGCAAATGAGTACTAGAAAAGGAAAATGAAGAAGCTAACTAATTTGATTATCTATCACTTCACATGGGACGTATTTAATGACAGATGAGATGACTTTAGGTGCTTTGCTTAATATTGAGTGAACAGTGATACACCCACACATGAATGACGTACTACAAGTAAACTAAAGTTATTAAGAGAGGTACGGAGTGTCCACCGTAATAACCAGATATATGCTGTGAATGCAAACGCAATACAAAGTACTGCTACTATTCATGGTAGTATTGGACACATTTACAATTTCTTTTCCTTGCCTTCCCTGCACTGGAACGGACGTGCGGGTGCGGTGGTACATGCTCTTCAAGGTAACACTTACTTCACCTGGCGACCATCTACTCTCTCTAGATACACATGTGCTATCTAAGAGTCAGAGAATACCATGCTCCAGGCATCCATTCAGTCAAAGTATACGCACACATACAGTTTCTGTTTCACCCACCCAGGCTGCTGTCCTTCCACCCATCCTTGCTTCATCATTGACCCAGCCATGCACCATACCATATTCTTTCCTTCCCAGCCACCTCGGGGGCCAAGCAAACACATATCGTTCTTCTTTGCCAGCCATCATACAAGTTCGCGTCCCACTTACTTACACCCTTCTTTCGCTTTTCGTTCATCCCATCCATCACGTTCGTCTAAGAACTTATTGGGATTCTTCTCACCAAAAACTTCACAGCTAAGTCGAAGTACATTTCGAGGAGGCTACTACCTGGTTGATTTGTAATTGTAATACACCCGTGCAGAAAGCACACTATGCAGTCTTCAATCTCAATAAGTAAGGAATATATAGCTTACCTGTTTCCGCCACCACCGTTTGATCCCCCACAGGAACGTCCGCCGGCTCTTGTACCGCCTCCTCCCCAGAGGCCTCCGAGTCCTGGTCCAACACAGCCACCTCCGCGCTGGCCCCGTCACCAGATGTTACACCTACAAAGTACATTTAAGAATGTTAGAATACACCACTCACTACTATATAATATTTGGTCTAGGAGAAATGTTAAAAAAACAGAATACAATGTAATAATTTGTGACTGTCTACTCCATAGTAAAAATGTCCCATTTTCCAGGGAAGGCTGTTGTCTTGCTGCACTTTTATGCACAACTGATGAATGCTTGCTTTTGATTTTTAACACGCACCACTTTTTCTCCTAACAGACAGAAGCTTGACTCCTGAGTCCTAAGAACACGACCAGGATCAAGTTCAAACCAGGTGAGAGCTCGGCTCGACCACAAGAAATGTGTCCAATTAATCGTCAGCACTAACCACTTTTCCGTTTTCAGTTAAATAGTTTTATGACAAAGTAGATTTTAATAAATGTGTTTACTTTTAATAAAGCTTTTAAACTTAAATAGACTCTGTGGTTTTTGTTCCTCTAGACTAGAGTGGATGAGCTAAAGGTTTTGGAATTTTTGCAAGCATGAGTGCCTCTGACACTTCTTGACTGTGCTGTGACTCCGTACTACTCTCTTGTCCTGCGTACGATAATCTAGAGATCATTGGGGATCTATAATCGGTGACTTCGGGAGCTGAATGACTCTGCCACACTATCTAGTCAGTAAGGAGACAGTGCATAGAGGTATTGCTGAATATAATGGGAGTCCAATGGAATTGCCAAATGTCCAATCTTAGTTAGCTACACAGACAGACTAATAAGAATAGTCTAGTAATACCACAGGGAGTCATATTCGAGGCAGGATAAGAATTTATATCCAGTCTACAAGAAGATCAAAGACGATTTAGAAAAAATCGAATGAGGAACGCTAGGAAAAAATAGGTACTGTTTATTAAAATGTAAACTTACTGGGGCCAGCAAAGGAGCCCTCGCCTGCCCGATCCTGGCCTGCATCCTCAGCACCCTCCTCCTGTGCCCTCTTGCCCTTGGGGGGAGCTGATGTACAACATGAAAGAAAGAAAAACCAGAAAACATGGATGAGATTTTTCAACCAAATCAAACATTTCAAAAGAACAATAACAACATATTTTGGAAAAATAGCAAATAGATAGACAACTATTCCACGGGATCTATCTCATGTGGTATACTACGTTATTCGTATTGCCTGATTTGCGGAACGTTGACTTAGAAAGTTCCTATGTAACTCAATAAACAGACTACTAAAGAGGTTTGCCTAGGCCTGGCACTGCAGGCAGCAGTGCGCAACACGTGACAGACAAAGTCCATCCTGCTTGCAGATCAGTGAATACTCAAACTATCAATCCACCCGCCACCACCGCCACTATTTCTTCTTATAGCCATGTGTCTAAAGGAAGGACTGGACTTCAGTCTGTTGGGGCTGATAGAAGTCCCTTGCGGAAGTTGCTGCTCATTTTCCTCCATTGTTGCGTGCCTTTTCTGACGCAGCGGCAGAACAAAAGACTCGCCATGGTGTTGGTGCGGCGTATATATTAAAAAAAAACACATATGGGCATATGGGCGATGCATCACGTTGTAAAGCCCTGCGCCATCAGGGGGCGTTCCGGCGCAAGGGAGGGCGTACCTGCGCAGGAACGAATCCTAAAAGTGGCTGAGGGAAATCTACAAGATGTCAATCAGTCACTTTTAGGACAATGATGCATGACTCAAACCCTGCGCGCTTGAAGCCGACGTACGGCTTGATGCAGCATTGGGGAGATAGGGTACCCCAGAGCATTGCTGGAGCTGCGCCATCGTTGGCACGCAACTCCAGCAATGCGCTGCCTTTACGGCACAAATGCGTAAGGCTTCTGTGACGTTTTGGGCCAATGGGTGGTGGTGGCATGGCACACAATTACTGCCGCATCCCTGCTACTTTGCAGGGATGCGCCGGTAATTGAAAATATGACCCTTACTGTCTAGCATTACGCAGTTCTTTTCTTTACACTACACTCATACATAATTTCTCAGGCCAATGAAATGCTTCTGAACACAACATACAAAACAAAGAAGCATAGTAGCAAGCAAGGCTACTGAGAAGGAGAGCAGTGCACCTGAAATGCATAGAAGATTTTGAAATATAATTTACCTCAATGTAATCGGCAGCATTATTGCTCTTGGTAAAGAACAAAGATTTGCAAATAACAGAGCAGGATAAAACAGAGTAGTAAATGTACTACTACTACTACTCACCAAGCCCGGGGACCTCTACGCCGAGCGCGTCCAGCAAGTCCCGCTCCCGGTCCATGACATCGGTCCAGCGGTGGGTGGCCTGGTTATATGTGCGCCGGACCCCAGAGATCTTGTACATGGCCCGGCACACCTTCTCCCACCGCTTGCGACGCTCCCGGATGCCATAGCCGGTCGCGATCTTGCCGCCTCCCAGGATCGTCTTGGGGAGGCGGCGCTGGACATGGAAGATCAGTGCCGCCACTTCCTCCGCGCTGAAGATCTCCCTCGGGACCACTTGCTCCCCCCTTAAACGCCCGCACGGGAGCCGGGCACGGGGTGCGGGACCCTTCCCCTTCTCAGGGTGCTTCCCGGCTCCCTTTACCATGGTCTGGGCAGAAATAGAGTTAAATGATAAACAAGAAATAGAATAGTGAAGAAGAAAAGAAAAGAGTTTAAAAAAGTAGTTTAAAAGTAACTAAAAGCTGCAGAAAACACAAAAATATAGAGCTAGAAAAATAGAGGGATAGATAATAAGTAAAATTAGATCAAAAAAACTTCAAACAAGCAAAGGATGGCAGAGATTGAGAGAGGATAGAGAAAGCATGCCCAGAACCATAGCAATGAATGAGAAACAAGATGGCCGCGCCCGTTCACGACCGCGTGGGTAAGTTCGCGCGAGATTTTCCTTGCGAGTACGCGCGAAATTGTACTAGCGAGCAGCACACTTTGCGAGATTACACATAGCGGGCGGAAACGGAATTACGTCACGCCAACAAGATGGCCGCGCCCGTGTACGACCGATAGGGTAACTTGGCAAACGTATAGCTAGAAGCGCCTCGCGAACACGCGCAAGATCACGCGAACATACACGTCGCAAAAAAAACAATTTTGTATTCGCACGTATTCGCGGCTTCCGAAATCGATCTCGCACGGATTCGCGCCCCAAAAAACGCGCAAAATTGCAGAAAAAAACGATTTTAGCTAAACTGAAAGCAATGAGCAGGTGCAAAAGTTCAAACTTAACATTAGTAACATTCAAGGTAGTGCTTCCTGATGGGCCCCTCCAAAGTTTGCAACTATTCTATGACCCTGCTATGACCCAAACAGCAGGCTCATAGAATAGCTACAAGTAGACCATAAAGGTCCTGTGAAAAAAAAATTTCACTGCAACAAAAAGCAAATTACAGATAAGGAAGGAAGCAGGTGCCAGCCAGACTGGAACTTTCAAAATTACTGACACATTAATGAAACACAAATTAATTGATGGCAGTTGAAGAAGGGCAGGTGTGCTTGCTTTTTTCAACCACCATAATCTACAGTGATAAATAAACCTAATGGGTGGCAGTGAGGATGTACCAGAGGGTGGCATGGGTGTCCCAGAGGGTGGCAGTGGTGAAACAGAGGGTGCTGTGAACCTGTGATGATAAACCAGACGTTGAAACAACATAGTCGCGGCCGTTGCGAGCCGAAAAGTAAGTTCGCAATTGCGAACTTGTCCCAAAATCGGCGCGAACGCGCGCCAACACAAAAAACGGGAAAATCCGCAAATCCGCTAGAGTTCGCGGATCTTCGCGGATTGCGAATCCGTAAATCCGCAAGTTCGCGTACGCGAGATCCGCTAGATCCGCCCATGCTTAATTGATCCGAGGAGTTGAACCAGTTAAGATACAGGTCAAACCCAATGCTGAATACCCACGAATCCTGCAGTATAAATTGACCACAGAAACTGTGGCGGGAATATGACCTGTAATCAAGTCCATGATTGCACAAGGCATTTTGAAGGAGATAAGAGGACGTCCCTGTAATTCACCTATAATGGGACTACAGAAGCCTAGCTGCAAGTACAGAATAGTGCAGGATTTGCCCAGGGTCAATGAAATTGTGATCCCATGTTGTCCTGTGGTACCGAATCCAGCTATTATACTATTTCAGATACCATGTGAGGCCGAATGGTTTACAGTCATCGATTTGTGTCAGGCATTTTTCTCCATTCCATTGCATGAAGATAGCCAATATAGTTTTGCTTTTAGGATGGACGATCGTGTGTTAACATGGTGCAGAATCCCTCAAGGGCATACAGAAAGTCCCTCCATCTTTAGCCAGTATTGGAAAAAGAATCTTGAAGGGTTGGTGATGCCTCAGAATTCAGTCGTGGTCTAATATATTGACTACCTGTTGGTTGCGTCAGATACTGAGGATGCTTGCAGGATCAATACAGTGGCTTTGCTCAATCATTTGTCAGAGAATGGACACAAAGTGTCTCCAAACAAACTTCAGTATTGTCAAGCAGAAGTACAGTATTTAGGGCATGGAATTGAAAAAGGAAAACGAAGAGTGTCACCAGATCTCATAGAGATGTTCTGCATATGGGAACTCCGAAAACTCAGAAAGAAGTCTGCATGTTTTTGGGAATGGTCGGCTATTGTCGACAGTGGATCCCAAACTTTTCCTTGCAAGCAAAGCCACTTTTGAAGTTTACTTGAAAAGACATTAGTGATCCGGTACCATGGGATGCTGATTGCTTGGGAGCCTTCCATGAGCTGAGAGAGAGCCTATGTTGTGCCCCAGCTCTGGGAATGCCAGATTACAATAAAGCGTTTTTGCTCTTCTGCTGTGAGAAAGAAGGATGTGCATTAGCGGTCCTTGTACAGACACATGGAGGTGCCCGTAGACCAGTGGCTTATTTTTCAGCTACATTAGATCCTGTAGCTTCTGCGTTGCCCGGATGTCTCAAATCTGTTGCTGCAACAGGTGTCAGCATTGAGAGATTTGAAAGCATAGTAATGGGTCACCCACTTATTGTGTATGTGCCACATTCAGTAGAACTATTATTGACAAGGACAAAAACTCAACATTTAACAAACAATAGACTTACACAGTATGAGCAGGTTATATTGGCTTCTGAAAATGTGACACTAAAACGTACAACTTTGAACCCTGCTACGCTGTTGCCTCTTCCACAAGAGGAAGGAGAAGATTGCGTAGAGCATGACTGTCTGGATGATACTGAACTATCTATCAAACCCAGACCTGACATTGTCGATGAACTGTTGCCCAAAACTGATTTGAGCCTTTTTGTTGATGGTTCATGCCTAAGAGACAATGAAGGGTGATTGAGAGCAGCTTTTCCTGTTTGTACTATCTTGGGGGGTGGTTGAAGCTGCTTGTTTGAATAGAGTATACTCTGCTCAGGTAGCTGAAGTTATTACTCTGATATGTGCCTGTACTATTGCAGATGGAGTTAAAGTGACCATCTATACGGACAGCCAATATGGGTTTGGAGTGGGTCATGATTTTGGGCAGTTATGGTCTCAAATGGGATTTTTAACGTAATCAGGATCCCCTATCCGAAATGGATCTATTAGCTATTAGAAGCTTTACAGAGACCCAAGCCTTAGCTGTAGTAAAGTGTGCAGCTCATGATAAAGGAGAAGATTTTGTCACCAAGGGTAATAACTATGCTGACGAAGTAGCTCGTTTTTGTGCACTACATGTTTGGGTTTTCAATGGAGAGTACGTAGGAGAAAGCACAGAAGAGACCGAGCTCAGCATGTTGTTGGTTATAGCTGATATATGGGATGAGGTTTCAGAGGAGGAAGCCGCATCATGGGTTAGAGCAGGATATGAAAAGAGAGAAGATAGCATTTGGGTATCGACAGATAAGAGGGCGGTGTTACCTAACTGTTCACTGAGCCCAATGGCAAGGCAGGTTTTTTTTTTTTTTTACGTGTCAACAAACGAATGTGGGCTTAAGATCTGTGGTTGCAATGAGTCACATTGGAAGATCAGGAGGACCTTTCAATAGAATACAGGTGGACTTCATTGAGATGCCGAGATGCAATAGGCTCCGTTATGTTTTGGTGGTGGTGTGTATCTTTTCACGTTGGGTTGAGGCGTATCCAATTAGATGATGTGACCGTCTCACAGTGGCAAAACTTCTCTGATTGGAACTGATACCGCGGTTTGGATTCCCGACCTCGGTGGAGACAGATAGAGGAACACACTTCCATAGCGAACTCATTAAATTATTGTGTACCGCTTTGAAAATTGATCAGAGACTGCATTGTAGCTACAGGCCTGAGGCTTCTAGTCTTGTGAAACAGATAAACTGCACAATCAAGATGAGGGTGTCAAAGGTGTGTTCGTCAACTTCATTGAAATGGCCTGATGCGTTGCCGCTGGTGCTGATGAGTCTGCGTAGTACTCCTGATAGGAGGACAGGGCTTTCTCCCCACAAAATATTGATGGGAAGAGCTATGTGACTGCCTATGGTGCCAGCTACAGCACTGATAAACATCACAGGTGATTTGGTTATGGATTGTTGTAAGGGACTGGCTGATGTGGTTAATTCTGTGTCCAACCAGGTCGAGGCTGCAACTGCACCCACCTCGAGAGACCTGCTGCATGATCTTAACCCTGGTGATTGGGTGCTTGTTCGACAGCACATGAGGAAGATCTGCCTTGATGCTCGCTGGTAAGGTCCATATCAGGTGCTTCTGGTCACAAGTACAGCGGTGACGTGTGGAGGATTGCCAAAGCGGATTCACGCTTCACATATTCGCAGAGTCCCAGAACCTGTTGAGTACGCAACTCTTTTTGTTCCCAGAAATGTAATTGAGAGTGCAACAGAAACTGAATGAACAGATCAGAGTGCAAGAACTCTTGATGAGGTGGAACAAGAAAGAATAAATCAGACAGCCCGAAGTCAAGTCAGACTCAGAAAGAGACAATATTGCAGAGGTGAACTTTGAACCAGAGCAGTGTGAAAAGCCTGAGGCAGAAGGGATCAGATCAAGAGGAAGAGAGGAGAGCAAACGCAACAGCAGCAAGGTGGCCAACAAAGAAAGAATGGCTGAACATAAGGCTTGCATCTGAGAAAAATCTCGCTCCGATTCCTGAAACATCTGAATCCGATCAAACTGAAACTGAAGAAAGACCAGATAGTCTGAGACGATCCAGAAGGGAGAGAGTACTGTCTCGAAAGTACGCATCTCCTGAGTGGACGTACCTGGCTGCAGATGCAGAGACCGGAGTGATCCGTGAGGCTGGGGACCGGGACAGTGAGTCATGGAGAGAGCACTCTGAAAATTGAACTCCAATTGATAGTCCCTGGAATTGATGCCTTCGGAATCCTGACTCTGAAAGTTCCCGATCCACCCAGGCTGAGTGGGTTACGCTTTTTGATCCTCAACCAGGTTCTTTTCCTACTTTTGGTCGCCAGACAACCGCACAAGAAACGGGAGAAATTTTTCCTGAAATACTACAGCTTTTTCTTGCTATGGTTGGATCTGATATCATAAATGATGAAGAGTGAACTGTAAAAAGAGATTTATTAGCCTTAGAAAGAAGATAACCTAGCCCTAAGAAGAAGAAGATTTAAAATTAGGGACTTTCAGTAGAGAGAAGAATTGAGGGTTAGGGCTGACTAATTCTCTGCAATAGGTTTAGTACCATTGAACCGGACATGGCGAAATCAAACAGAGAAAGGAAATAAAAAAGACATTATAAAGAACTCAAAGAAGCAAAGCAAAGAAAACAGAGACTTTGTTGACTTCAGTTACGTTTCAAGGCAACACAGAGATTCAAAATGGAGTCCGAGAAGTCAGGACGCAAGCAGAAATGCATAATTGGTACCCTTATCGTTGTAGTGCTTATTATCATATCTGTGGTGATTATTACATCCTTGATTGGGTCTCACAATGCTGAAAATAATGAAATGACACCCACCCCAACTACCGTAGACATAGGAGAGGGTATATCTGCCAAAGATAGAGATATGATAAGAGAAACTAGTCAGATGCTACACGGAGATTTGTCAAAAGGAGACGTCACGCTGAATGCATATGCTCGTTTTTTGTATGAATATGTGGATACAATGGAAGCGAAAGATTGTTATGTGTCTATGTAATTACCAGCATCAGTAGAAGAGGGCATCCAATATCATCACTTACCTTTGACTTATGGCATCCCATGTAGTGTGTTGCTGAGCATGTTTTATAGTAAGGCCCATTTTGATAGCTATTTCTCAAATTATGATGTAGTACTCTCAGACGTTTCAGTCCTGAAGTACATGAAAAAGTATGATTATTACAAGGAAGTAGAGAGGATGTCTACTTATTTTGTGCCTACTCTTACCTTAGATACATTGTATGCTCAAAGACACAATTTGACTTGCATGTTAACTGACATTGAAAAGAAATTTGTAGATCAGATAGAAGATCGACATAGACAGACCTTATTTAGACCGAATCCAAAGCATAAAGTTATCCCATGGACACACGAAGAATTAGATCATAAGGCAAAGGGAAGTTCTGGTGCAATAGCTTTAGACTTCCACCCGAAAGGAACGTTATGCATTAGACACCCATCAACTTATTCTGACAAAATATTTGTGGGTGAGATTGATTGTGAACACATTTTCTTAATTGAGGAGGCAATAAGAAAGGCATTATTGGACAAATTACCCATAGTACCAAATGTGTATTTTGTGTGTGGAAAAAGTCCTTATGGGAAATTGCAAAGGGACTGGTATGGTACATGCTACTTAGCAGTGGTATTCCCTAAAATCTTTCATGTAGATGATCTATGGCCCTTAGAAGGAATAGGCGTGCACAGAGGAAAACATGGAGTGCTGGAGAAATTGTTGGAGATATTTTTGGCGCTATGATTCTAATTGTGGTTGTGATCTTGAATGATGTGAAAATCAGAAAACTTGCAACAATAGTGGATAAACTCAATATTGCTACTCATTGATGGGGAGATGATCTCGATAAGGGATATGGTTCTTTAAAGTTCTCTTGCCTCAGACATCCTCTTGGCAAAAGCCGGAGGAGTCTGTAAATTACTGAAAGTTCAAGAGTGCTGCACGTATATTCCTGACAATAGTCGGGATATACAAAAATGTTTCAGTAATATTTCAGAGATACATCAAGATTTGCGTGATTTGGCTGCAGATGGGATTTGGGAACGAATTGGCAAGTGATTTGGGAAAATTGGAAGCTTGTTTGGAAGCCTGGGACAGGGAATAATGGGATGTATCATTGTATTATTGAGAGCCATCAAAGCTTACAAATGGCAAAAGGCACGCCATCATGAGAACACCTTGAAGAAAGGAGAGCAGCAGTAAGAACGACTGCAGGACAGTCATTATCTGCATCTTAAAGGATTAGAAAAATTCAGACAGGGACAGCAAGCTTCAATCTCTGTTTAGGTTGATCTCTTCTGAAAGGAGAAAACTGCAAGAGAATAAGATGTTGATGGTATGACACTAGTCATAAGAGGGGGGACTGATAGAGCGCATACAGCACTCTAACTTGTATGGGTGCATTATACTCATGGTTTAAACGCTCTCGCATATATTTCTATTAGAACAGTGTATTATGTTTATCAAATGCATTTATTCTACATCTACAGTCCGGGTGCTGGCATCTACCCGCGGTATTTGAGTGCTAGCTTGCGCATAAACGTCGGCTGTGCTGGCTGACGTTTATGCGCAAGCTAGCACCGCGGGTAGCTGCCAGCACCGCCGGTAGCAGCCAGCAAACGGGCAGAGCGTTTTGATTAATGTCTTCACCCTTGAGAAGTCTATGATGCACAAGTGTATCCTCTATTTACCACAGACTGTGATTTACGTCATTCACCTCGTGGGAGACTTCAAGACCCATGAGACTCTGCCCTACCGTGTCCCCTGTCCTGAGGAAGACCCTCCTGTAAGGGCCCACACATCCCTACCCTGTCGTGGGGTTGAAACGCGACAACAGATCCCTCCACCAGCTTCTATCCCAAACTTGAAAATTGCATTACCCTTCTTTTAGAAGCATGGTTACCTCTTAAAATCCTTTTGTTCATTGATTTGTATTTGTTTCTGGCTCTTGCTGCAGCCGGTTTCTGAAGTAGTGTTCTGAATAAGGACGCTTGACCTTTATTGTACTACACTACTTAACCTTGCACTACCTCCTTTCACTCTCACTCCCACCCCTACCCCCTCTTTTGGGCACTTAAATCAATATACTGCAAACATAAGCTGAATGGTCAAGTGTTTTTTTGCATTGGTACTTTGTGATTAAATAACAATGTACATTCCAGTTGATTTTATGTGTTTTGTATCTTGTCACTAAACTGTTTTTACTGTGCATTCTATTGTATCCTGGGACCCATTTCCCTTTGTACCACTAGTTACCCAGGTCCCAGTGACTCCTTTGGGTTCACCCATTTGTTGTAACGTTACTGTATAATACAACAGGTATCAGAAGAATGTTGCAAAAGAAAAGGAGCATAAACTGTGGGCAACTGTAACAAACAACCATCAGTGAATTGTCTGCCCTGGTGAGGTGACATTTCATGAAAACTGTGATGGCCATTCCTTTCAATCTAGGGCAAGAGGATTGGGGGTGATTTTCTTTTTTTAAAATACTTTTTCATTGAGAGGGTTCATCCATTTCATAATCAATAATCAGATAAAGAAAAAAAGAAGTAATCACATGATTACATTCTTTTAAAAACAACTTTAGAAATTCAATTGATAAAAAAAGCAGACAATTTCATGTTTTAAACCAACATAAAATAGAACACAGGAAAGCACCCCCCAACTTGATAAAAAAATAACTCGTACAATTTTACATTGTATATATTGTCAGTAAAGCCTCCTAACCAAATGCCTCCCAGAGCTTTAAACATTTCCTGTAAGATCCTTATTTGAATGCCTATCCCTTTTCAAATTGCCTGATTCTACATAGTTTGGATCACCAGTGTTGACATTTTTGAATTTCTTCAGAACACCACTTTTGAAGGATTAATGATCTGGCTATTAAAACAATAATGTATAATCACTTTTTTTGTAAGAGGACAATGTTTAGATTAGATGAATACCCCAAGACTACTGTCGGAACATCTAGTGACTGCTCCAAATCCAATGTGCAAGAACAATACTGATCAATCTCAGCACATAATTGTCTTCATCTTGAACAGCCCCATATAATATGGGTCCAGTTCCCCCCAGAGTACACCTAAAACAATTTGCAGAAATAGGAGGGTTCATTTTAGAAAGAAGAGCCGGAGTTCTATAAAGCAGCTACTGGGTATAAAATTGCATTCTATGCAAATGTCCCCCTTTTAATAGGGTAAAATTAAAATAGTTTATTTGATCTCAAGTTGCAGTAGAAATCTGTAGATTTTCTTTAGACTGCCATTCATCACTTACCTTCTCGTAGAGCTTAGCATCCTTGTATTTGAGCAATGAGGAAACCCACCAGCTAATCGATCTGCAAGTCCTAGATTCTATCAGGGACTCGGATAGTTCCTTATTTGCCAATATATCTCTGGGGTTTATATCTTGTATAAAAATGTCTAATCTTAGTAAAGGACCATTGCTTCACTGCTTTGAAATACTTAATGCAAGGCTCCAGCTTTTCCAATATTCTGCATCCAAAAAATCCCATATCGTATGATACCTATTACTCTCCCACCTGGAAGCAACATTTTCTCTAAAAGGATTTGATCTCTGATATATATATCTGTCAAATGAGTTACTCCATTAATAAAAGGGATATCGTAATGCCTAAACATGTGCTGCTTACGTTTAATTGTCCACTATGAAATCTTATATCTCACTATGTTAGGAACTTTCATAAGGCGTGAAAAATAGACAATTTCATATTCCTGAAAAAAGAATTCTGGAAAAAAATGATCAAATATGCTTGTGTTTGGGGACTTAAAAAACCTATATGCTGTATGTGCAAAATTCACAAAGTAATATTCTTTCAAGATGGGTAGGGCCAGCCCTCCTTCTTTCACGGGCCTGCATAATGCACTGCATTGCCAATCTAGGTGTTTTGTTAGGCCATAAAAAGCTGAAAGAATACCCTGCATCTCTTTAAAAAATGTAATCTGCCTAGCATTAGGAATAGCAGCACACAAAAAATTGCACAAAGGTAAAATTTACATTCAAATCGGAGATGTACGACCCATTATTGAAAGAGGTAAATTGATCGATTTTGCAAGCAGCCCATTAATCTTACTTAGTTAAGGGAACATAATTTTAAAAATATACAAATCGTTAACATTTCTGAAACCTATATTCTTAGCTACAACTTGGGCCTTGGATTGACTGAAGAATGAAATTTAGTTAGAATCTCTGTTTTTTATTGATTTATCTTATAGCCTCCCAATAATTTATATTCTTCGAAAAGTTCAAACACTCTCTTTTGGTTCTCTAAACCGAGTTTAAGAACAAGGCTATATCATCAGCATAGAGTTTAATATTGGTCATCCCTTTCAATGGTGGTGCTATATTAACATTAGTACGAACAGCCATAGCTAATGGCTCTATAAAAAGAGCAAAGAGTATAGGTGACAGAGAGCAGCCCTGTCTTGTACCTTTGTTAACCGTACAAGTACCAATATTACTGGAATTGATGATTATTTGCACAGAAGCTCCATTATAATAACAAGAAATTATTTTTTAAAACTTAGAGGGGAACCCAAACTCGCCAAGGATAGTAAAAAGGCTTTCCCAATACACTAAATCAAAAGCCTTTTCGGCGTCTAGTAACATAACCTGAGCCGTAATTTGTTTTTCTAGAAATAATATAAAGCCTTGATCAGAAAATTTGTATTAAAAAATATTTGTCTCTCAGGCACAAAACTGATCCAGGTGTATAACCAAACCTAAACTACTACTCTTTCTATTTGCAAAAAGTTTAGTTATAATTTTGTAATTTACTTTTAAAAGGCTTATAGGTCTATATGAATTAAGATCTTCCTTATCCTTGTTTTTCTTCAAAAAGCTAATCACAACTGCTGTGCAAAAAGAAACCAGAATTTCACCCCATTTTAAAGTATGGTTGGCTAATTTTACAAGCTCAGGATTTAATACAGAGGCAAACATTTTGTATAGTTCAGCTGACAGGCCATCTACTCTGCAAGCCTTTCCACTGGCCAAGGATTACACAACGTCTTCGATTTCTTTAAGAGAGATATTAGCTACCAAGACTTGCGCTTGGCTTATCTGCAAATTGGGAATAGAGAGATTGCTAAGAAACCCGTAAATCTTAAAATATCCATATCCTGTTGCGCACTATATATTGTGTTATATTGTGTTATAATTGTTATAATGTTTAAAGAAATCTACCCTGTATTTGCGCTGAATCTTTTATACGAGGTTTTTGTTTCCTTATTTTGTGCTTGATGTTCGCTTACTTGCCATGCTATACACTTTCCTGCAAATTCTCTCTCCTCAGACTTTGTGGAGCTATGCTGAGTTAGCAGAATACCCTCTAGCATAGTGATATTCTTGCATGCACATCTCTGCTTGTTTAAGTTTGTTAGTAATATTTCTATTACGTAAATATTGTACATTTGCCCAATTCACATCTAATTCTAACTTTGCCCTGTGTGCGCTTAGGCATTTCCTTTGTTCTATATCTTTGGAAGTTATATATCTGCATAGAATTACATCAAATGCTTCCCAAACAGTCTCTACTCTTGCAGTGGTATTATTAGTCTAAACAAGGCACATTATTTCCCTATGCAGTTCATTACACCAATCTTCATCCTCCAGATTAACCTCATTTAAAAAACATCTCCCAGATGTTTTTAGTACTCCAATCCCTCATACTTCCATCTTTCCCAAAGCATGGTCCGAAAAACCATTCTGGATGTGCCTGCAACAAATTAATTACAGATTGCGAGATGAAATAATCTAATCTGATGACGGATTTATATTTTGCCAAAAAACAAGAATATTCTTGCTTATTTGGAAGTTCTCCTCACCATAAGTCTATCAAATCCTACCCTTGCATACATTCCCTCAATGCACTCACCATTCATGGCTTGTTCTTCTTATGTCTGTTAGAAGATTAATCTAATTTCGGATTTTTGAGGAGATTAAAGTAACCCCCCAAAATCACGAAACCAGGGATATTCAACAATGCCTGATATAGCTCTAATAGGGGTACTGCATTATGTAAGATCCGCACATAAATTGTGACAACTGTAAGTCTATTATTATTGAGAAATCATTCGTAGGAAGGGCCCTTGTAGTGCAGGCCAATAGTAAAGCCGATGTCTGTAATGTGAAATATTACTTCGATGATTATGTGCTCTCCTAACTGAATCCTGAAATCTGTTTATGATTGATGTAAATGCATGTAAGGTACCTCTTATTAAACCAGAAAACCAATAAAGAATTTAAACCGTAGGGATTACAATGCTCGGTTTCCGACAGGCTTTCCATGCCGGGCTTTTCGACATGGAAAGCCTGTTGGAAGGCGAGTCCCCCTTCTCCTTGCCGCCTCCGGTTGTGGGACAAGGGGGCACCTATGGTTCCGCTTGTTAATCTCTGCACCAAGTGGCAGGTAGCTTGAGGTGCCTGCCATTTGGTGCTGAGATTACCACAATCTCCCATATCTCTATGGGAGCTTGTGCTACTGGCGATTTACAACTATAGGACAAGCTCCCATATAGAAAAGAAAGAATGCGTTCGTACCATGTGCGGTCGCATTGCAATTGCGATGTGGGGACTGCCGGCCGGAGGTCGGTCGGTTCCGAGACTGCGACGGTGTCGGTCGTAGGCAACTCTGACCGACATCATAATTGAGCTCTTTATATGTAGGTTCCCTTTTACCTGTATAGTGCATCTCCTGAATAAGCACAATATCCGGGGAGTAACTTCTCACCCATTCATCTATAGCCTAAGCTTTGCTTTTGTTATTAAGGCCATTAGCATTTAAGGTGACAATTTGTATGGAGTCCTTATACAGCTACATTTAACATCACCACAGCAACAAAGACTTAAAGTATAAGGCAGATAACAATCAGAAGCATATTGTCTCTCCACTTGATAACGGCATATTCCAGATTATCAGCGAGCATATATAGTAATAGTCAAATGATCTTTATAAAATATCCAAAAAAGTACAAATCACCACCACCAATAGGACATAAAATATACAATCAACAAGTAGCAAAATACATTAAAAACAATAAAATTAGGGTTGGGTAAGTCAAGTCTAACGTCATTAGTAGCATAAAGCCAGTGTGCAAAGGATAGCAATAAAGTGCAGATAAGGTGCTGTATATACATTAGGCGAACAGCAAGACTAGCAGTATCATTGTGCAAATTCGCAAGTTGTAAACTTCGGACTAAGTGCAAAATCGGCAGTTACATATTCATTAAATCCTCTTAAACAGGCATTACATGTATAAAAACAACAATATTCTATAAAAAGACTGATTAAAAAGCTATTGCAGATATATTACATGTTCTAAGGTGTATTCATAGCGGCTCGTGAGCGTACCACAGATTGCAAAAATGAACTTACTCAAAAAATCATATCGTCACAGCATATAGTAATAATCTCGGCCCTTATTGCAGTTTCCCTCATAGTCAATATAAAATTGTCTTTCCAGCCTTTTCTGTTATTTAATGCGTGGTAGGCATAATAAAGTGCCTAATCCTTCCAGGAATAATGTGCATTGAAACATCTTATACATTTTTTTTTTTTTTTATTGATTCAGTTCAAAGCCACATACAACAAAGAGATCTGTATGACAGTTACACAATCATAATCAAATATATATAACAAAAGACAAAGACACCAAAAAAGGCAATAGTTTTTTTTTGTCATGGATCCAAATGATCAATCATTGCCTGCCAAATTTTATATCCTTTACGATAAAGATTATATTCTAAATAAAAAACATTATAAAACTTTGCACGCCACATTTCATATGTAGGTGCTTCTGGCTTCAGCCACATTGAAGATATACAAAGGCGCGCAACCGCCATAGCCATAAATATAACATATCTATTATTTTGATATCCTAGAAATTAATTATCATCGTTAGATAAACCAAAAATGATCATCTCTCTCTTGAGATTATAACATCACACTTAGTAATATGATCTAGAAATTTTTCTATAGATATAAAAAAAGGTTTTAGCACTGAACAATCTGAAAATATATGTACAATATCTGCTTGATCAGATTGGCATCTATAGCATTTCCCGTTGTTAGCACTACCCCATTTCATCATTTTAAGTGGTGTATGATAAAGGTTGAATAAAGTTTTATAGTGTTGTGAGTATAAGTTGGCAGACAGAATAATTTTATCCGCTATAGAAATAGATTCTTGAAAGGGCACAACCAGTGTGCCCATTCTATCACACCATTTGGATTCCTGCAGTCCCAGATCGTCCTTGTACCAATTCACCAAATGATTGTATATAGTACCAATACGAAAAGGTTTTTTAAGTATATCAATAAAGTTATTGTGACAAAGTGGTAAAACATTTGGGTGTTTAAAAATAAAATCACGTATTTGTAAATACTTAAAGAAATCATGTTGGGAGAGATTATAGGTGTCTTTTAGCTCCTGAAACGAGACGATTGTGCCCTCTTTAACCAAATTGCCTATAGTTAATATACCTTTTTGCCCCCATATACCCATAGTATGGTCCCAGAATATTGACGGAAGCAGTTCCATAGAGTGACAAGGGGTATAAAAGTTAATGCGCCCAAAGGAGATAAGCTTCCGTATAAACCGCCATCCTTTAAATGCAGCCATCACCAATTTAAACCTAGTTCTTTTATAGTAACTCGGTTCAAGAAACCGAAGTAGCATTTGCTGAGATTGTGGGCCTAATAAAAGAGAGAAAATATCGGGGCACTCAAATAAAGGCGGAGTTCCGCCGATCGCAAAGCACTTGATGTTCTGTATAAGACACGCCATATAATATAATGCGAAGTTTGGGACTCCCCAAACATCTTAAGTGTACAAAATAAATGGCTGAGTAATATATTGTGGGTAAAAGAAACCACCTAGGATAATACCTAGTCTAACAAGCATCGGGACATCATGCAGCCCATTGCAAATTTTCCATTTGATATTTTTCTTAACCATATCTCTAGATTTATAATACATAATATAATCTTCTCAGCATTTACTACATTCTTAAAGTGCCGCATGCATAGTAAATTACCTAATCAACAGAAATATAAAGTGCATTGTTTCACATAATTGATAAAGAAAGTTTCTGGGGGCATTCATTTGTGCAAAAAAAAAACATAGGATACCACCTAAGCTAACAAACAAAAGGTATTATATGGAACATCAAATATTTTAAATGTAATTTCTTCCTTAACCATTCTGCTTGATTGGTGGTAAAACATACAACATTTTGCAGACCTGCAATTTCCCCTAATCCTCCTCGACCAATCGTTTGCCTGTAATTGCATAATTTCGAGCTTCTTTCCAGCATATCACGCCTGTAAAGGCTAGTAGTGAACTCTCCTATTTTTCTCCCCTGTTATATTCCTGTGACCCCACCCATCCCCAACAAAAACTGCCCCCCCACCAGTGTGCCCTGAGATAGAATAGCTCACACCTTCTCCCCCTCACCTTTGAGTCCCCTAGGTGCCATGGTTTTACACCCCTGTACACTTATGTTACGGGAGAGATCTAAGATACTCCGTCCCTGGACCACATCCCCGGATGACCATGTGCTCTCCCTTAAAAGGCTGAGTGAGGAACCGTTTATCATCATGTTAAATGAATTCACTGAACCGAATGCCTGACACCTAATAGTCTAACTCTAACGTTACAAAATACCCATACACCCTACTGTAAATCTACTAACTAAAAAAAACAAAGGGGAGAAAAAATACTTCTTGTGCATTCAATTACAGCATTATTCAGATTTACATTTCTTTTGTGTTGATTAGATAACCTTTGCAAAAGCGTCTGAGCCTTTTCTACATTTTCAAAGGGATAAAACTGGCCTTTTGCTAAGACTTTGAGCTTGGATAGTTGTATAATAAATGCTTGTGCCACCCTTTCTTTAAATAGACCAATCATACAGACAAAGTCTCTTCGCCTTCATGCTGCTAAGGGATGTACGTTGTTACGACGCGTGGTATTACCACGCATACCGTTACAACGCGCATTTTACAACGCAAGTCGTTACCACGACTTGTGCTGTAAGGGTGCGGACTTAGTAATAGTTTAATTTACTATTCCAACACCAGCCTACGTACAGTAGGGAAGGTGTTGGAATAGTAAATCTACTATTCCTTGTCCTTTAGTGCCCTCCAGCGCAAGTCGTGGTTATGACTTGCGTTCTAAAATACGCGTTGTAAAGGTACTGCGGGGTAACATCCGCGTCGTAAAGGATGTTCCCCGCTGCTAAGCTGTCGTAGCCGAACAAATTCTAAATTGAGGCTCTTCTTGCATTGAAAGAGTCTCTTTTCTATAGCTTTGGATGTAATATTCTCCATAACTCAGAAGTCACCAAAATTAACTAATATTTTGGGAGGGTACTTCACATTTGTGGAGCACTGAGCAGGTACCCTATGAGCTCTCAGAATAGTTCGATATTTTGTTAACTCTGGGATTGCATTCTTCATCAGGTACTCATCCCAGTCTTGTACATGAGGTCCTTCACTTCCTTCAGAAACACCTGATATAAGAAGATTTGATCGCCTATTATAATTTCCCAAGTCTTGTAGTTTACTTTCAAGAGCATCTTTCCTTCGCCTAATTTGCTTGACAACCTTTTCCATTGACAAACTTGGCCTACCGCCTCTGTCATTTGCTCCGCAGTTTGACCATTGCTTTCTGGATCTTTGTCAGTCTCGGATGCAATGTTCAGATTTCCTCAAACTGAATTGTCTGCAGCTGTTTTATTTCAGCAAAGAAGAACTCAAAAATGCTTTTAATTGATTGAGTGAATTTTAGTTTTTGTTGTAAATCCTGATAAAGTGCCCTTCTTTCCATCGGCCATTGTTACTGGGGAGAAATCTACCTGAGTTACTATTGTGTTGTGAAAAACTGGCTGTTGATTCGTGGCGTCATTTGATTGAGATATTACGGAGACCTCTATCTGGACTCCCGTTGATGTCAAAGGTTTATGCGGCTTTGAAAAAAGAGAGTACTGTTTGCCTGCAGTGGGGTTTTACGATAGGCTTGGTGTTAAATACCGCAAAATTGTGCCATAATATGCAATTGCTTTCCATTCCTTCCAGAGTGGGGGTGGGGAACTAGATATTTGCAGATCAAACATTTCTTCACCGCTTTCAGTCTCTACCCCTTTTTAGGTCTCGCCTGTCGATGCGCATGCGCATCGAGCAAGCGAGACTATAGGGGCTCATCTACACTTTATCTAACTTGCAAGGAATCGTGGCGATTCCTTGCAGTGCCCGTGACTTTTAAGCTCAATGCGCATGTGCATTGAGCTTAAAAGCGCGTGCACAGCCGCCCGCATTCCTCCGACACCTTTGAAGTGAAGCTTAGCTTCACTTCAAAGGCCCGGCTTCTTCACACCCACATGCCGCTCTGCCCCGCTCCGCCCCCTCCCCTGAGTCATCCTGCCTGCCCCTTCCCGCCGTGTCGCATTTCTCCTCCCCCCTCCCCTCTCTTCCCTCCGTCTTGGTTCTTTTGTCGATGTTCTTGTTTTCCTTCTTTTTATATACGTGTGTACGTTTTACAGTAATTTAGTCAATATAGCACCTTTTCCATACACCAGTAAGAATCCTATTTGACATCGATGTGCATTACAACTGAAAAGGGTTTCTGCACCTATTCCAAGTCCGCCTCTGTGGAAGAAACAACACAAAGTCAAATTTTTTCACAATTAAATGTGCCGTTTCTATTTTTGGAATTGTTGTTCTTACTGCCAGTGTTATTAGTCTGGCAAGTTTTGGTGGTGACATGTTTACTTTTCCTGCTTCTTGTTTTTTTAAAGAGGTTTAGGCTTGCAGGAAAAACATTTTTAAAAATGTAACGATCGCACCAGCTTGTGTCTGCTTTGCCGGTGCTTATTACCTGTTGCCGCCCGTGGTCCGTTTCACAGTACGCGGTGTTTTTCTCTGCCCGGGAAGTGTTTGGAAGTTAGACTGGTGTGATTTATGACTGGTCCGAAGGTTTGGAGAGGTGCACGGTTTGTGGACAACTCCTCGTCCAAGCCGAAACTAGCAGTCTCGCACCTCGTTGTTGGAGTCGGAGGAGTGGCACTTAAACACATCCTGTCTTCCCTGTACTTTACTCATCTACGCTCTGCCATCTAGCGGTTACTCACTTGATAGCAGCGTTCTGTGTTCCTGTTAAGAGCATTTTCTGTTGCATTGAATTGCTTAAAAAATAGGGGCTTATTGTTAGTATTTATAAAACTAATCTATTTTACATGTCTCATTGCCCTACAGAGTATGTTTTCTACATTTAATTCCCACCCACCACCACATCCACCACCACCACATCCACCACATCCACCGCCACCACATCCACCGCCGTATCCACCGCCGTATCCACCGCCGTATCCACCGCCGTATCCACCACCACATCCACCACCACATCCACCACCACATCCACCACCGCATCCACCGCCACATCCACCGCCACATCCACCACCACCACATCCACCACATCCACCACCACATCCACCGCCACCACTACATCCACCACCACTACATCCACCACCGTATCCACCACCACATCCACCGCATCCACCATGACATCCACCGCCACATCCACCACCGCATCCACCACCACATCCACCACCACATCCACCACCACATCCACCACCACATCCACCACCACCGCATCCACCACCACCGCATCCACCACCACTACATCCACCACCGCATCCACCACCACCACATCCACCGCATCCACCATGACATCCACCGCCACATCCACCGCCACATCCACCGCCACATCCACCGCCACATCCACCGCCACATCCACCACCACATCCACCACCGCATCCACCACATCCACCACCGCATCCACCACCACCGCATCCACCACCACCGCATCCACCACCACTACATCCACCACCGCATCCACCACCACTACATCCACCACCGCATCCACCATGACATCCACCGCCACATCCACCGCCACATCCACCGCCACATCCACCGCCACATCCACCGCCACATCCACCACCACATCCACCACCGCATCCACCACATCCACCACCGCATCCACCACCACCGCATCCACCACCACTACATCCACCACCGCATCCACCACCACCACATCCACCACATCCACCGCATCCACCATGACATCCACCGCCACATCCACCGCCACATCCACCGCCACATCCACCGCCACATCCACCGCCACATCCACCGCCACATCCACCACCACATCCACCACCGCATCCACCACATCCACCACCGCATCCACCACATCCACCGCCACATCCACCACCACCGCATCCACCACCACCGCATCCACCACCACTACATCCACCACCGCATCCACCACCACTACATCCACCACTACATCCACCACCACTACATCCACCACCACTACATCCACCACCGCATTCACCACCACTACATCCACCACCGCATTCACCACCACTACATCCACCACCGCATCCACCACCACTACATCCACCACCGCATCCACCATGACATCCACCGCCACATCCACCGCCACATCCACCGCCACATCCACCGCATCCACCATCACATCCACCATGACATCCACCGCATCCACCATCACATCCACCATCACATCCACCGCCACATCCACCACCACATCCACCACCATCGCATCCACCACCATCGCATTCACCACCACATCCACCTGACAAAGGTATTAATTTTGCTATTTTCAAAACCAACACATAAATAAAAAAATAAAAAAACTTTCCTAATGCGAGACCTATTGCATTTTCAATGCTTGTTCTCTTTCGGGTTGATTCTTAGAACCCTATGCTTTGCCTACCTCCAAAAGCTGTTGTACATTTAGATCCATCCTTTGCTGTGCGTTCCGCAATGCACGAGCATTAGTGGGTGGTATTTCTTGAGTGCCTTTTTGCCTCAATTTCTGGGCAGGATTAAATTCACTGAGGGAAGCTGAGCAGACACTTAAAGGCTTAAGTTGGTGTGTGCACATGCTGTGGCTGTGTCCGTTTCTTTGGAAAGGATTCATGTTAAAGCTACTATTGCAAATAGCCACCACAAGTGAAGCCCCTTGTGTTTCTTGAGGCTTACTGTGTCTTACTGTATCTTACTGGAACCTTTAAATAGATTGAGCTGGATTGTATTGGATTCAAATCAAAGCGCTATCTTATTTTATTATAATAATATGTCCAAAGCACCACAGAATTTGAAGATCTTGGTCCGTCAACCTGACAGGTCCATATGTTTGTCTAAACAAAAAAACTGTAACTTATACAAGCATTGATCAAAGTCCAAACACGTTCTAGGATATGGCACACAGATATTTCGTGCTGCAGTCTAGAACTATTTGGCTGTCTGCAAAGAATAATGTTTATGGTTTTAAAGAATATTACATAATAGTTTTCTTCACATATTAGTTTCTTTTTAAATAATGTTCATGATCTTCCATTTCATGACTATTGAAGGCTGGTCTTATTTTCGGCTTTTTAAGGAGTGCCTTGTGTTAGTGTTGGGCTTCTTTTTCAGTAAGATTTAGTTTTCTTTGTATTTCAGACCTGGCAACACTGCAGAAGTTTATAAGTAACTGCTAGCAGTAAATGCAGAGAGACAGGTGGTATCTGGGCCACAGAGGGAGTGACACTCAGCGGCGGCTTCTCCGCTAAGGCGGAGGAGCATAGCCCAACTGCTCTCAGAGCAGTGCAAAGGAAAAATTAAATGATAATAACAGAACGCTATCATTTTTTTTTTTAGTGTAGCTTGGTGCCCGATTAGGCCGGGGCAGGGCTGGGCTTGCTGTGTCAGAGGGAGAAGGGGTGGTATAATGTGAACCTTAAGTGTGCATGCCGGTGTGGACGGCCGTCTTGGGCCGGCCAAACCCTAATGCACACTTAGGGCCCAATTACGACTTTGGTGCAGTTGCGCCGACTCTCCGCTGGCGTGGCTGCGCCAAAGCGGCGTGAGGACTGCCCGCCCTATAATTACTTTTTTTTGTCATTAGCAGGTATTTCCTTTTCCGTTCCCACGTCAGTGTCTATAAAATAGGCACTGCAATGGGAACATCAAAGGAAGTTCCAGCACGACATGGACTGAAAAGTCCATTCCATGCTGGAACTTCTGTGCATCAGTGGCGGTGCGTCCATTGGGGGCGTTGGGGCGTTGCCCCACTAGCCATGGACGACTGTCACGCTGAGGCAGGATGGGATGTACATATTATAATGTGAGTGTAAGCGCGAACGAAACTTCTCTACGGCCGGCAACCAGTGGCGGCTGGTGACATTTGAAAGTGGTGAGGCGTAAATAATGCACTGTGGCGAGCGAGCGCAGCGAGTGAGGCCGAACCACCTATGGGGGGTCAGGGGGTTCTCCCATGAGAACATTTTGAAAAAAGTGGGAAAATGGTGCATTCTCAAGCACATTTGAGAAAGAGGTGGCTTGGCGAATACATCTCTGGGAGTAGCCAGTCTGCAAGTCTCATTGAGGGGATGAAGAAATATGATCACATCACCCCCATCCTGATTGAATTCTATTAGCTCCCCTTGATGGTCCTCTACAGCATCAAAACCAGCTGAATACTTTATGAACATTGCAAATGATGCAGTTGTTGTTCATGAAGTAGTTCAGCAAAGCCATCATGACTTGCTGCAGCACAACTTTTATCGTGACAGGCAGAGCACAGTTATCTAAAAATAAAGGCTGTTTTGGGTCAGATGTGGAAGGGGTAGTAGTGATGTTCAGAGTGCCTCAATAGTGCAGTCATGCTCATTCTATGTTAGATTAGTGCACCCTTTTCTCTCTCTACATCTTGCCCATATGTATATCTTATCTTCATAAGACTCCTTTCACTGACTACGTAATGCACTTCCCTGCATCTCCTTCACTTCACAAACATACAACACACCGACAACCCTGTAAGTACTGCATTTAGATTTACTTCTGCATTCTCAATATTTTGCCAACTTCCTTCACACAAAGTTGCATGGAATCACAATTGCAACTGGAATAAGTGACCATTGCTCTGCTTGCTTGCAGGGCGGCCAAGGACTGGATGACTAAGCAAGTATTCTGAACACCTTTTTGACCCAATAGACACCATGAAATATTCGCACTGCCTTCACGGCTTCACCTTTTGCTTCAGAGCTCTCAATGGTGGCACTTCAAGTGATCTATGCATCTTATAAAAACATGTCGGAATCGTTTTTCCTAAAAAGTGTTTTTTTTTTAAATCAGAAGGTAAAACAAAATTAAGCTGAACATTTGTTTGTTCACTACTCTAACAAATGGCAGCGGAAGGTTTGTGCTCCACCCCACAGCAGCTCCCATGTGCAAACACCTCACAAATCAGGCAGGAGTCATTGTTGATTGATTTCTTCTTTGCCTCTGATCAGCATGTTTATTAGTGCAGATTAGAAGAGCGTCTGAATGATCATTCATTCATTCTCCTTTGAGCGGCACTCATTGCCTTGATCTGGGGGGTACTTCAAAGGCAGGCTGTTCTACCCAGTTACACCTCCTGCAGGGCAATGCATGCTAGAAAATAATTCACACGCACTGCCTAATAGCCGGCAGTAATAGCCAGACAGGCAAATGCGTGGCCAAAGGTTGGCTGCAAAAAAACTCTGTTGCAGCAAAACCGTACCAACGAACAAACACATTGCTCTCATCAGGATATGAACAGTTTGGAAACAGAAGTCTACGATATATACAGTGTATATATAATATACAATTCTTTCACACAGCACTGCATTGGCACAGACAGAACACCAAAATAGAGAGCTCTCAGCTGACATGGGCCCACTGATTGCAACAAGCTTCCTTGCATGCCGTGTCATGACCCATAGATTCCCCTTCAGTACTAACCTTGGCCAGAGCCTAACCTCGTACAGAACCTAGATGCTCTACAGCTGTGTGGATTTCCTTTACTATCTGGCCAATATTTGCCATCAACATATCGCACCAAGGCTGAGGCATATACAGGTTCTCAGCCTCGGTGACCAATGCCTGTTATTACTATCAATATTCTTGCTGTCCCGTACCAGTCAGCTACGCTACTAAAGCTTAAGATCTAGACTAGTGTGCTACAGTGCTAACTAATTTCCCACGCACACCCACAAACTCCTTGGGGGAGTAACCATTCAGCAAAAGTGCTGTCTCCACTCGGCCACAACTGATCACGCAGCATGCTATTATTTAGATTTACCACCATCTGCTCAAACAACACAGAGTGTATTTTTTATTCAGAGGAATCAGCTTAGCAACACAGTTCAATGTGCCACAATCATCTGATCCTTGTTAGCACCACAAGTTAATATTCAAATACACTGTTTTTGTGCTGTGAATACCAGAAGCACAGTTCGAAGCGCTACATAATTGTTATGAACGTTACACATTTAAAAATATTCACTTAGCAAATAAATGTACGGAAGACTCTAAGCACCATAATTACCAGCGCACTGATGAGCGGCAGAGAAGAGAGGCGATTCACTCTGAGCTGCGGAGGACTGACCGCTCTGATGATTTAGCCTCCGTCCCCCCCTTCACGCTCCTTCCCCCCCTGCCTTGTTCTTTCCTCTTCCTGCTCTCTCACAGCGGGCCCCTCACTCCCTTCTGAAGTTTACCCCTGCCTCCCTCCTCACTCCCTCTTCTCGGTAACCTGCGGTCCCCTCGCTCCTCCTTTTATCTGCCAACACTTTGTTCCTCTCCTGGGCTCTCACTTTCATCTTGTCACCCGCTCTCCTCGGTCCTCGCTCCTCCCGGGGTCTCTCTCTCCTCTGTCCTTTCACTCTCCCCCACACTCTGTCCCTCTCCTCTGTGTCTCCTTCTCGTCTCGCTCTCAGCTCATGTCCCATCCTCTCGCTCTGTCTCCTCTCGGCACCTCTCTGTAATCCCTCTCTCTTCTTACTCTCTACTGCTCTTTCCCTTTTCTGCGCCCCTTCGCCCTCTCCTTCCTGTCTTGCCCCCCTCTCTTTCCTGCCTGCCCCTCCTCTCTCCTGTCTTGCCCCCTGCGCTCTCTCCTGCCTGCCCCCCTCTCTCCTGTCTTTTCCTGTTGTGTCCCCTGCGCCCTCTCCTGCCTGCCCCCCTCTCTCCTGTCTTTCCCTGTCTTGTCCACCCTCTCTCTCCTGCCTGTCCTCCCTCTCTCCTGTCTTTTCCTGTCTTGCCCCTCTCCTGTTTGCCCCGCTTTCTCTTGTCTTTCCCTGTTCTGTCCCCTTCTCCCTGTCTTGTCTTGCGCTCTCGGGTCTCACCCTGTCTTCCCGGTCCCTTCTCCCTCCTTGCCTCTGCTTCCTCTCTCCCCCCAGGCACGCGGGTCCCTCCTGCCCTCGGAGGATGAGCTCCTGGTCGCTCTGCACTTTCTTGCTGCTCTTGGAGATGGTGAGATCGGAAGCACGTAGGAGCCCTCTCAGTCTTTGGGGAACTTGAAAGGTGTGTGTGTGCCCCGGGCCCGCCCCCCTCCCCACCCCCCCAACAACACACTGCCCCGGCCCCCACCACATTCCTCTTGGGAACGCAGGGACTCCCGGAGCGCGCCTCGCCTGAAATTAAACCCGCTATGTTACTTATTTGCCGCAAAATTATTTAATTGCAAAGCCTGGAAGCGACAGCAAAAGGAGGGTGCCGGAGAGTGAGGCTGAGACCCCCAGTACCACCAGAGAGTTCGGTACAGGTCCAGGAGTGTTGCGCAGGGGACGGCATCGGCAAGGGTAATAAAATAAAGAAAACCTTACCTTCCTCCGGACCTCGGCTCGGCTCCTTCTCCACACCCCGGGCCGAATCACACGCCGTGCCGCCGCCTCAGAGACTCGAGTGTTCCATCATCAGTTGTTTGAAATGCACCCAGTCTGTGCTGGAGTCTCAGCCAATCCTGGCGCTGCATTAGCAGCACCACTGCGCCAGGATTGGCTAAGAGCAGGGTTACGTCCTGCCCTTATGAGACCCCGGGGGCCCGGGTCCCTTGCCCTCTGACTCGCTGTTGGGGAGGGAGGGGAAGGTACTGTAACATGAGCGCATGCGCGGGCAAGTCGAAAAATCGAGTAGCCAGACATTGACATGCGCAGACTGCAGCTGCGCTGTTTCTGCAGACTGCTTGCTGTACTGTGTATGTGATGTCAATCACTGCCACAGCCCCGCCCCCACACCTTCCGCGATGTCAGCCAGCCAGCCTTGTCCCGGTAATTATTGAGCTAGGGTTGGCGGCCGCAGAGAAGTTTCGTTCGCGCTTACACACACATTATAATATGTACATCCCATCCTGCCTCAGCGTGACGGTCGTCCATGGCTAGTGGGGCAACGCCCCAACGCCCCCAATGGATGCACCGCCGCTGCTTCTGAAGATAAGATATACATATGGGCAAGATGTAGAGAGAGAAAAGGGTGCACTAATCTAACATAGAATGAGCATGACTGCACTATTGAGGCACTCTGAACATCACTACTACCCCTTCCACATCTGACCCAAAACAGCCTTTATTTTTAGATAACTGTGCTCTGCCTGTCACGATAAAAGTTGTGCTGCAGCAAGTCATGATGGCTTTGCTGAACTACTTCATGAACAACAACTGCATCATTTGCAATGTTCATAAAGTATTCAGCTGGTTTTGATGCTGTAGAGGACCATCAAAGGGAGCTAATAGAATTCAATCAGGATGGGGGTGATGTGATCATATTTCTTCATCCCCTCAATGAGACTTGCAGACTGGCTACTCCCAGAGATGTATTCGCCAAGCCACCTCTTTCTCAAATGTGCTTGAGAATGCACCATTTTCCCACTTTTTTCAAAATGTTCTCGTGGGAGAACCCCCCGACCCCCCATAGGTGGTTCGGCCTCACTCTCTGCGCTCGCTCGCCACAGTGCAGTATTTACGCCTCACCACTTTCACAATGCGCGAGGCTCAAGGGCATCCTTTCTTTCCTCACCACCACTGTTTTCATGGAGGAAAGACCTCCGTGAAATCATTGGCGGTGAGGAAAGTCGTTATATGCTTGACTGCTGCAGTCCCCCCAAGCATGTGTGGGAGGGTATACTCAGACGTGAGTCCCTTGCTCATTGCACCATCAGGATTCAAGCAAGCCGGGCCGAAGAAGGCTGTGATGCCAGAAACCGGTCCCCGGAAGCTTGTTTCCTTCCCAGTATAAAAATTGGCTTGGTAGTTTGGTTTGCCCTGTTCCCATCATGCACTGGGACAGGAACAGACTAATTTGCATATAGCCAGGTTCTGAGCTGGGATGGGGCAGTGAGCTAAAAAACGGTGATGGATTAAAACCATGATCTCTTGACTTGGTAAGAGTATTCTGCATCATTCAGAAGCTCTGTCCATCACCACCCCCCTTTTCCAAAATCGGTTTTATCCACACTATGTGTGGGAGGGTATAATCAGACGTGAGTCCCTTGCTCATTGCACCATCAGGATTCAAGCAAGCCGGGCCGAAGAAGGCTGTGATGCCAAAAACCGGTCCCCGGAAGCTTGTTTCCTTCCCAGTATAAGAATTGGCTTGGTAGTTTGGTTTGTCCTGTTCCCATCATGCACTGGGACAGGAACAGACTAATTTGCATATAGCCAGGTTCTGAGCTGGGATGGTGCAGTGAGCTAAAAAACGGTGATGGATTAAAACCATGATCTCTTGACTTGGTAAGAGTATTCTGCATCATTCAGAAGCTCTGTCCATCACCACCCCCCTTTTCCAAAATCAGTCCCCCCAAGCATATACATGCCTCTGGACTGCCCCGCCACAACCATTGAACGCCGGTTCCCTTCTGGAGCCAGCCATCTCAATGTGACGCAACCACTAGGGTCATAATGAGCTGGTCACACATCCGCCATCGCTGCACCACCACAAGTCTGGCGGTCCTCCAACCGCCAGACTTGTAATTGGGCCCTAAGCATGTTCTTTTCCTGGCTGTATTGTTCAGCCTCGGTGGAGAACATGCACAGGCTCCCACTTTCAGTCTGAGCGCTGAAGCACGGCGTTCAGACCAATCCCGACGCTGCTGTCATTCTGGTGACAGCAGCATCATGATTGGCTCGGGGAGTCTGAGAGCCTGGGTGCTGCCGGGAGCCAGGAGAACAGCAAGGACTGAGGAGTTGCGAAGGCTGGTGATGAGCAGGTAAGTCTTCTTTTTTTCTATTTTTCTAAACCCTGCTCCTTGCCACCATTCCCTACCAGTCACCACTGCCTGAATCTTCTGTGCAATGGCTGTTAGAGAAGTGGTATTTCTATAGACTGTTGCAAAGAATTTCAGTAAGGTTTCATGGAATTCCTTTTAATCTCTAGCCAACGTAGGCTAAGATGTGGGAGGGTGGTGCAACTCCTTTAGCCGACGTGGGCTCAGAAGTGGAAGGCAATTGCAGCTCCCAGAACTGTGACCTTTCACATTTTCAGCTGAGAGTATCGCGTCTGCAGGTGCAAAGTGAAAACAGGATGCGGCCCTGGAAAATATTCCGAAAGTGATCCATATATTCTATCCATCACTCGGCATTCTATGATTCATTTAGAGATGAGGGGTGTGGGGATTTTGCTAATAATTGCCAGATACCCAATTTCCCCTGCTCCTGATTTTCCCAGGACATTTATAGTTTAAATTTCTTTATTGGGTTTTCAAACATCACAAAAACAAACGAGGCATATTTGTATCAGCATTTCGGGACTCCGTCTAAGCGGGGCATCATGCAGTGGGACATAACACCCCCCCAACACCATCCTCCCTCTACCACCCCAGCCCCTGGACCTGGTGACCAAAACAATAAGGAAGAGAAATAATAGTGAGAGCTGGATTACTCCTTTAAGGTGTGACACTAATGATGGTCTTTAGTTGAAGGCCGTATGACATTCAGAAGGTGCAGCAGGCGAAGGTATTTAGGGCAGTTCCTGGAATTCTGAAGTTAATAAAGTCAGAAATGGTGCCCATAGTTTAGGAAATGCCGATCCCTGGTTAGACAGAGAGATGATGCATTCCATCCCCAGTGTATACCACATTTGATGTAACCAGCCTAGGTGCGTCGGATGTGCTCTGTACCCCAGTGGGAGAGAATATTTTGCAAGGCCGCACCCAAGGCCAATCCGATTCATTTCCCCCGTCGGGACTTGAAGGGGAAGGTGACAGGGGTTGAGAAACCTAAGATCAAGTAAGCAAGGAATCTTGGGAGCTCTGTGTCCAAGTTTGTGTCAATGTTCGTGAGCACCTGCGACCAGTAGTACCTAGGTTTCGGGCATTCCCACAAGATGTGTAGAAGCGTACCTGGAGAGCCACATGGGCGCCAGCACTTTGGGGATTTGGACTGATTATATTTATGAATCTGATGGGGTGTGTAATACCAGTAGGTGACAATCTTTGTGGCCGTCTCAATGCTGGCCACGTTATTGCACAGTGTGTCTTGCCCTATAGTAAATGTCAGCCTATTCTTTAGTTGTGAGCTCCCTGTAGGAAAGTAGGATCAGCTTCTTATTGTTACCCCCACTTTTTGCTTGATGTTGCACTGTTTTCGACTAGTCTGACTGGGATCCTTCTAATCAGGACCCCAGTCTATCTGCTTTCTCCCTTAAATTGACATACATGTACCTTGGTACACTCCAGATTGGAGACTGGGGTACCCTTATAAGTCCCTAGTATATGGTACTCATGTACCAAGGGCATAAGTACCCCAGAGGCCTCCCATGGGCTAAAGCATGTATTATGCCACCCATGAGAGGCCATGCAAAATGGAACTACAGGTCTGCTATTGCAGCCTGTGTAAGCTGGTGCTTGCACCACTTACTTTTTATATAGGTTCTTTATATCTATTGGTCACAACACTAAAAACGTATAAGTCACCCCTATAGCAGGCCTTATCAATCCTGAAGGCATGGTGCAGGGTTTTATGTGAGAGAGTTCCCCTGCATGAGCAGAGCCTCTCTGCAGCCTTCGGAGACCATTCTCCCGGGTTGTCTGTGGCTCTGCCGGACATATAGGTAGAGGTGCATTATAACCTTGCGGTAAATGCTATATCGAAAGCGGCTGCATAGGAACATATTTGGTATCAAATACCTTGGAATCATACCTCACACCCATAACCGATGTGGGAGGTATGATTCCACCCTTCAGAATCAAGCTTCATGGGGTCACTGGTCTATGTGGTGACTTCTCGAACTGAACAGCACAAAATGGATGCTGCCGACCAGAGACACATTTCTGCCCTCCTGCTGTTGAGCCAAGCTCGAGCAGAGGAAGGCAGCACAATAGGCATCCTGTCATAGAGAGGTGTGACCACCTCCCAGACAGGATTTAGTGTATTGGGGCTGGGTGGGTGCACCCTGAGAGTGCCTGAAAGTCTGCACTGGGGGCACATTTGGTGTCCCTATGCATTGTCCAGCTCAAACCAGTTCTAGGAGCCATTGGCTCCTTCTCTGGTGCAAAAACGGACAAAGGACATGGGTGCAACCACCCCTCTGTCCTGACCCTCCCCTAGGAGGGTCCCTCGAATCTGCCCAACCCCTTCCAGTGGGTACAAAAGGGCTTACCTGGCTGTAAGACTTTAGATTTTACGTAGACAAGATTCTACAAGAAGAAACCACTGACCTTCAACCATCTGGACACTCTGGACTTTGCTGGACTTCGACTGGGCCCGACTTCGTCTCCTTCTCCGTCCAAAGCTTTGTCTGTGCCCTTGTTCCATACAGGCTCTGTGCAGGACCTGTGGTGCACTAAGGACAACTGAAGAATCTCCCTTGGAGTGAAGGAGTCACTCCCCTGCATTTACAGGTACCTTAACACAACTGACCAGTCTGCTGCTCCTAAGCTCCTGTGGATTCCAAAGATTTCAGCAACAGAGGAGGTAAGTATTCAAAGGTCCCTCAGGTTGATCTACCCTCTCAGCAAGTTTGAGGCCAGTATCCCTCGGGTGGACTGCATAACCTGAACCCCTGTGCACCACATCCATTTGCAGATGCATATGCTTGTTGGCAATTCCCGAGCTTAAGCATTGGTCTCTGTGTAGTCCTGACCCTAAGCAGTATTTGTACTGAAGAACTCCGGCCTCCTCGCACTGAGTTCTCCGTGGGCTGGAACTTTGCAATCTTGCTCGAGGTCCCCTCGAGACTCCTGGTCATTTGGCCTGTGGGTCCCCCTGAGGCCCATCTTGATTTTTGTTGGGCTTTCCTGGTTGTTCCAGACGTGCCCTGACTCTCCATTGCTTAGTGAGTCCCCTGGACATTGCTGGTCCACACCGTAACCTGCTTGATCTTCCTGCGTTGGTTGCTTTTGCCAAGGATTGTTGGTGCTCCAGCCAGACACCGACCCTCAGCACTCGACATCCTGTGTTGGACAGCTCACCTCCGGCTCCTGGTTGTCTTTGACATCTCCTGGTCCTCCTGGCTTCAGAGTCAAGCATCCCTTCTTCACGCCTGAAGCACGCGACATCGGTGGGCATTCGTCTACCGAGCCCCTGGTCACTCTGAAGTGACCCAGACACTGTCCCCTCTGCTTTCAGGTTCCTTCCTTCCAGAATCCAGGCTTGGATTCCACCGGACCCTTTTCACCTTCAAGGCAGCAGTAATTGTTCACAGCCCTCCACTGAGAATGACGGTGGTTTACGACACCACTCCAGACCTATGCACCCGGCTCCTCTGGGAAAGGTTACTCGGGTACTACGGTATCCAGGGGTGGGGTGGCTCTCCAACCTCTTTAGTTCCAAATGGTTTGCTCGAAGTCCTCCTGGAGTGGTCCTTAAAATTGTAACCGCGACTTCCCCATAGAATTATACGGAGCCCGAGGTTGTGTTAACACACTGCACCTCTCCTCCATGGGGTCCCTATCTACCCACCGTTGATGGTTCCTTGGGGTCCCAGCGATCCTACATGTTCTAGACCTTGTCTTGACTCAAGTCGTGATTGTTATACCACTATTTTAGTATATGGTTTGGTCTCCCCCTGGAGCCCATTGTGTATTGTGCTACTTGCAACTGTTCTACTGATCTCGTATTGTGTTCTTTGTGTTCTATCCTCGTGTAGAGGATACTAAAGAGTGTTATATTAATAAATACATATTTTTTTATGTAACTACTGTGTGTAGTTCTCCTTTCATTTAGTCAATATAAGAGGTGATATTCTGGTAAAACAAGCTGCTTTACATTCCTTCAAGATTAAGCCTGAAAGCTGCTCTCCACAGCTACCACTTGGATTGCTTTCTCAAGGTTACCTTTGACCTCATACATCATAAGGGTCATTTGGACTGGTGCACGGTGCCCACTTTAATTAGTGGACAGCATATACCAGGCCAATTTCTTACACTCCCAGCCTATTTCTGATACCTAACGTATTTGGCTCTTGGATTTGGGGACCTCTGTATGTGAGTTGATGAAGAGGTGTAGATCTGAGACCTGGCGTGTGCTGGATGTCCTCAACAAGAGCCAGCGTTCGAAGGGGGTAAGTTGTTGCGCTGTGCCAGGGCGAATAGAGGGATGCAAGCAACGCCCAGTGTCGGATCTGAGTGTAATGCCAACGCTCCGTTTCAGGAAGTGCATATTCTGCAAGGAGGGACTTAAAGGTGAGTGGACCCTCCGGGTCGAACAAGTGACCCACCGACCTGTAGCCTGCGTGCCTCCATACCTGGAATGAGGGGTCCTGGGAGCTCGGTTGAAAATCTGGGTTGTTGACTATGGGGGTAAGTGGTGAGGGAATGTTTGTGAGGCCCCTTTGTGCCGCTAAACTGTCCCAGACTGCCAGTGATGCCTTGGTAATGGGCTTGAGGTATAGCGATTTGGGCCGTGCTTGTTTAGGGAGTGATAGAATGAGCCATATTGCCTGGCCCACCAGTGCCCGGTCCATAAACAACCAGTTCTTTTCAGATTCAGCACATGACCATTCCACTAAGACCCTCAGTTGGGTGGCCTGTAGTAGCGGAAAAGATCGGGGATTTCCAGGCCACCCTCATTTGGGGAACGGTAGCTGAGATCTCCACGGAGACGAGGGCGCTTGTCTGCCCACACAAATCTGTTCATTTCTTGTTGAAGCAAAAGCAGTGTCAGGGGCAGGGGTGAGGCTGGGAGTACCTGGAAGAGAAACAGGATGTTGGGGAGGATCCTCATTTTAATTGCCGATATACGTCCTAACCAGGACAAGGAGTAGGACCGCCACTGACGAGGTCGGATTTGATCTGGTGGATACATTTTTGATAGCTAAGAGCGACAGTGTCTGTGATGGTAGATGTTATCTGGAGGCCTAGGTATGGGATGGATACCGGAGCCCATTGCATGGGCAGGGCCTGACGCAAAGTGTCTAATGTCTGTGGCCAGAGAGTGAGATCCCACAACATTTAAAGGTGGGCAAACCACTGTGTTTCAGATGATGTGCATCTGCTGGCTTCGCCATCAGAATCACCTTCACACGCACCAGCTGCCACACAAACTCTCATGAGGCCAGATGGGTGCACTACTTAGTGCAGGGCTTAAGGTGCCAGGTATCCAATCTTTTTTCCTGCACAGGTCCGCCATGCAGAAACAACACAATACATTTTTCCAACATACTGGGAGGACAGTCCAAGCAGATGAAGAACATTTTTAAAAAACAAAAAAAAGCTGTCTGGTCCTTCATGCTGCCATGGTATTCCACACTGGCTCGCTGATATAGTGCAATTTCACCAAAAGTGATCTTGCTGTGTCAGAGGAAACAGTTTTGATGAAAGATCGACTCTACACATGAATCTGCCAAATACAAGTTTAATCCAACAGAATGGCGAGTAACTATGCGATCCCATATTTTCAAGCCGGATATCCACATGGAATTCACAATTTTGTGGAGTTTAACACAGATATTTACCCCCTGTTCTGCGCAGATGGTAAATGTCTATGAGGTGGCCAAAATAAAGTGAAAAGTATTGACTAATCTTGGTAATTAAGCTCATAGTGTAACAAAAATGTTTAATATCCAAGTTTTTAAACAGAATATAAATTGTGCTTTTAGCCTTTTCTTTTAATACTCCAGAGTTCACCAGACTATTGAAAATACGGCAGAGTACGGTAAAGTGAATTTGTCAAAATAGCAGGACTAAATTGTAAATTGACCTTTGAATTACTAATAGGCGTGTTGTCCCTGCTCACCTGTAACCCATATAACGGGCTCTGAATTCAGTCAAGTAAGCTCCCATAATGATCTCTGAACCATTAGTAGCTCATATACCCTGAGAGGTGCACTAGCCCAAGCTGCAAAGAGAAAGTGTGGAGCAGAGACAAGACAAGTTACAGAAAATAAAGGGTCCGGTGAGGTCAGGCAGCATGTCGCGTATAGCGGTAGTAAAGCTAGGCTAAAACGATTAAACCCCCAATCATCTTTTAATCTAGAAATATAACTAAAAATAAAGCCTGGCCAATGGAAGGAGCTCTCCCATCGGACTCCCGAGTTAAGGGATCACCATCGGCGTAAATCCCTGCTTAACTCTGCACATCGAGCCATCAAAAACGACTAATTGACTCAGCAATATGCTCCTTAACTGAATTTCCATATAACACCCGATTTGCTGGACACTAGACGACTCCTCTCGGCAGCGGACTCTGGCTGGTGATTTAAGGTTTCCTCGACAAGGCTTCCCGGGGCTGCTCTCTCCGTGATCGAGCGCTCGACAGCCTGGCTTCCCTCTCCACATGGCCCGGCGCGCTCTCTCAGCTGCATCCACCGGCATCCACCGGTAAGCCCATCGATGCTCTCATAAATTTATACCTGTGGCTCCTCTTTGGCGTCAGCGGAGGTGTTTTGGAGATCTTCGAGTCGTTGGGTCGGGGTGATTTTTGTTGCCTGGATTGCTGAGATGAGCGCTCACCAGCTTCCCAACATGGCGGCACGACATCGGAGGAGCAGCGTTATTGCTGGCTCCTGCTGAGACAGCTGGGGGAGGACTTGCCGTCGGAGATCGCCCACCTCGCCCGACTGCTAAACAGGCAAGAAGCGCTAGTGATGGTAAGGTCTGCACCAAGCGCCGCATCTCTACTGCAGCCTCCGCCGGTGCCTGACTCTAAAATGGCGGCTGCCATTGCCCGCACGGCGGGTGTTTTCGGGATTCAACATCTGAGGCGCCCGTTCTCCTGGCAGTTCCTGAGGTGAGGGACTTCATTTGGGCGCTCAGTGCCTTCTGCGTCCATAGCTCCCACATATTGCTGCCATATATCTGCTGCCTGCTTGCCCCCCTGCCGGCCCGCCACCGATTCCCACACAACTACCAGGGTGCACTAACAGCGTCAACACAGCCTTCACTGCCCTGCGCACCCTCATCCCTACCGAGCCCGCCGACCGCAAGCTCTCCAAGATCAAGACGCGCCTGTGGCTGGCAACGTGCTGTTGGTGGGCGACGGGCAGCCGTGCCACACCACTACCTTCTACCAACACCACCAGCACCACCAGCAGGGCAGCAGCCCAACCAGATCTGCTCCTTCTGCCTCAGCAACCAACGCAAGCAGAGCCCCACGTTCGTGAGGAACTACCTCGCGAACCTTAGGGGAGATTAACTTTGGACTCCCTCCTTTGACTATCACCTACCCAGACGGACTTTCGGGCAAACGCTCCCGCGTCTCTCCTGACCTTATCTTCCCCCTCTCCCCTCTCCCTTCCCCCAACCCTCTCCCCTCTCCGCTCCTACTCTTTCCAGCTTCTATCCTCTGCCTTCACCTGCCCCTGTCCCCACTATGTTTCTCAGTGAACCTCTTCCCTCGACACTTGAGACCGAACTATTTTGTCTGACGCCCGATGGAGCTACCTGTTTTAGCTATAGGGGAGATAGGCAATGGATACCCTTCTTGGTCGTCACCTACCCAGTCGGTCTTTAGACAGACTTCTGTTTGTCTCTACGGTTGTCTCTTCCCTTATCCTCACTTTCTCACCTCCCCTACCCCCCACTACTTCTCTCTCTCCTTTCTCTCCTCTCCTAATGTATTGCTGATTGTTTGATATAATGTGTAATTGTCGATCTTTTTCTGTTATATTGTTGAACCACATTGTTGCACTTCCCTTCGTCTCTCCTGTCGTCTCCTCCCACATCCTCCCTCTAGTTATGTCTCTCCTTCTCTCCTCTCTCAATATATTGAGACGGAACTATTTTGTCTGATGCCCGATGGAGCTACATGGTTTAGCTATAGGGGAGATGGGCCGTGGATTCCCTCCTTGGTCGTCACCTACCCAGTCGGTCTTTAGACAGACTTCTTTTCGTCTCTCCTTATTGTCTCTTCCCTTATCCTCACTTTCTCACCTCCCTTACCCCCCACTACTTTTCTCTCTCCTTTTTCTCCTCTCCTAATGTACTTCTGATTGTTTGATGTAATTGTGTAATTGCTGATCTTTTTCTGTTATATTGTTGAACCACTTTGTTGCACTTCCCTTCGTCTCTCCTGTCGTCTCCTCCCACATACTCCCTCTGGTCATGTCTCTCCTTCTCTCCTCTCTCAATGTATTGAGATTGAACTATTTTGTCTGATGCCCAATGGAGCTACCTGGTTTAGCTATAGGGGAGATGGGCCTGGATTCCCTCCTTGGTCGTCACTTACCTAGTCGGTCTTTAGGCAGACTTCTTTTCGTCTCTCCTTATTGTCTCTTCCCTTATCCTCACTTTCTCACTTCCTCTCCCCCCAACTACTTTTCTCTCTCCTTTCTCTCCTCTCCTAATGTATTGCTGAGTGTTTGATGTAATTGTGTACTTGTTGATTTTGTTCTGTTATATTGTTGAACCACATTGTTACCCTTCCTTTCGTCTCTCCTGTCCTCTCCTCCCGCATCCTCCCTCTATTTTATGTTTCTCCTTCTCTCCTCTCTCAATGTATCGAGACTGAACTATTTTGTCGGATGCCCGATGGAGCTACTTGGTTTAGCTATAGGTTAGATGGGCCTTGGAATCCCTCCTTGGTCGTCACCTACCCAGTCGGTCTTTTGACAGACTTCTTTTCGTCTCTCCTTATTGTCTCTTCCCTTATCCTCCCTCTCTCACCTCCCCTGCCCCCTCCACTACTTCTCTCTCCTTTCTCTCCCCTCCGAATTGAATTGCCTATTTTTTATGTATTGTGTAAGTGTTGAATTTGTTCTGTTACATTGTTGATTCTCATGTAAAGCGCTCTGATACTTTCGGGTCTAGCCAGTGCTATATAAAACTCTTTAAAATAAAAAATATAAAAAAATAAAATGAAAAAAAATTGCCTTTATCTCAGGAGGGAGCCAAAATTTCCAAGCATCACACTCATATCTAAATTCACGAATATGATCTGGCTACCTCTCTGTTCCTCATTGCCAATACTCATTAAACACTGGAAAGCCCAGGTGGCACCAGGTATATGAAGACCCCTGCCTGTGAAGTGACCCAACTGGAGGCGGGCGGTAATCTGCCTCCTTTCAGATACATCAAAACCCTGTGTGGTGGTCGAATAAAGTTAGAGGGATGTACAGCGTGTCCAGGGAAAGGAGCCCTAAGCTGCTGCCTGCTGAACTGCTGACTCGGCAGCCACATGTGTGCCCCAACCTTGAATTTGAATACTCCTTACTGCATGAGTATTACTTTTCACTGAATGTTAAATACAAAGTGCATAGTTGTAGTATTGCATACACCTAATGGTACTTACAATATAATGCCTAGATCAACAACAGTTTTGGCTATGCCACTAGGAACGTTTTCTATTCATTCTGTTTGGATGCTCAGGTTGCATGGTATTTCTTATTTTCTCATCAAATGTTCACCTCTCTTCACTGTGGTGTAATCTCTCGCAGCATTGTCCAGACAGCACATGTACCCCCTCAACAGAGGTCAGCATTAGGGGCTTGCTTCCAGCAGCATCGTGTGCGGTTGTGGGTGTCTTCACTGCATGAAGCCATTGACATGAACGCTTCAGCATTAACTCACCACTAGAGATGGATGCGTGTACATCAAGCAGGATTTGCATTCAAGCATCCAAGAGGCCCACATACCTAAGGTGCTCTTTAGGAATTCCCCAAGATTCAGAAGGGCCAATCCTCTACACTCTACATCTATCCACATCAAGGACTAGTGTGCAGATTCTGGATGACTGTTAATGGTGCGTATATCCTTAATGAGTCGCAATTCAGAGAGGTCCATTAATTCAGTTTCACCCCTAATCTGGAACAGTCATGAGGAGAACACGAAGCAAGGTGGTCGTAGAAAGGGCACGAGCCCTGATCAAAGAAAAACCTTAGTTTATTAAAGTACCTATTCTATGTTTACGGGCGGTTCAGTATGTCAGAACGAGAAAATTGGGTGACAAAGATCTCCCGAACACACGAAACATACCGAGGAAGTCTTGCCAAGGACAAAAAAGTTGAAGTTCAGACCCCCTCAGATCCCAGAAGTCCAGTGGTGTCGAAACAATGTTTAGAGTGGTGGTGCTGACATTAATGCATATCACTGAGGTCAAAGGGATTTTGAAAAATCCATGCCTCATACCAAAAAGCAAGTGTAGCAATTGTGCACACCTATTCAGCACAAAGTGGTAAGGGTGAGGAATGTAGCCGGTGGTGTATTTTGGAGCAATGGTGATGCAGAGAACTGTCATTAACAGGTATCTGAGGTTGCCTTGAAATGTCCACCAAATTTGCATAGGCATGCAGTTTTACTGGTAAAACTAAATGGCGTAAAAACGATAAAGTGGGGAAACCGGATTTCAGCAAATATTTATCTTTCGTTTCCAGTACCCCAACATGATTGTCACCTAGATCCCTTTTACATAATCTTCTTTGCATTCAGGGAAATAAAAGTACACTCCAGTATTCAAAATAAGCAGCAATGTGTCGGAAGACAGAGCCTGACATTTGACTTTGGGCCAGATGTAGGTTGCCAAATACAGGTGGCCGTTACCGACCGGTATTTGGGATTTGACATGTAGGTGGCCTGAATTGTACCGATTCGGTAAATTTACCGATACGGTAAAATACCGAATCGGTAAAGTTACCGAATCGGTAAATCCAGATGTAGGTGGCACTTTAAACTGTGCCACAGGCCATTACCGATTCATAATTTACCACCAAATAATATTTGGTGGTAAATTATGAATTTCTGTGTACATGCACATCTGTGCATGTACACCGATGCCATGTGGCACACATACATGCCCTAAGGGCATGTATGGGTGTCACATTGCACACAAGCCAGAATCTGGGGTGCAACAGGGTGTCAAAGTGACACCCTAACCCCCTTGTAAATTCGGTAATTTTACCGAATCGGTATTTACCAATTCGATAATTGCCATTGATTCCAATGGGCCTCAAGGCCCATAGGAATCAATGGCAATTACCGAATCTGTAAATACCGATTCGGTAATTACTGATTTGGTAATTGAATCGGTAAAAATACCTACATCCCAATTGTCAGTTCTTAAATACAGAATCGGTATGATTCGGTATTTAAGAATCGGTAATCTGGGATTACCTACATCTGGCCCTTTGTCTTTAAACACACAGCAAATTCAAAAAGATAAACACATATTAAGATAAACACGCCATCCTCGTTTTTTCCCTCACTCACTCTACCTCAAAGCGCCAGGAAGCCTTTGGTGTCAGCGCGCTCTATAAATTGCACTTAAGATAAGATAAGATAAGATAAAGGCATCTTTATTTTCCAAGGAGAGACTGACAAGCTCTTATACTGGGTGCCATGATTGTACGCTCTCGCTCGGCTCGACCACTGGGAACTTTAGTGACTAAAGTGAGCAAATGCTCACTCTATTCGTGTGTTAGGAGTGAAGTAACCACAAACAGGAGAAAAAGTTATGGCAGGGGAACTGCTGGGTGAAATACTGCTGCACAGTTCCCCATCAATGATCGAAGAAAGAAATTAAAGTTGATGTACTAGTTTGTCATCTACAAGGACCCCTCCCCCACTGATGCCCATGAGTAGGTGCTGGTGAATGTAAAACCAGGCTAACCAGATATATATGCCTCATATAGGTTAGCACACCTCCGAGCTTACGAAACTAGAATAATTGCTGGGGAAAAAGTTGACTATCCTGAATTGTAAGGCCTGATATAACTTGATGAGTTAACTAGGCTCTTTTGTGCTTCCTCCAGAGTAAAAAGCAACACAACAGCAGGTCAATTACACTTGAACAACAAGGTAAATAAAACGATTAATGTATTAATGCTAAAGTAAGTTTGTTACGCATATCCAAAATCCTATATGCAGAAAGGTTTCTACACTGCTATTATTTTTTTTTTTTTTTTTTTTTTTTTTATATTTATATAGCGCGCACATACCCTAAGGCCTCGCAGCGCTTGAACTGAATAGTGTGGTGAGCAGATAGCAAGATTAACACATTTTGGCAAACAGGTAAGTTTTTAATGTCTTCCTAAAGACCATCAGATTGCTGATTTCCCGCATATTTGGCGGGAGCGAATTCCACATCTTAGCTGCTAAGTGTGAAAACGCCCGGCCTCCCCAGCGAGCCTTATTGACTTTAGTTGTCGTGGCAAGATGAAGGACGCTGGAACGAAGGGTTCTCGATGGAACGTAAGGTACGACCCGAGGGCGCAGAATGGCTGGGCCTGTTCGGTGAAAAGCTTTGTGCACAATGCACATAGCTTTAAAATGCATTCTGGCAGCTATTGGAAGCCAGTGGAGTTCTTTTAAAGCCTTCTTTGCTGATTGGCCACGGGGGATGCCGAACAAGAGTCGAGCAGCACAGTTCTGTGTAACTTGAAGTCTGTTGATCACTGCTACCGGGGCACCCAAATATAATGCATTTCCATAATCCAGGCGGGAGAGTATCAAGGCCTGAACCATGATTCTCCGCGCCTGGAAAGGAAGCAATGGGAGAATCTTCCGGAGCATTCTCAACAGACCAATGCAGATGGAAGCAGTTTTAGTGGCCTGCACAGAAAAATCCAATGCTTTATCAAGCCAGACTCCGAGGCTTTTGATGTGGGGTTTCGGCAAGGGAGGAGCGCCAAGACAGGCGGGCCAGATGGGAACCAGGATGGTCGGTGCGGGGTTGCCCAGTAGCATAATCTCCGTCTTCTCCCCGTTGAGTCTGAGACATGAGGAATGCATCCACTTGGCTACTGCCTCTAGACAGGGCCCTAAGGTGTTGGATGAACCCTCCGTGTGATCCAGGGAGACCACAAGTTGGGTATCATCCGCGTAGGTGATAATACGCACACCGAAGGGCTGTACTATCCCTGCCAGAGGACTCATGTAGACATTAAAGAGCGTGGGGCTCAGGGCCGAGCCCTGAGGAACCCCGCAGCTCAGAGGGTGTTTCGAGGATGCTACCTCGCCCTCAAACACCTGGAAGAAGCGCTCATCCAGGAAGGAGGTCAGCCATTTCAGGGCCGCGCCCGACACGCCCATGCCTTTTAGACGATGTAATAATGTGGCATGGTTAACCGTGTCGAACGCGGCACTGAGATCTAATAATATAATGGCCGCCTTCCCTCCCTGGTCCAGCACAGATCTTGTTTCTTCCGTTACTGCAAGTAAAGCAGTTTCGGTGCCATGTTGAGGGCGGAATCCCGTCTGGGAGGCACAAAGTAGGTCATTGGACTCCAGATACTCTACCAAGATGTTATTGATGTGCCTCTCTAGCAACTTACTCGTCCAAGGGAGAAGGGAGATGGGGCGGAAGTTAGCCAAGTTGTTCTGGTCTAATGAAGGTTTTTTAAGAAGGGCCCTGACCATTGCACGTTTCCACTGGGCAGGGACCACGCTGGAAACAATGGACGAGTTTAGGACATCTAAGATAACAGGACATATTGCCTCGCTGACCTTAAGGAGGGTCTGAGGAGGTGCAGGATCATTAGGAGATCCTGAGGTGACTTTAGAAAAAATTTTCTTCAATGCAGTTGAATCAAGAAGAGGGAACTCCTCGAGCGAGCTGTGGACTGGAACGTCCGCTTTAAGGTCAGCAGTAATGTCCCGCTTCTCTGTATCAGTAGGAAAGGAGGAATAGATGGCCAAAATTTTCTGAGAGAAAAAAGTTGCCAAATTATTGCATCGAGCTAGCGCCCCAGCAGGGGAGACGCACTCAGGGGGGGGAGAGATTAGTGACTTAGCTATTTTAAATATTTCTCTGGGTGAGTTAGCAGCTGACTTGATTTTAGAGTCATAAAATTGGATTTGCGCGCTTTTCATTTCACTCTTATATGATTTAATCGCAGCTCTATACTCGGATTTCTTAGATTGTGAGTATTTTCAGGCTACCTAAACTGATGTAAATTTCATTGACCTAAAAAGAATGAAATACCAAGTTCTTTTGATGCTACCACGTGCAGATTACACACAGATCTCATCAGTTAATGTGTAAACAACTGAGCTCAATCAAAATGAGTGTTAGACCGGCCACCCTTAGGTTGGTCTTCCTCTAAATATTTTGCCTTACACCTCCTGTTTTTGTGTTTTTGTAGAATTCGTTTTTGTTGGCCTTAGGACTCGGCACACTTTATCATTGCTAACCAGTGGTAAAGTGCCTGTACTCTATTCTTTAAACATGATGACATTGGCTTACACTCAACTGGAACATTTAATTTATGTGTACGTCCCTAGTAAAGTGGGGCTACATGTACCCAGGGCCTGTAAATTAAATAGTACTAGTGGGGCTGCAGAACTGATTGTGCCATGCACATAAGTAGCCCTTTAAACATGTCTCAGGCCTGCCATTGTAGCCTGTGTGTGCAGTTTTAAACTTCCATTTTGACCTTGCAAAATAAACCTTTCGCCAGGCCTAAACCTTCCTTTTAAATAAATATGTCAGCCCTAGGGTAGGCCACAAACAGCCCATAGGGCAAAGTGCGTTGTATTTTAAAAGTTGGCCATGTACTTTTGAGTTTTACATGTCCTGGTAGTGAAAAACTCTTACATTAGTTTTTCAGTATGGCCTATCTCTCCCGTAGAATAACATTGCGTTACCTTATTACATTTAATAGGTGATAACGTTTGAGTGGGAGCTGCTAGGACAGTCATGTCTGGCGTCTGAGGAATTGTAATTTAAAACCCTCCTTCATGGTACAGGCAGATTTTAAGTTGCAATTCCGAAAGTTGGTATTTTCTTGTCCTAACCATTTGGTGCTTGTAGCCTGTTCCTGGGTCACATGTCTAGGTGGAGTTGGCCTTTGTGTATTCCTCCTAGACAATATTACAAAGGAGGATCTGGACGTTGGCAAGATGGGCCATCTTTGACTTGATAGGGCACAGAGCTGTCACCTGCCACATTTGCACTTAAAAGGCACTGGCTCAGTTCACATACAAAGGACTTCACACTCCCCTTTTGCTCTCCCAGACAGAATGGGACCAGGGCAGGGAAGAAGGAAATTTGAGACACCTCTGTATGGGGAAACTGCAGAAGCTTCTCTCACTTCAAAAGCTGCCACTAGGCATAAATATTGTACCCTCAGACCAAACTCTTCAGATCACTCCTAGACCTGTGGCCCCCACAGAAGAAGGACTGCCCTGCTATGTGGTGTCTGCCCTGCTGACCAAGGAGTCTTTTGCTGCCCAAGTCCTGCTCTGCTGCACAAGACCTCGTGTGCTGCTGTGGACTGCCCTGCTGAGACTAGCCTGCCTGTGTGGATGAAGAACCTCCAGAGAGTATCCAAGGGTCAGTCAGCTGACCTCGTGGTCAGAGCTACTGGGACACAACAGGCTCCTCTGTGCTGCCATAATTTGACACATCTCAATGCAGGATTCTGCATGACTGCCTCTGATTGGGGGCTTTGGAAGTACCAACCCAGAGCGACGCATCTTGATGCCAACGCCCCACTCAACATATCTCAGCACATCTTTATGACAGTGCATCACAGCTTCTGTTCAGAGGCTTTGCAAGCACCGACTGAGCGTTAATCATCTCGACACCTTCAACCAGCCCGCTTCACGAATTTTATCTTCAGCAGAGATGCTTCCTGAATCAAGTCTTTGCAGCTGCTGTGCCTTTATCGACCCTGACGCCGGATCTGGAATTGTAAGCTCCCATTGGCGACTTCATCGACCTCAGCACAGCGTGACATATCTTGATCCCAGATCTCACATTGCAGCTCCCGTCAATGGCTCGTCAACACCTTCACAGTGCAGGCCAAAGCATGGACTTTGCATCTCGAAGCACCAGGACACAAGGTTCTTTTAACAGCCACCTGAACTCAGTCCTCCATATGGTCCATGCTCCATCGCAGTTGGCCTGACCTAAATACTTGGACGCGGTCCACCATGATGACTTAACAGCAATTTACCCTTTTTACATTTAATCGCTACTTTTAAAAAAAACTTTGAAATTGCACATCCCTACTGTAGTGATTGGAGTTTTGTCGTTATGTTGTCAAATACATTATTACAATCGATTTACTCGATTTTGCTAAGTTGGTGTAGGATTTTTCTTGTAATGTGTTTTCACTTTATTACTGTTTAAGCGCTGTATAAATACTTTATACATTACCTTTAAGTTAAGCCTGGCTGCTTCTTTGCTAAGCTTATAGAGGGTTAAGCACAGGTCAATTTAGTGGCTTTTGTGGTTCACCATGACAAGGAATGTGGCTGTTGCTTGAGTAAGATTTCACCGCCCTCAATCAGCAAACCTATTTCTCATAACGAGGTAATAGAATGTCAGTGCTGGGGCTGAAATAACCAAAATGAAGATAAAATAGTGTTAGAGCTTTATATGCACATTACTGCCAGGCGAATACGACAGGTTTTAGAGTGATGAAATTGTTCTCTTTTTTAAATTAATGCTCATTTAAAGATGTTGCTTTACAGTTGAAGTCAAATAATGTTTTTATTACGAGGCTCTCACTGCAGAGTTCATTCAGACTGCAGCTCGGGATTTAGAAGGAAGCTGAGGGTTTCACATCTGTATTTTTCAAAGTCTTATGTCTTTTGTATTCGTGATTAATTTTAAAGTGCTTCTTAATGAGACATTCACCTAATAAATATTTAACCATCACACTCTGGTAAGAGCATTTTTCTTATCAGAAAATAATGTTTCTAACAGCCTCAGGGCGAGAATCGACACTAGAGGTTCGAAGCAAGTGGAATATTGTGTACATTTCACATCAGTTCAGAAGGTGGAAAGGGAATTTTGCAAGGCATGGCGAGGTTAATCTCCACCCTACACTGCCAACTAATGTTGTGTTGAGCCAGACTCTGGCTGTGCAGAAGGTTGGACGAATGGCAGAACCACAGGAAAGCATTGTGTCCAATCCCTGGTGCACACTGGTGAAGGCTATTGTAGGTGGTGTTGGCACCAATAGAGCATGGATGCTGGCCCCAGCTGCAGGCCAAGCCCTGGAGCCAAACCACAAAGCTCGCAGCAAAAAGACTGTGCACAACCGGGTATGGCCACACAATGGGTGGGGCTCTGGACCCTGTGGTCAACCCCCACTGTGCAACTCACCTACCGAAGACCTACACAGTGTGCGTGTTTGCATAGTTTGTTGGGAAAAGTAGAATATAAATACATGGGAGTTACATCCAGTGTATCATTGAAAAACTCCAACAATTCACTGAAAAAGACTTTGTTAATGGTACATTTTGATATTTTGGGGGCATAAATATTATGTATGTTTTTAAAAAAAATCATAATTTACCTGGTAAAACAGATACAGGGATGCTATGTATTTAAAACAAAATGTAAAGACACTAAAATTGGCTAAATATGTTCAGATAAAGGTGAGGTGACCTTTAATAACATTGAAATGGGTATATAACAATATGTAATTGGTCTTGAACAACACTTATGCAAACAAAAGATTGCCTATCCATATTGGTCATCGATGATATGTGATGTCACAGGTGGTGTCATTGATAATGTCACTTATGATGTCATCAGTGACATCATATGTGAGTTAATGAGCTGTGCTCTATGGTTGCATAGTTCATTGGTAATGTAATTTTTTAAACCTCTTGTTTACAACATTGTTTGTTGGCAGTAGAAACTGCTACCGGATGGGAGTGGTAGGGCGGGGGCGTGTAGGGACAAGGAAATGAAATAAAAAAAACACTTACCTGGGCTGGCTGCCGTCTCTCCTCAGTCCTTTTCCTTCTTCCTGTCTCCAATGGCAGCAGGAAGCAACCTGGCCTCCTAGCTCCCCTAAGCCAAACACAACGTTGTAACGCAGGATTGTGATTGGTCTGAGCGCCGTGGTTCGGCGCTCAGACAGGGACTGGGAGGCTATGCATGTTCCTCACCAGGATTTGTAATGCAGTCATGTAAAGTGCGCATGACTGTTTGGTCAGCCAAAGAGGGCCATCCAAGCAGTAATGCCAATTAAGGAGTGCAAACCACTCCTCCTCCTGCTCTGACCAGCCCGCACCACCCTGAGAGCCACTAACTTGAATAGGAAATATTAAATGATGATAAAGGTACGTTATTATCATTGATTTTTTTTTTTAGCAGTGAGGCGATGCTCCTCCCCACCACTGTTTGTTGGTTTCGACAGGCTCTTGTTTTCACTACTTCGCTATGCACAATCTGTGCATCAGGCAGCCTTCCAGCACTTGGTTACAGCTAAAGTCACATAGAAGAGACTTGCAGGCCATGAGTGGGCAGCTCACCCTATGCATCTAAGGATTACTGGTTGGCTTTTAACCCATTATTTATCTCTACAGCCCATTTTAAATTTGTTTCATGTTTTGTGTGGACTTTAACAATGTTTCTGCAGCGTGCCTCTACGTTTGCCACCTCATTGGTGAATTCATCGAGTAATACAAGTCGCCTTTGTCAAGCTTGGAACTCTTGGTGGGTTCGGCCTTTCCCTCCTGCTTTGGTTGATGGTTTAGTGGAACATATTGTTTCTTTAATTGTAGATGCTCAGCTGTAATGGGGAACCTCCCGTATCTGGTGGCAAGGAAAGTCTAAGATGCCCCAGAGAGGCAGAGGGCAACGTTTGTCTAGTTGGCCCATTTTGTTTCCTCTTTTCACTATCTGTACACTTCCATGTCAGTTCCCTGCTATGTGGGATAATGGTGTTTTTCAGTTGTGGTTCCTACTGTTAGGTATCTGAAAAAAAGCAGACCCGACAATTACTACTCGTAAAGCACACTCTCACTGGTCCTCAATCCCACTTGGGGCACCATCCAGACAGCACTGAGAACGGAGGCCAGCACTTATGGAAGACATGTAATGGTGCATACATTGGGTACATGTATAAACTTGCACTGATTAATGAGACTAGCCTGATGACTCCATTTCCGATTTGACAGAGAACACTTTGTAACGATGACGCCCAGTAGCCAAGCTGTAGTTTAAGTATACACAGGATACTACATATCCTCCCCCTTTATATAACACAAAACTGAAACTGCAAAATGGAATAAGGAATTAACAAGAATAATGATAAAAAGAGAAATTATGCTAAAGTACACAAATGCAAGAAGGAATAAAGCACTAGCCTGAAAAAGCCAAAAGACACATACAATGAAAAAAAAAGTAGAGCATTAAAAGAAAAGTATAAAGAAGAAGCACAGGAAAATATACAAGAGGAAATGAAATAGATACAATAGATAAATGTACAAGATAAAATGAAGAAGATGCTATACAGGATAATATATCACACATCCTAACCTTCTTTAAAATTCATAAAAATGTAACAGAAGAAAAAGCATCTTCTTTAAAACCCTCATTGTTAGACAGTAGGCAGTGAAAGAAACCTGAAAGTTCTCAATAAGCAAAAAGGGCAACCACAGAATTGCACCTAGTATCACCACTAACCACTCCAACTGGCCAGGCAAGAATGAGAGGTGGCACAACACAGCACGAAATACTAGCCAGAGGCGCAAATCACACACACATGTCATAACATAGAAGTAATGGGTGAAGTACACCTGACTAAACGTCAGAACAACAAGGCAAGTGGAGTACCCTGTAGCAACAGGTGTCACTCACTCACACCCAACCAACATCCTTAGAGTAAGGACAAGTAGAGAAAACTGTGAAAATGGGTGAACCCTACCCATGCAGCCACTCCTCACGTAAGGGCAGAAAACAAAACGAGTAGCACAGGACGACTTACACACCATCATCTTGTGTGTTTTGCTGTTCACCCTATGTGGGAAGGGTGTGCCCAGACGTGGGTCCTGTGCTCACTAAGCCACTGGAGTCAAGCTATCCTGGCTGAAGACGGCTGATAGCCAGAAACCAGTCCTAGGATTCTTGATTCCGGTCCAGGGAAGACATGGCTTGGCAGTTCGGTCTGGACTGTTCCCATGAGGCACAGGGTCAAGACTGATTTGCATATGGCCATGTCTGAACTGGGGTGGCTTGGTGAGCAAAATAACGATGGATTAAACTCAGATCTGTGACTGGGGGTGAATGTTTTGCCATTGTGCAACATTCCGTCCATCATCTTGTGTGTTTTGCTGTTCACCCTGTAGTGTAGTTCCTATCATCCCAATAGGCTCTGCGCATTGGAATAATACTTTCAGCAGTAAAGGCCTAGACCAGACGTTAACTAGGTCTACTACTGTCGATATTAGACTTAAAGTTTTGGGTTTGCCAGCTTAGCTCAGAGTTCACTAGAAACTTTCTCGAATGTTCAGGAAGGACTTAACTTCCCTGATTAGACAAGAAGGGATTTAGTTTCTGACAACCATAGAACATGACAACTTTGCTCTCCCCTAATTAAGAGTATATCTCGAGAGTCGCGTGAACAAAAGGCAATTTATTTTACTCAGTCAGTACGTGCATTCTTAGTCTCATCAGATTGTAGAGAAAAGGAAGAGACGGGCGTGTTCAATAAAAAGGTGGTATTTATTGATCAGTCTCTTTTCTCATACAAGAGAAATGGATCGATATTATTGCAATACTTATAGCTAAGTAAAGTGCATACATAAAAAGCAATAGTATAAAATAATACTGTAAAAACATTGATATGGTTTCTAAGCCATAAGATGTTTTAAAATGAATAAAATATATTACATACACATATACATTTGACTAAACGTACTCAACTGGTGTTTCTAAATACGCCTACCCCGTGTACCTGACCTAAGTCTAATACGTGGGCGGGAATAGAAAGTTACAGTTTAAGTTAAGTTTGTTTTTGCCAAGTGAATAACTAAAGAATTCTCTGTGAGGGGTTATTCAGTTCTGTACCTGGAATCTAGGTTGAATGAGGGATGGTATCTCTCTCTCTGGTCTCGATATTCCAGGCTGCCTGCGAGGGCTACCCGGAAGCGCCGGTGCTGGATTTCTCGGCAGGAGAAAGCAGCGCGTCTCGTTCTCAGCGCGTCAGGAAGGCGGGGCTGCGCCAGCGGGGTCTGCTCTGCTCTGGGCTTCGGCAAGTCTGGCTGCTCCGTCCTCGTCACCACCGCGTGTGTTTGCATAGGGCAATATCGGTAATATTTATACCTTTAAGGTGCCGAGATTGACGTAAGGATGGACATAGATACGTCAATAAGGATGTCATACGACTTGCTCGTTAGCACATTCTTTTGCTGAAGTTCTCGGTGAAATCAAAACAATGGCCGCAGGGTTTTGCCCAGGTTGTCATAGGTTTGATTTTTTATGAGAACTCCGTATGCCTTATCAGGGGCTGGAGGAATATCGCTTGTCTAATTAGATCGCAAGCGTTATGACCTAATCAGATAACACGTTCCTGTGCCGTAGTGTGACTGCGTCAGATAACGGTATCTGCATCATGGGGGTTTTCTGCCTCATGGGCTGACTGCTAGTTAACTTGTTTGGTTTGTTTAACTAGAATAGGGTCAGGAATAGGGGGATCGATTCAGGACCTATAGGAATACATCACACCCACTCCACGCTAACTATGTACATATTTACTAATCTATGCATAGTAAAACATACTATAGAGTATAGTGTATACCTTACCACCCCAAAATACATAAATGCATTTCGAAATTTTTCAAATATACGGAAAAATTGCAGTCATATGTATTGTATGCACTCAAGCTGTAGAATAATGCCAAAGTAATCACGCATTGGTATACATTATTGCTATTGGTATATGAGAATTTACACATGAAATGGCTCTTAATACAGAAAAAAAGTTCGAGACCATTCCATCACAGAATAAAATATTTATGAACATACCAGCGGGCAGCTAATGTCTATAAGCTATCTAAAATTTAGAAACCTTAGTTCTCTAAGAATAGTTCTTACTTTAAGCAGAAGATAGTGTCCCGAAAAATATGCAAAAATATTTTGGGGCTGCTGAAAAATTGCTGTCCGTGAACTGGAGGGAAAATTGTTCATGTGACTTTATTTTTAAAGTTGAAGGCCGAATTCAGGGAACGCCGTGTGCGAGCTTGCTCAAAAGTCTCTATTTTTGCTCTGGTGAGAACATCATATCATTTAGGCTTTCGAAAAAACTGTCAACAGCTTCCTGGGAAAGTTCCACTAACTCGGAAAAAGGTGTAATCATGCATTCGTGCGCATGATTGTCTCCATTGACATTCTGATTCGCATTGCTGACAGGTACCTGAAGGTTGAGATTGGGATATTTATTATCCCATGTATTATCCATTCACTGACAGGTCGTTCTGACATTGTCACTGGTAATCTTTCGAGTTTTTCAATGCTCAAGATTGTATAATCAGCACCCTTTTGTGCCATACTGATTTGTCTATCAGTAAGGTTAGAGATTTGGAATAGTGACGTTGTGTTGATTAAACGCCAAGGCACATAGCCTGAACGCAGATTTTGTAACGTCCAGCCAAGCTGTACTATAGAACGCAATTGAGACTGACCGTGTTGTAGCAACAGTAAGTCCTGCGATAATATGTCGATTGCTGAAGACACAATGCTGTCCAAAGAAAAAATTCTGGAGGACAGAGTCATTAACCCATTGTCCACTACAGAAAGTGATTTTTCCAAATTAATACGGTCAATTTCCCGTATTCTCTCTGCTGTTTCAATTTGAGTAACCTTCCAGGCCTCATTGTATGCTGCATATACAGAGGCTGCTATGAAACGTTTTTGACGCTGTTTGCGCGGTCCCATAATGAAATCACCCAAGTCAGCACCATCAGTAAGTAAAGTTAGGTGTTGTTTAATTTCTGTCAGTGTGGAAGTTTGTAGCCATTGAAGGCACAATTTGCCCACACTGTAGGTGGTTATTATCCCTGGGTGATGTCTTTGAGGATATCTAGGGTCTGGCCTGGTCATTTTGAACCCCTGTGTTTTGTTCAGGAATCTGTCTTGACAGTTATTTGTATCTGTGGGCCAGATCAACCACTGTTTCCAATCAGGATGTGTTCTGTTTTGGTTTAATACATGATTTACGTCTATCTCTTCATCTGTAGAGCTATTGCTGAACATTGTTGGCTTTGGAATAGACGGTTTATTTAAGTCTTTGATTTTGGCTATGCCAAGACAGGTAGTTTGTTGAACAGTGTCATTTAAAATTATCATTTGTTCTGGGATCATGCAGGCTCTAAACAAAGATTCTATACCCTGTACTTGCCATTTTTTTGTACCCCAAACACTTTTCAATTCAACATTTTTGTCCCAATAATCAAACCCAAAAGTATTCATTTGTTCAAAGAATGAGTCTGAATATATCAATTTTGTGTTGGTTATCATGGTCTTTGTCCCTGTCTTGTTTGACAATTTGAAATAAAATGCTTCAGCATTACTTGTGTTAAAACCTGAAAAGTATGAATATTTGTCATAGAAGGTTCTTGAGCTTCCTTTTGGAGGGGTTGCACAATGTTCCCATTGATTATAATTTAAAACATTTCTAGGTTGTGCAGATCTATGTAAAAAATGGTTACCATAGTGGTTATAACAGTACATACTATCATAATTTGTAGAACCCTGCAAATAATCATGTTTGGTAAATTTAGCAGACATTACTAAGTCAGACATCATATTATTAATGCTTTCGAAGTCCCAATCATCAGCAAATGAGCTTGGTTTTGCAAAGTCACTCAATGAGATCTTAATTTGGTGTGGATATTTCAGGATTTCGACCGGACCATAAATTTCATAGTCAGTGTTATCCCAGGCTACCCCACCCGGTATCGGATTGGCTGTGAAGTTGACTGAAGAAAGTTCTCTTTTCTCGACGTGTGAAGATGTGTGTGGTTTGAGGATCAAGTTGATTTTCTGACTTGCTGTGTCCATTTTAGCATATTTTCCCTCAATGAAGCGTCCCAAAGTTAGTACCATGATGAGCCAAAGTATGAGGATAAATGCACCAAAACCCACCCAAAATTCGATCCATGGAGAAATCAGATATGTTCCTTTCAGTTGTTTCAAAAGTTCTTTAGCTTTGTCTTTAAAGGTTTTTGATGATGGCTGTGTCTTTGATTCACTGAAGCCTTCAGAGGAATCATCGAAGTTTATGAAGTAGCCGGATGCAGTTCTGTCAATTGTTCCAATTGCTTCAGGATTTCTGTTTCTTGCATTTTCGTTTGGTACTTCATTATAGATTGGTGTGTCTCTGCTAAATGTTTTTATTTGGGTTTTCAGAGGTCTGAGTTCTATTGCATTGTTGCATAGTCCTTGTTGTTCTTCTGTAGGCGTTTCGAATGTGATGAGCCTCTTTGTTAGGACCTCTGTACTGGTAGCAAACCTTGGTGTTCTGCTACTTATTGGGAGTCCACTTGGCCTACTGTTTGTTATCGGCCACATGATTGTGGTTTTACCAGGTCGATGGATACAACTCGGTTCTCCTTTTTACCAGCAAGTGGCGGTAGTACAACTGATCTCGTCCCGTTGACAGACAAGACAGGAACTGCTTTTCTGTAAGAAGGCCCAAATTCGTACGCACTGAATCCCTTCAGAGAATTTCTTGGCAAGTTATTTAGACTACGTTGGACACTTATTAGATGTTTGACCCACCCAGCTCCCGAACCTAATATCCTTTCCGTTATAGATTGCTTTATGCCTTGGTTTTTTCTTTACACCATCCCGTATCCCTCAGGAAGGAAGTGAGAAGATTCCCGCTGTGCTATGCTCATTTGGTCATGTTTCCCCTCAGGCTGGAGGGCTAGAGTGAAAACAATGGTCAAACGTAGCATGCTCTTAGCGTATATGCCATTTAGACTCGCAAATCTTTGTATAACAGTCCAGACGTCAGCCGAGTGCTGGTGATCTACATTATAAGTGGAAACTAGCCTGTATATGTTAATCGCAACCCTTCCTTTTTACTCTTGATTTTTTCTGGAGTAAAATGACGAGGTATTAAACTGTTTCTCTCCCCACTGCGATCTCTGTTGCAGTTTGGGCAGTTTTTTACAAACATGGTGTGACGCAGGCTCATGCCTGGCCACCAGTACCGTGATTGTAATTCTTCCAGAGAATCTTTTAGTTTGAGGTGTCTGAGACCCTCGCCCATATGTGCGTCTGCGATTAACAAGTTTCTCCTGTCCATGTTTGGAATCACTCTATCCCCCACTCCAGGGATTCGAGCAAAAGGGACGGAGTTTGCATCGATTATGTATGTATAATTGAGTGGATAGTTGATCGGTAACGCTGAGCGGTCACCATTTGATGACGTTTTCACCGCCAGCACTGTTTCACCGTCAATGTATTTTAATGTACGCTTTTTTTTTCGAACTACGGGAGCCGATTTAGTGGCTGTTTCAGCCAATGAATTCCCTGCAACGTGAACGCCATCAGGTTGATGACTCAGTGAGTGTGTCACGTGAGTCTTTGGTAGTTCTTTTTGTAAAAGAGCTACTTGTTCCCAGAGAAGTTTCTGCTTTATTGGTGCATCTGTGTCATCTTTGTAACCGTTTTGAATCCATGTCTGCAAATCCTTGTTATATGATTTGACGCAGTAATATGAATCTGACACTATAAGTGTCGGGAATTCGCGATCCGCATTATCTAGCGCCATTTTCAAAGCTACTATCTCAGTTTGTTGTTCTGAATTAGTTTCTACTGAGTGTGTTTTTGTTAATAGAGGTTTTAGTTTACCTCCGCGCCACACTTCTTTTGTAATCCCACATGTGGGGTTGTATGCCTGTTCTTCCCAAACGGGGGGTTGAGCATGTCCGTCTGTATAAATTACACAGGCGTAATGTCGTAAAGGCAGAATGTCGATTGGCAGAGGGAATGTTCTTTCATATTCTAAATTTTCCATTTCTTCTAGTTCTGGATCAAAGTAGTAGTATACTTTGTCCGTTGTGATTGAATTCACCCATTGTATCCATTCCGGATCCAATGTTGTTGTTGGTAAATTACACGGTGTTGTTAGTGCCTCAAAAGCTGATTCAGCTGTTCTGACTGTGATATGTCTACCGTCAGCTATGTCTTTTTCTCTAGCTATTGCGGTTTGAACTGCATGAACAATTTTTTCTTTGTTGCTGAATTTCTGTTCAGCTTCTGTGTACAAGTGTGATTTGAATGCAATTGGTACCTTTTCTCCCTCATTCGAGGTCAGGTATGTGAATCCGCATCTCCCTGGGATGACTCGAATCACAAGATTGCGTGTGCTATCACGTGTTTCTAATTTTGTTTTAATTAGCATGTCTGTTTGTAAGGATCTCAAAATTTCTGTGTGTATTTGAGTCCAATTACATCTTTTAAAATCTGGTTTTATCAGATCATAAAGGGGTTTGACCCTTTCTGCGTAATTTGCAATGTATGTTCTTCCGAAATTTAGGAAGCCTAGAATCGACTGCAGGTTTTTTAGTGTTCTAGGCGCTTGGATTACGGCACATTTCTCTAGGAAATTGTCAGCCAGGCTTTTGCCTTCACTTGATAATTCATATCCTAAGAACAGGACAGTCAGATGGGCAATTCTGGATTTTTTAAAGTTGAATTTGTAACCCTCTGCTGCGAACCCAAGTATTATGGTGTTCACTCTTTTCAAGTGAGTATCCAAGTCATCATCTGTTAAGTAAATGTCATCGACATAAGATAATGCTTCATCATCATATATTTGTAGTAATTCTGTTACTCTCGCTGAGAATACTCCCGGGCTGTTCTTGTACCCCTGGGCTAACCGACAGAATTGTTTTTGCGTGCCATTTATTGAGAATGCAGTTAAATATCTGCTCTCTGGTGCTATGTTTTGACAAAAGAATCCATTAGAGATGTCTAATGTTGTTTTGTATTTTTTGCGCACTATGTTATTCATTAGTGCAGCACTATGTGAGTTTTGCACTGCAAAAGTTTTGCAACATGTGTTAAGGTGTCGGTAATCCAAAACTAGACGATATGAATTGTCTGGTTTGGAGACCTGAAACAAAGGGTTGTTCATTTGTGAGGTGCAAGTTTCAATCACCCCCTGGTATTCTAGCTGATCTAGTATTTCTTTTACCTGTTTTTTAGCTTCTTGCTTAATTGGGTACTGCCTTTGTGCAGTAGGTTGTGATTTTAACTGGATTCTGTGAGGAGGAGAGTCCTCATCCCATCCCACGTGATTTTTATATAAAGCAGGAGCTAGAGCCACTGCCCACTTTCTAGCAAGTGTGTATTTTTTATGAATTGGGATATGATTTGAGAAGGCAGGCATAATTATTTCTTCGCCATGAGGGCACTCCCTGACAAACTCTGGTGGCCAGTCTTTTTCAGCTAGAAGGATATCATAGCCCTTGGAGAGATTATCCCAAAATAGTCCCCTTATTTTTCTAGTCTTATCCCCCTCTATACGCAATGTTATTTCGTATATTTTGTGAGGTTTGCTAACTCTGGTGTCCGCAGTTTCCACTTGAAGATATTCATTCGTGTCCACTGTCTCCAGATGATTCATAAGGACTTTGCGAGCTATGCTCACTTCTGCTGCGCTGTCTAGCATTGTCTGAGCCCATTCCCCGTTTTTCAGTTGTGTCCTCAGAATTCTCGGCATTGTTAACTATTTTAATGCTGGCTACCTTCTTCTTTGGAAATTGTAGTTTCTTTTTTAGCTGAGCAGGTTCCTTGTCTTTGGACTTGGCGTGCTCTTCTCTTTGTTCTGATCGACCTCTTCTTTCCGATTTCTGCGAGGAAGTCTGAAAAGATTGAGAGGGACGTGTATCAATGTCTTGATATCTATCAGGTTTCTTAATATTATCCCTATTTCTAAGGTTATATCTTTTCCCAGAGGGGTCACTCTGCGGTGACCTGTGTCTTTGGTTCGGAGATTTTTCTCTTCGCCTAGGAGACCTTCCTCTGGACTGGAATTTCTTTTCTTTAGGATTGGATTGTTTGTTTCCATCCCAGTTCTTTTTTGGTGATGTAGAATTATTATTAAAAAATATTTTTTCAGGACTTTCAATCAGTTGTGGTTTTACTGGTATTCCACCTAAACTATCTCTACCTAGTTCCTCATAGGATTTTTCTATGATTCTGGCAATTTCAGCTGGTTGGTCTGCTATATCTGTCTCTTTTAACCTCTGGCGGATCGCCACGTTTGCTGCTTCCCCCTTTATGTTGGCTAATAATATAGCCGAGACCTGCTTGAAGTCTTTTAGTAATTTCATACCAAGAGTTAAAGCGGGTTCTGGACCATATTCATCTTGAATTTGTTTTAGCACATCTGGTATTACCGAAATGGATGGAACACCGTGCGTTTTTGTGTAGATGGAAGCAAAGACTGTACCCCAAGTGTCACAGTCCTCAATGTGTGGTGCAATTCCCATTGGAAGACAGATAGTCAGAATCCTGTGTTTTTCTAATGGGGTGGTGTCGGGAAACACCGCCTCTATTTGGGTGATTTTCTGTGCCAACCAGAATGGTATTTGTTCCCGTTTAGCCGGTACTTTACCTAGGCAGGACTGGATGTTCTGTGGTGTAATTTTATTTGTGTTCCCCTGGTGAGGGGTCAGCTGTGGGAGTTTAATTGCTGGCTGAATTGTTGAAGTCCGCATCACATACTGGACTAATTGTCTATGTATTTTTATTAATTGTTTTAGCTGTGTTAACAGGTTAGCTGCAGACATCCCGTCGATGTCTGGATGTGGTGTGTATCCGGCTAGGACCGGCCACGTTGCTCCTGGTCTTCCTAAAGGACCGAGCCTGGTGATGTGATTATTGTGTATTAGGGCGCCATTAAATGAGAGCAAATGCTCTTGAAATTTAAGTGGTACTTCCACCTCCTCGAAAGGAGTGTACATTTCAGGAGGTTCCTCTATTTTGTAATAGTGGAAGTACTTTGTCACAGGATTTGCTGCTGGAAAATTTATCCATGAATAGTATACCTCTGTCTGCCGATATTCGTGTGCCTCAATTACGAATATGACTGTGCCACCTCTAGGTGTCAGTCCATTTTCTATAAGTTTTATGGTTATAGATTTCCTTTTGATGACCGGAATGAGTATTATATTCGGGTCCGCTTCCTGCATGGTAGCATCAGCTTCTGCGAGTTCAGTTGCTAATCTAACTGCCTCTCTTTCTTCATCACTGTCTCCCATTTTACCGACAGGAAGGTTATTTCTTTTGTTTGCAGATCAGGTTTCTTATGGAAACAAAGATTAGATGCACAATATTTTGGAACAGTGTATCCTTCAACGTTGACTTATACCAAGAACCATACATAGGAGTTCCCTCCTGCGAGGTCTGGCGGATATAACCTTTCACCCACTCCAGACGTCTTTGGAGTATTTTGGGAAAAGGGGTCTGAGTGAGAAAGCACGACTGAGTTACTCTAAATGTCTTACGTTAGTTTTATCGCCCTTTCCAAACGCGTTGGGCGCCATGTAGTGTAGTTCCTATCATCCCAATAGGCTCTGCGCATTGGAATAATACCTGCAGCAGTAAAGGCCTAGACCAGACGTTAACTAGGTCTACTGTCGATATTAGACTTAAAGTTTTGGGTTTGCCAGCTTAGCTTAGAGTTCACTAGAAACTTTCTCGAATGTTCAGGAAGGACTTAACTTCCCTGATTAGACAAGAAGGGATTTAGTTTCTGACAACCATAGAACATGACAACTTTGCTCTCCCCTAATCAAGAGTATATCTCGAGAGTCGTGTGAACAAAAGGCAATTTATTTTACTCAGTCAGTACGTGCATTCTTAGTCTCATCAGATTGTAGAGAAAAGGAAGAGACGGGCGTGTTCAATAAAAAGGTGGTATTTATTGATCAGTCTCTTTTCTCATACAAGAGAAATGGATCGATATTATTGCAATACTTATAGCTAAGTAAAGTGCATACATAAAAAGCAATAGTATAAAATAATACTGTAAAAACATTGATATGGTTTCTAAGCCATAAGATGTTTTAAAATGAATAAAATATATTACATACACATATACATTTGACTAAACGTACTCAACTGGTGTTTCTAAATACGCCTACCCCGTGTACCTGACCTAAGTCTAATACGTGGGCGGGAATAGAAAGTTACAGTTTAAGTTAAGTTTGTTTTTGCCAAGTGAATAACTAAAGAATTCTCTGTGAGGGGTTATTCAGTTCTGTACCTGGAATCTAGGTTGAATGAGGGATGGTATCTCTCTCTCTGGTCTCGATATTCCAGGCTGCCTGCGAGGGCTACCCGGAAGCGCCGGTGCTGGATTTCTCGGCAGGAGAAAGCAGCGCGTCTCGTTCTCAGCGCGTCAGGAAGGCGGGGCTGCGCCAGCGGGGTCTGCTCTGCTCTGGGCTTCGGCAAGTCTGGCTGCTCCGTCCTCGTCACCACCGCGTGTGTTTGCATAGGGCAATATCGGTAATATTTATACCTTTAAGGTGCCGAGATTGACGTAAGGATGGACATAGATACGTCAATGAGGATGTCATACGACTTGCTCGTTAGCACATTCTTTTGCTGAAGTTCTCGGTGAAATCAAAACAATGGCCGCAGGGTTTTGCCCAGGTTGTCATAGGTTTGATTTGTTATGAGAACTCCGTATGCCTTATCAGGGGCTGGAGGAATATGGCTTGTCTAATTAGATCGCAAGCGTTATGACCTAATCAGATAACACGTTCCTGTGCCGTAGTGTGACTGCGTCAGATAACGGTATCTGCATCATGGGGGTTTTCTGCCTCATGGGCTGACTGCTAGTTAACTTGTTTGGTTTGTTTAACTAGAATAGGGTCAGGAATAGGGGGATCGATTCAGGACCTATAGGAATACATCACAACCCTATGTGGGAAGGGTATGCCCAGATGTGGGTCCCGTGCTCACTAAGCCACTGGAGTCAAGCTATCCTGGCTGAAGACGGCTGATAGCCAGAAACCGGTCCTAGGATGCTTGATTCTGGTCCAGGGAAGACATGGCTTGGCATTTCGGTCTGGACTGTTCCCATGAGGCACAGGGTCAAGACTGATTTGCACATGGCCATGTCTGAACTGGGGTGGCTTGGTGAGCAAAATAATGATGGATTAAACCCAGATCTGTGACTGTGGTGAATGTTTTGCCATTGTGCAACATTCCGTCCATCATCTTGTGTGTTTTACACACCATCCAAACATCCCTCAGGTAAGGGTATGAAACATATCTGTAGCAATGGGACTAGCGCCCATTTAGAATCCCGTCATGTAAGGGTCAGTTAAGGAAATAGTAGAAATGGGACTATAACCCATTTCCATACCTCAGGTAAGGGTGTGGGGCGACTAACATACAAATGGATGCCTAACATCCACTCAGTTGTCCTTCATGTATGAAGTATGTTATGTTGAAATGGGTGACAACCACCCATACAATAATCCCTCAAGTAAGGGCCTGTAACATGAAAAAGCACACTAAGAAACAAAACAAATGGGTAATTACCTCCCATGGAACCATCCCACATGTAAGGGATTTGTAAAATGTTATAAACATAGCGCCCATGTAATGTAAAATGTTGAAGATCAACATGACATAAAAGAACACTAGGACACCAGAAATCTATTTCCACAACGCAAATAAATATGTAACCACAGCACCACAGTAGCAACACCACCGCAAAGAACATATGCACTGCTTTGCAAACATACACTGAGAAAAAGACTGCAAATAAGCCTGCCCCCTCAAGGCACAAGGAACTTCACACCCACACTGCATGCAACAACACTGATCAACTCCATAGTATAAACACTACAAATCAGACACAGTTTAAAAACACACAGCAGCAACAGAAATGTATGCAACTGAAAATAACGATTAACCAGATACCATACTGAAGCCTTGTCAACATGGAAAAAGCTAGACATGTGAAAACAATACATTCACATTCCTCTGGTACTCTCAACAGTGTGAAGATCTGGAAGTATTTTGATCTTTAGATGCAGGTTTCGGCTGTGCCATGTGAAGAAAAAAAAACCAAAAGGCCACTTGACGGAGAGTGTTGGCTACTTGTCAGTGTATAGTACATTTTGACATTTTGGGGTAGAGGGTCCCCCCCCCCTGGAAGTATTTTGATCTTTAGATGCAGGTTCCGGCTGTGCCATGTGACGGAAAAAAACAAAAGGCCACTTGACGGAGAGTGTTGGTTACTTGTCAGAGTATAGTACATTTTGACATTTTGGGGTAGAGTGCCCCCCCCCTGGAAGTATTTTGATCTTTAGATGCAGGGTCCGGCTGTGAAATGTGACGGAGAAAAACAGAAGGCCACTTGACGGAGAGTGTTGGCTACTTGTCAGTGTATAGTACATTTTGGGGTAGAGTCCCCCCCCCGCACCATGAATTTGTGAAGCATTGAATATACACCATCCTTTGGAACAGAAGCCTGGCCACACTGTGCCTCAAAGACTCAGGGAACGCGTTTAATACGAACAAATGACAGCTGCTTCAGGAGAGCTTGTTACCACTCTCTTTTAAAAGTTAGTGAGAGGAGTGACATTGTTCACAGCTTACCCGCAGCTGCCTTGGTTCTTTTATTGAACTACTTCCATGAGCACCATCTGGCAGCATAACCCCAACAACGCCGGCCGTACCATCCTGGCTCAATCTGAGGTACCGGGTTTTTAGGAACCCGGTGGTGCCAGGGGATAACACCCGAAGACCTCTGAGTTCTCCCTTGTTCCGGACCACAGAAACAATGAGTCTTCTAGTCGCAGTCAAAGATCAAGTTTTATTGGCAGCTACCAAGTAACACGTGTCCCAGAAGTACACCTCACGGACAGTAGGTTCTCGGGAGACTGTTCGTTTTTACAGAACCAGCCTTTTCCTTATATACAAAATATATAGCTCCAAGCAAGAATTCTTGAGTTTATGATATGGCTATACACATATTTCTACAATAATACAAAGAGCGAAGTCATGTAAGCAAGCCCATATTTTAGATGTCCAGTTCGTTGATAGATTACCCAGTTAGGCCTGGAACTCCCATCAGATATCGATGAAACCTCAATAAAGAAGGGCACCTCCTAGTCATAAAACTGCCATAAACAAGGAACGTGGACAGGTGCGTGTTTGCAGAAAGCATGGTCTGAATGTAGTGAATGGTTTGTGGAATGTTATGCACTGATGTTATCGTATTCGGCCACTGGGCGAGGAGCCGCCCAAACAGGTCTGGCCGAAGGCAGTGGAGTCAGTTGGGACAGGTCAGGGGGAAGTCAGGGAAGGTGGACGTGTCCTTTTGGATCAAGCTCGACCTTTAATTGACTTATCATGAGGGCAAGACGTAAGATGGATGCCGTTTACAAAATGGAGTCTAAGGGGTCGGAACGGAAACTGCGATTTAGGGGTGTTGGCAATCTTCGATTATGATGCAAATGCACAGGAATGATGTCCTAGTCATTATCGGTTCGTCGATACCAAATTCGTCATGATATGTGGATGTTTTGTGACACGGAAAAGGACCTCGATATCGGGATAACGACAGGGTCCAGATTTTCAGAACCACAGACCCTCCTTTTGCCCTTATGTAAGGCAATAACTCATGTTAATCTGAGTCCAAATCGGTATGGAGAAATTCGCGGAGATGTTGCTGTAGCATCATTCCGTTACTCAGTTCGTCCTTTGATACAGGCTTCCGTACACACGAATTAACACAAATTGACTCCGCACACTTAAGTAATAGATATCACAAAATCATTAACATTATCTGCAACGGTCCAGTATCTCTTCAGTCATTCTCCCAAGAATTCCAAAGTCAGGTAATCTTCAGTAGAATTACAAATATTGTGCAGATAAATTATGAATAGATCTATCTCATTCATATGTAAATATGTTGTTTTTATGTGTTTTTAAATGTAGCCCTGAAGAAGTCCGGTCACGGACGAAACGCGTTGGCTATTGCTCTTAAAAGTGTTTGTGAAAATAAAGAATTTTTCTACTGAAGATTACCTGACTTTGGAATTCTTGGGAGAATGACTGAAGAGATACTGGACCGTTGCAGATAATGTTAATGATTTTGTGATATCTATTACTTAAGTGTGCGGAGTCAATTTGTGTTAATCTTTGATTTGTAAAACAATTTCTTGTTTGTCGAAAATTGGGATCTAGGGGGTTGTATCCCAGACTACCTGCACCTAAACACCTATATACAACATTAGGGATTTCATTACCAGTGCGGGCAAAATAGCCTCAATCCCCCGTTCTGGCGTGACTTTTCCGTACACACGAAGTAGCACAGAGGCCACATAGTGCAGGAGCGCACTGTATACACAGGCAAAACATGAACAAGAGTGCTAAGATCATCCCGATGAAGATCAATGTTTTCCATCCCCAGGCGGTGATCAGCTCCCAGAACCACCCCAGCAAAGACCAATCCCCTTTCTCTACGTGAAGGGAACCAGATATTTCATGTAGCTTAGAGATGGCCTGGTATACCGTCGGCGCATTATCAGGGATGAAAATGCAACAACTAGATTGGATGACTCTACACACACCACCACGATCGGCGAGTATGATATCTAGGGCAATTCGGTTCTGAAGGGTCATAAGTCGATCCGACTGAAGCTCAGTTGTCAAATTGCCAAGACCTCCGGCCGTAGTAATCACGGCGGATTCAACTATCCTCGATAACTGGCGAATATTTCTGCTGTTCACCATAGGCCCCCAAAACGGCAGAAAACCCTTTGCGAAGTCAGCGAATTCCTGACCCGCGGTGTCGTCTTTACTCACGACACCTCTAGCTGTCCTTGTCCGATGGTAATCTGCTCTGGCCGTGTAGGTGGGAGGTAGCAGAAATGAGATGAAACATGTACCTGAGAAGTCAGGGGGCAACCATGTGTAGGCTTGGTCGTGGCAGACGAAATACGTGCCTTTGGCTGCTAAGAGTATAGGGGAAGTTCGGGAAGCGAATACATACGTTTCTGTGCAAATGCTCTTTCCTAACTGTGCTGGGGGGTCCCTACCAATACCCTGTAAACATAAGTGACCTCGGTGGGGCACTATCCAAACTGGGCGAGATTTCTTTGCTGCCTGGCTCTTGACCAGGTAAACCCCATGTTTAGTCACGTTCCAACGGGTGTAGGGACTGAGTTCATCTTTGGGTATTGTCAGGTAGGTGTCGATATCCCTACTCATATTTCTTATCCCTGCAATTAGTGCCTTGTTACTGGAATCGGTCTCAGTGGAACGGGTCGGGTATGGTTCTAGGGCGAATAGGAACATGGTCTGGAAAGCCCACAGAGAACCATAGTAACTAAATGGCAAAATGAAGTATGGGATCCCCTTATCGGTTGTGTGTGGCATGAGTCCGCATATCCAACAGTTTGATGTGTTCATTATGGACTGGTGTTGGTGTAGAAGCTGAATGAAAGAGTTATTTACAAATTCGAGTCTTCGGGCAGACTCGTGTTCAGGTAGAGGGTGAAAGTAGTGTGGAGAAATGGTGGGAGGAGGTGGTGGCTGGGTGTCATTCGAGAAGGTAACTTTAAATACGAATAGAGTATAACCAGTAAAAAACACAACTATGCTACATAACATTAAAACACATATTATCAGGAATCTTCTTTTGGACAGTATCGTGCATAACTCTTTTCCAAAGTTCGTGAGTCTGATAGGTCTCTCTACCCTAGGAAACTCCATCCTCTAGTTGCTGCCCGCGGTGGTTGATTGATTCTCCCAGGGGGTGCACTCTGTTCAGTCCGGGGTAACTCCCGTGGACCAACCGGAACCGTGGACCTAAAACTTCCCCAGTTGCACTCCCCAGACTTCAACCGCGACCCTAGCAGCAGAACCGGATGGCGGTTCGAAAATCAAAAATTAGCTAGTTCCCTGGGACGAGAGAGCTGAAAAATCCAAAAATAGTTCTATGGGGAAAAGGGAAATCACATTAGATCAAGCTTTTATTAGTCTCTTTGTCTAGACCGTAGGTTGTACCGTCGTTTCCCAGGTACGGTGTGGTCTTCAAACAATGTCTCAGGTTCGGTAGTGTCCAATTGCATAGACGGTGACACAAGTCCTTGTAAAATATGATCACTCTCCTTCTCGGTACCAGTTTCTTTCATACATCGCTGAAAGGGATGAAGTGAGGTACGGATTCGGTCTCGGAGTCGGCAAGTCCTTTATTGACCCATCGGTCGTATGGAAGGGGTAGAGGGACCCGTTTACAGTGGGTCCCATGTACCCAGTTCTTCTTGCCTTCCACCCGAACAGCTGATCTCGTTGAAAGCAACACCAGGTACGGTCCGGTCCACCTCGGCTGTCCGTTGTTGGTGCGCTGGAAATTCCGCACCAAAACCCACGAGCCGGGTTCGATGAGGTGACCTGGATCGTCAGAGGCTGGCGGAGAGGAACTGTGAACCTGTTGGTGTAAAACACGCAATTTAGTTGTCAATTCGCACAAATAGTCAAGCAGTACGGGGTGTTCTATTTCACTGAGTTTCTTTGGTCTTGGCACGCCCCAGACGTTGGCTGGGCGGCCAAACACTATCTCATGGGGGCTAAGTCCTAATCTGGAATGGACAGTCATTCTGGTGGACAAGAGTGCTAGAGGCAAGGCGTCGGGCCATTTAAGACCTGTACTGGCTTGGATATTGGCTAGTTTGAGTTTTAGAGTGCCATTGTAGCACTCTACTAATCCAGCTGATTGGGGGTGATTTGCAGCGTGGAATTTTTGGTGGATGCCTAGACACTCACACACTCTCTTCATCACGCATCCTACGAATTCACTTCCGTTATCACTCCAGACAATTCTAGGCATACCGAACCTCGGGAAGAACTCTTTGACAAGGGCTTTGGCAGTTGATAAGGCGGTGTTGTCCTTAAGGGGGTACGCTTCCACCCACCTTGAAAAGGCACAAACAACAACGAGCACATACTTTAGATTGTTGCACCTCTCCATGTGGATGAAATCGAGCTGCAAAACCTCGAACGGATACGTTGGAGGCGCAAAATGACCAGCTGGAGTTGGGGCTCCCCTACCGGGATTGTACTTCAAACACACCATACAGTTTTTGACCACATTCTCTGCATATTTTGGGATATTGCTATTCTGCCATACTGGGGCCAATAGTTTACATATTCCTTTCGAACTGATGTGCGCAATTCCGTGAGCCATCGTTACTACTGCAAGTACGTATGCATTAGGTAATAGCCATCGCTGGTGTTCTGATAGTTCGACCCAACAACCATTCGCATTTACTCTACCTGTGCTTTCTCTCCATTCATTCACCTCATTCTCAGTGGCCTCGGCTTGTATCGATTTCACGCTTTCAATCACGCAACTCGTGGAAACTCGTCTGACAATCTTCAGACCAAGGCATAGGATTAGGCGTGTCTTTGCGGAGTAGTGCCAGCAAAGGTTTGGCTAGTAGTGAGAAATTCGGTATCCACTGTCTACAGTACGATGTAATGCCCAAGAAGGCTCGAACCTCTCTCTGTGTCCTTGGGGCACTTAGTTCTGCAATTGCCTGTATTCTTTCTGGTGTCAGTCTCCTTCCCTCCTTCGACAAGATGTGACCTAGGTAGGTCACTTCTTGTCGACAAAATTGCAGTTTTGAAAGGGAGACTTTGTGCTTCATGTCACATAAGTGACGCAATAGTGACAACGTAGCTTCCTTGCAAATCTCCTCAGTGTCTGCGGCGATCAGTAGATCGTCTACGTACTGGATCAAAGTTGACCCATCTGGCAGCACAATTGTGTCTAGTTGTGTTTTCAGAGCCTGACTGAATATTGATGGGCTTTCGCAGTAGCCTTGAAGAGCGCATTTTGAAGCGGAAACTTCGTCCTCCTAAATTGAAGCCGAAAATATCTCTACTCTCTTCAGCAATTGGGATGCTGAAGAAAGCGTTTTTCAGGTCAATCACCGAGAACCAAGCTGCTGAAACTGGAACCATTGTCAATAAAGCAGTAATGTCGGGGACAACTGGAAACTGCGGTATAACTACCTTATTCACTTCTCTGAGGTCGATCACGAACCTGTATACAGGTGGTCGTGAAGGATCAGTACGTTTTAAGACCGGTAAAACTGGACTGTTACAAACGTTACCTGTTGTTTCTTTGATAACATCTTTGTCGATCAGATCATAAACGATCGTTAACAACGCCTTTTCGCATTCGTTAGATATTTTGTATTGGGGAATACGTGGCAATCTAACGTTGGCTTTCAAAGTTATGACGTACGGTGCTATCTCCAAACGACCTACATCATTGGAACCATTAGCCCACAGTATATCAGGAAGTGATGACAATTCAGTTGGAATATCTCCTTTTGACAAATACATTGGAGAAATGACTTTTTTCCCTAAAGTAAGTTGTACTCCCGAGGGAGAACAGTACAAAGTCGCATACAACCTCTTTAGCAAATCCAATCCTAGCAAATTTTCACCGCAACCTGTTGTAAGAATGAGGGGTGCTTCTAATTCACAGGGGCCAACAGAAAGGGATATAGGACTAGAGATCGGGTTTCTAACAGGGGCGCCAGAGAAGCCTACTGAGACATTCATTTCGCCAGACAAAGGTGCGCCAGGAAGTTTCGAGTGCATAATAGAACTTTTTGTAGCACCAGTATCCAGCAGAAATGGCTCCGACACCCCTGAGGTAATTACCTCGACATAAGGTCCATCCTGATCTTCTGGAACTGAAACAACTCCCTCTCTTTGTCCATGGCTGTCCTAGCAATCGTTACCCTCATTGTCGTGTTCGGTGTAATAGTCGTCAGCATAGTACTGAACTGACCTGGACGATGTATTATTCTGTTGGTCAAAGCTATTCATGGAATTCTGAGGCGGAAAAGAACGTGTTTTGGACAAAATTTCCACAGCCCCTACCTCTAGGGGCATGTTGAACACCTCTTCCCCTTACACCTGAAACACCGTTTAAGCGTCGCGCAAGAGCCGGACAATTACTTTTGAAGTGACCCTCTTCCCTGCAATACGCACATTGATTCGGGCCATACGGAACACGCTGATGGGAAAACTCGTTTCCTTGCGCGTTTCTCGAATACTGCGGTTGTTGCTGATAATTGGGCTGACTAGCCATACGAGGCGGATAGGCCTGCTGGAGAAGAACTTTAGTTTTTAAATCTTTCGTCTTTTTGTCTGCCTTATCTAGCTCGTCTTTGCGCCTGTTTTCGTAGTACTGAGCTGTTGCTAAAATCTGCGCTGACGTAGAGACATCCCAAGCACTCTCTGAATCTTTTAGTTTAGTACACAGTTCAGGAAGCAAATTATGTACAAATTTGTCTACAAACAATCTTTGGCCACCCTCGGTAGCCATATCCTGACCACTATGATCGGTGAAAGTTTCCTCGAATCTCGTGAAAAAGTCAGATACATTCTCGTCTTTCTTCTGCTTGCATGCAGATAGCTTGTCCCAGTTTACGCGTACTTCAGGCATAATTGTCTTCATGTACGCAATAATTTTACCGGGAAGTTCAGCTATTAACGGCTCAGGCTTGAAACCACCGACTTGTCTAGCATCTGTAGTCGCAATGTTCGCCCACGAGTCACCTAATTCTTGGTCATGATCCGTATGACGAATTTTACTCCATAAAGGATGTGGAACAACGTTCCCAAACAACATGTCTATATCCGCTAAATTCATTATACATGAGCTCGCAGTTTGGGACAACTCCTTATAATACCCAGTCGGGTTTTTACGGGGATCGGGTAGTGTCTGCTTGAGTGCTAAAACTTCGGATCTTTTCCAGGGGACATGTACCCATACGCGCTGGAAATGAGGCAGAACCGGTGGAACTGCAGTTGCGTCACCTTCCCTCCAAACCGGAGGAACCTCTCTCATGGGGTACTGTCTCGCTCTTTTCCTACTAGATGTACCACTTTCAGAGGATGACCCAGAATTACCACCCGTACTTCGATGCGATAATAATATCTCAACTGCTTTTTCAACGTCGGGACCCACAATCATACCCTCCCCAAACTTAAATCGTACACTACACAACTCTTGCGGGTTGCTCTTCTGACCATTATCTTCCAAATCCTCACACAGGAAAACACACATCCGCTCAAACACGTATCTTTGCGTTGGTTCATCCCATTGACGGAAAACGTTCATGACAGACTCTACATCATATCTTGCGGTGTCAATAGCCCAATTCCGTGCTAGCTTATTCAATAATTCCCTTTCCTGATAATCGGGCATTTGGCTTCGTAATTGTCTTCGTTCCGTATTAGGGGTCGTTTTAGGCGACCGAAAAAGTGGTGAAGGAAAGTTAGTAACAATGCTGGCCATTTTATGCCAGACGGAAGGTGAAAGTGGAGGAATAACTGGTGGTAGAACAGAGTCACGCAGAGCAGAAACAGAAACATTCGTAGATCGAGTATCAGAGAGACTAGAAGGTGCGCTAGGCGAAATTTTAGAAGGAACAGTAGGAGAAGTAGATGTGATCGGTGAGCCTTGAGGAGGCTGCACCAGAGAAACAGGAGCCAGCTGAAGAGCAGCTGGTGAGTGCTGTAAAGGAGCCTGTATAACAGCTACCAGAGGTGCAACTAAATGTTGCGGAGGTGCTGTGGCATTTTGTGCATAGGGTGGTGGCGAATTTAATAAGTGGGACATTAATGGATCTTTCTCGGATCCTTTCTCTTGACCCTGTCCCTCATTTGGTAACATCGGGTAACATTTATCTACTGCTAGTTTCTTGCTCCTAAGCATTTGCTCGCTTTCCTGCTCTTCCTCGTTATCTCTGTATGCAACGGCAGCTTGCACCATCGACATACCTCTTTTATTCCTTTTTGCTAATTTTATTTCTTTCTGTTTGGCTTCTTTGCGCCATAAGCGGAAAGAGTCAAACATCGCCGGCCGGGCTTTTTTCTTGAACAATTTGACCTCTAAGTTATCTAATATTTCTGAGTCGAAACTACCATATTGGGGCCATTTTAAAACACCATCCTTGCGGGTGTATTTTATCCATACTTCGTTATATGCGATAGGACCCACGCCGTGTTTTATATAGAGCTCATACGTTGGAGTTCCAATCGGAGGAACCGGACAAGAATCCTCTAATCGTGAGTCCTTACTACAACCAAGACAAAACAAGTTTCCAAGTCTGCTAAAACCAGGCATCTTCGCTCACTAGTCTAGCTTCAAACTTCAAAGGATTATCTATTACGATATTTCTCGTGAATACACGAGTCCTTCGGCTTTGGGGCTTGCAAGTACCAAATCAAAGCGTATCTCAAGGATACCAAAAACTAAGGACAAACTAAGGACTTGGAGACGCTCCACTTATACTTAACTGAAGTATTTGAAGATCTGTGACGTCGCTGGAAGACTCGTCTATCGTTTCGCTCTACCAAGGATCACTGGGTCCAAAACAAGGCGATAGTCAGGGCAGCAGTCCTTTGTAGCCGTCGGGACGCGGGGAACCTCGCAGCAAAGACCTTCGGACCCACGTCGACATACAGGGGTCGCTGAAGTGGCTGGCCGTCCTCCGGAATTTTCACACGAAGCTCCTCACGAACATCTGGCTTGGACCGTCGCCGCTTGATACCGCCCCGAGTTGGGCGCCAACTGAGGTACCGGGTTTTTAGGAACCCGGTGGTGCCAGGGGATAACACCCGAAGACCTCTGAGTTCTCCCTTGTTCCGGACCACAGACACAATGAGTCTTCTAGTCGCAGTCAAAGATCAAGTTTTATTGGCAGCTACCAAGTAACACGTGTCCCAGAAGTACACCTCACGGACAGTAGGTTCTCGGGAGACTGTTCGTTTTTACAGAACCAGCCTTTTCCTTATATACAAAATATATAGCTCCAAGCAAGAATTCTTGAGTTTATGATATGGCTATACACATATTTCTACAATAATACAAAGAGCGAAGTCATGTAAGCAAGCCCATATTTTAGATGTCCAGTTCGTTGATAGATTACCCAGTTAGGCCTGGAACTCCCATCAGATATCGATGAAACCTCAATAAAGAAGGGCACCTCCTAGTCATAAAACTGGCCATAAACAAGGAACGTGGACAGGTGCGTGTTTGCAGAAAGCATGGTCTGTATGTAGTGAATGGTTTGTGGAATGTTATGCACTGATGTTATCGTATTCGGCCACTGGGCGAGGAGCCGCCCAAACAGGTCTGGCCGAAGGCAGTGGAGTCAGTTGGGACAGGTCAGGGGGAAGTCAGGGAAGGTGGACGTGTCCTTTTGGATCAAGCTCGACCTTTAATTGACTTATCATGAGGGCAAGACGTAAGATGGATGCCGTTTACAAAATGGAGTCTAAGCGGTCGGAACGGAAACTGCGATTTAGGGGTGTTGGCAATCTTCGATTATGATGCAAATGCACAGGAATGATGTCCTAGTCATTATCGGTTCGTCGATACCAAATTCGTCATGGTATGTGGATGTTTTGTGACACGGAAAAGGACCTCGATATCGGGATAACGACAGGGTCCAGATTTTCAGAACCACAAATCCGACAACGCTGCTGGCTAGCAAAAGGGGGTCAAAGGGACTTGCGTGCTGCGCAGGTGAAGAGCGCAGTGTGGCTCCAGGGGCGTGCACCAAACAGTGCAGCACAGCGCCCCTACCGAACAGTGCCTCAGTCTCGCCACTGCTTACTAATGGGGATCACCTTGCACTGTGGACACGGGCAAAGGCCCCGCCATGACGGGTGGAATCCACACAGGCCTTGAGCAGTAAGTAAGGCTTGCGCATATCACGCGCAGAAATAACGGTGCAATATAAAGTTCAAGCACCACCGCCATGGCATTATAATTGAAGGAGTGTCCTCACACTTTTTTAAACAGCCGCAAATGGGTAAAACTCTGCATCCAAGCAGATTAACCCTCAGTAACACCAATACGCAGATGTGTATCGTCTCTGTACAATGCAGCAGCCAACATGGATAATTTCATCATCTCCTCAGTGTTCCGTGAATAAACTATGCAGGTTCTTCCAACCACACAAACAGTTCTTTGCAGGCAGGGGATTACATGAAAAACTTGCTGCACGGTTGACTGTCCTTATTCACATGAACACCAATTCCTGTTAGTACACAGATGCATAGCCTTTCAGAGCTGTTAGGTGAACAGGACAAACCAGAAGTGCTGACATAACTTGCTCAACTAATACATTTCCTTGTTACCAAAAGCAGGCTCTTTAAATTGAAGTCGTTGTAGCTTGTCACAGACAGTACATGGAAAGTAGATTCCAAATGGTGTAAACAGACACATGATCTGGCTGGGGCCGACCAATGTAGAGGTCACTGGTGCGTCTGAAAGACTGTAGATCATTGTGTCTCACTTCACTCTTAATTTCCTTATTTTTCTTTAAAAGTTCTTCTTTCTGTAAAGACATTTGTAGCACGCTGAGTTTCCTTACCTTAAATCGTCGCCATAATGTAAGGATAACCTCAGGTAACTGAGAAGTAGTTTAAGTAGATTTATTTAGTCTTAGTTGTAGCTTAGTAAGTTCATGTAGAGCAGCCCCACCAGGAGCAGCCTGCCTGCTGCTCAGCCCATACCCCAACTGTCACACTTCACCTCACAGGCACCCAAACAATCCATTCCTCATCACCACTCCAACATACCACGCAGCACATTCACACTGGCTGAGCAGGTAGGAAGAAAACAGCAGGATAAATACATAAACAGGATACTAAACACTTCCTAGTCAAGTTAGATGTGGGAGCACAAGGAAGCTTCACACGTCCTGTTTGGCATCTAGCAAAGCTCTATTGCTCTTCTAGCTTTCTGTAGACATGTACTCAGTATGTCCCTACACTTGGTTATTTTTGCCATTTCATTGGTCCTATGGATTGCATCCTCCTTCAGTATGCTCAGTAGGCTCTTTGATTTCCTGTAGAAAGACTTTATTCCCACTGAGGTGTGGCGTTTCACTGTTGGCTTCTGTTTCCTTGAGGTGACCGGTGGGTAACCTCATCCTTCAGTGTTCGACAGTAAGACAACTTGTAAAGCTCTTTGCATTGTTATAAGGTATCTTGGATAATACCATACTGGCTCATATTGTGTTGATCACAGCTCTCCTTTTTTGTGTAGAGTACCACAGGAAGTGGCTACACAGATGCCCTTTGTTTCTCTTCCATTTTGCTACATGTTCCTGTCAAGGGTACCATCTTATATTTTCGCGCCAGAGATATCAGGAAAATTGGAGTTTGCATCAGTTCATTGTCTAAGCAGCACAACGGTCTTCATGTGGGACTACCAAGTAAGTTGGCAATGCTGCCATCCTGAGACAGTCCCAGCTTGGTAAGGGTACCCACACATGGCAGTACTGGGATTGCTGTAGAGTTGCACAGTGGGATTTTCAGGTGGGCTGAACTGATGGACTGTTATTCCTTGAAGTTCTGCCTGACAACTCTATTGGCAAAAAAATCAAAAATATGAATCAAACATAGGCCAGGAGAACTACAACACTGGAAAGCATTCATAAATACTGGATTCCAACCACAATTAGGCCTTTACACACACATAATTTCCTATGTATGCAATCGTACTTTTTTAGTAGGAAAAATATTATTCTTCACGCAGAGAACTGTTCTTCTGCAGTTTATTCCCTCTCTCACACTAGAAAGGGAACTACTCCTGCTTTTACAAGGGCTAGGGCCAGATGTATTCAGTGGTCTCACAGACTGGTCTCAATATTCAATCAGGTTTCTTGCAAACCAGTTCAGAATTTCGTCAACCGAGACTCAATTTGATTGGCCACAATCACATGGATGGAGGTCTTCAAGGGTCAGCAGACCACCATGTTTGCCATGATTTTTTAATAAAGTATATTTTTTTACACTTGCCTTTGCAGTAAAGGAAATTGAGCTGCTGTAAAGAATAAGTCATTTTTTAAACGTTTCTCAGAAAATTGGCAGCGGTTCCCTGGACCACAGCCTACTCCTCTAGAAACTATTTACACAATTCCCAAAGGAGAATGCGTCCAAAGGGGATCCCTTTCCTTTTGCAAATGTCTTACCGTCCCAATTTGGGAGATGGTAGCTTTTCAATGGTTTGTGCCCAGAATTCCAGTTGCAAGGCATTGACACATATTGTACATTTTGCAATTTGGAACAGAGGCTTACGATACATCACTTTCAAATTGGGAATCAACATTTGCATTCTCATTTTAGGAGTTGGTAATACTTTACTGACTTCATAAAAAGTATTTGTACATATGAAAAACCTGTTTTGCCCCTATTCTCCTAATTTAAATAGTTGAAGCATGTGCGAACAGAAACAAAATATTAGTACGTCTACCCTGAATTTTCTATGTATCATCCTTAAAGCCATCACTGTTGCTCATCAGTTATTACCTATTAATTATTCACAAACTTCGTTTAATTGTCCTATTTTTTGCCTTATGTTCTACAAAAGGAAAGGCAAACCCTATCTTCTTCAGTACACTGGAATGATTCAAAATCTTTAAAATCTGACTACTGAAACAAACGCGTCTGTAATTGGAGACAATTATTATTATTAGACACATTTAGTCTATGAGAATATTTTTCAATTACCCTTTAAACTGCTCTTCAAAAAACGTTTTAGATGCAAAATGACTTCCAGTGCACTGCAGACGAAAGCTAAACAATGAAGACTAATTTGCAACTGAATATGTATTGTATCCAACAAGAAACCATTTTATATATGAAATGCTGAATGTAAATTACAAGGAATCATTGAGGTCTTCACTTTAGTTCTTGAGGGCAATCTTAATTGAATCGCAGTAAAATAATAGGTACATTATCTGAATATCACAGCATTAATAACCCTGCATTGGGCAAAAAACTCGTTATTCACCTGCATCTATTCTACATGCCCCAGTCGTGCATTATGTAGCGTAAGTGACAGTCTTACCTTTTGTCTTGTGAATTTTGTTGCTCTTATTCTGCAAAAAAAAGAAATGAAATAAACTGCTATATCCATCTTTGAGAGCAGCACATTACAAAATTACAAAGGGGGTCAGGCCAAGGTTATGCCATATCTTCTTATGTTAAGATAGTGGCTCGGGCCAAAATCTTATTACCTGGTCTGCTCACGTATAATGTGGAGTCGAGACAATGGAAAGTCTCAGAATCCAAGTCAGTGGTTAATCTATGAACATATGGATCTTTTCAGGTTTGAGCTGTGTGTCCACAACTAAATGCAATCAACTCTAGTGCAGGATAAAATCACTCATGTTCAGAAAGATTCGATTGAAACATTTATTTCATGGAAAAGAGGTAGGAAGCACCAGAGGAGGGAATATCAGGGGGCGCCAGTGCTTAATTTGTAAAATATTAAGTGCCAGGGCTCTGACCAGGAGGCCACTCCAGCTTGCACCACCCATCACTCTTGTCACCGCTGCCATAACAATTACTAGCCATCTCTCTTGCCTGCAAGTGCAACAGTTCAGATTATTCCAGGTCCCCAAAGCTGGAGGAATGGCTGGGGTAGCAGGTATTAGCATTTTTTAATGTATATTGTTTTCCTAAACAACTGTTGACAATTAAGTGCCGATGCCGAGCACCGGAAACCAATTAAGTGCTGATGCTCAGCACCGGAAAGCACCTGCTCAAATTAAGCACTGGGGGACGCCATTGCTTTCAGCCATTATTCCATCTCACCATAGAAAGATTTCGAAAATCTATCTGCAGGGATGTAGAAATCCTTAAATCAAGAACGTGCCGCTCAACGCAAGAATTTTAATAATCAAGAAAAAATGGCTATTAGAACATTGTCTAATAACAAGGTCATTTCATCACAGAGCTGAAATATAATTTCAAAATGCATCCGTTGATCTCCTCAGATATGGAGGACATATATGCGAGTACCCCCTAAAATGTCTGCAATAGGTACACTAGAATAGATTTTATAACTATTACAAAGGTCGATGGCGCCACAATTCAGGCGAATGACATTTTGTGCAGTAGGTGCAGTTGACTGGGAACAGGTGAGAGAGAGGTCCACTTTCAACAGTTATGGCAGGTCAAACTGTCCCTACTTGCCTTAGGGTTCATGGAACCCTTGCAATGCCATGTAGCGTCCTCCCCAGCCTGGGAGCATGTAACAGACCATGTCACACACAGAGCTCTGGTTTACACTTATTTATTCTTCATCATACAACTGTTAACTGAAAGCCCAACACATACTTTATCAACCACACCCAGTTACACCCACCAGATTACATAATACTTGTAAGGAGTCTGCCAAGGAGCACTAGAGGCCTCATACATAAACACAGGACACAACACCTCCCCCTTTGTTAAATAAAAAGTATGAACAAAAATATATATACATATATATATATATATATATATATACATACAGGGGAGTCTGCTGAAACTTACCTGCCACGCCGTGCTGCACAGGGAGAAGCCGCCACCGCCGAGAGTCATCCTGCCATAGAAACCGCGCCGCCGCTCCGGGAACCACAACACCCGGCAGGCCTCGCGGCGGCGCGTTGAGTGACGCGCACGGAGAGCGCGAAGGTCACATAAAGCTGGCCACACACCGGCAAAGCGGGGGAGTCTGCTGAAACTTACCTGCCACGCCGTGCTGCACAAGGAGAAGCCGCCACCGCCGAGAGTCTTCCTGCCATAGAAACCGCGCCGCCGCTCCGGGAACTACAACACCCGGCAGGCCTCGCGGCGGCGCGTTGAGTGACGCGCACGGAGAGCGCGAAGGTCACATAAAGCTGGCCACACACCGGCAAAGCGGGGGAGTCTGCTGAAACTTACCTGCCACGCCGTGCTGCACAGGGAGAAGCCGCCACCGCCGAGAGTCATCCTGCCATAGAAACCGCGCCGCCGCTCCGGGAACCACAACACCCGGCAGGCCTCGCGGCGGCGCGTTGAGTGACGCGCACGGAGAGCGCGAAGGTCACATAAAGCTGGCCACACACTGGCAAAGCGGGGGAGTCTGCTGAAACTTACCTGCCACGCCGTGCTGCACAGGGAGAAGCCGCCACCGCCGAGAGTCATCCTGCCATAGAAACCGCGCCGCCGCTCCGGGAACCACAACACCCGGCAGGCCTCGCGGCTGCGCGTTGAGTGACGCGCACGGAGAGCGCGAAGGTCACATAAAGCTGGCCACACACCAGCAAAGCGGGGGAGTCTGCTGAAACTTACCTGCCACGCCGTGCTGCACAGGGAGAAGCCGCCACCGCCGAGAGTCATCCTGCCATAGAAACCGCGCCGCCGCTCCGGGAACCACAACACCCGGCAGGCCTCGCGGCGGCGCGTTGAGTGACGCGCACGGAGAGCGCGAAGGTCACATAAAGCTGGCCACACACCGGCAAAGCGGGGGAGTCTGCTGAAACGTACCTGCCACGCCGTGCTGCACAGGGAGAAGCCGCCACCGCCGAGAGTCATCCTGCCATAGAAACCGCGCCGCCGCTCCGGGAACCACAACACTCGGCAGGCCTCGCGGCGGCGCGTTGAGTGACGCGCACGGAGAGCGCGAATGTCACATAAAGCTGGCCACACACCGGCAAAGCGGGGGAGTCTGCTGAAACTTACCTGCCACGCCGTGCTGCACAGGGAGAAGCCGCCACCGCCGAGAGTCATCCTGCCATAGAAACCGCGCCGCCGCTCCGGGAACCACAACACCTGGCAGGCCTCGCGGCGGCGCGTTGAGTGACGCGCACGGAGAGCGCGAAGGTCACATAAAGCTGGCCACACACCGGCAAAGCGGGGGAGTCTGCTGAAACTTACCTGCCACGCCGTGCTGCACAGGGAGAAGCCGCCACCACCGAGAGTCATCCTGCCATAGAAACCGCGCCGCCGCTCCGGGAACCACAACACCCGGCAGGCCTCGTGGTGGCGCGTTGAGTGACGCGCACGGAGAGCGCGAAGGTCACATAAAGCTGGCCACACACCGGCAAAGCGGGGGAGTCTGCTGAAACTTACCTGCCACGCCGTGCTACACAGGGAGAAGCCGCCACCGCCGAGAGTCATCCTGCCATAGAAACCGCGCCGCCGCTCCGGGAACCACACCACCCGGCAGGCCTCGCGGCGGCGCGTTGAGTGACGCGCACGGAGAGCGCGAAGGTCACATAAAGCTGGCCACACACCCGCGTCGTGGGACGCGAGCGGGACGCCCGGGGCTAAGCCCGGGCAAAGGGCGGGCCCTCTACGGCCCTCATCGGCAAGCAGAGGCAGGAGCAGGGCCAAGAACGCTGCCTGAAAACGCCTAAGTAAGTTAACCACTCCCTTAAACTCTTTTAAGCGCCTGGGATACTTCATTGTTTTAATACCCTATGAACTTGACAATTGAATTTAAAATGTCTAAAGCTAAAACATCTTCAGCTCCCCTAAATACAATTGATAACTATATGGTTCAGAAAGTCGCCAAAATTAACCATAACAGGAGATCATCTTTGGGACTGAGTTACTCACCAGACTTGCTTATTGATGACACGCCTCTATCTACTCCAACTCTTGACAACAGTAATGAGGTGTTTCAGAGCCCAGAAAATAACCATTTGACCCAGCTACTAGTAGCCATCAATGAACCACCTCCCGAAACAACACTGGACATTGATATTATTACTCTGGAAGAGGTTACCCCCACTCCGGTCCCAGCTCCCAGAGTGATAAAGGGTGGGGAAAAGAACATGCCTAGACGGGGTGGTCTTCGATCAAGCAAAAACCGCCCTGACGTTTCCCCTCAGGAAAATAATGGAGATGATACTAGGAATAATGGGGGTGGAAAGGCTTATCTTGACAAAGAACAATTCAAGAAGCTACTGAATGCCATAGATAACAAAATTAAAACTGTTACTAAACCACTCTTAAACAAAATAGATCAGCTTACAGAAGAAGTCAATAAATTGGGAGCTCTTTTGCAAAAAACACTTGAGGAACAATCAAACACTGCTTTGCTAAACCTAGATACGGCTGTCCCAAAATCTACTCAAACTGCACCTGGGACAGATTCTTCTATGAACACCCACCGGAATATCATTAGGAGATCAGCCCAAGGGGGGGAAGGATCGAGAGTCCCTGATCCAATTATGGATGAGGAGGCAGCAGGGCCGAGTATTATAAGTACAAATGTAATTAACAATATAGAGAAAGGGCCTGTCGAACTAGTAGTGGAAGCATCCCCATTAATATTGGTTCTGGCAAATGTCCCCCAACTAGAACCAGGGCAAGTAGAGAACGTCCCCTCCCTGATAAATAAATCACTCCATTGGTTATCTAAGAATATGGCTTTTAAACCAGGAGGCAGGGACCAGTTGGCACAGGAAGTAGTCAAAGCTAGAAGAGTCGAATGGATTGGGGGTGGCACCAAAAAATTTGAGGGGGATTGTGTGGTGCTACATTTCTCTGACCCAGTTGTCTTACCAACCATCCTAGCTAATATATTTCCCCCTCAGCGGAGATCTACCAAAATAGTGCCCCTAACGTTGGATTTCTTTTATATAAAAAAGGGTAACATTCTAAATCCAACACTGTTGAAAACGAAATGGAACCCTGTAATAAGAAAAGCCAAAACCCTGGAAAATAAAAATAATTGGGGCATTTCTATTGAAAATAGGTTTCATGCCCTTTCAGGCTTAAGCCAATGTGATTGACTGGAAAAACCGAGAAATCTAGGTAAAACTAAGGTTGTGGATCTTGAACAGGGAAATAATAGTACTCTTGTGTCATCAAGAATAGATGGTTGTGAGAGTAAGGCACCTGACCTTAGAGATTGTACTTCCAATTTAGTAGTGAATAACCTACTAGCTGTCCACTCCAGTACCAATGCTGTAGAATTTATTTCTCCTTCCTGTTCGCTTCCTTCTATCCAGACTATTCCCTCAAATGAGAGGAATATGGTAGCGGAAGGTAGTATTAAGTTCATCTCATGGAATATAGCGAGCATTAATCATAAAGTAGAGTCTCCAGAGTGGTGCAACTTCATTGACCGCTATGATATTATTTTGTTACAGGAAACATGGTCAGTGTTACCAGTTTTTCGTCAGGGTTTTTTAAACTTCTACACACCCGCGAAAAAGAATATCAAAGGACCTCCCTCTGGGGGTCTAATTATATGGTTACGACAATCCCTGCAATGCACTATTAAGCAGAGATACATCAATAATAGCGACCTAATTTCCATTGAGCTTACTTGGGCTGATGGCCAGAAGTTAGTAATATATAATATCTATGCAAGGGGAACCCAAGGGGGCAGATCTTCTGAGGTAATAGGTGTTTTAGATAACGACATAGAGTTACTACCCACGCAGTACATTATTTTGATGGGTGGAGATCTAAACACAACTTTTGAACCTCTAGGCTGTGAGGAAAATGATCTGACCCAAGAGGAAGATACCAAATGGGGAATTCCTCAATTAGACCTCCAGGTGATAAAAAAGTGGACAGAAGTAGCAATACAGGTCAAAAGTCTATGCCTATCCAGAGGACTGAGGGCTGCTAATGGCCGCACACCTTCGGATCTACAGGGTAGGCATACCTTTGATAACCTAAGATCAAGTAGCAGTATAGACTATATTCTTATAGATGTTAGAGGATGGCATAAAGTTGTTGATATGCAGGTCATTCCTAGGTTGGAGAGCGATCACAATCCTTTGTCTTTGCTCTTCAACATAGAACAAAGAGTATCCCTAGAAAAGTCGTCTAGGGAGTTCACAACACTAGACGTTGTTCCATCTAATGTTCTTCGTCATATAAAATGGTCAACTTTGACAAATAATTTAGAGGATAGACAGGCCCTTGAGGGCTTGGTTATCGATGAAGTATCCAGATTGCAGGCTTTTAAGAATGATACAAATTTTAAATTAGTAATTGAAGAATCACAGCCAAAGTTTTTTGATAATATACTGAAGCTATTCCTTAAGAAAAGTAAGAAGAGGAAGGGTACCGGACCACATAAACAGAGGGGATGGTATGACCAATCCTGCAGAATAGCGAGACAAAATCTCAGTAAAGCGCTGAGAGCTAAAATAGGAGTTTTAAATGCTAGAGATGAATATAGAAAAACACAAATTAAGGCAAAAAAACGGTGGGATGAGAAGTTCTGGTTAGACCTGAAGGAAGCATGTGTTGACAAACACCAGAAAGAATTCTGGGCCATACTAAAGTGGGGCTCAGGGGGATTGGTTGATTGCCCAAAAAATCATGTAGCAAAGGAGGCTTGGGTGGACTTTTTTAAACCTCAATATGCAGATCAGTTAGGTTTGCTAACCGTTCCTCCTCCAGCAAGGGTATATTTTACCTACGATTTATTCACCCTGAAAGATGTACAGGAGGCAATGGATGGAGTGACCAGAGGGAGGGCGCCAGGGATTGATGGAATACCGGCAGATGTGTTTTTATCGGACAGGGATAGCTGGTGTAAGTACTTCGTTTGGCTTGGAAATGCCATTGCACAAGGGGCAAAGATACCACCAACATGGAAAGGAGCGGAAATAATACCTGTTTACAAAAAAGGGGACAAGGCCTTACCAAACAACTACAGGCCTATTAGCCTTATCGACTGTGCCCAGAAGTTGATGGGCAGGATGGTACAAAATAAAATACAAAATTGGATAGTCGACAAGGATATCCTTTCCCCGTACCAAGCCGGCTTTCGCCCCTTAACTAGCTCCGTCGATCAGGTATTCCACTTTCTAACGATATACTGGAAAAACGTGACCCTAATAAATGGTCCTCTCTTTGCTTTTTTTGTTGACCTGAGGTCAGCTTTTGATCTAGTTCCCCGACACAAACTTTGGATTGTCTTAAGGGATCTTGGATTAAGCCCTGATTTACTAACATTGCTTGTGAGGATGCATGAGAACAACTATGCCCGGATTAGGTGGGGAGCCCAGGGAGATGTCACAGAATCCTCCCCTGTCGAGAGAGGCGTGAGACAGGGTTGCGTTCTGGCCCCCACCTTATTCTCTCTCTACATCAATGGCATAGTTGATTTTTTAAATCAATTTCAGACGGATGCTCCTCTATTAGATGGGAAGCGAGTTCAAGTATTAATGTTCGCAGATGATACTTTGCTTGTCTCGCGGACCCCCAGTGGTCTACAAAAGACAATAAATGCTTTTGGTGACTTTTGTCGATCTCGGGGTTTGGAAATAAATGAATCCAAGACCAAATTCATGAATTTGAATCCCGCTATGAAATTTAAGGGGAAAATGACCTACAATGGGGCTTTACTGGAGGAAGTGGATGCTTTTACCTACCTAGGCATCTCGCTAAATGTTAACATGAACTGGAGATCTCACATGGACTTTGTAGCGTTAAAATTTCAACAACTGGCAGGAGCAATAGCCCAAAAGCATAAATCATCATTCACAAAACCAATGCAGCCTATAATGGAGATTTATGGAATGAAAGTATTGGGCGCTTGTCTCTATGGATCAGAATTGTGGGGTTTCACCAATTTGAATACACTAACAGCTGCAGAAAACAAATTCCTTCGGTGTACAATTGGCGTCCCACAGAGTACCCCCTCAGTTCCTCTTCATTACGATCTTGGGAGGAAAAAGATCGAGGACATGGTCAGACTGCGACCCCTTTTATATTGGAGACGCATAAGAACTACTCCTGAGTTGAGTCATTATGCTGCTGCTCTTTTGGATGTTGATAACGCTGATACTTTCCATAAAATACTCTGGATTAAAGAAGTGAGGAACCTACTCCAAAAACTGCACCTCGAATCATTGTGGTCTGCAGTAGACCCAGATGATTTTCCATCTAAAATTACATTAAAAAAATTGTACTGGGACATGATAAATAATGCTGCATTGATTTTCAACCAATCTTCTGTGTTGACTTCCCAGTTTTTGGAAGTTAAAAATAGTCCAAAATTCGAACAGTACTGGGATTTGATCACTAAGCCTCTAGATAGGAAACTGTATTTTCAGTTTAGAATTGGCTCCCTACCACTAAATGCTTTCACGGTTAAATGGACTCCTGATAATGTAAATACTTGTTTTTACTGTAAAACATTTGTAGAGGATATCCCACATTTTTTATTTGCATGGCCTTTATATGCCGCCCCAAGAAGTAAATGGTTGAAGCCAGCATGTAGAAACCTAGGGACAAGGGAATACTTAGAGGCCTTAAGGATTTTAAAATCAAATTGTGCCCCTAACCTTGCAATTGCTGTAGCTAAATATTTGGGGTGGGCATGGATAATACGCAAACGCACTTTAAAACCCTAAATTATCGGATTATCAAATTTTACATTGCTTAGACTTGTGCTATGATTCATTCTTATAAATGTATATTTTCAATGAGTTATTCGTCAACAAAGTACAAATTGTATGGAATTTAATATGTTTTTTTTAAATATTTTAGATTAGTATTTATTCTGTTTAGATTAGGGACACATGCTTTTATGACAATGTTGTCGAATAAAGTATTTGAACTTGAACTTGATATATATACATATATATATTGGCATTTTAATCGTCTAGGTCCTCAGGTTAAAGCATTGAGATCTAATTTGGTTTTGAGGCCTTATTACTATTGCTATATTGATAAACACCAACTCGATTTATAATTTTGAATGCACTATGCAGTGATGGTGTGCCCCCCAGCTCTTATTGATGTAAACAGACAATTTTGAGTGTAATAATGTTTTGAATGTTGATTTAACGTTCATTTGCTTTCATGCCACCCTTGCGTCCTGTTTCTTTAGGCGCTTGGGCTTTTATTGTCAATTTAATGCTCGTCCTACTCCTGACGCGTCATGTGATCAAGCTCCGCTTGCGGAGCGAAACGCGTCAGGGAGGGCACTGGCTCTTACATTTTTCTGCAAATAAAATGGATTGGTGAAAACACCTTTGTCTGCTGTGGCTTTGGTTCGCGTTTAAACACTGCTGTGTGTTGAAGAGGTCCACGCCTGCTGTTTCCGCCACGTTTGGCGGTCAGGATTCAGTTTTGCATATATATATATATGTATATATGTATAGAAACCAAGTCTTCAAACACTGCAAAACACTCCTGCAATAGAAGACACGGACCCCAGGCTGCAGTAAGGTAGATTTTATTCTCCTCTCAGGCGACGCGTTTCGAGCAACACGTGCTCTTGATCACACACCATAACATCATAACTTCTCTCCTTGCTCTCGGAGGTCCCCGACAAGGCCAGAGGTGTACAGAGTTTTAAAATGTGAAAGGAAGGTGTCACAGATATCCGGAGTAGAATGGAACACCTGGTCAGTCGGGCCTTTGATTTCAGTGAAATAGGCCTTGGCGTGTGGAGGGCGGAGCGTGTGCGCCAAGAACTTACCGGACCGCTCACTCTCTCCATATCGTCTGGCAATGTGTTGCTTACCGAGGAACAATAATTCTCGCTCAGCGGTCTCCCGGAATTCCAACATCGAGGCTAGTCATCGAGCCTCTTCGGCCTCCGACCCCTTCTCCATCAATTCCAAATCTAGGGCTGCAGTTTCTTGCCCAATGCGGCTTAAAGAGGAACGCAAAGTTCTCAGGACTCCAGCATTCTTAGCTATGCACACCCCCCTGATGTAGGCCTTAAAACCCTCCCATAGCACTGCCCAGGTGTCCACCGATCCCGTATTTAGTTCAAAATATATCCCAATGGCCTCCCTTACTTCCTCAAGAAACACCGGGTCCTGAAGTGCCCTCCCCGGGAAGCGCCATTGCCTCTGATAACCCCCGGGTCTCGAAATGTTGAGTCGTAGCAGGACCGGTGAATGGTCCAAGAACGTACGTGGTAATGTCTCCAACTCACTGAGCCAACCAGCTACCTCCGGTGAGACCAACCAGTAGTCTATTCTGATCCAAGTGTTGTGGAACCCAGAAAAATAGATATAGGATGTAAGGTGCGGGTGATGTGTGCGTTCAATGTCCACCAGTGAGAAGTGTCTACAAATGTCCTGTAACACCTTGCGTGAACGGTGCGTGAACGGTGCTTGGAGTCTGGAGCGGAGGAGGTACTGTCCCTGCCAGGTTCTAACAACAGATTAAAGTGACCTCCCAATATCAATAAACAAGGACCTGAAACCAAAAGGCGTACCTGTAGCGCGTGATAGAATTCAGGCGAGTCCACATTTTGACCATATATGCCCACCAGAGCCACATTATGCCCCATCAAGGAGCCAATCACTATCAACAAGCGGCCCTCTCCATCCGCTACTACCTTATGCAAAGAGAAAGGAACCCTCTTGTGGATGAATATTGACACCCCTGTTGTGTAACTGCTGTAGTTAGAGAAGTATCTATGGACACCGCAGCTTGCAGCCATGGGCGGAGCATCAGATTTGGACAAATGAGTCCCTGCATGTAAACTATGTCTATGTTATGTCTAGCTACGTAATTAAGGACCTGTCGTCTCTTGCGTGTGTCATTCAACCCTCTGACATTCCAAGACAACAGAGAGAGCCCGGAAGGACCAGGTTGCCAGGCTAACTGTGCCATTCAGTTAGTGTTACATCAATCATGAATTGTGCACATCCAACCCAACGCCATGCACCATTAACCTGTGTTAAGAGTTCTGACAACCTGTGAAAAAACTGCAAACGTCCCCCCCTCCCACCACCCAGCCGCGCCTTGTCCCTGGCGAGGCGGATCCCATCCCTGCAAACCAACTGCCAGTGTAAGTCAAACGGTGTAAGTCAAACAAGCATCTTAATACAGTTATCGCATATACACACCGTAAACTTGGCATTTTCAACAAACAAACCTCGGTATTCACAATGAGGCGCAGCAACGCCACGCCGGCCGGGCAAAACTGAATACTACAATGACGAATGGAAGATATTACAACTATGACAGTCACATAACAGCACCTTCAAATAGAAAAAATGAATCAATCAGTCCCTGGATTGGAGAATAGTTCAATACTGGCCTCGGATCCGGTATGCGGGGGGATGTAGCACGTGTAGCTGCCGTCGCTCCATTGTTGTTCTTCTTGTACTCTTGGCAAAATTCCTGTGCCTCGGTCGGAGTATCAAAGATGCGGGATCTGACATCCACATCCACCTTAGAGAATTCCATACCTCAGGCCTAGGTTCTTTAAAGTGGCTTTCACTCCGTTAAATTTGCGCTGAGCATCCTGAACCATAGCAGTGAAGTCTGGAAAAAAATAAAGCTTACTCCACTGCCATTGGACCTCCCCTCGCTCACAGGCCGAATGAAGCGCTGTGTCCCTGTCCCTAAAGTTTATAAGTCTGGCGATGATGGGTCTCGGAGGCTGATCGGGCCTGGGGCGAGGTCCCAACGACCTATGTGCACGTTCCTCCAGGAACCCCTGCGTGAAAGTCTCTCTGCCAAAGAGATCCGATAGTAGCTGTTCCACGAATATGTCCATTCGACCAGCGGGGGCTGTTTCAGGCATACCAATAATGTGTATGTTGTTCCGTCGGCTACGGGATTCTAAATCTTTGTTCTTTATTGCAACTTCCTTCAGGATGCTTTCCACTCTTTCCAGTCGTTTCTGAGATTGTGTTGCTTCATCTTCAATATCCGAAACCCTGGCCTCCATGACTTTGAGCTGGCCATCATGAGCGTGCACCTACTTACCCATATCCGCCCGTTGTTTATCTAACGCATCAAATCTACCATCAATGGCCCTGAAGCCAGCCCGCATCTCCCTGAGCATTGCACAGTGAGTGAGGTAGCATCTTCAGCATCATCTTCACCCTGCACTCCATCAGCCGAATCCACATGGTCGCTGGAAGTGGCGTCAGGGACCTTGTCGAACTGTAGTGTACGCTGTTTAGGGTCCTTCCGTCCCATGGCTGCACGAAGCTGGCTGAGTCCTCCAACCCTGGCAGACAGATGGATAGGCGAGCCTCCGACAGAAACGTGTAAGCAGAGCCTCAAACTGGATGATGCCCGTGTCGTGTGGAACTGCAGGGACTACACCAGCAACGCAGTCCAGAGTACAGGGGGAATGTGGTCCGAGATAGTCAAGTGCACTTAGCAGCCAGTTGGCTAGGAGAGAGACAAATAAATGTGGCACCAATTTAGCCCTGCATCGGTCAACAGACAGAGAAAATGCCAGGCGAGAGGAGTGCGCAATGCCTCACCAAAGCGCAACGTGCGTTGTGGAGGATGTGTGATGTATGGCCCCGTTCCAATTCCCAAGCGCTAGTGCAGGAGCTCTAGGTTCCTCCCTTTCAGCTCAGCCCAGTCTCAATAGGCCACAGCACAGCCAGCAAACAAAGGACCACTGCATTGTGTACCCTCAGCAGTAGCTCAGGAGCAAGGAGCGTCACTTCTCCACATCATGAGGAAGCCAACAAGTGAGGCCAGGGCATGTAGGGGAAATCCTCAAGCAGGCGTCGTGATAGCAGCCTTCATGGATGTGGGCCATCATCTTGTGTCACCCACAGGGCTGCGCATGCAAGGAGGAGGGAGACGGCACACCCGAGCAGGCCCAGTACCTCGCGACCCCCCAGGCGGGTACTTGCAGCTACCCCCTCTAAGCCGCCACACCCCCAGCCGCCGCACAGCACCCGCGGCCCAGCACGACCGCGACTGCAAGGCTGACAAAGCCCCGCAGCCGCCGAGCTGGCAATAGCGCCGCCGCACCGCTACAGCAGGGGGCGGGGGGGGCGGGGAAGGGTCACCGCAGAATCAAGAAGGGAGGGCGACTCCAGCACCGGAAGCTGCACTGGGGCCTTCACTCACCTCACAGCTCGGCCGCAGCGCTCCACACCGCAGTGCCGCTCCAGTTCAGGCCTCCAGCTCGAAGCCCGGATTGCAGTGACGCAGGGTAGTACAGAGGGCCGTTCCGCCCGTCGGATCCTAACGCCTCCGGTACCAATGCACTCCGTACCATCTCCTGGGCATGGAAAGAAGGCGTCCGCGATGTTTCAGGCAGTCTGCGCGGATGTAATCCGGTTAGTGCAGTGCCCGGCCGGCGGAGCTTCAGGCATAGGCAGCCATCTTAGTCGCCTGCGTGGCCACGTCCCGGCCTAATTACGACTTTGGCGTTCCTCCTCCAGAGTGCCAGGCCAGCGCTCCACAGGAGGACCGATGAAGAAGTTCTTACACTGTTCTTACACCGTTCTGAGGCAACTCTGAATATGCTCGACGGTGCTGGTTGAAAGCATCACCAGCATATTCCGGCTCTTATAAAACCGCAGGCCCAGCGGGATCCTTAATCTTGTCAGTGCCTGTAGTCTAGTGATAATCCGACCACCGCTATGGTAATACTGCAGGAGTTCCTGCAATGTGGCGGTGGTTGAACCACCACCACGGGTTTGCTGGTCTGATGGACCGCCCAACTGGTAATCAGGCCCTAAAGGAGGAATCAGTCACAGTTGTGACTAATAATGATCCATCAGAGGTGGTTGCTAACAAATATAGAGCAGTGATAGAGCATTCCAAAAAAGAAGGTGCCAGAGAAGGAAGTGAACTAGGCAAAGATACGAAGAGCCACACAAGAGCCAAAGATGTATGTAAATGCTTACTTTGGAAGGCTTATGCAGATTTATTGACAGCACAGTAGAATTGAAAATCTTAAGAAAAAAGTGGCAACAGTTTCATATTGTTATGGGTGCAGAGCTTAGTTCGCAAAGTTAGCAGAGTATGATGTGTTGACAGACTAAGGGTATGGATAAGATCCTGAAATATGACAAGTACAGTAGTGATTGACTTGATGTGGTTTGCCTTGCCGGAGCTTCAGCGACTCAAGAGGCTAATAAATATGCCCCTTAGTGTTTCAAATCAGATCACAGGATTCAAGAGTTCAGTTGTTCATCTTTCTTACTAAAGATGATTCGCCTCTAGATTTAAGACATACTGTCAAAGTAGAGGTATAGGATTTCACAGCAAACGAGATATGAGTGATAAACAATGTCAGGATTGATGTCAAACCCAATGCAGTCTTTTCCTAGAATTAGAGATACTAACTTTCAAATGAGGCAGAAGAAGGAATGAAGCCAGTATTGAACAAATTATAGAACTAGGCATTCTGCAAGGGGTGCTTGTAATACATGCTACTTGCTGATAATTGGCATTAAAAAACGGAGTGATAAAGAGCGCATCATGCAGGACCTAAGAAAAAGAAATAAAATAGTGACCCCATGTTGTCTGGTGTACCGAATTCAGCAATAGCATTGTTTTATATTCCTGCAGATGCAGAGTGGTATACAGTCATTCACTTATGCAAAGCGTTCTTCTCTAACCCCCTGCATGAGGTAGACAATTTATTTTTCGCATTTCAATTAAAAAATAAAGTCTTTCTTTGGTGTCGAATTCTAAAGGGGTATAGTGCAAGTCTTTGATATTTAGTCAGATTCTAAAGAATCATTTGTAGAATCTACAGTTGCCATATAACTCAGTCCTGTTGCAGTATATTGATGGCCTACTTTTGGCATCAAAGACAAAAAAAAACTGTAAGTCAGATACAACTGCACTTTTGAATCATTTAGCTTACAACTGTCACAAGGGTTCCCCTGAAAAGATGCAGTACTGTAAAAAAAAGAGGTGATGTATCTGTATTATCACATTGAAAAGGGAGCAAGGAGAGACTCAAAAGAACAAGTTTCTGCAATTCTGAAGATGGGTCCCCCAACTACCCATGGTGAGGTGAGGATGTTCCTGGGAATTGGTGCCTACTGTCATCAGAGGATTCCAAATGTTTCCCTGACTGTAAAGCCTTTAATAAGGCTCATTCTAAGTAGTATCAAGGATCCCGTACCATATGATAATAAATGTATGAAGACCTTCTGAGTTTTTAGAGAAACATTATGCAATGCACCGACCCTTGGAATGCCTGATTACAATAGGTAGTACTACCTCTTTTGTCATGAAAGATGTGGGTGTGCTTTATCGTTGTTAACCCAAAAACATGGTGGGATCATGAGGCTAGTTGCATACCTGTCTGCTGTGTTGGATCTAGTAGCTGTAGCTTTTCCTGGTTACCCAAAATTGGTTGCAGCTGTGTGCTTCGCAGTTGATCAAAGTGAAGGGATCGCAATAGGACCTACATTAATTATGTTTGTCAGTTATTCAGTTCAGATTTTGCAAACCCATACTCCGACACAGCACATGACAAAAAGTTGCCTTACCAGGTATGAGCAAGTCATATTGACAGCTGAAAACCTCTTTCTAATAATACGTAGGTTTTTTAATCTTGCAAGGCTGCTTCCTGTCTCTGACAGCAAAGAAGAATGTGTGAACGTCACAGAATTATGTACCAAATGAAGACCAGCCAGCAAATAAATTCCTCTCAAAGTGGCTGAATTGATTTTGTTTGGGGAAGGCTCTTCCACAGCGAGAGCATCATGGGGCATTGAAGGCTGCCTATGGAGTATGTTACATTTCTGAAGTTGTTGACAAAATCCAATTCCAATTCAATTAGTCTTTATTCGATTTTAAACAATCATAAAAGACACATATGCACAACAAGATAAAAAAGCCAATAAATCACTTTTTAAAACACTTAAAATGTCACATGATAAAATTCGATAAAATTCTATTAAAACATATCAAACTGATAGAGCATGTTATAAAACCTTGTGTCTTATGACTAGATAAGAATTCCTAGAAGGAAAGGTATTACCATAGTTACGCGTAAAAGAGAAAAGTTCGCAATCTTATAAGCTTATAAGCAGGTTTAGATTAGAAAAGACTAAAACACCAAAGCTCATTAAAATCAATTTCATAGTTACATAGCTACATAATGCCCTGCATCCTATTCCTTCTTATGGCCCACGTCCAGCTACAGAATTTGGCCATAGCAATAACTATGACTTCGCTAGTATCTGATTTAAGAATACGCAGAGCCGTTTGACAAGATCTTGTTCCTATTTTAGAACAAACTGGCTTGAGCCGTTTGTGGCGAGGTGCCTTATATCAAGGGCAAACAAAAAGAATATGCGGCAAAGTCTCTTCCTCGCATGAACAATAGTGACAGTTTATGTCTTGGGAAATTCCCCCACTTTTTTGTGAACGATTTTATGGGGAGAGTACCCACTCTAAATTGGTGGTAGAGCTTCCTATCACCAGAACTGGTAATGGTATCCCTGTAGGCCTCCAATCTATGTTCAATTTTTGACCCAGAAAGAGACCTGTTAAGGAATCGCCATTCACCTGAGAAAGAGCCTTCTGGCGGATCATATCCCTATATAAGGCTTTAAAATCTGTTTTTGAGGGGAAAGAATTCCCTTCTGGGTCCAACCACAAGTGGTTGAGGCCCATATGCAATAAAGTAGACTTAATCCTATGTAGCCATGAGATTTTGTTGGATTTGGCAGCTTCTCTAATGTGCTTAACAGCTTGCGCGTAGGGAACTAACTCCGGGATAGTCCAAAACCGTTGCCAATAGGCGAGAGGTCTATAATCCGCGGCCTCCTCAAAGGAAATGCACCCCAGGTCCAAAAGTAAGGGTCGAAGTGGTGTCGACGGCGGAAGACCGGTCAGTGCCCTCAAAAACTTGTTCTGTGCTTGGACTAAAGGATCTAACTTTTCGAATCCCCTGAGTTCAGCCCCATAAATTATTTAGGCTTTAACCTTTCCTTGATAGATTGCCAAAACCGGAGCTACTGGTTTGGTTTGGGATAGACGATGTTCTTTTAGGAGGGCCCCTGCTAGTTGATTATGCTTTAAAACCAGCAGATCCATCTGTCGCTTCCAATTCATTCTTTTGCCCATTGTAACCCCTAAATAGGTAAATGAGTCCGTTTGTTCAATGGACGCGTTATTTATTTTTGCTCTGGCTTTCACTGTTTTTTTTTTTGCAAGACCATGAACTTGGTCTTGTCAACATTGACTACCAGGTCATGGTCATTACAAAAAAGACTAAATCGGTCAAGGGCTCTTTGCAGACCAGCTTGTGTTTTAGACAAAATTAAACTGTTGTCTGCAAACATTAATAAAGGAACCCTCGAGCCAGCAAGAGTAGGAGCGTCCGTGGGATATTCAGACTAATATGAGATAACATTATTGGTGAACAAAGAGAAGAGGGTAGGGGCTAACACACACCCCTGCCGCACTCCCTTGTTCACCGGAAAACGTTCTGGTGTCTCCCCCTATTGGCCCCACCTGACTTGGGCATAGGTAGAATCATGTCGTTTTATGATGAATGAAAGGATCTCAGCAGGCGTCCCAGTTTCTTTAAGAGTGTCCCAAAGTTTGTTGCGGGGCACTAAATCAAATGCAGACTTAAGATCTCTACAAATGCTGCATAGAGGGTGCCCCCGGCTAAGACCACAGTGTTCCAATATAACATCATAAATCTAAAAACGTAGTCGATAGTACTAACATGGGAATGAAATCCTGCTTGATAGGTGGATAGTATCTTATTATCATCAATCCACCTATTTACCCTGCTTAGCACTATTCTAGCCACCAACATTTGCATAGTGTCTATAGGACTAATGGGCCGGTAATTGGATTGACAGGCTCGGTCCCCTTTTTTTTATATATGGGGATGATTTCAGCCCCATGCCGGGATTCCGGAAAAGGGGCTCCTCTAGCCAGTACATAGGCAAAAATAAAAATATATTTCAGCCAATTCTCCTGGTCAGATTTAAATATGTCCGCCGGGATACAATCCGGGGCTCTACCTGCAGCCGCCCCATCATAGGAACATACTATTTCCGATAAACTAAATGTTAGTGTTGACTGTGAGAGTACACATTGGTATTGCCCTGAGTCATTTGTGTGGGAAGAAAATTGGGTCTGATAGTGAGCAACCCAGGCTTCTGGGGGAACATTGTTAGCAGGTGCCGGACCGGCATTATCGCCGCCCCACTTAATTAAATGCCGGAATCAACACCAGTTTTTCCCACTACATGCAACCAACAAGTCCCTCCATCTATTTTCGTCATGGGCCTTCTTTGTCCGTTATTGGGTTGCCTTGTTTTCAGATCTCAATTTCCTTACCTCCTGCACGGAACCTACCCTTATTGCATTAGACAAAGCCCTATAGGCATTCCTGCAAGCCCGTCATACCATTTTGCAGACTTATACACTAGGCACCTGTTACTTCTTTTTTTGCGTTTTACAAAATAGGATCTCAACTTGGCAAACAGGGCCTCATAATGTGCTGTAAGGGATGATAGTCCTCATTAAGATCGAATTGCGAGAGGGTAGCAAGAGAATCTACAAGTGTTAGCTTGATTTGAGTCACAATGCCCTCATCCTCGGACACCTGTGCCCATTTTAACCTGCGGCAGTCATTGGACATAATCACATCTGATGTTGCAATAACCGGACTGCCACTCCGAGTCGAACAGCATTTCACATCTAATTTCAATAAAAGGGGATCGTAGTCGCTCTCTGATCTATTAACGACCTCTATATCCCTCAACCTTTGCCAGAGTTCTAAATTAATAAGAAAATAATCAATCCTACTTTTCCCTAGCCAGCTACTCAAAGTAAAATTGCCTTGGTTATCTGATGTGGATCTTCCATTAGCTGCACGAAGCCCCCTCTCCAATGTTAGACTTTTAAGCTGAAGAGCAGCTTCTGTCCAGTTCTTAACTGGGGCCAGCGATAAGGACAGGACGCCCCAGACAGCATCTTCGTCAGTGGAAAGATTCCCGTCTTCTAGGCTGAGAGGCTCGAACGTGCAGTTGAAATCCCCCGCAATAATCCTGTTGCAGGACCCATCTAGTGATTTAATAAAGGTGTCCAAACTGGAGACGGTTGATGAAGCTTTTCCACCTACCTGCCCTCTGGCATAAACGTTTATGAATATACTCTCAGGCTCATACGCGGAGGTTATTCTAATGGCCTGAATATCTGGATTGTCAATCACTAGGTCTTCTACCTGGAATCCCGTCTGCAATCTAACCCATCTATTTAGACCGCCGGATGGACGCCCTTTGGTACTAGGAGTTGCTGGCTTGCCAAATGCCAAGTAACCTGGCCGAAAGATCGTACTCGGAGACTTGGGGGTCCATTACGATGTAGGGCGGATCGCCACCGCCATGGTGGCGGTGGCGATGCGCCCGACATAAATGCCCGCCCGCCACCCTTTCCCCCCCCGCCACATTACAATGGCGGGGGGGACCGCAACGGAGGCAAACACCACCCGCCACTTTTCCGCCCCGGTCGCCTTGCGGCCGGGGCGGAAAAGGAATAATATGGTGGCGGTGTTTAATAGACACCGCCAGACATATTATGATGTGTGGTGTTCAGTGCCTTTCCGCGGCGGCGAAGCCGCCACGGAAAGGCATGCGGTCTTCACTCTGGGGGCCCCCTGCGGGCCTCCAGAGTGAAGTACAGGTGGTGGGTGCACATGGGGAGTACCTGTGGTACCCCCCTTCTTTGTCATTTACAAAGCAGCAGGCACCGCACGGTGCCTGCCGTTTTGTACATGACAATGTGAAAGTGCATTTTCAGCATTGTGGCGGGCGGTGCAGAGAGCACCGCCCGCCACAATGCTGAAAATACAGGATGTGCCCGCCACTGTGGCAGGCACATCCTAATGGCACCCCCGGGACCCCCGCCCTTATGGCGGGCGGTCCCGATTTACGATGGGATGACGGGCGGGCAAAGTCCGCCCGTCATCCTAATGAGGCCCCAAGTCTCCTGGAACGCAACAGTGTCGCAAGACTCAATGAAATTAGACCAGTCCGAGGATCTGGTATTCGTTAACAACCCAGCAATATTCCAAGATAAAATATTTAGTGACCTGCCAGGTGAACCTTCACTTTGTTCTAGCATAGCCATGTTCTCGAAACCCTGGACCCCATTGACAATAGCTAACTGTGGGTTTGAATCCATCGGATGGGAGGTATCGGGATCAATAAGGCGTTCTCTATCCTTGATGGATCTGCAGGTATTAGTCAGTCACAACCATCTAAGCCAGACAATGGGTCAAATCGGTTAACTAACTTTAAGTCAAGGGGGTGCCCTATGACCCTATGATGGGCGCTGCGATAATCACTACAGACCCTTCCTCCTGGTAGGGGGTGATGATGTTGTCTGTAGAACCAGGAATATTTTTCCGGGACAGTGCCCTTCATTCCTGCTCCCTCAGGGTATACAGACAAAATATTGAATAAAAAATATAGAATTGCACTAATATCAAAGTCAAAATATAGAATGGACAAAATATCGAATGGACAGAATATAGTCATCAAAAATATTGAATTTAAGGTAAATAATTTAATATCGATTTTCATAAATATTGTAATTCAAAATATCGAAGTATATAATATAGGTATTAAATATATCGAATTTTTAATAATATCGAATTTTTTAAAGTGTTTTGTATGTTAGTATATGTTTGAAAAGTGTATATTTAATTTATAATTTATTTTAAGTAATGAATTTTGTTATTTAATTTGTGCGTAATTTAATTCTGTAGCGGGTTGTGAGTTTATAGGGGAATAGGGTGGGAAGTAATTTAATTATAATTAAATAAATATTTAAATTTATTTATTGGTATTTATTCTGAATTAATTGTTAATTAATTTTTAATTGGTAATTAATTACATTTTAATTGTCAATTAATTTTACTTAATTGATTAATTGATAATTATGTTAATTTTATTAATGTATTTTAGGTAGCGGGTTGTGGGTTTATAGGGGAATACGGTGGGAAGTAATTTAATTAAAATGATTTAAATATTTTTATTTATTTATTGGTATTTATCTTGAATTAATTGTTCATTTTTAATTGGTAATTATTTCAATCTTAATTGGTAATTAATTTGTATTCATTGATTAATTGATAATTATGTTAATTTTATAATTTATTTCCTGTAGAGGGTTGTGGGTTTATAGGGGAATAGAGTGGGAAGTAATTTAATTGTAATTAATTAAATATTTTAATTTATTTATTTTGAATTAATTGTTAATTTTCAATTGCTAATTAATTAATTGTTAATTGGTCATTCATTTGTATTAATAGGTAATGAATTTTGATAATTAATTTTATTTGTATTTTTAATTGATTAATTATTATATTACATTAAATTGGCAATTACTTTTAAATAATGTTTTATTGGTATTAATATTTAATTTATTTGTATTAATATATGAAGTATTTACTTTCCCCACTGTTGCACTCACTGGAGTGGGAATAGTAATTTTTACCCCTACGCTATTCAACGCTTTCACTACTGGTGCACTCTCTGGAGTGGGAATAGTAATTTTTACCCCTACGCTATCCAACGCTTTCCCTACTGTTGCTCTCACTGGAGTGGGAATAGTAATTTTTACCCCTAAGCTATCCAACGCTTTCCATACTGTTGTACTCACCGGAGTGGTAATAGTAAATTTTTCCCTCCCGCTATCCTACGGTAAATATATTGTATATTTTTTATTAATATTATGTTAATATATAGATATCTGTTTTGAAAAATAAAATTTTATGTTTTTTTATAACTTTAATTATTTAATAATTTTAAGGTTATTTAAGTATTTTTAAGTATATTTTAGTTAATTATTTTTAATATTTCATTAATTTTAAAATATTTTTAAGACATTTACAAAAAAATCGAATTCTTGACTAACTATATTTTTTTAAACTGTATTTTTGATTCGATATTTTTGTACTTACCTGTTTGTAGATAGGAATTCGATATTTTTGTATTCAATATTTTATCCTCCATATTTGTGTAATTCTATATTAGTGTAATCGATATTATGTCAGTAATCATCCCCCTAAGCACTCCAGTAAGCGCATAACTACCCGCTCATTATTGAAGTTAACAACTACGCAGTCACCCCCGTCCTTGATGGAATATCCAACCCAGGATAAACGTTCAGCCATTATCACTTGGTTGAAAATATCCCAGCCCCATACCCCTGCTTCCTTCAGTTGTACCTTAAGCCAGTGTATTGTTTTTGCCATTAGCTGGTTGGTAGATTCTATCTGCCCATCCTGTAGAGTAGGTACATTCCTCAGGACCACAACCAATGGTGCGGCAGCAGGAGGAAAGTTTACTACCCTGGCATCGTGTCTAGTCAAGCTGTTTCCCAGCCAGTGTGTTGCAGGGAAAACATAACCAGTACCCCCAGGAACAGAGGTTAATTGGTTATCTAAGCCAGACATACGATTGTTATGTACTGTACTGCTAAAAGTCTTGGTGCTGGATCTGTCTCCCTCCATCCTGGGAGAACTCGGGATGAGCTGGACAAATTCACTGGATGTATTCCCCACCTCGCTCAGGCCGGCTTCCTGGGCGACTGTACCGGCATCATAAGCAATTACCACCCCTCTATTCCTAGTAGATAAAATAGATGGCAGGCTGATTATTAGTGGGATGGCAGGTGGGAGATTAGACATTATGGGGTTACGTATCACATTAGATATCAATTCAGAGGGCCGGTTATTTTCCCCTAATAAGGCCATGGCAGAAGCATGATTAGACACAGCAAGAAGTTCAAGGTTAGTTATTTTCTTCTCTATTACAGTCAGTCTTTCAAGAATTGGAAAAATGGATGCTGTTATAAGGGCCCCCATTCTAGCCCATAGTCTCTCTTCATTTTCAAACGTTGGGTTTACGGCTATATCCGTGTTGTGAATGCCAGATGTGAAAATGGTAGACTGAGGCTCAGATGTCGTTGGCAGTGATAAAGACGCCGACCCACCTTTCTTAATCACTTTGGGCATCTTGGCGTTTTTTTGCCTTTGGGGGCCCCCTCCCCGCTTCCTCTTTGAGGCCGGCTCCGGTAGAATTTCCAATACTTGGGATTTGGGTTTGGGCACAAACCTTGTAGTGACTTGTTGTAATGTGGAGCTTGATGAGCCCTTTTGCACCAGATCCTGGGGGGCAGGACTAGTTGGTAGCTCCATTATTGTGGAAATGTCCAGCGGTAATGACTGAGACTGGCTGGAGCCTCCTATAGACAGACAGCGTTCCGGCGAGCGTGAAAGCATTAATACACCCAAAGACCACCATTTGTTTTGCAGGGGATCGAGAGATAAACACCACTCAGTCAGGGCGATTTCATGGGCTATGACCGAACTGGCTCTTATTATAAATTGGTCCAGAGTCCCAGCTACACTTACGCCCGTGAAAGTGTTCATCCCCCTCCCCTCCCAGGAATTCATCATTACCAAAGCACAATATCTAGGAACACGTGAGGGATCGACCCAGTGAAGCCTCAATAAGTAGGAAGAGACTGACCTTACAATACTGGACAGCTAAGAGGGGGGTAGCGCTCGCCCATTCGCGTTCCTCGAAGCGGGGGCGTTGAATTGTTAAATAGGGGCAAAAGCAGGCTCAGGTGCGGGCAATACCACTTGCTCCCTGGGACTTGCAGTCCCTCTGGTAATAAGCGTCCTCCAAACCAACACAGGCGCAGCGGCTCCCACGAAGCGGGAGCGGCAAAATGTTATGTAGTCTCGGGTGCATGCAAATGCAGGCTCATGTGCGAGCAATACCACTTGCTCCCTGCCCTGGGACTTGCAGTCCCTCTGGTAATAAGCATCCTCCAAACCAACACAGGCGCAGCGGCACCCAGGGCCGGCTTTAGGCATGTGCAAGCTGTGCACCTGCACAGGGCCACCACACCCCAGGGGCCACCACGCCAATATATATCCTTAATATATTAATCCTCTGAGGATGGATACATATTTGCGTGGTGGCCCTTGGCAGGGATTTGGCGGCCTCCGGCTCTGTTCCACTTCTAAACACCCTGACCCCCTCCCCTCTTTACTGGCCTGCGCGCTCCGCCCCACCCGGACCCCCTCTTCCGGGCCCCCTACCTACGCTCCTTGCCCAGGGCCACCATGAGCCTAGAGCCGGCCCTGCGGCACCCATGAAGCAGGAGCGGCAAGATGTTATCTAGTCTCCGGTGCGGGCAAAAGCAGGCTCAGGTGCGGGCAATACCACTGGCTCCCTGGGACTTGCAGTCCATCTGGTAATAAGTGTCCTCCAAACCAACACAGGCGCAGCGGCTCCCACGAAGCGGGAGCGGCAAAATGTTATGTAGTCTCGGGTGCATGCAAATGCAGGCTCATGTGCGAGCAATACCACTGGCTCCCTGCCCTGGGACTTGCAGTCCCTCTGGTAATAAGCATCCTCCAAACCAACACAGGCGCAGCGGCACCCACGAAGCAGGAGCGGCAAGATCTTATGTAGTCTCCGGTGCGGGCAAAAGCAGGCTCAGGTGCGGGTAATACCACTGGCTCCCTGGGACTTGCAGTCCCTCTGGTAATAAGCGTCCTCCAAACCAACACAGGCGCAGCTTTCATCCAAGGTCCCAGACTGTGCCGCAAAGTGCCCCATTATGCACACATTATATCCCCTATGACAGCTAACAATAATGTTTCCAAGGACATATGTTGAGTGTCACAGAGAAAAGCTGCACTGCTTCTGCCAGCGCAGACACACAATGAATGGATACCGATTTATGTTAAAGCTATGGCTTACACTTTCCCGAAGGTGTCTAGCATTATAGTATACACAGTCTACTTGTTCAACTGTTCTTTTCAACCTCACACCATTAAGATTAATGGGGTCACCCTGTCTGCCTCAGAACCTGGGTTCATATACAGAAAGCTACAAGTGGTTCCGTTGGGTGAGCACCATGGCGTACTCTATCTGAAGCTAAACATTTCTTCAAAATCACTGTTAAATTGTTTTAAACATTGACGAATGCACCACACCAACAACTATTTATCAAAAATAGATTAATTCAAATATGTTTTAATTTTCAATTCTTTGTACCAATTTTGTAAACAATTTATACAGAAAATCATGAAGGCGGTTTTAAAAAAGGGGGGCACAATAACAAATACGCAGACAATTCAGTGGGTGACTGTGGTGACATAAAGTGAAATGAGTGACCTTTTCACACTCAAACAACAAACAAAACAATAACATAAATTACCTGTCCTACTAGGTCTTTCACTCTAGCTTCAACTATTTTCTAAATTCATTGCTACAGTAAACATGGACATGAGATGGTTGTACGTTGACATTTCAACCCTGCAGGTATATATGTTTATGGATATATCAAGTAGGGTCTTCTTCAGGACAATAAAGGACTAGCGACAGCCTATTTAAAAAGAGATAAAATCCTATTAGTGTGGTGAGGGAAAACTTAATTCCAGGTGTGTGAGTGGCCATGCTTTAGGGGTACTCACCCTGGGTGGTTCAGTTTTCGAAAAGGATAATTCTACTCCTCCAAGCCCGGATGGAGCTTGTCAAAACCACATTTCTTAGAGGGGTGATCATCTGAAAAGTGGTGAATTTGCTCATTACTATCAACAATCCCTGCATGTGCGCAACGGTTACTGTAACTTTGCAAGCAACACAAATGCACTTACCGAAGTGTCTTTTTTTGTAAATCATTCAGTGTATTCAGCTGTATAACCACTTCTGCCGTATACCTGTTGGGAGATAGATAGGCTGAGTTTACCACAGAGTGTAGCTAGGCTAAGTGTACTGAATGCATCACAGAGGACACCACCTTTGGCTGTGTTGTTATGTGTTTGCCATTACCAATTGTCGCTTGTAAGTGAGTGTTGCATTTTCATGGCATGTACATGACTGTGTGCAAGGCAAATGTAGAAAAGTGGACACAGGACACAATGGCAATATATGTACACCCTCAACATGACTGCTGACTATTGTAATACCTATTTTCTTTCTCTTAGCTGACCAAGGGTATGCCCTAATGCCGTAGGTAATGACACCGGTGAAGAATCCCTAAATCCAAGCACATATGACATATAATCAGCCGCACCAGGTCTATTGTGGAGAGGACTTTTAGTGTCCTTAAGTCACACTTCCATTGTCTTGATGCATCTGGGGGTCGATTACTATAGTCCACACCCATGGTCTGCAAGATCATCCTGGAATGCTACATCCTGCACAACATATTTGTATGGACAAATGGGCCTTTGCCAGGGGACAATGTTGTACCTAAAATGCCAGATGATGGAGAGGAAGGAGAAGAGGAGCCAAGGCAACCTGCATTGTTTTTTAATTGTTAACAAAACATTTGTAGCAGTTACTCAATGTGGCAGTACAGCAATTTACAATAAGGAATAGCAGTGTCACACATAGACATTTTCCCGTGAGAGCGCCGCACATAAACAGGCAAGAGATAAAGCAGAAGCAAAGTCAAGTAACCACAGCATAACATTTCTGCGGCTAATACCACCTTTGTGTAGCCGTATGTATATGTTGTTGGTTCCAAAGTAGATCAGCCCAACCTGGCTGGGACAATCCCATCAGGAGGTTGTGATGACAATACAGAGCTCTCCTCAAGCAGATCGTTTTTTAAAGGAGCGCATATGTCCTTGGACCTTGACGACGGTGGCATCATGGTAGCAAACAAATCACAGTTGGTATTACAATATATAAGACTGTTAAACCAAGCTTTGGTAGTAGGAATAGATCTATTTCCCCACCATAATGCCAGTTCTCCCTTAGCTAACAGCAAGGCAAGGGCTATGAATCTTCGAACTCGTTTTGGGAAATTACGAACGTATCCCAATAGGGCCACTTCTGGCAGAGGGTCAATCTCAAAGTGAACCATATGTGACAATATTGTGTACACTGCCTTCCAATATCCCCCCGCCTTTACACAGGTCCTGGGTATATGAGCGAAGTCAGCATGGTGAGCTCGCATTTTGGGCACAAGTGTATGCCCTCCATAAAAATGTAAAATGTATACGTTTATGTTTACTATTCATGGAGACTTCTTTAGTCTGGGTGCCACAGAAAACCCAATGCTTGACAGGCTCCAGTGGAAACTCAGGTGCTCGTGCCCTCAGGGTGCTACGGATTCTCTTGAATATAAAGTGATCCATAAAGGAAGCTTTGCTAAATCTATCCTCCTCAGTGCTTGAAAAGACATGGCCTTCCGGAAATAAGTCCCCAGCCGTATCCAACGAGTATGCACTGAGTGTACGCTGTACAAGCTTTTCTGCTAAAATAGCCAGCCAAAGGCTGTTGATTGCTGGAAGTATAGAAGAGTATAGCGTGTGTTGTTCAGTAATCCTCGCTAGTTTCAACCATGCCCAGCTAGTGGTGTATACTGTCTGTATGTCCCAGGAGTCTCTGGGGAACCCTTTTGGTAGTATCATTTTGAGTAGAGTAGGGAGTACTAAATCAGCTTCTGGTCTGGAATAGGGTATTCTGGCATCAGGGTGGTACCAGGAGTGTGCAAAGCTACCCTGTGCTACTAAATAATAAATGTGGAAGTTGGGAACCCCCAGACAACTTCGTTCATATGGTAAAGTCAGCGTATCCTAGCTGATCCTTGCGCTGCCTCCACCCCATACTAATCTTTTCAGGTTGGACCGTAATGTGCAAAAGAAACTGTTAAGGAGTGGGATGGGGATATTATGAAAGAGGTATAAAAATGTGGGAAGGACCACCATCTTAATGAGGGTTGCCCTCCCAGCCAGTGATAGGGGAAGTTATATCCATCGCTCGACCTGCTCCAGCGTGTTAAGCACAGGGCCATAATTAAATAGTATAATCTGGTCAACCTCTATATGCAGCTGTATTCCTATGTATCTGGTGGAGTCATCACACCACGCCAAGGGGAAGGCACATTCCCACCTAGTAGTAGATGTAGTCAGCTGTAAGATTTCTCAGATACCCCAATTAACCCCTAAGCCTGAGAAACCCCCAAAACGGATAACCTCCCTGATTAGCGGGTCAAGATTCTCCTGAAGGTGCCGGACATACAGAACAATGTCATCTGCATATAGGGAGATAAGTAAGGGTCCAGTATTGAATTAGAGCCCCCTGTGTAGATGCCTTTCCTGTAGATGCCTAACCAGGGAATCAAGTGCTATGATAAAAAGTAGCAGAGACAGCGGACAGCCCTGCCTGGTGCCACGGGAAAGCTGAAACTGGGAAGACAAGGTACGATTTAGGCGGAGGTGGGTGAGGTATAGAGAAATGCTGTGAGATTTACAAATCCCTTCGGCATGCCCATCCTTTGCATGACTGTAAGGAAAAAAGGCCACTCCAAGGAGCCAAATGCCTTTTCGACATCGAGCAATACCGCTCTAGCCGGCACTTCTGGGGACATCCTGTGAAGGACTGCAAATAATGTACGGAGGTTCAGGGCAGTAGACCTGTGAGGGACAAATCCCGATTGGGCGGGTGAGATGATCTTATCCATCGGGTGAGCCAATCAAAGTGCTAACATTTTTGCCAGTATCTTGTAGTCAAGATTTAACAAGGACAGTGGTCTCTATGAACCACACAACAGCGGGTCTTTGCCAGGTTTGGGGAGCAATATAATCACGGCTTCCCGCAATGTGGGAGGTAGTATCTGCCATTCAAAGGCCTCATTATATACCTCTAATAAATAGGGAGATATATAAAAGTGCTTTTGTAGGCCTTATAGAAATTGCCAGTGAAGCCTTCGAGGCCAGGGGCAGTTGCACCATTGACAGCATCAATGGCACTGATGATTATGGCTGCGGAGAAAGGCTCAGCTAGGAACTGCTGCATGACTTTGTCTAGCCATACCAACGCTATTTCGTACAAATATGCCACCAGGTCTCAGCACCATGTCTTGTCCGTGTCATATACAAGCTTGAATAATAATCCAGGAACACATCACGGATATCAGGGGTACCAGTAATTATGTCACCCTGCACTGTGCGGAGACTGGTGATGCACTCGCGTCCTGAAGGAGGCCTTAGGAGACGCGCCAAAGTACGACCCGGTCTCTACCCTTATCCATAACACCATGTGACAGAGTATTTGCTTAAGAAGTGGCCCTCTCGTACCACCGCCTCTTTAAAGTCCGACAATAGTGCCAGATGTCAAGCACCCTTGTCCTGGTCGGGGTTTCTGACCTGTTCTTGGTCCAATAAGATTAACTGGTGTTCAATATTTGTGAGTGTGCGTCGTAGGTCCCTCAGCTCCCCGGCGTGCTTCGAGAGGCAGACACCCCTAGCAAAGGCCTTAAACGCCTCCCAGAGCATTGCCCAGGACTGAACTGACCCAACGTTCATCTCAAAATAGTCATTGATTGCCTCTTGTAATTCAGCACGGAAGACCTCTTCCTGTAAGGCTTGACTTGGGAAGCTCCATTGCCTTTCGATACCCTCCGGACGTGGGACTCTAAGAGTCATTACAACTGGGGAGTGGTCAGATAGCATTCTGGGCAAATGTTGAGAGTCCTTGTACCAGGCGACCAAATTGGGAGAAACAAGCCAAAAATCCAGTGTCGTCAGTGTGTTGTATTGCGCCAAGTCATGTTGTATGTGCTGTTGTTTGGTCGGAAGTGTCTCCATACGTCTATCAGTCCGAGTTCATCACATAGGGACAATAAGACACGGCGAGCATGAGGTTTTGTGGGTGGGGAGGTGGATGTGTTATCTTGTGAGGGTTCTAGTAACAGGTTAAAATCCCCGCCCATAAATATATAGTCCGCCTCTAATTGCAGGATTTGGGCATTTATTTCATGGAAGAAATCTGGGTCATCTACATTAGGGGCATACACACATATGAAAGCTATTCGTTGGTCCATAAGATTCCCCATTACAATAGTGTACCTGCCCCCTTTGTCCGGTCAGAAACTGAGGAGACAATATGGCAGGCGCTTGTGTATCAATATGGGCGTGTCTCTTGCATACGTACTGTAATTTGCCAAATATCTGTGAGGTCCACATGATCTAGCGAAATGTGTCTGTGTTGATTTAGGCAGGTGCATTTCCTGAAAAAATTACACATCTATCTGATGGCGCTGTAGATAGTTTAGAATTTGTCTACACTTCTTTGCATTATTTAATCCCCTGATGTTCCACGTACTGAATACTAATCTGGGCTGAAAGGCTAAGTTATCCCTTGCAGTCACGTGACAAACCCTGTACCAGGACTGACTCTGTATTGTGTAACCTCTGCGTAACTGACACATTGAGTAAATATAAAAAGAGAATGATAAACAGAAAAAACCCCAATCCCCTACCCCACCCTCCACATATCCTGCACCCAAATCCGCAGGGAAATGCCCTGTTGCTTAATACAAAGAGTGTACCATTTGTGACCCCAATTGTACTGAGCAAAGAGAAATAACATCATACACTCAAAGTTGAACAAACCAATCATTGTGGTACACACAAGGGGTGTGGCAACACCCCGCCAGTCGACCCGAATTTGCTAGGATAATTAGTGTAAGTAAACAGCGATATATGTAATTCTAACTTATGAACTCGCCATTAAGCAATATCGAATGAAACCCTAGGACCAGTCAGTGGAAAATAATTCCACGCTGGCCACTGAGCCGCTATGCGGGGGGGAGGCTCCAAGCAGAGTCTTCTGTTGGGAGATTTCAGGACCTTGTATTTGTGACAGAATTCTTGGACCTCCGTGAGGGAGTTAAACACACGAGTTTCTCTGCCACGTCTACCCAAAGTTGAGCAGGATAAATCATTCTGTATTTCAAGCCCAGATTATGAAGCGTGGCTTTGACCCCATTGAATTTCCTCCTAGCCATGACCATTGCTGTGAAATCCAGAAATAACGTTATGGTAGAAGACTGCCAGGATAGAGTTCCATTTTCCCTTGCCTTCCCCAGAGATGCATCTCTATCTCGGAAATTGGGAAGACGCGCCTGAATCGGTCTCAGAGGGGCGCCTGGAATGGGACGGCGACCCGAGTTGCGGTGCACCCGTTCAACTACGAAAGTAGTAGTAAATGATTCCCTTCCAAATAGGTCCATCAGAAGTGTCTCTTCAAAGGTGTCCATTCTACCAGTGCTCATAGTCTCAGGGACTCCAAGGATGCGCACATTATTTTGCCTGCTCCTGGCTTCTAATCTTTGTTTTTCATGGCAACATCACTCTTTCCAGGTGTTTAGAAGACTGAGCAGCACCGTTGTCTGAATCTGATACTCTGCCTTCAGCTGTGTCCAGACTCCGTTCATGCACCTCCAGTTTGGCCCCCATAGTGTCTAGTCGTTTTTCCAGCAAATCAAACCGACCGTCCAGGGCCTTGAAACCTGCTCTTAATTCCAACATCAAGGCATCTGGGCCGGCTGAATCCCCCCCCCCCCCCCCCCCCCCCCCATCGAGCTGGGCGCCTCCACACACCTCTCCGCCATTTCTGTGGCTGGGTTTGTCTGAACCACACTTGGAGCTGAGAACTGCACTACCCTTTGTTTCGGGTCTTTCCTGCCCATGACCCTCCAAGTTGTAATGGGGTGAATTGTGCCGCCAGTGAAGATGGCGGTGCCCGACGCCCAACAGTCCCACAGCCTGTGCCCCACTGAATGATCAGGATCTGTTGAAGCCAAACTGCGTGCTGAATTCAGAGACCTGAGAAAGTTGTTGGGCCGATGTGTGAACGTGGGTGGGCCCGAGGTTTCTGCCTCAGTGATGTGTGATGTCTTCCGGTCCAGCCAACAGTCAAGGTGCCATGTGGCTGTCTGAGTTCACCCCTTTATGGAGTGTTAGAGGTGTGCTGTAACTCCTCTGCGGTCCAGGCAGTCAGCAATCCCCTGGCGCTCTGCATTCTAACAGGATCCCGGCCTCACGCTTGTGTCACCCCGACCCCAGGCCACACAGACCAGACACGCCAGGCGGTGTGACCCTCTCCCAGGCTCGGTGGTGGACCCTCTCGCCGCGGAGCCTCTGGGAGCTCAGCGTTTGGCTTACCTGTGGGCCCCTGGACACAAGCTGCGTCATCTTCTCGGGAGCCGAAGAGCGCGTACCCACTGGTTGCTTCCGGAGACGACGGCCTTCGTGTGCGCTCCTCCATGCTCAGCGCACCCGTTCTCAGCCACTGCTGCAGTGGTCTCAATCACTGCAGCAAGTCCTCCGACCTCGGAATCTGTTGATGGGAGGTAGGCAAGTTAATTATAAAGTACGGACAGGGTCCAGGATGTCAGGCTACAGCGCTACACGGCCATCTTGGTCGGTAACCTTGCCACACCTGAAGGCAACCTGCAACTTCATCAGAGGCAACAAGGCGGAGGGATAATATAATTACCCATTTCTTCTCTGATTAACATGCAACATAACTCATCGCAAAAAAATGTGCAATAGTGAGAAATGTTACTCTGCCAATGAATGAACATTCACAACACTAATACCTTGTGAGCAGTTTTATTCTACTTGCACACTACACTTCTGGCTACAATTGTTGATCCACTTTTGTCCGTCCCACAGACTAGTCATCTAGCAGAGTATATGATACAAATTATAACATTATCTGGTACCATAAAATATGTAATGCTTGCCAACTACAAAGTGCAGATGGAGCACCATTGGGAGCAGCTATTAACTTGGTGTCGTCACATAGATGGTGGGCCCCAACTGTTTGTGTGCCACACCTGATGCTTGTCATGTGTTTTGTCTGATCCTTGTGCTTACCAGTTGAATCCACTTAATCAGGAGTACCTTGCAGTATTCCACATAGGATGTGCATGGAAACATATTCACACAACTACAGTCAAGATATGCAAACCATACACATTTTTCAACATGTCACAATCAAATATTAAGCTCCATGAACATTGGCTAACGCTAACTATCAAACGTTGCCTACTGTAGATATGGAGACATGTAAGTGGACATACTGTGATCTAAAAGTACAAGAACTTACTAAGGCATGCATAGTGACAAACCATACCACAATCACCAATTACAATGGTCTTTGTGCCCACAAATGTCAACACTGTCACCATTGTGTGTAAAATGGGCTTTAGATGCATATGGTACTCACGCAATAACTCACATAGCCCCATCCATACACCCCCTTGCATGTGCAGGCAAATGTTCTGCACTTACACCTCCGGACTACTACCTAAGGCCTCTAATGTGCTACATGGGCCATTTCGCCCTTGCACAGATTTTTAGTACATGTATTACGTAGTGGCCATTGCATAGGTTGACGGTTGCTTCATAGGTGGAACCAGAAGCATAGTCATGGGTAGGCTTGAAATAACAGCCGCAGTTACCACCAATGGAAGTGCTCAAAGGTTTTATCATTGTGTTTTATCATGTATCAATATTAGAGCCATGATACAGATGATCATACACATGTATGATTATTAACACACAGTATACACATGAGCTAATAGTGGCAACAGTACAACACACACCACACAGAACACATCATGCACAGTCATTATGAACATGAATAGCACACAAGACTGAAAAGTTACTATGAAATTTTTTCCTAGTGTTGAAAAAAATCACGCAAGACACATCTGCGTGAAGTTTAATACCTGCCGCATAAACGAACAAGCATTGGCATAGCCATTAGGTCTCGCCTTTGGGACCTTGTAAGTGGGTGCCTCTGAAGAAATAAAAGCAGTAAATAAAAATAAACAAATTAGCCATGCAGTTTAAACAAAGCAACATAAAAAATACACAATATTATTGCACATCCCTTGCCTTACGGTGTAGCTGCTAAAATAAGGATTGTTGTGTATTTGGACATAAGCGAAAGCTGAAATATCGAACGAAAGTACCTGCTGCGATAGTTTCTCTGTTGCGTTGACATATTTGAGAAGACACATCAGTAGCACCGACGGGAGTTGTGGACCGCCGTATTATTGTGGTCAGGATGGATTAATTTTTGCACTTAGACAAAGTGCTTAATTGGTGCCAGTGTGTTGCGTTTGGTGGGCTCTGGCAGGTATTTCTGGGGACCAGGAAAAGAAAGGGTGTAAAATGGTGAAAAGGTGAGGAAATCAGGGATGAAATAGAGCATGTAAGAAGGAGGAAGTGCAGGGAAGTGAAAGAAAGAGGGAGCGGGAGGGAGGAATTCACTCAAGGCGGCCAGTATATTCGTCGTGATGGGGGCCTGTCCCTTCCTTCACCTTGCGCCTCGCGCCTAGGCTGCCGGCCGCGTGCATCCAGGAAGCATGTGCTGTGAAGATCGCAGCATGCAGCAGCCACAACCCATAAGCCATCTGCGCGCACAGCTGTAAAGAAACACAGGCAGACTCTGTTTACACAACAATGCTTAAACACCACAGTGAAACAGGGAAAAGTTATCAATGCGGCCTCCTTTTCAATATTATATATAACAAGCCATAGTTGCTGATTATTTATCTTAACAAAACAAAAGGATCCACCTCTCAGGAGGGTTCTCTTGACAGAATGTCTCACTGTGTCAAAAAGTGTGTTTCCTATCTTGGTTGGATGCACACAGTGTTTGCTTAAATACCCCTCACACACCAAAAGGGCCCTTGGTGTCATGCTTCATCATAGGGGTCTTCCCGCCCGCTGCTGGACGGGGCGTGCTACGACCTGCGACTACGCGGGAGCACTGATTTTCCCGTACTATGTGTGGTGTAGGGGTAGTGGTCAAGAGTGAATCCGAAAATGGAATTTAAAAAAAAACCTGGCCTCATGGACTTAAGAAACTGACGCTGTTAAAAATGGTGGTTCGGAGATGTCCTGCGTGTAATGGGCGGATACTCCTGATCAAGTCAACATGTTTCGAAGCATCAAAGCTTCTTCATCAGGACTGAGAAAGATCCCTTCAGTACTCACTATGTTGCTATCAAAATGTGATGAAATTGTGTGCTATATACGGTATAGTGGAAAAAAAAGCAGAATATCATGCACTTTATACATTACCCAATCGGTATTTCTAAAATGTAAGTCTGAAAAGAGAAAGCACAATTAGTTATGCAATTGCGCCTGCCAATGGGCAAACACGTGTAGCCTGTAAATACAAAGCGCCACAATGTGACTGTAGTGTCATTAGCCTTAGTTGTAACGTAAACATAAGTGCCGTGACCTGTGGAGATAAAAAGGACAAACAAGACACACACATAAAAGAGAAAACACACACTCTATGCTACAGATTGGAGTAATTGAAATGAAAGTAGGTAAGTGTGTAATACAAGCACACATAGGTAGATACATACTAGGATTTGTAGGAGACAATGCTCCATGAGCCTTTTGAACTGGTGGAAAGGGTGCTGCCACTGCATTCTGTTTGGTAAAAAAAGGGGGGGGGAGGTTGTTGTCCATTGCTAGCGGTTCAAGGAGATCCTTTAAAATGCTGTATACCACTGGTTCCCTAACCGGCTATGCCGTACTTACTTAGTCGTCAACACTGCCTTGCCTACAAGATAACGCCATCCTGCGGCTCCGTGGTGTAAATGAGTCCGCAGGAGAGGCTCTATTTATGCTGGGGGTAATAGGCACTTAGTAAACAAAGTAATTGCACCTGTGAAGGTGGCCATGGGCACCTGGAAGTGAATGTCTGATCACTTTCGGTGGCCGGGGTGTAATGCGCACTAGAGCGGTAAACTGCCCCGAGAAATATCCAGCAGGAGGTGGCCGTTTGACCTCCACTGGGGCCGTTCCAAACGGAAGTGACTCGGCCTGCCAAGGTCCCGACTGCTAGAGTGGTAACCTGTTTGTAACTCTGTGAAACAAGAAGTGGGTTTCCATATCGACTGTACCAATGTTCCAAATAGGTACTCACATAGAGTAGACACCGGGGCATTCCAGGGATGTATGGCTTGCGTGGATCCCCCAACGTTTTCTTACCCAGAATCCCCTGCAAAACTCAAATTTAGCTGAAAAAAATCACTTTTTCCACACATTTTTGTGTGGGAAAGTTATGGCATCACCGGGCTCACACAAATTCCCTACCACCCAACGTTCCCCCAGGTCTCCCGATAAAAATGGTGAACCAGCTGTTGAAATTGCGACGTCATTCTATAGAGCACAACCCGTTGCTTTATCCTGGGATAATGAGAAAACCATACGGCCTTCCCCCTCCGTAGCGAAACAGGGAAAAAAACCAATAAAACCTAATGTAGAACCCCTTAGAAAACGGCAATACCGTCAAGAATCCATACCGGTACGGGCACCCCAGTGTTTTGAATGTGGGGATTGGGGCCACATCGCCAGAATTAGTCTTAAAGAGAAAACCCCTGAAGAACCGATCGACATTATTATTATTATTAATAGTGTTTTGTTAAGCGCAGGCAACCCGGAGGCCTCGTAGCGCTATATTGTTTGAGTCATGAGAAGGTCAGAGAGCCAAGTTAGATGAAGAGGAGCGTTTTCAGTTCCTTCCGGAACTTCAGCAAGTTTGGCTCGCCACGTAGGGTGTCAGGCAGGGAGTTCCAGGCTTTGGCGGCATTCCAGGAGAAGGAGCGTCCACCCCATCTTGCCCGTTTAATTCTGTTCACGGTAGCCAGAAAAGCTGAGCTGGATCTCAGGCTTCTTTTGGGGAGATAGGGGTTTGCCAGGGAGCAGATCATGGATGGAGCAGTTTTCCACATGGCTTTGTGCATAATGCACATGGATTTGAACACAACTCTGGCCTTGATGGGCAGCCAGTGTAGTTTCTTTAGAGCTGCTGTGCCGGAGTCTCGCCGGCCCAGGTTTAGGAGGAGGCGAGCCGCTGCATTTTGTGTAGTCTGAAGTTTTCTGGTGGTAGAGATAGGGGCTCCTAAGTATAGTGAGTTTCCGTAGTCCAGACGGGACAGAATAATGGCTTGCACCATGAATCTACGTGCTTGGAAGGGAAGAAGAGGCAGCACTTTCCTGAGCATCCGCATCAGGCCAAAACAAGTAGCGGACAGGGTAGTTGCTTGTTGCTTGAAGTCTAATTTCGAATCCAACCACATGCCCAGACTCTTTATTTGGGTCTTGGGTTGGGGTGGGTTTCCCATGCTAGGGGGCCAATCAAGCATAGGACCAGGAGTCAGTGAGTTGCCCAAGATCATGAGCTCAGTTTTCTCACCATTGAGCTTTAGGTGTGAGGTGGTCATCCACTGATTTATCGCTACCAAGCAATTCGTAAGATTAGGGGGGGAGGTATTAGGCTGGTTCATGGATACCACCAATTGTGTGTCGTCGGCATAGGTTACAATATCTAGGCCAAACGAGTGCACAATGTCCGCAAGGGGTTGTAAGTAAACATTAAATAGGGTAGGGCTCAGAGACGAACCCTGCGGTACGCCTTGATCAAGGGGCCATATTTTTGAATGGGCATCATTCTCAACTACCTCAAAGGAACGGTCTTCCAGGAAAGATTGGAGCCATAGTATGGCCTTCCCTGCAATTCCTGTGTGGCGTAGGCGGTCTAGAAGGATGCTGGTATTGATGGTATCAAAGGCGGCACTGAGATCAAGCAGCATAATTGCTACAGTGCCGCCTTGATCCATCGGTTTCCTTGCCACCTCAGTCACAGTCAGAAGAGCCGTTTCTGTACCTAGCTTTGGGCGGAAACCTGCTTGGGAATCGTGGAGCAGGAGGTTATGTTCCAGGTATTGAGTAATGGAGGCATTAATATGTTTCTCCAGTAATTTGCTGATCCAAGGAAGGAGTGAAATTAGACGATAGTTGGCCATGTTATCAGGGTCCAAGGTTGGTTTCTTTAAAAGTGCTCTTACTTGGGCACGTTTCCATGCCACAGGGACTATGCCTGTGGTGATAGAAGAGTTTAGGATTTTAAGAATGACCGGCCTAATGATGTCCGTAATTTTAAGTAGGTGGAAAGGGGGGGCAGGATCAGTAGGTGATCCAGATATAACCCTCTGCATCAGGATATCTAGTGAGTCCTCGTTAAGTAGAGGGAACTCATCCAGTGTATGCGGCGTCAGCTGTGGTGAGGGGGAACCTTTGGGTGGATTAAATGTGGCAATGATATTCTGGATTTTTTTGTGGAAATATTCTGCCTGATTGTCACAACGTAGTTGGTTTTTTTTTGGGATCAAGGGGAATAGTCGGGGTGTCAATGAGGGATTTTGCAATTTTAAAGATGGCACTTGATGAATTGGAGGCACTGGTAATTATGTTTTCAAAGTAAAAGGCTTTTGAGTTCCTAATTTCTGCTTTATATTTTTTAATTGCCTCTTGATGGCTGAGTTTGTCTAAATTATTGCGGGAGACCCTCCAGGTGCGTTCCAATTTCCTACAACCTCTTTTCAGCTCTTTGAGTTGAGGGGTATACCATGGGGAATTTCTTGATTTAGTTTTTTCTTTGAGATCTTTCAGAGGTGCAACAGAATCCAGAGCTGTGCACATCCAGTTAGTGTATGTGTCATAAAGAAGTGTGGGGTCTGTTCCCAATTGAGAAGGAGCAGGAGATAAGGTCTCAATCCACTGGTCCACTGAGATTTTTGACCATTCTCTCCCCTGCAGGGTAGTGCGGGGGACAACTGGTGGTGGGGTAGCTGGTGTCCATTGTATCGGAATCAGGTAATGGTCTGTCCAAACCAGGGGCAGAGGTGTCCCTACCTCTAGTCTTTGGTCATTGCTAAATACCCAATCTAAGAGATGACCTTTTTCGTGAGTGGGTAGAAAGCCCTTCTGTGTGATTTGGAGGGCTGCCAGATCCTCTACTAGGGATCTGGCCATTGTGTTATTGGGGTCATCCAAATGGATGTTAACATCTCCTAATAGAGAAAAATGGGGGCAGGTGATCACTGATTCAGCGATCTTTGAGTGGAGTGAATCAAGAAAGTCTCCTATTTGGTTCGGGGGGCGGTAAATAAGAATGCCTGAGAAAGTTGCGGTGGGATTAAAGTCCAGGGAGAAATACATGCTCTCACAGTTGGATATCGAGGTCGGGCTAACCCTACATTGGTAGTGGTTTTTAACAAGAATAGCCAGGCCTCCTCCTCTACCCTGTGGTCTATCCATCCTGTGGAGGGCATATCCCAGTTGCATAAGGGCAGAAATGTCCGGATCCGATATATCCCTGAGCCAGGTCTCTGTTAAAAATATTACATCAGGGCTAGTTTCTTCTAAAAGTAGTGCCATTTGCACTGCATGTTTAATTAGGGAGCGACAATTAAGGAGAAACATTTTGTAGTGCCTGACGCTATGAGAGATGCCACTAAAGCTGGTGAGTGCATAATTACAATGGGAGCAGATACCTGTAGTTGAGTTCGGGCGGATTGAATGCCAGCAAAGGTCTCGGGTAGGTGGCATTAAATTTTTTAAGGAGAGAGAGTCATACCGTATAGGCAGGACGGTAGCCGCACTGGTTTGGGCAGGGGGGTGGCCCCTGGTCCCGTTCGGTCGCGGACGGGCGCAGACGGGCTTGCCTTTGGCGTGCCGCCGGCGCGCCCGCTGCGCCCGCTGCGCGGACGGGCAGTGCGAGTGTTTTTATCCATTGGTTAAGTGAGGAGGGTGGGAGGGACGTAGGATGCGTTCCTCGGTCCATTCTCTACTCGGAGGAAATGGGGCCAAGTTTTTATGGAAGTGTGCATGTGGGGAGAGTACCTTTAAGAGCTCTGTTAGACTCTGGTTGCGGGCAATCTGTCATCAGCCAATCCTTGGTATGGCTCCCTTACCCCAAAACAAACCAAGAGGTTCCAATTTGGTGCATATACTGGGATGTCAAGCTTTATCCTTTAATATCCCTGCCAGTCTCCCTCCCAACCAGGGTAACTTTAGAGGCCAAACTTGGAGTTCTCCCCTCTCTTCCTTAAAAAGTAATTCTCGGCAGGGATAATCCCTCTTTTCTACAACTCCTGACAACCACCCTTGCTTCTAGTAAAATGTCCATCTCACCACGCCCATCTCTCCTTACCCAGGCCCCCTGGTGGCCCCCTGGTTGTCCAATAAAAGATTCCATTATGCCCAGCGCAGCAACCCCACTCTCCAACCCCCATGGGATCACGCCCTACGAGACTCCGCTTCCCAGACACCCGTATTCCCTTCCTTCCGCATACAGAATGAGCTACTCTACAAAATAACAAAAGAAGGTGACCAACCACAACTCGTGGTTCCTCAGACCTTTTGAGAACACGTGCTCTTCTTTGCACATTCCCGCCTGTTGGCAGGCCATAGAGTGGCACTGAAAACCACAGAAATGCTGCTACGTCACTTCTACTGGCAGGGCATATTTATTATTCCCAGTTTTGTTAGTGGTGTGAAATTTGTCAAAAGCAAAATCCTTATAGAGCGCCTTCTGTAGAGATGGACCTTATAGGTACCCCTTCCTCGCACCAAGAAGGGTAATCCTTATGTATTAGTGGTAGTGGATTATGCCACACGATACCCAGAGGCCTTTCCTCTACGTGCTCCCACCAGTCAAAACATCAGTGACAGGCTTCTTGAGCTGTTTTTCTAAGTAGGATTCCCTCGTGAGATCCTCACAGATCAAGGGATTCCCTTTGTTTCCAAAATCATGCGGGAAGTCTGTAAATTGCTTGACATCACGCATATTAAAACTACTGTGTATCATCCCCAGACAGATGGCCTCTGTGAGAGCTATAATTCTACCCTAAAGCTAACCTTGAAAAAATTGTTAAGTGTAGAGGGAAAAGACTGGGATAAACTCCTCCCATTAGCATTATATGTAGCAAGAAGCCAGACTCAGTCTAGTCTAGGCTGTTCTCCTTTTCAACTCCTATATGGTAGAGAACCATGTAGCCTACTGGAAATAACCAAGGAGTATTGGGAACAGGAAAAGGAGGAAGAAACAAAAGCTTTCTTAGAATATACCCATGACTTACGCTCCCGCTTACAAAAACTGAGAGAATTCGCTGACGCAAATCTCGAGAAGGCTCAAACCAAACAACAGACATTGTACAACAAAGGAAAGAAATGGCAACAATTAAAAGTGGGCGACTGGGTCTTCAACCTCTCCAGTATACCGAAGATAAAATCAGGTTGGCAGGGCCCCTTCCAAATCGTACAAAAGGTCGGACTCACATCCTACAAGGTTCAGGTTAAACCCAAAAGAACCCAGATGTACCATATAAACCTCTCTAAAAAGTGGTTAGGACCCCTCCCCTAAGATGTCCAGATTGCGAAGCCTAAAACCGAGGATGAAAGCACCCTATCCCAACTCATAGTCAACCAAGATCTCACCAAAGAGCAAAAAAGAACACTGCATGAGACCCTCTTACCATACGCCTCTTTGTTTTCTGACCTTCCAGGCCATACCACTATGGCCGAATATTCTATACAGACTTAACCGGGTAAGATCATTAATCAAAAGCATACCCCATCCCTGCCGATAGACGAGCGGCCATAGAAAAAAAAGTCAGAACCATGCTTGACTTAGGAGTGATACGACCGTCCCAGAGCGAGTGGTCCTCGCCGATTGTATTAGCACCGAAAGTCAGTGCAAAACCGGTTCAGTCCGGTTTTGCATTGACTTTCGAGCTGTTAATGCTGTTTCCAAATGCGACTCCTATCTCCTCCCACGTGTGGACGAGCTGATCGAAAGGCTTGGTGATGCTCAATACATCACAACCCTGGATATCACAAAGGGGTACTGGCAGGTGCCCCTAAAACCAGACGATCAGGTGAAAACAGCATTTTTTACACCATCTGGCTTGTTTGAGTTTACTGTCTTACACGACGCACCTGCCACATTTCAGAGACTCATGAATAAGGTCCTATCAGAACACCAGGCCTATTCCTCTGCGTATCTTGATGATATCGTCATCTATAGTCCCACATGGGAGTCCCATCTACAGCATTGTCAGCTCGTCTTCCATGCTCTCCGAGATGCAGGGTTACATGTCAACACAAAAAAATCAAGGGCAGGGTTTAAAAAAACTTAAGTATCTGGGGTATGTTTTAGGGAATGGTTATATCGAGCCCCAGGAAGAAAAAGTGAAAGCGATATCCCAGGCCCCTTTCCCAACCACCAAGAAGGAAGTAAGGGCTTTCCTCTGGCTCCTCGGGTACTATCGACGTTTCATTCCCCAGTATTCCAAGCTATCCTTTCCTCTTACCGATCTCCTCAGAAAGAGTGTGAAACCCAAACACCTTCTACAACCAACCCCCCAAGCTCTGCAAGCCTTCCACGAACTAAAAAAGGCCCTTACATCAGGTCCCATTCGCAAATCCCCAGACTTCTCTAAACCATTTTTGCTCCAAACTGATGCTTCTGAAAATGGGTTGGGGGCAGTCCTCTCACAAGTGTCATCTGAGGGTTAGAACATCCTATCCTCTTTCTGAGCCGTGAGCTTTTCTCCAGAGAGTGGGGTTACCCCACCATAGAGAAGGAGAGCCTTGCTATTAAATGGGCGGTGGACAAATTACGGTACCACCTTGAAGGTACCCACTTCTTCCCATATACGGATCATGCCACACTCCTCTGGATGACCCGAAACAAGAGTAACAACCAGAGGGTCCTTCATGGTTTTTAGCTTTGTAGCCCTTCTCCTTTGAGGTGCATCATCGAAAGGGGTCGGCCAGTGGTAATGCAGACTTTCTTTCCCGGCTCTCCCTGCTCCCCGATTGTGAACAGGCTGGGGTGGGGGGGTGTGACGAACCGCTGGCTACTGAACCGTCCTCCCTCGCCCCTTTCAATGACCAAATGCCACCTTATCTGTCACCGAATCCTCTCCTTTCTTTTCAGACTCCTAAGTCTGGGGCAAGCTGCCCCTTTAAGATCTTGCTTTCCCCAGCTGTCTGCGCCAATCACATGACTGCATCAGCTGTCCGTCCCTCCTTCAAAGAGGAAGAGACCCAGGAATTGACATATTCGACGTGGAAGGATCTAGCTGCGTGGAAGAAGCCAGTACCCGAAGTTCAGATCTTCCTTGTCCCACCCGGATTAGGAGCCTTACGGAGCCCTACAGAGTCAACGGTGGAGCGAGAAGCGGCAGTTTAACCGAGCCCAGGACGAGCGGAGGAAGACCCAGGAAAGAGGGAGCCGGACCCACTCCGGCAAAACGATGGAGGCCGACACAGCCCTGGCGGGTCAGAGGGAAGGCGGGAGAAAAGGGGGAGTTATTAAAGCACTGTAATCAGCGTTATATGTCCCACGAGTTTTGAGACACTAGAAAGCTAGAGGTCACTGGTGGCGGTCGGGTGCTGACTTTCCCCACACTCTATCATCCCGAGTTTTTATGTGTTAGGAACCGACGTTCCTCTTACCAGTTCTTCTTTTTTTTTCTCTTTTCTGTTGTTGTTTGATTGAGCCACGGATTGTTGGGTTTTGCCGGAAGACTTACTCCTTGTCAGTGGGGAGTATCAACGAGAACTCCTCAAGTACCCCATACTCTCCGAAGCAAGAGAGCAAAGATTGTAGCTAAGACTTACTCTGTTCCTAATGATTTGAACTATAGTTTGTCTCCGGAGGGAACGTATAAAGGAAGAAAAGCCTTTTTGTTTCCAATTTAGTCATTGTCTCCTTGGTGTCCTTCCCCCTGTGCCACAGTTGGTTAATGCCACCCTGTAAATAAGGACCCTTTCCATGCTTTACTTAGCATGAAAGGGGCATGCAATGGTTGTTGTAGTGGGTGTTCTGCCACAACACCCATTGCTTTTTTAAGCTGCCCCATATTTAAAAAGCTGGGGCAGCACCAACAACTACTCCCAGGTAAAACCTGGGGCTTATTTACAAGCCCTTTTGCAGCCGGTATGTCACATTTTCCCATATTAAAAGTGATGCACCCGCAGTGCAAGGGGCTGTAAATAAGCCCCTTGGTGTTAGGATGGGGACAGATAGAGAAGTTATTGATTTATCCTTGTATTCTGCTTGTTCTGTGTGTGCTGAATACTGTTGCACACACAGAAACAGCAAATCGCCTGTAAGGAGTGTGTATGTGCAGGAAGGTGTCCCTTCCTGCACATAAATATTTGTGCCTGCAGTGCAGACATCCTAGCAACATAACGCAAGTGTGACTGCGCTGACACACGGCAGCTTTTTAAGCGCCAGTGCTAGCGCAAATGCGGGGACGTGCTGTATTTTTTAAATACAAAAACAACAGTTGATGGACAGAATGCAGAACAATGTCATACATTCACCCCAGTACAGAGATCTGGGCCTAAATCCATCGTTTTTTTGCACTCCACCCCACCCCAGGTCAGACATGGCCATATGCAAATCAGCCTTGACCCTGTGCCTCATGGGAACAGTCCAGCCCGAACTGCCAAGCCATGTCTTTCCTGGACCGGAATCAAGCATCCTAGGACCGGTTTCTGGCTATCAGCCGTCTTCAGCCAGGATAGCTTGACTCCAGTGATGTGGAGAGCATGGGACTCACGTCTAAGCATACCCATCCCACTCGGGGTGACAAATGCAAAAACAACAGGTGATGGACAGAATGCAGAACAATGTCATACATTCACCCCAGTACAGAGATCTGGGCCTAAATCCATCTTTTGTTTTGCACTCCACACCACCCCAGGTCAAAGAAGGTGCAAATCAGCCTTGACCCTGTGCCTCATGGGAACAGTCCAGCCCGAACTGCCAAGCCATGTCTTTCCTGGACCGGAATCAAGCATCCTAGGACCGGTTTCTGGCTATCAGCCGTCTTCAGCCAGGATAGCTTGACTCCAGTGGTGAGGAGAGCATGGGACCCGCGTCTGAGCATACCCATCCCACTCAGGGTGACAAATGCAAAAACAACAGTTGATGGACAGAATGCAGAACAATGTCATACATTCACCCCAGTACAGAGATCTGGGCCTAAATCCATCGTTTTTTTGCACTCCCCACCACCCCAGGTCCTAGGATGCTTGATTCCGATCAAGGAAAGACATGGCTTGGCAGTTCGGGCTGGACTGTTCCCATGAGGCACAGGGTCAAGGCTGATTTGCATATGGCCATGTCTGACCTGGGGTGGTGTGAAGTGCAAAAAAACGATGGATTTAGGCCCAGATCTCTGTACTGGGGTGAATGTATGACATTGTTCTGCATTCTGTCCATCAACTGTTGTTTTTGTATTTTATAAATACGGCGCATCCCTGCATTTAAAAACTGTCGGAGTTCAGCGTTACCAATTTTGGAGTAACACAGCGTTCCACCAGTTTATTGTAAATATACCCCATAGTTACTACAGCAAAGCAGAGTATATTGACAATAGTGAACATGGCCGCTCTTACAATGAGTGTTAATATAGCCCATCTGTGAGACTTACAATGTTGCCCTATTTAAAGACACTGCTGTTCAATTGTCATTATTTCTATGCATTGAGTACTTAGGTGGCTACCGTTTGACCTGCACACAGTGTGGAAGAGGGCTGAGGCATAGGTGCCTGGACTGGACAACATGACATCTTCCCTCCCACCCCAAGTCCCTTGTTGGTACTTACCCTGTTGGTAATGTAGTTGTTCATAGTCAGCACTGTCCTGTCCCTCTACTCCAACCGCCGACACCTCACAGATGACTGTGGACATCTGTTCCTCCAGGGGATCAAGCTTCTCCTGGGTGCTGGACTACCAGCTCCGGTCTGCAATGCTGTCTGTCAATTGCTTGCATGTTTCTGCTGAGTTTTGCGCTTGGGATCCTGCCAGCACTTCTTGTAGTCCATTACTGTCCTTTAACTTCTGTAGTTCACCTTGTTCACTATGGGCTGCCATATGGCGTTCTTGGTCCCCTGTGACACCTTGGAGCTGACAAAGAGCTGGTGTTGATGCTCCATCACCTCCGCAATCAGGATCTCATTCTCCTCCAGCCTGAATCTGCATTTCTGCTTCCTCTTCCCCTTGGACTCTGGCTGGTTATCCTGGCTGTTGGTGGGGTGGGGGGGGGGTGTTGTGCTGTGCTGAGCTGGTTCCTGGCTGTTCCATTCTGCATTCAGTTTTTCCCCCCTCCTTAGCAGCGTATTTGTACGCTTTTTTTCACGCTAGGCACTGAAATGTGACGTTAGGCTGTCTAGCTTGATTTTCTTGCCGCAAATTGGCCAGCTGTCCCTTTTTTCACGCTAGTGTGTATTTTTGTTACGAGTTGACGCTAGCATTAGCGGCATTGGTTTTGTTTGCAAGCTCTTCCTAATGCTATGCTAGCGCCGTATTTACAATACAGCGCTAGCAATACGTTAGGAATTGGCGTACAGCAATTGTTCATAAAATTACGCTAAGCAGCGTCAAAACAGTGATCGGCAATTCTTGGGAATATGCCCCTTAGTTTTGAACTAGGTGAGGTTGTGTATGAGAAACTTGCCCGAGTCTGAAGTCCCTGGAGACCATGTAGCATTGTGAGACTTATACACTGCTAATGTAAGCTGAGCAGTATGAGGACAACTCAACCTCTGTACACAACAATTAACAGAGTCTACGAAAAATATCATTGGAACAGGATGTTTCACACAATAATAGCTTATATTAACAAGTCGATCCCTGAGGCATGTGCGGACAGCTTGCTACATGAAGCAAAGCACAGTCTGTGCTTGTTTGGTTCTATTACAGAAACATATTGCTAGCTCCCTGCATGGGGAGTATATGCAATGTTATAGGAGAGGGTTCAGTCCTTGTCTGGTTGGTGCCTGCTGCAGTAAGCCATTAGGTATTCAAATCTAACCGCAAGTAAACAGCACATGAATGTGAATGTAGGGACATTACAGGCTGCGGCTATAAACTATTACATTGGTTACCGAAATAGCCTGAAACATGAATGTAGGGTGAATAGATATGGAGATGGACTATTGCTGGGTAGAGGGTACACTGACTTAGAGCTAATCAGCATTCAGTATAGGGTGCAATCAACAGTGTAGAACATATGTCATGGGCCCTAATGTAAAACAAAGAAATGCCACCCATTTCCCTTCTGGGTAGTAAAAGACTTCACATATTTGGTGTAGAGGACTCCTCTCATCACCACCTGAGATTGGTTCCCCTGGGCCCACTTCACAAACAAAAGTACGCCCCTGGATCTGGTCAGGTGGCAGCATGTTCTAACTCGAAGAGACTTTGAACATCATATTTGAGAACTCTAAACCCCTTCCGAAGAAGAACCCAGTTTGGGATCCCCTATGACGCAGGGAGTAGATTGTTGATGACTCTAAAATTGTTGTTGTTGTTGTTGTTTTATTCAGAATTGCCCTTGGAAAGGAATTCCTCTGGGCTGAGCCATGCTCCTATGACATACTGCTAGATAGTTACGTATTAGCGAACATAAAAGCACGATACAATGCAACAAGCAATCAACTTGCTTAACCAATCATTTCTTAAGAGCCAAGCACCAAGCAGACGACATGAAATGGGTTATATTGGAACGTCCCATGATTCCCCAACACGTGACAGATGTCTCAAGGTTCCTATTCATCAGAGAACAAAAATGGATCTTCAGATTAAAAACTGACACAGCGGGTTTGAATGACACCATCCCGTGGGTCCAGATTTGAACTGCATTCGTGTCCGGGATATGCTTGATTCCGGATCAGTGCCACTGTACATCCCTCTTGATGAAACCAATATATGCCATTTCGGACACAGGGTGTTTTTCCTAGATCGTCCTTTTCATGACAGTTTTGAAAGACAGTTATGCCTTCATACGACTACTATTTTCAATATGAGTTACTTACACTTGAGCGCGGTGTTCCATAATTATATCGTGTTCATTAACATGTGCTGTTTATCTAGACCGTTCTATCCATGAAAGAAAGTCATCAAAGGAAGCTATGTCTTAACAAGTCTCTTTCTGGTTTTTTATATGAGTAACTTACACTCCAATGCAGTGCTCTATAATTACATACATTTTTATATTCATTTATATTTATTTTTATTTTTATTTTAGTGCATTAATTTTTCCTGACATCACAGACTACTACAGAGTAGTTCAAACCTTGACTCAAAGTCAGAAAGTGATATTTAGTGCATTAATTCTCCCTGACATCACAGGACACAATAGAGCAGTTCAAGCCTCGACTTCAAATTACAAAGTGTTTTTTCTTGTCTGGGGCAATACTAACAGTTCCAGACATGGTACATAATGACATGATGATTTATTCATTGACATTTAACTAGACTGGGACCACTACCTATTCTGAGTCTTTAGAATCCCACACATTTTTCGATACGCCGGCATAAAACAGCGTGACTTGTGCTGACGCTGCCTTTTCTCTCTTGATGACGAGAAATTCACGCATTCAGCGCTGTTTACAAGTCGGGCAAGCTAGAGTAGTGTCTCGGCGAAGACGCATGCTCTGTTAAGACACCAATCCACTGTGAACAACAGTCTTCTTAGACGCATGCGCAATGGAGTACAAGTTATACTCCAATCGCGCTATAGCTCACACCTTCATTTGGCACCTATAGGAGCGCACTTGATATGAAGTCGCTATGGCAACGTTCACATGCGATATGCAGTCGCATTTAATCACCGCCATTATTCAATTAAGCCAATTATGAAGAGTATAAATACGGACTCCGCTCCTCCCTCGTTACCTCCCATTTCGCTTGGAGTTAACAACGAGGTACCGACGGAGAGGTGAGTGTCGCCTATTATGCATCCTGTTTTGCACGTTGAGATTCAGCGTTAGGTTGTGTTTGTGGCTAACTTCGATTTCAACAACCAGTGTCTGCCTTTGTGGTTCCCAATATCCATTTGGGATATATGGTGCCCCACCCTGAGTGAATACGTTATTATTGTATTTACCTTCCATAAAAAAATTTTTTAGTGCCCAATATCCATTCAAGAGACTATGACAATCAAAGCCTTATTGTGTTAGCCATTGTTCTGAGGTGTTTTTTTAACCTGAGCAATTGGTCTTGTTCTAAATTATACCCTTACCATCTAGTAGGTATAATTAAACACACTTCAACAACAAGCAATTTTCGACCTACTTTTCTAGTCGCTGCCTACCTGCGCTCACTGTTGTTTCAGAGGTACATGGTGTGAGGTCAATAGAGAGAGGTTTTTAGTGAGAGTACACTAGGTGTCCTTCAGTTGGATAACATGATTACCCTTTCTCCTGCTGTTGTTTTTCTCACCACCAGAGCGGGGCCTCAGTCACCGAGCGATTGCCGTGTGAGGTGAGGCTTATCCCCACAAAATGCTGGGTGAGTATTTTTTGAAATTGTTAAAATGAATATTACGGTTTTGCAAATCTCAACCAATGCGTTACAATTAATCAGTTAATGACAACGTTCTTCTGATCAGGCAACTTTATTTAACTTCTATGTGTGAAGCAATTGTATTGTTCACAAATGTTTTTGTTTGAACATCAGTCTTTATAATGCATCTTTATTTTAAAGGATGAAGAAGTATTTTCAGATACATGGATTACATGTCGGGTAAGGTGGTATGTTACCACTAACTTACCTTCTCTTCAACTCTTCTCCTGGACCAAGTTCAAATTACACTTTTATTTATGTTTTTTGCAGTAGCACAATTCACTTTAGTAAGGTCCTGAAGAAGGCCGAGCAAATAAACAAGATGGCTCAAACATGTTGACCCCACTCCTAGCCAACAGATAGTTATTAATATTTTCCATTACTATCAGGCGGTTTTTATTATATGACATTAAGGCAATCCTCAATATACATATTTTTTGCCTTTTTAGCCATTTTTATTTCACGCACTATCAACACCTGCACTGCACTTCATCAGTCCTGACATACCCTGTACAAAACAAGTAGCTAAGTCTTGTTTGAGCGGTGGAGGCCTATCACCTTGCACACAAGCTTTGGTACTTCCTTAGCTAGAGGTGAAATTCTTCTTCCCCCCCTCTCTACCAGTTTTCCAGATGACGAATTTCCGCCAAATGGGTGATCTGATGGAAATTGGACTCATGTCCGAGTTTGACAGGTAATGCAATATTGGTGAACTGAATTTGCTTTCACACCAGTTGTTTTTTCAGCTGCATCATATTAGACCATCTTACTCCTTGTAGTTAGTCAAGTTCTTATTCAGGGGTGTGGAGTACTATGGGTCTTTAAATATTGCCCCCTAGACCCCTTCCCAACCTTTTTGTTGAATACTGCTAGATAGACCTTCTTTATCCTCACTAAATTTTACACCATGAACCTGGAAATTTAAAAAAGACTGTACTTTTAAACATTTCTTTCTCCTTTTGATTTACAAGACATTCAGGGGCCTATTTAAGAACTTGCCAAGCAGTGCAGTACAACAAGTCACCTTGAGGCGCTGCACTGCGTGACAGGGAAAGGGCAGGAATGGACTGTATTTAAGGCAATACAGGACATGTCTGCCTTTTCCCCTTGGCTGGTGTCCTTTTGCCAACCTACCACAAAAACAAGTACCCTTGCCCCATTGTGCGAGGGTGCCTGCGTGGCATGCATATTCCTTTTTCTAAGTGTGCTTCAAAATGCAGCACACGTAGAAAGAGGAAGTAACGAGGAGAAATAACGACATTTTCATTCTTATGCCTCACCTTAGAAGGTGTATCTTTTTTGGCGCATTCCCAGGTCTACAAATTCTGGTAAATCTGGAAATGAGACAAAAACCATGGATGTTGTGAGGGAACACCCACGCAATGCCCATAAAATGCCTTCACAGGGCAGAGTAAGGCAACACATCGATTTGAGCTGCCTTGCCTTACTCCAGAATTATGGAGCTACTTAGGGCCAAAGAAATTGGCTATGCGTGGCTTCATAAATTAAATGTAAGGTTTGTGTTCCTCTTGCATCATGTTGTGTTTTGCAAGAGCAATGTACCCCCTAGGCGTCTTTAACCCCTCCCCTGCTGATGACGGAACCGCTCCGTCATCAGCCGCGGTCGCGCTGTGCTGATGACGGAGCGGTTTCGTCATGGCCCGCTCGGCACGCCTGCACGGCGCGGATTCCGCGCCTGCGCTGAGCGTTCTATTGAGCGGGGCGGGCCATGACGGAACCGCTCCGTCATAAGCACAGCGCAACCGACGCTGGTGACGGAGCGGTTCCGTCACCAGCATGCGCCCGCCGCTCTTCCGCCCCGCCCCCTTAGCACTGCGGCGGAATAGCCGCCGCAGTGAAGGGTTTAAAGTACTGTCTTGAGTGCTAATAATCCACTCAAGCTCACACAGCCACACTCATTCGTACCTGGAGGAGGTGATCCTATTATGAAGTGGGAAGGACGGAGAGAGTTTTTTCTCAATTATATTTCCACATTTGAAGAGGATGAATTAACTCCTCAAGAAAAATACAGAAAAATACTTGTAAGCCGCCTTGGCCCAGGAGGACAAAAATATATAATAATATAGAAAAGAAAGTAAAACAAGAAAGGATTGGTGATGAGTTCACACATGCTTTAGAAGATTTGGACATTTCTTTTGTGTCTACTGTCTGTGTAGAAATAGACAGATATATGTTTTTCCATCGCAAACAAGAAGAGAATGAGAATGTGGAAGATGATTTATCATTGCAAAAAAGAGTTAGTACTGGCATGCAGATTTGCAACACTTCACGGAGAGTTCACCAGAGACCAGATTATAATGCATACTAATAATCCTCATATACAGGATAGGTTGTGGGTGAATGGAGACTCAGAATTGTCAGAAGTTTTAGCAGGAGTGAAAAAAAATGCAGAATTGACTAGCAGATGCGGAAGGGCTGCTCTAGAAAAGAAAGATCACAGAAACAGTCTGTTATTATAATAAAGTTGGAAAGTATAATTCAAGGAAATCTGTGGCTGTGCCTTCTGACTAGGGGACAATTGCCCGTAGTTAATGCTTTTAAGGACAGCATTTGTCTGTAATTTCAGCGACGCCTACTGACAGCCAGGACACCGGATGATGGCAATCTGCCTCTGTTCCTGGGAAGCCTACTGTGGCCTGTAACAGCTGCCGCCTGCACTGTGCACTGATGTTCAAGCTGCCTTATGCGTGCAGATGACTATCGGACTCCCAGCAGACCTACATACACGTATGGATGTGAAGGGCACTGGCATGATGGCATCTCTTAGCTGTCTCTGGTTGCCATATTCAATCACATATGTAGCTGCAGGGTTTGGAGGTGGGCAGAGAGAATACGGTTGACTGGCATGACAGGGGAGTGTATGAGCCGGTTTTCGAGGTCTTTCGAGATTAGGAGGGCCGGGTGCTACTGTTAATTTTTGAATATATGATTATACCACGCTTACAATTACCACACATGGCTTTACCACGCGAATTTTACATCGCAAGTGGCTTTACCACGCTGGAATTTACAATGAAGGATTATACCACGCGTAGAAACGTCTTACCTGACACCGGCACGTCTTTCACCAGCAGCCCTTACTTCCATCCACCATGGAAACAAGCGTCAAAACACGTCTACCAAGATTAAAAAAGGACTACTATTTTGACGTACACGGCACGTCTTTGGGGGAGGCTCTTTCTTTTCACTTCAAAAATACTAAAGAACGTTTTTTTTTATTTAAGTAACCCGCTCCATATTTTTTGTTATTTTTGGGGGGAGACCCCCCAGCCCCCTGAGCCCCCCCAGCCCCCCCAAGCCCGCGCAGAACGACTGGAAGGAATACCACGTCTCCCCCCCAACCCACGCAGAACGTACTTGCGTGGTAAAGACGATCGTGGAAGGCACCCACGTTGAAAAAACGTTTGCGTGGTAAGTGTACCGTGGTAAACGTTATGCGTGGTGATGCCTTCGTAGTAAATGATGTTTCCCTTTCTTTTTCCGATATAACCACAACTGCTCGCAGAAAGCGCAAATGCACGTATTCTCCCATAACATGCAAAACACCTATACAGGTCTTTACCAGTTCAAAACTGAACACATTTGCAAACGTAGCACACTTTTTTTTTAGCTTTCAGGTTCACCAATGAAAGACACTTTTATTATGTTGCTCTGGACTATTTTTGTCCCAGTCCCACCCTGAGGGAGAATGCAGTTGCCCTTAATACAAACCTGTAAGTGCTATCCGCTAATATTAGCTCATCTGCGTTTTTCCGTTTGTGCAGAAATTCCAACGTTTGTCTCTGCGCATTCTTTCTAATAAATCACTCTGAAGAGTGAACGTGTAAGTTCAAAGTGCCTATTGTGTCTAATGTATCACTTTCTTTTAGAACATTTCGAAAGATACATTGGTGCATGGTGGTTTGGTTTTTACTTATAGAGTGTTCATTCTCGTGCCAGATTATGTACTTCATCCATTCTTGTACAGACAATTGAGAGGAATAAGTAAATTATTTATGTTTTACCCAAAATAACACTTTGTAACGGAGCTCGGCGTGAGGGTTGAAAAACATACCAAAGCTCCCATTTAACAAGGAAAATAAAGTCAATGTGTTCATGCAGCAAATAAAACGTTTACATCATAAAAAAATTATGGGACAAAAGAAAGAACATGACTATTTTTTTTATGATTAACCTCATACAAGTGACGCTTCTTATAAACTGTGATATATGCAGGACCTTAAAAATCAGGGGTTCTGTGTGTGTGTGTGTGGAGCCTCAAACTCTGAGGTGGATAGTGCAGTAACTTAAAGAGCAATTACCTCATTCTGGATTTTCAAGAAGGAATTTAAAGCCTTACTCTTGTTATGAGTTGCCTATAGGGCCCACTGTAGTTCTCCCTAATATTCGCCTAACTGTGGGTTGTATGCTGGCGCTGCTTTTGCTTTCCACACATTACGAAGTAACACCTTTGTTTTTATGCCACATTATTATTTTACAAATAGGCTGCACATGTTTTTTGTTATTTAGCTCTTTTGCTGGGATTCAGTCTGAACATTTATACAAGGTCTAACAACACTGTGCCCCGTTTTCTCTGTGGTTGGACACGGACACATCTAACAATTAGACATAACAAAGAAACCAGCTGCTGTTTTCGAGCATGGCATTTCTTATCCAATAAACTGAGACTTGTAGTTTTGAAAATAAAGAAGAGAATTTCATGCAGAGAAAAGAACCCGGGATGAGCACACCAGCCTTGCCCAATCCGAGATGCAGACCAGCTATCGGCTAATGCCAGGTATAGGGACCGGCTCTAATCCCACAGATCTGTGATATATCATTGTGCTCCTGTAGTGGAATAAGGCTTAGGCAAATGTATCATTTGGCATGGTAAGGCTTTTCATTGTGTATATTCTACTGATAACCTTAATCACTCTGCTACGTTGCATATGTTTCCTAATTGCAGCACAGTTAATGCATGATTGAGTATGATAGTTTCAATACATTTTGTAACCTTTCCTTGTGTCTCTTGATTGTTTATTATTGACAGGTATGAGTGAGAGAATGAAAGGTGATGACCTGTTACAGTGGTTCCCTAGAGTGTTGCATTCTGGGGTGTAGTCTGTAATGAGGCGAGTACCCTCTGTCTTTGTATCTCCCTTCCTTACTGGTGTGTCTTTTAGAATATCATGTCTGTTTATTTTTGTAATCCTATTCCTTGTTTTAGCCAATGTGGACTTGGCCTAACCTCTCCTGGTAATTCTCATGTTCATATCTTTGATGCACTCATGGAATTCCAGGTCATTGCTACAGTTGGGTTTCACTCGCATGAGTTCTTCCGGGAAGGAAGGAACATACAAAGAAAGAGGTTACTCGCCTCATTATGGTCTACACTACACTATCCCGTAGGTTGACAAGCAGCATGAGACAACATTGACATATTCTCCAGGCAGACAAAACATTGGAGAGTTTTATTCATACCAGACCAGCCGTTACTTTTCAGAGGGGAAGATTCCTAAGAAATATACTAAGCCCCAGTTACCCGATAGTAGGAACACAAGAACATTGGAGGAATATTTATACACTGGGCTACCACAAATGTGCACACTGTGGTATGTGTAAATGGAAGATAGACAAGAAGAAAGAGTTTGAGGGGTAGAACAAATGAACCCACACCACACGTTCTAACATCAATTTTAACAGCAAATATGTGGTGTATGTTATAGAATGAAAATGTGGGCAGAAATATTTGGGCAGTACCATTAGAAATTGAAATAGAGAATAATTGAACACATGAGAGCTGTGAAACAAAATGATACTCGCTATCCCATAGCCATACATATTTCTGAATGTCCAGCACAGAATGGACATCATACACAGTATGGTGTGGATGTATTTATCCAAATTCCGTTGACGTAAGAGCATTGATAGAGATGTTACTAATAATACTGCCACATGTACTGGATGGTTCTTGTTGATAGGAATATACGAACACGTGGGGTATCGTTTTACTTTTCTTGGTATGTTTCGCTATAGGATCTATACATTTATTGTACATTTTAAGTGAGGAGAATGGATATATTAAAAATCCACTGAGAAAGGGAGGATCACCCTATGGATTTGGTACTATACTGCGAACTGTAATTCAGAGGAGAGAGTGGTATTTGAATATTAAACCAATAATTATTACTCATAATTATACATTTTCTCAGATATGGGGAACTACCGAATTGTGTTATAACTCACACTGAGTTTGAGATTTATGTTCCTGATGTGATGTTGTTGCTTTGCCAATGGGAAAACTGTCTGTTACTAATGATCGTGAAACTCATTCAGTTTTGAACAATTGTGTCAGATTTTATATACCAGCCCAAAACAGCGCAGATACAGGTCTTCTCGGGTGGCCGGACTAACCTAGGTTGGTCCCTTTTCTATGTTAATGAACTCCAAGTAAATATGGCACCCTAGTAGGATGCGAGCTATAACATATTTTTGACTCGCCGATGAGGGACTAAGACGTATCGTCACACCGGTAAGAAATTTCACTTTTACTCACTCAAAGGATTACTTATCCAAAAAGGCATTGTGCAATGGCCCACCTCCCACATTTATCAGCTAGAGTTTGAGTCATCGTGACCCTATCATCTTTGACTAAAATTGCTACTCCTCTAATCATAGAAGATTGATGGGAAGCAACTATTAAAGAATAGCCAAGATTTTCTAATAGGGCTCTTTGTGACCACGGTACATGTGTCTCCTGGAGACAAACTACATCGGGCTAGATGTTACGGAGCTCAGCTGACACACGATTCCTTTTACTCCAGCTATTTAGGCCAGAAACATTCCAGGTACACATTTTAACACCAATTGCTGCCATATTAAATGGAAGGACAATGTATATTTAACTATAACTAACAAAAGCGACTAGGCTGTTCCTAAGGAAACAAGAAGAAGGGGGAGAAAGCGGTCACGAGGGGGGTAGGAATAGTGCTCAGTGGAGGACTAACCTGGGTATCCAATTTGTTGGATTTAAAGGCCTCACACACCCTTGCGAGTGTCATGCTTCATCATCGGCAGTGCTCCTCGTTGGACAGGCGGTGCAATGTCCAACGGGCTCACCTCAAAGAGGGGCTCTTTGGCGGAGATCTTTTATCCAACTGCCTATGGGTGAAGTGTGGGTGAGGGGCCAGGAGAAGGAGGATAGTGTGAGTGAGGTTAAAATGTGGCAAAAGGTACCAGAGATCAATTTATTCTGGTGGTCCCTTACCACAAGTAAAAACAAGAGAAAGCTCCTGTAATCGCAGGAAATTTAGGAGTCCACGTCGAGATACAGGGCTATAGTGCATTACGTGTGGTCAACATGTTTCTCGCCTAGGCACAATGGCTGCGATTCTTCAGGACCTATTTTTAACTACTATCACAAAAAACATGACCTAATAAAGTATCTGTTTGTTATATCATCAGTTGTACTACCTGTATGGTACTCCTCTTGCCTAGGGGGAGACAAAAGAGATCGTTACCAAAGAAATAGTGACAACAGGTGACCCTTTCGTGACCGTGAGCTTACAGTGCTAGTGTGAATAAAGTGACGTACTAGTAGTGATTAGTGACTAGTATGAGCGTATATGAACACTTTAGGATCACACATTAAAACCATTAAAAACATATATACATAGCATCTATATACATGTTAACAGCAGCAGCTTATTCAGAACTCCAAGTTCAATCTGTGGCGTGGGTAAAGTGTTACTCACCTAAGGGTCAAGGTGCGTAGTTCCTAACCAAAGGCGTACCCTCGTTTATGCAGCCCAGAGAGAGAGCGGGTCAGTCAAAGGTAAAATAATTCAGAGGCAACATTAAATATATGTGTCTCCCGGTTGGTTACCGCCAACTGGTCTGGTAAAGGGGGCGTGAGTGTTAGTTACTCATCGGGGGTAAGAGCATGGCGTATTAACATGAAGGGTGGAGGAGAGGGCATGGAGAGGATGGGAAGAGGGGAGCCAGAGGGAGAGTGTGCCCTCGTGTTTGCTGGTATAGCGCTAGGGAGCTTAAGGGAATTGCACTTACTTCAGTCTGCCTAAGTCAGCGCCTGTTCTGCCTACCCATATCCACCGGGTCCGGATAGTGGTGTGTCATGGTGTGTAGCCGGGTTAACTAGAGTTGGGGACGTGGCCAGTGCAGGGAGTAGTCCAGTCCCGCATGTCACATGACATCGACCGTGACTGTGGCGGCCATTTTAGACGGGACTAAGGAACCCATATATTAGTGGATAAATATATTCAGTAGCCTTTAGAAATGTTAGAATGTTAATTAGACTAATACAGATGAGGTAGGGCGCTCGGTCAACGTGTGTTAACAATAGTCATATCATCATGTGACGGTGGTGAGATCAGTGTGGACAGTAGTACAACTCCGCATGTCACATGGGTCATGCCGTGACTGTTGCGGCCATCTTAGAGAGGGGTGTAATACAAAGTGGACACACTGATGTTGGTATTGCCTTGACATGATTAAAACAGTATCGGATCCTTCAATAAGGGGTATCATCATAGTGCACTCCATGGAATGTCCTCATTGAGCCCCTGTCTATCAGAAGACAGACGGTGTATCCACCTCTGTTCTTTTTGAAACAGATTCTGTTTGGATTTGTTACTTGGGGTCTCAAGGACTAGCCATCTTAGGGAATCAGCCGTGTGTTTTTGCTCTGAGTAATGTCTACACATCTTTGTATTCGTTTTTTTGCAACGAAAGTTGCTTCTGTGTTCCGAAATGCGGGTCTTAATTGGGCGAGTGGTCATGCCCACATATTGTAAATCACATGGGCATCTGAGTAAGTAAATGCAATTCGATGTATTGCAATTAGTGTAGCCCCGAAGCTCCCACAGGAAGGAATCTGTCAGTTGGATGGTTTTTGATATGTTAGTAAAAGGGCATGCACTACAGGAACCACACGGGTAATGTCCCTGTACCGGAGGTAATTGCCAGAGTGTAGTCTGTTTCTGGGTTACAGCCTGCTTAGGCCTGGTGTGGACCAGGATGTCTTTTATATTCCTTGATCTTTTGAAGGTGAATCTGGGGGTCGCCAAGTTAAGTTCCCCTGTGTTCAAGATCTGCCAGTGTTTCTTAATAATCTTTTTGATTTCATTTGAGGCTGGAGAAAAGGTGGTCACGCAGGTCAAAAGATCATTGTTTTGGGGTAAGAGGTATTGTATTCCAGCAAGGCCCCTCTATGGTTATTTCGTGCCCGTTTCCGTGCTTTGTTGATTTCCCTTGTGGGGTATTCCCTGTCCCTCAAATTGCGGGATAGAATGGAAGACTCAGTCCTGTAATCAATCAAGTTTGTGCAATTGCGCCTCACACGCAGGAACTGCCCAAAAGGAAGATTCAATCTCAAAGCCCTGGGGTGGTGACTTGTAAACAGTAGCAAGCTGTTGTGGTCCGTTGGTTTACGATACATTGTGGTATCTCGCTTGCCTCCCTCCAGCCTGATGGTAAGATCCAAGAATGCTATATTGGATGTGGAGGCGCTAATGGTAAAGGTAAGGTAGTTGTTTAGTGTGTTAAGCCAGTTGAAGAACTCCTTGTAGAGATCTTCAGTCCCTGACCAGAGTATGAGGATGTCATCAATGAACCTCCTCCAGAATATAATGTTGGAATGGTAGGGGTTCACTGGTCCATTGATGTGGTTGTCCTCAAAATCAGCCATGTAAAGGCAGGCCACCGAAGGGGCGCTAAAGTACTGCCCATGGAGGTACCCTGGGTTTGGTGGTAATGCTGCCCTTTGAATTCAAAGACATTTTCAGTGAGAGCAAGACTCGCACACTCCATAATAAAGGAAGGAGGTGTGGGGGAGGTCCATTCTTCGGCACTCAGAACTCTCTCAATCACACCTAGTGTGGCCCTCTGTGGGATGTTCGTGTAGAGGGCCTCCACGTCTAGGGTGATGAGGAAATCAATTTGAATGTCTTCCTGTATGTTGTCCAGAAGACGGAGGACATCAGTGGTGTCTTGGACATAGGAAGGGGTTCTTTTTACCAAAGGTTGTAAGAAATGGTCGCAAAATTGCGAGAGGCAGAACGGGCGCTGACTTAGGCAGACTGAAGTAAGTGCAATTCCCTTAAGCTCCCTAGCGCTATACCAGCAAACACGAGGGCACGCTCTCCCTCTGGCTCCCCTCTTCCCATCCTCCCCATGCCCTCTCCTCCACCCTTCATGTTAATACGCCATGCTCTTACCCCCGATGAGTAACTAACACTCACGCCCCCTTTACCAGACCAGTTAGCGGTAACCAACCGAGAGACACATATATTTAATGTTGCCTCTGAATTATTTTACCTTTGACTGACCCGCTCTCTCTCTGGGCTGCATAAACGAGGGTAAGCCTCTGGTTAGGAACGGGCAAGTAGATTGGGGGCAATGACTGGCGGTGAAGCCTTTACCCACTGGGGACCACTACTCGCAAGAGGCCAAATCACCTTTTGCGCTAATATAAGTAGTGCAACACTGTCTGAGAGTGAACGTTACATATTAAGCCTCGGCTCTACAGATCAATTACTATCGATATGATGAACTCATACCGCTCAACCACCAGATACCAGGTCCTTACACATTAGAAACAAACAGGGAAGTGGCCCAACCACGCCATGAACTGTTCTGCTGTAACCAAGTGATTTTGATTTTCCTTAGCCTTAAACCCCTATGGTTCCCCCTTGATGTCAGATCTACCGGGTACTGTTGACACCTACCCACCTTGATCCTTAGGTGAGTAACACTTTACCCACGCCACAGATTGAACGTGGAGTTCTGAATAAGCTGCTGCTGTTAACATGTATATAGATGATATGTATATATGTTTTTAATGGCTTTAATGTGTGATCCTAAAGTGTTCATATACGCTCATACTAGTCATTAATCACTACTAGTACGTCACTTTATTCACACTAGCACTGTATGCTCACGGTCACGAAAGGGTCACCTGTTGTCACTATTTCTTTGGTAAAAATCTCTTTTGTCTCCCCCTAGGCAAGAGGAGTACCATATAGGTAGTACAACTGATGATATAACAAACAGATACTTTATTAGGTCATGTTTTTTGTGATAGTAGTTAAAAATAGGTCCTGAAGAATCGCAGCCATTGTGCCTAGGCGAGAAACATGTTGACCACACATAATGCACTATAGCCCTGAATCGCGACGTGGAATCCTAAATTTCCTGCGATTACAGGAGCTTTCTCTTGTTTTTACTTGTGGTAAGGGACCACCAGAATAAATTGATCTCTGGTACCTTTTGCTACATTTTAACCTCACTCACACTATCCTCCTTCTCCTGGCCCCTCACCCACACTTCACCCATAGGCAGTTGGATAAAAGATCTCCGCCAAAGAGCCCCTCTTTGAGGTGAGCCCGTTGGACATTGCACCGCCTGTCCAACGAGGAGCACTGCCGATGATGAAGCATGACACTCGCAAGGGTGTGTGAGGCCTTTAAATCCAACAAATTGGATACCCAGGTTAGTCCTCCACTGAGCACTATTCCTACCCCCCTCGTGACCGCTTTCTCCCCCTTCTTCTTGTTTCCTTAGGAACAGCCTAGTCGCTTTTGTTAGTTATTGCCTCGGGGCTCTGACTGTGGCTGGACCTTCCATTCTCACTTTTCCGTGAATGGTAATCTGAGCCCTTGGATCTGATTTTGATCCGATACCTCCCCTCCTTTTGGATATATATATTTAACAACTATCTCATAAGACTGAATACACCAAAAACCTAATTGATACATTACATTTTGCCAAATTTTCATTTTATTCTGTTGCCAAATTTTCATTTTATTCAGTTATCAATTTGTGTTGTTTATGGGTCTCACTTGGATGAATCCTCCGTTTTCGAGGAACTAAATGTGGAATTAGCGTCATGGGATTCACCACTTATACTTTGTGGTGATATGAATATTAATTTATCGAATACCGAATTAAATGATGGTCTGCGTAATTATAAAGGACGGAAACACCGTGTTTTTAAAGCTTTGTATAATTTCATTAATGATCATGCGCTAATAGACTTGTGGAGTTATTTGAATCCAGCAATTCCTGGGTTCACTTATTATTCATATCCCCACAAGAAATTTGCCCGTTTAGATTATTTTTTTATTTCATCATCTTGGACAGGTGAGGCTTCAATTCAAGTGTATCCAAGGATTACGTCCGACCACTCCCCGGTTCTAGTGACACTTAAAGCTAAAAGTCAAACCCCACCTTTAAGGATGTTTTAATTTGACCGTAAACTTTGTGCGAATGAGAGATTTAAAGAACAGTTGGCCCAACGGATTAGTGAATTTTTTATCAATAATAGGAATTCAACTCACTGTGCCATGGTTTGGGATTCATCCAAGGCGAGTTTGAGGGGTAAGTTTCAAGTTTTGTCTATGGACAGAATCGAGTGAAAAAGCTAGAGCTACGTGTATTATATGAACAGTTAAAGGAGGCGGAAGCAAAGTTAGTGGATTGTGTTAAACTAGGGGCAAACAATATTGTAGAGTCGGAAGAAATGGTTGAACAAGTAAGAGCGAGAATTCAAGGGATTTGGCATGTAGATAACGCAGGAAAATACCTAGTTAATAAAAAACAAATGCACGAATACGGAGAATCGGTGGGTCGATGCTTGGCGTGGAAGCTACGTAGGAAGGAAGCTATGGGTAGGATTAAAGCCTTGAAAGTTGGTGATAGGACAATTTGTTTAGATTCTGAAGGGATTTTATCATTATGTCATAAATTCTACTCTGAGCTATACACTGCACAACCGCAAGACCACAGAGAGTTTTTTAAGCTAACTGAAGGCATTTTGAAAAATCTAGATCCTATTGATATATTGGCTTTCGAAGAACCTATCTCTATGGAAGAGCTGGAGACAGCAGTTAAGGGCTTAGCTTTGGGAAAAGCTGCGGGGCTAGATAGATTACCTGGGGAAATTTATAAGCTTTTTTTTGGTGCAATTAAATTCGATATGCTTGAAACTTTTAGAGCTGCACAAGCAGGACGGGCACCGCAGTCAGGGGCAGAAGCTACTATAGTAGTATTTAATAAAAAGGCAAAGATCCAGAGTTGGTAGGCTCATACAGGCCAATATCTCTATTAAATTGTGATAGTAAGATTTTTTCGAAAATACTGGTCACTCGGCTTTCTAGGGTTATTCCTTCACTGGTATCACGACTGCAACATGGTTTTATATCAGGCCGTAGTACCACTTCTCATATCAACAAGGTAGTAACATTATTCGATATTGCACAAGTGGAGAGATGTGATCTTGGCTTGATATTATTAGACGCGGAGAAGGCATTTGACCGTGTAGAATGGACATATTTGTGGGAGGTAATGCGACTCTCAGGTTTCGGTCAACGCTTTCTGAAGGCTATCCAGGTGTTAAATACTTCACCAATAGCTAAAATTTCTATGATGGGTCTAATGTCTAAGACAGTTAATATTACTAGGGGCACTAGACAAGGGTGCCCCAGTTCACAATTATTATTTGCCCTTTATATTAACCCCTTTATTGAGTTACTTGCTGATAATGTCCGGTTTACACAATTTGTTGTACAGAATATTCCATATACCATATTTGCTTATGCAGATGACGTTGCGATAGTCTCTTCAGACCCTGTTCTAGCACTACAAGAGATAGAACGATTGGCGATAATATTTGGTCAAGCATCTGGGTACAAACTGAATGCAACAAAAACACAAGTATTGATTTCAGATTCTATCATAATGAATGATCCACGTGTGGAAAAGGAAGTGTTATACCTGGGTCTAAAAGTGCGATCATCCTTGTTTGAAATATTGCATGTCAATTGGGGCGAATTAGAGGCTAAGATTAAGAATTCTCTTGACAAATGGTCACGACTACATCTTACACTTATCGGCCGGGTAAATGTGGTCAAAATGAATATATTAGCAAAGGTCTTATATTTATTTAGAGCAGTCCCTTTAGAGTTTACGGTATCCCAACTCCAACAATTACAAGCTATTTGTTCAAAATTTATTTAGGCCCCGGGAAAATCAAGAAGGGCTATGCGATTCCTTACTCTTCCGGTTCATCGAGGGGGGTTAGCTATGCCAGATTTTACGTTGTATTTTTATACATGTTTTCTTTTAAGATTGAGGATAATGTTGACTGGAGATGATTTACTTATTGTGGCAGAAGCGCCCTCAATTTATCAAATGGTGCTAGGATCAGAAATCAGACAATCTTTATTCAAAGAAATAGATGGGAGCTACTTTAAACGCACCAGGTTTAAGGTTTTAACATCAGCTTTTAATGTCTGGAAAAAGGTTGGAAAATTACCCCAAGTAGAGAAGGTGTCTTGGTATACTCCAACTAACGCTACTAAATTATTACCTCCAATTTTTTGGGATGCTTTAGCAACAGGTTGGCGGGCACAAGGGATTGTCCAATTGGGGGATTTTATAGGACCTGATGGGGCAGTAATGTCTTTTATTGAGTTATCTCATCTGTTTAATTTACTGAAACAACAATTCTTTAAATACCTACAAATCCGTGATTTTATAATACGGCGAAGGATTGTATGTACTCCCAATCTAGTTATAAATGCTATACAACGCCAGGTTAAAATTGGGGATGTTTATCAGCTATTATTAGCATATAGGAAAGATGATTTGCAGAAAAAAAAGGGACAAATGGTCTGAAACTTTATTGATGGAGGCCCCATCGTTAGAATATGTTATTGCATTATCAAAAGAATCTTTAATGTCAGCCAATCTGCGTGTACAATGCTTTAAAACTATTTTTAATTTATATTACACTCCGGCATATATCGCCTAGTGGAAAATTGGACATAATGGGAAATGCTTCAGATGTAATGATGATGATGCGGATTTGCTACATTTTTTTTCAATTGTGGGAAGCTGAAGTACTTTTGTGCTGATATTGAAAAATTCTTAAGTGACTTCATTGGCAAAACAATTATTATAACTTCAGCAACTATGCTTTTGGGGACAGATATCCAATATAGAGGGGTTGGGAATTATTTAAACATCGTCACCTTATATTCATTGCTATTGTGCATTGATGCCGCTTGGCTTCAAGTGGATTCTCCTTCTTTTTTTCAATGGAGAAGAAGAATGTTTAGCCTATTTAATTTGGAATTTAGCCTGTATGCTGTTAAAGGGGTGAATAAACGGAAAATTGGTAGGGATATGTGGGGGCCATTTTCGGACTATATGAATGTACCGGTATGAAGAAATAATGCAATTGATTTATGTACTGTATTTTTTTGAATTTGCTGTGGAAAAAAACCCAATAAAAAAAAACCAAAGGATTACTTATATCGTAATGAGGATACAGTGGTTGAATATTGATCCCACAGTTTAACATTTTAGGACACGGTGTGCAGCATGAGAATACTGCTTATCTGGCAGTAGTGCCTCTCTTATAATAGGAGTATTCATTTGACCCGAACGAAAGGGTAGCATAGCTTAAGGGCATTACATGGATGGACCGGGACGGAATTTCAACCGGACACAAGGTACTTGTTTGGTTTTAAATATTGGGCTGCTTTGCACCATAACACGCGATTATATATGATTATTGAATTTTCAATGGTCCTTTTTTGGTCAAGCATCTGCGACTTGTTATAGTTTTTATATGTTGGGTTAAAGCCATCCCCCAGCTTTTGATTTGTTTGTTTCAGTGTCCTTCAAAAATCCTTGCTTGCCAGTGGTCAGTCCTGCCGCTTTGTCCCTCCTGTCCTTTCTCTTTTCCGTTCCTCCCATACAGCAGGGACTAAGTACTGTCTCATCACACTAGAGTTCTTTGTCTGTTCTCTGGGGGACTACTTTATTTCTTTGTTTCCTGCTCTGTTTCTGTTTGCCTGTGTGTAGTTTCGGCACCATAGCTGATTACATTTCAATATAGTTTTCCTCCCACCCACCTCCTGCTAATTCCACAGTTGTATTGGGGGTACTTCGTATGCCACGCCTCCCTCTTCGTGGTTATATTTTTTAGATGTTTAGCAATTTTTGCTGTCGACCGTCATTTGGGCTTTTTGTAGTAGGATGTTAGTTTGATTTCGGGCTTTGTTTTACAGAGGATTGGGCTTGTTTTGGTATGGCCTGCAAAGGGGTTAGGTTCTGCCCCCTCTCTTTCCTGGCTTTCCATTGGTTCCTGTGCGGGCCACTTACCCCCCTCCCCAGTTCTATTGGCTTTAGCATATTTTCCTGCATTGCCCAATGCTTGTTTACTGCTTCCTACCTCACCATGGCTCCCACGCGGTAGCTTGTTGATATATTCCTAAAAAAAGACTTGAAGATCACAGAGTAGAGCTTTATACATACAAACCATCTGATCTTGCACAGTGTGAGCTGTAGTTTTCTGCCGCTCGAGTAGATTTTTACTCGAGCGGCAGCTTTCTAAACACATACCGGTAGTTTCTCATTGCGAGCGGTCGCGAGCATACGCGACCACTCGCAATGAGAAACCTGACCACCCCGCGTTGAGAATCTCACCGGGAGGTTTATTTTCCACGCTCGCGATCGGCAACTTGATGTTGCTGATCGCGAACGAGGAAAAAGTCTCACCGGGATGTCATTTTGCTTGTTCGCGGTCGCCAACTTGACGTTGAGGACCACGAGCAAGCAAAAAATGACTGCTGCACTACACTATGCGTGTTTGCACTGTGCTACGTGCAGTTCGCGTAGTGCGAAGTAGCGCAAACTTCACGAGCGTAGTGTGGTGCATTGCCTAGGGTTATTCAGAACCATCAGTTCTCCGTGCTATGCACACATGTGGTGTGGTTGTTCTAATTTTGTGTGTTTGCGAGAATTCATTGTTAAATGTACTTGAGGGGCTGACAGAGAAGATTGGTTTAATATTGCTCATGTTTGCGTATTTTATATATTTTTAGTGCATGGAAGCTGACTCTCCACCACATAATCACCCTCTCCTTCTGTGGAATAAATGTAGAAAAAAATAACACTGAATACAAATAAACAGCAGTACACTTCCAATATTGCATTGCGCTGCCAATGGCACACTGCATCTAATATGTGGCACCCCACCTCCCCTCGGGCATAGTCCTGTCCCTACCCACCCCGTTTTCGTACTGCATACCTACCCTCTCACAGAAACTTCTCTCCACCAGTGTCTAAGTTTGCAAAGGCCAGGGGCGGTGCAGGGTGCCTTCACCCCCTCGTTCATCAGACTGGTCATTTTGTCATGTTCATGGCGGCAGTGAGCCCATTACAGTTCCTGAGATATACACAAAAAAGATGAAAAATGTCTGCAATTTAAAGTCTTATATGCATTTAAATAACATGCGGTGGTGTTGGATGGCCTCTAGCTCCAAGAAATAACAAGGGATAAATTCATACAGTGAGATATAATCTTGTTAGGCAAACATGAAGGTGGGCATGCTTTTACAGACCCTTAGCATGATCGCCAAGGAGCAGCGCATGCTAAATAAATTTGCGTACATTGTGTATGTGCTTTTACAACGCGCTTCTCTTTTTGCGACCTAGGAGCGCCTTGTCATAGCGTCGATGTATTTGCATGCATGTTTTGGTCTCGTTACTGCATTTATAGTCATATGACCATTGCTACCGCACTTCTAGTTTCGAAGACACAAATTAATCAAAACATAAAAACAAACAATTCCTTTGGGGGGTGTGGGGGGAGGAGGAGGGGTAGTGGATAGGCTGGGTCCATTGTGACCCACTAAAGCTATCTGTAAATCTTACCCAGTTCTGACTTATGCTACCCTGTACAAGGTGGTTTAAAATGCAATTCGCTGCTCAGCACTACCCAAATATTCATTTCTAGGAAACTGCAAAACATCTTATAAAGTTTTTGGAATTGCACAAAAACTGTTTTGAAAACACAGCAATTGCAAATGTCCTATTAGTTATTCTACTGGCATTTTGATTTTCTTATTATGCCCTTGTGATACATAGCTTGTTCTGTGACTTTTGATGATTCCAGCCTCACTCTTGTGCTTGCCATTGGTAAGCAAGGAGTCACAAAAGTTCTTGACTTGTATTTTTTTCAAGGTCCTTTTTTAGGTCTCGCCTTGAAAGCACATGCGCTTTAGTTTGGAGTCCACATCTTTAAATTCCTTGTTTCTCAGTGGTCAGTACCGCCAGCTTCCTGGTTTCTTCCAGTGTATGTTGGGTTCCATGGAGCATGAACCAAGTACACTTTCCTGTTTGTGGCCAGCGTCCTTCCACTGACTGCGTGCTTGCAGAGGTAATTAAAAAAAAAATGTTTTCTTGCAGGCTTTATTGTTTTGCAGGCCGTCTCTACCCGTCCCTTCTACCCCACACACATTATATGGTTCCTTACCTTCTGTAAATAAGAAGTGTGTTGTAATTGTATAGCTCTGCAATCCCTGGCAGCACAGCACCCAGGATAATGTGCTGCATGACTAAACACTTATAAGGTCCAAAAGACGAGACCTATTGGATATGCCAATGCTTGTTCTAGATGAAAGTTAACTTTAAAGACACTGACAGGTACATATAGGTTTTTCCTTCCTAGGGCTTTCTTTTAGCACTCCAGTTCTGCAATTCGTGGCTTTTGCAGATATTACCGATTTTCACAGTAAACCACACATTTGGGTTGGGAAAAGAATAAATGTCGGATGACATGACATGATCTTTGAGGTGTAGCTGAGATTTAGGACTATCCGTTAATTCTATTTTTTATGATAAGACATGTAAATGAATCATGAAATAACCCATGGAAAGTATTTGGAATTATAAGAATTGATGACTGTGCATGGGTCTCCACTGAACAGTCACGAATTGTGTACAATCCAATTGTATCCTAAATATTCATGAATTTCACATGATTAAAGGGGTACCAGCTATATTATGAGATGTGTTAATTACATATGGGACGATTATCTGTATTTTCTAACCCTGACAAAGTTGCTGGTACACTGTAGTGTAGTTCCTATATTCCCAATAGGCTCTGCGCATTGGAATAATATACCCTGCAGCTTAGATGTAGGACTTATGTCGACTAGGTCTCTGCCGAATATATTAAACTTAATTGTGAGTGCCAGCTAGCTCAGAGGTCACTAGAAACTTTTTCGAGTAAACAAGAAGGGATTAGTTTCTGACAACCATATAACATGACAACTTTGTTTCCCCAGAATGAAACATATCTCTAGAGTCGCGGAAACAATAGACAGCTATTTCACTCAGTCAGATGTGCATGCTTCGTTTCACCAGAGTTGCTCAGAAATAGAGAGACAGGCGTTTTCAATAAAAGTATTTATTGAACAGGCCTATTTCTTAAGCATAAGAAATTCACTGCTACAATTGAAATGCTAGTTAAGAAGTACAATGCATATAATACAAATAGTATTATAAAATAGTACTGTAAAAGCATGATATGGTTTCTAAGCCATAAACATAGAATACATAAAATGCAGAAAATACATACAATAATAAAAGAGTGGCTAAAAGTACTCAACTGGTGCTTCTAACATACGCCTACCCCGGTGTACCTAACCTGAGCCTAGTACAAGGGAAGAAGTACGTGAGGAGTAGTTTAAGTTTTAGTATTTCTCTGCCAAGAATCTCTAGGGATCTAATCAGCTCCTTACCTTGGTTTTAGGATGATAGAGGGCTGGTATCTCTCTCTCGGGACTCGATCTCCCAGAAACCCGCAAGGGCAGCCTGGAAACACCGGAGCTGGATTTCTCGGCAGGAGAAATGACAGAGTCTCTCAGTGCGTCAGTTGGAGGGTCGGCTTCCTTCAGCACTTGCAGCAGCTGGGCGTCGGGCAAGTAGTTAGTCGATCTGCTCCTGAACCACCGTGTGTTTGACTGGGCAAATGTAGGCATATTTATACCCCTGAAGGTGCCGAGTCTGACGTAAGATTGGACATAATATCGTCACTAGTGCCTCAGTTCCTTGAAAACTCCCGGATTTCCGTGATAAATTAGTATTTAAGCAGGGGGAAGTTCCTGACTGCTGAAGGCTGGTTTTACCACGAAATCAATGTGGATTCTCGGAGTTTAGTTGAAGTAGCCATGCCATATTAGGGCTGCACAGGCTATAACTAAATAAGGCAATGATTCTTTATGCCTATATAAGGACTGGGTGAATTATACCTATATATGGGCATGAATTGGGAAAAATTACACTAGGGTCCTAGGTTCCCACATAACAATATCCCAAACAGTGACAAGGCACTTGTCGGCTCTAAGGCTAAGAATAAAAGAACTAGAACCTAGGAAAACAGAAAATAGAAGAATTATTTGCGACTTTCTTGAATTTTGTCATAAGGATGTCGGATTATTTAGAAAATAGAATTGCAAGTGTGTGGGATGAATGATTTTGATTTCACAATTGGATTGGAATTTAATAACTATTAAAAATATGGGTTTAATTATTCACAATTGGATTGGATTTTAATAACTATTAAAAATATGGGTCTAATTATTTTTGTACCTGGTCTAATTCTCGAGAAACCACATTAGTATTTTAATCTGTAGTCTGGTTTCCTACAATGAACAGCTAGGCCTTCCACAGTAAAATAGCTTTTGAGATCTAGCAACCATAAGGACATGCTAATATTACATTTCTAAAGATCCTCCTTTTAAATGCAGCATAAATGGGTTCCCCAAGAAGGAATTATATTGGAGCGGGACAAGGAAATAAATCAAAACATACAGCAGAGAGAACCCATTTCCGAAAAATGCTCTAAAAGTAGACTCAGCAATGTATACAGGCCACAAAAACATTTCAAATCATTAAAGAGATTCTCATATATTATTCTTATTTGTATTTCTTAAGATTTTTTTTTATTTCTCCTTTGTAGCATACATATCACATAAATACTAAATGAACATACTTGAAATGAATCACATATTTACTCAAACAATATTCAACCTCCCACCCTTCAAAATATAAATGTCATGACCCGTCACATACTACATACACCAGCCATACCACAACCTTACAATCCATGGTGCAGCGCTTGAATTATTGTCACCAGCACTTGAGCTATTAGGACTCCATTTAGAGATTCTATTTTGTATGAGATGTATTCTACATGTGTTTAAAACAAATCAAATTTAGCTAAATGGAGTAAGACTAAAAAAGATGGGCTTTGTGAAATACTTAGTGAAACCGATTATTATTGACAAACAAGTATATTTGACCAGCAGTGTTAAATTGTAACAATGTTACGTGATATGTCTCTGCTTATTATATATGCCCTGCTGTGTGCATGCATTCCAGTACCTGCACTGCATGGACTGCACCAGTTCATGCTGTACATGTACGGCCGTTGACATTCCCATTGCATTGCCCATTTCATAGGCACTGCTGTGGGAACGCCAAAGAACTGCCCGCCAGTGACTAAAGAAGTCATAATCTGGCTCCTGCACTGCCAAATTTGTAATCCGGCCATTAGTATTTATGGGATAAATATGCTATAAATGTAGAAATGGGGAAAAAAGATATTTGAAATACAAATAAAAAATATATGAGAATCTTTTCAATGATTTGAAATGTTTTTTGTGGCCCGTATACATTGCAGCTTCTACTTTTACATAATTTTTTGGAGGTGAGTTTTCTCTTCTGTATGTTTTAATTTACCTCCTTTTAAATGCCACGCAACCAGCCTTGTGGGGAACAAGGCCTACATTTGGTTGACCTATTAATTTTTAAAATGGAGATTTTTACTTGTCAAAAAGGTTTATTTTGACAGATAGCAGTTATGTTTGACACTGTTACAGCCAGGCTAAATTGGTAAGCTTTAAGCCACCTTTTAGCCTGTAGTGGATGGCACACTATGTGCTGCAATCCACTAGTGACATTTAACATCTAGTCCCTGGGCACATTTGGCACTAATATTAAGGATTTATAGGCAAGTTAAATATACCAATTATGATTATGTCAATTTGACAATGTTAAAAGGGGGATTGCAGGCACTTTACTAATAGTTAGCAGGGGTAACATGCACAGAGTTCTACAGCCAGCGAATACAGATAGGGCAAAAATCTGGGGGTACACCACAGAAAAGATGAGATGGTAATTTCCTACATTCAATCATTCTAAAAAGGACACTCAGTGCACTGGTATAATATAATGTCCCAGAATGTGCTTCAATACCAGGAGATCACCCTACTTTTAAAAAAGATGTCAGTAACAACAGACTTGAGAACCTTCAGCGAGCTACTACAAAAGTACGAAGAATTACAAAAACTAGTGGAGGTCCCAACACAAACTACAGTTGTCATAGCTCAGATCACTTTGCATATGATAAGTCCTGCCAAGCCAGGAATAAGAAAATGTTGCTGGTGTGGTATCCAAAAACAGTTTTATAGTGTGTGAAGAAAGATTTAAAGTAATACTGTAAAACTTATTGACAATGTGGAATGCCACAATTCTAGCTATACCAAAAACAGTATGGATAATGGTTGTGTGTTGGTTGTATGTTGAAATACTTGACATTGAAGGTGCTATCAAGAACCTGTATGTGAAATGCTAATTTGAAGACTCAAATTAAACATTGGAGATCATTTGGGATTGCCATATATCACTGTTAACAAACAAGTTTGAGAGACAAAGATTAAAGATGTATTTGTTAATAATGTATAAAAATCTAATATTATAGCTAACAGTTTCCTGTCAAACCTATACAATGCTGCAGGCTCCTCTTTGAAGTTAAAGATAGGAACTCCTAATGTAATTTGTATGTAGATATGAAAGGTGTGTCTGTGTTAGGATGGATAGAGCAAGAGGAACTTTGAATGATCATAGACACCAACAGTCATCCACCTGTTTTGGTTAGTGAGAAATGTGAAAATGTTGAGGATGTATTGCTCAAAAAATGTACTAATGTTTTCCTTGGAAAAATAGGAGAACTTACAGATTTTGAACATAAAATTATTTTGAAACGTATTTTCGTCCCTGGTGTGCATAAAGTGAGAACTATTGCGATTTCCATTACAGAAGAAGTTTTTCAAGAATTAGAAAAATTACAAATAGGAAGCATAATTGAACCAGTGGAGAATTCAGATTGGGTGATCCCCTCAGTAGTCACACGATATGCGGATGGCAAGTTCAGATTGTGTGTTGATCTTAGGGGCCTTAACAAAAACATCTTTATAGACTGGTGTCCTTTTTCAAAGATCATCAAATTATTAAGTGCCACCAAATGAATTAAACAGTTTTCTAGCATAGATTTCACTGCAGCATATCATCAAGTATCAGTACATCCATATAGTAAACGATTAACTGCATTCTTTACTCCTATCAGGTGTTTTTCAGTTTAAAAGAGTTCTTTTTGGTTTAGCCCCTGAAGCCACCATGTTTAAGAGACTTATGCATTACATTTTTAAGGGGGTGAATGATGCAATATTTCATGATATATGATATAATGACAAGATATCGCATGACATGACATGACAAGAAGATATACCAGTTATGGAAAAAATAAAGTAGAGCATGATAACAAATTGAAAGAAGTACTCAGTATTCTGGAGAAGAAGGGTCTTACTGCAGAGTTAAAAAAAGTGTGAATGCAATCAAAGTAGTGTTACTTATTTGAGTCATGATGTGGGAGAAAATGTAATGCATCCTCAGAGAGAATTTATGGAAGCAATAAGGAATGCTTTGCCCAGAAAGCACAGCAAAGAAGATGTGAGGTCGTTTCTAGGTCTCACAGAATTTTATTCAAAATTTGAAAGCAATTTCTCCAAATTAGCTTTCCCTATCAGGCAATTACTAAAGAATAAGACAACATATAATTGTATGATTGCTAAGATGCATTTCTAAAAATTAAGAATGATAAGTTGTTCTGCTCCTCTCCTTCATGGGTACAATCCATATTGCAACAGCTGTATCGACACAGTTGTGAGTTGCAGAGGCATTGATACAGTAGTAACATGATTTGAAACTACAGGCTGAAGTTGTGATCACATTTGAAAATCATGCTCTCACCCATGAGGAAAATACATTTTCTGTTTTTCAAAAGGAAGCTCTGGCATGTGCTTTTGGTGGCTGAGTTTTGAGCCAAATGCCTCTACCCAAAAAAGAAAATGAAGACATTCTGGAGGAATGTTGTGTGGCTGGATAATGGGATGAAGGGGAGCGACCCCTGACCCTGCTTGCAGGCCAGGTCACTCCCCACTCCGCACAGCTCCACCAGTTGTGCCAGTGCCTTCCTCCCTGCTGCCTCCTGCCTCGTGAGTTCGCCGCTGCTGTGCTGCGCTGAGCAGCTCTGCTGGCTCTGCCATACTTGTAGTTTTTTGTGGTATTATTTGTATTTCTACTGTAAACTGGTTCACTGCCCTTTGTCTGTTCCTCCGTGCCCCCTGTTTTTCACCATCCCCCCCTTTGCTTCTGTACCCCTCGCCGTTGTCCCAGCTCCCGCCACTGCTTCCCTGCGGCCCTCCCCCTTTTTCCTTCTGGATCCCACTCGCCGCCCCGCTCCCGCCTCCCAGCTGCTCCTCACTCCCACCTCCCCTTCAATGGCGGTGGCGCACCAGAGGCAAGCCCGTCTGCGCCTGTCGGTGCCTGGACCGCACCCAGTGTCAGAACCCCTGGACCCAGCAACCGCCACGCCACCAGACTCCCTCACAACGCCAGCACCCTCCACGCCTTCAATGCTGACCGCAACCACCACTGCTTCCAGGCCGCCCCGAATCACACCCACGGACCTTTCTCCTGCCACACCTGCAGCTTCACCTGCAACAGAGCCACCAGTACTCCTAGGACCGGACTCAACCACCTTCGCTGCATACTCCTCAACACCCGCTCCACAGGCAAACACGCCGTCGAGCTCTGGGACCTGCTCGACACCTCCACCCGACATCCCCTTCCTGACCGAGACCTGGTGGAACGGCTCCTTGGCACCCGACATCGCCATAGCCATCCCGGATGGCTACAAGATCACCCGCAGGGATCGCCCCAACGGAATCGGAGGAGGAATAACCATCATCCACAAGTCCACCCTCAAGGTCTCTACATGCGCAGACGACACCCTCACCACTGCCGAACACCTGCACTTCCGGATCCACACCGACCCCAACACCACCCTCAGGGGAACACTCATCTACAGGCACCCGGAGCCCAGGCTCAGTTCAGCGACTCCATCGCCGACCTCGCCAGCACCCACGCACTCGCCTCCATGAACTACATCCTCCTCGGGGACCTGAACTTCCACCTCGAGAACAACAACAACACCAGCTCCTCCACCCTGATTGACAACCTCGCCAACCTCGGCCTCAAACAACTCTTCACTGCACCCACCCACGCCCCCGGACACACACTGGACCCCATCTTTTCCACTAGCACCCACGTCACCTACCACCATAACACCGAGCTCCATTGGACCAACCATCGCTGCATCCATTTCACCTTCAAGAAACAAACCACGCACCACCGCACCCAACTGCTGCCACACCACCGCTGGAGCAAAGTCATCGAAGACCAGCTGACCTCCACCCTCGCCCAGAATCCACCCACCGACCCCACCGACCCAGACGCCACCGCCCGCAACCTCAGACAGTGAATCAACGACTGCGCCAACACCCTTGCACTGCTCAAGAAACAGTCACACCAGCAAGAAACCCACCTGGTTCACCGACGAACTCCAGACCTCCAAATGCACATGCCGGACACTGGAAAAGAAATGGCTCCACAATCGCACAACTGACAGCCACGCAGCCCACAAAGATGCCACCCGCAGACATCACCACCTCATCAGACCAGCTAAGAGATCCTCCTTCAAAGACCGCCTGGATAACAACTCACACGACAGCAAAGAGCTCTTCAGCATTCTGAAGGAACTCTCCAACCTCAGCGCCAACACCAATTACATCCCGCCCTCACAAGAACCGTGCGACTCACTGGCCACCTTCTTCCACCGCAAGATCGCTGACATCCACGACAGCTTCAACACCACGAGCACCCCGACTTCGCCAGACTCCTCCCCCTGCGAACACCACCCACACCAGCCGTCTGACCTCCTGGGCTAACGTCAATGACGACGAGACGTGCAAGGTCATGAACTCCATCCACTCAGAATCCCCTTCAGATCCATGCCCTCACCACGTATTCAACAAAGCAGACGCAGCCATTGCACCCCAACTACGAAAGGTCATCAACATCTCCTTCAAAACAGCCAGATTCCCAGAAAGCGGGAAGCACGCTGAAATCAGCGCCCTCCTCAAGAAGCCCAAGGCGGACCCCAAGGACCTCAAGAACTTCCGGCCGATCTCCCTACTCCCGTTCCTGGCGAAGGTCAACGAAAAAATAGTCAACATGCAACTGGCCCGCCACCTCGAAGACAACAACATCTTAGACCCCTCCCAGTCCGGATTCAGACGCAACCACAGCACTGAGACAGCCCTCATCGCCACCACAGAGGACATCAGGCACCAACTAGACAACGGCAAAACATCAGCCCTCATCCTCCTGTACCTGTCAGCCGCCTTCGACATGGTCTGCCACCGCTCTCTAAAGACACACCTCCAAGAAGCCGGAATCCAAGAGAAGGCTCTCGACTGGACCACGTCCTTCCTCTCCAGCAGAACCCAGAGGTTCCGCCTCCCACCCTTCCAATGCGAAGCCACCAACATCATCTGCGGCGTCCCCCAGGGCTCAGCCCTCAGCCCGATGCTGTTCAACGTCTACATGGCCCCCCTCATACAAATGGTCCGCCAACACGACCTCAACATCATCTCCTACGCCGACGGCACCCAGCTCATCCTCTCCCTGACCAAGGACCCGCACACCGCCAAAACCAACCTCCACGAGGGAATGAAGGCCGTCGCCGACTGGATGAGGAACAGCCGTCTGAAGCTGAACTCAGACAAGATGGAGGTCCTCATCCTCGGACCCACCCCCTTGGCCTGGAACGACACCTGGTGGCCGACTGTGCTGGGAACAGCACCGACACCCACCGATCCCGCCCGAAACCTAGGTTTCGTCCTCGACTCCTCCCTCTCCGTGTCAAAGCAGGTCAGTGCCGTCTCCTCCTCCTGCTACAACACCCTCCACATGCTCCGCAGGATCTACAAGTGGATCTCGGCCAAAACAAGAAGAACAGTAACACAGGCCCTGGTCAGCAGCAGGCTGGACTACGGCAACGCTCTCTACGCAGGAATTCCAGCCAAACACCTGCGTTGACTACAACGAATCCAAAACGCCTCCGCCTGACTGATCCTCAACGTCCCTGCCCCAGCCGCATCCTCCAACGCCTAAGAGACCTACATTGGCTCCCAATTGACAAGAGGATCACCTTCAAGCTCCTCACTCATGCACAGAAAGCACTACACAATGCCGGACCAGCCTACCTGAACAGCAGAGTCAGCTTCTACACCTCCACCCGCCAGCTCCGCTCTGCCAGCCTCGCCACCGCCGTTGTCCCCTGCTTTCAATGAAAGACCTTCGGTGGCAGATCTTTCTCCTACCTCGCCGCCAAGACCTGGAACACCCTCCGACCCACCTACGGCAGACCCAAGACCTACTCACCTTCAAAAGGCTCCTCAAGCCCTGGCTCTTCGAACAGTAGAAGCTCCCCCCTCCCCTCAGCGCCTTGAGACTCTCACGGGTAAGTAGTGCGCTTTACAAGTACTTTGATTGACTTTGATTGATTGATTGATTGATTGATAGATGAAGGAGTAATGGTCATAAATGAGATTGAATTGAAAGAATATATCAAATCGGGCAGATTTTTGTGCCAAGTCATCATGTTTGTTGAAAGAGGATGACCACATAAGAAGAATGTTGAAAATAGTTTGCAAGTTTTCTGGAAACTCAAAGATGATCTTGCTATGGTTAATGGCATATTGTGGCATTATTAAAATCTAAATCAGAGTGAAGGGTAGTTAGAAAGTGCCAGGAATGTTATAATTTGGACAAAATGCAATCCACTTTTAGACCACCTTTACGACCATTAAAACATCTAAATAGTGTGGCTCTTGCTCGGGCTGTCTGTAGAAGAAAAATGGCCAAGGAAGGTGGGTACCTAGCTGGATGTGGTGGCAGTGGTGGCAAAACAAAATATAGCAAGACTGTGAGGAGCAGGAAGGCCTTCAAAGATAAAGGATTGGAAGAAAGATCTGAACTGGTGCCAACAGGCGAAACAGACAATTTACAATGCCAGAGGTGCGATGCGGAAATTTGAAAAAATATGGGGCCACTGGATGAAATATAGGGGAACATTCGATCTACTAGAGGTGAGGGCGGGAGGGAGGCCTTAAGCTTGGGAGGGAGGTAAAGAAGGGAGTGTAGCTGGTTTCATCCTTGCTTTTCATAATGGTTGAATACGTCAAAACTGATTATGTACTAAAGAGTTGGTCTCCTGTGTGGGGTCTAAATACCGACACGTGAACTATGCAACTGCTGTGTATCTTAAACCAACTGAAAAATAAAATAAAGGTTTAATAACTGGAAACATCTAAATATGTAATGGGAAAGAATTGGTTTTGACATTATAGGGCCAGTTCGTAGAGAAGAAGAAGATCAGGATCTCATAGTATTTGTAGATCACTTCTCCCAATGGTTCAAGGTGACAAGCAGATTTGTTTCAGAAACCATAGTAAACTTTTTGCATGAAGAATCTTTAAGAGAAGGACTTTGAAAAGTCATAGTTAGTGACAACGATACACAATTTACATCAGACGTTCTCCAAAATTTCTTAAAGAGGAATGGAATTTGACATAACACTATGGCTGTATATCATCCCTCAGGAAACTGATGTGTGGAGAGCTTTAATAGAATACTTAATGGTATTATACAATTAGCAAACAGTAACAATTTGTTGTGGAAAAAAAAATCTAAAAGTTGTTGCAGGCATGCTGCATTTCCACTAATTAAGTCACTGGACATACAGCCTGATTCATCAAGCTAAATTGCACTTGCAAAGGGCAAGATTCTCAGAATCTTGCATTTTGCGAGTGCAATTTTTGCATTTGGGATTCATCATCCCAAATGCAAAATTCGCTATTAAAGAATTTGCACATTTGCGAAGAATTGCATTTAAGAAATCTCTATTTGAGATTCCTTAAATGCAATTCATGAATCATTTTAAAATTGCGAAATTGCAATTTTGGGCCGCTATTTACCGAGAGGTCAGACCTCGTGGTAAATAGCAAACACTTAGAAAAATGCATTTAAATGCATTTTTCTAAGTTGCATGTTACACACACACATGTCCTTTGGACATGTGTGTGCGCAACACCAATGTAGATTACATTTCAGGGGTGCTACAGGGTGTCCTTTGGACACCCCTGCAGCCTTGAAATCGCATCCTTATTTGCGATTAGCAATTTGCTAATCGCAAATAAGGAACATGTAGGAATCGCAATATTTTTTGCAATTCCTACATGAATCCCGTTTTGCAAGTCCTTAATAGCGATTCCTTATGAATCGCTATTAGGGGCTCGCAAAACTGGAGAATGATGAATCAGGCTGATAGTCCTTTCAGACTAATGCAACAGAGGAGTACCTTCAACCAAAGACAATCTGTTAGGTGTGAAAGAATTGAAATGCAATTCAGCCTTCTTTGGTGATGGTAAAGTACGGCATTTAGCTAGACTTTCCACATCCAACCATGTTGATACTAGTAAAGTCAGTAGTGATGACAGATATTGGTCTGGTACATTTGAGTGGTTATAAGGCATTTCAAGTGGTACTGAAAATCATGTTGCAATACGTCCAAATGGATATGAGAATGATAGTGATATGAATAGAAGTAGCGATGATAAAACTAGTGAAAGATGTGATGACTTTGTAAAATCGTGGCAAATAAGATGTTTCTGTACTGTCCACATATATTCTAAGTTTATTCATGAAATTTTAGGGGTTATTTTTCTCCTATTTATATTGAGGTTACAAGTATTGATTTTTGTATATCGGCAAGGATGTACATTTCTAATTGTACATTTTTTCTTTCATTGTTGAAGGAGAAGATGTGTTGTGTTGCTCAGTACATGAATGATTTATATATTTTCAGTAAGCACGTACAACGGAGTATCTTTATTGACATTAGATGCAGGCTGACCATAGTTTGGCAACGGCAAAGAATACTCTGTCTCCGCTGTGGCAAAACTTCTCTGTTGACCCGACGCAGTAAGGGCTGTCGGAGAAACGGCTATATGTTCACCAGCCCAATTTAGATGGGCAGGCAGATAGCTGGTATTTACTGCCCTTCACTGCCTGATGGTAAAGGGCAGTAAAAAACTAAAAAAGCCCCCCATCGGCATAGGAGGTAACACCAATGGCAAGGGGGGACATTGTTTTTTTTTAATTTTCAGAAATAAAATCCTGCTCTGAGATTTTGTTTTTGGGACAAAAAAGTTTAACAGACAACTTTATCCTGACGACTGAGTCTTGCTTAAAATTTTAAAAAGTATTGACAGGAACCAACCGTGATGGCGGTTCCTGCCAATAGTTCCGAAATTCGAAATTTGGCGGGAAGGGACTCAGTCAGGGCAACTGAGTAATTTACTCTGTCTCCCTGCCACTTTCCCTTCCCTTCACCCACCAATATAAAAGTCAGCCTGTAAGTGGACTTCCTTACTCTTGCTTATCCATAGAAAACGTAAGGGCTGGTTAAGGGAGGCTGCAGGAGAATCTGCTGGTCGCTGTCACCTTGGATCCCATACTGGGGTTGTACGCTGTTACTCGATTCCTATTCCTTATTTGTACAGGAAAAATATTCATAATGTACCTTGGAAAGCAATTTATGAGGTTTAGTGACATAAAAGTGGCAGTGTGCCACGCAATAACGAGCCTTCAGCAATGTTTTTGTACCACATGTCCTGTGGGTGTCAATGTAGGGGAGATCCGAGTAACCCACAAGGCCTCTCACACTGGATATTTTTACACCTTTTAAAACTCGGATGGAAATTGCAATTTGGCCATCATATATTGGACTACATTTAAAGGGATAACAAAACATTACTGCAATGTTTAGATTGTTAAATATACCCTGAGGTGTCGATTCTATGGAATTAATAATATATTTAACTCTATAACCGCTCATTTTAAGCCTACCACGCTTCTCTTAATGAACCCCATCAAGTGTTTCTGTGAAGGACAGGTGTTACAACCACACTTTTCGAATGCGAATAGAGGTCTGCACTTTTTTGCAGGATGCTGTCTCAGCATTTGCAGATGTGTTCAATGTTTTGCACAGGAAATTCTTTTTTGGCGAATATAAATGTAGCAGAATTTTCGTAAATCCTTGCAAATGTTTTTTTTTGCACTGTGATTGATTAGTAAGTTGGATGTAGTACAAAACAGTGGTCCCATCCTAAGACAATGTACAACAGCATAGTAGTAATCATTCATCTACCCTTAGTGCTTAACCAACTACTAATCCTGCCAACCAGTGTTTAATTTGTGCCGACCGTTGCAAGAGTTTGGCACCAACACTTATTTTTTGGGATGTGGACTTATTTTTTCCCATCATAGTTTGACATGGAAAAAGAAAGGTAGGGACAAACACAGAGGAAGAAATAAATAGTAAAACTAAAAAAGTAGAGATTAAAAAGAACCTTTAAGAGTTAGATACAGAGACAGTCATTTATATACGGACGAAGAAAGAGGCATGAGTTGGGAGCCTTGTTATTCAGCAACGCAGCCATCTAGTAGCACAAACTGTGGACTCCTAAGAAAACTTTTTTTATGTATGCACTGCTATCAGCCATGCAGCTAGGAGGTGGAAATGCACCTGCCCAGAATCCCTCTGGTGGTTCGCTGTCATCGGAGTAAAGTGTCAGAAGACGCTGACGCTCCTAAACTCATTACTGTGCAGAAACCTCCTGAACTATTGCACAGATGTGTTATTTCACAGAAACGAAAATGCTTCTTCAAAAATAAAATTGCTTGTACAATTACTTTACCTTTTATTTTTAGGTGTCACATACTGAACAGTAGCACACAAGTGCACAATAACCTGGCTAAGTTAAGAGAAATAAAAGTGTGATATTTTCTTACATTGATGTAGAGTAACAGCATTCTATGAATAGAACCCGTTTTCACATAGTATGAGCTAAGTGACACAGCAGGGTAGCAAGCATGTGTAACACCAACAGCAGGGTGGAAGTACCGCTGTACGTGCGAGGAAGGAGCCCGCGAGACGCGAGAATATGCAAAGGCTCATCTTGTTACTTCCCCGGGGCAGGGTGTACAGTGAAGTAAAGGTAGTCTGACAGCATTTCCCACTGTGCCTGTGCAGCCGGGTGAGGTGGAAGTGTGGTGGTGTCCAGGTGGTATGTTAGGATTCACCAGGTCTGCCCTACCTCAGTACACTCCAATAGAAACTTCCAAAAACACAACGGGATTTAGAAAGTATGTATACTGAAGAGAAAATACCAACTGATACAGCAAACAAGGGAAGCCTACCACAGCATCAATACCACCAGGTTAAACAAAGGAGCACGATTGCTAAAGGATTGTTCAAATGTTTGAACACATTAGGCCTCATTACAAGTTGCCAAGAGCAGTCATGCTTGGAGGACACCATTGGGTGACTACAAGTGGCCATGTGTTTTTGGACCCAGAACTATTGTTTGTAAATTCCAGATCCAATCGTTTTGACTCTGGAAATACCAGTCTTGGCATCACCAAGTGTGGGCTCCCACCCGGTGAAACTACCAACTTGGCTGTGGGTAGAGATGTAGTCGCTCGCCATTCTGCACAGTGGGGCGAACACAATACGTTCCTCTAGCATTTCCCTGCCCTGGCCGGCTATTCTATTGGCATTTCCACCCTTTGTACCCGGACCCCCACCCAGGACCCCGACAAGCAGCCCTACCCTATCTCCATTTACCACCTCCTCAAAACTGTATAAACTCTATTACTATGGTACACCTACCCAGACCAAATCATAGAGCGTGCCCTACAAACTGCAAAGGACACCCAATGAGGGAAGCTGTATAAAATAGAAAGGGAATTGCTGCTGTTACACCCTCTCACCACCAACCTCACAAAAACAAGAGAAGCTCACAAGAAAAAGATAGTGAAACATAAGACAATGCTAAAGGGCCAAATTGGAGACCCCTAAAGAGATTCTGTCTAAAAGTGGAGAACTTCAAGAACCTACTACAGAAGGTAGAATTTGACAATGTACCTAAAACTCACTTTAGGCCTTGCTTACTGGAACAAAGCTAGTGTGTTTGCTCTGGTGCAATGCCAGCAGTTCCCTCCAGAAAGTTGCAGAATACATGTTTTACTGTTCATATCTGTAGGCAAGACAATAATGGAAAACAATGATGACCTCAGCCAGGTGTAGAACAACATGTTACCCTTCCTCACACTCCCACAGGATCTCCGACAAGCCGGGAGAGACAACTATGACATAACTAGCAGCCTCCTCATAGACTGGGCCATGGGATTCATTTACTCAGTGTCGGCCTCAGGATATTTTGGCCCCCGGGAATAACTATTTTAAGGGGCCTATGTTCAGAACAAGTTTCACTTTTTTAATTTGCCTTTTCTGATGATTCAAGCCATGATGCCAAACAAAAATAAATTATATGTAAAAGTGTGTGAATAGATAGAATCAAGACAGAAAAAAAATCTTTTCTACAGGGGCCTCTTGGAATGTGGTGTCCCTGGGCAAATCGCCCACCTCACCCATGCTTAAATCTCTGTATTAACATCGCCAATAAAAAGCCTGCAATGGTTATTTGCTTATTACAACTGCAAGGGCTACACAAGTCTCAGCATCAAGCTTATCTGTGATACATAATTCATCTCCTATTTCTAAAGTTTCTTGTTTTTGCAACTCAGATGGAGTTTTTTTATGTCCAAACTTCTATTACCTATCCACAGTACTGCTTCTGTCCCTGTGACTGCCTTTGGTTGTCTCTGGATCTGGTTTGTTTGTCTAAAGGACATGTGGCTGCAAGCACATGTGGACACCTTGCCACCCTTGTGTGGATGGAGCTCATAAGAGCTGGAAAACTAACCTTAGCAGTGCATGGTGCAATGAGGCACAGGAAGCTCGTAAATATGTACTGTACAATACTGCTGTTGTTGAATACTTCAAAGGGGGTCTCCAGCTCAGGATGCATTGCAGGCACTTCAACAGAGCACAACCTCCGAGCAACGGAGTGGTTCATGTTCAGCAACCACCACCCTCAAACAAAAAATGACGTTTCTGCATTCCCTGTGTCTTAGTACAACTAGCCAACCTTCCAGTCAATTAGTGAGATGACTTACATTTGCATTCACTCTTCAATCATTCAGTCCTTGCTCATTTATCAGTGCTGCTGTGCACAATGAGCTCATCCCATCGGGCCTGTCTGCTGTCCATATCTTGCGCTACCACCTTAATTATATATTTTAAAAAAAATTAATAATAAAGACACAAGCCTGCTAATGATGCCACATCCGTGGCTCTGTTCACAAACGGGAAACATCCTTTACAACAAAACTTTTTTTCACACGGTACCTTTACAACGCAGGTATTACAAAACAAGTTGTTACAACGACTTGCGCTGGAGGGCGCTGTAGGATAGGGAATAGTTTAATTTACTATCCAAAACCTTCCCTACTATCCACGGGGACTGGAGTTAGAATAGTAAATTAAACTATTCCACTCTCCTGCGCCCCCCAACGCAAGTCATTGTAACGACTTGCGTTGTAAAACCTGCGTTGTAAAGGCATGCGTAGAAAAAGCATGTGTTGTAACGACATACATACTTCACAAACAGTGTGGCAAATGAGCTGAATGCAACAGCCTCAGCGGAAGACGGAAGACACCTTGGGCCTCATTTTGATGTTGGTTGGAGTTGCACCCTACCGACACCGTTTCTGTGAGAGAACTGACCAACCATAGGTGGGCGGTTACGCACACCTGATTTTGATGCGACTCGTGCAGTCGCAAACTCCCATTTCTCTATGGTAGCTTGTGTAGTAGGCGGAAACCAACATCATAATCTCGACACCGGAACCGCCATCCATACGCGATTATGAGCGGTTTCCGGCTGGCCGGGAGCCCGTCGGAACCGAGTCAGTTTCCCCGGCCGGTTTACACTCCAACCGCTGACATTGTAATTCGGCGGTCGGGATGTAAACCTTCCATGTTGGTCGGGAAGCCTCTGACCTCCGGTCGGAGGCTTTCCGATGGAATTCAAAATAAGGCCTCTTGTGTGTAGGTGTATTACCTATTTCAAGGAATTTGTTTCTGTGACTGCTGGAAAGTACTGAAATGACAGTTCTTCATAGAAAACTGCAATGAGATCAACAATGCACTGGCAAACAGGAAACACACTAATACCTTGTCTGGTTTTATCAATGTAATTTTATAGTTTAACAAGTGAAGTGTGACATGTCACTTCATATTTTATTATGTGCAGGGATGATTATGTGACACTAGTCTAATACTCTACCTAGACCTCATTGATGAAGAATGTATATGCACCACTTTATTATATAGTTTGTATCTGTTCTTTCCGTACCTTCTTACTTTCTCAATAAAGAAATATGATTACAGTAAATAAAAGCCAAAACAAAGATAAAGACTCTATAATTAGACTATTGACTGTGGGCAAGAAAAGTAAAAACCTAACAGAAAGGAAAGCATCAAGGCTTTTTCTCATCACCTGATAATAGTCAAAAGATCAACAACGACCTCTGGATGTTCTTTGGCCTCCAATGGAAAAGTCCCAGTGCATTAGCAAGTGTCAATCGTCTCCACCTTTCAACAATTCTGACACACCTTGTATGCTTTCCTGTACTGGTGATCCATGTCATATGTCCTCGGGAGAGTCTTACATAATTTTGATGTTGATACTCAGCAGAATTCCAGATTCTAATGAACAGTAGAGGTCGACCCATTAGCAGCTCATGATATGAGTACGTTTTCATGAAGTTTATGCTGGTTTATTGAAAGTTGTGGGTTGTGGTCCTTTTTCACCTGGAGCTAAGTTGTATCTCTTGATAATATCCATATAGTGTGTCATGACTGCACCCCACATTCTCTTGAGAGTTTAAGGAGTGTGTGAAGAGCTCTGTGGTAGGGTTCAACCCTTCCCTGCACACTAAAATGAGGTGTGGCTTGTTGGTGGTGGGATGACAGCCCGCGGGTTGCTATGACCAGGAAATGGAAATCCTAGGATGCTTCCACAGCCGTGGCCCGTGCAGGTAAGAGCGGTGGGGCTGTGGGGATGGGTGTGTGTGTGGGGGGGGGGGGGATTTCGACATACGACCACGAGGTAAAATTAATTATTTATTTAATTTTCCCTCGTGATAGTCTGTGGAATCCCCAACCCGGCCTCACCGCTTTTACCTGCATGGGCCACTCCTGTGATTCCCTGACCTAGGTCATTGTAGAAGATGGACTGCTTGCTCGTTCTCTGCATCTTTGATCCTCCTATGGCAGGAAGTCGCGAGCCTAGCAGCAGTTGCTGATTAGTCGAAGGAGTCAGGTACACAAATCCAAATAGGATTATTGTTGTCTGCAGTCACCAAGGGAACCACACTGACTGTTTATATTTCCTATTGAAATGGAAAAAACTACAGCAATATGCACTTGATAGTAATTTGATCTTTCCAAAAGTGCAACTTTAATTCTGGGAATCCATTTGTCCTGTCATCAACTGCCACTGTTTCTGAATATATGCTAGCCAAGGGGCCGAGTAAGCAAAGTCACCTTCAGCCTTCAATGAGCTACGTGGCACAGAGAGTGCCTACATCAGCAGTAGTAAATAGGAGGGGAAAGTGGTAGACATCATACACCCTTCTCTGGTACCTGGCTCACTCCATCATGCTTTACAGTGGCATCCATCCCACACAGCAACAGCAGGCCGGGTCTGTGCGCAGGCACCAGGAGGGCCGTGGCTACAGTCCTCAACAGTCCCTCTGTACCTGCATACTTCCTGGCCTTATCCAAGCGGAGTTAGTCTCTCCATCAAACTTGGCCTCCAACTGCAGCAGCCCCGCAGCCAGCGGGGTGCCGTCCAGTGGGGCGCCATCATGGGCAAATGTGTAGGGTGTACGACTGTGCAGTCACCATGCGGGTCAGCGCAGGGCTGCTTACGTCATGCAGTCTGTTTCTTCGTGACACTTACAAACACGGCTGTAAATCATGGGCGTCTGCAGGAGGGGGGAGGAGGGGCGCTTGCCCCCCCCCGGAGCGCCCCTCCTTGCTCCACCTGCAGACGCCCATGGCGGTAATCACAGCTGAGCTGGCTCATGGCACCAGAATGGGCTATTAGCCTTTTTGTGCCTCATTAACTGGTGAGTTCACTTCGGGCGCTGCGTTCAAACATGATGTCACCAAAAGTACAGAGTTCACCCGTACATGTCTGCAAAGCATTCATCAACGCATCCATGGGGTAGTCAGACAAAATATCGAAATTAAAATATCGATATACAATAATATCGATGTTTTAATATCGATGGTATAGCATATCGATGTGCCATAATATCGACAGACAGAATATCGAGATTAAGGTATGTATGTTAGTAATATCGAAATTTTGTTGTTTAGTGTTATGTATTTTATTTTGTTGTTTATATGTTTGCTAAATATGTTTAGAAATGTATGTTTGAAAATTAGTAATTTTGTTAACATTTTGCGTTTTAGTATTAGAGCGGGTTGTGGGTTTATAGGGGAATAGGGTGGGAAGTAATGTAATAATAATTAATTAATTAATATATGTTTGTAAATATTTTTAAATAATAATTAATTGGTAATGAATTAATATTAATTAGTTAATTAATTAATATATGTTTGTAAATATGTTTAAATAATAATTAATTGGTAATTAATTAATATTAATTAGTTAATTAATTAATATAAATTTGTACATATTTTTATTTAATAATTAATTGGTAATTAATTAATATTAATTAGTTAATTCATTAATATAATTTTGTACATATTTCTAATTAATAATTAATTGGTAATTAATTATTATTAATTAGTTAATTACATTAATTAGATACATTTTTTAATATATATAATTTTTGTTTATTGTTAATTAATTATTTGGGAAAAATTAATATTAATTAGTAAATTAAATTAATTATAGCTAATGTGCTAATATATTTACTTTATTGTTTATTGTTAATTAATAATTAATTGGTAATTAAATAATGTTAATTAATTTTGGGTAAAGGAGTATTTTTAGGGTTCAGGGTCAGTTTTCAGTTCTTGGGTAAAGGGGTATTTTTGGGGTTCAGGGTCAGTTTTCAGTTCTTGGGTAAAGGGGTATTTTTAGGGTTCAGGGTCAGTTTTCAGTTTTTGGGTAAAGGGGTATTTTTAGGGTTCAGGGTCAGTTTTCAGTTTTTGGGTAAAGGGGTATTTTTAGGGTTCAGGGTCAGTTTTGGGTTTTTGGGGTACAGGGGTATTTTTAGGGTTCAGGGTCAGTTTTGGGTTTTTGGGGTACAGACGTAAAGGGTAAAAATAAAATAAATGTAAATTTAATTTAAATCAATTAAATTAAATTAAAAAAAATTAAATTACATTAAATTATAAAAATTTTAATTTATTTTATATGTATATGTATTACTTTTAATTTTTTAATTATGTTTTAATGTTTTTATTAATATTTGTTAAATTATATGTATTTTAACATTATTTTTACATTATTATTAATACATTTAAAAAAAAGATATTTTTAATTTCGATATTTTTGTACTACGATATTATTTTTTCGATATTTTTGTACTTACCTTTATGAAGATAGGATCCCGATATTATTGTCCTCGATATTTTTTTGGGCGATATTTTTGTATTGCGATATTTTTGTGGTCGATATTATGTCATAGATTCCATCCATGGTACTTACAATGTGAAATGCTCGGATGTGCAGATCTGGACAGGACTGAAGCCCAGAAGCATGACTGAAGCACGCACCTCCACTAGCAGGGGAAAGCTACGCTACAAGCCGCGCAGGAAGAATGTATGATAATACTATGCGATCATGTTGATCGCGGTATGTTGCAACGCAGGCTTTACAATGCAAGTCGTTTCAACGACTTGCGCTGGAGGGCGCTGGACTTAGGGATAGTACGATTTACTATTCCAACAGCAGTCTACGTACAGTAGGGAAGGTGTTGGAATAGTAAATCGTACTATTCCTTAGCTTACAGTGCCATCCAAGCCAGCGTTGTAAACCTACTGTGGTGAAACGCCCGCGGAGTAAAGGTCGTCTCCCGCGCAGGAACCATGAGCCTCCTCCCCCGCCACAAACGTCCTGCTCAGCCCCCATTCCAGAACAGGGATTTCTCAAGAAATCTTCTGCATGTGGGGCGCCCTTTTGTTGCCGATCTTCATCTCACATTGAAGTGACCCCTCAGACAGGGCTTTAAATGGGCCGGGTCCCCCCGGGTCGCAGAGGACGTTGCAACGGGTTCTTATCAGGTTCAAACATCATGCCCTTTATTCTGGCATAAACACTGAACGATTTCTAAATAACAAATGTAAAAAAGCAATCCATGTCAGCGATTTAGTTCCTGTTTGTGTTTGACATTTTACTTAATATTTCATTCCCTTAGAGTGTTAGCGATTTATCAGATGTTGTGCTTCTGTATTTTTTCTGTGTTGCATATTACGCATATTACCAACAGGTGCTAAGAACGAGCCATAGTTAAAGGCTAAACATCCGCGAATATGATTTTTATGACCCCTTCTGAGATGCCCAGAACGAGCCCCAGCCAGCCCGCCTCTTAACGGTTTCAGTGACCCTCCCTGCCCCCACCCTTTGTTTTCTTTTTGACTGGTGCCACAGAGGTGATATCCTTGCCTGAAGGCAGGGATTTCACGTAAGCACTTGATGTGTTGTGAATGTGAGCATGGGTGGGAGTGAGAAGATGTGTACAGCAGGGGGAAAGGGATGGCCAGTGCAGGTGACGCTTTTCGATTGTATAGGAATTTCTGCTTGCATCATAGCCCAGGGTTTGCTGTCTGTGCACTTGTATACATTTGTATTCCATGCAAGTGCACGGACAGCAAACCCTGGGCTATGACGCTAGCAGGAATAACTTTACAAAGGAAACGCGTCACCTGCACTGCCATCCCTTTTTCCCTCTGCTGTCCTTGCACTTGTATGGAATACACATCCACGGCACTGCTCACCAGATGAATGGTGAACAGGGCCATGGATCTGTCTCTTTTTGCTTCCAAGGGCATCGACAAAGAAGTAGAGGAGGTCATGGCAAGGAGGAAACCAGGAGACATTTGACCCACATCTATCGACACAGTGAGACCTTCGGGAGGGGCTGGATGCCAGGATGACAGTGCTGCTGATCAACCCGACTCCACTGAATAGTATCAGAAGAGCAGGCAGCAGTTTTTAAGTAAGTTCCAGTAACTTTAATGCATTCTACAGGTTCAGCATTACCTACTGGCTGCATATCTAGGTTACTCTAAGTGAACAGTGTTCTAGACTTACATGCATGGAAACGTCAAGGAGGACACTCCCCTCCGAATATGCAAATGTAGTTTAAGCTTGTAGTGTTCAGCTTTCGGGGTGCCAGGAGGTAACTTTAGGGTTCAGGTTGGGTTAGGGATTGGGGTGACAGGGGGTAATTTTAGGGTTCCAGGCGGTTATGGGTGTTGGTGTGCCAGGGGGCCATTTTAGGGCTCAGTGTGGGTATGGGTTTTGGGGTACCAGGGGGATAATTTTAGGGTTCAGGGTGGGTATGGGGTTTAAGGGGCCAGGGGGGATAATTTTAGGGTTCAGGGTGGGTATGAGTTTTGGGGGGGGCAGGGGTATTTCTAGGGTTCTGGGTGGGTATGGGTTTTGGGGAGCCAGGGGGATCATTTTAGGGTCCATGGCGGGTATGGGTTTTGTGGTACCAGGAGGGTCAATTTAGGGTTCAGGGTTGATATGGGTTTTGGGGTACAAGGGGGGCATTTTAGGGTTCAGGGCGGGTATGGGTTATGGGTTTTGGGGAGCCAGGGGGCTAATTTTAGGGATCTGGGAATGTATGAGTTTTAAGAGATCAGGGGGGTAATTTTAGGGTTCATGTGTGCTCTACTACTTGTCCAGTTTCAAATGCAGAATTCACCCCTTTTTTATTCTCAGCTTGGCTGCGCATTACCCGATACTGATTGTCTGCCATTTTAGCCCTGCCCCTATTGATTAACATTAGCCACGCCCCTTCATTGTGCCAGGTTAGCCCCCCCCCCCGGAAATTTTTTTGCGGACGCCCATGCTGTAAATATCTATTCATTTTATTTGCTGTTCAAGTGCGTTTCATGTTTGTGTTTAAAGTCTTTGTTCTGTTGCAGAGATCAAAGAGATGATGCACAGAATCATACCGTGCTCCCCAGTCGCGCTACCATCCAGTGCATCCCTCTGAGAAGGGACAGCTGGGAAGGGAGTGATACATCAATGCTTCCTTTGAGATGGCATGCCTTCTTGGATGTGTATATACAAATGCCTACCTTCCATACATTCTCCTTTGTTACTGTTGCTGTGACAGAAATACACACTCAGGGGGCTTTGTGTTTTCAATGAAACAGAATTACTTATTTCAGTGACCAGGTGTGCGGCGTAAAAACTAAAAATGCGCCACATTGAGATCTGGGTTTGAGCGGTTTCTGTGCAGGAAAACGTATCTTTCCCAAGGCCTAGTCTCTGGTTACCAGATCGCTCATTACCGCCTTCCTAGGAATACAAATATATTTCAGGTGTTGATAAATCAGCAGATGAGTGGACTTGCAGAAAACATCCTTCAAGTGAGATTAAAGACATTACATTTTTTTTCCATATTTCCTTTCCTCTGTAGGCATCCAATCTTAATCCATTAGGAATATTGATTCAGTTTATTTTGCAATGGAGACTGCTTCAATGAAGTTGGCTTGAATCACAATGTATATGGTTTCCAGGAGAGGTAGGCGAGCCAGCAAAGTAACCGGGAGAGCCGAGCCAAGGGTCTGGCTCGGATCTTAGAGCCTGTGGACGACCGGAGCCATGAAAATATTTTCAATGGAAAACATTCACCAAACATTACATAAAATATAATAAATTCTATTAAAAATATAAAAAGTATATTTATAAAATGGAAGCTTTGAGATTAGTAGGGCACAGTATAGCACTGCACTGAGAAGTACTTACTAAAAGTGAAAGTGTTGTATAATTGGTTATCTGAACTTACATATTTGAAAGTGCCTTCAGACATGAAGAACAAAGAGCTTTGGCGGAAAAAATATTTGCATAAGATCACACTAGTGAGCCGGGAATACGAGACCTATCCAGGTTTTCTGGTTTTACTTTGTACATATCAGCCAGTAAACGGGTATCTATTTGTCTTTCCTCATGTAAGGCTTTGTTTTTACCTCCTATTTCCCTTTTGCAAATATAACACAAACTCAATCAGAAGGTATTGGAGTTCTCTACATGAGCACCAGTTAGAGTACACAAGCACACATGCATTGTCTATAGTCACAGGCGATTAACTGATTTGCCCAGAATCACAGAATGTTGAACTGATGTCAAGACTCGAACCGGTTTCCCCAGTTTCATAGTGAGAAGCTCTGATCATAACACCACATCCTGGGTGGAAGGAGAGAGGGCGGCAGAAGCCAGATGAAAGCTCCACTCCTTATAAACTCAAGGTTCCAACAGGACATCAAGATGAGTCAGAGCCTGGCTCGAGCTTTCAGTGGCTCCCCCATCTCTAGTTTCCAGGGACCATATAGAAAGTGCCCAGGGTGCAACAACGGACATGCGCAACAGGTACTTGTGCCCCAGAGCACTTTGGTATTACAGAAAGGGTAACAGAAGCCTGCATGGCTTTTTATGTAATTTGGGCTCACATGATCACGAGGGAGGGTTCACTCATTAGCATGAGGTTGTGGCACCATGCACACGATGGAAACTTTCCCATTGCACCCAAACCATATTATAGATGCAGGTGCAGAGGCATCAAGTTATTCCCTGACTGTGCACCACATAAAAAATTACACATAGACCGTGTGCTGCTCAATGGCGTTTCTTGGGCCTGGGGTACAAAGGCTCTAGAGCACCACCCAGGCATCCAGATGCAGGAGGGTGGAGTCACTCACTGCACCCTCCTACAGGGGGATCCATAACCCTTCACCCCCTTACATTAAGGCTGGGTCTCTGGCTGCAAGTGAAAAGCAGACTGGTGGCTTCAAATGCTGGTTTGTTTTTCACTAATGCGCTGTTCAGAGTGCAGGTGCGGGTTCGTGCATGCACTCTAAACAGTGTATCAATGGTAATAGAGCACAATATCCCAGACTGTGCCAGACGCACCCACAGGATGTGCTGCGGCGCAGAGTGGGACAATGTGCCTTTTGTCTAAATATAGATATATTTACCTCTGGCCATGGCTCCCTTCACAACTAAATACTGTGGGATAACCACCAGTGGAGTGGCAGAGGTCATGACCTCAGCCTCCCAGGCAGGACACTGTGTCAACTGGAAAGGTCTAAATAAGATTAGTAACCTGCTGTGTAAGGTCACAGGCAGTCAGAACATTAGTATTTCAGTTCAGGCATTCATCTGTGTCTGACTATATGCTCATATATGTTATATAGTGACTGCGTGCATTTGGGTACTTAAACATCTTTTATCTTATTGTGCATCTGCTACAGCGCGGCTCCAGAAATCATTTCTAATCAATACTCACCAATTCCCTGAAACCTTTAAAACACATAAATCATGCATCAGAGGGACCCATAACACTGCGCATTTACTCTGCTCACTTACACTTGGCTTCAAGACTTTTGGTGAATCGTAATGGCGAAATGCTGTAACATTTGGTGGAGCGTCTAAACCTATTTAACTATTTATTATTTACACCTACAAATTATTACACTTTACCATGGTTCTATTTAAACATTTAAATATTCAGACACACCACCATAGTGGCAATGGATCTGCTAGAAAGAAAATTAGGTGTAGGAAAATCACAAGACCAGCTTTAAAAATTCAATTTTCCCAATTTTATTAACAGCAAAACTTTATTATGTCTGACATTTATGCATTAGTCAATTCTTTATTCAGTAAAATCTTAAACTTTATTTCAAAATGATCATTTTATTTAGAGTTCTGGAAAAATCGCTTATTTTAGAATTCGGTTAAAGTTTAGCAAAGAACAGATAGTTCCAAATTCATTCTCTCCTAACATCCCTAACTAACACCCTCATCTTATCCTTCAATTCTGCAAAGCAAACAAATAAAGATCATTAGAGTCTTACATCCAGGAATCGGTCATCAGTCAGGCAGCACTTCCAGTAGAAATCGAAAAAGCGACCCCTTCTAGACAAAACCAGGGGTTTTTATACCCTAATTCCCTAACTTAATCTATCTAAATTGTAACTAGCACTACTTATTCGAACTCCGATTGGACAAATTCTGGGTGGGTGAGCATCATCTCACCATTACAACATCATTTTCTCGATGGTTCAGCAGAAAAATAAAGGGTCTTTGTTTTAGGACAGTCTATAGCTTAGCTATTTCTTTTAGATGAAACATCGCCTCCTTTTCTCACGATCTCAACATTCAAGCGTCCATGTTTGGCACCCATCCTAGGTTCCGGGCCAAGGCAGCATTGAACCTCCTCGAGCACAGGCAGTTCACTCTGACTTGCAGGTTTTTGGCACTGTCCAGCTCTTGCTCACTTTTTACCCAAGCGTCCATTTTTTATCTAGGCCTCAGAAGCCACTTTTGGAACTATTATAGAAACAAACACAAATTCATGTTAATTATTGAATTTAAACCCATTCTGTTTACCTCCCACCATACTAATGTTTCCCATTAGTTGTTACCTAGCAAATAAGCCACACAAATGCGTTTTATACTTACATAATCGACCACTTCTTAGCACAAAAACGTATACAATAAGCACATTTAGTCTGCGTTTGTTTATATTTAAGCTGCGCATTAGTTCACAATACAATAATAACACATATTAATTAATTATATGGCAACATGCAAGCAACATTAGTACTCCTGTGTATAATAAAATGTGTGCATCTTAATCTATGGTTGATTAATTTCACAAAGCACCTTTAGTAAATGTTATCATTATGGGACATTGACTTCAAGAGGGGTACACAAAATTTTGCGTTTGCCACCTCCCTCCATCAAATCCTCATGTGTCACCCACATTCAGACACTATATCAAAGAACACTTTCATCTTAAAAATGATTGCCTTTGTCAGTGCTTATTTTTACATGGAAAGACACTGTTATCATTTAGCTCAGGTCCCGTAAAATGCAATAAAATACTCATAAGATGCAAGATATGCTTCTATTACTTATCAGTAGTTTGCTTTATTCCTAGTCATTCTCTCCATTGTCCAACACCCATTTCCCGTGGGGAATCACATCTCCATGGACAACAAAAAAAACACTGACTCATAGGTAAAACAAGATTAGATTTCACCTTTTGTCACGAACTTAGGAGAACTGGACACTGAATAGTACGGCCAACCACACTAACACCACTTAGGAGTTAACTCAGAGCCTTTATCTAATTCCCAACACTGAAGGAAATCCAGAGCTAAGGGGAAAAAGATAGAGTACAAGAGAGAGTGAGTCATGTCAGCAGACCAGTAGTTGAAGATCAAGACTGGACTCTTAGATTACAGGCGACACATTAGCCCACATTAGCAGCACAACAGCGGTACACACACAAACATACAGGAACATGACATCTGTAGCACCAGATGTAAAACCAATCCACACAAACATCAGGGAGGCAGGATATACATGCTAACCCCGTGAGCGGTGGAGTTTCAGTAAAACTAGGTCCAGGCAAACTTGGAAACGTTTCGGGGGCACCGAAGATCACCGAACTCCGCCATTTTGTCGAAATGCTGAGTGATGCTCAGATGCCATTCAGGACTGCAGGACAGCATTCACTGTAAGGTACAGCAGGACTTGAGGAAGGTACTATCAGAGTCGATTGAGGAAACTTAAGTGGAGGGGTTGAGATGACCCCAAGCAGGAAGAAAATAATAAACACGAGGGAACAAGATCAAGTGAGAAATGATACAAAAGCAAGAGAGATTCATGACAACATCTGCTGCGAGACACCTTTTTTCTAGCCTCATCAGTATTTATAGACCCTTACATAAAGTGACCTTAAAGTGCCAGCATGTAGTGGCTATGGCAGCATTCGGGTACCAAAGCCCTGGAATTTGCTGTCCTGCATGAGTGTAACTTCCACTGCCTCATTTTCCTTTGTATCTATGTCTGATGTTGTCTATACCTTTTCTGCTGAGCTTTTCTCACAAGTTGGACAGTGCCTCATCCCAAACGCTCCCCCTGCTCTTAGATTTGGTGTGCCAGAAAGCATCCCATGAAATTATTTTACCAATCTTAAAGTATTGCTGAAAACTGCTGGTTCCCACGGATTATCAGATGTGTTGTAACCGTTCCTCAACACTGAATACTACGTTTAGATTTTCTCATATACTCCAAATCCAATATCTCTTCTACTTCGTATTCCAGTGTACCATTTACTAAAGTAGATGGCAGAGTGACTAAAACAGAATAGTTAGCCTCGTTGACCCTCGAAATATGGAATACCGAATGGATCCCCTACTGACAAGGTAGTCCTAACACTAATGCTAATGGACTAGCTAACCTAGTGATGGGGAAGGAACGAGCAAATGTTGGGGGAGAACGTTGAATGTGAAGCTAGAATAGAAGAGAAATCTGTTCACAACCACACCTTGTCTCCCACTTGGAAATATCGGGTAAGACTGCGTTTTCTACCTACAAACTTCTTATATGCACCTTTGGCAGAGCATAGGTGAACTAGGGCTGATCTGATTCCTGAAGATGATGGAAATCCTCAGGAAGATGAGCATAAGATTAAAGAGTATCTTTATGAAGTGTGGAAAGTGTTGTTACATAAAAACTTAGAAATAGGGATCCACTTTACCCACTGTTCGGGATGGTGCATCAGGAAGCTTCACAGATATTGTTCTAGGTTTGGGTTTAAGCACATTGTTCAGCTGTTTAGGGATGATATCTAGAGCAATAGTGTATACCCCCTGATTGTTTGAGTAATTCCTTCGAAGCTCTGACTATAAACTGAGATCGGCGATTTATAATGATTGTATGTTGGAGTTCATGCACCCTTGGAATTTCTTTAAGGAAACTAGTAGCTAATGTAGTAGCAGGGAGAATCTTTGGTAAAGGAACAAGTTTGCACTCTTTGCGAGATAATTGATGGCTAGAATATGACTGTGATTCCACCTCAAGATACAAATCTGTAATTGAATCGATAGAGATTTGAAACTACATTTACTGACAGGTGGGTAAAGGCTGTAACAAGCATACAGGCTTCTTTCAAGGTTCCTTGTCCTCAGCACAGACGGCACATTGATATGACTATCTTTTGGTATGTTCACTTATTCCTGGCCAGCACACCTCAAAGGTACATTTCTCTAATTTAGAGAAGAAAGAATGTTGTGTCAGTATTTTGAGTACTTCTTTGACAAGTCTCTGATGATCTTCCAATGACTCTGAGAAAACTAATAGGTCTGCCATCTTGGTACATTTACCACATATACAAATAAAAAGTCTCTGAAAATAAAAAAATTGAAATTGTTGGAATAAGGCTGTTTGTTGTACAGACTGAATGGCATCACAGGGTACTCAAAGTGCCTGCATCTTGGGTTAAATGATGTCTTCCATTCTACTCATTTCCATGTTCGGACCAAATTTGATTTCCCCCGCTAAATAGAGTTTTGAGTTCCTGGCTAATTTGATTTGGTCCAATAACAACGCTATGAGTGGCAAATGATAGTGACTGTATATGAAAATTGTTGTTATATTCTTAGTCTCTGCCGTAAGAACAATGGGAGAGTCACAAGATATGGTTGATAGTATCTAATCAGTCCCTTTCCTGCTAAAACATCAGCAAATTCTTAAAAAGGTTCAGGATCGGACTTATCGCATCCCAACACTGTTTGCGCTGCAGATCTGTGGAGGGCACATTCTTACACACCGTATGGGCATGCCCAGCACTATCAAAATTCTGGTGGGGGTGTTTACATGCCTGTCTGAGGTTCTGGGATGGGTTCTTACTTCTTCACCACGCCTGGCTATGCTACACATTACAGAGGACATAGGGGGAAATAGGTATAAGTGCAATCTCCTCTTTCTCGGGTCTACAACAGTGGCCAAGAGAGATATCGCCCGGCCTGTAAGAATGAATTCGCGCCATCGCTTGGGGTGTGGAAGAGGGGTCTAGATTGGTGAATGGGACTCAAACTCCCAGTTTTCAAAGCCAGGGGATGCCCCCATAAAGACTACAAAATGTGGAAGTGGTGGGCTGACTATAGGGGACTGTATCTGGAATCTCTTCCCCCATACCTGATGGTGGCAACCCCATAGAATGATATTGTTTAGTCGACATATCTGTAAAGCATATAATCGCTTTGCTTATCACTGGCAGAATTTCTCTCTTCATTTAGTGTTAACATATTTGTCAGGGGGAGAAGAAGTAGCAGAGTTGGCACAATTAGTTGTTTTTTCTTTTTCTTTATTTCTTTTATTTTCTGGTTCTCTTGCAAGGTATCTTCTGTGGACTGTATCCTGTATTATTACTAGAAATGTTGATACATATATTTGCTGTCATATATATTTGCATCGGGTGCCACATGGGTAACTTGTACTATTCTGGATGTCAACATTAAATACATGTGGTGGATTCCGAAGAGGGCAATATTCTGGTTGCAACATACAACAGGCTAATGGAAAGTCTTTCCTTAATCCTATCGTGAGAAACATTGAAACTCATCACACTTGTCTGAAAAAGTAATAGTCTGTCCTCTCCAGTTGATCTGTGGATTGTACACACAAAACCAGGAAGTTCCCAGAACAACAGTGAACTTTGGAGAGATAAAACTGAATATGTTCTCCAGAGCTATAGCTAATTCAGGAGTTTCCCAATACCCTCCTTCAGCCACTGAAAACTTGCCATCAGTTTCTACTATGGGTTCAAAAATTATCTCAGCTTTTTGGAGAGATCAAGTAGTGCTTGGAAAGTGTGATTCCAATAATATCCAGTAACACCACAGTTTTTAAAGGAAGAACTCTCACGGGTCCATCGGGTTTTAAGATCAGAACCAGTAGATGGAAATGAGCTTTTCGAAATGTTTCTAAAATACAGATGAACCTTGCTGTTTACATATTTTATAGCTAAGTTCTGGTGTTTTCTGTGGGCAATGGACATGTCGAAAAACCTAATTTTATATACTAGCTAAGCAACCCCAAAACTGTGCTGTGTAAGCTGTTTGGGTTGCGTGCTCAATAAATAAAAATTTATTATTTTATACATTTGGAAACATATGCCCTCAGAGTGTAAAATTGCAGAATGTTGTTTTCACTCTCTAGGTAAACCAGCCTTTTTAGGAAGAGGCACAGTTTTAAATAAAATCTAATTTTCATAGCTATGTGTGGGAAAATGCTAGAGAGTTAATTAAAAGTTATTTTTCACTTCGCTTAAAAAATGTAAATCAATGGTGAAAGGTGATTTTCGATACCTTTGTGGAAAAGTAGTTTTAACAAAGTGTAATTTGTGCTGCTAGAGAATAAACTGGTTTAGAACTCTGTCACTCAGCCTTGCTCCAGACATTGCCTTGCTAATAACGTGGTACAAAAGGGGGTGGTGATGGACGGAGCATCTGAACCAATCAAACACTCACACCCAGTCAAAAGATCTGGGTTTAATCCATCACCGTTCTTTAGCCCACTCTGCCACCCCAGTTCAGGCATGGATATATGCAAATCAGTCTGACCCTGTGCCTCATGGGAACAGTCCAGCCCGAACTGCCAAGCCATGCCTTCCCTGGACCGGAAACAAGCTTCCGAGGACCGGTTTCTGGCATTGCAGCCTTCTTCAGCCCGGCTTGCTTGAATCCAGTGGCAAAGTGAGCAAGGGACTCACGTCTGAGCATACCCTGCCACACTTATGGCGGCCAAAAGCGGTACAAGAGGGGGTGGTGATGGACGGAGCATCTGAACCAATCAAACACTCACACCCAGTCAAAATATCTGGGTTTAATCCATCACCGTCAGTTGCAGCCCAGACCCAGGACGGTGTGGAAGCAGGCTCAGAAACTCTGCAAATTCCCCTGAAATTATTTAACCAGGAGAAAAAGCAAACCAACCTTACATGGAAGGCGTCCACAGCAACACACAACCTTAAGTTAATTTATGATCCAACCACATCTAGCCTGAATAAGAGAATTTTAACAATTATTAAGAGTCATAATAGTACTACGTGTGTAGAAAATTGACAATCAACACAGTAGGCGCAGGCTGCTCAACAAAGAATAAACACCATAATACCAATTTATCCTACTAAAGACTAATGTCAACGGTCAAATGGCAAAAAGACCAAGGACTTTAGAACATAAAACAATACCGGATATGTAAAAATCCCTGCTGAAAATACCATAAATACTAATCATAAAAGAAGCGCCCTAAGTTAAAGAAACCTTGGGTACGAAGTCTGCAAAGCCGAATAAAGTAGAGAATTTAGAGATAAAAATTGTTTTTAACCATAGAAAGCATTGTCCTGAAGAAGGTGTTCAACTTGTTCACCGAAACGCCGCGTTGACAGTATTGTGCTTTTTCCGTTTTAAACAAAAAATGTGTCTCATGATGTTTTTTAAATAAAATGGATGTGATAATGTGTTTTTACAGAATGTCAATGAATGTCAATTATTATCCTTTGTTATAATAAATTACTCAATTTTATAGTAACAGAACCTCTATGATCTGATCATTATTCTTTGTTTGACCATCTACATATCTGTGTAATGTGTTACAAATTGGGTGGGAGATCGAACCTTACTCATACTGATTAGAGATGAAATGTAAATTTGTTATTGTGTGGTGCGCCCTATATTTGACTATACCTCCAGCTGTAGCTTAATATTACGCTTGGGTAGTAGGACTGCTGATCTGCAGTCCGTCCTACCACCTATAGCCAAGAAAAGGGAAACCTCTGTTTTTTGGAGTCTATATACCCGTTCCCTTTTCAGCATAAAGGGTGTCTCCCTATTTATTTTATACAGTCCAATCTTAACTGGCCATCATATAACATGCAAGCTCTGAGCTTTCATTCAAAAGGTTTAAACATCACCTTGATTAACTGGTATAACGCGGTGGGAGTTAGCGGGAAGGGTAATACAATAAAGGAATTGGACATACGCCTAAATGCCCAGTTGGCGGTAGGGAAGACAGCAGTAGCACCGCCCTAGTCGGGGCAGGCGATTTCAATTGCCACTTGTGTCCGAATCTGAGACCTCTCAACAAGGATTGGTCCCGCTGCACAGTGGAGAAAGGTCCACACTTTTTACATTCTTCTGAAGGGACAGATCTAGACAGGGTGTTGAAAGGTCATAATCTGGTCCATACCATGGATCTCGCAGAATTGGGTAGCGGGGGGAGATTAATCCTACTTTTAAGGGTAGAGGCTGTCGCTCTTACATTGACTATATTATGGCCTCTACTATATTTAAAGCATGGATCAAAGGAGCAGAAATAGAATGGAGCATATATAGCGACCACAATCCCCTTGTGTTGGACTTAAAAGGCCCGACCATTAAAAACACGATCCGAGGGGTTGGCTCTGTAGAGAAGGTAACAGACCAGGGGAGGAGACTTAGATGGTCCAAAATAGATGGGGATACCTTTTATAAAGCTCTAATGACAACAGGGGTAGACACACTTAATGTATGTCTTGACCCCTCTATAGAGGGGGTTGCGGTTGTAAACGCATTTAAGGAGATGGCGCACCTCATTGAAGGACTATTAAAGACCACCAAGAACGGGAGATTATATACCGCCCCTAGATGGTTTGACAAAGACTGTTCACAGGCACATAAAGAGCTGAACGCTAGCTTAAAATCTTTACCTAGGGATAAGTTACACATTGCCCAATGCAGGCTGGCATACAAAATGGCACTAAAAAATCGGAAATTTTGCCTTCAAATGCAAGCTTGGGAGGAACTAAGGGAGGCTGCAGATAGAAGAGACTTGACAGAGTTCTGGAAAAATATAAACAAACCTTGTTTTCAGGACTCAAATGCCCCACAGATTTGTAGTACAATTCTGCCAGAACAATGGTATTCCCATTTTAAAAACGTATATAATCATACTGGCGAAACTAACAACGATGAGGGGCAAGGACTAAGATGGGCCGCAAGGATAGAGATTACTCTGTCAGAAGTAGAAGGGGCCATATCAGGCCTATCTAAAAATAAAGCGCCCGGTCCAGATGGCATACCTCCCGATCTCTACCTTAGCAAGGTGGAGTTGTGGGCCCCCATCCTTACGAGGGTCTTAAACGCGGCAGTGGAAGCTGGTCTGCCGCGCTCCTAGTCCTCTGCAATAATAGTCCCGATTTATAAAAAAGGGAATAGGGACAACCCCCAATGCTATCGCCCGATATCTTTGATTGATGTCACGGCGAAGGTGTTGGGTCGTGTTGTCCTTAATCGCCTTACAGAATGGGTGGACACGCATCAGATAATTACTGAGACTCAATATGGGTTCAGGGAGGGAAGGTCAACTACGGACCAATGCCTGAACCTTTACTTGCTGGTCAACAAGTATACTATAGCCAGCAAGGAGGCGGTTTACTTAGGGTTCATGGATCTCTCTGCCGCGTTCGATCATGTGAACAGAGAGAAGCTATGGGCCCTGATGATAAGCCTAGGGGTGGACCTGGATTTAGTTAATATTCTTAAAGCCTTCCATTGGAACACCACTGCCTCTGTGCGTTTTTACCCAGATGGAGGCAGGACACCACCATTCCCATGCAACAGTGGGGTGTGGCAGGGCTGCATTTTAGCTCCTTTCTTGTTTTCCCTTTATATTAATAATTTAGACAGTGAACTAGGTAAATTAGGAGTAGACTCTCCTCAAGTTGGTAGCCGCCCGGTTCCCGTCCTGCTTTATGCGGACGACGCGGTGTTGTTAGCCCGGACCCCCATGGGGCTTCAGAGGCTGATTGATGGGTTTGTCGGCTTCATGAACTCACTTGACCTATCTGCAAATTTGGACAAGTCCTATGTCGTGCTGGCGGGGGCCAGACCAGACAAGAAGTTTTCCTACAAGATAAGCACCCACAAAATAGGACAGTCTCAGTCCTTTTCTTATTTAGGCCTAGTATTTGATGGGTTGTTAAATTTTAAACTTCTTGTGGAAAAACATTGTTCAAAACGAATCACTGACATATTATCGATAGACACAATATCGACCTACATAAATATCGACACAAAAATATCGATGACAAAAATATCGACATCCTATACATAACTAAAAACATACACAGATATCGAATACACAATATCGAGCTACAAAAACATCGATCTCACTAAAATCGACAACAAACATATCGAATGTTTTAAATATCGATTACATTAAAATGTATACCATAAGTCAAAAATATCGGAAACACAATTATCGACAACAATATTATCGTTATTTTATATATATCGAAATTATTTATATATATATATTTAATTATTTAGCAACATATTATAATAAAATTAACCAAGAAATACATATCTCTCATAAAATAATATTAATATATAAACATTTCAATTTTATTAAAAATCTGATAAATGTAGAAATATATGTAAATGTTTTAAATTATATTAAATTAATTTAAAACGCTAAATTATTCTTTTACATTTGCATTATATATACAAATAAACCTAACTGATATTCAAAAATACAAACTGACCAATGAAAACACTTTAATTATAAATTAACCAATGGCAAACTAATTACTAACTCCAAACCACTATATAAACAATTACATTCTAAACACAAACCACCTGGAAAACAAAAACAGGAGAAAACACATAGGAGAAATTCGACTAAACCTACAAGAACACATAGGGCCCCATTAGGATAGCGGGCGGAAAACCACCCCGCCCGCCATGGATGCGGGAAACAACCGCCCGCCATGGAGGCGGTGCAACCGGCAGACAAATTAGGATCGACCGCCACTGGAGACCGACCGCGGCGGTAGCGGTGAAAATGAAACCGCCCGACGTGTGCGGTGATGACAAAACTCCGACCGCGGCGGTCGGAAAAGCAGCTGGAAATACAAAACCGCCCACAGGGAAAGCGGAGACACCGCACAGGAAATTATGATATCCCCGAGGGTGGCGCGGGCGGAACGGCAGGCACCGACCGCCGCGGTCGAAGGCAGGATTGCATGGGATAAATGACGGACAAGCACCAGCAAAGTCACCGCAGCGGACGAACATGAAATCCATGGCGGTCGATGTCAAAGCACCGCAGCAATGCCAAATACTGCATAAACAAAGTAGCCCAGCCACAAATACATACAACACACACACACAGATACAGAAATGGCAAATAAATACACAATACTACATAACCACACCCACAACACACCTGACAACCACTATCCAATTGGACACACCCACACAGCTGAGTACAAATCCACACCCTCCACTCACCACAATCCTTTGCATCTTCCCAGAACAGAAGGCCACACACCACATCTGAGAGGAGAGGCAAAATCGCACACAACACCCACCCACCCACCACCACCATCAACACCACCATCACACCATCACAATCAAACCCCCAGCACAGAACACACCTCATCACCACACCCCTGCACCCACACACCCCTGCACCCACAAACACCTCAACACCCCCACACCATGACATCACCAAAAATGCCAAAATTCACAGAGAGTGAGTTGACAGTCATGGTCAACGAGATTGTGAGAGTAGAACCACAACTATTTGGGAACCTAGTCCAACAGACACCATTAGCCACCAGGACACAAATGTGGGAAAGGATTGTCCAAAGGGTGAATGCAGTTGGGGCCACCCCAAGATCCAAGAAGGAGATCATGAAGCGGTGGCATGATCTCAAGAGGGTTGTCAAGGAGAAGAGGAGCAAGAACTGGAATCTGGCAAACGTGACTGGCAGTGGCCCTCCCATCCCACTGAAGACATTCACACCATGGGAGGAGAAGGTGCTTGCTATCCTGCTACCTGAGAGTTACACAGGAGTAGCCGGGGGAGCGGAGGCTGGTAAGTACAGACATATGTTTAAGACCACATTGACTTTTACCTCCTTGCAATACCCAACCACCAATACACTGTCCATCCCTAACCAACAGGTAGCCACCCATTCTGCTGAGGATGCCTGTATGGGGCCGGAATGTCAGTACAACAACTCCCACCATAGCCCCTGTCCCACAGCCCAGCAGCATGGAGGCCTCCCCCACCCAGGAGCAAGTGTCAGCCATTGCACTGTTTAACAAACAAACTTACAGGTAGGTAGCCATCTTCACTTGGAGGGTGTTTGTGGGGGTGAGGCCTGTACCACTACTCCCAGCATGCCCCCTGGCCCACAGCTCAGCAGCATGGAGGCCTCCCCCACCCAGGAGCAAGTGTCAGCCATTGCACTGTTTAACAAACAAACTTACAGGTAGGTAGCCATCTTCACTTGGAGGGTGTTTGTGGGGGTGAGGCCTGTACCACTACTCCCAGCATGCCCCCTGGCCCACAGCCCAGCAGCATGGAGGCCTCCCCCACCCAGGAGCAAGTGTCAGCCATTGCACTGTTTAACAAACAAACTTACAGGTAGGTAGCCATCTTCACTTGGAGGGTGTTTGTGGGGGTGAGGGTGGGAGGCCTGTACCACTACTCCCAGCATGCCCCCTGGCCCACAGCCCAGCAGCATGGAGGCCTCCCCCACCCAGGAGCAAGTGTCAGCCATTGCACTGTTTAACAAACAAACTTACAGGTAGGTAGCCATCTTCACTTGGAGGGTGTTTGTGGGGGTGAGGCCTGTACCACTACTCCCAGCATGCCCCCTGGCCCACAGCCCAGCAGCATGGAGGCTTCCCCCACCCAGGAGCAAGTGTCAGCCATTGCACTGTTTAACAAACAAACTTACAGGTAGGTAGCCATCTTCACTTGGAGGGTGTTTGTGGGGGTGAGGCCTGTACCACTACTCCCAGCATGCCCCCTGGCCCACAGCTCAGCAGCATGGAGGCCTCCCCCACCCAGGAGCAAGTGTCAGCCATTGCACTGTTTAACAAACAAACTTACAGGTAGGTAGCCATCTTCACTTGGAGGGTGTTTGTGGGGGTGAGGCCTGTACCACTACTCCCAGCATGCCCCCTGGCCCACAGCCCAGCAGCATGGAGGCTTCCCCCACCCAGGAGAAAGTGTCAGCCATTATACCCTGCACGCTCACCTTACAGGTATGTAACTACCGTTTATCTTCATGAAGTGTGTGTGTATTAATCTATTTACTATTGTACAAAATGCATAGACAATCAACCTTTAGGACACCATGATCTAACTATCCACTATGTAATGTAACACGATGTTGCCATGATTTGTACAACTGATGACAGCACAATGCACTAGTGTACAGACAGCTGATGATACACAGATGACACAAACACTGACCACTCCCCATCTACTCCACAGGTGATGAAGAACTCACTGCTGGGGACAACACCAACGACCTGCAGAGCCAGTCTCCACCTCCGGCACATGGACTCACAGATGCAGACTCCCAGGACAGTTTGGACGATGAGCTCCAGGCCGGCCCATCCGGTGTTCCACACACCCAGAGGTCCCAGGCCCCCATCCTTCCCACCACCACCTCTGCTGCAACGACAACGCAGCAGACCCCTGCTGTCACGGCCTCTGCCTCCACCGCAACCACCACCGCAGCCACTGCCACCAACACCACCACTACCACCAGTACCACCTGCAGCACCCTCCCTGTCCCTAGGGATGACCAGCCCACACCAACAACTGTGGAGGGCAGGGAGCCAGTGCGTGGCGCACCAGTGGCGAGGGAAGAGGTCCGTGGCAGCAGAGCAGGTGGGAGGGCCAGGGCCAACACCAGACCTCGGGAGGAGTGGACACCATCCCTGGACCACTTCACCAGAGTTGTGGATGCCTACCAAGAGGTCCAGGGACAAAGTGGCCGGTCGGATGAATTTTTCAGGGAGCTCATCCTGCTGATGAGGTCCATCGATAACCGCCTGGGACAGATGGTGGACCTCATGGGCCTGCAAGTGGCGTTGCAGAGGGACAGGCCTGTGTCCCAACCATCACCGCCATCCCCTCCTGTTGTGCAGCAGGATGACAGTCCACCATCCTCCCCTGCGCCAACAGAGAGGGGCGAGTCCTCTGACGCCGCTGGCCATTCAGCAGGCCCCCCACCGCCAAAAAGATCTAGGGGGCGTCCGAAGAAGAGCCTGGGAGTCTCTGGAAGCCAAGCACCTGCCACACGCCAGTCACGGAGCCAGCCTTGAAGACAACCCTCTCCCCAACTGCATTGACTCTTTTGGACTATCTTTCCCCACATTGCCTTGGCAATGGCACCTGTCTGTTGGACTGGGTCACCACATTCATGTGGTGTCTACTCTTGCATCTCAGCGACCATGACTGTCAACTCACTGCTCATTCCCCACCTTCCTGTAAATATTCACGCACAATTCACATGTCCACCCCGTAAATAAAATACCTTACAATCCAGATTTTGTGTAGTGAATTCTTTAGTGCATTATTTACAATGATGATAATGTCCATGATATGTAAACATGATGTACAGTATGCAGGGCAGGAACACGCTGGAGAACCTAGGGAGACACAACAGAACTACAGTCACTGGTCTCATCGTGGCAACACACACAGATCACTGATCCACAAATATCCTAATTATCACAGGTACCCTACACAGTGTCTATCTGAAATGCTGTAATGCCGTCCATAATACATCTCCGGACGTAACGTCCATTCCAACAATACCATACATAGGTGACAGAACATGTGGCTATTGGGAACATCTGCGCATAACCATTCACAACATAAGCTAACACACTAGACTATGTAGATGTTGTAACTCGTCACACACCTTCAAGTGAAGTAGCGTTGGATTAGCTGCTGCCGTTGGTCAACTCCTTCCTCCTCTCCACTCTCCTCATCACTGGATTCAGGTCCCTGAGCAGGTTGTGGCCTTGGTTCCTCACCGTCGTCCAGGAGCAGGGGGACCCCCTTGTGGATAGCCAGGTTGTGTAGCATACAGCATGCCACAACGATCTTGCACACCTTCCCAGGCGAGTATGCAAGTGCGCCTCCAGTCCTGTCAAGGCACCGGAACCTTGCCTTCAGCAGCCCAAAAGTACGTTCAATTACCCGTCGTGTCCTGCCATGGGCCTCATTGTAGCGGATCTCTGCAGGTGTCTGGGGATTACAGAGTGGGCTCAACAGCCATGGCCTACTGGGATAAGCAGAGTCCCCTGTGAATAAAAAACACACATTGCAATGTTGTACGGCCACAGTAAAGGCAGTGACACACAGCACGTGATAGCAGTTGTGTAACTCACCCACAATCCAGGCACGTTCGGGATGCAGATTCTCCATCATCCGTGGCACCATGCTGTTCCTCATGATGAAAGAGTCATGTGCCGAACCGGGATACTTAGCACACACATGTGAAATTGTCATGTCTGCAAGGCACACCACCTGCACATTCATGGAGTGGTAGTGTTTCCGGTTTCGATAAATGTGCTCCGTCGCCTGCGGTGCCACCAGAGCCACATGGGTGCAATCGATCGCACCGACTACATGTGGGATGTGCCCAAGTGGATAGAAGTCCCCCTTAACGGCAGCCAATTCACGTCCCCGGGGGAAATGGATGTAGCGATTCCGATAGATCATCATGGCCTCGAGTACATCCCTCAGCACCATGCTGAACATGGGCTGCGACATTCCCCCAGCGTTAGCCACGGTCTCCTGGAAGGAACCAGTCGCAAAGAAGTGTAGTGCTGCCATTACCTTGTGGGCGGGTGTGAATGCCGTAGGATAGTGACGGCGAGGCTGCAGGTGGGGCTCCAATAGATCACACAAGATCTTCAATGTCGGTCTGTCCAACCGGAATTTCCTGATGATTGCCTCATTCTCCATGTCCTCAAGCACAATCACCTGACGTAGGAGATTTGGCCTCCTCCTAGTTTAGGATTAAAAACTATAGGTCAATGACAAGCATCATGAGATGGCCATAGCACAAAGCATCAATGATGTAATGGGTAAAAAACAATGGCCAGAAAGATGCATGGCACATCTGGTTACATGGCTGCCCAATAGCTACACACAGAGGGCAGGCCTCTCCAGTGACAATACCCAAGTGACAATAATGTGGATACAATGATTGAACTAGTGACATGCGCAGACATGGAGCTACAAGAGCCACAAATCTAATGTGACTTAACATGTCTGTCATACCCATCTGCCGTACCTGCCAGACCTCAATGCATCATGTACATTGTGGAAGCATTCATCAACACAATGATCACAATAGCAGGGACACTTCTGGTTGTGTGCATGATCAGTTCTGAATGCACAGGTCAGGTACGATACAATGCAGTGCCCCCAGCCCGGTCAAGGTCTGCACTGACCAACAACACATTAAACCTCACTACATCTATGTAGAGCATGACGTCTGGCAATCATCACCCATCAAAAGCCTTACTAAAATGGCACAAACACATGCTAAAGTGGCTCAGACTGAATGTGCGTCCTCCTGTGGATGCAATGGCTCTGTGGCATCGTGTGTACAATGATGTGCCCTACACCATGTAGCTGCATGGCACTTATACATTGTCCATGATTGACATACACAGCAATGTGTACGAAAATGCCATAACCTAGCGCCAGTCCCCGGCGGTGTGACCCCATCACCACCATCTACCCAGCCAAGGTAGCCATTGGCACATGGACTGGTGTCCATGCCTCTGGCTAGGCTCCGCCGCATCAGTCGCGGTACCTACCGCCGGTCCCCGGCGGTGTGACCCCAGCACCACCATCTACCCAGCCAAGGTAGCCATTGGCACATGGACTGGTGTCCATGCCGCTGGCTAGGCTCCGCCGCATCAGTCGCGGTACCTACCGCCGGTCCCCGGCGGTGTGACCCCAGCACCACCATCTACCCAGCCAAGGTAGCCATTGGCACATGGACTGGTGTCCATGCCGCTGGCTAGGCTCCGCCGCATCAGTCGCGGTACCTACCGCCGGTCCCCGGCGGTGTGACCCCAGCACCACCATCTACCCAGCCAAGGTAGCCATTGGCACATGGACTGGTGTCCATGCCGCTGGCTAGGCTCCGCCGCATCAGTCGCGGTACCTACCGCCGGTCCCCGGCGGTGTGACCCCAGCACCACCATCTACCCAGCCAAGGTAGCCATTGGCACATGGACTGGTGTCCATGCCGCTGGCTAGGCTCCGCCGCATCAGTCGCGGTACCTACCGCCGGTCCCCAGCGGAGCGTCACCGCCGTGGTGCATTGCATACAGCCAATGGCATGGGTGTTCAATGTGGCATGATGGAGTTTTGAAAAATGCGGAAGCGGCGCGCCGCCGCCGCGGAGGCGGGCTTTGGATGCTTTTGAATGATGCACCATCGCGGTAGCGCACCCCGGACACCCGCGGTGCGTCACCGCCGTGGTGCATTGCATACAGCCAATGGCATGGGTGTTCAATGTGGCATGATGCAGATTTGAAAAATGCGGAAGCGGCGCGCCGCCGCCGCGGAGGCGGGCTTTGGATGCTTTTGAATGATGCACCATCGCGGTAGCGCACCCCGGACACCCGCGGTGCGTCACCGCCATGGTGCATTGCATACAGCCAGTGGCATGGGTGTTCAATGTGGCATGATGCAGATTTGAAAAATGCGGAAGCGGCGCGCCGCCGCCGCGGAGCCGGTCATTGGATGCTTTTGAATGATGCACCATCGCGGTAGCGCACCCCGGACACCCGCGGTGCGTCACCGCCATGGTGCATTGCATATAGCCAATGGCATGTGTGTTCAATGTGGCATGATGCAGATTTGAAAACTGCGGAAGCGGCGCGCCGCCGCCGCGGAGCCGGTCATTGGATGCTTTTGAATAAGGCTGACCCAGACAACCAATTGTAGCACCTTATCAGCTTCCTAACGACCCCATGGGCCTATAAATCTGTGGGAGTGAGCCACACATTCCCACTGCTCACAGAGCCTGCTGCCTGGGACCCTCTCCTGCTGCTCACAGAGCCTGCTGCCTGAGACCCTCTCCTGCTGCTCACAGAGCCTGCTGCCTGAGACCCTCTCCTGCTGCTCACAGAGCCTGCTGCCTGGGACCCTCTCCTGCTGCTCACAGAGCCTGCTGCCTGAGACCCTCTCCTGCTGCTCACAGAGCCTGCTGCCTGAGACCCTCTCCTGCTGCTCACAGAGCCTGCTGCCTGAGACCCTCTCCTGCTGCTCACAGAGCCTGCTGCCTGGGACCCTCTCCTGCTGCTGCCTGAGACCCTCTCCTGCTGCTGCCTGAGACCCTCTCCTGCTGCTCACAGAGCCTGCTGCCTGGGACCCTCTCCTGCTGCTGCCTGAGACCCTCTCCTGCTGCTCACAGAGCCTGCTGCCTGGGACACCTCACAACTCACTTCCGCCACAGGTCTGCCATATCCACAGGGATGTCAAGAACAGATAAGATCCGTGCCAGTCCATTCACGAGTGAGGAGCTGGATGTCCTTGTGAACGAGGTGCTGGCACAGTACCCACGGCTGTTTGGTGGCCCCAATGTCGTGGTAAGTCACCATGTAGGGAGCAGTAGGGCAGGGTGGTGTCAGACGTGTATTCATGATGCAGCTGTATGTTATTTTGGATGTGTGGTGCAGACAAACACTGACAGACAAGATGTTTGCAGGTGGTGGGAGTGTGTGTTTTGCATTATGACTCAGTCCTAGGCCTATACTTGTATGTGTGAGTGGGATGTGCTACTTTTTGGGGCAGACATGACCAACGGTTGTTTGCCTTGTAGCTGGTTGGACAGTGTCCGCTTGTGATGTAATTTCAGGGTGCCCCTGTAGTCATAGTCAGTGTGCCCCACAGAGTAGGTTCAGTGGCTGCCCTTCCAAAGTTTGTCCATCAGCCAACTTACATGCTACAGTTGCTGCACACTGATTAGTGGATATGCCACATCAATGCCCTGTACAATTTATGATTTACACAGTGCTGTCAATGCATTTGTGTTGAATCATCATTCTTCAGTGTGATAATCATGGAGACTACGAAGCTCAATGTGTGCATGCATTCACTAATGTTTATGCCATGCAGAGTGGCCTTGTGAGGGTACCCCCAGTTCTGGAGGGAGGGAGGTCACTGTGCGTCCAGATTCAGTGTCTGGCTGCTGTACTGATAGATGCTGACATATGACAATGTGTAAATGTTCATTAGTCCTTCTTTACTCTCATACCTGCAGCTCAAAGTACACCAACGTAAGGCTGTCTGGAGGGCCATAGCAGCAAAGGTGCGAGCCCTGGGGGTATCAAACAGACGACACACACACTGTCACAAGAGGTGGGACGACATCAGCCGGCTGGCTAAGCAAGTGGCAGAGATGAACTTGGGGATGGTACCACGCACAGGGCGTGTGGCACGCCGCACCATGACTCCGCTGATGGCACGCATACTGGCAGTGACCTATCCAGACCTGGATGCACGTCTGAAGGGGCTTCAGCAGCAAGACAGAGATGGTGAGTATCCGGGGAGGGATAGTTTGTCTGGGAGTGGATGCATGTGTAGAGTGCCTGTGTCTGCGGTGACACATGTGATGTGCCTGTGCTGCCATGCTGTGATATGTGATGTGAGTGGCAACTGTGATGTGTGTCTGTATGAGGCATTGGCCCACCATGGCCTTACTCTGCAGCTCCTGGCTGCAGTTTTCTGTCCTTGACATATATTTTGTTGTCCACATGGTCACTCTTCTTTGTGATGGTGGGTGTAGTCCCTATTATGCAGTACAGCTGTGTCCACTTAATGAGTGTTACACCATGTCAGTCTACTTTGCATGCACCTGCATGGTAGTGGCCCACACATCTGACAACAATGTGAACCCACATTGGCACATGGTGATTGTAATGGCCTATTTGACAATGTGGCATGTGTAGACAAAACAGGTGTGTGTATTCCCCTCTGGATCCCTTTAGGCTCTGGAAGTGGTGATGTTAGTTGTGGCTACATCATGTCCATGGGGCAGGTCCATGTGGGCTAGGGGAACACCATCCATGGGCAGGGTGTAGTGCTGTGTGTCATCGACATTGGTCCACTCCTGCCTGTTTGTCCGCATGACAGGCACAGTTGTGGTGTAACTGGTGTGTAGCTGCACAATGATTTGAGGGTGTGGTGGTTACCATGTAGCTCTAGGCCTCTCATGTGCTGCATTGCTCTGATATCGTGTGACCAGACTATGACACTTATACAACCATGTTTCTGTCGCTAATGCAGATTCGGAAGACACCACGGCGGAACATGATCCTGAAAGTGGTGGCGAGACCAGCACGACAGCGGCAGAAGAGCAGGGTGAGACGGAGCAAAGTGACACTGACCACACCAGCGCTGATGAGGGTGACAGGAGTATGCATGAGGAATCTGTGGCTGAGACACAGAGTACCACTTCATCTGATGGCAGGGGGGATGAGTCCCTGTTAGCAGCCACAGGGGATGGGGACTCTGCTGCTGCATCTGACTACCAACGGCCACTGCCCACCCTCCCATCCACTTCCTCTGGGGCTGGCCGTATCCATGTCACTAAGAGGGGACGTGTGACATTCACACATGGCACCGCAGCACCTGCACCTGTCCCCCCTGCTGCCCTCAGTGCAGAGTGCGTAGAGCTCCTGCGGCAACTTTGCGTGGGCCAGACCGCCCTGCTGAATGCCTTCAGTGCCCACGATTACAAAATAGGGCAGGTTCTGGCATTCATGGAGGGCATACACTCTGACGTGGGTGGCCTACATCGTACACTCCTGTCATTGTCAGGTACAGTGACGTCAGCCCTCCAACATGCCCCCTTTGCAGCTCAGGTGCCTGTGACGTCCACCCAGTCAGTGGCGACATCAGATGACAGTGAGCACTTGGGACATACATCAAGTAAACGTTACAACACTAGGAGCACAGCTCAGACCCAAAGCAAACAATCCCGTCCACAGACTCCATCCCCAAAGAAGGGCAGGGACCCCCCAATATGCACAGACAAGGTGAAGTCACAGAAGAGCAAGGCCAGAAGAGCATTGTGTCAGACATCAGGCTCACATGCTGCTGAGCCATCACCAGATATTGACTCTGCTATGCCCACAGAGGATGTGTGGGATGTCATGACTACACCTGGGGAGAACACAGGGACACACCCACCTACCACATCAACCCCAGAACAAAGTACATCGAGGCAGGTGGAGGGAAGCCCTGTTGTGACCAGCCCAGTGATTGTGGCAGTGGAGACCCCTGTCGTGACCAGCCCAGTCATTGTGGCAGTGGAGACCCCTGTCGTGACCAACCCAGTCATTGTGGCAAAGAAGGGCAGTGTAGTGGCCATCCCTGGCAAGAAGGGACAGGAGGGCAGTGTAGTGGCCATCCTTGGCAAGAAGGGACAGGAGGGCAGTGTAGTGGCCATCCCTGGCAAGAAGGGACAGGAGGGCAGTGTAGTGGCCATCCCTGGCAAGAAGGGACAGGAGGGCAGTGTAGACACCACCCCTGGCAAGAAGGGACAGGAGGGCAGTGTAGTGGCCATCCCTGGCAAGAAGGGACAGGAGGGCAGTGTAGTGGCCATCCTTGGCAAGAAGGGACAGGAGGGCAGTGTAGTGGCCATCCCTGGCAAGAAGGGACAGGAGGGCAGTGTAGTGGCCATCCCTGGCAAGAAGGGACAGGAGGGCAGTGTAGTGGCCATCCTTGGCAAGAAGGGACAGGAGGGCAGTGTAGACACCACCCCTGGGGTAAGTGGGAAGGTGGTCACTGTGGGGGGTACACCTTCCAGAGAGGCTAAAGTGGTCCGGAGGCGTAGCCAGCACAAGCGTACTGCAGGATCAAGCACTTCTCCAGAGGGAGTGGCAGTGTCTGCCCCTGAAGTGGAACAGTTGGGGGGTGTGCAGGTGGTGTCAACGCCACTTCCCATCAACCCCATGACAGGGAAGCAAATTCATATTCCAAAGAAGTGGAAGGGCACCCCTCCTACCTCTCCCACCCACACTGTGTCAAGGGCGTGCATTACTCCACCTCCACGTGCCACGGTGCCACCTGGTCCGCACAGCCCTCCACCTTGCAGGCCCTCTGTTATAGCCACACCACATGTCCCTCTGTCACACCAGTCAAGTCGACCTGCAGTCCCTGACACACAGCCAGGTTCCACTCCACATGACAGCCAGGAGTGAGTTGTCAACACCCTCAGACGCCTGTGCCACACATAGGTGTGCTACAGTACACCATTGTTAGCGATGTGGGTGTGTTCCTGGGCCTGTTGCTCTGATGTGCTGTACCCTGCCAAGGACTCTGGGCCTGTTGCTCTGATGTGCTCTCCCCTGCCCTGCCAAGGACACTGGGCCTGTTGCTCTGATGTGCTGTACCCTGCCAAGGACTCTGGGCCTGTTGCTCTGATGTGCTCTCCCCTGCCAAGGACTCTGGGCCTGTTGCTCTGATGTGCTGTACCCTGCCAAGGACTCTGGGCCTGTTGCTCTGATGTGCTCTCCCCTGCCAAGGACTCTGGGCCTGTTGCTCTGATGTTCTGTACCCTGCCAAGGACTCTGGGCCTGTTGCTCTGATGTGCTCTCCCCTGCCAAGGACTCTGGGCCTGTTGCTCTGATGTGCTCTCCCCTGCCCTGCCAAGGACACTGGGCCTGTTGCTCTGATGTGCTGTACCCTGCCAAGGACTCTGGGCCTGTTGCTCTGATGTGCTCTCCCCTGCCCTGCCAAGGACTTTGCACTTCCCGATTGTGATTCACCAGTGCATAGTCTATGGCATTTGCACATGATTTTGAGACTTGCTGGTGTCTACTTATGTTGTGTAGCTACATCTGTGCAATATGTGAATAAATACAGTACATTATGGGGTGTTTTCTCTGTCTCCTTACTGATTACAGTCATTTTCTTGTTTGACTGAGTTCCATGGTCTATTTTGTACATCACCATTGCAAGGTTCTATGTGCCCATATGATTTTTAGACAGGGGGACAGGGTCTTCAGTCCATTGTGGCCCTGCTGATGTTGTACTCTGTGATGGTTATTTGGCAGGCCATGCAGTTTTCGTGTGGGTGAATTGCTATTGCTGCATACACTGTTCACAGGTCACCTTGGGGGACACTGGCAGCACAGGGTGTGCAGCTGTGCTGTGGTGTAGTCGATGTTTATGATGTGATGAGGTGTGTGTTTCCCTTTCTGTGTGCCCTGGGGTGTATGTGTATGGTCGTCTTGTGTTGGCCCTTGGTCCTGGTGGCATGGCTTACATGGCATGTGTGTGGCAGAGGTGTGCAGTGTGAAGGGTGTTAGTTTGTAGTGTATGTATGTGTGCCCCTGTATGGTGTGAGACACACATGTGTCAGGCAGGAGTTGTATGCCTGTTGTATGTTTTGTCTTGCCCTGTGTGGATGTTTGTATACAATTGTGTGGGCTGTGGGGAGTGCACTGGTGTTGTGTGTCCGTTGTCAGGCAATCCTGCTGTGCCTTTGTCCCTGGTTGTGTGTCGCAGTGTGTGTGTATTGTGCTTGTTGTTACAGTGCTTGTTGATGTGCAAGGGGGTACACGGGATAGGCACCTGGCCTGTGACTACTTCGGGTGGTGTGCAGTGTTGGTCGGGGTGGTGTGTCGCTGTGATGTTTGGAAAGTGTCCATGCCTTGGTGTTGCCCTGCCTTCTGCATAGTGCGCATGTGTTGACCGCGGCGGTGACGTGTCCGTGACCGTGACGTTGCTGCAGGTTGGCCGACGTTGTGTGTTCCGGATGCCGTGGGGTGCCTTGTTCTGAGGTAGGTGATGTGTGGGTGCCCATGTGGATGTGTTGTGCCCCCCAGCAGGATGCCAGTGTGGTGCTTGGGACCTGTGTCGGCATGTGTGTTGTGTGGTGTATATGTGTAGTGACGTACCTGCGGCGGCGTCCGCGGCGGCCCATCTGGCGATAGTGTTGCAGCAGGTACATGACCGGATGCATGTGGAGGGCTGGGTCCATGGGGTTCATGTCGGGTCTCGGCGTGCGTGCTCCGCTGTAGACTTTCCGCCTGCTAGAGCTGTGCGGTGTCTCCGGTGCGGTGCGTCAGCTTGTTTGGCCCATCCTAATTTGTCGAGCGGGGCGGACGTCATCGGCCGCGGCGGAGGGTCTCGATTGGCTGCAGCCGGCGCGGTGGCGGGCGCACCTTGAGGGCGGAGCGCGGCGCTCCGCGGCGGACGGGAAATGACCTGTGTTTACATATCCTAATGTGGCGGACGTGAATTCCACTGCTAGCGGGCGGAAAAAGCTGTTTTTCCGCCCCGCCATCGTTGCGGTAGTGCCACCGCCCGACATCCTAATGGACCCCCAAGATTGAACTGAAAATTTGAGTGATTAAAAGTAAGTAACTAAATTAAACTAAATAAAAGTAACTACTAAATTGTGATTAATTCCAAACATGATCAAAAATACTAATGCATATCTACATGTTTTTTTCTACTACAAGTACAGAATACTTTACTAACAAAGAACAGAGAACAAAATTCTGAAAAACAAGATATAAATAACGAAGTCAGTATATTCAAACATTTAAGTACCTGTTAAAACGTAAAAAATTAAATACATGCTCAAATTATTAAAACATATCTACTTTTAACTTTCTCCTACCACTACTGAATACTCTACTGACAAAGAACAGACAACAAAATTCAGAAATCCAAAATACAACTAACAAAGTAAGTATATTCAAACCTTAAACTAACTGCTAAAATGTTTAAAATGACTAATATGCTCAAATTACTAAAACATATCTACTGTTAACTTTCTCCTACCACAACAGAATACTCTACTGACAAAAAACAGACAACAAAATCTGAAAACAAACATGCAAATAACAAGGTTAGTATATTCAAACCTTAAAGTAACTGCTAAAATGTTTTACATTACTAACATGGTCAAATTACTAAAACAAATCTACTTTTAACTTTCTCCTACCACTACAGGATACTCTACTAACAAAGAACAGACAACAACAAACTGAAAAGCAAGCTACAACTAACAAAGTAAGTATATTCAAACCTTAAAGGAACTGCTAAAATGTTTCAAATTACTAACATGCTCAAAATACTAAAAAATATGTACTTTTTATTTTCTCCTAACACTACAGAATACTCTACTGACAAATAACAGAGAACAAAATTCAGAAAACCAAGATAAAACAAAATAAGTAAGTATATTGTAACATTTTCTGCAACACATAAATGTAGTTTAAGCTAAATGTTTCACCAAATATGTTATTGCAACCTACAAAATATCTCCAAAAAGTTAACACAAAAAAATACTTTATTTCTAAACAGATAAAGAAAGCACAGAAAATAAAGGCCACAACTAACTTGTCAAGTACATCAAATTCAAAAACAGATTTTCTAAAAACATAAGTATATACTTTTTTGGTAAATTAACTTAAAACACAAATACAATTTTTTTAATAATTACAACATATATTTCTTGTAGAACAACAAAGAACAAAATGAGTGAAGGAGCAGAATTTGTTACCAGCCAGAAAGGAAAACTACTACTCTGCTATATGGGTTACACTTATACCCAAGAAAAACAAATTGGGATGAAAGTAAATTGGAAATGTAGCAAATATTACTCCAACAAATGTTACGGAAGGGCAACAACTAGAGAAGCAACAGTACTTTATACTAGGGAACACAATCACCCACCAAATGTAACAGAAATAGAAGTTAGAACAGCATTAGAAAACATAAAAGAGGCAAGCACAGGTTCCCAAAAAGGAACAACCACCATCTTAAAAGAACAAATTCCCAAAATACCAAAAACTGCAACTACTCAAATGCCAAATATTATTTCCCTAAAAAGAACAATAGCCCGAACAAAAAGAGCAACTACTACTACCACTCCACCTCCTCGAACATATAGCGATATAAATTTAAATCCCAATCAAACTATAACTTTAAACAAACGACCATTTGTTATTTACGACAATGAAAGAAATGATAAAAGACTCATAATTTTTGGCACAAATATAAACCTGATCAAACTTCAGCAAAGCCAATATTGGATGATGGATGGGACTTTTAACATCTGTCCTAAACCTTTTTTCCAATTATATACAATACATGGCCTATACCAAAACTGCAACATACCTCTACTTTTTGCACTACTACCAAATAAAACTAATTCCACATATATGGAATTATTAACCACAATCAAACAAAAAACTAATGACTATTCCCCTGAAAAAATAATACTTGATTTTGAACAAGCAATGCTTTCAAGTATTTTAAAAAATACACCCCCATACCTGTATTCAAGGCTGCTATTATCATTTTAACCAGTGTCTATGGAGACATTTACAAAAGACAACGTTAAGTATCGAATATGCAACAAACTCATCTTTTGCATATCAAATAAAAAAACTCACAGCACTGGCTTACGTTCCAGAAACTGACATAGTGGAACACTACAACCTTTTAATTAATAGCAACTACTATAAACAAAATGAAGCTAAATTAAGTCCTCTTTTAGACTACTTTGAAGACACCTGGGTAGGTAGACTCCACAGATCTGGCCACAGAAGAAATCCAAAATTCCTAATACCCTGGTGGAACGTTTACCGAAGCAGCATAAATGGTGAATCAAAAACAAACAACGCAGTAGAAGGCTGGCACAACGCTTTCCTACAATCAACCGGCCGAATTAAACCAAGTTTAGAAAAATTTATAAAATGCCTACAAAAAGAACAAAGCTATCAAGAATTTAGAATGGAACAATCCATTACTGCACTAACTCCCAAAACATCAAAACAAACAAAACAAATGCACAAATACCTAGAACAACAAGTAAAGCTGTACCCTAGCACAAGAGGCATTGAATACCTCAACATAATAGCCAAAACACTACTCTAAATTACTATAAAGAACAAACCATTCCTAAAAAATAAAACCAATACAATATCAATGAAATTAATATATTTTATTTCATACAAAATTAATGTGTGCAATATATATTAACTAATTTTAAATATATACACACATTAAAATAAAACCAATACAATATCAATGAAAATAATATATTTTATTTCATACAAAATTAATGTGTGCAATATATATTAATTAATTTTAAATATATACACACATTAATTAATTATAAAATAAATAAAACATAACAATGATAATAATAACATTACCCACCCACAATAAATAAAAGTTAAAAAACTTACCAACCATATTCAAAGTACTGTAGAATCCATCTTGACCAAAACAATCCAGGTTGATAAAAATTAGCCCCAAAAAATTGGAAAAAAGTACAACTGTGCCAAAAGTAAATAATCCATAGAATGAATATCCTTCGAATAACCATAAAAATCCCGAAAATGTCAAAAATATAAAAGAAACGCTCCAGGAAACCCGAAAAATGTAAAGAAGTGTTCCAATCCATTAGTTAATAAAACTAACTTCTTTAAAAAAAAACGACTGCTTCCGATATCACGAACACTTGCAACAAAAATATATAAAACATACATTCCCACCCACATAAAACAACACATAAACACATATAAACACCACTAGTAACATTATATTTCACCTAAATGTACTTTTAACAACGAAATACTAACTATACAAACAAGCCTAGCACAAGCTAAAAATACGTACATGCACCATACGTAAATACAACATATAAATCAGTTAAATATAACTAAGGTACTTATAACAACACTAAACAGTATCACACTACTATCAAAATACTTGTAAACACACTTAAAATATATAAAACAAACCTTACCTTTAGCGACGTGAAGTGTCTCCCAACCGCGAGCTAGTCTTCATCCAAATGACACAAAACGACCTAAAGCGGTTACACAATAAAACACCCAAAACTAATAAAATAGATTAACCTTACAAACCTATAATATAATTTTCGAAAATATGCCTTCACAAAATGAGAAATAAATAATATGTTAAAAAATATATGTTTTTGTAAATTGTATTAAAATACTTAAAAGAATGTATATATTGTGTTAAATTATAAAAATAAATATTATAAAATACATAATATTTATTATTATGTTTTTAAAAAATGTTATACATTTTTTGATCTCATTTGTTTTATTATATAAATATACCTGTGTTCAAATATTATTTTCATGTCAATATATTTTGAAAAAAATTAATTATTAATAATATAATTATTAATATTATTGTAAAACTAAATGTACAACCAAAATGTATAACAATATGAGAATGTAGTGTATTATGTTAAAAAATTGTACTTTTCTGTAATTTTTGACCATACTTAAATCCGTTTTTTTTTTAAATAAAATGTACAATTCAAAAAAAGTTTAACAATGTTAAATAAACATTCAATGTTTTCTCAAACATATATAACAAAAGTAATTAGTATGAAATAAAAATGCAATACTAATGTTTCCTACATTTTTTTCCATGTTATCAAAAAATAAAGAAATTCTAACTACTCAATATTTCTATTCATTTATTAATAGTAATAAATAATATACTATTCACACACCACTCTACATAAAATTGAGGTAGATGCTGGACACTAATTAAATATAATTTACTATTCCCACTCCAATCTACATTAAATTGGGGTAAGTGCTGGACACTCATTAATTATAATTTACTATTCCCCCTCCAGTCTACATTAAATTGGGGTAGGTGCTGGACACTAATTAAATATAATTTACTATTCCCACTCCAGTCTACATTAAATTGGGGTAGGTGCTGCACACTAATTAATTATAATTTACTATTCCCACTCCAGTCTACATAAAATTGGGGTAGGTGTTGGACACTCATTAATTATTATTTACTATTCCCACTCCAGTCTACATAAAATTGGGGTAGGTTTTGGACACTAATTAATTATAATTTACTATTCCCACTCCAGTCTACATTAAATTGGGGTAGGTGCTGGACACTAATTAAATGTAATTTACTATTCCCACTCCAGTCTACATTAAATTGGGGTAGGTGTGGGACATTAATTAATTATAATTTACTATTCCCACTCCAGCCTACATAAAATTGGGGTAGGTGTTGGACACTCATTAATTATAATTACTATTCCCACTCCAGACTACATAAAATTGTGGTAGGTGTTGGACACTCATTAATTATAATTTACTATTCCCACTCCAGTCTACATTAAATTGGGGTAGGTGCTGGACACTAATTAAATATAATTTACTATTCCCACTCCGTTCTACATTAAATTGGGGTAGGTGCTGGACACTCATTAATTATAATTTACTATTCCCACTCCAGTCTACATAAAATTGGGATAGGTGTTGGACACTCATTAATTATAATTTACTATTCCCACTCCAGTCTACATTAAATTGGGGTAGGTGCTGGACACTAATTAAATATAGGGGTCCATTAGGATGGTGGGCGGATTGCCCCCGCCAGGCAGGCGGTAGCCACCGCCGGCCTGGCGGGGGCAATCCGCCCGCCATCCTGACACAAAACACCCCCTGCCATATTACGATGGCATTTTTGGCCGCGGCGGACGGAAAGACCGTCCGCCGCTTTTCCGCCCCGGTCGCCTTGCGGCCGGGCGGAAAAGGGTTTATATGGTGGCGGTGTCTATTAGACACCGCCAGCCATATTAGGATAGGCATTTGTGAATGCCTTTCCGTGGCAGCAATGCCGCCACGGAAAGGCATGCGGAGTCCCCCTGCTGGGGCCCGTTGCGGGCCCCCAGGGACTCCATGGGGGTGGGGGGGTTCACATGGGGGTACCTATGGTACCCCCCTGCATTTCAATGCACAACATGACAGGCACCTCGCGGTGCCTGTCATGTTGTGCATTGAAATGCACTGCGTGTATTTTTAGCATTACGGCGGGCGGTGCTTTCAGCACCGCCCGCCGCAATGCTACAAATGCGGGAAGCGCCCGCCACTGTGGCGGGCGCATCGTAATATGTGGCACGGGACCCCCGCCCTTATGGCGGGTGGTCCCATACACCGGAGGATGACGGGCGGACAAAGTCCGCCCGTCATCCTAATGGACCCCATAATGTATTATTCCCACTCCAGTCTACATTAAATTGGAGTAGGTGCTGGACACTAATTAATTATAATTTACTATTCCCACTCCAGTCTACATTAAATTGGGGTAGGTGCTGGACACTAATAAATTATAATTTACTGTTCCTACTCCAGTCTACATAAAATCGGGGTAGGTGTTGGACACTCATTAATTATAATTTACTATTCCCACTCCAGTCTACATTAAATTTGGGTAGGTGCTGGACACTAATTAAGTATAATTTACTATTCCCACTCCAGTCCACATTAAATTGGGGTAGGTGCTGGACACTAATAAAATATAATTTACTATTCCCCCTCCAGTCTACATTAAATTGGGGTAGGTGCTGGACACTAATTAAAAATAATTTACTATTCCCACTCCAGTCTACATTAAATTGGGTAGGTGCTGGACACTAATTAATTATAATTTACTATTCCCACTCCAGTCTACATTAAATTGGGGTAGGTGCTGGACACTCATTAATTATAATTTACTATTCCCACTCCAGTCTATAGTAAATTGTGGTAGGTGCTGGAGACTAATTAAATGTAATTTACTATTCCCACTCCAGTCTACATTAAATTGGGGTAGGCGTGGGACATTAATTAATTATGATTTACTATTCCCACTCCAGCCTACATAAAATTGGGGTAGGAGTTGGACACTCATTAATTATAATTACTATTCCCACTCCAGACTACATAAAATTGTGGTAGGTGTTGGACACTCATTAATTATAATTTACTATTCCCACTCCAGTCTACATTAAATTGGGGTAGGTGCTGGACACTAATTAAATATAATTTACTATTCCCACTCCGTTCTACATTAAATTGGGGTAGGTGCTGGACACTCATTAATTATAATTTACTATTCCCACTCCAGTCTACATAAAATTGGGATAGGTGTTGGACACTCATTAATTATAATTTACTATTCCCACTCCAGTCTACATTAAATTGGGGTAGGTGCTGGACACTAATTAAATATAGGGGTCAAGTCAAGTCAAAAGTCAAAAGATCTTTATTCGGAATAAAAAAACATCCATAAAAGTACAAACAAAATACATTTAAAAACATTCAATTCAATAATGACAGTTGGAGAATAAATCCGAGGACAAACGAACATAATCAAATTCCATTTGCAATTTCGCATCTATACAAGATTTGTCCCTTCATAAAAAAGGGTTTTTAAAAGAAGAAAATATTTTACAGCACTATTTAAGAGACGCTGTTTTAAAAACACTGTTAAGAACACAATTTTAAAAACCATGATTAAAAAAGGATGGCTAGCACATTGTCATAAATTTATCTACATATACATGAAAAAATTTTATTACAAAAAGATAAAACAGACAGATAAAAATTCTCTAAAATACATAATCGGAAGTGCAGTGTGCAAAGGTTATACCTCAGTATTTAGAGTGGTTCTCAGTCTAACAGCAGCTTTAAGAAAACAGCTCACCCTAAAAATGACTTCATCTGATCCCAATAATAGGAGGGACCGAGATGCTAATTTAAAATTAGTCAACCCATTTTTTCTGCAATAGGGCATAAGATAATGTCCAGTGAGCTTTTTGTAAAAACCACAAAAGAACAAGAAATGCATAAGATTTTGCTTCATGTCAGGGTTACAAGGGCAATTTAAAGTTTCGAGGTGTTTATTATATCCCAGCGGGAAGTTCAGTAGATTAACTATACTCCCATCTCGGAAACGAAACAGTAAACCCCTAACCCATCTGCCGAGATGCAGGCGTAAATATCTATACGGTAGGCCAGGTTGTTTAGTGTGCGGTTCAGAATAGGCCAAGTATTTTACAACAGTGCATTTAGTCAGGTTCTTTCTATTACGCTCTTCGCTGTATAAATCATACAATGCCCTTAAAGTGATGGTCTTATGGGAGCGATTTATTAGGTTTGGTGATGTAAACAGAGAGCCCAACCCTACACTTACAAGGCACTCTTTTACTGCTTTCAACCATGGTATATGGTGTCCCCTATCACACTTTAGGCAGTCCAAAATAATTTCACGAGTCAGGGTAGCAGCCGTGTTGTTCCATATCTTTATCCAGAATAGTGCTGGTCTGGATCTCACGAAATCCTCTATGTATGGAATATTTAATTCGTTATGACATACATAGTTGGGTGAACAAATAACCCCCCCCAATACCTTACGGCAAAATCTATTTTCTTCTCTTTGAATATGGGAGCAGTTGGTATAACCCCAAACTTCTGCCCCATAAGTGCCGGTTGGCATACATTGGGTTTGATATATCTTAACCAGGGGAGTTATTACATCAGCTTGGTTAGGTTGTCTTAGAGAGGTTACACAATTAATGGCCTTACCCAACTTATTCCTGGCATAAGATACATGTGCATGCCACGTACCACTGTTTGAAAATAGCAACCCTAGGTAGGGGAAAGTGCTGGTGCTTTTTAGAACATTTGACCCTGAGTTGATCTGGGAGATTTTGTGATTTTTAGGCCCACAACTCATAATCAGTGATTTTTTAAAATTAGTTGTTAGGCCTAAGTCAGCCATAAAAAGGACAAAGCCTGAGATTAAAATACGGAGTGCCTTGGGAGTGCGGCCCATCAGGACCGCATCGTCTGCATAAAGAAGGGTGGATATAGGGACTCCATTGATGTAAGGTACATCACTAGTTAGAGTACTCAGAGAGCCACTTAGCTTGTTGATATACAAAATAAACAGGAGGGGGGCCAGCACACACCCTTGTCTGACCCCCCTACCAATGCTAATATCATCAGAGACTTCACCCATTTGATTCACACGTACACATGCTTTAAGATCACGGTGTAAAAAAGCTAAAAAGTGTACCAGATGGTCGTCTAAGCCATATTCAAGAAGGGTAGACCAGAGGCGGGAGCGGTTAACGAAATCAAAAGCCGAGCTCAAATCCATGAAACCAAAGTATAAAGGGGATTTCTTAGCAATGTTATATTTTGCCATGATCAAGTTCAAGTTCAAGCATTGTTCCACCGTTCCGACACTGCTACGGAACCCAAGCTGGCTAGGGTGTAGGATGTTATTCTCATCAGTCCAAGTTCTAATCCTTTTAAATATGATCCGTCCCAGAACTTTCAAGGTGTTATCTATTAGAGAAATTGGACGGTAACACCCAGGATCCAGCCTGTCGCCCTTTTTAAAAATGGGAACAATAATGCTACGTGACCATGTTTCCGGAATTTGCCCGTCCGTTAAATTGTTAAAAACATTGCAGAGCAATGCGGCCCAGAAATCGGGCTCACATTTTAACTGGTCGATAGAGAGCCCATCGGAACCGGGCGCTTTATTCCCGGCGCTTTCTAAAATAGCATCAAATACCTCCGATACAGAAATAGACAATGGGTATAGGGGGGGTAGCAACAGAGGAGGATTATCTGGTGTTGCATAGATTTTTCCAAAATGTGCAACCCAGGTAGGACCAGTAATGTTACAATTAATTTCGGTCAAGTTGGAACCAATAGATCTTATCACCTTTACCTCCTTCCAGAACCCAGTGGTATCTTTCAGGTCAGCAGATCGTGCCAGGGAATCCCAGTGGGTTTTAAGTAATTCATTTGATCTGGTGCGTAGGGCACGCTTATACTCTGCTCTAAGCAACCTTACACGTGGTATATCCCTCGGTTCGGTTTTTAGGCAGCTCTAAGCATCCTATTTGCTTTGGAGCATGGGGCATCAAACCATCTAGGCGTTTCCTCAGCCTTACTAGAGGCTGGTCTGGAAATCTCACCTTTAATTACAGAACAGAGTTCAGAAAATGATTTAATCACGTTAGCCACATGGTCCTCGGTAGTAAGACAATCTTCGATCAAAGTTGGGTATTTTTTACAAATTCCTGCCAGGATTCCCTTATTGTCTGCTCCCTTCCAGATTACCCTCAATTTGTCTGTCGAGACTTCCAAATCCCTTGCGCCTATTTCATGTCTTGGACACTTACCCCTCGGCAATGATAAGTGGATGGCAATTGGATAATGATCACTGTAAATTTTGCACACTACTTCTGCCCTTATTAATGCCTTGGCGACAGCGGGTGAGACAAAAACATAATCAATTGTTGTGCCTCCCCCGTGTCCAATAAAGGTAGGAAATGGGGATCCTCGGTTTTCCATACCTACATATTCCATGCAATTAACAAGTTCACTAGTAACAAGAAAATTTAACAGTTCTATACCTCTTTTACATGGGGGATTTCTTAAATGTACATGTGCATTAAAATCCCCCCCTAAACAAATGCCATCAAATTTCCCATGTACCTGTCCATCCATAATTTCATTGATAAAATCAAATAAAAGAATAAAATTTGGGTTAGGCTGGGACAAAAAATCATTGTTATAGAAATTGATTAAACACAGTTTTATCCTCTGAGTATATGAGAGTGCCATGAAACTAGAACAATTAGTTTGTAGTTTGTCAATTGTTACTTCTGCAGAAATTTTTATCCAAATGGACAATCCTCCACTAGGGCGACCAGACAGAGGGGCCGAAGCAGTCCTATTGTGGCAACTGTACCCCTCAAACAGCAAGTCCTCAACACACCAAGTTTCTTGAAACATTAATATATCGTAACAATTGACACAGTTCCTCCATGAAAGGATTCCCATCTTGGTTTTCAGACCCGCAATGTTCCAACTGAGAATTTTTAGATTATTATTATTCCTCAGACAAGGACCCTGATTAATTCTTGAGGCAGACTTAGTTGTGACATGCCCCTGTTGGTCGCATAATGTACTTGGTGGAGAGATCTCCAATGTTAACGGGGCCGCCTCTGGAGGTGTTTCCACTAGCTGGACTGCCTCAAGGCACACAGAAGGCAATTTGGTGCTTTCGGAGGGCAGTCAGTCCAATGTGTCCAGGTCCTGAAATATTCCAAACCTATTATGTAATGGAAAAACTGGTGGGGGTTGCATCATCTTGTGGGGAGGGCGATAGAAATATTTTAATGGTAGAGGGGTCACCACAGTAGATGGACCATGTCGACCAGAGTTGTTATTCAGCAAGAATTTTGCAGTGCCCGGGTTTCTAAAGTTAATTACAATACAGTCCCCATTGATATTTTTGAAAAGAGGACCAACCCAAGTTACTCGCCGTGTGGTTATAATCTCTTTTGAAATATCATAACCCACCCCCTTATGTTTTGTTAACCAATCTATACACTTATTGTGCAATTGAACCCATGATTCTCCCTGACCTTCCCTAAGCGGTGGGATACCAGCCAGAACTAAAACATAAGGGCAAGCCTCAGGTGGAAGGTGTAAGGCCTTGATGTTTTATAGGCCTAGTGTCCTCATGCGGGGTCTTTTTATCGCGCTGGCTGGGATTAACAGGACCCTTCTGTGTTAAAGTTGTCTGCATCGCTGTGTTACTCTTTTTGTTAGAATTAATTAATGGTCCGCTTGCAGCGTTAGCAGAAACAGAGGGTTTGGACGAAGTGACAGGTCCGCGTGTAGAATTGCGTGGAAGTAAGGGGGTGACAGTTAGAGGGTCAGGCGGGTTATTGCCTGTTGTGCCTTTACTTTTAGTCACCTTGGGTGTAACAGACTGCGTTGGATTAATGGTATCCAGCTGTTCCACAGCCCTGATAATGCCATGGTCACTGTTAGTGAGAACACGGGTAGTGGATTCGAGGTCTTTTAGCAGACGTTCTACTCTCATTTTGTCCAAATTCGCTATACCTTTTCTCTTGGCATCCTCATTTTTAATTAGCTTCTCCAATTAGTCAAGTCTTTTAAAAATATTATTAAATTGTTTAATCATTTGACCTTCCAGATTATTAAAAATAGTATCTGCGATAGTCTCAATAAGGTTCCCCTCAGACTTGGAATAATGACTGGATTTGTCAGTTCCTTTGGGGGATTCAGTCTGGGTGGAAATAGATATGTAATTTGACCCGTCGTTATTTATAACGACTACGTCACCCAGATGCGGTTGTTCCTGTGTAGGTACTATATGTTGAACCAGCTTCTGTCTCTTCCCCTTATTCCACATGCTTTGTGGGGTTGGTTGGTTTACAATCCTTGATGGCTGCTTCCGTTAGTTGTGGGTTAATTTAACAGGGCCCCTCTTTCTCTTGGCTACGACTTTATCAGATGCCTTATTGGTAGTCTCAGTGGGTGGTGTTGCCGAGGCAAGGCCAAGAGCTACATCTGGTGCTATGTACGTAACAGTGTCATCATCGTCTAAGACAATTGGTACATCAACAGCAGGAGGCGAGGGTTTTACCACAGTTACTTCAGGGTTTATATGGGTGTTGCCATTGAGACTGCTCATGGTATGTGGTTGGTTACTGCTCAAGGGACCCATGGAGAATCTCCTTTCAGTCTCAACAATCTCATTGAATGCGGTATCTATCAATGCCTCAAACGACGTTAGCAATGATACAGGGGACTCTATGTCCTGAGTAAGGGTGTCAACATTATTACTTGCAACGGTGCAATCAGCCATTGTAGAAACCTGTTAGGGGACTGACCTTATAGAAGAATGTTAGAGGGGTGGCCCGCCCGACCACTGTTGACCTCTGAGGGCCTCAGAGGGCCCGCCCTTTGCCCGGGCTTTGCCCCGGGCGTCCCGCGACGCGGGGGCTCTCCTCCCTTTGAAGGGCTCTGGCGCCCTCAGCAGCGCGACCCGCGTCACTGCGTACGCGCCGCCGCGAGGCCTGCCGGGATTTGTGGTCTCCCGGAGCGGCGGCGCGGAGTCCGGTGCCCTGGGACTCTTGGCAGTGGCGGCAGAGATGGCGGCGTTCCCTCGAGCCTGCTGGCTGCTGCTGGCTGCTTACTGACTCGTGGCGGTGGCGGCAATCAGGTGCGTAGCGTTTCGTTTCCCCCCGCTCTGCCGGGGCTCTCCTCCCTTTGAAGGGCTCTGGCGCCCTCAGCAGCGCGACCCGCGTCACTGCGTACGCGCCGCCGCGAGGCCTGCCGGGATTTGTGGTCTCCCGGAGCGGCGGCGCGGAGTCCGGTGCCCTGGGACTCTTGGCAGTGGCGGCGGAGATGGCGGCGTTCCCTCGAGCCTGCTGGCTGCTGCTGGCTGCTTACTGACTCGTGGCGGTGGCGGCAATCAGGTGCGTAGCGTTTCGTTTCCATTAGGATGGTGGGCGGATTGCCCCCGCCAGGCAGGCGGTAGCCACCGCCGGCCTGGCGGGGGCAATCCGCCCGCCATCCTGACACAAAACACCCCCTGCCATATTACGATGGCATTTTTGGCCGCGACGGACGGAAAGACCGTCCGCCGCTTTTCCGCCCCGGTCGCCTTGCGGCCGGGCGGAAAAGGGTTTATATGGTGGCGGTGTCTATTAGACACCGCCAGCCATATTAGGATAGGCATTTGTGAATGCCTTTCCGTGGCAGCAATGCCGCCACGGAAAGGCATGCGGAGTCCCCCTGCTGGGGCCCGTTGCGGGCCCCCAGGGACTCCATGGGGGTGGGGGGTTCACATGGGGGTACCTATGGTACCCCCCTGCATTTCAATGCACAACATGACAGGCACCTCGCGGTGCCTGTCATGTTGTGCATTGAAATGCACTGCGTGTATTTTTAGCATTACGGCGGGCGGTGCTTTCAGCACCGCCCGCCACAATGCTACAAATGCGGGAAGCGCCCGCCACTGTGGCGGGCGCATCGTAATATGTGGCACGGGACCCCCGCCCTTATGGCGGGTGGTCCCATACACCGGAGGATGACGGGCGGACAAAGTCCGCCTGTCATCCTAATGGACCCCATAATGTATTATTCCCACTCCAGTCTACATTAAATTGGAGTAGGTGCTGGACACTAATTAATTATAATTTACTATTCCCACTCCAGTCTACATTAAATTGGGGTAGGTGCTGGACACTCATTAATTATAATGTACTATTCCCACTCCACTCTACATTAAATATGGGTAGGTGCTGGACACTAATTAAATATAATTTACTATTCCCACTCCAGTCTACATTAAATTGTGGGAGGTGCTGGACACTAATTAAATATAATTTACTATTCCCACTCCAGTCTACATTAAATTGGGGTAGGTGCTGGACACTAATAAATTATAATTTACTGTTCCTACTCCAGTCTACATAAAATCGGGGTAGGTGTTGGACACTCATTAATTATAATTTACTATTCCCACTCCAGTCTACATTAAATTTGGGTAGCTGCTGGACACTAATTAAAAATAATTTACTATTTCCACTCCAGTCTACATTAAATTGGGTAGGTGCTGGACACTAATTAATTATAATTTACTATTCCCACTCCAGTCTACATTAAATTGGGGTAGGTGCTGGACACTCATTAATTATAATTTACTATTCCCACTCCAGTCTATAGTAAATTGTGGTAGGTGCTGGAGACTAATTAAATATAATTTACTATTCCCACTCCAGTCTACATTAAATTGTAGTAGGTGCTGGACACTAATTAAATATAATTTACTATTCCCACTCCAGTCTACATTAAATTGGGGTAGGTGCTGGACACTAATTAATTATAATTTACTATTCCCACTCCAGTCTACATTAAATTGGGGTAAATGCTGGACACTCATTAATAAAAATTTACTATTCCAACTCCAGTCTACATTAAATAGGTGTATGTGCTGGACACTCATTAATAAAAATTTACTATTCCAACTCCAGTCTACATTAAATAGGTGTATGTGCTGGACAGTAATTAATAATATTTTACTATTCCCACTCCAGTAAAATATTTTAATTTTAATAAATATTTAAATTAATAAACAAATATTACTTCAAGTTCTCAAAATATTAAAAATGTCCCCACACGTATCCCCTATAAACTCAATATTGCACAACTAAATGTGGATTTATGTATAATTTTTTATAATTTTCAGAACAAAATTATTTATTTTTCCAAATATAAATTGAACAATTATAATGAAATAATAAAAAATTTTATTATATGTTTTTTAAAATGTTATCAAATATTTAAATATGAATTAATATTATTATTTTTAGATTTTTTTTAAATATATTAACAAATATTACTTCCATTTCGCTAAATATTTAAACAAGCCCCACACTTATCCCCTAAAAACACAATATCACACTACTAAATGGTAAATTTAATATTATTTTTTTTTAAACATATTTTTAATATATTTCCAGATATTAATTTACAAATTTATAAAAAATTACATTTTGATTTTTATTATTTTAATTTTGAAATATTTTTATATTTAAAATAATTTTGGATAAATGTATTCTAATATTTAATTTTTTTTAAAACTCCCCACCCTTATCCCCTATAAACCCAACATCCAGTTCCGAAAATAATATATGATTTTTTTTTAATTTTTTAAGTTAAAAATTTCTAAAAATTAAAAACAATTTTTGTATTTATTTAAAATTTACATTTTTTATAGTACATTTTTTTTAAATTATTAATTCAAATATATATTTTTTTAAAACACTTCCCACCCTTATCCACTATAAACCCAACATCCCATTCCTAAAAATATATATATATGTTTTAATTTATTTTTTTTTTTTTATTTTTTTTTAAATTCACAAATAATTTAATTGTAATATTTAAATTTTTAAAACACTCCTCACCCTTATCCCCTATAAACCCAACATTCCGGTCCTAAAACTATATATGAGATTTTTTTTTAAATTTAAAACATTTATAAAAAAATTATAAAAAAAAAATACAAATGTTAAATGTTTTTATTTAAAAAAAAATTGGTACTATTAATTCTAATATTTAAGTTTTTTAAAACACTCCCCACCCTTATCCCCTAAAAACTCAACATCCCGTTCCTAAAATTATATATGATTTTTTTATATTTTTCAATTTTTTTTTAAATTGTTAGATTTTCACAATTAATTTAATTCTAATATTTACATTTTTAAAACACTCCCCACCCTTATCCCCTATAAACCCAACATCCTGCTCCTAAAAATATATATACATTTTTAAAAATATATATAAAAATAACAATTTTAACACATTGAATTTACTAATTATTAATGAAAAATTAACATTGCTAAAATATATAAATTTTTACTAATTACTACTATTTTTGGATATTTTTATACGATATTTTGTTTCCTATATTTTTGCTTCCGATATTAAATTAAACATACTTTACAAGATATTTTTGCTGTCGATATTTTAACATTCGATATACTTTACCATCGATATAAAAACTTCAATATTCTGTCATGTCGATATAAAAAAGTCGATATTATGTCTGCTTACCATTCAAAACCGGTGGCCTCAACAGGGGCAATAATGAATTATGGGCGTAGGCTGGGCAGGTGGTCACCTGAACAAGTTATGAATTTGTACAGATCAATCTGTTGTGCCGAAGTAGCCTACGGGGCAGAGTTTTGGGGCTTCGTAAATATTCAACAGTTACAGGCAGAGGAAAATAAATACATCAGAAAGGTACTTAAATCTCCACACAGTATCCCTGCCTATATCATACATGAAGAACTAGGAGGAGCCTATATTGAAGATCAAATCAAGGTCAGGCCGCTTTTGGCCTGGGTGAAGATCTGGACTAACCCGGAGGCAGATTTAAGCAGACAAATCATTACAGATTGCCTGAAAAGAGATAAAGGGAGATGCATCCCCTGGCTAAAATATGTAAAGGGCACACTCAAGTGTATCGGTTGTAAGAACCTTTTTATTAATCCTGAAGCCATTACTACCCAAGATAAACTGAGAGTTAAGAAAATGTTTGGGGAATGGGCAACTGCAAGCAGGGTGGCCATTGAAGAACGTAAACCCACAGTTGCTGCTTACAGATTACTGAACACTGAGAGTGGAATGGAACCCTATCTTGCACTGACCCATAACACTCAGGACAGATTTTTTTATGACTCGTTTTAGGTTTTTCCTCAACGGTTGAGCAGAAGGGTACCTGCGGCTGCGACAATAGGTCTCCGCAGGACACCCTTCATTTTGTTTTATTATGTTCATTTTATACACTACCTAGGCGCAAGTTCCTGGTGGGAATCTTGAAAAGAGCAAAGTTTAAACACGCCAAGGTAGCTTTATTGCTCCTGCAAAAGGCTAATGACGTTTATACTTTGTCCTGTATTACGAATTTTATCAAGATGGCGGTCAGGATAAGGAACTCGAGAGGGAGGAGCTGATTGTTTTGCCCATTACTGAGTGACCCTTGGCAAATGAAATGAACTGAAGTGTATTTTAAAGTTTTTTTAAACACTTTTTATGTACTTTTATGGTATGTTTTTAAATGCCGAAAAAACAAATATTTGATTTGATTTGATGTGAGTTAGAGTATTAGAAATTGCTACTAAAAGATAGCTCATGACTATTCAGTTAGAATTCACAGATTTAAGCACCAATCATCCAACATAGTGAGTAGAAGAAGCTGGATCTCTTTCACCAGATGTTAGGCTGAAGACATCGAAGGTGGAGTTAGGTTTATCGAGTTGACTGATGGTGAACCCATAGTAGTGCTAGTATCCAGATTATCATTAGGAAATTGCAGTCTCTTTTTTCCACAGGGACATCCTAGCTTGAGTTGTATTGTTTTATCATCTTGTTTTTGCTTGTTAGTAGGTCCTAACCCTATTCCCCTGGGTCCAATCCATCACTACTGTGGATTATCCCTACGTTGGTTGTTGCACTGGCTTCAGAGATTGTAGTGTCCCTGCTGCCTTTGAACAGAGAGAAGAACTAATCTAAGAGTCTTCCGGACAGGATATTAACCAATGTTGATTCCAAGTGACTGTAAACAGTTTATCAGAGTGGGTTTACTATGCTGCAGAGAGGGATAAGTCATGATAGGGACTGGAAGTGAAGTCTAGTAGAGGAGGTCCTACCAGGTGGAATGATTAGAATATGGATGCCAGTTAGTTTGGTTTGGGCAAAGTTAGGAGATCCGTCTTGGAGGATCTCCAATTTGGGGTGGGGGTGTATCGAGTTAAGATAGCTAAGAGGTAGTCTGGGGATGTACCATTTATAGATTTGTAGACCAATGTCAATAACTCATACTGGGCTCTATTTGCGGTACGGCGCCAACCAGACAGATGAGAATATTGAGACATAGCTATGTGCCTATAGTAGAAAACTTTGGACTTTAAGTAGTGGGGAGAAAGACTAATGTGAATGGACCACCAGAAGGCTGCTACAGTATTCCGGTGAGGAGGGTTACTGCGAGCTGAATAAAGCCTCAGCTTTGTGGAATATGATACAAGAGCAGTTCTAATGAAGTTTTAAAACCTGGTACCTTGCAAGAGAGCAAGAACAGCACTGTTGATTTGACGAGTTCAACATAAGAAAATGTAGGGCCATCGAATATATGCCTGTAGGTGGGGAAGGAAGCTGGGAATGAGAGGAAGATTTGGATGCCATAGCCATATAAGTGATAACAGAAGCAAATGGAGGGAGGTAGTATAAAAGAGAGACAAGGAAAATACCCAGGACAAAGCCTTTGGGAACTAGTAAGTGAAAAATACCAGATAGGGCATTATGGCTGACTGGTATAATTAGATCTTTTTTTAAGTGTCATCACTTTGTTACCACAAACAGTTTCCGTTAAAAACACCCACCGCCCAAGAGGAGAACTCTGTAAACTTCTGTGGAAGTACGTAATATGGACTGTTCTATATCTTTCACTATTCACCTGCACATAAGTGTGTTGAGCTCTTTAGGTACATTTTATATAAATATCCACTAAGGGGACTACATCCAGCTCTATTTAAGAACAGGCACTAGCTTCTCCTGTTCTGAGTGCCCACTGAAATAAGCCAAATAAATGGTGTGCATGATTCATATCCCTAACATGATTATGTTTTCATCAAGGTCAATTTGAGTCCTCCAGTATAGGTATTTGTCCATGTGACCAGGTATCTACTCAAACTTTGCTGCATTTTGCTTTTTTTTGTAAATGTTTTCTTCCATTTACTCTTTTATAGAAGTGTACATTTACTAAGTATAGAGTGGCATTGTGCAGCAACTTGATTGCTTTGAAGTTTGTTGAGCTCTAAGTTTATTTTTAAAGTCTACTATACTCTCACGCAATTTAATGATGTTTTAATGCGATTACTGTTTTATTGATTTACAATGAGTGAGTGAATGAATGCTAGGTGGAGAAAGGCTAAATGTGCATGTCGGTTTGGCCAGCACCAAACCGTCATGAGCACTTGGCAATGCCCACCAGTACCCCCTCCTCCCTGATGCTGCAGCATCAGGATGGAAGGCCACTCTCCCCCTTGCTGATTGCAGGGTTAAAAATAAAATGATAATAAAAATGTTTTATTAAAATTTTTGCCCTTTCCCTCCACTGGCTTTCAGCGCGGGGCGATGCTCCTCTGCCATAATGGAGTAACCGCACTTGCTAGAGAGGTTGGAATCCTACAGAGTACCCAAATTCAAAAATGAATCATACTGTGGAAGAAGAAGTGCAGACCCTGCACAGGGATTTTGTAAATCAGGAGGCACTTACAAGGAAGGCACCTCCGAGGGCAAGCAGAAAGTGGGATGCCAGGAGGCATCAATATGAGCTGGAAAGGCTCAAGGTGGAGTATGAGAGGGAGCCCTAAAAGGAGAAATTGGCAGTAGAGGAGAGCAAAATGATGCAAGCTCAGGAGCTAAGCTTAAAGGAGTTGGACTTGAAGGCCAAGTCCAGCATAGATGGTGGCCGCATTTTATCCATGCAGTCTGAGAAAAAAGTGCACATGCCAAATCATATAGGGAAAGAGTATACTATGGGGGATGACATCCAGAGATGGTTTCAGGGCTATGAGCAGCAATTCACATGCATGGGGTCCCCGAGAGGAACTGGGGGTGGGGCAGAAATATGAAACCACTTGGTAGTGGAGTGGAGGGATACCCTGCTATTCTTAGGGAGAGCACAGGACGTCATCTACCCTAAGATGAAGGCAGCCCTCCTTACCAGGTATGGTCTTACCCCAGAGAAGTACAGGGATCAGTTTAGGCAGAGTAAGAAACTTGATTCCCAGACTTGGATTGACTTTGTGAATTCCTTTTGCAGTACACTGAGTGGTTGAGTGAAGGGCCGTGAGGTAACATATTACCAGGGGCAGTACAATTTGATTGTGTGGGAGCATGTGTCTTCTCTTTTTTTCCGAGCGTGCCAGCACTTAATAGACAGCAAGTTTACTGACCGCAGGAAGCTTGCTCAGGAGGCAGACCGCTGGATGAGTACCAGGGTCCACAAGAGGTTGTGTGGGGAAAACTTCGCCAAAGGTGGGCAGGGCCCCCAGCAGCAGAAGGGTAAAAATGGTGAGTTCTCTAAAGGGCTCCAAAATAAACCCCAGGGTAAGGATTCAAACCCCCACTGATAAGTAGAAGAGTTATTTCCCAGCAGGTAGGCCAGGAGGAAAGGGATCCCTAATGTGCTATGACTGTAGCCAACCAGAGCACTTCAGAGGGAGTCCTAAGTGTCCAAATTGGGCACAGGCCCCCACCAGTGGGCAGACACCGGGGATGGCCAGTGTAGCACTTGGGGAGAAATTGGTCCCAGGTGAGTGTGGGGAACCAGCTGGGAAGACCTTTGTCTCTCTAGTGAAAGTGAGGTTTTCCAGAGAACCCACATGCCTGATAATACTCAGAAATGCAGGCAATGGGTGACCCTTAATGGACAGAGGGTAGAGTTTCGGAGAGACAGGAGCTAGTGTGATGACTGTCAGGTGTCACCTGGTATCTGAAGAGCAAGTGGTCCCAGGAGTGCTTCACCAAGTAGTTGCAGTAGATGAGAGCGTGCGCTTTTGTACAGTAGCTCAGGTTCTTTTTGAGTGGGGGGTCTTCAGTGCTTTAGGGTAGCTGTGTCTTCTAGGAAACGACCTGGAACACACTCTGCCTGAAGGGAGGAGGAATACAGTTCCCACTTGGAGATGTTGGGATTGGGTGACCACACGGTCCATGGCAACCCAGGGTGATCAGAAGGACCTGGAGCCTGAAAGAATGGCCCAGGTAAAGGGCGTGGGAAACTCGCTCCAGAAATTACCATGTTCCGGGAGAAGGCTGAACCTTAGGGGGACGCCCCAATTACCTATAGGGGAAGAAGCAGCCGAACTAGGGAACCTGCCTGAGCTGACCCTTTGGCAGCTGGAAGGGGGTCCTACCAAGGAAGAATTCTCTGCAGAAAGAGTGCCCTACTCTTGTGAGTCTTCAACGGCAGGCTGAGGACCAGGCAGCTGGTAAACAGCCTAAATCTCACCTGATATATTGGGAGAATTATCTCCTTTAAAGTGAGCCTAATGTTGCTGGGCATCCTATGTGCTGGTGGTACCCCAGTGCTTCAGAGCATTCCCATTGGGTCTGGCTCATGGTGTGCCTTTGGCAGGACATTTGGGGCAGGGTAAGACCTTTGACAGGCTTGTCACCCACTTTACTAGCGCAAAATGAGAAAACACTCAGATACGTTCTCTAGGTCCTGTCAGACTTGCCAAGCAAGTGGGAAGAGTGAGGGGAGATGTAAGTATTCCCTGCAACCATTCCCTGTTGTGAGCACCCCTTTCAAGCATGTTGGCATTGACATTGTGGGGCCTCTGGATACCAAGACAGACATGGGCAACAGGTTCATCCTGGACTTGGTGGACCTGGCCACCCGGTACCCGAAAGCTACCCTCTGAGGCCAATGGCAGTGTCCATCAAGGTCCAGGTACTGATGGAGATCTTTACCCACATGGATATCCTCAAGGAGGTGGTTTCTGACTGGGGTACCAACTTCATATTGCTGTACATGAAGACCATGTGGAAGGAGTGTGGAGTGAACTACAAATTCACCACCCCCAGAATAATGGATTGGTTCAGAGATTCAACTGAACCCTGAAGGGCATGAATGGGGGCCTGTCAGAACCCATGATGTGTAAGTAGGATATCCTCGGTCCATGCCTTCTCTTTGCTTACAGGGGTGTACCACAGAAGGGGTTGACTTCAGCCCTTTTGAGCTTCTGAATGGGCACCCTGTGAGAGGACCTCTCAGTTTGGTGGAGGAGGGCTGGGAGCGAGCTCCTAGGAAGCCACCCCACGATGTATTCAGTTACATGCTGGCCCTCCGGACCCAGTCAGCATGCTTCAGGAAACTTACCCAAGAGAACCTAGAAGCGTTGAAGACATGAAAAGCTGGTATGACCAGAATACCAATCTGGTTGAGTTTCAGCCTGGTCAAAAGGTGCAGGTGATGGAGCCAGTAATGCCTTGTGCTCTACAAGACAAGTGGTCTGGCCTCTATGAGGTAAAGGAGCGCAAGAGTGAAATCACCTACCTGATGGACTTGCAGACTCCTAGGAACCCCATAAGGGTTCTGCACATGAACCGCCTCAAACCCCACTTCCTGAGGTGACCATGCTCTTAGCTACTGATGATGGGCTGGAAGAGAGAGTGAACCTCTCCCCAACCTCCTGTCTGCTCAAGAGCAGGGTGGGTCAGTGGAGGGTATGATTCTCTACCCTACACCGACCCTAGAGCACCTGCGTGACTGTGGCAAGTTGCTGGGACAGTTTTTTCACTTTATTTTCACTCATCCCAGGCGTCTCACCCATTGGTGTACCGATGAAAGTGATACTGGGTATAGTCCACCTGTGAAGCTCAAGATTTACAGGTTGGCTGAAAGAGTGAAGGCGAGCACTAAGGAAGAGGTTTCCAAGATGCTAGCCCTTGGGATGATTGAACCCTCCAGCAGTTCTTGGTCAAGCCCAGTGGGCACCCGTTTGGCAATATATACTTAAAACTTAGCATATGGGGGTGCCCATGGAACAATGGTGGTACTGGCTTCACCTATAGTAAAATGCTGGTGCTGGCATGCTGGTGGTAATTTTTGGCATATTGGAAATCTGTAGCACAATGCTGCCTTGGTATACTGCAGGTAACACCAGGATATGCTGAATCGATTTCAAAATTATGTTGCTGGCATACCGGAGGTAATTCTTGCCATAATTTGGACCAGTGGCAGAACACTGGTGAGGACATACTTGAATTAGGGCACTTCTACCAAAATGCTGGTGATTGCATAAGGGAAGTAACTCTTGGGCTCCTATGGGAAGTTGCTGGTGCTGGCATATAGGTGGCAATTCTTGGCATAAGGGAAGACAACCACAGCAGATGATGTGGCAGACAACCTTGATGAAATGCTTGCCCTGACATACTATAGATAATTTTGGGCATGTGTCATCCTTTGTATATGAACGCATCAATGGCACAATTGTGGCATATTGTAGATAATTCTTATCATAATGGAGCACCCATGACATATGCGGGCATCCAAGACAAAATGCTGGCCATGCACAGTAGAGGTCATTACTGACATATGGGGCACCCATAACAAAATTAGAAAAAAATTTAGTCAGCTCCTTTTCTGCTTAAACCTGTTATATTATTATTTAAACTAAAAAAGTCACTAGGTCGACATTTCAGGACCAGGTACATTGCGAATTATGAACAACATCACATGTAAAACACATGGAGGCAGCATTAAAGTATAGAGTTCATTGCACATAAAAGTGTCATATGCAGCAAGGATAAGGTGACCAGACGTCCCGGTTTTCCCTGGACGGTGCCCTTTTTTGGAGAAGTGTCCCGTGTCCTGACACTTTTCTCCAAGTGAATCAAATGTCCCGGTTTTCGAACAGTATCCAGGTTAAATACAGAAATGTCCCATTTTTTCATTATTGTTCTGGTTGATTGCACTGCTTACGGCGTGTGATGTCACTTAGGTCAGTGCTGTAAAGGCTGCACGCCACTGGAGGTAGCTACTTTTGAGCCACCAAGCAGGACTATTGCTAAAAATACGCTTTTCAGAAATTGACTATTCACCGCTTTCCCTTCACTGTTGTGGAATAACAAACTGCAGGGTTACAAAAGAAATCCGAACCAGCCAGGCTTTCTTTCCTAAAATCAAATAATAAACACACTGTTTCTAAAACAAAAGACCACAGCCCCTTAATGACAACGCATCTTTTTCACATAACAGTCCTTGTTTACTAAAGTATATGGCGCTGTGGTGAAAAAGCTAAAAAAAATAAAACGTACAGGGGTGTAACGCTGGCCGCTGCGGAGCAAAAGTGGTTGGGGCAACAGTTCGAGGTGTCCCTAGCCCTTGAGGGCCCCTCTTTCGGCCCAATGCCAATTAATATCTCTGAGAAATGCAGTGGTGCTGGTGATGTTTTAAAGTGGGGCATAAATGTCTGTCTTGAATGCCATGTGGCAAGTGATCCCGATTCTTACAATTTTGGAGACCAAAACAGTGATCCTTGCAGCAGGGACTGTAACCCACTGAACTACCTTAACAAAAATACCCATTAGCGGCCGCCTCTGCCCCAGCAATAGGGGACGCTGGCGGTGCTGCACTGAAGGTGGTCAGCTGGAACGTAGCGGGCCTTGCACGAAACATCGGTATACCAGAATGGAATTCTTTCGTCGATTCCTTCGGGATTTGCCTATTTCAGGAGACCTGGTGCCTGGAACCGCGGCACAGGGTGGGATATTCCACCTACTTTGTGCCCGCGGTCCATTCACTTGAGGGTAAAGGCCGACCGTCTGGCGGCTTGCTAATTTGGGCTAGTATTTCCCTGGGTCTGAACATCAGGACTATACCCACTAAATCTCCTGACCTTCAGAGAATTTCAATTAAAGGGCCTGGAGGCAGGAAGTTAGAAGTCTTTAATATTTATGTTAGAGGGGCTAGGGGTGGCTCATCCATGCTTCCACTTACAGGAATGGATGAGGAACTTGGATCCTGTAAAGCTGATTCCCTTGTTTTACTCGCAGGGGATCTTAACTGCTCATTTGAGCCACTTGCTGGTGAGGATATATTGGGCACCGGGGAAGACGATGCTAGGAGAGGTATTACCCCCCTTACCCTTGCACCCATCAGATGCTGGTCTCAAAGTGCCATAGATCTTAATACCCTTTGTTTGGAACACGGCCTTAGGGCAACCAATGGGAGATCTCAGTCTGATCCTCTTGGGGCACACACTTTTAACAGAGTGGGCCACTCTTCACGCATTGATTACATACTCCTGAATTTCAGTCTTTGGGCTTACCTGATTGATATGGTGGTCTTGCCAACTGTTGACAGTGACCATAATCCCTTAGCATTGTCCCTGGCTACACCTTGGAATGTTAAGGTTCCTGCTCTCACCCCTCATGCTTGGAAAACATCGCATGAAGTACGCCCTTCCAACTGTGGTAGGCGGCTGAAATGGAACAAAGTTGCTCTCGACGAGGGAAAGATCTCTGAAATAAAATCCATAATGTCAAATGCTTTGTTGCAGCTAGACTTTCAGGGCCATAGCAAGCTTGATGTTCCAACCTTGTTTTCTGAAACTATAGGCGCACTGGGTGAATTGTTCAAGGTTCGCCCAGCATGCTCGAGGGGTAACATAAGAGCTGGGCCTATGGGCAATGCAGGATGGTTTTCATCTGCTTGCCGTTCTTCTAAACGGGACCTAATTAATGCAGTAAAAGCTAAGGATCCTGGCCGAATTAGACTAGCGAGAAAAAACGACAGAAGGGTTATACCGAAGGCAAGGAGCGATCACGAGACACAGTTTTGGAATTACCTAAAGTTGGCTAGCTCTAGGAAAGATCCCAAAGGCTTTTGGACTTGCTGAGAGCAAGGGATAAACCCATAGACTCTTTGTTAACTTGTAATATAACTGGTGAAGTATGGTTTAACCATTTTTCCGGGCTCTATTCTCAATCAATGGGCCCGACTAATAGCATGCTGTCACAGCCCCCTGCCGACCATACAGAATCCAACGAGGCTAACCTTTTCTCGCCTAAGGAAGTAATCGGAGCAATCAAGCGCCTGGTCTCAAATAAGGCCGCGGGACCTGACGGCATCCCAGGTGATTTGCTTCGGGTTAATCCAGCTGAGTGGGGGTCACTTATTGCTTCCCTCTTGAACAATGGCTTGAATGGGGGCAACCTCCCGGACTCATGGAAGGGCGCAGAAGTCGTCCCGATTTTCAAGAAAGGAAGTCGGGACGACCCTGCTAATTATCGCCCTATAAGTCTACTGGACTCTACCCAGAAGGTGGCCGGTAAGGTAGTTTTAGGGAGGGTCACACAGTGGAAAGAGGAGAAGCAAATTCTCTCAGACTTTCAGGCTGGTTTCAGATCCGGCACGGGGACTATCGAACAGTCTTTCCGGCTACTGATGATCTACTGGAAAGTGGTTGTACTGGGCAAGGGCAGTCTGTACCTTGCTTTCATAGATTTGCGGACTGCCTTTGACCTGGTCCCACGTATCCAACTTTGGAGTGTTCTTGATGCCCTGGGCATTCCTCGTTATTTACTTAATCTTCTTATAAAGTTCCATGATGACAATTTCGCGCAGATCAGGTGGGGTAACCAGGGCCAAAAAACGCCACGTATTCCTGTAAATAGGGGTGTCCGTCAGGGTTGTGTGCTAGCCCCCACTCTGTTCTCTTTATATGTTAACGGAGTGGTGGAGCACCTGTTAAAACATCCAGCAGATGCACCCTCCCTGGTGGGCAGGAAGATACCCACCCTACTATTTGCAGATGATACCCTCCTGATCTCCAAAAGCCCAGTAGGCCTACAAAATCTTCTAACCAATTTTAAGGCCTTTTGCGACCTACGGGGACGTGTTATTAATGCAGAGAAAACTAAATTCTTGGTCCTTAACCCGCCAAAGAAGTCTATCAACCCACCCTCCTTGGACTCTGTCCCACTTGAGAGGGTTAAGGAGTTCGACTACTTAGGCATTCGCCTTTGTGATTCCATGAGTTGGAAACCCCACCACCAAAAAATGTTGCTGACTCACAAGAGGGTGGCGGGGACCCTCCTCAAGGAACAACGCGCTTCGTCTCTAAAACCCATTGCTCCAGTACTCGACATCTATAGGGCCAGAGCGGTGAGCGCAGCTTTGTATGGGGCAGAGCTGTAGGGCACGCAGAATGTAGACTCCCTGTCCAGATCTGAAAATAAATTCCATAAAGACCTTATGGGTCTCCCGCATAGTACACCGTCCCTCCCACTTCTCTTAGATGCAGGTACTCGGCCCATCAGTGATCTGGCAAGACTGCGTCCCCTTCTTTTGTGGACACGAATTTGGAGGGTCCCAGAATTGTCCAGTTACGCAGAGGGCCTTAATGATCTTCTTTCTTCACCAGGTTGGCCCAAGATCCGCTGGCTAAGGGAAGTCAAGCGCCTTCTTTGCGACCTGGGTCTCGAAGATGCCTGGCTTAGTAGATCTGCCCCGCCCAAGTCAATCCTGAAGAAGCTATACTGGACCTGGGTGACTAATGGCAGAAATAGTAAGGTCAATCTTTGCAAAACAAGTGTGGAATTTTTGATGGTCAAGGAGGTACCCCTATGCGAACCATACATGGATACGATTTCAAAATCTTGGGAGAGGGCGTTATACTTTCAATTCAGGGTGGGTTTACTTCCAGTGGGTAAATTAACTGCCAGTTGGAAGGTTCCCGTACAGACGACTTCTTATTGCCCCTTCTGTGTGAACAGGACCGAGTCAGTCCCCCACCTACTATTTGAATGCCCAGCCTATGCAGCCCCACGTGCCAAATGTCTGAAACCACTCTGTAGGAGTCTTGGTACTAGGTCACATGAAGAAGCATTACGAATCCTAAGATCTGATCCTCGCCCCCTGTTTGCATGTGGCCTGGCCACATTTTTAGGTTGGGCTTGGCGTCTTAGATCTTCTAGGTTCCTGTATCTCGTCTAAGTACATATTTTAGCCTGTCTTCATGTGCAAAATGTATCCCTATTTATTATGAAATGTATGTTAATAATTATGCACTGAACTTTTTACTGTTTTTATTTAACTTTGTACTGCTTTTTAAGATACATGATATCGAAATAAAGCTTGTTACAACAACAAAAATAATGAGGTTCCAATCCAAACGTTTCTTAAAGTAACCAGCCGCACACCACTGCCGTGCTGCTGCTGAGCCCTGGACCCTTGTCAGCACATCTGAGCAGCAACAGATGGGGATTTAGTGAAAGACGGTTTGCAGGCGCTGTGTCCTCCAGGCTTTGTATTAAGTAGAGAATGGAATATTTTGGGGGGATGTTATTGAGGTTGTTGGAGATGATACAAGATTGTGTTTATCCAGTTGGTATGACCATCTTTAAATTACACAGGTACATATACCTACAATTTTAGTCACAGGGAGACAAAGTCATGCAGTGATATTTACTCAATAGCTGAGGCCACGTTCAAACTCAAATTCCCAAGTTGCATTGTCGGCAGCTTAGCTGCTGAATCAAAGCTCCTGCCAATTATGTCACCGTGCATATTGCAGCAGCACCTATAGACTGTACACTTTTTTGTTGTTTTAGTGGTGATGTTTTTTTCCTAAAAAAATGGTAGTTCTTGTTAGATGAGAGAACACCAGAGGAACGAGATTTGACTTGGAATCCTTTAATATTTCGATTTCTTGGCTCTGAATGTTTGAATTTCCCTATGTCTTGGTGGGAAGGGTTAGTTGCATCTCTCCACCCCAGATTACGGACACTCATATATATTACTTCCGTTGCGTTCCAAATAGCAGACCACAGACACTCGCAGATCACATCTGGTCTCCTGACTCTCAGTCACTTTCAATCCCTCATTAATTAAACAACTCACACTGAATATTGTATTGTAGTAGCTACTATATAGTGCTTTACACACCTTGCGAGGAGCTATGAAACTCAACAGCTCCTACAAATACAACATCCTCTACCTAGGTTACCATATTCTTACTGCTTCAGCACCTCGTCAGGGTATAAAGAGCTATGAAAATGAAACTATGATGCAATAGCACCTCCTACCCACATCTTCCTCTACACCGTTGGTACTCATAGTACGGCCAACGGGCCGCCAGCGGCCTGACAGGCCTTTCTTGACGGCCCGCGGACCTTTCAGCTAATGTACTCATGGCCGCCCAGAGAGAGATTGGAGAGAGGGTGAGAGGGAGAGTGGAGAGAGGGAGAGTGGAGAGAGAGAGAGAGAGAGACAAAGTGGAGAGAGAGAGAAAAAGTGGAGAGAGAGAGTGGAGAAAGAGGGAGGGGAGATTGAGACAGACTGACTGAGACTGGCTGACAAACTGACTGAATGAGACTGACTGACAGACTGACTGACTGAGACTGACTGAGACTGACTGACTGAGATTGACTGACTGACTGAGACAGACTGACTGACTGACTGAGACAGACTGACTGACTGAGACTGACTGACTGACTGACTGATACTGACAAACTGACTGACTGAGACAGACCGAATGACTGAGACTAACTGACTGAGATTGGCTGACTGTGACTGACTGACAGACTGAGACTGCCTGACTGACTGAGACTGACTGACTGAGACTGACTGACTGAGAATGACTGACTGAGACAGACCGACTGACTGAGACTGACTGACTGAGACTGGCTGACTGTGACTGACTGACTGACAGACTGACTGACTGGGACAGACCAACTGACTAAGACTGACTGACTGAGACTGGCTGACTGTGACTGACTGACAGACTGAGACTGACTGACTGACTGACTGTGACTGACCGACTCACTGAGACTGACTGACTGAGACTGACTGACTGAGATTGACTGACTGAGACTGACTGACTGAGATTGACTGACTACCTGAGACAGACAGACTGAGATTGGCTGACTGAGATAGACTGACTGACTGAAACTGACAAACTGACTGACTGAGACAGACCGACTGACTGAGACTGACTGACTGAGACTGGCTGACTGTGACTGACTGACTGTGACTGACTGACTGAGACTGGCTGACTGTGACTGACTGACTGACTTAGACTGACTGAGACTGACTGACTGAGACTGACTGAGACTGACTGAGACTGACTGCCTGAGAAGGACTGACTTACTAAGAGAGAGAGAGAGAGAGAGAGAGAGAGAGAGACAGACTGTAGGCAAGGGTGGTCACCTACTGTAGCAAATGTTGAGGCAGTCTGTTTCAACGGAATTAATGGTAACTGCCAATAAAAAAGACCTCGGATTTGTTGTCTGTAATGCTTCATCTCGGTCTTTGGAGGTAGCTGTCATTGTAGTCCATTTTCTATGTCTATGACAGCTGTCAAATAGTCCTACTTTTATGTCGATGGTCTCTGCCAACCGTAGTCCAACTTCTATGTCTATGACCTGTCCCCGTTTTTTGTTTTGAGAATCTGGTCATTCTAAGCAAGGAACAGACATAAAGTTGCATTCAAAAGGCTGAACGCATGGACTTTGCAATGCACTGGGGTCGTTACTGATCGCTCGTGGGTTTCTTACTGCAGGGCTTTTGACATGTGACATTGTCATAGGCCAGTGGTTCCCAAACTTTTCCAACCTGCGGCTCCCTTTACCTATTGACTGTTGCCCGCGGCTCCCCATTATGGTATCTTTTGTGGCGGGTGGTGAATGTAAGCCCATTCTGGGGAGTACTTTTATATTTTTCCCTAAAAATAATTGGGATGAAGCTGAAGGTATTCTAAAACATAGATGTAATCATATCCTGGCCACTGCAGAGCCCCATGGTGTATCAACAACTTATTGGACTAATTGGAGAGACATAGTATTCTCAGAGAAGTGAACTGTAAATGCACGTCAGTGTCCATGCCTGAAACACATTGGCGTGTGCACTGCAGACTGTTTTACACACTGTGAGTTTCATCAGACAAAACCCCAACAAGGTTTATTCACCTCAAATCAGAGCATGCCATGTTTCTTAGCCATTTACAAATTCTGAAAAAGACAGCAGGTGAGGAATTCACAAATGAATTACCAACACGGCATAGGCTTAAATCTGTTTCAAAATCATCACCAAAAGGAGACCTCAAGAAGAAGAAGAAAAAAAGAATAACGGGACAAAACAGCCCAACTTGGGTCTCCCTAGCCCCCTCCCATCCCCCCCAATCTCCCAAATGAAATAACAATGTAAACGTTTCCCATCAACGAACCCATTAGATCCTAATTTGTATGAGGGGTGGGTATGGCTCTATCGTCTCGCTTGACTTTTGCGAAGTGTTAGGTTAGGATTCAACATCAGCTTCACCTACTCGGTGTAGCGTCTGCATGGTCTGAGTCTGCGTGCTGTTCACTCTGGAAGTAATGTGTTATAGTGTCCCAGTTGGTGGCTATAAGGATCTTACATAACCCCAAAGTGGATTCTTGGGGTAACACAATTCTCTCAGCTTGGGCCCACACCAGAGCAATTGTCTCCAGGCTACCAGAGGAGGAGGCTCAGTTGATTTCCAGCACCTTTTGATTAAACGCTTAGCCACCAATAATCCCAAATCAAGGAAGTGGGAAGTGACCTTCTGTCACCTATTTCTGCAAAAGGGACCTAAGATGCATGTCTCCCACGTGTGCAGATCTGTGCATCCTGTGTAGGCGGGCAATTGGGTCATTATGTGTCACTGATGTCTTGAAAATCATGTCTGCATCCGGCCCTCATGGACTTCTATTAAACGTCCCTGGTACAAAGGATGTCTGGAGTCTGGACAGTTGGGTCTCGGAAGAATCAGGATAGGCAGTCAAAATATCAGTTGTATCTTACAAATAAGTCAAAGTAAAAAAAAAAGTACGAATCAGTATGAAAATATTTAATACTGTGACATGCTGCTTCACCAAGGAGGGTTAACAACTTTTGTCTTTACGTGTGTTAAGGAAACACCTATGAAAAAATTGCACTCCGTTTCAGAAGCAAATAGAACATCTATACCTTACAGACCAGACCAGCCCTGAGGTTGCACAGACACTTGTTCTAGATCATTTTATTCTTTGTTGAAGTTTATCTTTGGTAGATGCTTTCCTTTACTCCAGAATCGCAGTCAGGTCACGACTGTATTACATTCAATGGACAATGGGCAATGAGAGTCTGAAAAACCGTTAGATATGGCATTTTAATTTTACAGAATCCCGTTTTCTTTCATGTTTTTCATTTAGGTTGTTCTTTCACGTGATTTTTTTGTTTTGTTTTGTGTTTGATGTTTAACAGTTTGATGCCTTTAAAAATATAATTAGAAATACCATTAGCGTCTTTTTTTGTCAGGAGTGCACTTTAAACAACGTTTCGACTGCTTCATTGATTTGTTACTTTATCCCGCGCTGTAGTGCAGGAGCATGACATCTTGTATTGATCCTCTCCGATCAGCTCAACAGCCCGCTCGTCACTCAGCCTTCATGGAAGAGGCACAGCACTGGAATTGTTAGTCACTTTCCTTTGGTTGCATGTTTCAGCTGCCATTGTGCATTTTGTTATTTTCTTTTTGGGCCTGTTTTTACAAATTGCTCAGCATTTTTCCTCTGCATAAATATTCGTTTTGTCACTTTAATTGTGCTCGTGTCGGTGAGCATTAGGAAATTAGTCTCAAATAGGCACTTTGTAATAAATATTTCTTTTTATATCTTTTAGTGTTCTGTCAATCAGGGTAATATACTTTATTTTATATATTTATGTATTGATAGATCATTCGAAAAACCTACACAGTAGGTGATGTGATGTCATAATAAAGCTCATAGAAGACGAATTCTCAGAAACCACTGCACCCGTACTGTTTAATCGAATTTTTCAGGATTAATGGCATTTACCACACAAGCAAGCATACAAATTAATTCAGGCTTTTATTTCTAAATTGCGTTTACGTGCTTGCGTTTTTTTTATACAGGTCTTAATACTTTAAGTCTTAAAAATGTTCTCTTTGTCGGTTTCAAAATATTCAATTTCCTCATCCTCTTTGCCATACCCTGTAACTTGGTGACGTTTCACTTTTTATATTTCATTGCTCCTACAGTGAGGTTACTCACAAGCTCCCTTTTCCCTCTATCCAGTTGTTTTTCCCCACATATTTCCTGCCTACCTCTTCCTCTCTCCCCCTTCATATATGGGTTTGGAGGCTGCTTCCCTTAACCTTTCCTCCTTTACCTATTTTTAAAATGGTTACATTCTCCCCTCACCCCGATCCTGTTTCTTCCATGTTTTAATTCCTTGGGGACTCCTTCATACTCGCACACCTCCTCTTTCTGTACACTGACTCCCTCTACCTTTGTTTTCACACCGCTATTTTCTGCTTTAGTATTCAATGTTATATTTTCCAACCAGGCAGGATCTACAATTCAACGTCCTTTGTCTGGAAAACTGTTTTTTTAGCAGAATTAATATTTTTTCTTATTGTTTTAGGCTAAAGTGTATTTCAATTAATTTGTTTTCCACTAAATCTCTTTTCAACTATATTGATTTTCATAAATATGTTTCTGTCATTTTATTGTCGGTGAATTTAGTTAATACAGTAAGAGCATCAATCAAGCACAAGGAAAACAAACATTTTGAGAATGCAATTCTTATAAATGTATGTTTTAACTCTAAAATATTCTTTCTCAGTTTAATGATTGATGGCTGGCGCAAATGTCTCTTCTCTTCAAAACTTGAGCCATGGTCTCCTGTCCTCTGCCTGGACTGTCAGGCACATAGAGGTTAACATCAGGAAGTGGTCATCATTGCCAGGTTCTAATTCCGGGGTGAGGGGGAACACAGAGCGGTAACTGTGGGGCCTGCCAGATAAAAGAAGGCAGGAGGTCACACGTCCTACTTCCCAGACCTCAGAAAAGTGTTGTTGTTTTTCTACTTTATACCTTACTGTGGATGCCAACAGGTTCTGAGGGCCCACCAAGAAAACGTGAGGTTTAGGGCGGGAGATAAGAGTCCCCATCACACTCGAACACTGGTGACATGGGTAACGTCCTGGGCTACCCTCCAATGGATATGACTCATGGATTCCCGCTGGGTGGGTGGTGGTGTGTGTGTGTGCGCCTGGGTGCGTGTGTGTGTGTTGCTGCAATGCACGTCATGGGCAAGGACTATTGCGAATATATGACGTTACAACGCAAACAAATTACAACGCATACCTTAACAACATGGTTTTTACATTGCAACTACCATTACAACACATGATTTTACAACGCATGCCATTACAATGAATTTTTAGAAACTAGCATTACAACGCATACCATTACAACTTATAATACTTTTGGGGCAACAGTGGGCTAAGTGTTGGATAGTGTAGGGGTAAAAATTACTATTCCCACTCCAGTGAGTGCAACAGTAGGGTAAGTGTTGGATAGTTTAAGGGTAACGATTACTATTCGCACTCCAGTGAGTGCAACAGTAGGGTAAGTGTTGGATAGTTTAGGGGTACAAATACTATCCCAATGTACCCCAAAACCCATACCCACCCTAAAACGAAAAAACCCCCATAACTTACCTTTTAATGCATTGTAATGGCATGCGTTGCAATGGTATGCGTTGTAGTGGCATGCCTTGTAATGGTATGCGTTGTAATGGTATGCGATGCAAAGGCAGTTGCGTTGTAACAGCTGCGTTGTAAAGGTTGTTTCCCCACTATTGCATTATGCTTGAAAGTGCCCAAGGTTTATGATGGAGGATAGTGACAATAAACATAAATGCTATCAGCCGAGACCTAGAGGTTGATTTCCCAAATGTCACTTAGTACTTGAATCTACTATTGTGCATGTTGTCACCTGTACTTTTACCGGTGTGGTAACTTAATTTGTGACTACATGATAATAATAGCATATACATTTTTGCATAATTTGTACATGGTGGTCTGCTCTTCAGCTTCTCCCGTTTCTGTAAATATTTGTAGACCATGGTGAGCGTAGATGTTTCTTAAATTTAGCAGCCTTTGTTTGCTCCGTACTACATGGCCAGGTAAAGTTCCCCACTCTTGGCACTGCTAGGTCTTGTTGTACGAGTCCAAGAGACTCAATCACCGAGTGTGTCTTTTAAGTACTTTGTGGCTAATATTCCCTCTGACCTCAGTCTTGGTGCATTGTAGCAGGTAAAGGTATTTTAATCTCAACTAAATATCCTCTTTGGATTCTGGTTCTTTGTTAAGTATTTCTACCAGCAGTAAGCTCCATTTTAGATCTTACCTGCTTTTTGACTGTTGTAGGCATCCCCTCCCTAAATGTAAGGCTTCCTATGTTTCTTTGGCTTTGTCCTTGAGGGAGAACGGGTCCTTAACCACCTGCTTCATGTCAAAAATAGAAAAGAAAGCTCTTAGTTCTGTGAAGAAGAAAGAAGAGCTGACTGTGGCATTTCACGTTCAATGGATTCTCCTGTTATATCAAAGTTTGAGGCATAGGATCTATAAACCCACACTAAATGTGCTGTGACAACCAGGTCGTCAGTTTGAATTTCTATAAATGTAAACTTAGCCCTTCATCCTTTCAAGAGGGTTACATTCACTACCATAACATTTGTAACAATAAAACAAAATCTATTAATTACAGCCCTTGAAACTTCAAAACTGGAATATTAGATGCTACATAAAACCAGTTTATCAAAAACAAGTTTATATCATAGCCTCTGGCAATGTAATCACCCACCTGTCATGGACTCCACATTGTAAAAGTCTCTCAAGTTTCTGTCTTCTTTTGCACTAGGAAAGAACAACTGATCCACCCTGTACTTAATACACATATGAAAGGAGTCTGATAGGAAAAAGCCAGAAAGGTAAAAAAAACTAATTGACAAACTTGGTAGTTCTTGATCGTAGATTTGATAAACTGGGTACCACATTTATCCTTTTTTGATAAATAGCCAAGCATCGGGTCTTCAAGGACCATAGAATATGAAAGGTTTCTACCAGGAAAAATTAGAGCAAATAAATCAGTGAGTATGATCTAGGATTTAGTGAATTCAGTGACAAATATAGAAATAAATATTTTGTGACATATCCTTCTCTGACCAAAGCCTCCTTATGTATTATCTAGACAAGAAGTGAAATTGCAGGAAACAAAATTGGCACTATTTTGATTTGGGAACCTAAGACAAGAAACACTGGAAAAGCGATCATCTTGGGCAGGAATAGATTTAAGGCTCATCATGCCTACCATGTAAGAGAATGGAGTTTCCACAAAATGACAAGTGGTATAAGAATACAATCTTTACTTTAGACACCTACAAAAAAGGTCTGAATAGTGAAATCCCCTGGGATCAGGTGATTAAACATAATTCCTAATGTTAGCCCTATCTATCTTTACAAAGTCTGACCCTATACTCAACAGTGAACACACAAGAGAAGTGCTTTTAGAAATTAGTTTTCAGTGACTTCTAGCTGGTTTATGTGTTCCAACCCCCACAGTACCACCCCATAGAGCGCCGCACCCAATCCTTTAGCCCGATGTATTTGACTTGACCTGTTCTAGTAATGGAGCACCCAACCTCACTTTTCCCTTGGTGGATTTATAGGGATTAAAAACCATGAACTTTGTTTTTGAATAATTGATTTCGAGGCCCGAGCTTTGCAAGCTGTCGGAAATTTAGTTAACACGTTTTGAATGCCATTGGGGTTTTAGAAATTAGCAACGTGTTGTCTGCAAATAACAACAAAGGTATTAACTTGCTTCCCAATTTAGGCGGGTCACCTCCATAATCATAATGGTCACTTATAAGCTCGTTCATGTACAGGATAAACATGTTTGGGGCCAGCACACAGCCCTGGCGCACTTCCTTCAAAATCGGTATATCATCGGTTTGACTACCATCGGAGTTCCACCTTACTTTAGCATAGTTATCTTGATGTAAATGAATTAAAAGTTGGAGCAAGCCAGAGGGAAGTCCCAAGTCCCTAAGGACAGCCCAAAGCCAGCTACGATCTATGGAGTCAAAAGCTGTTTTAATATCAACTAACACTACATATAGATGGCCCCTCTTGATCTTTACCTCCTTCCAGATAAGCAAAAGAAAGCAAAACACCTGATCTAGGGTGCTTATGGAGGCTCTAAACCCAGCCTGCAGCTGTAATAGTATACTGTTATACTCTATACAGTTGTGGAGATGTGATAAGATTATTTTACTAAAAACTTTCTAGGACATATCAATAAGGCTAATAGGCCTATAAATTGCGAGGTCCCCTTTATCGAATATTGGAATTATTTCAGCACCCTGACAGGTTACTGGGATATCCCTCCTCGTATGATGGCATTAAAAACTGTATGGAACAAGGGTCCCCATATTTTGGGCTCAGATTTATAAAGATCTCCCGGAAGTCTATCTAGCCCTGGAGCTTTTCAGTCTGAAGTGAGCTAATTGCGTTCTTAGTTTCCATTAAGGACAAACTGACTACCTCTTTCACGTCACGGTCTTGGTTACAGTCCCTGGTTAGCTCTACTGCCTCACCCTCAGTATCACAGTCCTTTCCAGAATATAATGCCCCAAAGTACTCTTCCCAGAGGTATGGCTGTATATGGAAGTCGTCTTCACTGACTGGTGGGTTACCCTTTTCGAAAGATGGTGCCAGAATATCTGACAATCCTTTAGTCTAGAAACCAGTTCTGTACCTTCCAACTCCGTTTTGCCTCCTCCTTTGTTCTCTTATATAGCCTTCATTTGTTAATTATATCGGGCCGTGTCTCTTCTTTTACTGCCACAGTCAACTCGATTCTCGCTTGCCTGCATTCCTCGTTATACCATGGAGCAGCTTTGCTTTTAATCGAGATTAAGCTTTCATGCCTGCTAAAGTACGGCAACAATAAGCTTTGGAGCTTTTGTCTGTCCATTGTGCTGTGCAAGGATTGCACCCAGCCTAACAGGGCTAGCATCAACTGCAATCTTGGGATGAAGCTTGGGATCAAAGTAGACCATTTCAGTGCCATTCTCAATGGCTTGCTTCATTGTCTTGAACTCTCTTCGCACTCACATGACCAATGAAACACAACGTTTTTTTTGTCAGTTCTCCTAACGGCGCATTGACCGTGGGACAGTGTTGTATGTTTCTAGAACAGTAACTGGCCAATCCAAGGAATGAACGTAACATGGAAATGTCCTCTGGGTAATTAGCAGTAGATAGCACTTGTACTTTAGCTGGATCAGGTATCATGCCTCCATCAGATAAGATGTGCCCAAAGAATTTCAAACTGGTCTTATGAAATTCACATCAAAGTTACTCCAGCATCATTTAGCTAATGACATACCTAATTCAGAGCTTTGCAAACTCACCCGCAACATGTGTGCTCCTCGCACTAGGGTGGGACTTCGCCTTCCAGTGTGCCTCCCAGTGTGCATCTGGCCAAGGGAGGTGCTACAGGCCCTTGATATCCGCCTCCAGCCTCCAGTGTCCCACAGAGCGTGTGCTTTCATTAGCTTTCATCAGCTGTTTCCCTACCTGCAAACTCACTTGCAACTTGTGTGCTCCTCGCACTGGTGGAGACTTCATCTCCCAGTATGCATCTGGCCAAGGGAGGTGCTACAGGCCCGTGAAATCTGCCTCCAGAGTCCTTCAGCATGGGTGCTTTCATTAGCGGTTTCCCTGCCTGCAAACTCACCCGTAACTAGTGTGCTACTCGCACTGGGGTGGGACTTTGTTCCCCAGTGTGCATATGGCCAAAAGAGGTGCTACAGGCCCTTGAAATCCACCTACAGCGTCCTGCAGTACGAGCCCGGGTGAGGACGGGGCCAAGAGCTGGCCCGTCTGCACCCATCTGTGGCCGGATGAGGCTGGGACCCTCCTCTTTGACTTGTGCACTGGGGTGGGACTTTGTCCCCCAGTGTGCATCTGGCCAAGAGAGGTGCTACAGGCCCTTGAAATCCACCTACAGCGTCCTGCAGTACGAGCCCGGGTGAGGACGGGGCCAAGAGCTGGCCCGTCTGCACCCATCTGTGGCCGGATGAGGCTGGGACCCTCCTCTTTGACTTGTGCACTGGGGTGGGACTTTGTCCCCCAGTGTGCATCTGGCCAAGAGAGGTGCTACAGGCCCTTGAAATCCACCTACAGCGTCCTGCAGTACGAGCCCAAACGAGGACAGGGCCAAGAGCTTGCCCGTCTGCACCCATCCGTGGCTGGATGAGGCTGGGCCCCTCCTCTTTGACTTGTGCCTCGGAAGGAACCCCCTAAAGCCGCCTTGGAACGGAGCTCTGATGTGAGAAGATTTACTGTTGTGGGGTGCCACTGCCTCTGTTTACTGATGGTGATATCACAGCTAATAATACTAAGGCTACAACAGATCAGACCACTAGCACATCCCTGTTTGCTCTAACACTCCCATTGATACAGCTGTTACTGATGAACCCGTCCGAGGTATTTCTGTGAGGCTGTAGGCTGCTTCTGTTACCGCCACAGCTGTTAAACGCATAAGAACACTGGGAAGGTTACTAACCACTAAGAGGAAACAGTCCCCTTGTGCCGCAACCAGCAATAGCCACCTACTTTCTTGCGTACAGCCGCTACCTTCATTTTAATTACAACCCCATTCAGCCCTCCTTACACAATCCACCTATTGTCAGAATTGTGACCTCTCGTATACGCCCCCCCTCTCACTTGATGAACTATGTGCAAAGGCCAGTAACGTTTTGGAAGAGAAATTTAAGTCCCTTATTGAGTGCCTGGATCGTATTGAGGGCCTCCTGGTCTTGCACACCCTGTGGATACCGGCATTATTGGCAGGGGTGAGGGCCCACTGAATATTAGCCAGGAACTGCCAACGCTGCTTAGTGGGGCTCATGCCAGCAGGGAACATCTTTAAGGGGGAGTGAAGTACCCACCACAAGTAGTTCATATCAATTTGGATCTCTGGGTCTTGGCACACTGGCCCAGCATATTAAAGCAAAAAAGGAGCGCGATCTAGTGCCTTCAACCTTGCTCAGAGGGATTTAACATCATGTAGCGGCTCAGATGTATGACCAAAGCCTCTGACTGAGCCTTCAGGTGCTAGTGCTGCCTTTTGTCCCCGCATGGAACTTGCTATAAGCCAATCACAGACTCACTGGATTTGCCTCCCGCAGCTTGCCCCTACATTTTTGTATTAGCTGGAGTGCCACTGCTTAGGGAATCCCGAAGTGAATCTTGGTGAGAGTTGCGAAATAAGCACGTAGATTGGCTCAGCAAGCATAAATACTTCAGCCCTTTGAGTATAAATTAGATTATATTGATACGGAGGGTGCGGTGGGTAGGCCACTCAACTAAAGCTATTGATGGAGACTGCATTGTAATGAATTTTCGTAGGCCATCCCCTGTTAAAAAATATGTTGCAGCAAACAAGAGGTCATTGGTTGTAGTAACACTAAAATCTGTCCTCTCCCTCTAGGTTATTTTTATAAATCCCCAACATGGAGAGGCATGTCAAGTTTGCGCCCTTTTGTACATCATAAGAGGTTCTCCATGCTGGACGTCCTCAAATGCCCGTATTGACTAAGGTCCAAATCTGAGGATACCATGGTATCGGCACATATTTGCCCAGATAAAAAGCACCAAGTGGATGGCATTTTAGGTGTGGGCAAAGCTATAGTACAGGTCGATCCTGTGCTGAACATGGCTAGCCTGAAATCTAAGATTCTGATACCCGATTGGGTACTTTTCCTCAGGCAATATGACAACTTAATGTTCCAGGAAACTTGGGCAACACACATATATATCAATGGTTATGTGTGCCACAATATTCCGGCAACTCCATCATTAACAGGGCATTGGTCCGTTGGCTTGGCCATATGGATGAATATCTCTGCTGGGGGTTGCGTCAAGACCAAAACAACCCACAATGATAACTCTTAGGTAGTGAGGTATAGAAGGGATCCAACTTTGTATTCAATCAATTTTTATAATAATGATTCTAATAATTTTCCAAATTCTAAGTTTCCTATTTTATTTGATGTTATCGCCTCTCTAAGGCTACTGTCAGTGATAATGAACAATTGGCTGGTAACTGCCTAGGAGGAGTTGTCGCAGTTCCTCCAGTCACACACTCGACCCCAACTGGGTTGTGTAATTATCACCGGTTTTTGGGGTCCTGCTCATCTGCTGATACAATCGCGTATCGCCCTGATGAGTCACGGGACCTTTTCCAGTGACGAAACACGTGTCGGCTGGTTTGCTTTGTTTAACATAGTCATTGCCTCAATATTAAGAAACTTTTTTGAACTTATACTGATGTCGACCACTGCATTGATATAACACTTTGAAACTTATTGTAATATTACAAATATCCTCACCATGTGTGCCCAGCACTGTGCCTACCTTACAGTGTGGATCCTGTGATTCACACATTCAAACGGGGGTTATCGGGTTACTCCCTCAACCTGGTAGCACTGTACCGATACAGGTCCATAGTTAACACACGCAATAGCCTGAGCGCCACTTTCCTGACTTAACTAAAAACCCCACGCCTGACCTTCTTCCTCATTTATATGTAACTGTACTTTAATAGTCTTGAGCTTTACTAGCCCATAAAATATTGAAGGAAATAGACTTACTATTTCATGATGAGCATTCATATTGTAGTTGACTGGAATCAGTCCCTATTTCAGCTGCGGTGTTTAAACTGAGCATACAGGTACTGGGAGCTGTGCTGGGAAGTACATGAATAGCGCAATTTTCTTAAGTTTCATTGTGGCAACACAGGAACCTTGAACTTTTAAAGTCGTCGACGCATCCCATGTATATGCTTTAGTTTTTTCTCGCATATGTTGTGGTAAGGGAGACAATTTGCAATATTTTTCCTGAGGCATGATGTTTACAGACACACCAGTCTCAGTAATAAAAGGTATCGAACACCCAATTATCTTCAGACAATGTTTGTAAGTCTTTGGTGCTTTTTCACATCGATTTTTCTTTACTCTGTGGTGTTTCTCACATTGGACTTGTCCCATATGCACATACCGCTAAACATTGACATTGTGCAATTCTCAATGTCTTTGATTTGAATAGCTTTATTCGACAGATGAGTCATAAAAGCACAGTATACATACAAACATACAGTCTAAAAACATAAATAATCCAGACCTAAAAACATTTTAAGATGGGATTAAACATACAATAACTGTCGAATAATAATGATAAATGACAATATCTTAAAATTACATAAAAGCTAGTTCAATAAAAATACAACATTAGGCATTCACATTTCATAATTCCAGTTAATTATTAATCATCCGGGGTAACACTTGATCAACAACAATACGAGGGGCCTGTGGCAATGCCCTAGAACGGATACACCAGGACCAACCCAAAAACGTGGCCATAGCTATTGACAATAATAGTGATTCTCAATGTCACTTTCACTGGACACCGACACTAAGGAGCTCTTTGATGATGATTTAGAGGACGAGCGACTTCATTGGGCATTGATTTGCCTCAGTTGATGTGACCTCTTGGCCTTGTGGGAGTGCGTCGAACATCATTGATGCAGCGCTCAGTCGTTCCTTTTGTCTTCATGCTGTGACACACTCACTTTTCCTTTCACCTTCCAAACCATTACAAAATGGTTTGCTTTGCCACAGCAGTTGCAAATCTGTCCAATGGCGGGACATCCTCTATCATGTTGAATGACAATCCACATCTGAAACACATTTTCTTTTTTCTGCGGAAACATTGCTTTTCATTCCTCAGTTTTAGACTTTGGCCTACTTATTGCCTCCATGCCAGCCGCGTGCTTTAAGCTCAGAGTTTTCTTCAGCATTTGTCGTCAAAAGGAATCTGACAGACTTCCATCTAAAACTCTGAGGTGGGTAGCTTCCTCGTTGTTAAATTCATTGAACTTACAGTGCTTTATGAGGAGATCCAGTCTCTCAACGTATTCATCAATGGTTTCACCCGCTCTCTGGCGTTCTTGACTGAAGATGTATTGCTCGTAATCTACATTTGGCACTGGATTGAACTTGACATTTAAGGCTGCTTTGATTGGATTGCACGTCACTTCGTCATTATGTGGTACTTTTTTTTGCCTTCTTTCACACCTTCACCAGCCATGTTCTTCAGATATTTGATTTTTTTTGTCATCTATCTCATCTATTGCATCTCTGAAATCCTCAAAATTCTCCATCAAAGCAGTCCATATCTAGCCAATATTGTTTTTTTGGCAGTATCAAATGAAGGTGGAGGTTTTAAGAAAGCAGCAGTAGTATAACCATTGGTGGACAGCAGTATTGTCTCTAACACTTCTTGGGGAGCTGGTTCACACAAACCATCTCTAGAGCTTTGCGATGTGCTGGCTTCAGTGTCAAACTTGACAGCTGTAGGGACTTTGACCTCGCCCTTGCTCTCCATCAAGGCTCGTTATCCTGATTGTGATCTGTGGAGTTGTTCCAAGCCCCTACATTGCAGCTTTGATGGTGGGCCGCTTCATTTATGGACAGCTCTACTGCACCACCCTGTCAGGCCTCTGGGGCCACTTAATAGCAGGCTGTGGTATGGTGACTCTATTAGGTTGTTTTGGTGACTAAACAAATCTTTTAGCATTTGAATAACTTTGATAACATTATGATAGTCAATTGGCTTTGCGCTTAAATGTTTCTTCGTTAACATCTGGTTAATTTCTGCCTCAGATTACATCAGATTACAGCTCAACTCGCACTGGATTATCACCATATGCTGTCTTTAAAAACCTGGTTGCATTCACCTTAAGCATTATCACTCTGTATGACATATATATTTAATTTGCATAGTGGTGAGGTATCTCAATTTGCGGCCTTTTCGTTTGATTCTCCCGAACCTATGTGTAGAATTTCAATGATGCTTTCTTCATCCATGAAAACTTTGCACAGGCTGGTGCCGCGCTGAGACTCCACAGGTGCCATCACTGATTCTGCATGTTGACAGCAGCACACATGGCTTGCATAAGCAGCTTGCTGGTCCACAGCAAACTCTCTGGGAGAACACTGTCAATCTATTGGTTACTTATCCCTCCATCACCAGCTGAGGCATTTTATCCAGCCCTTGGGCATTCAATAATGACTATGCCATACATGGAGAGTAGTTATATATTGGAGAAGTGTGGCTCACTGGTTAGAAGCGGCAGACCCTGATGCAGAGGTCTGACCCGGGACCAGGGTTCGATTCCCGACGCGGCAGGGTCCTGGGCTCAATGTCCACGGACTCGATAATTCTCGCCTCGGTGCCTACTCTAATCATGGGTCCCACTCTGCAACCCTGGGCAATAGCTTGCTTAATCTCCACAACGGCCCCGAAAGCGCCTGGCTTCACTGTGGGGGTGCCCAGTAGGGGGCATCTCACAGGGAAAGTCAGGAAGGGTTCCACAGCGGTATACAGTGCCAGGATGCCTGAAAGGTGATAGTGCGCTTTACAAGTATACATACATTTACATTCTTTAGTCTTCAGCGCGTAAGCAAGAACTCAGCATTCTTAAATCTGTGTTCACTTCATTACCCTCCAACACGGAGTCAATTGGGAGTCAAAAGAGTTCTATCATTCTATATTTACATGACACTATAGCGCTGATATTGGCAAAATCTGGAAACATATTGTACACAGCAGTGTTTCCCAAACTCTGGGTCATGAGTAGGGGTGGGCAGAACTCGCAGAGTTTTACTCTGCAGAATTCCGCAGAGTTACACAAAAACTCAGTGAGATTCTGTTGAGTTCCGTGAGTGACAGAATGTCAGTATTTTGTGCTGCCTGCTTTAATTGTTAGTGGCAGTATCTTGTGTCGTGCTGTAAAATCAGCGTTAACGGCACCACCCACTGCGCCAGAGGGCCCTGCTTCTTACTGGGGGTCACGAGCAGCGCACACAGCGCTCTTTGCCTACCTGGAACACGCCTGCACGCCAGCACGCCAGCACTCTGCCATAGTCCCTGGGTTGCCTACGCTGTGAGTCTCGCCGCCATCAACATCCAGGAGCGGCTAGAGACTACAGCTCCCAGTGGGCTTAGCGCGGACTTCCTGCCACCGCTGTTCTCGCGCCCGGAGGCGCTACAAAGCGGAGCCTCGAACTCGGTGGAGCGGGGGTCACGAGCAGCGCACACAGCGCTCTTTGCCTACCTGGAACACGCCTGCACGCCAGCACGCCAGCACTCTGCCATAGTCCCTGGGTTGCCTACGCTGTGAGTCTCGCCGCCATCAACATCCAGGAGCGGCTAGAGACTACAGCTCCCAGTGGGCTTAGCGCGGACTTCCTGCCACCGCTGTTCTCGCGCCCGGAGGCGCTACAAAGCGGAGCCTCGACCTCCGCGTCGCGGACGCGCGCGGGCGACGCCGGGCGGAGCCCGGGCAGAGGGCGGGCCGTCTAAGGCCGTCCAAGGACGACCAGGGACGGGACGGGCCACGTCCTTAACATCTTCTACAATGGGTAAGCGTAAATTGCCAATATCATCGGCGGATGAAGCTAAGGCGAAGGTGCCTAAGTATACTACAAGTATACTTACATATTTAACTACCAAGGTGGGGGAACTATCATCTAAGATTGCTGAGTCCGAGCGTGAACTGGGCCTTGCTTCTAGTCCCGGGACTGCTGATACTTCATATGCCTCATCCTTAAATTGTATACCTTTGGAGCCTCGGGTTATAATTGAGGCTTGTAGACCCACCTTGTCACTTCCTGCTACAGTTCTTCCATGCCCGGCCATACCTGAAATTGTGATACCTAACCCCCCTTTGAGTCCCGGGGTTGCTGGAAGGTCGGTGTCAACTATGGCTGGCTCTACCCAGCCAGCCCTTCTGACGGAGGAAGTCATTATGGCCTTATTGGAAAAACTGTTTACAGATAGACTTGAGACTGCTTTAATCCAGATTGCTTCGGATATTAATGAAACTCTGAAGGACTGTGTTAAGAACCTTATATCAAAATGTGATCGTATAAATGATGTTCTTAATGCTCGGGCCCCTGCATTTTCTATGCCTTTGGCGCCATGTCCTTCAGTTGTAAAGGTCACTATCCCTAAAGTTGGTGACCCACCTGTAAATAGACCAGTTAATATCCCTCTTTTACCTGTGCCACCAAAAGGGAAAGTAGACAATGGAATATACATCCCCACGACAGAGGTTGCCCTTGGTTCAAATTGTTCCACAAGGCCTAGAGGCCAGTGGGGGGCCCCGGAAAAAAGGGTACCACCAATAAATTTACCACCGGATTCAACACCCTTTGTCGCAATTCTGGTTAACGTGCCTAAACTCGAAGACGGAGCGATAGAACAACATGAGTCTCTGCTCAGGCACGTTAAAAAATGGTGTAATGCCAACTGCACGGGAGAAAGTAACATTGCGGATAATATTGTAACAAGTAGACGGGTAAACTGGGTGGGTAAAAGCAAGAAAGAGGTTGCAGGAGACTGCGTCATTGTAAATTTTAAATCTAAGAATGTCGCGAGTCGACTTTTCTGGGATGACTCCCCTTTGGATCCCGTAAGTAAAGGGGTGCGGGCGATGCCTCTGGGTTTCTTTTATCCCCGTCCACATAGGTTAGTTGTAAATGAGAATATTAAGTTACAGTCTATTGATAACACTTGGGCAGAGGACAACCTTATCTCACCTATGCCTTTTAATGTCTGGATGACTAAGCCAACTAAAGCTAATGGTGCAGTAAATGTTACAAGGAATACACTCTCTAATAATCTACCATTGTCAAATATGTTTTCAGCATTAGCTGATAGAGTAGACATTGAATGACTAGCACCTGTACCCGACCAGGATAACTTGATTTGCCCAGTCAATACTGATGTGGCCCTACCTGTTGTTAGAGTCGAATCTGTTATTAATGACCCATTACAGTTAGGGGGAGTGCACATACGGTTATTATCATGGAACATCGCAGGCCTACGGGCAAAACAAGATGACTTTATTTGGTTACAATTAGTGAAGAACCATGATATTGTCGCATTACAAGAAACTTGGTCGAAAGTAAAGGTTTCTGGGTAGAAGGATATATTTCTTTCTTTGTTGATGCTCTGAGTTCCACATCGGGTAGGGACAGAGGGGGTTTGTTATTCCTTGTTTCAGTTAAAATTGCTGGTAATGTTAGAGAAATCCCTAGTTTTTCTCACTATTTCCAAATGGTGGAAATTAGTTTGGCTGATAAGAATAAGATTGTATTAATAAACTGTTATAACTCCATGCAGGGGGGACCCCCAAATTTTGTTTTAGATGGTCTATCAGACTTTTTAACCAAATATATGTCAAAACAAACCACTTTTGTCCAGTGTATAATGATGGGCGATTTTAATGTTCATTTGTGTGAGTCCCATTGCCAGATTATTGATGAAAATGGTCCTGATCATACTTTATCGCCACACTTTGAACATAGTCCAAAGGGTGTGGCAATGGAAAACATGCTCTCATCAAATGATCTATATGAACCAGGGATCGCAGATATATCAAACCGTGTGGTCACATATAACGCTAGGGGCAGTGAATCAATTATAGACTATTTTTTTATGTCTTCAGGGCTCCTTCGTTATGTATTATTTTATAATGCAATTGTTAGTGGATTTAGTGACCACAACCCTGTGTTATTGGTTTTAGATACTCTCTCTGGTTTGCATAAAGGAGTAGCTAGGACTACCTCTATAAGGGACGTGAGGAGCAAAGACCAAGGCAGACGCCTCAAATGGTGCAAAGTCTGCCCAGAGGATTTTCATGGTCGTATTGTGCAGGATATGGGAGCTGAATTTGGGATATGTTTGAATAGAGAGATGAGGGGAGGGGAAGTTGTGAGTGCCTTTGAAGCTATTTGTGCAAGAGTGGATAAAGATCTCAGAGTCAAACCAGGGAAAGGTTCGGTCCCAGTGTGTAGATGGTTTGACCATTCCTGCTCACAGGCACACGCAGCTCTGCGGAAAGGTCTTAAACAATCGCCTAGAGATAGAACTTTGGTGGCAGATCTAAGAAGACAATACACTTTGGCAGTCAAACTTCGAAAAAAAGCCATCAAAGATGAAGCCTGGGACTCTTTGATGGACCCCATTACCCTTAAACATAGTTCCAAATTTTGGGCTATAATTAATAATCCCTTGTTTTCTCACACATCTAATCAGGACCTTGAAATTAATATATCTGAAGCCGATTGGATTAATCATTTTTCCAACATATATGGTTCAAACGAAATTGCTGAGGTGTTTCAAATACCTTACTCCTCGGCTTCTCATATTAAGTTAGATTTCACCAAATCAGAAGTAGAGTTGGCAATTTTAGGCTCAGCTGCAAATAAAGCCCCGGGCCCGGATGGGGTTCCCCCGGACTTATACAAACTTAATTCAGAGTTGTGGGCTGAGATTTTAGCTAATGTTTTTAATTGTGTGTATGAGGGGGGGTTGCCAAAATCATGGTCATGTGCCATTATAGTTCCTATTTTTAAAAAGGGCCTAAGAAGCGACCCAAAGTGTTTTCGGCCAATTTCGCTATTGGATTCCTCAATGAAGATTTTGGGCAAAGTCCTGCTTGCTAGAATTAACACCTGGTCCACAGTTAACAATATTCTAGTTGATGCCCAATACGGGTTTCGTGCTGGGAGGGGGACTGAGGACCAATGCCTAAATCTTCATTTGTTAATCTCGAAATACACAACTGTCAAAAAAGGGTCAATTTATGTTGCATTCATGGACCTATCCACAGCTTTCGATTTGGTGAATAGAGCTCGATTATGGACTATGTTGCTAAAGCTGGGTTTGGACCCCCCCCTTGTATATTTTCTGGCAGAATTACATAAAGATCTGAAAGCCTCAATCAGAATGGACCAGGAAGGTAATCGTACCGCTTGGTTCAAATCAAGCAGGGGAGTGCGGCAGGGCTGCATTCTTGCGCCCATGCTATTCACCTTGTATATAAATTCACTTGAGGAAACTCTTCTATCGGCGACCTTGGATACTCCGCGTGCAGGGGAAACTCGTATTCCGGTTCTCCTGTACGCGGATGATGCCGCTTTAATAGCTCGGACTCCTATAGGTCTACAAAAACTTTTAAATGCTTTTAATGATTTTATGCTATCATTAGACTTAGTGATAAACAACTCCAAATCACACGTCATGGCTTTTGGGGCTGGTAAAAACAACTCCAGACAGTTTTATTGTAATGGCGACGTGATCACCAATGTTAAAGTTTTTACATACCTGGGTGTAATTTTTGATAATAAGGGGAGTTGGGCTCCGCAAATTGTAGCTAAAACTAAGGCGGTTAGAAGCTCAGCCACTGCTATTTTAAGTTTTGCTAGGAGACTGGGCGGGAAGCCAACAGGTGCCTTACTTAACTTGTACAGGGCAAAATCAGTGGCAATAGCCAGGTATGGCTCTGGTCTGTGGGGCTATGTAAATAGTGAATCAATTCAAAGGGAAGAAAATAAATTCTTGCGTTCTACCTTAGGGCTCCCCCAATCTACAGCCACGTTTTCAGTCCACCAGGAAGTTGGGTTTGGTTATATATCGGACACCCTTCTTATGGCCCCTATCCTGTTATGGATAAGGCTTTGGACAAATAAAAACTTGGGCCTAAATCATAAAATACTGGCGGACTGTTTAAAACTGGATAATTACAAAAGTATAGATTGGCTTTCACATATAAAGAAGTGCTCCTTGGATCTGGGCCGCCCTGATATTTTTCTTATTCCTCAGGGTCTTAAGAAATCAGATTTAGCCTGGGTGAAGGCCAACTTTATAACTAGGAAAAACGTGGAGAGGGAAGAATGCCAACTACTCAAGCCCACGGTCAGAGCCCACTATCTGACTATTACGCGTCTTACCATCCAACCGTACCTTACTATTGTCACTATCCCCTTTCATAGGTGGCTTCTGGTTAAACTTCGATTTAACCAGATTTATACGGTTTTGTGTGACAGTCACGGTTGGTTTAAGGAGGAAGATGCCCCTGTCTGTAAGTGTGATAGTTTTTCTGCTCAAAATAATATGCACTTTATGCTATTTTGTAATTTTTTCATTGAGCCCAGACAGAAATACCTTGTACCATTATTGAAGGAAAAAGCTTTTCTTCAGGCAAAACCTGCTCTCCTGTACCTCCAATTAATGGATTCTACGTTGGCCATGTTTAGCGTGGCCAACTATCTTGTTGCTGCGGTTAGGATCAGGAGGAAAAGACTTAAAGATGTAAATATTGGTGCCTTGTGAAGATAAATGAAATGGATGTTGTTTTCATTTTAAAATGTCTATTTTATTGAGTATTCTCTCTTTTATGATGTATTTTTATAATGTATATTAATTAATTATTATTGTTGTTTCCTCATACCATGTATTTTTTATGAAATTATCACTGACTGATGCTTCTGTATATGTTTATGAATTTGTTCTGCCTTTTTGTGATGTGATTGTAGAATGCTTTTATGATTTTTAAACTAAATCGAATAAAGTGGTTTTGACTTGACTACTGCCGCTTGAGTAGATTTTCTACTTGAGCAGCAACTTTCTTAAACTGAACGGTTGCGACCTGCCGCGACTTCCCGGATTGAGAAATCACACCGGAACTTATCCTAGACCTTGATTTTCTCACTCGTGTTCATCAACTGAACATTGGCGAGCCGCACAAGAAAAACTCCAACATGCAATGGTTCATAGTTTTTTCTGGAACTCCACGCTCCAGGAGGAGTGCAGAGTGGGCAAAACTCCACTAACTCCACCGGTGTAGCTGAGTTTACCACCAACCCTTAGTCATGAGCTGATTTTTAGTGGGTAGGTGAAAGTCCAAGCAAAATAAAGATGCCCTTAAATTCTTTATTTATCTTGTCATGTTTGCTGCTGTCAAAGACAGAAGTGAAACGCCAGAAGACTATGCCTTCTGACAAATTCAGTTGTTTTTGACATAGGGATTGGCGTTTACAAACTCCTCTTACTTTGCAGTCAGAGAAAGAAAAGTAACGTGAATTATGTGGCAATCTTGCTGGGGTACAGAGATTGTGAAAGGAAAGGCTGTAGGGTGTAATTTTTAGTAATGCACAACATAAGGTGAATACCTGTAAACTAACTGTATTCATTCAGCAGTTAGGATAGCAAACATGAAGCATCTTTTTGGGGTAATTCTGAAGTGTGATGGAATCAAAGATTTTAATAGTATCAAAGCAAATCAAGACACTTTACTTGGTGATGCACAAATGATGAATATTCATATTCACTGAACCCCGATTTCCATACATTATCATTTGTGTGCAATATAGCTTTATCAGTAAAACTCAATGTCTGTGAAAACTTTTTTGCCATTTCAATCGGAAGTGGGCTGCTTGTATATAACAGTGCACTACCACACGATGCTTTAGCTACATTAAAGAATGCCCCCTCCCGACTCATGTTCATTAAAGCTAGGTGGCTCACAAGAGTTTGTCATTCTAAAAATTGGGTTGTGGTTCTAAAAGGTTTGGGAAGCCTTGGTGTACAGTAGTTTGAGAGACCTTGGATCTTTATAGAGCAGACTCATTTGAGGTGCCAGAATAGATGCAGTGTTGTGATGCTGTCCAGTTTAGGTTGCTTGCCCTCCTGAGAGAAGATGTGCTCATAAATTTGGAGAAATGTATCACCATTTGTCTTTATTAAGACATCCTTTAGTGCTTGGCATACATTGATGCAGTTGTTGTCATGTTCCCTCCTGGATGCACCAAAGACGAGCATGCCACCATTGTAATTTAGGCAGGTGGGGTGCCTGCGTTATTTAGCAGATCTGTAGCTACCACAGCTTTCAAATAGCTCTTGCTGGATGTGTAACTCACAGTGAAACATTCTTCTGCTTTATGATTGCATACTTGCTGCCTGCCAGCCTTCCCCTAACAAGCTTGCACTTCTGGGAGACTGGGCCTTCCAGAGCACTAGGAAATGATGTGAAAGTCAGGTGGAAGTCGAGACACTGCACCTCCCTCTTAAGTATGAAAGGCTGAGAGACCTTTGCCAACAATTGCACTGGTGCAAGTCACATTATATTACAGCACTGAAGGCTTAACTCAATAATTAGGAGAACCCTGTCCAAAGGGCCACCGGGCACACAAAGGCAACTGGGGCCATCTGTGGGGGTTGACGCCTTTTACTTCTGATGTACAGGAGCCCAGCCAAATATGGATTCTAAGTATCTGGGCCAAATACCCCTTCTGCCCTTGACCCTCAATGGTAAGCATGGTCAAGCAGTCCAAGACAAACTCGGGTAGTGGATATGTGAGCACGGTTTCACAACTCAAAATGCATGCAGCAGAAGCAATAAATCATTGTCCAGCCAAATACATTTTTTTAAAACAGTGAAGCATTTTATTTCTACTGCTACCCACACAAAGGAAGAATATGACATACACAAACAATAGCACAGCCCCCTCCCCCTGAGGTTGGAGCTTTATTGTCTCTTTGCAGTTTTCTATTCCACTCAATCCTCGCATTAGTGATCATGGTTATTCTCCATTCACAATTGGTAAAATCCATGGTATGCCCCACCAGTAGTCCTAGTCTCAAGAGTCCACTATGACTCTGATTTTAAGTCAATAGTGGTCCAGTGCAAACACACTCAAGCAACAAGTTTCCCTGGGGCTGCACTTGGTTTTACCACACTGGCGCATGTGGATGAAGAGTACCCCGGAAAGCAGGAGTGTGGAGTGTCCTGCCTTCCAGAGTACTCCCCATCCACATGCGCTCACAGTGGTTGTAGCCAAGTACGGGTAAGTCAGCCGCACGTAGCTAAGGAGACTGCACTCAGCTAGAGCAGATTCTCTCACTCGTTGTCACGCTACTGAAGTGACTGGGGACATTATATATCTCCTCCTGCAGGGTAAGTGTTCCTTCGACTCCCAAGGGGGGGGGTGACTATGATGATCTTGTCTTGAATCCCTCGCACAGGTGAAGGTGAAAGAAGGTTCCCAAGGCTTTCTCAATTCTCCGGCAGGGGGAAAGAGCAAGTCGTAGTCCTTGGTGCTCCTGGGGACCCTCTCTAACATACGGGGCACCGCAACTCACTGTCCATGGGCTTCAGCCAAATCAGCACAGTGAAGTTATTCAAAGCAGCCCCTCCTGCCATCTTGAGTTGCTGCTCTACTACAGCACAAGGCTTTGGCCCTAACTGCACGGTAGCCTTTCCACAATGGTCCCTCCTGGCATATGGGGTCACGCACCGCTACCACACAGGGCATCCAGTCTTACAGCATGGCAGTCTTTTCCCCAGCAGCCCCTCCTGGTATATGGGGTGACTGCACAACTACTGCACAATGCTTCCTCCCTTCCCACACAGCAGTCTTTTACATGGCTATCTTTATGGTCCCCCCCCCCTTCCGGCATACCAGGGTCACTCACTCAGTCCTGCACATGAGCAACAACCCGATCAGTGCAGCAGCTGTTTCCTCACACCTCAAACCAGCAGCCCACTCAAAAAGGCTCCCCATTGGACTTCTCGCCCTCCAACATTCTCCTCTTCCTTACAGAGCACACTGGTCCAGGCACTGGTGCTCCAGGCTCCAAGGCAACTGGTCTTTGATCCCCTGGGTGATGTCCCCTCACTCAGCAGAATGACTAGGAGTTCTTGTCCCCCAGTCCTGTTCACAGGCAGAAATCTTGCAGAGCTTCCCGTCCTCACACAGCCTGCCTGGCTGCTTGGCAGATGAATTTTTGGGTATCTCAACCTCCCCTTTTTATAGTCCATTTCCAGGCACCAAATGTGATTTATGGTCTGAGCCTATGAAGCTTTATGTTTGTGTTCTGCTTCTTTTGAAGTATGTACTCCTCTGCTCCCTTTTGAAAAGTAGTCTTTTACAGCAGGAGTGTCTCCAAAGCTGATAATCCCACTACACATGCCCACCATGGGAGTGACTAGAGTCAAACCTTGATGCCAGCCACAGAGATCTGTGCATCTAAAGGTTAGACTAGGGCCCCCAGCCCTACTCTTTGTGATTGTGTTATCATCCCCATCTCCTTCCTGAGATGTGCCCGCGCCCCTTTCCTGTGACCTCTCACTGAATCAAAGAGAACCCTTTGAAGTATACAGCGGAGGCCTGTCTCTGTCTCCACAGTTGGTGTCGCATCCAGCTTACATGAATGCAGCATTTCACAAATCGGTTTGGGGTTGTCTCCACCTCATCTCCATGTTTCACCTTGGAAGCCTGGGTCTCCCAAAATGGAACCCAGGGCCCTCCACTTATTGTACGATTCACAGGCACACATACACCCAGAGCATGTAGACAGCATACATGCACTGTACAGTACTAGTGTCCTCCATGTACTGTACCATTCAGAGATATACATACATACAGCACTTGCATTTAGCATGTGCGCACTGTCCAGGACTGCCAAACATACATCCAGCATATGCATCTAATATGCATGCACTGTACCATTCATCTATTGTACTACTCCGAGACACACATATACCCAGCACATACATTTATCCTGCATACCCATACAACACTACACCCTTTAGGTACTCTACCACAGGCACATGTAGTATTCTTTACTGTCTGATTAATAAAAACCATCTCAAAGAAAAAGAACTCTAAAACCAAATAAACATTCATTCATTAAACATATTAAGGAACAATATACTAATTAAATAAAACCATTAAAAGTTCCATAAAACTCAAAACTATTATGCTACAAATATTGTGATGCTTTGGAGGTAACATACCATACTGGGACATTGAAATCACGTATACACATAATCAAAACAACAATTCATGTATCAGTTAAATCTATAAACACTGTACATCAATGTAGAGATGGACAATCAAGAAAGCGCCTCTGTGCATACATATCATTACTTCACTCCATAACAGTCTATGAGACATTTGAGTCAGAATTCAGCGTATTATCAGCTATAAGAATAAGCTTAACAAAGTGACTGATTAGACGGATTGATTTCCCAGAGAGGCAAAGTATTATAGCTTGGAGGCATGTTCTCACTCCAGAGTTGATAAAACAGGTTTCAGCAAAGTTTGCCGCTCTTGAACTAGGTGGGGACAGATGCACACAATATGTAATAAATTTTCATTAGGTAAACCACGGAGTCTACAACTGTTCGCTGACCATTTTTGTATCCATCTCAGAGTGTCATCCTTTGTTGGGCATCTATCAAATCTTAACCTGAGAAATTGATCCCTTACAAAAGGTTGTAGGCGAGAAAGTAGATATGGTTGAAGGTCTATTTTATTAAACATATTGATGACTGACCAGATATGCTTTTTTACTGCTAGGGTCTCTTCATCCACCAAAAAAAGATAACAAATGCGTTGATCGATTGACCAAGTGCTTGAAAGAAGTTTTGATTACATCCGAATGATCAAAAGGCTGAAAGTTAAAAGTATGTAAGCTCTCAGATATGTTGGTTTTCCAAACACTTGCATAGTCATATTTTATGAGTTCTTGCCAACACAAATTTTCAAGAGTGTCAGGGACAGATAAAAACAAGAAAAAGAAAATGTTTAAAGACGCTGATTGTCTCACTAGGGTTTGACTAGTCAGGCCAAACCGCAATTAAATGTTGAAATTACCAATATTTTTCTGAGTCTTAAAATTGGACTTAAAAACGTTCATGTGTAATTTTCCAAACGTTTGTAGTCTTTGCCTCGAAAAATTACTGACCCATAGGCAAGGAGGGGATCAGCTTTGCCTTCATGTTTTTTACCAAGTGCTCATGACTGGGACAAAAAAAGCTTGTCAAGCAGTGTTCTAAAAGCAAACATGAGTTTTGTTGCTTTGGCCTTTAAATTAGTAAAATTATATTTAGAAGACACTCTATCATCAAATGTGATTCCAAGATACTTATAAGACTTTACAGATTCAATCACTGATCCATTACTTTCCATTCTCTCGCACTAGGTTTAAATTTACCTATTGACATAACTTTAGTTTTCTTTGTATCAATTTGTATACAATTTGCTACATATAATTGTTAAATGATTCTATTAGCCGCTGTAAACCTATTGTCGTATGACTAAGCAATATGGTGTCATCAGCATACAATAAGTATTTTATATTATAATCTGAGAAATTTGGAGAATGAGCATTTACATTTTGTAAATGTAGAGGTAGGTCGGCCATGAGAAGTTTGAAGAGACATGGAGCTAAATACTTGTATTAATCCACTAAAGGTTTCAAAATGGTGAGTTGTAAAACTTCCATCCACCAGTTTCACCTGGACCCATGTGTTTGTGTATAACAGTATAATCATGTCTAATAATTTTTGCAGCACATTCCATGCAGCCAGCTTTGACCAGAGTAAATCGCGGGGAACAGAGTCAACAACGTAAATGTATAGCCTTTGGCATTTGTGCATTGTCCTTTCCGAAAGAAGTGTAAGGGACAGTAAATTTGTAAATATTGACTGTCCTCTTCGGAATCCAGATTGATAAATTAGTATTATGTTTGATGATGTGGCCCACTCTTCAAGATCTTTAAGTAGGCATGCTGCAAAAACTTTCACTTCCACATCGCTCAGGGCTATTAGCCGATAGTTGGCCCGGTTATCTAATGGGTCACTCGTATATGTATTATGCTCCGTTGCAGGAATCTGGAACCAATTTGGTTGCTACCATGTCTTTACATAATGGAGTTAGAATTCTTGCCCACAGATCTGTATTAAAACGATTCATAAAGGGGGTGGTGATGGACAGAGTATCTGAATTAAGCAGAACACTCCTACCCAGTCAAAAGATCAGGGCTTGATCCATCACCGTTTTTTAGCTCACTGCACCATCCCAGCTCAGAACCTGGCTACATGCAAATTAGTCTGACCCTGGCCCAGTGCATTGTGGGAACAGGGCAGACCAAACTACCAAGCCAATTCTTTACTGGAAAGGAAACAAGCTTCCGGGGACCGGTTTCTGGCATTACAGCCGTCTTCGGCCCGGCTTGCTTGAATCCTGATGGTGCAGTGAGCAAGGGACTCATGTCTGAGCATACCCTTCCACTGCTATAGTGGCCAAAATGATTCATAAAGGGGGTGGTGATGGACAGAGTATCTGAATTAAGCAGAACACTCCTACCCAGTCAAAAGATCAGGGCTTGATCCATCACCGTTTTTTAGCTCACTGCACCATCCCAGCTCAGAACCTGGCTACATGCAAATTAGTCTGACCCTGGCCCAGTGCATCGTGGGAACAGGGCAGACCAAACTACCAAGCCAATTCTTTACTGGAAAGGAAACAAGCTTCCGGGGACCGGTTTCTGGCATTACAGCCGTCTTCGGCCCGGCTTGCTTGAATCCTGATGGTGCAGTGAGTAAGGGACTCATGTCTGAGCATACCCTTCCACTGCTATAGTGGCCAAAACGATTCATAAAGGGGGTGGTGATGGACAAAGTATCTGAATTAAGCAGAACACTCCTACCCAGTCAAAAGATCAGGGCTTGATCCATCACCGTTTTTTAGCTCACTGCACCATCCCAGCTCAGAACCTGGCTACATGCAAATTAGTCTGACCCTGGCCCAGTGCATCGTGGGAACAGGGCAGACCAAACTACCAAGCCAATTCTTTACTGGAAAGGAAACAAGCTTCCGGGGACCGGTTTCTGGCATTACAGCCGTCTTCGGCCCGGCTTGCTTGAATCCTGATGGTGCAGTGAGCAAGGGACTCATGTCTGAGCATACCCTTCCACTGCTATAGTGGCCAAAACGATTCATAAAGGGGGTGGTGATGGACAGAGTATCTGAATTAAGCAGAACACTCCTACCCAGTCAAAAGATCAGGGCTTGATCCATCACCGTTTTTTAGCTCACTGCACCATCCCAGCTCAGAACCTGGCTACATGCAAATTAGTCTGACCCTGGCCCAGTACATCGTGGGAACAGGGCAGACCAAACTACCAAGCCAATTCTTTACTGGAAAGGAAACAAGCTTCCGGGGACCGGTTTCTGGCATTACAGCCGTCTTCGGCCCGGCTTGCTTGAATCCTGATGGTGCACTGAGCAAGGGACTCATGTCTGAGCATACCCTTCCACTGCTATAGTGGCCAAAACGATTCATAAAGGGGGTGGTGATGGACAGAGTATCTGAATTAAGCAGAACACTCCTACCCAGTCATGCACTGGGACAGGAACAGACTAATTTGCATATAGCCAAGTTCTGAGCTGGGATGGTGCAGTGAGCTAAAAAACGGTGATGGATCAAGCCCTTATCTTTGGACTGGGTAAGAGTGGTCTGCTTAATTCAGGCACTCTGTTCATCACCACCCCCTTTTCTGAATCATTTTGTCCACCATAAGCGTGGAAGGGTATACTCAGATGTGAGTCCCTTGCTCATTGCACCATCAGGATTCAAGCAAGCCGGGCCGACGACGCCTGAAATGGCAGAAACCAGTCCCCGGAAGCTTGTTTCCTTCCCAGTATAAGAATTGACTTGGTAGTTTGGTTTGCCCTGTTCCCATCATGCACTGGGACAGGAACAGACTAATTTGCATATAGCCAAGTTCTGAGCTGGGATGGTGCAGTGAGCTAAAAAACGGTGATGGATCAAGCCCTGATCCTTGGACTGGGTAAGAGTGGTCTGCTTAATTCAGGCACTCTGTTCATCACCACCCCCTTTTCTGAATCATTTTGTCCACCATAAGCGTGGAAGGGTATACTCAGATGTGAGTCCCTTGCTCATTGCACCATCAGGATTCAAGCAAGCCGGGCCGACGACGCCTGAAATGGCAGAAACCGTTCCCCGGTAGCTTGTTTCCTTCCCAGTATAAGAATTGGCTTGGTAGTTTGGTTTGCCCTGTTCCCATCATGCACTGGGACAGGAACAGACTAATTTGCATATAGCCAAGTTCTGAGCTGGGATGGTGCAGTGAGCTAAAAAACGGTGATGGATCAAGCCCTGATCTTTGGACTGGGTAAGAGTGGTCTGCTTAATTCAGGCACTCTGTTCATCACCACCCCCTTTTCTGAATCATTTTGTCCACCATAAGCGTGGAAGGGTATACTCAGATGTGAGTCCCTTGCTCATTGCACCATCAGGATTCAAGCAAGCCGGGCCGACGACGCCTGAAATGGCAGAAACCGGTCCCCGGAAGCTTGTTTCCTTCCCAGTATAAGAATTGGCTTGGTAGTTTGGTTTGCCCTGTTCCCATCATGCACTGGGACAGGAACAGACTAATTTGCATATAGCCAAGTTCTGAGCTGGGATGGTGCAGTGAGCTAAAAAACGGTGATGGATCAAGCCCTGATCTTTGGACTGGGTAAGAGTGGTCTGCTTAATTCAGGCACTCTGTTCATCACCACCCCCTTTTCTGAATCACAGATCTGTATTAGCTTGAAAAGTAGCAGTGGAAATACCATTGGGCCCAGGTGCACCATTGGATTTGATCCCACCTATAGTTGTTATCATCATTTCCTCATTAATAGACTAAATTAATGATAGCTTTTCTTTGTCAGGGTTTGCATTCCCCTTAAAACAATAGTTTGTGCCAGTTAATGTGTCATGTAAGGTGGCGGAATGACCCGTTGGATGTTTTCTCCTATTTGAATTTCAGGAGGAGCCCCATACAACTTAGAGATAAAGGTGTCCCAGCCAGATTTGGAAATGTTGGTACTATTCCCACTCCTGCAACAATATTCCAAATTGTTGATCGTTCCCCAAATGGCTTTAATATTATTAGTTTACAAGCGTAATGTAGCTTTTTCCATATTCCTCATGATGTGCCCTTTTTGCTTTCCAAATCTCTTGGTATATATACTCTTCTCAAACATTTCAATGAACATATTTTGGAAAATTTTAAAACACAATTTGATTGCTGATATATTGCGCTTGTTGCTTTGTCGAGAGCCTTCTTTTGAAGATATAACGTGTGCGAATACCACCTGTTGTAAGTTGGCTTGATGAGGTATCCCCTGGCTGTTGTTTTAACTGAAATAAATACTATTAAGGAAAAACATAAACAAGACCAAATTTGAACCATAGATTTTCGGTTTAAAAATTTGATTTTTGATATTTGATTCTCTGCGAACGTCATTATTTCAGGTTGCTCAGTTGACTGCCATATCAGCCTTTTTAAATTAAAAGCGGTTGGCATTTGTTGTAGGTTTCTTGATTTCGACAGATTGTGAGCTACTAGAGCCAATGTTATTATTTGGGGATTATGGTCACTTTCTACTCGAGGAGCAACGTGATACCCACTAATTCCAGATGGTAAGTCCTTTGAGATAGTAATATAATCAATTATAGAATTTTGCCTTGAGGTTTTATATGGCGGCACACTTATTGTATTGTACTGAGGATCTTCTCGCAACATCATTATATCAATTTTTTGTGGTTGGGCACAGCATGCCTCGAATATGTCTGTACTTAATTTATCTGAAAAGTTCCTAGAGACCCTATGCATGTTTAAGTTGCCTGAAATAATTAGACTAGGTGCCGAATATTGATGTATCAAAGTTTTAATTATTTCCCAGAAGATGGTAAACTTGGTTATTTTAATCGATCTATTTGCGCCCAAGTAAAAGTTCAATAAAATAATTGGGGTTTGTAGGTGCATTTTAATACCTTGTAACCATATTATTTGAAAATCAATTTTCTGAGGCTTGGTATCTAGTTCCAATGAGACATAAATTGAAAGCCCACCTTTCGCTTGTCCATATGAAGATGAGTGAGTTGCAAAAATAGAGTGTTCTTGATAGCCAATGATGGCAGTATTTTCCACTTTCCAAGTTTCCTGGAATATTAAAATTTCTAAATTCTGTAAAAAGACTATTGTATCTCTTTCTTACAGCAGTCTGGAAAGACCATGGACATTCCAGGAGAAAATGTTGATATGCTATTGCGGTCTAACAGGACGGTTCAACCATCAGTCATTCCCCAAAGATCTACCCTTAATAAGGATTGTGGGTAACCAAGCCCAATCCTCGATTAGACCCGGCCTTTTTTAATTTGTTCACAAATATGTGTGCCTGAAATATAGCTTGTAATCATAATACCTGAGGTTAACATTGGATTTAATATTGGAACAATTGCTCCTTTTAGGACATTAGTGTTCACTACATGATTTCCAATGGTCGTAAAGCTTGACTGGTCACTCACCTTCGCAACTGGCCTAGGGAACAATAGGGTTGGATAGTTTATGTTGTTGCATTTCCTGATCTCTATCTCTCATTCTGAGAAGTATATGCCATTTTCCTTGATTTTATTGACAATATCTTCACTATGCCATGTACTACAGGTGATTTCTTGCGGTGAGATGGTGAGATCGTGTTTAAATTGAACAGAATCTAAAGAATCATGTGTTATATGAGCAAGCACCGGAATTGAGGCTATTAATTTTACCACAGTTAAGTAGATAATGTGGGTCCCTTAAATAGTACTGGGGGATGAAAAAGAGCTTTGCAGAAGAGGAAGGACACTTATCCAGATTTTAATTGTCATATTGTTATCGTACTTTGTGTCAACAAACGCCTAGAAGAATCTCCAGCTGAAGAAGATGCATTAAGAATGCAGTGATTTTCTAGGCTGTCTTTTTGCGATTATTTTAGACTTTTTGCTGATGGGAGAATGGAAGGCATTGTGGATTAGATATTTTATTTTGTTGATTAACCCCTTTCATGCTGATGATGGTCCCCGGCTGTCATGCGTCACGGTGGGCGTGTGCTGAGGACGGCTGGGGGCCATCATGATCCCGCCCACTCTCTAAATCGCCAGCACAGCGTGAAACTTCGCCACGCACGCAAGGGGTTAAATATTTTGCTTAACTTCTTTCCTTCCCAACAAGAGAGTCAACATATCTCAGCTAACTTGAAGGTGCCCTTGCTTATTATCTGAGCCGGGAGAATAGTTTGTTGATGCTCCACCACTGTGATCTCTAGAGGACTTTTCTATCTGATTTTCTAAAGTAATTGGCTCGACATGACTGCTTGATACGTCAATTGGATCTTTCTCCATAGCTTTTGCTTGTCGCATAACTGATAAGGTAGATATTAAGGTCGAGAGATTGGGTAGCTTTCCTTCTGTTTATCGGCCATACCTGATATAGCTAGTTTTTTTCTTTTGTTACGCACTTTTCTTTGCCATTTGCTTGCTCTTTTGGTAGCCTGGTTATTTTCGAAGTAGAGCATACATTTGTGATATTTACTGCTTGATTATCTTCACCATCTTGGGCTGATAATAGTTACATGGTTTCAATTCAATTTGTTTTCTCATGTACCGGAAGGTCCTGTATAATGCATGGTGATCCTGGTCCTACAATCGAGGTTTTGTTACTTGGAGCTTGCGGGATAAGTGGCATTTTTATTTGCTGCTGATCTTTATAGGGTTGATTCACGATGTGGTTAGGCCCCTCTTTTCCTGAACCAGCCGTAATTACGTTCTTCACTCTAAAACTTGTTGGAATATTCAGGCTGTTGATTATTTAGTGTCACAACATGTACATTGTCTATGGTCTGTTGTAATTGCAGGCTCTGTCTTTTGCTGCAAGGACATAAGTCTAACTTAGTCTCCTGGAGCCCTAACTATGCACTGGAGACTTTACATTTTATCAATTATGTGGGCACAGGTACCGGAAATCATTTGATAATCTCTGTCTGATTGGGCGTTCACAACTAAGTTAATCAATTTAATTACCTTAGAATCTATCCCGGTTACATAAAGAGCAAGTATATCGAGCTGCTCCACTTGAATGTTCAATTTATCAGAATGGTAATTTGGAGTCGTAGTTATCACATCCATGGTGTTAAGAAAGTTGCCCCATATTCCTGTCTTGGCCTGTATAGGGTCATTAGGGGAGTTGTCCTCCACAGAGGCATTTTCATACTATTTAGCCAAAAGAGAAAGATCTGCCGACTTGAGAGAATTATTCATAAAGTCTGCATTCTCTTCCTCACAGTGGCCTTGTGCCAGTGGTACACTCTCTATGACTATTTTCGAGTCGGTCGGTTTTAAGTCAACCTGGTCTCTTCCTGTTACTAGTATTCTGCTAAAAAGATCTCTTTCCTTACTACACTTTGGATGATTAAGGCTTGATTTGTCTTGAGCATTTTAGCCTATGATGTTTCCAATTGGATTACTTATGACCAGCTCTAATTCTGACTCAACAGTATCTGTTTAGGTGAGGATAGGAGTACCTCTTGGCTTATATTCAAAGCAATGCCAGATGATAGCTTGTTGTTCGGTTTTAAACTAAAATCAAGATCTATTACATCCGGGATAATAGGAGTGTTCTCATCTGTCAATGGTCCTTTCGGAGGTCCACCCAGGTTATATACAGCAGTTGGCTGGATTGTTGTTGGTAAAGTTCAGGAAGAATGCACTTGTGCTTTTACAGTCATTAAGTGGGAGCCCACCTTTGGGGTAGAGATTACACTGTTGTCTTCCTGTAATTTTCAAAAACATAGGGCCTTATTACGTTGTAGGCCGCTCGTGTGCTACTCAAAGGTGGACAACCTTGGAGCAACAATTTATACGCGGCCGTCTAGCCGCGGAGTATGCACCACCCCGTCATCCTTGGGGGTCACGGAAGCGAAACAGCAGCCGTACATGGGATCGAGGACGGGCCCACTTGCGGAGTCCATACAGGACTTGATTATGTGCTTTCCGCACCACACTTCCCAGAATGCACAGTCTCATTTGAACCTCCCATTGGTGGGTGTGTTATATGGAAAATGGAGAAGTGGGTTAGCAGTTGCGCACACCACTTCCGTTAAAGCCCCTGAAGAGAAGCATATGGAGCTTCGAAACGCGTCGGGCAGATCCATTACGGAGATGCATCTACAAGTGGATCCCCGTCCTTACCCATACATAAATCAAGCTGCTGCTCGTGTGCTACTCAAAGGTGGACAACCTTGGAGCGACAATTTATACGCGGCCGTCCAGCCGAGGAGTATGCACCACCCCGTCATCCTTGGGGGTCACGGAAGTGAAACAGCCGCCATACATAGGATCAAGGACGGGCCCACTTGCGGAGTCCATACAGGACTTGATTATGTGCTTTCCGCACCACACTTCCCAGAATGCACAGTCTCATTTGAGCCTCCCATTGGTGGGTGTGTTATATGGAAAATGGAGAAGTGGGTTAGCAGTTGCGCACACCACTTCCGTTAAAGCCCCTGAAGAGAAGCATATGGAGCTTCGAAACGCGTCGGGCAGATCCATTACGGAGATGCATCTACAAGTGGATCCCCGTCCTTACCCATACATAAATCAAGCTGCTGCTTGTGTGCTACTCAAAGGTGGACAACCTTGGAGCGACAATTTATACGCGGCCGTCCAGCCGCGGAGTATGCACCACCCCGTCATCCTTGGGGGTCACGGAAGTGAAACAGCAGCCATACATGGGATCGAGGACGGGCCCACTTGCGGAGTCCATACAGGACTTGATTATGTGCTTTCCGCACCACACTTCCCAGAATGCACAGTCTCATTTGAGCCTCCCATTGGTGGGTGTGTTATATGGAAAATGGAGAAGTGGGTTAGCGGTTGCGCACACCGCTTCCGTTAATGCCCCTGAAGAGAAGCATATGGAGCTTCGAAACGCGTCGGGCATATCTATTACGGAGCGGCATCTACAAGTGGATCCCCGTCCTTACCCATACATAAATCAAGCTGCTGCTCGTGTGCTACTCAAAGGTGGACAACCTTGGAGCGACAATTTATACGCGTCCGTCCAGCCGCGGAGTATGCACCACCCCGTCATCCTTCGGGGGTCACGGAAGTGAAACAGCAGCCGTACATGGGATCGAGGACGGGCCCACTTGCGGAGTCCATAGAGGACTTGATTATGTGCTTTCCGCACCATACTTCCCAGAATGCACAGTCTCATTTGAGCCTCCCATTGGTGGGTGTGTTATATGGAAAATGGAGAAGTGGGTTAGCGGTTGCGCACACCGCTTCCGTTAAAGCCCCTGAAGAGAAGCATATGGAGCTTCGAAATGCGTCAGGCAGATCCATTACGGAGCAGCATCTACAAGTGGATCCCCGTCCTTACCCATACATAAATGAAGCTGCTGCTCGTGTGCTACTCAAAGGTGGACAACCTTGGAGCGACAATTTATAGGCGGCCGTCCAGCTGCGGAGTATGCACCACCCCGTCATCCTTGGGGGTCATGGAAGTGAAACAGCAGCCGTACATGGGATCGAGGACGGGCCCACTTGCGGAGTCCATACAGGACTTGATTATGTGCTTTCCGCACCACACTTCCCAGAATGCACAGTCTCATTTGAACCTCCCATTGGTGGGTGTGTTATATGGAAAATGGAGATGTGGGTTAGCAGTTGCGCATACCGCTTCCGTTAAAGCCCCTGAAGAGAAGCATATGGAGCTTCGAAATGCGTCGGGCAGATCCATTATGGAGCGGCATCTACAAGTGGATCCCCGTCCTTACCCATACATAAATCAAGCTGCTGCTCGTGTGCTACTCAAAGGTGGACAACCTTGGAGCGACAATTTATACGCGGCCGTCCAGCCGCGGAGTATGCACCACCCCGTCATCCTTGGGGGTCACGGAAGTGAAACAGCAGCCATACATGGGATCGAGGACGGGCCCACTTGCGGAGTCCATACAGGACTTGATTATGTGCTTTCCGCACCACACTTCCCAGAATGCACAGTCTCATTTGAGCCTCCCATTGGTGGGTGTGTTATATGGAAAATGGAGAAGTGGGTTAGCGGTTGCGCACACCGCTTCCGTTAAAGCCCCTGAAGAGAAGCATATGGAGCTTCGAAACGCGTCGGGCATATCCATTACGGAGCGGCATCTACAAGTGGATCCCCGTCCTTACCCATACATAAATCAAGCTGCTGCTCGTGTGCTACTCAAAGGTGGACAACCTTGGAGCGACAATTTATACGCGTCCGTCCAGCCGCGGAGTATGCACCACCCCGTCATCCTTCGGGGGTCACGGAAGTGAAACAGCAGCCGTACATGGGATCGAGGACGGGCCCACTTGCGGAGTCCATAGAGGACTTGATTATGTGCTTTCCGCACCATACTTCCCAGAATGCACAGTCTCATTTGAGCCTCCCATTGGTGGGTGTGTTATATGGAAAATGGAGAAGTGGGTTAGCGGTTGCGCACACCGCTTCCGTTAAAGCCCCTGAAGAGAAGCATATGGAGCTTCGAAATGCGTCAGGCAGATCCATTACGGAGCAGCATCTACAAGTGGATCCCCGTCCTTACCCATACATAAATGAAGCTGCTGCTCGTGTGCTACTCAAAGGTGGACAACCTTGGAGCGACAATTTATACGCGGCCGTCCAGCCGAGGAGTATGCACCACCCCGTCATCCTTGGGGGTCACGGAAGTGAAACAGCCGCCATACATAGGATCAAGGACGGGCCCACTTGCGGAGTCCATACAGGACTTGATTATGTGCTTTCCGCACCACACTTCCCAGAATGCACAGTCTCATTTGAGCCTCCCATTGGTGGGTGTGTTATATGGAAAATGGAGAAGTGGGTTAGCAGTTGCGCACACCACTTCCGTTAAAGCCCCTGAAGAGAAGCATATGGAGCTTCGAAACGCGTCGGGCAGATCCATTACGGAGATGCATCTACAAGTGGATCCCCGTCCTTACCCATACATAAATCAAGCTGCTGCTTGTGTGCTACTCAAAGGTGGACAACCTTGGAGCGACAATTTATACGCGGCCGTCCAGCCGCGGAGTATGCACCACCCCGTCATCCTTGGGGGTCACGGAAGTGAAACAGCAGCCATACATGGGATCGAGGACGGGCCCACTTGCGGAGTCCATACAGGACTTGATTATGTGCTTTCCGCACCACACTTCCCAGAATGCACAGTCTCATTTGAGCCTCCCATTGGTGGGTGTGTTATATGGAAAATGGAGAAGTGGGTTAGCGGTTGCGCACACCGCTTCCGTTAATGCCCCTGAAGAGAAGCATATGGAGCTTCGAAACGCGTCGGGCATATCTATTACGGAGCGGCATCTACAAGTGGATCCCCGTCCTTACCCATACATAAATCAAGCTGCTGCTCGTGTGCTACTCAAAGGTGGACAACCTTGGAGCGACAATTTATACGCGTCCGTCCAGCCGCGGAGTATGCACCACCCCGTCATCCTTCGGGGGTCACGGAAGTGAAACAGCAGCCGTACATGGGATCGAGGACGGGCCCACTTGCGGAGTCCATAGAGGACTTGATTATGTGCTTTCCGCACCATACTTCCCAGAATGCACAGTCTCATTTGAGCCTCCCATTGGTGGGTGTGTTATATGGAAAATGGAGAAGTGGGTTAGCGGTTGCGCACACCGCTTCCGTTAAAGCCCCTGAAGAGAAGCATATGGAGCTTCGAAATGCGTCAGGCAGATCCATTACGGAGCAGCATCTACAAGTGGATCCCCGTCCTTACCCATACATAAATGAAGCTGCTGCTCGTGTGCTACTCAAAGGTGGACAACCTTGGAGCGACAATTTATAGGCGGCCGTCCAGCTGCGGAGTATGCACCACCCCGTCATCCTTGGGGGTCATGGAAGTGAAACAGCAGCCGTACATGGGATCGAGGACGGGCCCACTTGCGGAGTCCATACAGGACTTGATTATGTGCTTTCCGCACCACACTTCCCAGAATGCACAGTCTCATTTGAACCTCCCATTGGTGGGTGTGTTATATGGAAAATGGAGATGTGGGTTAGCAGTTGCGCATACCGCTTCCGTTAAAGCCCCTGAAGAGAAGCATATGGAGCTTCGAAATGCGTCGGGCAGATCCATTATGGAGCGGCATCTACAAGTGGATCCCCGTCCTTACCCATACATAAATCAAGCTGCTGCTCGTGTGCTACTCAAAGGTGGACAACCTTGGAGCGACAATTTATACGCGGCCGTCCAGCCGCGGAGTATGCACCACCCCGTCATCCTTGGGGGTCACGGAAGTGAAACAGCAGCCATACATGGGATCGAGGACGGGCCCACTTGCGGAGTCCATACAGGACTTGATTATGTGCTTTCCGCACCACACTTCCCAGAATGCACAGTCTCATTTGAGCCTCCCATTGGTGGGTGTGTTATATGGAAAATGGAGAAGTGGGTTAGCGGTTGCGCACACCGCTTCCGTTAAAGCCCCTGAAGAGAAGCATATGGAGCTTCGAAACGCGTCGGGCATATCCATTACGGAGCGGCATCTACAAGTGGATCCCCGTCCTTACCCATACATAAATCAAGCTGCTGCTCGTGTGCTACTCAAAGGTGGACAACCTTGGAGCGACAATTTATACGCGTCCGTCCAGCCGCGGAGTATGCACCACCCCGTCATCCTTCGGGGGTCACGGAAGTGAAACAGCAGCCGTACATGGGATCGAGGACGGGCCCACTTGCGGAGTCCATAGAGGACTTGATTATGTGCTTTCCGCACCATACTTCCCAGAATGCACAGTCTCATTTGAGCCTCCCATTGGTGGGTGTGTTATATGGAAAATGGAGAAGTGGGTTAGCGGTTGCGCACACCGCTTCCGTTAAAGCCCCTGAAGAGAAGCATATGGAGCTTCGAAATGCGTCAGGCAGATCCATTACGGAGCAGCATCTACAAGTGGATCCCCGTCCTTACCCATACATAAATGAAGCTGCTGCTCGTGTGCTACTCAAAGGTGGACAACCTTGGAGCGACAATTTATAGGCGGCCGTCCAGCTGCGGAGTATGCACCACCCCGTCATCCTTGGGGGTCATGGAAGTGAAACAGCAGCCGTACATGGGATCGAGGACGGGCCCACTTGCGGAGTCCATACAGGACTTGATTATGTGCTTTCCGCACCACACTTCCCAGAATGCACAGTCTCATTTGAACCTCCCATTGGTGGGTGTGTTATATGGAAAATGGAGATGTGGGTTAGCAGTTGCGCACACCGCTTCCGTTAAAGCCCCTGAAGAGAAGCATATGGAGCTTCGAAATGCGTCGGGCAGATCCATTATGGAGCGGCATCTACAAGTGGATCCCCGTCCTTACCCATACATAAATCAAGCTGCTGCTCGTGTGCTACTCAAAGGTGGACAACCTTGGAGCGACAATTTATACGCGGCCGTCCAGCCGAGGAGTATGCACCACCCCGTCATCCTTGGGGGTCACAGAAGTGAAACAGCCGCCATACATGGGATCGAGGACGGGCCCACTTGCGGAGTCCATACAGGACTTGATTATGTGCTTTCCGCACCACACTTCCCAGAATGCACAGTCTCATTTGAGCCTCCCATTGGTGGGTGTGTTATATGGAAAATGGAGAAGTGGGTTAGCGGTTGCGCACACCGCTTCCGTTAAAGCCCCTGAAGAGAAGCATATGGAGCTTCGAAACGCTTCGGGCAGATCCATTACGGAGCGGCATCTACAAGTGGATCCCCGTCCTTACCCATACATAAATCAAGCTGCTGCTCGTGTGCTACTCAAAGGTGGACAACCTTGGAGCGACAATTTATACGCGGCCGTCCAGCCTCGGAGTATGCACCACCCCGTCATTCTTGGGGATCACGGAAGTGAAACAGCAGCCTACATGGGATCGAGGACGGGCCCACTTGCGGAGTCCATACAGGACTTGATTATGTGCTTTCCGCACCACACTTCCCAGAATGCACAGTCTCATTTGAGCCTCCCATTGGTGGGTGTGTTATATGGAAAATGGAGAAGTGGGTTAGTGGTTGCACACACCGCTTCCGTTAAAGCCCCTGAAGAGAAACATATGGAGCTTCGAAACGCGTCGGGCAGATCCATTACGGAGCGGCATCTACAAGTAGATCCCGGTCCTTACCCATCCATAAATCAAGCTGCTGCTCGTGTGCTACTCAAAGGTGGACAACCTTGGAGCGACAATATATATATATATACATATATATATATATATATATATATATATATACATATATATATATATATACATACATATATATATATATATATATATATATATATATATATATATATATATATATATACACATATCAAAAACAGTCACCAATGCGTGTCACCTTCAATACAAGGATATAAACAACACCAGTACTACCAGTGTAATTGAGAAAAAGGAACCAATAAGGTTCATAACCAAATATAACACCCATGCATGGGAAATAAGAAAAAGTTTGAAGAAATTTTGGGAGGTGTTAAGAAATGATGACAACCTACGTGAGCATGTAGGGGAGTATCCATCCCTGACATTCCGTAAACCACGATCATAACAAGATTATATTTGCAGCAACATGATCCCTAGCCCCAAAAAAATCAATGAAATAAGGCTTTTGTTTACATGCAATCAATGTAAAGCATGTAAGTATAGTTGCAATCTCAAATCTATCGAAATTTGCAACAGTATGGCACCATTTACTATATAGAAACATGTGAATTGCAATACTGAATATGTAATTTATACCCTGAAATGCCCATGTGGTAAATACTATATAGGTAGTACCATTCATAAAGGGAAAAAGCGAGTCCTTGAACACCTTAGGGCCATCAACAAAAATGATAAAACTTATCTTGTTCCAAGACAGTTTCATGAGTTCCACAAAAGTAATCCTAATCTTGTGAGATTTGTTGTCATTGATTGTAGTCCACCGAGAGTCAGGGGTGGCAATAGAACAGCTGAGCTCAGGAGACTTGAATCCAGACTAATCTTCAGTTTTAACACAATGTCCCCAAATGGGCTTAATCTTGATGAAGAAATGTCTGTACATCTTTCAACTGTTTTATACTAATTGCTGCTATTTGCATCTCCCATGATTGAATTATGCGTATTGCTGTTTTTTAGATTTTTTTGTGTTTCATTAGATTTTATTTGTGCACCTTTTTGGGTTTTAATTACACCATCTCTATTTTCTGACTTTCTTTACAGATATCTATACAGGGAAGGGAAGCGTAGGTGTCAACAACATTACGTTTTTGAAAATACTGTCGTCTATGATGTACTTTCAGCATTATATACACCTGCCCACTGGGATGTAATACACATCTATGATAACACTACCATGATTGATAGAGAGATTGTAGGGCCCAATGGCCGAATGTTATTGGTTGCCATGTGAGCAGTAACAATGCATGTTATTTTTACCCACTTGGGTCTGTATGAGGGCTAGCTGCTAATAGAGTAATGGATTGTACTTTTTTCCACAACGTTATTATGCGATATTACTGTCGACCACTTGGTGTCTCGATGTTTAGAAATATGTAGGACCGTGTATACATCAACCCTGTTTATCAGAGCGACTGAACAGCTCAAAACGATCGTACTCGTACGTTTTTCTGTTACTGCCATTAAGAACATGATTTCGCATATCTATTGCCCGTGTGTTTAACTCTGAAACGCGTCAGACGCTAGTGTCAACTAAATAAATCGCACTTTGGATAGAGGCCACGGCTCCAGTGTTGTTTATATCCTTGGATTGAAGGTGACACGCATTGGTGACTATTTTTGAGGTTGTGGGGGTGGCTATCCCTGCTGTGAGCCCACCGTGCAAGAGGCTTGGGTTGAAGCCAATGTTGGTGTTTGGATATATATATATATATATATATATATATATGTATATATTGTTCGCTCTAAGTCCCACTGTATATGTATATATATATATATACAACACTCCGCAGGTGAGCAGAGGCAAGTCCTCGCCTCTTTCCCAGAATATACAGACATGAACCAGTTGAAATTAGAGCAATTTTTTTATTTTGTGCAGTTTTGCCGCCATAACGTTTCGGCTCACCAGAGCCTTGATCACATGACAACGTGAACCAATGAAACAACTCCTTATAAAGTACAAGTGCTAATTTTAAAACAGACCATGTGACTTCATTATGAATAGACATGAAAGAAATGTTTCGCCATGCATGTCGATGTAAACAGTATTTCAAATGAACATAACATGTATTTTAACCATTTCAATTCAAAAGGTTACTTAAAATTGCGCAAATAAACAAAAAATTTGCAAATACGCTATAGTTCAAATTTATGCTGTACACACCGTATTAGCCAAGAGGTACGATTGAATAAATGGATAAATGCCATTTCTATGTTTCGACCTCGTCAACAATCAAATAGTAAAGTGCAATAAATTCATGTATATGGATAAATCCAACAGTGCAATGAAATTTACAGATACATGCAATTATCACAAAAATTTGCAAATACGCTAAAGTGCACTCATTTGCTGTAAACATCATATTGGTTTCGAGGTACGATTAAATAAATGGATAAATGGCTTTACTATGTTATAACCGTCCTCAACAATCAATGTTAAAATGCAATAAATTCATATATATGAATAAATCCATCAGCGTAATAAAATGTACAGTGACACTATATACTACATACCATTACCCTGACAATGGTTGTTCTCCATCTAAGCCTAATTCGCAACAAATTATAATCGGATACATGTACCTACATCTGGATAGTGTCAGCATGATCACATGTGATCGCATGATGTAAAGCGCGGGCTTCTGTGCTTGTTTAAAAATTAGCTACCTGGGAGGGACAAATCCCGGGGTCTAAAATATTGCATTTGAAGCGGGGGCCGAGAAAAAAGGGGGTCCCAAAACGTGTTTTCCCCATGCAATTTTTCATAGGAACCATTCATCGCAGCTACAGTCCGAACGGCTGAACGGAATTACTCCAAATTTGGCAAAGAGGTAGTCCTCTGTTCCGACCCGTGCCTTTTGCTTAAATGGTGTAAATCCGTTCAGTAGTTCCTGAGAAAATTACAATTAAAAGAACATATATATCTATGGACTTGGTTGATCCGCGCATCTTGCGCGCACTCTAAGCGCACCGTCCCGATCATGCGCTGAATGCTAATTGGCTGTCAAGTGGTTGTCAACATTCGAAACCAGGAAGTATTGGCAGCCATTTTGTGCCTCGGTAGAAGCGAGGATCTAGAAATTAGTGGAACAAGTGTTCAAAACTTATAAAGGGGGCAGGTAAGAAATAGTTTGACCCTCTAGACCTGCTTAGGAGGTCCCACAAGGACCCTAGGGCCCCAAAAAATATATATATATATTTTAAAAACGGAGAAATGTGCGCTGGGTGCATGGATCCGCCGTTAAAAAAAAAAACGCGGGCTCCTGTGCTTGTTTAAAAATTAGCTACCTTGGAGGGACAAATCCCGGGGTGTAAAATATTACATTTGATGGGGGTTCAGAGGAGCCCTGTAGCCCTGGGATTGCCATTCCTTGGTGCTACAAAATAAATGGGTGAGGGAGCTCAAAGGTCCGTCTAAGCCCTTCGGGGCTTTTTATATTTTGGGAGGGGAGCCGCGTGGTCTCCATTCTGGAGCAGTCGAAAGTCCTGGGGAACGCCACCCTCCAGGAGCGACTCCTGCGGTGTCTTGGGGTGTCTACTCCCGGGACACTGCTGTTTGCTATGACAGGGCAGGAGTTGATGTTCCCGCTCCCTCATAGCAAACTTGAGGGCATATTAACAAGTGCCATTTCGCCGCAGTTTTTAAAAAAAGCCAAAAATGCGGTGAAGATTATATCGCCCTATTTACTAGGCGACGCTAAGATTCATTAACGCATGTTAGCAGTCGATTTGCTAATGGTTCGCTTCGTAATGAGTTGCAATGTAGGCATTCCCAGTGGCAAGGTAGGTGTTCCTATGACAACATAACATGGAAGAGGGAGGTATGACAACAGCGTTGTATTTACGAGGCGGCTATGGATTTGAGGATCAATAGCAAAACTCTTGGTAATTGCGGTTTATGTCGGATCGTAACATTTGTTCTGAAGTAAACTTGAGCATGTTTAATATGCGAGGTGGATTGATATGTTAATTCCACAGTCTTATATTAATAAGCTTTTCACTTGCAAACATGAATTTTATCGTTAAAAAAAATACACATACTACTAATTTTTATTCTTCCTCGGGATCCCATCCCATGGGCGTATTTTCAACGTTGGGGGCTGTGGGTGGAGGCCCAATGTCCCTACGGTGCTAGTCAGCTCCCTGCATCCTTCGGAAGCCGCCATTACTTTTCCACAATGGGACCTGCTGATATACAGCTCCCCGTGGGGAAAAGCATTCTGCTTTGCATTTTAAAAGAGAGAGTAGGTTTTCTTTTTCTCCCTTTCAAAATGCAAACAAGTTTCCTATGGCAGGGTGGGAGCCTCGGCTCTCACCCTGCCATAGCAAACAGCAGTGTTGAAAAAATCTTCTGGTAATACAACAAAGGATTTTGAAGTCCATTATTGCAGTTTTAGCTGTAGTTTGCTGCCGTTAAAGCGGCAATCATTTTAACGCCGTTCTTGTAAATATGCCCCTAAGTTTTGTAATGTCGACAATCCTGTCTCCCATTTAAATAGGCACAAGGTATTTAGTGAAGTGCACACTGTGAATCGTGAATGATAAAGAATTGCCCATTGTTGATTACAGAGTAGGTAAATTGTACATGGGGTTTTGTAACGTCAGTGGCTATTCCTCGAGCCCGCTCTTGAGGTTAATTCGAAGAGTTGTGTACTTCTTTTGCTCGTAATGTACATAGGGGCAGATTTGCAAGTCCTTTGCACCACTATTGCGTCACTTTTAACATGGGAAACGTGACGCGAAAGTGGCGCAAGGGGCTTGTAATTCTGCCCCACAGTGTTCTGTCATCACAGTTTGCTTTCCCCTCTGTCATGTAGAGGATCCTGGGTAAATATAACAGCTTCTGTACAGCCAGCACCTTTCAACCCTACCCCCAAGCTGCTTACTGCTTGTTACCATAGTAACAGTTCATGGAACACTTAAGTAAGCACACAGGTCACAAGTTCACCGCACATTGTTGCAGGGTGAGGACCTTCGCTGTGGCAGAGTCTTTTCTCTTTTTATTATTTATAGTCTTACGCTGGAGTTGCGTACGTTGGAGCTGCCCCCTCCACTTCTGCTTCAAGGGGGGGGACAACACAGCTACATGACCAAGATATTCCCCAATGTCTGAGATAATATGGTTGCGTCCACTGTGCAGTACCCTACACGTATCAATAGTATATCTACACACAGAAAAGTTTTTGGTGTGTATAGTGAGTTGTGTATAGCATGTCATCGGTAGTGTTAGCATTGTGTACATTATTGTTGAGGTGCGAGTTCCTTCCCTTATACATAGTTGATTGCCACATCTCTGAACATTGAGCTAGTGTGCTGTTGAGGTGATATATTATTTTGGGAAGGTATGTTGTCCTGTTTTGCGCTGCCTCTGAAGTAGTAGAGGGGGAGGGGTCAGTAGGGGTGGTTGTAGTGGTGGTGGCCCTAGGTGTTGTGATTTTGTTGGGTGTTGGAAGTGCATAATTAGTACCTCTATTACATATGTGTCTTTAGATATGGGTGCACGTTGTATGTAATTCACACAGTACATAGTCGACTTCCTTACACTAGTTAAATGTTGATATTAATTTGTTAGTGGTAAATGGAACTATCACCTGTTTTTTTAGGTAGCATTGTAGATTTGGTTTGCTGTTGAAAGTATGGGAAGTGGTGTTTGTTTTTGTTTTTTTCTACGAGAACGCCTAGTTTGTATATTAATAACGTTAGTTGTGGTTCTGGTTTGAGGCTATTTTCTTGGAGGAAGGAATACATTGAAGAGTGGTAATATTTGCAGTTTTTACTATGTTGACAACGGGATGATAGTTAAAAAAGATTTTAAAAAACAGATGTGCTTAATGAACATTATAATTAGAAATGAGCATTTAAAAAACCTTTGAAATTTACTGAAAAAAACATAGGTTTCAGGCCGTTTATAGTTAGGAATGATCATTTAAAAAACCCTAGAAATTCACAGAAAAAATGATAGGTTTCAGGCAGGTTATAGTTAGGAATTATTATTTTTAAAAAACATAGAAATTCATTGAAAAAACAGGTTTCAGGGATGTTCTAGTTAGCTGGACATTTCACTCATACAAAACCATTGAAATGCCTCCGTTATAGTTAGTTGTACTAACTGTATTTCTCGGGCCCGCAATGCACTGGTAATGATATCACATATTGCATCATTCATGACATGGTCAGTGACATCACTGATGACATCACTGATGACATCACTGATGACATCATCCAGTGAATGTGTCTGTGCAACACTAGGGAAGCGTTGGACTGAGGAGGGGTAACATTTACTATTCCCACTCCAGTTTGTGCAAAGTAGGGAAAGAGTTGGACCCAGTACGAGCAATCGTATGGAAAGCGCTAGACTCAAAAAGGGTCAAATTTACTATTACCACTCCAGTCTGTACAACTAAAGGGAAAGCGTTACTAAAGGGAAAGCGTTAAACTCAGGAGGGGTTACATTTACTATTCTCACTCCAGTCTGTGCAACACTAGAGAGAGAGAATAGTTCACTTTAATAAAACAACTTATTTTAACAAATCTATTAAATAACAGAAAATATTTAGATTGAAAAATTATGTTTACATTTCAACAAAAAAAACTAATTACGTAATTATTACATTTTATAAATAATTACTATCAATTAAAACTAATAACATTAAAAAGCATAACACAATTAGTATATTACAAAATAAATAAAAACATTTTAAATACATGAATACATAATTTGACATTTATCCCTCTACCTCTACTAACTAAACAATACACACCTAAAATATAACTTAACAAACAGGATAGTACCTCAATTTACATCATTATCAATTAAATAATGAACTACAAATTATACAATTAATTATAAAAAAATATTTCTTCATTAACTTCCCTTCAAATCCAAAAAATCCACTCCTAAATCATATATATTTTGACAATTATAATATTTACTCAATTTACATAATTAATTATCAACAATGTTTAATATTTAACTAGTAATTATATTAAACTTCCCTCCCTTACCCCTACAAACAATTTATATAAGTATCAATTAAATAATGATTATTAATTACCAATAATTAATTATAATTATTTTACTTCCCACCTTGTACCCCTACAAACCCCACAATGTGCACCTAAAACATAACTTAAAAAATAAATTAAATAATTCACATAATTAGTTATCAATTAAATAATGAATAATTAAAAAATGACCAATTATATTTAATTTACTTCCCACCCTGTAACCCTACAAACCCCACAACTTAACTTAAAAAATAAATTGATTACATAATCTACATTTTTATCAATTACATAATTAAATAATTGATTATTAATTGATTATAATTAATTTGCTTCCCACCCTGTATCATAACCAATTAAAACATATACTAAAATACATAAAAAATTATAAAAAAAACAATATTATTCGCAATATTTAGGTAACTAATAGTTAATTAATTATTTGATTTAACTTCCTTCCCTTACCCCTACAATTTATATAATTATTAATTACATCATTTTTTATTGACAATAATTAATAATTAATTATAATTATTTTACTTCCCACCCTGTACCTCTACAAACCACACAACCTGCACCTAAAACATAACTTAAAAAATAAATTAAGTAATTTACACAATTAATTATCAATTAAATAATTAAAAATTAAAATAATTAATTATATTTAATTTACTTCTCACCCTGCCCCCCTACAAACCCCACAACCTGTACCGAAAACTTAACTTAAAAAATACATTAATTACACAAGTGACATCATTATAATTAAATAATTAAATTATTGATTATTTATTAATTATAATTAATTTACTTCCCACCCTGTACGATAACCAATGAAAACATATAATAAAATACATAAAAACTATTAAAAAACGAGATTATTCGCTATGTTTTTGTAAACGATATTAACATAGATATTAACAACACAGATAGTATTGTAGTTTTGTAAATTATATTCATAACAGATAATTTTGTCATCGATATAACTTACCTTACAAAATCGATATTCTTGTCAATGATATTTCTGCATCATGATATTTGTGGGTCACAATTTTAAAAATTCAATATTTCTGCATCTCGATATTCTTCACTCGATATTTTGTGCGAAAACCTTTCCTTTATACAGGTCTGCACTATATTAAAACACACAATTATAAAATTGTACACACCTACTCACAGTTCTCATGAGACTGTCTGTTATAGTGTAAACATCCAAAACACTACAAGATGTTGATTGTCAGAGAGTAGGTGTATTGGCCACAGTCTCTAACAGCTTCAGGCATCAACTGCTGAGGTAAAATCTTTACTCATTAGTCCTTCACCCTACATTCCACATTCCTAAGCACTAGCACCCGGAATTTGGAATGCAGTATGAAGAGCACATCACCACAACATCTCCCTCCTTATAAACATAACAGAATACAAGTACATAATAAATACATAAATATGAAATTACTTTGGCATTTGTATACTATTCAAAAGTATTGATCTATCCATTTTACACATAATATCTTGCTGGTAACAGACCTTCACATCACTTAGGGTGACTTATGAATGAATGTTTTAGGACTTGCATGTCCGTCCTGCTTAGCAAAACCATCAACTGATGGGTCGGAGGATGAAACATCCACACCTTCATGCTTGCCCTCACCCAGCTTTACTACTGTGCTTTTGTTTAACCATTTACATGTTTTTGCATGGACAGCATTCGTGGAGACTGCATTTGCCTTCACTGGAGATCTAAACTTGGATTTACCTTTGACAACATGAGTAGGCTAACATCTATCTAGTCACCTACCTTAATTTCACTCCTGATCTCCTTAACCTTGTGTATAGCATCATATCCCTACTTCATTTTGTCTTGAACTGCTTATAATCTGAGCTGTATGATCTTGTTCACAGCATAAACAAAGTCAGAGATGTTACATCTGCAAGATATTGATTAGAGGCGAGGGTGCTCAGCCTAACTTGCAAAAGGGTAAAGGGCCAAGTGCAGAAAGTTCTATTTTGCAAGGATCTTACTGTAGGGTAGAAAACAATGCAATCATTGGAGATCGTTGGATACTGAATGCAAAGCTATATAAGAGTCTTGCAATAGAGTTAAAACAATGCATGCATTATAAGACATTGGGTATATGGGAAGGACAGATTGGTCAGCATGAAAGGGAATTGGAGAGGGCAGACTGCCTAGTTCAATTTCTTTAAAGTGCATGGTATGCCAGTCTTTGACATTACTAAAGTTCCCATTTAAGGCGGCAGCATAGGCAGTGTCTTATGAAGATTGGATCAAAGTACCATAGTCCGTTCAGCTGTGATGCAGTTTGCAAACTGGTTGGCCTTCCTTTTTATGGTCGTTTCGATGGTGGATAGATATTTTACCAGGCGGCAGCTTAGTTGGACAAAGTATGATGGGGGAAGGGCCATTGACAGGGAGGAAACTCATTCAGAGTAAGGGCATCAGTCTAAGGATCCTAATAGGGGTCTGCTATGTGAGAACTGGGGAGGGAGCTCAGAATGAATACAGCAGTCTGTTAAGCTCCCTTCATAGTGTGCATGTTTATAGTCTTCATCTGCTTGGGCCCTGAATGATTCCAATTAGGCATCAAATGTCAAAGTGATTAGATGATTCTTGAGCCCAAGTAGTCCTCCCTATGCAATGCATGCCTCTCTGCTCATGCCCAGTGAAAGATCTCCTCCCGCCAACTGGCTCACTGTGGGGTGTAAGCAGACTTCCAATGTCTAGAGATTTGTAGTTTGGCCAATAGAAGGGCCAAATCCATAAAATGGGATAAGGTTTATTCTGTTTAGGGCACAGGTGTAAGCCCAGTAGGCAGTGTTCTGCAGGTTTCCAGTGGCTGGTGCCTGCCAATCTTACCAAGGACTGGGGCAGGAACAGACTAATTTGCATATAGCCAGGTTCTGAACTGGGATGGTGCAGTGAGCTAAAAAACGGTGTTGGATCTAGCCCTGATCTCTTGACTGGGTGAGAGTATTCTGCTTAATTCAGAAACTCTGTCTATCACCACCCCTTGTTGTTAAATATTTTGTCCACCCTAAGCGTGGAAGGGTATACTCAGATGTGAGTCCCTTGCTCATTGCACCATCAGGATTCAAGCAAGCCGGGCCGACGACGGCTGAAATGCCAGAAACCGGTCCCCGGAAGCTTGTTTCCTTCCCAGTGCAAGAATTGGCTTGGTAGTTTGGTTTGCCCCGTTCCCATCATGCACTGGGGCAGGAACAGACTAATTTGCATATAGCCAGGTTCTGAACTGGGATGGTGCAGTGAGCTAAAAAACGGTGTTGGATCTAGCCCTGATCTCTTGACTGGGTGAGAGTATTCTGCTTAATTGAGAAACTCTGTCTATCACCACCCCTTGTTGTTAAATATTTTGTCCACCCTAAGCGTGGAAGGGTATACTCAGATGTGAGTCCCTTGCTCATTGCACCATCAGGATTCAAGCAAGCCGGGCCGACGACGGCTGAAATGCCAGAAACCGGTCCCCGGAAGCTTGTTTCCTTCCCAGTGTAAGAATTGGCTTGGTAGTTTGGTTTGCCCTGTTCCCATCATGCACTGGGGCAGGAACAGACTAATTTGCATATAGCCAGGTTCTGAACTGGGATGGTGCAGTGAGCTAAAAAACGGTGTTGGATCTAGCCCTGATCTCTTGACTGGGTGAGAGTATTCTGCTTTATTCAGAAACTCTGTCTATCACCACCCCTTGTTGTTAAATCTTACCAAGGAGGCATGCATTTCAGCCCAGTAGGCTTTGAGGGAGAGGCACACCCAGAGCATGTGCATAAAGTCTGCCTGGTCACGGTGACATCTGGACAGCTGGGGCACTGCAGGAAAAATCCTATGCAATATGTGTTGCGTGATATAAGGCCTGTGTAGTAATGAAAATTGTATAAACTTAAATCAGGAGTTTCAGGGGATCTTGGTGTGGTATGCTGTCACTCTTTATCATGTAGGTGGTAGGGAGATAGATAGGTGTGAACGCAGTCCTTTATGCAGCCATTTGACCAAGTGCCTCCCAGCCTCCATTTGGTACACTGCTTGGATCAAGGAGTGTTGTCAGGTTTGGCGCCTGAGGAGGCCATGTGTATAACGTGAAATGGAAACAGATTGAAACCGAAGCATTTGTATTCCAAATGTATCAATACCAATTTAGTGTTATTGAGGGAGCACTGTTTATGGTGTATATTATTTTCAATACCAATTTAGTACATGAGACATAAACAGGTCATGTTAGAGCGGAGTCATGCATTCATGTGGTAAATTATTCCTTTATTTTTCTCGGAAACCTTAAATCAGTCAGCCCATCCTATGTGTTTCATCCATAAGGACTTCATCGGGCTTATGGTAATATCTGTGCGCAGCCCTGAAAATCTAATCTGTCTGTTCACCCAGGTCGAAATAGTTGTCATCATTGTAGATGACAACTATTGTCGAGTATCACCATATAAATAAAGGAGTGTCCACTCAATCAGTACAGTTGAATGTGCAACATCCTGACAAAAGGATTTGTTTGATGGAATGTGGATAATTCTATCCAAGCCAATGTGCAAAATCATGAGAAGTGAAATGGTTGCATGTGTTAAGAAGAGGGAGGTGGGCAAGTCGTGGTTTTGGGTTAGTTCTTGATGGGACATTAGTACTTTATTGGCAAATAGATCTCCCAGAGTGTGGATGCAAGAAGACTCCCAAGGTTCTAGTTTAAGGTAGGTGAGTGGGCCCATAGGTGCCGGTAACATTCAAAGAGGTATATTTGGGGCATAATTCAAGGCGTTCTTTTTGTATTTTAGGGTCTGTCCCCAGTACGTTAGGGCAGTACTTAAGAGTAGTGTTAGGCACGGAGGAAGAAGCACACCAGGTAGCAGTAGGGCATGTAGTGTACCATGTCGCATCATTCGGGAAGTATAATCTCTTTCGGTGGGGTAAAAGCCTGCCAACCAGTACGTCAACCATTGCAGTTGAGCGGCATAACAGTACGCCTGAAAATCAGGGTGCCCATCCCACTCTTGTCTGGGAGTAGCTGTAATTGTGTCAGGCCCACTCTGTGCCTCCCTGTGTCCCATATGAGATCAGTGAGTGGAGTGTTAAGATGTCTAAAGTAAGTCATAGGGACCACTATAGGTAGGTTTACGAAAAAGTACAACAGTTGAGAGAAAGCATCACAATTTTAGAGAGTGCCAGTCGGTCCATTACTGCCAGAGGAAGTAAAAGACCCAGAACCAGACCTGTGATCGGAGAGAGTTGATTGGTTACCGTCTAGCTAGTCAGCTGGGGACCAGCAGATCTGCACTTCCGAGATAACAAAATGTATGGGAGGTAACTCTAATAGCAGAGGTGCCCAGTGGTAATGCATCGCCCAGGACCCCTTCTTTAACCCCTTCGGCGCTGATGACGAGCTGAGCTCGTCATGTAACGCGGCTTTTAGAAAAAAGCCGCATAGCGCGAAAATCGCCGCAGCGCGCATGCGGTTAAACGGAAGGGATAGGATCTGGTATGGTTCACTCGGAGACAGTCAAGATCTAGATCTAGATCTGAGCAGGCGGTGAGTTGTGTGAAGTTCATAGTCGAGTTACATAGATAAAGTATAATGTCATCTGCATACAGGGATATGGCATGTGTTAGAATTGGGGGACTCTAGTTGGCACAGGTTGGTACTTGTGACAAATAGGGACCCTCTCCTCTAGTCAGGGTAAGGGGGTACACTCCTTAAATAACCCCTGCTCACCCCCTTGGTAGCTTGGCACGAGCAGACAGGCTTATCTCAGAGGCAGTGTGTAAAGCATTTATGAACACATCCAGTAATCAAGTGACAACACTACAAATGAACACCACACAGGTTGTATATTTATAAAAATAAGTATCTTTTATATAGAATTACCATAAGACCATAAACGACAAAAATAATCCACAATACTATTAGAAATCCAGAGTTCTTGTTAAAAAAAAGGCTTAAATCAAAGTTCGGTGTGAGTCGGTAGCTCTGTCCGGCTACAGCGTTGCTGAAATAACACAGAGTCTAACAAATCCTGTGGACCACGTCAGTCCGGGCCCACTCAAGTGTTGACAGACTCGGCCACAGTACCTTTACTTGATGCGGCAGGCATGGGCGTGAGAGCCGGTTTCGGCGTTCGTCGCGTTTCAGAAAAGAAAGCGTTGCAGATGCGTTGTCCCTCAATGTGGAATCAGTGGGTTAAAGGAGTACGTTGCAGGGAGAGACGGTGCTTCATTGCGGTGCTTGCAGCTTGCGGTGTGGCAACAGAGCCGGAGTTCGGGAGCTGGCATTGATCAGTCCAGACAGCGGTACGAGTCGGGCGGTGCATCGCGAATCGTGCGAGCGGTGCCCAAATCCGATGTGTTCACAGGACTCGAAGTCAGCAGCTGTGACTGTGTCGGTCAGACCAGTGCGAGTTGGTGTAGCGAGGCATTGCACGTCGCGGTGTCCACAAGTCGCGGTGCAGGCAACGGCTCGGTGACGGCATCAGGATGGAGTCGGTGAGCTCAGAGCTTGCGTTGTTCGATGAGGTTGTTGTTCGATGCGGTGCCTACAGGGTACCGGGCAGGTTGTGAGAGTCAGTCACAGATCCCTGCCTCTGTAGCCACTGAAACAGCGTTTCCAGCAGCAATCCACAAAGGCTGGTGAAGTCTACTGGTCCTGAGACTTCGTCAGGGGGCAAGCTCTTTTCCAAGCCCTTGGAGATCCTTCACAAGTTGAAAATAATGTACACATAGTTCCTTTCTCCTTCCTTTGGCAGTCAGGCAACCACTGCAGGCCAATCCCTCAAGCAGCACTTCAGCTTAGGGATAGTCTCTCCTCAGTTTCTTCAGGTTCCTCTCCTCAGCAAAGGTTTCTTCTTGTAGTCCAAAAGTGATTTCATTTCTTGGGATCAGGGTCCCAATACTTATACCCCAAAATCCATTGTCCTCTGGGGACAGAGGGGCATTTGCCCAGTCCAAACCATTTCTGGAGCACTTTGTTTACATGACTCCTTCTTTCCTTTCACAGTGCAGGGCAGAGAGATCAGACGCACCACAGGGGTGGAGCCAGCACTGTGGGGGGCAGGCACAGTCCTATTCAGGTCCCTGGTGCAACTCCTCCCACCCATCTTGATGCAGGTCTCTCTATTCACCACTGGGCTGACTCATTCTGTCTCCTGGAATCCCCCAGCCCTGTCACTGAAACTCCAGACAAGGAATACACAACCTAGCAGAGGCAGGCTTTGGATAGTTAGACAAGAAAATACCTACTTTCTAAAAGTGGTATTTTCAAACTCCGAATATTAAAACCAACTTCACTAACAGATGCATTTTATCATTCTGAGTTCAGGCATACTAAACTCGAATTTCTACCATGTTCCTGAGTCAGTTACGATTATAAAATGTAATAATCTAACTGCCCATTCTGGCCTATGGACAACAGGTAGCCTTGTAATAGTGAAAAACGAAAATGCCTGTAATTCACTATTACGACATGCCACACACATCAGGGCTTGTCCTTCCTTATACTTACAATGCACCCTGCCCTTGGGCCTACCATAGGGGTGTCTGATATGAAGAAAAAAGAAGGTTTAGGGACTGGCAAGTGGGTGAACTTGCCCAGTCAGCATGACAGTACCAGACTGCACACAGGCTCTGCAATGGCAGGCCTTAGACACATTTTACAAAGCTGCTTCTGTGGGTGGCACAATCGGTGCTGCAAGCCCACCAGCAGCATTTGGATTTACATGCCCTGGGCACACTCAGTGCACTGTACTAGGGTCTGACAAGTAAACCAAACAAGCCAATCATGGAATCACTAATTCATCCATTAATTTATAATAGGGAGATCATATGCACTTTAGCACTGATCAGCAGTGGTAAAGTGCCCAGAGTCATAAAACCAACAAAAACAGGTCAGGACAAAATACAGGAGGAAGGCAAAAAGTTCAGGGATGACCCTGCAAAAAGGGCCAAGTCCAACAGCATGACACTGTGGCCCCTGCATTATACCCCAACTGTCGGCTATTTGTCTGAGATCCTGCACTAGGGATTCCAAAGTGAGTACAAATAATAGTGGAGACAAGGGGCACCCTTGTCTGATGCTTCTGTAGACTGAACGGTGGATGATATATAGGTTCCGGTTCGTGCCTGTGCAGTTGGGTCCATGTATAAAAGTTTGATCCATTTAATATTGTTGGGGGAATGCCAAGTATGGTCAAGGTGGCGAACAAATATCTCCAGATAAGGGTATTGAATGCTTGCTGGAGGTATATAGAGAGACATCCCACATTCGGGTAAGTAGATTTAGCAGCCTCCATGACACGATGGAAGTGTCTAATATTTAGGGAGGTGCTACGATGGGAAATTAATCCATTCTGATTAGCGTGGACTAAGTCTGGGAGTAAGGGAAACAGTCTGTTCACCGGGTTTTTGCTCAGTATTTTGCATTCTGTCAATATTAATGATAGTGGCCTACAGGAGGACATGTCCTCTGTGTCACTGCGGGTTTGGGTAGGGATGTCACTAGGGCTTGATGGGTTGTGGGCGGGAGGGTGCCCAGCTCTAAAGAGGTATTGGACAACTTGTCTAAATGAGTCACCAGGTGGGCAGCAAAAGTGGCATAGAATTCAGAGACAAACCATCTAGTCCAGGAGTCTTATTGTGGGTGAGTTCTGCTAGTGTACTATGGATTTCTGCCTGCGTCAAGGGGGCTGCAAGGTCCACACGGCATGACCATGGCACTTGAGACAGGTGCAGTCCATCCAAGAAAGTTTTCAAGTGCAGTAGGGGAGGGAGACGGGTGAGGTCCATAAAGATGGGCATAGTAGTCTCGGAAGCTGTTATTGATATCTAGTTGTGTCCTATGTTGGGTCCCAGTGGGCACGTGTTTGGATAGTGGGAGTGCAATTGTGGACAGATCATACTTGCTAAAAGTGCATGGGCTTTGTCCCTTTTGGTGTGCAACCTCTTAGTGTATGTATTGTGGTCAATATTTCTCAGGCGTTCCAACAGTTCTGCATAACAGATACAATGGAGGCATCATGTACGGCCTCCTGCTCTAGCAGTCTCAACTGTGTTTCAGTGGAAGTAAGCTCCCTCAGGACCGAGTGTTGTGCCCCGGCCGTTGTGGATAAAGACACCCCCACATGACCATCTTGAACGCTTCCCATTCAGTCAGAAGCAATGAAGAAGTGTTAGCATTTTCAGCAAAATAATTGGTGATGGCAGTAGTCAGAGAATCCTTAAACACTGCATCCTCCAGATTAAGGGACTATAACCGCCAGGAAGGGACCGGGGTGGGAATGCCCCAGGACATTATGATCTCCAGAGGGTTGTGGTCAGACAGGGTTTTTTCCAGATAAGTGGAATGGTGATGCCCGGGAGCATATGGGAGGGGCAAAAAATGTGATCAAGTTGGGAATGTAATTTGTGTGAGGGGGAGTAAAAGGAGTATTCAAACACACCTGTTTTCAGTTCTCTACACATGTCTGTTAGTGACCATGCTCGGGAGCATATGGGAAGGGCAGAAAATGCAATCAAGGCGGGAATGTAATTTGTGTGGGCAGGAGTAAAAGGAGAATTCACGCATGCCTGTGTTCAGTTCTCTCCACATGTCTGACAGTGGCCATGCGAGAGGCAGAAAATGCGGTCAAAGCGGGAATGTAATTTGTGGTGGGGGAGCAAAAGGAGTATTCACACATGTCTGATAGGCACCAGCCTGATGCCCAGTCTTTAAGTGCCTTCGCCTGCTGAACTAGAGTGGCACTTGGTAAGATGGGAGTGGTCCAGCTGTGTATCCATTACTGCAGTGAAGTCGCCCCCAATGACCCACAGCAATTGGGACCATTCGGACAACCTGAAAGAGAGCTGTGAGAGGAATATGTCTTGGGCATAGATAGTACTCAGCACTAAAGGTCGACTGTCTAGGGTCCCGTTTACAAACACATTTTGACCATTGAAATCTGTTCTGGTATCCGCTACATCAAACGGCATTCCAGCCTGTATCCAGATGCTGCGCCCCTCGCAAAGGCCGAAAAGGCAGTGGTGAACAGCTGCCCTCTCCATTTCATTTGACATATGGGACTCAGTAGAGGAAAGGCGAGTTTCCTGTAGATGAACTACGTGGGCCTTTCGTCTGTTAATTTGGGAATTAACATGGTGCTGCTTGTGGGCAGACCCCATCCCTCTGACGTTCCACGTCAATAGAGTAAAGGTATGTAATATTGTTGACATTTATGAATCAATTGAAACAGTGATAGAATCAGGATAAGCCCCCTAACCCCCACCTCAGACATGATGCAATCCTAAGCACATGACAGTTGTAAAACACCCACACACAACTCCCAAAAGTTGGGTCAATTGAGGAACGTCCATTCAACCAATAAAACCAGCATTTGTCAGGGGACCATAAAATGGAGCTACCACCCTGGGGGGGGGCAGGGGGTGGCCATGGAAATCAGGAGATCAGACATTAAAGCAAGCAAGTTTAGTCTATACAAGGGTGTCTTTGGATTTAAATCGAAAAAGAAAGAAGAACCACATTAGTGTATAGAATAAACATCAGATACCATACGTGGGTCCAGTGGAAGATGAGAATGATCTGGGTCAACAGTTGTGTCCTCCTAAAAGTGCAGGACACAAGTCTTGAACCAAGTGATGGCCACTGGAGCATCAAATCAAATTAGCCAATGTTTGCGGCATCACCAGAGGGAAGACAGCTCTACTCATGTTGGAATCAGAATCCGAGATAGCTGTACTGGATGAACTGGTCGGGGACTGTGGCTTTTCCCCCTTCCGCCCAAAGTCACAGTCTTGATCACTGCACAATGTCCCTGCAATGCCTGTTGAAGAGAGTGAACAGCCTGGAATACAGCCGTCTTGGGGCATCCATCCGGTGATGTCATTAGTTTTGGGACCTTGTGATGAGGCCTGGGATGGGGTGTGACGAGTGTTTGGGAATTGTGTTTCAAGTCAGTCCCAAACTGATTCTGAGGTGTCGAAGAATAAGGTGTGCTGATCATGGACCACTCTGGCAATGCAGAAACATAAGGGCATATGAGTTGCCACTTAGCAGCGAGAAACGAGGATCACCTATGTTGCACAGCCAGTGTATGGTTGGGGAAGAGAGACACCACAACATTGTCCACTTGTATCGGAGCAATTTCTCTGGCTTTTCGGATCACTGTGTCTCGGTCCCTGAAATTCAGGATGTGGGCCACAATGGGCCTGGAGGGCACCCTGGGAGCCGTTGACAGGTGGGCACCCTGTGCACCCTCTACACCGTAAAGACGTCTGACAGTCCCTCTGGGGCCCCTACAGTTTTCATCCAAGTTTCAATAAACAGCGCGGCATCAGGCACTTCAGTGTCCTCAGGAAGTCATATGATGTGCACATTGTTGTGTCAGGCTATACCTTCCGTATCTTCAGCCCTGTAGTGGAGAGGGTATATTTGGGAACGTAAGTCCTCCAGGTCATTAGCACGAGCCTTATGTTGAGGGACCAGGGTCACAAGGTTAGTCTCTGTGGCCATGACTTATTAGTAAGTTTGAGATGATCTCTTCAACAGGTCTCACAGGCAGGAAGTCGGGATTGGGTCAGGACCCCCAGGAGAGGGACGACTGAATATCATGCCAGTAGACAGGAGCTACAGGAGCCTTCACAATCTAGTAGGCTCAAGGGACCAACAGGAGGGACAGAGCTGGTGGTTAGAGTCAGTAGCAGGGCGCTGGGTGCTGGAGTCGCACATTGAACATACAATGGCAGCGAGATGAGTACACACAATATAATCAGCATAGCCCAAGTGGTTAGCCCCAGCACTCTGCAGGTGCCACTGCAACTCTGAAGCAGTTCCCCTGATTGTGTTCCCTCTCACTACCTTGATAAGCAGCACCTTCCGGGGGAAGGAACAGCGTAGCTTGCAACATGCAGGTATGGGGGCTCTGAATCCATCCCATCACACTACTTAACTTGAGCTACCCCCGAGGTTTCAGTGGCTACCGGGGCAAGGAAGGCTAGGTGCCCCACTGCAGAGCACTGATACAGGCAGCATGGAGCACAAGTGTCTGGGCCAAGGGTATCAGCAAACAGGAGCAGGCAGTAAAGTGTGGGACCCCAGACCGGTGTGAAAATTTGATAGGCACAGTGTGGAGTTCTCAGGGAATTGAGGCCTGCAGCAATAGATAAGCCCCCAGGGCCGAGGCCGTTGCGGGGTGTTGCCACCCACCTGAATCAGGAGTCCCATTGCAAAGCAAGTTAAATGGAACGCTGAGTGCCCAGATTCTTCCTCTCCCCACAGCAGAGACCCAAGCGTGGGATGTCGCGCCATCCACAGGCAAGCTCTCTTCAGTCATCTGCAATGTCATGGGCAGTGCGAGCCCACGTGTCAGCTTTCGACCCTTATCAGGATCAGTGGGCCAGGAGGAAGCTGAATGCCTGAGGCCGCACACGGGCAGTCCTGCACTTGATTCACCATTTGGGTAGGACTGACGGCACCACGCAAAGAGCGGGTACCACACCCTTGAGTGAGTCCATGGCCCCACTCAGCATCCAGAGGCGCCGCGCTATGTAGAGTCCGGCCGGGGTCCCACCACGACATGAAGCACCAGTTTCTGTTCCTGTCAGAGAAGGCGGGCAAGAGGACGTGGCTCCTAGGCCATCCCGTCCGGTGGCAGGGCTGGAATGGCTCAGCCATCATTCACTGCAGGCACCGGAGCAGATATTCAGGGGGGGTAAGCTGTATCATGTCACCAGAAGCATTTAGGTGGCTATGGTGCAAATGGCAACAGATATTTGGTGATTCCCAGTCACTTCTCAGGAGTTTCACTGAGTTCCATCTGCCATCTTAGGCAACTAGCCATGCTCCCTTCTTGGGCTGTCACTCTTTGATGTACTTCTTTACGCTTTGTAGCTCTTCATCAGCAGACAAATCAATAGTCCACTCATCCTCAGTAAATGAATTATCTTGACATACATCAATCATTGCTATCAGGCACTCTTCGTGCTCCTCCTAGTTAAAGGATTGTTCTTTACTAGTAACCGGGGAGCGTGACAAATAATTAGCTGTAATGTTTTTACCACCCAGAATGTACTCAATGTGGAAATTATATTGCAGGAGTTTGGAACTCTACCTGGCTAATCTGGGGGTGTGATCTTTGATTACTGTGCCTCCAAGCGTCAGGAGCTCCCTGTCCTGTCTGGTATGTTGGCACCCTCCGGGGACTCTGCATTGGTCACATTTCGGTGCACTAAGTTGTTTTGTTTTTTCCCACTGCCAATGTTTGTTTCTTTTATTGTATTTGTTGGTGCCAGTGCTTATTTGGCCAATGCTTGTTGTTTTTGGGTGCTTGCAACAGTGTCACGTTATTGGACAGGTGCTGTTGCTAAGCACCCGTGTCGTGTTGGCCCTTTAATGTTTTCCATAGAATTGTGCTCCTGTAACATTCTTTGTCGTCACAGGATTCTTCTCCAGTCTCTGTGCTGACAGTTGCAGGGGAAGAAGTTCTGTGTAGGTTGTACCCTACCTTGCTCCTGTGCTTTTCCTACAATAAATCCTTTTAATCCTTATTCTACTGTGTGGACTCTACACTACAATTTTGGCGACGAGGTCCAGGAAGCACCAGGAAACCCCCGAACCCTGATGACTACAATTTGAAGTATTTTCGAATTTTCCACCTATTTACAAGGAAGTAACTCCTCAATGTGGAACTGACTTCTCTGATGTTTTTGCAATTCCTTCTTGAAGAACGTCGTGTTTGACACCTGCCTTGGCCCTGCCGCTTTGACAGCACCGTTAAAGTAAAGGACGAATTTCCCAATACATCGTGTGAGTAAAGAACGTAATTTTTTTAGTGTGGTTAATTGACCCTTATGCTGCACATCGCTTTAAAGATTTTTTTATGCGCTGGGTCTAACTTTAACTATACTTTAACTAAAGATTAACTGATGCATCTTTCAAACGGCAGAGGCTTGGGAGGCGGTTACCAGCAGAGGCTTGAGAGGCGGTTACCTTGAGGGAGCGAGCTCTTTCGTTCTGAATCCTCCACTGCCTCGAAAACCTCCATTCTTCATTGTAGTGAGCGTTCTCATTCCTGCTCACTCACGAACACCCTGACTTCCTTCTTCGTGGCGGTCTCTCTTCGTGACGCATCACGCACGTCGCGTGATGACGATAGACGCCGGCAACCATTTTAGGAATCTCCATGGCAACACACTGTAACGCTACTAACGACTCGGCGTTCATCATTTGGAAATATCAATCGGCAATGTTATTTGAGCTAAATTCAACGGCGCTTAATATTTAATTAATAATCCACTTTCCTTTATTGTATTTCTTCATTTTCCACGGATTTCTTGCTGTTCCAACTCTTCAGAGACAGTCAGTAACATTTTAATTTTTCCTTCCTACATTGACTATTTATTACAATTGATAATTATCTTCATTGACTGTTTTAGGATCTCATAATTTAACTATGGCTAAGCAGAACTTTACTATTCAATCACCTCAAGCCTTTTGGCCTTCTGGTACAGAACCTTGCATGAAATGGCTCCAATGGAAGGCTTATTTTTAAAATTTTATTGATACCATCGACGAAGAAGGGAAAATGAAACCTGAAAGGAAAAAGAAATTATTCTTACATTCTCTTGGCGCTGGTGGTTTGAAAGTCTATGAGGAAATGTCAAAATGTACTGGTGGTGGGGAATCCAATGTTTTTGATGATGTATTGAAAGATTTCGATAGTCACTTTCCCCCTAAAGTGTGTATTGGTATAACCAGATATAAGTTTTTCCGCAGGAAACAGCAGCCTAGTGAAACTATAGATGTTTATGTTTCTGAGCTGAAGAAGATAGCGGATGACTGTAAGTTTGATCACCTTCAAGAGCAATTTATAAGGGATCAAGTTGTGATGCACGCTTCTGATCCATCAATCCAAGATAGACTTTGGATTAATGGCGATTCAGACCTTAAGGATGTTTTAGCTATCGTTAGAAAGGCTGAACTTTCTGGCCGTAGTGCTAAAGCTATCAAAGTTAATGATAAATCTACTAATTCTAATGTTGTTTCTGAACATACTATTTCTAAAGTTCAAAGCAAATCTAATTATAAACAGAAATACCAAATTAAAACGAAACCTAGTGAGGTCAAAAGTTCTGAAAAGCTCAAATGCTTCAGATGTGGTAGTAGTTCACACTTGGCTAACTTTAAATTGTGTCCGGCTATTAAAGAAAAATGTTCCAATTGTGGTCTAATTGGACATTATTCTAGAGCCTGTCATAGGTCTAAGAATAAAAAAGTAAAGGTGATTTGCAATTCCTCTTCTAGTGAAGACGAAGATATTGTTAGAAAAGTTCTACATTGTTCTGTCGAGGATGAATGCATCAAGAAAGTCACTCATTGTTCTATGGAAGATGAGTGTATTCAGAAACCACTTGAAAAAGTTTATATTTTCAATATTAATGACTCCCTTAAGAGGAATGTTCTTAAGAAACCTATTTGTAACATGTTAATTGGTGGTGTTCCAATTAATATCTATGCTGATTCCGGCTCTCCCTATACCATAGTTAATGAAAAAGTATGGAATTCGGAATTTGCACAACATTTAGGGAATGAGTTTTACCCTTCTGACATTTCTCCTGAAGGATTTATGGGGGGAAAGATTGAAATTATTGGTTTCAAACCTTTAAAATTTAGATTTAAAGATAGAGATTCTTTAGGGAAGCTCTATGTGTCCAAACGGGGTCCTTCTGTCCTGGGATGGAAGGATCAATGGGATTTAGACATTATTCTCAATCCTAATAGCCCTGAACCAGTTTTAGTAATTAATGATGGTGAAAAGATTGGTGTGTCCATGTTAAAAAAATTTCCCACTGTCTTCAGTGGCAAGATTGGAAATTTTCAGGGATTTTCTCATCGCATTGTCTTGAAGAGTGATGCGAAACCTAAAGTTTTTAAAGCTAGAAACATCCCTATTTTAGTGAGAAATAATGTTGAAAAGGAACTAGAGAAATTAGTTAGAAAAAACATAATTGAGGCAATAGAATCTTCTGAATGGATTTCTCCTGTTGTGATCGCCAGACGTTCTAATGGCGAAATTCGGCTATGTGTAGATCTTCGCCATTTGAACGAGAACATAGTAGTCGATAAATTTCCATTGCCTAAAATTTCTGAAATGCTATCTTCAGTTAAAGATGCCTCCTTTTTCTCGACCTTAGACCTCTCTGCTGCTTACCATCAGATTTCTTTAGACGATGACAGTAAACACCTCACAGCATTTATTACACCCATAGGTTGTTTTCAATTCAAGAGGATGCCTTTTGGTTTAGCCTCTGCTGCTGCCATTTTCCAACGTAATATGCACCAACTTTTTGGCAAACACCCCAAAATTAGATTTTTTCAGGACGACATATTAATTTATGGAAAAGATGAAGTTGAACACAATTCTATTCTTGAAGAGGTTCTTACCATTCTTGAAGAGAAAGGTTTAACTATTGAATTTTCAAAATGTCATTTCGGGGTGAAATCTGTAACTTACTTGGGTCATGTTTTATGTTCTGATGGTGTATCGACTAAACCCAAGCTAGTTGATGCTATTAAAGAAGCACCTTCTCCAACTAGTAAGGATGATGTTCGATCATTCCTGGGTATGGTTGAATTTTATTCTAAATTTGTTAAAGGATTCTCCAGTAAAGTGTTTAACATTAGACAACTTTTGAAAAGTAAAGTCAAATTTGAGTGGTCTCCTCTTTGCGAGAATGAATTTAATAGGATTAAATCCGACATCATTAATGCTCCGGTTTTATCTCCTTTCGATGTGGACCTTAATTCTGTTATTACTGTGGACGCCAGCAATAAGGGTCTGGGAGGCGTTCTTTCGCAAAACGACAATTCTGGTAAAGAACACATTGTTGCTTTTGCGTCTAGAGCCCTTTCCGTTCCTGAAAGTAAATTCTCAGTTATTGAGAAAGAAACTCTTGCTGTTGTTTGGTCATTAGAGCATTTTCGGAGTTTTATATGGGGAAAAAGGTGTGTAGTTAGAACTGATCACAAACCCCTTACCAAATTACTTTCCACTGAAGGTCTTTACAATGCCACTGCTAGAATTGCTAGGATGACTATGCGTTTACAAGACTTTATTGTTAAAATTGAATATTTTCCAGGAAAGAGTAATGTTATTGCGGATTTCTTGTCACGCATGCCCTCTGATTTACAAGAGTGTACGGTAAATGAGTGGGATTCCTTTCAAGTGGCCCTTATTCATGATGAAAATCCTTTTTGTATTGAAAAAAAAGTTTGGATGGAAGAGTATATGAAAGACAAACTGCTGACCTTGGTTGTTTCCTCTATTCGTGAAGGTTGGCCAGAGAAAAGTAAATTGGCTTCCGACCTTAAACCTTTTTGGGAGGTTAGGAATGAACTTACTGTCTTGGACAATACTATTTTTCGGGGTGACAAAGCTGTTCCTCCTTTATCTTTGAGAGACTCTATTTTAAGTTTATGTCACAAAGATCACTGTGGAATTGTTAAAACTAAGCAGAATATTAAGCTGTGGTACTGGTGGCCTGGTATTGATGTCATGACAGAGAGAATGGTACGTGATTGTGTAGTTTGTTCAAATTCAGATAAAGTTCTTAATACCTTAAAACCTGAAATGTGTGTACCTATAGTTCCTGATGGTCCTTGGCATACTGTTGCTATGGATATTATGGGACCTGTTGGGGACAGTCACAGATTTATCATTTCTGTCATTGATATTTTCTCTAGATGGCCTTGCATTACCGTAGTAGACAAAATCGACTCAACCACTGTCTTAGAATTTATTGATAAAGTTTTTATGGAGGAAGGCTTACCCACCCAAATCATTAGTGATAATGGTGTTCAATTTCTGTCTAAATTGGCTAAATCTTATTTTGATAGAACAGGTATCACTCACAGAACTACTTCACTATATAATCCTAGTGGTAATGGTTTATGTGAAAGGTTTAACAAGGTCCTAAAAAATGCTATCCAAATTGCCAAGTTAAAAAAAGAAGATTGGGAGGTTTGTGTACACAAAGCTGTTTGGTCCTACAGAACCAACATCCATGACGCTTTGAAAATGTCACCCTTCGAGATCATGAGGGGTCATGTCGCTAGGACTAAATACAATCCTAACTGGTTACATAAGAAGGATTGTGTTGACATCCGGATGAGTGAAATCAAAGACAATATAATAGAGAAACATCTCCAATATAAAAAGAGTTTTGACAAATAAATATGCTTCTGGTTCTATAAATGTTGAAGCTGGCATGTTAGTGAAAGTGAAATTACCATGGAAGGTTCGCAAAGGTGAATCTCAATTTTCTACACCTTTGATGGTAAAGAAAGTCTTGCGAAATGCTGTTCTTCTTAGTGATGGGAAAGTATGGAATTTAAAGAGAATTGCTATTTACAAAGGAAAGAAAGATCTATGTACTAATTCCTGTAATTCAGGGACATTTTCTAATGTTACTCCTGATTCTCAATTTATTCAAAATGAGGATCATGGTGGTTTTCTTTTTTCTGAAAATGTTTCTGCTCCTGTTGGTACCTCTAATGTTGTTATTTCTGATGGCATTAACAATGAGTCTAATTCAGGAATTGAAAACATATCTGTTCCTGATGGTGACATTCCTGGTTGTAAGGACAATGCAAGTGATACTCACATTGCAGGTGAAAGTTGTTCTTCAAATCAAAACTCCAACAACACTATTTTTAGGAATTCCAATTGTTCTGAGAATACCGTCATTGGGAAAAAACGTGTCTGTTCTAAACCTAATTGGTTACAAGATTTTATTTGTGATTGAATTAATTTTTTTTGTTTTATAAGGAAGAAGATGTGTCGTGTTGGTCCTTTAATGTTTTCCATAGAATTGTGCTCCTGTAACATTCTTTGTTGTCACAGGATTCTTCTCCAGTCTCTGTGCTGACAGTTGCTGGGGAAGAAGTCCTGTGTAGGTTGTACCCTACCTTGCTCCTGTGCTTTTCCTACAATAAATCCTTTTAATCCTTATTCTACTGTGTGGACTCTACACTACAACCCGGCATGCTTATGGACATGGCTAGCCTCATGTGCTAAGCACCTTCAAGCGTATCGGCATGGCTAGCCACTGAGTTGGCTATAAAAGCCCAAGCTGGGCACCTGTTGGTGCTTGGCTTAAGCTCCTGGTTTCCATTTTGCTGGAGACAGCTTCTGTCACTGCTTCAGGATTTCCTCCTTCACCGTCGGACAGAAGCGCGCGCTGGTCTGGGACTGCAGCAAGCATTAGACAGCTAAGTGCAGCTCGCTTTAAGGCTGCGTGTGAATGTGAAAGGCTGTGTGATTTTGACACTTTCTGTCGGTATTGGAAGGCTTGTCCTTGCATATTTGCCATGTGAATTGGACATCTGGTATTTGGAACAAGTGACTTTTGGTTCGAGACTATGACATTTACATATCTGTTTAGCGTTTGGAGTCATTTTATGTTTGAATTCATTTCATATTTGTTTTACGCTTATTGCTTTGTGTCATTTTATGTATGAACACATTACCAATTTCTGAGAGTTTTGTTTCTACACTATTTGCATAGAACTTGCTATTAAGACGAATGTTGTGAACTTGATACTGCGCTTTGCGCATGAAAGCATCCTGTTATCCCTCTGATTACTATATTGTATGGACACTGGCCTATGTAGCCCTTTGGGCTTGTTCCTAGATGTGAATATTTGTTTTGGGGTGTTTTGTGCAAAGGATACTAAGGGGCAGATTTACAAGCCCCTTGCACATCTTTGCACCACCATTGCGTTACTTTTTGTGATGCAACGGCGGCGCAAACAATGTGCCCTATTTACAACGTGACGCATCTAGAGAGATGCGTCACGTTGTAAAGCCCTGCTTCACATTATACCTACGCCAGGTATAATGTATGCAGAGGGGCCTTCCTACGCAGGAAAGCCTCATAAAAGTGACGCAGTGAAATCTACAAGATTTCACTGCGTCACTTTTAGGACGCCACTTTGTCAAAACTTTACACCTGCTTGAAGCAGGTGTAAAGAGTGACGCAGTGTAGTGGGAATAGGCCACAAAATGCATTCCTGGAGTTGCGTCATGCTTGCGACAAAACTCCAGCAATGCGTGACTTTTGCCCCAACAGATGCTTCAGAATTTCTTGTAAATCTGCCCCAATGTGTCCAGTTACTATGTTTTTACCTGGCTGTATATGACACATAATCATAGCTAGTAACTCCTTTTGGCAGCATTGTTTTCAGAAAACTATTATTTGGATGTTATGCTCTTGTAACCTACAGACAAGGGCTAAGAGAGTATCTCAGCTCCTCTTACGAACCAATTGATTAACATAACTTGCTTATTATGAATGTTCTGTGTTGAGTGCGCCAGGGTGGTCAGAAGTGTCTCCATACTCATCTGTTGCATCCCTTATTTTATAGAGAAACGCAAGTCCTGAAGAGAGCGACCCCTTTCTGCAAACAGATTGCCTCGAGAATGCTGGGCTGGACCAGGATGTGTAGAGTAGCAGTGTACTCTCTTTTTCTCCCCCATACCCCTTCCCTTTTGGGACATCTACTGGGACTCCTTTAGTGAGTTCAGTAGTGCCAAGAGGTGTTCAAGGAGGAGAGAGGAAAGTTAATCGCTCCTGCAGACAACCTGATCTTCAGGGGAGTGGCTGCGCCACAGTCTTACACCAAGTAGGTTCACCAATGACTTGTGATCCATTTTTAGAGTACATTTCAACCCCCATATGGAACATTTGAAACATTCAACTGCCCAGCAACACGCCAACAGTTCTTTTTCTATGACAAAAACTATATTATTTCATTACTTGCTTCCATAATAATAATATATTCCCTCGTGGGATCAAATGGTGGTAATACCTCAGCAGATACTATGTCATCTTTTAGTGACATAAACTCATCTCAACATATGTTACTCCAAAGAAACCCTTTTTTTCTTTTTGAGACGCTTCCTCAAATTTACAGTTTTTGCCCAAAAATGTTTTAAGAACTTAGCACAGAACTCACATAATCCTAAAAATGATGCAGCCTTTTCTTTCTTTTTGGCCTAGAGGTTTTTGTAATTGCTTCCACCAAATCTGGTCTAGGTTCTAATCCTTTTTCTGAGAAAACATGGCCTAAAGATTAAAGATACATTTTACAAACCTAAATTTTTTAACATTGACAATGTTTCCAAACTACTCTAACCTCTCCATACCACATGCATGAGGTCATCGTGACTCTGCGGTCTTCCTCTACAACCAGGATATCATCCTGGAACGTCACCACTCCTTTGACTCCATGAAGTACATTTTCCAACACTCGTTGTAAAACTAAAGCAACAGATTCCAATCCAAAGGGCATCCTTCTGAATTGAAGCAAGCATGCCAGTGATATAAAAGCAGTTGGCTGTTTAGAGAACCCATCTAGTTCAACTTGATGATAAGAAGACACCAAGTCGATTAAATTAAACACTTTGGCCCCTGCCAAATAACATCTATTCGAGGAAACAGATGAGCATTTGCGCTTATCGTCTTGTTTAGGTACCTCAGATCAACACAAACCCTTAATTTACCACTTTTCTTCCTCGCTATCACTGAAGGGTACAAACATAAAGATGAATCAATAGATTCAATTACCCCATCTGCACACAATTTCCTGAGTACCTCTGCCAGATCACCCCGAACACTAAAGGGCATGTTTCTTAATTTGTCTTTGACAGGGGGGACTCCATTTTTTACTGTGACTTTTTGTTTGAACCCCTTGACCCTCCCTAATCTGTCACTGATTGCCGCCTTATACATTCCTGTCCAATTGTTTTTTGGATCCTGCTCAATGGGAACTTACTCAATGAGTACTTGCCCTCTATCTGTAACCAATGACACTTGAACCTTTTTTCCTTGCCTTAGAATCATGCCAAATAAATGCTGATGGTACCATCCTAAATATGTTCAAGCCTTTTTTGATACATAAACATTTCCAAAGATCACTTTGGCTTTAAATTGATATGGCAATCAAAATATCCCACCAGATCAAGCATTCTCAAGGCATATGTTTCTGGGTTTCTGTCTGTGGGAGCAATTTTCAATCACCCCACGTTTGATTAAATAATTAATCAGTGATCATTGTCATCCTTGCTCTTGAATTTACCAAAAGGTTCAATACCTGTTCTACACTTTACATTCTTGGCAGAACAAAGGTGACCATATGACACATGATTAGGATACCCACACCTGAAAACAGATGTTCTTTTGACAAAAAAACCATCCTCAACTTCCTTCTTATTCTCCCCATTTTGTTTTGAACTCCAATTCTATTTTACAACAGCAACTCCATTGTGCTCATTTCGTGTTAATTCTTAACATGAATTCTGAGATAATTGTATGATTTTTACGATATCTAGGGTTTCTGCAAGTGTCGGATTTTTCAGAGTCAACAACTGTTCTTGGACCTTCTTGTCCTAACAACATGCTATTATCTGATCTTGGATGAGCAAAGAAGTGAAATTCTCAAACACATTATCTACTGCAAACATACGCAAAGCTGCCACATAGTAATCAATTGATTCGCCTTTATGTTGTTCCCTAGTAAAGAATTTATGTCTGTACACAATCAAGCTAGGTTGTACATCAAATTGCTTTTCTAATTTTCTCACAGCCAAATGATATTTGTCAATCTCTTCTTTGTGCTCAACTAATTCATATGATGATGAGTGTTTATAAATAGATTGTCCCTCAAAGCCTTATGTTCTAAAAATATCTTATCCTCTTGAGACAATACCTGTTGCTTCCAGTCACACCAAGATACTTAGTAAATGCTATGTACCAATTTCTCAATGGAATGGGTGGGTCACTCGGTGTCTGGTGAAATGGAGAAGTCGCACTAACAGTCTGCATAATGGTATCTTGACAAATACATTTCAATAAAACCTTACTGCAGCACTTACATCTGACTATTTCACCTAAAACAACAATGAATGCAACCATTAATCATTGCATTGAATAAAACAGATTCAACACTTTTGACTATGATTTGTACAACATGTGTACATACCATTGGATGAAATATGACACCAGCTATATAATTATTGCTCTGGGTGCTTAACAATGGTTACAACCCTAAAGTGCATATCATTAAACATAAATCACAACCTTCAGTAGGAATGTGCAAAATTACCTTTTGCATTTTGCCTCGCAGATGCTCCAATGGAGACTAAATCCTGAGGATTTAGTGTGTGTATCACACTACATAAATGCATGATAAATGCTGAGTCTGTTAATGTATACATACATGCAGATTAGTTATATTCCGTGCATGCGTGTCACAGACCATAACATGCGGTTTCAACTGTAGTGTGCTGTACTGTGCAACCGCCGTAACCTTGAGGCTCCGTGCACGAGAATAGTGTTTCTGTTCCTTTAATTTCATTTCTTTAAATGAGAGCTAAACTTTGTAACATCCATAACCTTTGAGTATGTGCAGGAGAACAGCGTTTCTGTTTCTTTAATTTAGTTTAATTTGTACGTATCAAAGTACGTGAGACGCTGAAAAAAAATCATTAAACATGGCTCCATTTTTGTGGCATGCCGTTTATAAGTGTGCGTGTCATGGATGTCTGTTCAGGACGCTCCCCAAATCAAATTGTCCGTCAACATGTAAGATGAAAAAAGTCTGCATCCACACACTATGTCACATGTGGCGTATCTTATCGCACCAAGAGACTAAAGCTCAAGATTGACGTGCCCACCTGCTGGGGTTCTCTTGAGTGCACTGACCATGCAGGATTCCAATGGGGCCACGCAGCAAAGAAAACTGCGCATTGTCAAGAGAACTCACTGATCCTTTGATGGTAAATGCAGGCGCTCGCAAGGGTATTCTGTAGGAGAGTAGGATCTACTTCTTATGTTTACCCCCACTTTTTGCTGATATCTCACTGTTTTTGACTTAGACTGGCTATCCAGGACCCCAGCCTAGCTGCTTTCTCCTCTAAATTGATTGTATGTACTTTAGGTACACTCCAGATTGGATACTGAGGTACCCTTATCAGTCTATAGCATATGGTACACTATGTACCCAGGGCATAGGCACTCCAGAGGCCTCTCGGGGGCTGGAGCATGTATATGCCACCCCTGAGAGACCATTAAAACTGACACCACAGGTCTGCTACTGCAGCCTGTGTAAAGTTGGTGTATGCACCCCTCACTTAGATATAGGTTCTCTATATCTATTCTAAATCACTACACATATGAACCTATCAGTCACCCCTATTGCAGGCCTTATCAATCCTGAAGGCAGGGTGCTGGGTTTTGTGTGAGAGGGTGCCCCTGCATGAGCAGAGCTCCTCTGCAGCCTTCCGAATCTATTCTCTGGGGTTGTCTGTGATGCAGCCAAATAAGTGCATTATAACCTCGATGTAAATGCTAACTTTAAAACGGCTGCTTAGAAACATGTTGTGTTTGGTGTCAAACACCTAGGATTCATACCTCCACACCAGTAACTGGGGTGGAGGTATGATTCCTCCCTTGTAGAATCACTAATGTGGGGCACCGGTTTACCAGGTACCAGCTTTCTCGACCGGGGCAGCACAAAATGAATGATGCCAGCCACAGACACAAGTCTGCCCTCCTGCTGCTGAGCTGAGCTCGAGCAGGGGAAGGCTTGACAATAGGTTTCCTGTCACAGGGAGGTGTGACCACCTCCCAGACAGCTTTAGTGTATTGGGGCTGGGTGGGTGCACTTTGAAAGTGCCCGAAGGTCTGCACTGGGGGCACATTTGGTGTCCCTGTGCATAGTCCAGCTCAAACTGGTTCCAGTTTGGACTACGTGTAGGTCTAACCCCGAGCAGTAATTGCACTGAAGATTTCCGGCGTACACTCCACGAGTGTTCCGTGGGCTGGTATTTCATGATTCAGCTTGAGATCCCTTTGCGATCCCTGGTTGTTTGGCCTGTGGGTCCCAAGGAAGGTAACTTTGATTTCTATTGAGCTTTCCTAGTTGCTCCAGATGTGCCCTGACTTCCCATAGCTTGGAGAGTCTCCAGGACCTTGCTGGTCCTCACAGTGACTGGTTTCCTTTGCCCATGTGGGCTGCATTAGCCATGGCTTGTTGGTGTTCAATCCGGACACTGACCCATCAGCACTCGACATCCTTCAAGGGACAGCTCACCTTTGGACTTTGGTCATCATCGACATCCCCTGGTACCCGTGGCTGCAGAGTCAAGCATCCCGTCATCTCACCTGAAGCAACCGACGTTGGCCAGCATTCGTCTACTGAGCCCCTGGTCCCCCAGAAGTGACCCAGGCTCTGTCCCCTCTGCTTTCAGGTTCTCTTTTCACCTCGAATCCAGGCTTGATTCCACCGGACACTTTTCATCTTCCCAGCAGCAGCACTTTTTTGAGTCACACGATTGAAAACTATGAAGGTTTCCGACACCACTTGACCCCTATGCACCCGGCTCCTCTGGGATAGGTAACACAGGTATCTCGGTACTCACCAGGGTGCTGGCCTTAGAACCTTCTATGTTCCAAAGGGTTTGCTTTAAGTCCTCTCCGAAGTGTCCTTAAACTATAATTTTATTTATTTTATTTATTTATATTCTTATAACGCGCCTGAATCAGCCCCGAAGGGATATCTCCGCGCGTTTTCCAACCTTGACTTTCCAATAGAGTTGTACGGAACTCGAGTCTGTGTTCACACGCTGCTGCCGCCCTCCGTGGACCCCATGTGTCACTACTTTGGGTGGTTCCTTGGGGTCCCAGCGATTCTACGTGCTCTAGGCACGGTGTCTAGTTAGGTCTTTGCTGTTATACTATTTTTTTAGTATAGGGTTCAGTCGCCCCTGGAGCAAACTGTTTATTGTGCTATTTACTGTTGTTCTATTGATAAAGTATTGTGTGCCATGTGCTCTAACCTCTTATAGAGGTTAGTAGAGAGTGTTTAGTAATACATACATATATTTTATATATCTCTTGTGTGGTTCTTTCATTTTGTTATTCAGGAGGTTACAATCTGGTAAAACAACCTGCTTTACATTCCTTCAAGACTTAGCCTGAAGGCTGCTCTCCATAGCTACCACTAGGATAGCTTTCATAAAGGTTATCTTTGACCTAATCATCAATAAGGGTAGTTTGGACTAGTACAGGGTGCCCATTTTAATTAGTGGACAGCATATACCAGGCCAACTTCTCACATATTCCAGTCATGGGGGTTAACAGGCCTCATGTTAGAGTTCAAGTGATCCCACAGTATATTTCATCCCACATATAAAAATCAGGATTCAAGCAAGCCGGGCCGACGACGCCTGAAATGGCAGAAACCGGTCCCCGGAAGCTTGTTTCCTTCCCAGTATAAGAATTGGCTTGGTAGTTTGGTTTGCCCTGTTCCCATCATGCACTGGGACAGGAACAGACTAATTTGCATATAGCCAAGTTCTGAGCTGGGATGGTGCAGTGAGCTAAAAAACGGTGATGGATCAAGCCCTGATCTTTGGACTGGGTAAGAGTGGTCTGCTTAATTCAGGCACTCTGTTCATCACCACCCCCTTTTCTGAATCACAGATCTGTATTAGCTTGAAAAGTAGCAGTGGAAATACCATTGGTCCCAGGTGCACCATTGGATTTGATCCCACCTATAGTTGTTATCATCATTTCCTCATTAATAGACTAAATTAATGATAGCTTTTCTTTGTCAGGGTTTGCATTCCCCTTAAAACAATAGTTTGTGCCAGTTAATGTGTCATGTAAGGTGGCGGAATGACCCGTTGGATGTTTTCTCCTATTTGAATTTCAGGAGGAGCCCCATACAACTTAGAGATAAAGGTGTCCCAGCCAGATTTGGAAATGTTGGTACTATTCCCACTCCTGCAACAATATTCCAAATTGTTGATCGTTCCTCAAATGGCTTTAATATTATTAGTTTACAAGCGTAATGTAGCTTTTTCCATATTCCTCATGATGTGCCCTTTTTGCTTTCCAAATCTCTTGGTATATATACTCTTCTCAAACATTTCAATGAACATATTTTGGAAAATTTTAAAACACAATTTGATTGCTGATATATTGCGCTTGTTGCTTTGTCGAGAGCCTTCTTTTGAAGATATAACGTGTGCGAATACCACCTGTTGTAAGTTGGCTTGATGAGGTATCCCCTGGCTGTTGTTTTAACTGAAATAAATACTATTAAGGAAAAACATAAACAAGACCAAATTTGAACCATAGATTTTCGGTTTAAAAATTTGATTTTTGATATTTGATTCTCTGCGAACGTCATTATTTCAGGTTGCTCAGTTGACTGCCATATCAGCCTTTTTAAATTAAAAGCGGTTGGCATTTGTTGTAGGTTTCTTGATTTCGACAGATTGTGAGCTACTAGAGCCAATGTTATTATTTGGGGATTATGGTCACTTTCTACTCGAGGAGCAACGTGATACCCACTAATTCCAGATGGTAAGTCCTTTGAGATAGTAATATAATCAATTATAGAATTTTGCCTTGAGGTTTTATATGGCGGCACACTTATTGTATTGTACTGAGGATCTTCTCGCAACATCATTATATCAATTTTTTGTGGTTGGGCACAGCATGCCTCGAATATGTCTGTACTTAATTTATCTGAAAAGTTCCTAGAGACCCTATGCATGTTTAAGTTGCCTGAAATAATTAGACTAGGTGCCGAATATTGATGTATCAAAGTTTTAATTATTTCCCAGAAGATGGTAAACTGGGTTATTTTAATCGATCTATTTGTTCCCAAGTAAAAGTTCAATAAAATAATTGGGGTTTGTAGGTGCATTTTAATACCTTGTAACCATATTATTTGAAAATCAATTTTCTGAGGCTTGGTATCTAGTTCCAATGAGACATAAATTGAAAGCCCACCTTTCGCTTGTCCATATGAAGATGAGTGAGTTGCAAAAATAGAGTGTTCTTGATAGCCAATAATGGCAGTATTTTCCACTTTCCAAGTTTCCTGGAATATTAAAATTTCTAAATTCTGTAAAAAGACTATTGTATCTCTTTCTTACAGCAGTCTGGAAAGACCATGGACATTCCAGGAGAAAATGTTGATATGCTATTGCGGTCTAACAGGACGGTTCAACCATCAGTCATTCCCCAAAGATCTACCCTTAATAAGGATTGTGGGTAACCAAGCCCAATCCTCGATTAGACCCGGCCTTTTTTAATTTGTTCACAAATATGTGTGCCTGAAATATAGCTTGTAATCATAATACCTGAGGTTAACATTGGGTTTAATATTGGAACAATTGCTCCTTTTAGGACATTAGTGTTCACTTCATGATTTCCAATGGTCGTAAAGCTTGACTGGTCACTCACCTTCGCAACTGGCCTAGGGAACAATAGGGTTGGATAGTTTATGTTGTTGCATTTCCTGATCTCTATCTTTCATTCTGAGAAGTATATGCCATTTTCCTTGATTTTATTGACAATATCTTCACTATGCCATGTACTACAGGTGATTTCTTGCGGTGAGATGGTGAGATCGTGTTTAAATTGAACAGAATCTAAAGAATCATGTGTTATATGAGCAAGCACCGGAATTGAGGCTATTAATTTTACCACAGTTAAGTAGATAATGTGGGTCCCTTAAATAGTACTGGGGGATGAAAAAGAGCTTTGCAGAAGAGGAAGGACACTTATCCAGATTTTAATTGTCATATTGTTATCGTACTTTGTGTCAACAAACGCCTAGAAGAATCTCCAGCTGAAGAAGATGCATTAAGAATGCAGTGATTTTCTAGGCTGTCTTTTTGCGATTATTTTAGACTTTTTGCTGATGGGAGAATGGAAGGCATTGTGGATTAGATATTTTATTTTGTTGATTAACCCCTTTCATGCTGATGATGGTCCCCGGCTGTCATGCGTCACGGTGGGCGTGTGCTGAGGACGGCTGGGGGCCATCATGATCCCGCCCACTCTCTAAATCGCCAGCACAGCGTGAAAATTCGCCACGCACGCAAGGGGTTAAATATTTTGCTTAACTTCTTTCCTTCCCAACAAGAGAGTCAACATATCTCAGCTAACTTGAAGGTGCCCTTGCTTATTATGTGAGCCGGGAGAATAGTTTGTTTATGCTCCACCACTGTGATCTCTAGAGGACTTTTCTATCTGATTTTCTAAAGTAATTGGCTCGACATGACTGCTTGATACGTCAATTGGATCTTTCTCCATAGCTTTTGCTTGTCGCATAACTGATAAGGTAGATATTAAGGTTTAGAGATTGGGTAGCTTTCCTTCTGTTTATCGGCCATACCTGATATAGCTAGTTTTTTTCTTTTGTTACGCACTTTTCTTTGCCATTTGCTTGCTCTTTTGGTAGCCTGGTTATTTTCGAAGTAGAGCATACATTTGTGATATTTACTGCTTGATTATCTTCACCATCTTGGGCTGATAATAGTTACATGGTTTCAATTCAATTTGTTTTCTCATGTACCGGAAGGTCCTGTATAATGCATGGTGATCCTGGTCCTACAATCGAGGTTTTGTTACTTGGAGCTTGCGGGATAAGTGGCATTTTTATTTGCTGCTGATCTTTATAGGGTTGATTCACGATGTGGTTAGGCCCCTCTTTTCCTGAACCAGCCGTAATTACGTTCTTCACTCTAAAACTTGTTGGAATATTCAGGCTGTTGATTATTTAGTGTCACAACATGTACATTGTCTATGGTCTGTTGTAATTGCAGGCTCTGTCTTTTGCTGCAAGGACATAAGTCTAACTTAGTCTCCTGGAGCCCTAACTATGCACTGGAGACTTTACATTTTATCAATTATGTGGGCACAGGTACCGGAAATCATTTGATAATCTCTGTCTGATTGGGCGTTCACAACTAAGTTAATCAATTTAATTACCTTAGAATCTATCCCGGTTACATAAAGAGCAAGTATATCGAGCAGCTCCACTTGAATGTTCAATTTATCAGAATGGTAATTTGGAGTCGTAGTTATCACATCCATGGTGTTAAGAAAGTTGCCCCATATTCCTGTCTTGGCCTGTATAGGGTCATTAGGGGAGTTGTCCTCCACAGAGGCATTTTCATACTATTTAGCCAAAAGAGAAAGATCTGCCGACTTGAGAGAATTATTCATAAAGTCTGCATTCTGTTCCTCACAGTGGCCTTGTGCCAGTGGTACACTCTCTATGACTATTTTCGAGTCGGTCGGTTTTAAGTCAACCTGGTCTCTTCCTGTTACTAGTATTCTGCTAAAAAGATCTCTTTCCTTACTACACTTTGGATGATTAAGGCTTGATTTGTCTTGAGCATTTTAGCCTATGATGTTTCCAATTGGATTACTTATGACCAGCTCTAATTCTGACTCAACAGTATCTGTTTAGGTGAGGATAGGAGTACCTCTTGGCTTATATTCAAAGCAATGCCAGATGATAGCTTGTTGTTCGGTTTTAAACTAAAATCAAGATCTATTACATCCGGGATAATAAGAGTGTTCTCATCTGTCAATGGTCCTTTCGGAGGTCCACCCAGGTTATATACAGCAGTTGGCTGGATTGTTGTTGGTAAAGTTCAGGAAGAATGCACTTGTGCTTTTACAGTCATTAAGTGGGAGCCCACCTTTGGGGTAGAGATTACACTGTTGTCTTCCTGTAATTTTCAAAAACATAGGGCCTTATTACGTTGTAGGCCGCTCGTGTGCTACTCAAAGGTGGACAACCTTGGAGCAACAATTTATACGCGGCCGTCTAGCCGCGGGGTATGCACCACCCCGTCATCCTTGGGGGTCACGGAAGCGAAACAGCAGCCGTACATGGGATCGAGGACGGGCCCACTTGCGGAGTCCATACAGGACTTGATTATGTGCTTTCCGCACCACACTTCCCAGAATGCACAGTCTCATTTGAACCTCCCATTGGTGGGTGTGTTATATGGAAAATGGAGAAGTGGGTTAGCAGTTGCGCACACCACTTCCGTTAAAGCCCCTGAAGAGAAGCATATGGAGCTTCGAAACGCGTCGGGCAGATCCATTACGGAGATGCATCTACAAGTGGATCCCCGTCCTTACCCATACATAAATCAAGCTGCTGCTTGTGTGCTACTCAAAGGTGGACAACCTTGGAGCGACAATATATACGCGGCCGTCCAGCCGCGGAGTATGCACCACCCCGTCATCCTTGGGGGTCACGGAAGTGAAACAGCAGCCATACATGGGATCGAGGACGAGCCCACTTGCGGAGTCCATACAGGACTTGATTATGTGCTTTCCGCACCACACTTCCCAGAATGCACAGTCTCATTCGAGCCTCCCATTGGTGGGTGTGTTATATGGAAAATGGAGAAGTGGGTTAGCGGTTGCGCACACCGCTTCCGTTAAAGCCCCTGAAGAGAAGCATATGGAGCTTCGAAATGCGTCAGGCAGATCCATTACGGAGCAGCATCTACAAGTGGATCCCCGTCCTTACCCATACATAAATGAAGCTGCTGCTCGTGTGCTACTCAAAGGTGGACAACCTTGGAGCGACAATTTATAGGCGGCCGTCCAGCTGCGGAGTATGCACCACCCCGTCATCCTTGGGGGTCATGGAAGTGAAACAGCAGCCGTACATGGGATCGAGGACGGGCCCACTTGCGGAGTCCATACAGGACTTGATTATGTGCTTTCCGCACCACACTTCCCAGAATGCACAGTCTCATTTGAACCTCCCATTGGTGGGTGTGTTATATGGAAAATGGAGATGTGGGTTAGCAGTTGTGCACACCGCTTCCGTTAAAGCCCCTGAAGAGAAGCATATGGAGCTTCGAAATGCGTCGGGCAGATCCATTATGGAGCGGCATCTACAAGTGGATCCCCGTCCTTACCCATACATAAATCAAGCTGCTGCTCGTGTGCTACTCAAAGGTGGACAACCTTGGAGCGACAATTTATACGCGGCCGTCCAGCCGAGGAGTATGCACCACCCCGTCATCCTTGGGGGTCACGGAAGTGAAACAGCCGCCATACATGTGATCGAGGACGGGCCCACTTGCGGAGTCCATACAGGACTTGATTATGTGCTTTCCGCACCACACTTCCCAGAATGCACAGTCTCATTTGAGCCTCCCATTGGTGGGTGTGTTATATGGAAAATGGAGAAGTGGGTTAGCGGTTGCGCACACCACTTCCGTTAAAGCCCCTGAAGAGAAGCATATGGAGCTTCGAAACGCTTCGGGCAGATCCATTACGGAGCGGCATCTACAAGTGGATCCCCGTCCTTACCCATACATAAATCAAGCTGCTGCTCGTGTGCTACTCAAAGGTGGACAACCTTGGAGCGACAATTTATACGCGGCCGTCCAGCCTCGGAGTATGCACCACCCCGTCATTCTTGGGGATCACGGAAGTGAAACAGCAGCCTACATGGGATCGAGGACGGGCCCACTTGCGGAGTCCATACAGGACTTGATTATGTGCTTTCCGCACCACACTTCCCAGAATGCACAGTCTCATTTGAGCCTCCCATTGGTGGGTGTGGTATATGGAAAATGGAGAAGTGGGTTAGTGGTTGCACACACCGCTTCCGTTAAAGCCCCTGAAGAGAAACATATGGAGCTTCGAAACGCGTCGGGCAGATCCATTACGGAGCGGCATCTACAAGTAGATCCCGGTCCTTACCCATCCATAAATCAAGCTGCTGCTCGTGTGCTACTCAAAGGTGGACAACCTTGGAGCGACAATATATATATATATACATATATATTACCTACTGGCGGTCGCCAGTAGGTATATATAGTTAGGATTTTTTCTCTATGGGTTTTTTGAAAATTCTATGTCTAATAACTTTGGCGTTTGTGGACGGAATCGGCTGAAATTTTCAGGAAAATGGCACATTTTGTTTCTGAGCAGCCCTTGAAAATTTGGGGGGGGTTCGTCCAGTGGGGGCCGAGAAAAAAGGGGGGTCCCAAAACGTGTTTTTAACATTGAGTTTTCCATAGGGCGGTTGGCCTCACTTTTAGCCCGAACGGCTGAATGGATTTGCACGAAACTTGGCAAAATTGTAGGGACTGGTAGCCCGATGTGCCTTTTGTAGGTCTCAATATATGTGCTCCAGTGGATTTTGAGAAATTAACGTTTAAAAAAAGATATATATCTGTAACAGCGGACCGGTTAGCGCTCTGGTTCGCGGACTTTTCGCGCAACGGAGCTTTGTGAAGCGAAGCTGATTGGTTCTCCGGCGTCTGTCAACATTCCAAACAGTCCGTAGCGGCCGCCATCTTGTCTCTCGGTAGGATCGAGAGACAAGAGGAGGTCAAAACAAAGGGGGAAATAACTATAAGGGGGCATAGTAGATCCTCGCTGACCCCCTAGGTTTGATGTGGAGGTTTTAAAAGGGCCCCGCGGGGCAAAAAAAAACCAAAATAATAATAATCGAACGGCTGAATGGATTTGCACGAAACTTGGCAAAATATTAGGGACTGGTAGCCCGATGTGCCTTTGCTAGGTCTCAATATATGTGCTCCAGTGGATTTTGAGAAATTAACGTTGAAAAAAAGATATATATCTGTAACAGCGCTCCGCTTCGCGTACTTTTCGCGTTACGGAGCTTTGCGAAGCTGATTGGTTCTCCGGCGTCTGTCAACATTCCAAACAGTCCGTAGCGGCCGCCATCTTGTCCCTCGGTAGGATTGAGAGACAAGAGGAGGCCAAAGCGAAGGGGGAAATGACCATAAGGGGGCATAGTAGATCCTTCCTGACCTCTTAGGTTTGATGTACCATTTTGCCAAGTTTGGTGTAATTCCGTTCAGCCATTCAGGCTGTAGACGTATGTAAATGTCCTATGGAAAATTGCATGGGGAAAACACATTTGAAAGTGTTGAAATTTAGAACCAATTAAAATGTTACTTTGGTTTTGTATTTGTGTGTGATGAAAGTTAATTGGTTATGTATATATGTCAAATGAGAGGAAACCACAGCCATTTTGTGATACTACTGTCTGAGGTACATTTGTGAGGAATTTTTGGTGGTGAATTTCTGGTGTTTGATTTACACAGTACTAACACTTCTGCTACTTTTAAAAAGGTGAGTTGTTAATTTGTAAGGGGAACTATGTTGTACACTTGAAGATAATTTGAAAAATGTTTTCTGTTATTTATTTGCTGTCCTTCTGTTATACTAAATACTTGATGAAGTTAGTTTTATATTATGTATTACTAAAAACGATAAATGAAAGTGATTATTTTTTTCTGCAATTTACAGCAAGCAATTTCAAAATAAAATGGCTCACAATGAAGAGACCGTGGCAATTTCTTTTGAATTGTCCACTACATTGATTGAAATTGAGAGCACCAATAATGAAATATTGTCACAAGGAGGACATGACTTGTATGATTCCATTAGATTGATTGAAATGGACAGCACCAAGAATGAAATATTGTCACAAGGAGATGACTTGAATGATTCCACTACATTGATTGAAATTGAGAGCACCAATAATGAAATATTGTCACAAGGAGGAGATGGCTTGTATGATTCCATTAGATTGATTGAAATGGACAGCACCAATAATGAAATATTGTCACAAGGAGGAGATGACTTGAATGATTCCACTACATTGATTGAAATTGAGAGCACCAATAATGAAATATTGTCACGAGGAGATGACTTGAATGATTCCACTACATTGATTGAAATTGACAGCACCAATAATGAAATATTGTCAGAAGGAGGAGATGACTTGAATGATTTTTTTGATCAATCTCTTGATGGCGAATTTATCGAGTGTTTGGAGACCATAGAGTTACAAGAATCATCATTGCAGACTTTTAATGAGGAGATTCCAGATGAGATGATTGAAGAGGAAATTACTGATGAGGACATGTTAGTAGTTGTTTCAAATTTAGAAAATTCTGAAGAATAAATTTATATTTAGAAATCAAAAATTGTTTGAGACATTATTTATTTTTATTTTTAATTTATGAGGTTGTAGCGAAGTGATTGTAGTATAAAATGAGACTTATAGTATAGAGTGCAACATTTTTATGTTACATGGTAAGTTTACTCATATTTACTTCCCTTCTGCCACTATATTATCTCCAATGTGTATTTGACATGTCTTCTTCATCTCCGGCCTCCTTTCTCTCACTGTGTGTCTCCGATGCATCTTATCGCTGGTATTTTGTGTAATTACAGAAGAGAGTAAAATAAAATAGTTCGGAACGTGAAAAGGGGGCAAAGTAGAGTACTCCTCACCCCCTAGGCCTTTTTAGGCGGTCCCAAAAGGATCAGTTTCTGCTTTCCTGAGAGATTATGGTATGAGTTCCATATACCACAATAACTTGCATTACAACATGCAAGATATCTATCTCCTATTACCAACTTTTGGAGATATTCGCGCTAAGCGCGAATATCTCCAAAAAGTAACACCTGCCCTGAGCAGTTCTTAGCCATGTTATCCAATGGGAGGTGGATAACATGGCTAAGAGCATTAGCTCGGTAATGCATGAATATCGCTGAGTTTTTAGCGATATTCATGCATTGCGGCCGTTTATTATCGCATTTGCGATAAACCTTGATAATAGTAAGGTTTATCTTCGATAATTTCTGACGATGCTTAGTGGTAAAAAATTGGTTGGTAAGCATCGTTAGCGATAAATATCGCTTAACTTTGGTAATATGCCCCAACGTCTGTTAACGTTCGATTCGAAGGAAATGAGGAAGTGTTGAAAAACATTGTCTGCGCCATCTTGCCTTTTTTGAAATGCCACACTTTTGTCGTGCACGGCAGCCATTTTAGATGTCTTGACCAGACCCACTCTCTGCACGCTGTCGATTCGTAGCATGGCTCCTCACCCTCGTAAGCATCTCCCCCAGGCACTGGTCACCACCGCTCTCTGTCTTATGCATGGGCAATAAACCTTCCCCCATCTGCGCTGCTCTTCCCTGAGAATCACACTCTGTGCCCGCCCGACACCTCCCTTTCGCCCTATTCACTACCGCACCCTCTGACACTCCTCTTCCTCTGTGTCCGAATGTCCAGGCCGGTCCTAGGCTATCAGCTAGCCCTGCAGATGTAGTTTATGGCCCCAGCTGTAAAGAATCACCCCTCTTCAAAGGAGTTATAGTAGATCAAGGCCCACACCCGATGTGATCCGTCACAGCACACGCGTTCCTACTATCTGAAAACCATCCTGTATTGTGATTGGGGAGAGGACCGAGCCTGAAGCGGAAGATTCCAGGAATGACTCTTTGTACATCAAAGTTTTTACAATTATGTGTCACATTAAAAATATATAGCACTCCAACAAAGTAGTAGGAATATAAAACTTTAATAACATATAAATATATACAACAAAACAAAAACAGTAAAAACATTTAAACAACGAAGAGACCGTGGCAATTTCTTTTTAATTATCCAATAGATTTATTGAAATTGACAGCACCAATAATGAAATATTCTTGTCAGTAGCGGTCTGTTGTGCGAATAGTTCCAAGGCAGCAGAACGCGCTGAAATCTAGATGGCACGAAAGTGATGTCTAGCAAGTTGCCGCCCAGCAAATAACGGCGTGGGGCGCCGCGGGGGTGAGTGAGTCCAGTAGGCACCACAGCTATTCTTACCGGCATTGCAGAATTACTGCTGGGGACAATGCCTGTGCTGTAGCAGGGTCACAGCAGAAACAAAAAGGATTCTGTTGAAGATGTTGTTGGTTTTCAATTTGAAAACAGTTCTGGTGTCAACTGCTATGCTAATGTAGTGGTTAATGTTTTGTTTTCTCTAGAAAATGTAAAAGAGGGGGAGGCAGTCCAAAGTTCCGTTAAAAGGGCAAAGGAAAGGATCGGTGGTTTGAACTATCAGTCAAAAAGGGGAGGGGGTGCAATAATTTTTCCTACCGGGTCACACTGTGCTTTCACCGGAAGTGAGGTCTGCAGGATTGTAGTAATTCAAAGTGAGGCTGGCGCCAGCATGGGAGCGCCGACGTCCCGCGGATACAGTTTCGTCACTCCACGGGCGATCATGGCAGTCATTCCCCATCGGGGGTCGGAGACTCCCGCGGCTCCTCTAGAATCTTCAAGGTCGTGGAGGACTACGGTGGTGGAGTCAACCAGTGACCGGGCCATTTCTTTATGTTGGGCCCGCTCTTGCCAGGTCGACCGCCATTTTGAGAGTTCGGCAGCTACCGGCGATCGCGGGGTCACATGAGCGGACGGGCTCCACCCTGCCGGGCGAGACGTTGCAGCATGGCCACAGTGGAAGAACCGTTATCTAGGTCGTTCCGAAACTGTGCAGCACTGGAGTTGTTAGGATGCCACCGCCTGGAGCGCTGAGGGTGCAGCTGGGAAGCCTCCACCTGGGGAGGCGGGAGAGGCCTGTTCGCACCGTCTCTCCCTCCCAGTGCACCCCACGGCGTCTCGCTTGAGATTTGTTATGGCCGGACCAGGCGATGAGGACGAGGGGGGGTCGGAGGCATGTGCAAGACATCCCCCTCCAGTGTTGTCGCAGCCATTATAAAAGAAAGAAGTGTCCCGTCCGTCTTCGGGCCGGGCTTCCGGTGGATGTCGGCCGGACGCCCCTGGCTCTGGCCCCATGAACGGGTTTCTTGGTTTATCGGCTGCAGCCGGATCCCGTCGGCCTCGGCCCCCCGACCGTTGGTGGTCGGACCGGAAGAGCATGTGGCGGGACTACCTGCAACTCTCAAGGGCCACCGCGGCCGGACTGGGAGAGAGAGGGGAGGGTCGAGGAGACATTCCCCCCCCCTGCAACTGTTCAGCGTTGTAAAGGCAATCCCCTGGCCGGGTCCCGCTGGTCTCGGCCTCTCCTCCGGCTACACCCTACGTTAGGATCTCCTGGCCGAGGCGTGGCAGCAGAACCTGCCTTATATGGGCTGCTCCCGGCTGGGCGTAGCCGGAACCCTGCCCCACCTTGGAAGTTTCCAGAGTGGGGGTGGATGTTCTACTGACTTGCATTTTCCCTAGTCTATCGATTTTTTTGGCGTGGCAGGCGGTGGGACAGCGAGGGGTGATTTGGTTTCTCTTACTGTTTTTCTGGTCTCTCACCACTGGCATATTTTAACGTTTTCTTGTTTCTAGGACATTAATAGGTTTTATCATTACGTTATGTTATCGTTTCTTTGTTCGTTGTTTAATAAAAGTTCATGTTCATCAGTGGCCTACTGATTTTCGTTTTCCTATTTTTTTCTTTCCAGGTTGTTTCATGGTAAAGTTTCTGTTAACAGGATACAGTGATCACTTCGTTATTATTGCATATGTCCTTTTCACTAGGGGTGCTCTCTGGTCGGGCCAGATGACGTATCTCTAGTAAATGGTCCGGGTGAAAAAGGTGCATCAATCAGTGGGGAGTAGATAGGCATGACAGATTACAACGGGGGAGAACGGTCCGCATTACGTACCCTTTCACTACTTGCAAAGATTTTCCTACGTTTATTTGCAAACAGGGAATACCTCCAAAAAGAACTAATTCCCAAACAGTCAATGTTCGGACAATCAATCAATCAATGAGGAATGAAATAGGTACGACGTGTTAAAGGCTTGCGTTACCTACCCTTCACTATCTGCAAAGGGAGATAGAATATTCCTATTCTTCCTCGTTTGCAGGTAGAGAAGATCGTTAAGAGAATTAACTTCGAACAATTCAATGCTCGATTGAAACAATCAACAAGGGGTACTGTGAACACAAATGAACGCCGCTTATATACATACGCATTGCTATTTTCAACAGGTTGTTCCTAATGTTTCTATTTTAGCGAGGTCAAAAGAGATCCCATTAGTGGCCTACTGATTTTGCTCGATTCCTTTTGTTTTTTTACACGATTTTTCGCTATCTGCAAAGACTAAACAGAGTATTGCGACTCTGTGCTTGTTTGTAAATAGAGAATGAACCAAAGAGAACAATCAATCAAATGGAGAGAGAAGCAGGCACGACGGATTACAAAGGGGGAAAGGGCTGCATTAACTACCCTTCACTATCTGCAAAGAGAGAGTACTCCTAATAGAAATGAGGGGTGGGGGGCAGCAATCAAAGCAGATCAGTGTGCATAAACACGAAAAAAAAAATTCTTACCACGTACTTGACATTCGACAGCTTATGATATTTGCTATTAAAAAACCATTGAAATTCACTGAAAAAACCATAGGTTATAGACCATATATAGTTAGGAATTAGCATTTACAAAACCTTGAAAATTCACTGAAAAAACCATAGGTTATAGACCATATATAGTTAGGAATTAGCATTTAAAAAACCTTATTTTACTCACACAAAACCATTGAAATTCCATATATAGTTAGTTGCACTAACTATATATCGCGCACCCGCAATCCACTGCTGATGATGTCACATATTACATCATTCATGACATGGTCAGTGACATCACTGATGACATCACTGATGACATCTCAAATGACATCACTGATGACATCACTGATGACATCATCCAGTGACTGTGTGTTTCTGTAAAGTTTAAATATGTTTTACATATTGAAGAATGAGTAGATGTATAACTGTCTGGACGAAGGATTTAGTAGGTGCATGACTGAATGTATGAGTGAGTGATTAAATGTGTCTCACTGAGTGCATGGGTTAGTGACTAAACTGCCTTAATTTGTGCATCATTATGTCTGTTGTTCTGTAAACTGCTGCATGTGTTGATCAGTAGCTATATGATTAACTATATGGGTTATTGATTGATTGTCCAAGTATTTGTATGGGAGACTGAGTGTGTGTGTGGCTGGCTGGGAGGTGTGTGACTCTGTGCAGATCAATGTGTACTTGTATCAATGATTGTATAAGAAAGTAAGTATGTGTTAGTATATGTTTGAAAATGTAAGGTGCTCTATGTTTAACTGTATAGACAAGAAAATGGAAGTGTGATTGATTCTTTACAGGACTGGCTAGGTGTGTGAGTAACTCCATGGATGAGTGGCAGAGTGTGAGTGTCTGTATAGGTGTATGAGTGCATATGATAGTGTTGTAAAGATGAGTGATTGTATGTATGAATGATTGTATGGGTGAATGAGTGAATGTGTGTGTAGACGTAGGAATCAGTGAGTACGTATGTAGTAACTAGTATTGGTGTGTCAATGGTTTCAAAAATTATACTCTGTATTTAACACTGGGTGAAACAGAGGTTATATTAAAATGTGAGGAGATGCATTGTATTGTCACATGAATGATATCATCAGTGATGTGGTCATTGATGTCAAATGAGATGTCATCAGTGATGTCATCAGTGATGTCATTTGAGATGTCATCAGTGATGTCATCAGTGATGTCACTGACCATGTCATGAATGATGTAATATGTGACATCATCAGCAGTGGATTGCGGGTGCGCGATATATAGTTAGTGCAACTAACTATATATGGAATTTCAATGGTTTTGTGTGAGTAAAATAAGGTTTTTTAAATGCTAATTCCTAACTATATATGGTCTATAACCTATGGTTTTTTCAGTGAATTTTCAAGGTTTTGTAAATGCTAATTCCTAACTATATATGGTCTATAACCTATGGTTTTTTCAGTGAATATATATATATATATATATATATATATATATATATATATACATATATATATATACATACATATATATATATATATATATATATATATATATATATATATATACATATCAAAAACAGTCACCAATGCGTGTCACCTTCAATACAAGGATATAACAACACCAGTACTACCAGTGTAATTGAGAAAAAAGGAACCAATAAGGTTCATAACCAAATATAACACCCATGCATGGGAAATAAGAAAAAGTTTGAAGAAATTTTGGGAGGTGTTAAGAAATGATGACAACCTACGTGAGCATGTAGGGGAGTATCCATCCCTGACATTCCGTAAACCACGATCATTACAAGATTATATTTGCAGCAACATGATCCCTAGCCCCAAAAAAATCAATGAAATAAGGCTTTTGTTTACATGCAATCAATGTAAAGCATGTAAGTATAGTTGCAATCTCAATTCTATCGAAATTTGCAACAGTATGGCACCATTTACTATATAGAAACATGTGAATTGCAATACTGAATATGTAATTTATACCCTGAAATGCCCATGTGGTAAATACTATATAGGTAGTACCATTCATAAAGGGAAAAAGCGAGTCCTTGAACACCTTAGGGCCATCAACAAAAATGATAAAACTTATCTTGTTCCAAGACAGTTTCATGAGTTCCACAAAAGTAATCCTAATCTTGTGAGATTTGTTGTCATTGATTGTAGTCCACCGAGAGTCAGGGGTGGCAATAGAACAGCTGAGCTCAGGAGACTTGAATCCAGACTAATCTTCAGATTTAACACAATGTCCCCAAATGGGCTTAATCTTGATGAAGAAATGTCTGTACATCTTTCAACTGTTTTTATACTAATTGCTGCTATTTGCATCTCCCATGATTGAATTATGCGTATTGCTGTTTTTTAGATTTTTTTGTGTTTCATTAGATTTTATTTGTGCACCTTTTTGGGTTTTAATTACACCATCTCTATTTTCTGACTTTCTTTACAGATATCTATACAGGGAAGGGAAGCGTAGGTGTCAACAACATTACTTTTTTGAAAATACTGTCGTCTATGATGTACTTTCAGCATTATATACACCTGCCCACTGGGATGTAATACACATCTATGATAACACTACCATGATTGATAGAGAGATTGTAGGGCCCAATGGCCGAATGTTATTGGTTGCCATGTGAGCAGTAACAATGCATGTTATTTTTACCCACTTGGGTCTGTATGAGGGCTAGCTGCTAATAGAGTAATGGATTGTACTTTTTTCCACAACGTTATTATGCGATATTACTGTCGACCACTTGGTGTCTCGATGTTTAGAAATATGTAGGACCGTGTATACATCAACCCTGTTTATCAGAGCGACTGAACAGCTCAAAACGATCGTACTCGTACGTTTTTCTGTTACTGCCATTAAGAACATGATTTCGCATATCTATTGCCCGTGTGTTTAACTCTGAAACGCGTCAGACGCTAGTGTCAACTAAATAAATCGCACTTTGGATAGAGGCCACGGCTCCAGTGTTGTTTATATCCTTGGATTGAAGGTGACACGCATTGGTGACTATTTTTGAGGTTGTGGGGGTGGCTATCCCTGCTGTGAGCCCACCGTGCAAGAGGCTTGGGTTGAAGCCAATGTTGGTGTTTGGATATATATATATATATATATATATATGTATATATTGTTCGCTCTAAGTCCCACTGTATATGTATATATATATATATACAACACTCCGCAGGTGAGCAGAGGCAAGTCCTCGCCTCTTTCCCAGAATATACAGACATGAACCAGTTGAAATTAGAGCAATTTTTTTATTTTGTGCAGTTTTGCCGCCATAACGTTTCGGCTCACCAGAGCCTTGATCACATGACAACGTGAACCAATGAAACAACTCCTTATAAAGTACAAGTGCTAATTTTAAAACAGACCATGTGACTTCATTATGAATAGACATGAAAGAAATGTTGCGCCATGCATGTCGATGTAAACAGTATTTCAAATGAACATAACATGTATTTTCACCATTTCAATTCAAAAGGTTACTTAAAATTGCGCAAATAAACAAAAAATTTGCAAATACGCTATAGTTCAAATTTATGCTGTACACACCGTATTAGCCAAGAGGTACGATTGAATAAATGGATAAATGCCATTTCTATGTTTCGACCTCGTCAACAATCAAATAGTAAAGTGCAATAAATTCATGTATATGGATAAATCCAACAGTGCAATGAAATTTACAGATACATGCAATTATCACAAAAATGTGCAAATACGCTAAAGTGCACTCATTTGCTGTAAACATCATATTGGTTTCGAGGTACGATTAAATAAATGGATAAATGGCTTTACTATGTTATAACCGTCCTCAACAATCAATGTTAAAATGCAATAAATTCATATATATGAATAAATCCATCAGCGTAATAAAATGTACAGTGACACTATATACTACATACCATTACCCTGACAATGGTTGTCCTCCATCTAAGCCTAATTCGCAACAAATTATAATCGGATACATGTACCTACATCTGGATAGTGTCAGCATGATCACATGTGATCGCATGATGTAAAGCGCGGGCTTCTGTGCTTGTTTAAAAATTAGCTACCTGGGAGGGACAAATCCCGGGGTCTAAAACATTGCATTTGAAGCGGGGGCCGAGAAAAAAGGGGGTCCCAAAACGTGTTTTCCCCATGCAATTTTTCATAGGAACCATTCATCGCAGCTACAGTCCGAACGGCTGAACGGAATTACTCCAAATTTGGCAAAGAGGTAGTCCTCTGTTCCGACCCGTGCCTTTTGCTTAAATGGTGTAAATCCGTTCAGTAGTTCCTGAGAAAATTACAATTAAAAGAACATATATATCTATGGCCTTGGTTGATCCGCGCATCTTGCGCGCACTCTAAGCGCACCGTCCCGATCATGCGCTGAATGCTAATTGGCTGTCAAGTGGTTGTCAACATTCGAAACCAGGAAGTATTGGCAGCCATTTTGTGCCTCGGTAGAAGCGAGGATCTAGAAATTAGTGGAACAAGTGTTCAAAACTTATAAAGGGGGCAGGTAAGAAATAGTTTGACCCTCTAGACCTGCTTAGGAGGTCCCACAAGGACCCTAGGGCCCCAAAAAATATATATATATATTTTAAAAACGGAGAAATGTGCGCTGGGTGCATGGATCCGCCGTTAAAAAAAAAAACGCGGGCTCCTGTGCTTGTTTAAAAATTAGCTACCTTGGAGGGACAAATCCCGGGGTGTAAAATATTACATTTGATGGGGGTTCAGAGGAGCCCTGTAGCCCTGGGATTGCCATTCCTTGGTGCTACAAAATAAATGGGTGAGGGAGCTCAAAGGTCCGTCTAAGCCCTTCGGGGCTTTTTATATTTTGGGAGGGGAGCCGCGTGGTCTCCATTCTGGAGCAGTCGAAAGTCCTGGGGAACGCCACCCTCCAGGAGCGACTCCTGCTGTGTCTTGGGGTGTCTACTCCCGGGACACTGCTGTTTGCTATGACAGGGCAGGAGTTGATGTTCCCGCTCCCTCATAGCAAACTTGAGGGCATATTAACAAGTGCCATTTCGCCGCAGTTTTAAAAAAAAAGCCAAAAATGCGGTGAAGATTATATCGCCCTATTTACTAGGCGACGCTAAGATTCATTAAAGCATTCCCAGTGGCAAGGTAGGTGTTCCTATGACAATATAACATGGAAGAGGGAGGTATGACAACAGCGTTGTATTTACGAGGCGGCTATGGATTTGAGGATCAATAGCAAAACTCTTGGTAATTGCGGTTTATGTCGGATCGTAACATTTGTTCTGAAGTAAACTTGAGCATGTTTAATATGCGAGGTGGATTGATATGTTAATTCCACAGTCTTATATTAATAAGCTTTTCACTTGCAAACATGAATTTTATCGTTAAAAAAAATACACATACTACTAATTTTTATTCTTCCTCGGGATCCCATCCCATGGGCGTATTTTCAACGTTGGGGGCTGTGGGTGGAGGCCCAATGTCCCTACGGTGCTAGTCAGCTCCCTGCATCCTTCGGAAGCCGCCATTACTTTTCCACAATGGGACCTGCTGATATACAGCTCCCCGTGGGGAAAAGCATTCTGCTTTGCATTTTAAAAGAGAGAGTAGGTTTTCTTTTTCTCCCTTTCAAAATGCAAACAAGTTTCCTATGGCAGGGTGGGAGCCTCGGCTCTCACCCTGCCATAGCAAACAGCAGTGTTGAAAAAATCTTCTGGTAATACAACAAAGGATTTTGAAGTCCATTATTGCAGTTTTAGCTGTAGTTTGCTGCCGTTAAAGCGGCAATCATTTTAACGCCGTTCTTGTAAATATGCCCCTAAGTTTTGTAATGTCGACAATCCTGTCTCCCATTTAAATAGGCACAAGGTATTTAGTGAAGTGCACACTGTGAATCGTGAATGATAAAGAATTGCCCATTGTTGAGTACCGAGTAGGTAAATTGTACATGGGGTTTTGTAACGTCAGTGGCTATTCCTCGAGCCCGCTCTTGAGGTTAATTCGAAGAGTTGTGTACTTCTTTTGCTCGTAATGTACATAGGGGCAGATTTGCAAGTCCTTTGCACCACTATTGCGTCACTTTTAACATGGGAAACATGACGCGAAAGTGTCGCAAGGGGCTTGTAATTCTGCCCCACAGTGTTCTGTCATCACAGTTTGCTTTCCCCTCTGTCATGTAGAGGATCCTGGGTAAATATAACAGCTTCTGTACAGCCAGCACCTTTCAACCCTACCCCCAAGCTGCTTACTGCTTGTTACCATAGTAACAGTTCATGGAACACTTAAGTAAGCACACAGGTCACAAGTTCACCGCACATTGTTGCAGGGTGAGGACCTTCGCTGTGGCAGAGTCTTTTCTCTTTTTATTATTTATAGTCTTACGCTGGAGTTGCGTACGTTGGAGCTGCCCCCTCCACTTCTGCTTCAAGGGGGGGGACAACACAGCTACATGACCAAGATATTCCCCAATGTCTGAGATAATATGGTTGCGTCCACTGTGCAGTACCCTACACGTATCAATAGTATATCTACACACAGAAAAGTTTTTGATGTGTATAGTGAGTTGTGTATAGCATGTCATCGGTAGTGTTAGCATTGTGTACATTATTGTTGAGGTGCGAGTTCCTTCCCTTATACATAGTTGATTGCCACATCTCTGAACATTGAGCTAGTGTGCTGTTGAGGTGATATATTATTTTGGGAAGGTATGTTGTCCTGTTTTGCGCTGCCTCTGAAGTAGTAGAGGGGGAGGGGTCAGTAGGGGTGGTTGTAGTGGTGGTGGCCCTAGGTGTTGTGATTTTGTTGGGTGTTGGAAGTGCATAATTAGTACCTCTATTACATATGTGTCTTTAGATATGGGTGCACGTTGTATGTAATTCACACAGTACATAGTCGACTTCCTTACACTAGTTAAATGTTGATATTAATTTGTTAGTGGTAAATGGAACTATCACCTGTTTTTTTAGGTAGCATTGTAGATTTGGTTTGTTGTTGAAAGTATGGGAAGTGGTGTTTGTTTTTGTTTTTTTCTACGAGAACGCCTAGTTTGTATATTAATAACGTTAGTTGTGGTTCTGGTTTGAGGCTATTTTCTTGGAGGAAGGAATACATTGAAGAGTGGTAATATTTGCAGTTTTTACTATGTTGACAACGGGATGATAGTTAAAAAAGATTTTAAAAAACAGATGTGCTTAATGAACATTATAATTAGAAATGAGCATTTAAAAAACCTTTGAAATTTACTGAAAAAAACATAGGTTTCAGGCCGTTTATAGTTAGGAATTATCATTTAAAAAACCCTAGAAATTCACAGAAAAAACGATAGGTTTCAGGCAGGTTATAGTTAGGAATTATTATTTTTAAAAAACATAGAAATTCATTGAAAAAAACAGGTTTCAGGGATGTTCTAGTTAGCTGGACATTTCACTCATACAAAACCATTGAAATGCCTCCGTTATAGTTAGTTGTACTAACTGTATTTCTCGGGCCCGCAATGCACTGGTAATGATATCACATATTACATCATTCATGACATGGTCAGTGACATCACTGATGACATCACTGATGACATCACTGATGACATCATCCAGTGAATGTGTCTGTGCAACACTAGGGAAGCGTTGGACTGAGGAGGGGTAACATTTACTATTCCCACTCCAGTTTGTGCAAAGTAGGGAAAGAGTTGGACCCAGTACGAGCAATCGTATGGAAAGCGCTAGACTCAAAAAGGGTCAAATTTACTATTACCACTCCAGTCTGTACAACTAAAGGGAAAGCGTTACTAAAGGGAAAGCGTTAAACTCAGGAGGGGTTACATTTACTATTCTCACTCCAGTCTGTGCAACACTAGAGAGAGAGAATAGTTCACTTTAATAAAACAACTTATTTTAACAAATCTATTAAATAACAGAAAATATTTAGATTGAAAAATTATGTTTACATTTCAACAAAAAAAACTAATTACGTAATTATTACATTTTATAAATAATTACTATCAATTAAAACTAATAACATTAAAAAGCATAACACAATTAGTATATTACAAAATAAATAAAAACATTTTAAATAAATGAATACATAATTTGACATTTATCCCTCTACCTCTACTAACTAAACAATACACACCTAAAATATAACTTAACAAACAGGATAGTACCTCAATTTACATAATTATCAATTAAATAATGAACTACAAATTATACAATTAATTATTAAAAAATATTTCTTCATTAACTTCCCTTCAAATCCAAAAAATCCACTCCTAAACCATATATATTTTGACAATTATAATATTTACTCAATTTACATAATTAATTATCAACAATGTTTAATATTTAACTAGTAATTATATTAAACTTCCCTCCCTTACCCCTACAAACAATTTATATAAGTATCAATTAAATAATGATTATTAATTACCAATAATTAATTATAATTATTTTACTTCCCACCTTGTACCCCTACAAACCCCACAATGTGCACCTAAAACATAACTTAAAAAATAAATTAAATAATTCACATAATTAGTTATCAATTAAATAATGAATAATTAAAAAATGACCAATTATATTTAATTTACTTCCCACCCTGTAACCCTACAAACCCCACAACTTAACTTAAAAAATAAATTGATTACATAATCTACATTTTTATCAATTACATAATTAAATAATTGATTATTAATTGATTATAATTAATTTGCTTCCCACCCTGTATCATAACCAATTAAAACATATACTAAAATACATAAAAAATTATAAAAAAAACAATATTATTCGCAATATTTAGGTAACTAATAGTTAATTAATTATTTGATTTAACTTCCTTCCCTTACCCCTACAATTTATATAATTATTAATTACATCATTTTTTATTGACAATAATTAATAATTAATTATAATTATTTTACTTCCCACCCTGTACCTCTACAAACCACACACCTGCACCGAAAACTTAACTTAAAAAATACATTAATTACACAAGTGACATCATTATAATTAAATAATTAAATTATTGATTATTTATTAATTATAATTAATTTACTTCCCACCCTGTACGATAACCAATGAAAACATATAATAAAATACATAAAAACTATTAAAAAACGAGATTATTCGCTATGTTTTTGTAAACGATATTAACATAGATATTAACAACACAGATAGTATTGTAGTTTTGTAAATTATATTCATAACAGATAATTTTGTCATCGATATAACTTACCTTACAAAATCGATATTCTTGTCAATGATATTTCTGCATCATGATATTTGTGGGTCACAATTTTAAAAATTCAATATTTCTGCATCTCGATATTCTTCACTCGATATTTTGTGCGAAAACCTTTCCTTTATACAGGTCTGCACTATATTAAAACACACAATTATAAAATTGTACACACCTACTCACAGTTCTCATGAGACTGTCTGTTATAGTGTAAACATCCAAAACACTACAAGATGTTGATTGTCAGAGAGTAGGTGTATTGGCCACAGTCTCTAACAGCTTCAGGCATCAACTGCTGAGGTAAAATCTTTACTCATTAGTCCTTCACCCTACATTCCACATTCCTAAGCACTAGCACCCGGAATTTGGAATGCAGTATGAAGAGCACATCACCACAACATCTCCCTCCTTATAAACATAACAGAATACAAGTACATAATAAATACATAAATATGAAATTACTTTGGCATTTGTATACTATTCAAAAGTATTGATCTATCCATTTTACACATAATATCTTGCTGGTAACAGACCTTCACATCACTTAGGGTGACTTATGAATGAATGTTTTAGGACTTGCATGTCCGTCCTGCTTAGCAAAACCATCAACTGATGGGTCGGAGGATGAAACATCCACACCTTCATGCTTGCCCTCACCCAGCTTTACTACTGTGCTTTTGTTTAACCATTTACATGTTTTTGCATGGACAGCATTCGTGGAGACTGCATTTGCCTTCACTGGAGATCTAAACTTGGATTTACCTTTGACAACATGAGTAGGCTAACATCTATCTAGTCACCTACCTTAATTTCACTCCTGATCTCCTTAACCTTGTGTATAGCATCATATCCCTACTTCATTTTGTCTTGAACTGCTTATAATCTGAGCTGTATGATCTTGTTCACAGCATAAACAAAGTCAGAGATGTTACATCTGCAAGATATTGATTAGAGGCGAGGGTGCTCAGCCTAACTTGCAAAAGGGTAAAGGGCCAAGTGCAGAAAGTTCTGTTTTGCAAGGATCTTACTGTAGGGTAGAAAACAATGCAATCATTGGAGATCGTTGGATACTGAATGCAAAGCTATATAAGAGTCTTGCAATAGAGTTAAAACAATGCATGCATTATAAGACATTGGGTATATGGGAAGGACAGATTGGTCAGCATGAAAGGGAATTGGAGAGGCAGACTGCCTAGTTCAATTTCTTTAAAGTGCATGGTATGCCAGTCTTTGACATTACTAAAGTTCCCATTTAAGGCGGCAGCATAGGCAGTGTCTTATGAAGATTGGATCAAAGTACCATAGTCCGTTCAGCTGTGATGCAGTTTGCAAACTGGTTGGCCTTCCTTTTTATGGTCGTTTCGATGGTGGATAGATATTTTACCAGGCGGCAGCTTAGTTGGACAAAGTATGATGGGGGAAGGGCCATTGACAGGGAGGAAACTCATTCAGAGTAAGGGCATCAGTCTAAGGATCCTAATAGGGGTCTGCTATGTGAGAACTGGGGAGGGAGCTCAGAATGAATACAGCAGTCTGTTAAGCTCCCTTCATAGTGTGCATGTTTATAGTATTCATCTGCTTGGGCCCTGAATGATTCCAATTAGGCATCAAATGTCAAAGTGATTAGATGATTCTTGAGCCCAAGTAGTCCTCCCTATGCAATGCATGCCTCTCTGCTCATGCCCAGTGAAAGATCTCCTCCCGCCAACTGGCCCACTGTGGGGTGTAAGCAGACTTCCAATGTCTAGAGATTTGTAGTTTGGCCAATAGAAGGGCCAAATTCATAAAATGGGATAAGGTTTATTCTGTTTAGGGCACAGGTGTAAGCCCAGTAGGCAGTGTTCTGCAGGTTTCCAGTGGCTGGTGCCTGCCAATCTTACCAAGGACTGGGGCAGGAACAGACTAATTTGCATATAGCCAGGTTCTGAACTGGGATGGTGCAGTGAGCTAAAAAACGGTGTTGGATCTAGCCCTGATCTCTTGACTGGGTGAGAGTATTCTGCTTAATTCAGAAACTCTGTCTATCACCACCCCTTGTTGTTAAATATTTTGTCCACCCTAAGCGTGGAAGGGTATACTCAGATGTGAGTCCCTTGCTCATTGCACCATCAGGATTCAAGCAAGCCGGGCCGACGACGGCTGAAATGCCAGAAACCGGTCCCCGGAAGCTTGTTTCCTTCCCAGTGTAAGAATTGGCTTGGTAGTTTGGTTTGCCCTGTTCCCATCATGCACTGGGGCAGGAACAGACTAATTTGCATATAGCCAGGTTCTGAACAGGGATGGTGCAGTGAGCTAAAAAACGGTGTTGGATCTAGCCCTGATCTCTTGACTGGGTGAGAGTATTCTGCTTAATTGAGAAACTCTGTCTATCACCACCCCTTGTTGTTAAATATTTTGTCCACCCTAAGCGTGGAAGGGTATACTCAGATGTGAGTCCCTTGCTCATTGCACCATCAGGATTCAAGCAAGCCGGGCCGACGACGGCTGAAATGCCAGAAACCGGTCCCCGGAAGCTTGTTTCCTTCCCAGTGTAAGAATTGGCTTGGTAGTTTGGTTTGCCCTGTTCCCATCATGCACTGGGGCAGGAACAGACTAATTTGCATATAGCCAGGTTCTGAACTGGGATGGTGCAGTGAGCTAAAAAACGGTGTTGGATCTAGCCCTGATCTAAAGACTGGGTGAGAGTATTCTGCTTAATTCAGAAACTCTGTCTATCACCACCCCTTGTTGTTAAATCTTACCAAGGAGGTATGCATTTCAGCCCAGTAGGCTTTGAGGGAGAGGCACACCCAGAGCATGTGCATAAAGTCTGCCTGGTCACGGTGACATCTGGACAGCTGGGGCACTGCAGGAAAAATCCTATGCAATATGTGTTGTGTGATATAAGGCCTGTGTAGTAATGAAAATTGTATAAACTTAAATCAGGAGTTTCAGGGGATCTTGGTGTGGTATGCTGTCACTCTTTATCATGTAGGTGGTAGGGAGATAGATAGGTGTGAACGCAGTCCTTTATGCAGCCATTTGACCAAGTGCCTCCCAGCCTCCATTTGGTACACTGCTTGGATCAAGGAGTGTTGTCAGGTTTGGCGCCTGAGGAGGCCATGTGTATAACGTGAAATGGAAACAGATTGAAACAGAAGCATTTGTATTCCAAATGTATCAATACCAATTTAGTGTTATTGAGGGAGCACTGTTTATGGTGTATATTATTTTCAATACCAATTTAGTACATGAGACATACACAGGTCATGTTAGAGCGGAGTCATGCATTCATGTGGTAAATTATTCCTTTATTTTTCTTGGAAACCTTAAATCAGTCAGCCCATCCTATGTGTTTCATCCATAAGGACTTCATCGGGCTTATGGTAATATCTGTGCGCAGCCCTGAAAATCTAATCTGTCTGTTCACCCAGGTCGAAATAGTTGTCATCATTGTAGATGACAACTATTGTCGAGTATCACCATATAAATAAAGGAGTGTCGACTCAATCAGTACAGTTGAATGTGCAACATCCTGACAAAAGGATTTGTTTGATGGAATGTGGATAATTCTATCCAAGCCAATGTGCAAAATCATGAGAAGTGAAATGGTTGCATGTGTTAAGAAGAGGGAGGTGGGCAAGTCGTGGTTTTGGGTTAGTTCTTGATGGGACATTAGTACTTTATTGGCAAATAGATCTCCCAGAGTGTGGATGCAAGAAGACTCCCAAGGTTCTAGTTTAAGGTAGGTGAGTGGGCCCATAGGTGCCGGTAACATTCAAAGAGGTATATTTGGGGCATAATTCAAGGCGTTCTTTTTGTATTTTAGGGTCTGTCCCCAGTACGTTAGGGCAGTACTTAAGAGTAGTGTTAGGCACGGAGGAAGAAGCACACCAGGTAGCAGTAGGGCATGTAGTGTACCATGTCGCATCATTCGGGAAGTATAATCTCTTTCGGTGGGGTAAAAGCCTGCCAACCAGTACGTCAACCATTGCAGTTGAGCGGCATAACAGTACGCCTGAAAATCAGGGTGCCCATCCCACTCTTGTCTGGGAGTAGCTGTAATTGTGTCAGGCCCACTCTGTGCCTCCCTGTGTCCCATATGAGATCAGTGAGTGGAGTGTTAAGATGTCTAAAGTAAGTCATAGGGACCACTATAGGTAGGTTTACGAAAAAGTACAACAGTTGAGAGAAAGCATCACAATTTTAGAGAGTGCCAGTCGGTCCATTACTGCCAGAGGAAGTAAAAGACCCAGAACCAGACCTGTGATCGGAGAGAGTTGATTGGTTACCGTCTAGCTAGTCAGCTGGGGACCAGCAGATCTGCACTTCCGAGATAACAAAATGTATGGGAGGTAACTCTAATAGCAGAGGTGCCCAGTGGTAATGCATCGCCCAGGACCCCTTCTTTAACCCCTCCGGCGCTGATGACGAGCTGAGCTCGTCATGTAACGCGGCTTTTAGAAAAAAGCCGCATAGCGCGAAAATCGCCGCAGCGCGCATGCGGTTAAACGGAAGGGATAGGATCTGGTATGGTTCACTCGGAGACAGTCAAGATCTAGATCTAGATCTGAGCAGGCGGTGAGTTGTGTGAAGCTCATAGTCGAGTTACATAGATAAAGTATAATGTCATCTGCATACAGGGATATGGCATGTGTTAGAATTGGGGGACTCTAGTTGGCACAGGTTGGTACTTGTGACAAATAGGGACCCTCTCCTCTAGTCAGGGTAAGGGGGTACACTCCTTAAATAACCCCTGCTCACCCCCTTGGTAGCTTGGCACGAGCAGACAGGCTTATCTCAGAGGCAGTGTGTAAAGCATTTATGAACACATCCAGTAATCAAGTGACAACACTACAAATGAACACCACACAGGTTGTATATTTATAAAAATAAGTATCTTTTATATAGAATTACCATAAGACCATAAACGACAAAAATAATCCACAATATTATTAGAAATCCAGAGTTCTTGTTAAAAAAAAGGCTTAAATCAAAGTTCGGTGTGAGTCGGTAGCTCTGTCCGGCTACAGCGTTGCTGAAATAACACAGAGTCTAACAAATCCTGTGGACCACGTCAGTCCGGGCCCACTCAAGTGTTGACAGACTCGGCCACAGTACCTTTACTTGATGCGGCAGGCATGGGCGTGAGAGCCGGTTTCGGCGTTCGTCGCGTTTCAGAAAAGAAAGCGTTGCAGGATGCGTTGTCCCTCAATGTGGAATCAGTGGGTTAAAGGAGTACGTTGCAGGGAGAGACGGTGCTTCATTGCGGTGCTTGTAGCTTGCGGTGTGGCAACAGAGCCGGAGTTCGGGAGCTGGCATTGATCAGTCCAGGCAGCGGTACGAGTCGGGCGGTGCATCGCGAAGCGTGCGAGCGGTGCCCAAATCCGATGTGTTCACAGGACTCGAAGTCAGCAGCTGTGACTGTGTCGGTCAGACCAGTGCGAGTTGGTGTAGCGAGGCATTGCACGTCGCGGTGTCCACAAGTCGCGGTGCAGGCAACGGCTCGGTGACGGCATCAGGATGGAGTCGGTGAGCTCAGAGCTTGCGTTGTTCGATGAGGATGTTGTTCGATGCGGTGCCTACAGGGTACCGGGCAGGTTGTGAGAGTCAGTCACAGATCCCTGCCTCTGTAGCCACTGAAACAGCGTTTCCAGCAGCAATCCACAAAGGCTGGTGAAGTCTACTGGTCCTGAGACTTCGTCAGGGGGCAAGCTCTTTTCCAAGCCCTTGGAGATCCTTCACAAGTTGAAAATAATGTACACATAGTTCCTTTCTCCTTCCTTTGGCAGTCAGGCAACCACTGCAGGCCAATCCCTCAAGCAGCACTTCAGCTTAGGGATAGTCTCTCCTCAGTTTCTTCAGGTTCCTCTCCTCAGCAAAGGTATCTTCTTGTAGTCCAAAAGTGATTTCATTTCTTGGGATCAGGGTCCCAATACTTATACCCCAAAATCCATTGTCCTCTGGGGACAGAGGGGCATTTGCCCAGTCCAAACCATTTCTGGAGCACTTTGTTTACATGACTCCTTCTTTCCTTTCACAGTGCAGGGCAGAGAGATCAGACGCACCACAGGGGTGGAGCCAGCACTGTGGGGGGCAGGCACAGTCCTATTCAGGTCCCTGGTGCAACTCCTCCCACCCATCTTGATGCAGGTCTCTCTATTCACCACTGGGCTGACTCATTCTGTCTCCTGGAATCCCCCAGCCCTGTCACTGAAACTCCAGACAAGGAATACACAACCTAGCAGAGGCAGGCTTTGGATAGTTAGACAAGAAAATACCTACTTTCTAAAAGTGGTATTTTCAAACTCCGAATATTAAAACCAACTTCACTAAAAGATGCATTTTATCATTCTGAGTTCAGGCATACTAAACTCGAATTTCTACCATGTTCCTGAGTCAGTTACGATTATAAAATGTAATAATCTAACTGCCCATTCTGGCCTATGGACAACAGGTAGCCTTGTAATAGTGAAAAACGAAAATGCCTGTAATTCACTATTACGACATGCCACACACATCAGGGCTTGTCCTTCCTTATACTTACAATGCACCCTGCCCTTGGGCCTACCATAGGGGTGTCTGATATGAAGAAAAAAGAAGGTTTAGGGACTGGCAAGTGGGTGAACTTGCCCAGTCAGCATGACAGTACCAGACTGCACACAGGCTCTGCAATGGCAGGCCTTAGACACATTTTACAAAGCTGCTTCTGTGGGTGGCACAATCGGTGCTGCAAGCCCACCAGCAGCATTTGGATTTACATGCCCTGGGCACACTCAGTGCACTGTACTAGGGTCTGACAAGTAAACCAAACAAGCCAATCATGGAATCACTAATTCATCCATTAATTTATAATAGGGAGATCATATGCACTTTAGCACTGATCAGCAGTGGTAAAGTGCCCAGAGTCATAAAACCAACAAAAAAAGGTCAGGAAAAAATACAGGAGGAAGGCAAAAAGTTCAGGGATGACCCTGCAAAAAGGGCCAAGTCCAACAGCATGACACTGTGGCCCCTGCATTATACCCCAACTGTCGGCTATTTGTCTGAGATCCCGCACTAGGGATTCCAAAGTGAGTACAAATAATAGTGGAGACAAGGGGCACCCTTGTCTGATGCTTCTGTAGACTGAACGGTGGATGATGTATAGGTTCCGGTTCGTGCCTGTGCAGTTGGGTCCATGTATAAAAGTTTGATCCATTTAATATTGTTGGGGGAATGCCAAGTATGGTCAAGGTGGCGAACAAATATCTCCAGATAAGGGTATTGAATGCTTGCTGGAGGTATATAGAGAGACATCCCACATTCGGGTAAGTAGATTTAGCAGCCTTCATGACACGATGGAAGTGTCTAATATTTAGGGAGGTGCTACGATGGGAAATTAATCCATTCTGATTAGCGTGGACTAAGTCTGGGAGTAAGGGAAACAGTCTGTTCACCAGGTTTTTGCTCAGTATTTTGCATTCTGTCAATATTAATGATAGTGGCCTACAGGAGGACATGTCCTCTGTGTCACTGCGGGTTTGGGTAGGGATGTCACTAGGGCTTGATGGGTTGTGGGCGGGAGGGTGCCCAGCTCTAAAGAGGTATTGGACAACTTGTCTAAATGAGTCACCAGGTGGGCAGCAAAAGTGGCATAGAATTCAGAGACAAACCATCTAGTCCAGGAGTCTTATTGTGGGTGAGTTCTGCTATTGTACTATGGATTTCTGCCTGCGTCAAGGGGGCTGCAAGGTCCACACGGCATGACCATGGCACTTGAGACAGGTGCAGTCCATCCAAGAAAGTTTTCAAGTGCAGTAGGGGAGGGAGACGGGTGAGGTCCATAAAGATGGGCATAGTAGTCTCGGAAGCTGTTATTGATATCTAGTTGTGTCCTATGTTGGGTCCCAGTGGGCACGTGTTTGGATAGTGGGGGTGCAATTGTGGACAGATCATACTTGCTAAAAGTGCATGGGCTTTGTCCCTTTTGGTGTGCAACCTCTTAGTGTATGTATTGTGGTCAATATTTCTCAGGCGTTCCAACAGTTCTGCATAACAGATACAATGGAGGCATCATGTACGGCCTCCTGCTCTAGCAGTCTCAACTGTGTTTCAGTGGAAGTAAGCTCCCTCAGGACCGAGTGTTGTGCCCCAGCCGTTGTGGATAAAGACACCCCCACATGACCATCTTGAACGCTTCCCATTCAGTCAGAAGCAATGAAGAAGTGTTAGCATTTTCAGCAAAATAATTGGTGATGGCAGTAGTCAGAGAATCCTTAAACACTGCATCCTCCAGATTAAGGGACTATAACCGCCAGGAAGGGACCGGGGTGGGAATGCCCCAGGACATTATGATCTCCAGAGGGTTGTGGTCAGACAGGGTTTTTTCCAGATAAGTGGAATGGTGATGCCCGGGAGCATATGGGAGGGGCAAAAAATGTGATCAAGTTGGGAATGTAATTTGTGTGAGGGGGAGTAAAAGGAGTATTCAAACACACCTGTTTTCAGTTCTCTACACATGTCTGTTAGTGACCATGCTCGGGAGCATATGGGAAGGGCAGAAAATGCAATCAAGGCGGGAATGTAATTTGTGTGGGCAGGAGTAAAAGGAGAATTCACGCATGCCTGTGTTCAGTTCTCTCCACATGTCTGACAGTGGCCATGCGAGAGGCAGAAAATGCGGTCAAAGCGGGAATGTAATTTGTGGTGGGGGAGCAAAAGGAGTATTCACACATGTCTGATAGGCACCAGCCTGATGCCCAGTCTTTAAGTGCCTTTGCCTGCTGAACTAGAGTGGCACTTGGTAAGATGGGAGTGGTCCAGCTCTGTATCCATGACTGCAGTGAAGTCGCCCCCAATGACCCACAGCAATTGGGGCCATTCGGACAACCTGAAAGAGAGCTGTGAGAGGAATATGTCTTGGGCATAGATAGTACTCAGCACTAAAGGTCGACTGTCTAGGGTCCCGTTTACAAACACATTTTGACCATTGAAATCTGTTCTGGTATCCGCTACATCAAACGGCATTCCAGCCTGTATCCAGATGCTGCGCCCCTCGCAAAGGCCGAAAAGGCAGTGGTGAACAGCTGCCCTCTCCATTTCATTTGACATATGGGACTCAGTAGAGGAAAGGCGAGTTTCCTGTAGATGAACTACGTGGGCCTTTCGTCTGTTAATTTGGGAATTAACATGGTGCTGCTTGTGGGCAGACCCCATCCCTCTGACGTTCCACGTCAATAGAGTAAAGGTATGTAATATTGTTGACATTTATGAATCAATTGAAACAGTGATAGAATCAGGATAAGCCCCCTAACCCCCACCCCAGACATGATGCAATCCTAAGCACATGACAGTTGTAAAACACCCACACACAACTCCCAAAAGTTGGGTCAATTGAGGAACGTCCTTTCAACCAATAAAACCAGCATTTGTCAGGGGACCATAAAATGGAGCTACCACCCTGGGGGGGGGAGGAGGGGGTGGCCATGGAAATCAGGAGATCAGACATTAAAGCAAGCAAGTTTAGTCTATACAAGGGTGTCTTTGGATTTAAATCGAAAAAGAAAGAAGAACCACATTAGTGTATAGAATAAACATCAGATACCATACGTGGGTCCAGTGGAAGATGAGAATGATCTGGGTCAACAGTTGTGTCCTCCTAAAAGTGCAGGACACAAGTCTTGAACCAAGTGATGGCCACTGGAGCATCAAATCAAATTAGCCAATGTTTGCGGCATCACCAGAGGGAAGACAGCTCTACTCATGTTGGAATCAGAATCCGAGATAGCTGTACTGGATGAACTGGTCGGGGACTGTGGCTTTTCCCCCTTCCGCCCAAAGTCACAGTCTTGATCACTGCACAATGTCCCTGCAATGCCTGTTGAAGAGAGTGAACAGCCTGGAATACAGCCGTCTTGGGGCATCCATCCGGTGATGTCATTAGTTTTGGGACCTTGTGATGAGGCCTGGGATGGGGTGTGACGAGTGTTTGGGAATTGTGTTTCAAGTCAGTCCCAAACTGATTCTGAGGTGTCGAAGAATAAGGTGTGCTGATCATGGACCACTCTGGCGATGCAGAAACATAAGGGCATATGAGTTGCCACTTAGCAGCGAGAAACGAGGATCACCTATGTTGCACAGCCAGTGTATGGTTGGGGAAGAGAGACACCACAACATTGTCCACTTGTATCGGAGCAATTTCTCTGGCTTTTCGGATCACTGTGTCTCGGTCCCTGAAATTCAGGATGTGGGCCACAATGGGCCTGGAGGGCACCCTGGGAGCCGTTGACAGGTGGGCACCCTGTGCACCCTCTACACCGTAAAGACGTCTGACAGTCCCTCTGGGGCCCCTACAGTTTTCATCCAAGTTTCAATAAACAGCGCGGCATCAGGCACTTCAGTGTCCTCAGGAAGTCATATGATGTGCACATTGTTGTGTCAGGCTATACCTTCCGTATCTTCAGCCCTGTAGTGGAGAGGGTATATTTGGGAACGTAAGTCCTCCAGGTCATTAGCACGAGCCTTATGTTGAGGGACCAGGGTCACAAGGTTAGTCTCTGTGGCCATGACTTATTAGTAAGTTTGAGATGATCTCTTCAACAGGTCTCACAGGCAGGAAGTCGGGATTGGGTCAGGACCCCCAGGAGAGGGACGACTGAATATCATGCCAGTAGACAGGAGCTACAGGAGCCTTCACAATCTAGTAGGCTCAAGGGACCAACAGGAGGGACAGAGCTGGTGGTTAGAGTCAGTAGCAGGGCGCTGGGTGCTGGAGTCGCACATTGAACATACAATGGCAGCGAGATGAGTACACACAATATAATCAGCATAGCCCAAGTGGTTAGCCCCAGCACTCTGCAGGTGCCACTGCAACTCTGAAGCAGTTCCCCTGATTGTGTTCCCTCTCACTACCTTGATAAGCAGCACCTTCCGGGGGAAGGAACAGCGTAGCTTGCAACATGCAGGTATGGGGGCTCTGAATCCATCCCATCACACTACTTAACTTGAGCTACCCCTGAGGTTTCAGTGGCTACCGGGGCAAGGAAGGCTAGGTGCCCCACTGCAGAGCACTGATACAGGCAGCATGGAGCACAAGTGTCTGGGCCAAGGGTATCAGCAAACAGGAGCAGGCAGTAAAGTGTGGGACCCCAGACCGGCGTGAAAATTTGATAGGCACAGTGTGGAGTTCTCAGGGAATTGAGGCCTGCAGCAATAGATAAGCCCCCAGGGCCGAGGCCGTTGCGGGGTGTTGCCACCCACCTGAATCAGGAGTCCCATTGCAAAGCAAGTTAAATGGAACGCTGAGTGCCCAGATTCTTCCTCTCCCCACAGCAGAGACCCAAGCGTGGGATGTCGCGCCATCCACAGGCAAGCTCTCTTCAGTCACCTGCAATGTCATGGGCAGTGCGAGCCCACGTGTCAGCTTTCGACCCTTATCAGGATCAGTGGGCCAGGAGGAAGCTGAATGCCTGAGGCCGCACACGGGCAGTCCTGCACTTGATTCACCATTTGGGTAGGACTGACGGCACCACGCAAAGAGCGGGTACCACACCCTTGAGTGAGTCCATGGCCCCACTCAGCATCCAGAGGCGCCGCGCTATGTAGAGTCCGGCCGGGGTCCCACCACGACATGAAGCACCAGTTTCTGTTCCTGTCAGAGAAGGCGGGCAAGAGGACGTGGCTCCTAGGCCATCCCGTCCGGTGGCAGGGCTGGAATGGCTCAGCCATCATTCACTGCAGGCACCGGAGCAGATATTCAGGGGGGGTAAGCTGTATCATGTCACCAGAAGCATTTAGGTGGCTATGGTGCAAATGGCAACAGATATTTGGTGATTCCCAGTCAGTTCTCAGGAGTTTCACTGAGTTCCATCTGCCATCTTAGGCAACTAGCCATGCTCCCTTCTTGGGCTGTCACTCTTTGATGTACTTCTTTACGCTTTGTAGCTCTTCATCAGCAGACAAATCAATAGTCCACTCATCCTCAGTAAATGAATTATCTTGACATACATCAATCATTGCTATCAGGCACTCTTCGTGCTCCTCCTAGTTAAAGGATTGTTCTTTACTAGTAACCGGGGAGCGTGACAAATAATTAGCTGTAATGTTTTTACCACCCAGAATGTACTCAATGTGGAAATTATATTGCAGGAGTTTGGAACTCTACCTGGCTAATCTGGGGGTGTGATCTTTGATTACTGTGCCTCCAAGCGTCAGGAGCTCCCTGTCCTGTCTGGTATGTTGGCACCCTCCGGGGACTCTGCATTGGTCACATTTCGGTGCACTAAGTTGTTTTGTTTTTTCCCACTGCCAATGTTTGTTTCTTTTATTGTATTTGTTGGTGCCAGTGCTTATTTGGCCAATGCTTGTTGTTTTTGGGTGCTTGCAACAGTGTCACGTTATTGGACAGGTGCTGTTGCTAAGCACCCGTGTCGTGTAGGCCCTTTAATGTTTTCCATAGAATTGTGCTCCTGTAACATTCTTTGTTGTCACAGGATTCTTCTCCAGTCTCTGTGCTGACAGTTGCTGGGGAAGAAGTCCTGTGTAGGTTGTACCCTACCTTGCTCCTGTGCTTTTCCTACAATAAATCCTTTTAATCCTTATTCTACTGTGTGGACTCTACACTACAATTTTGGCGACGAGGTCCAGGAAGCACCAGGAAACCCCCGAACCCTGATGACTACAATTTGAAGTATTTTCGAATTTTCCACCTATTTACAAGGAAGTAACTCCTCAATGTGGAACTGACTTCTCTGATGTTTTTGCAATTCCTTCTTGAAGAACGTCGTGTTTGACACCTGCCTTGGCCCTGCCGCTTTGACAGCACCGTTAAAGTAAAGGACGAATTTCCCAATACATCGTGTGAGTAAAGAACTTAATTTTTTTAGTGTGGTTAATTGACCCTTATGCTGCACATCGCTTTAAAGATTTTTTTACGCGCTGGGTCTAACTTTAACTATACTTTAACTAAAGATTAACTGATGCATCTTTCAAACGGCAGAGGCTTGGGAGGCGGTTACCAGCAGAGGCTTGAGAGGCGGTTACCTTGAGGGAGCGAGCTCTTTCGTTCTGAATCCTCCACTGCCTCGAAAACCTCCATTCTTCATTGTAGTGAGCGTTCTCATTCCTGCTCACTCGCGAACGCCCTGACTTCCTTCTTCGTGGCGGTCTCTCTTCGTGACGCATCACGCACGTCGCGTGATGACGATAGACGCCGGCAACCATTTTAGGAATCTCCATGGCAACACACTGTAACGCTACTAACGACTCGGCATTCATCATTTGGAAATATCAATCGGCAATGTTATTTGAGCTAAATTCAACGGTGCTTAATATTTAATTAATAATCCACTTTCCTTTATTGTATTTCTTCATTTTCCACGGATTTCTTGCTGTTCCAACTCTTCAGAGACAGTCAGTAACATTTTCATTTTTCCTTCCTACATTGACTATTTATTACAATTGATAATTATCTTTATTGACTGTTTTAGGATCTCATAATTTAACTATGGCTACTCAGAACTTTACTATTCAATCACCTCAAGCCTTTTGGCCTTCTGGTACAGAACCTTGCATGAAATGGCTCCAATGGAAGGCTTATTTTTTAAATTTTATTGATACCATCGACGAAGAAGGGAAAATGAAACCTGAAAGGAAAAAGAAATTATTCTTACATTCTCTTGGCGCTGGTGGTTTGAAAGTCTATGAGGAAATGTCAAAATGTACTGGTGGTGGGGAATCCAATGTTTTTGATGATGTATTGAAAGATTTCGATAGTCACTTTTCCCCTAAAGTGTGTATTGGTATAACCAGATATAAGTTTTTCCGCAGGAAACAGCAGCCTAGTGAAACTATAGATGTTTATGTTTCTGAGCTGAAGAAGATAGCGGATGACTGTAAGTTTGATCACCTTCAAGAGCAATTTATAAGGGATCAAGTTGTGATGCACGCTTCTGATCCATCAATCCAAGATAGACTTTGGATTAATGGCGATTCAGACCTTAAGGATGTTTTAGCTATCGTTAGAAAGGCTGAACTTTCTGGCCGTAGTGCTAAAGCTATCAAAGTTAATGATAAATCTACTAATTCTAATGTTGTTTCTGAACATACTATTTCTAAAGTTCAAAGCAAATCTAATTATAAACAGAAATACCAAATTAAAACGAAACCTAGTGAGGTCAAAAGTTCTGAAAAGCTCAAATGCTTCAGATGTGGTAGTAGTTCACACTTGGCTAACTTTAAATTGTGTCCGGCTATTAAAGAAAAATGTTCCAATTGTGGTCTAATTGGACATTATTCTAGAGCCTGTCATAGGTCTAAGAATAAAAAAGTAAAGGTGATTTGCAATTCCTCTTCTAGTGAAGACGAAGATATTGTTAGAAAAGTTCTACATTGTTCTGTCGAGGATGAATGCATCAAGAAAGTCACTCATTGTTCTATGGAAGATGAGTGTATTCAGAAACCACTTGAAAAAGTTTATATTTTCAATATTAATGACTCCCTTAAGAGGAATGTTCTTAAGAAACCTATTTGTAACATGTTAATTGGTGGTGTTCCAATTAATATCTATGCTGATTCCGGCTCTCCCTATACCATAGTTAATGAAAAAGTATGGAATTCGGAATTTGCACAACATTTAGGGAATGAGTTTTACCCTTCTGACATTTCTCCTGAAGGATTTATGGGGGGAAAGATTGAAATTATTGGTTTCAAACCTTTAAAATTTAGATTTAAAGATAGAGATTCTTTAGGGAAGCTCTATGTGTCTAAACGGGGTCCTTCTGTCCTGGGATGGAAGGATCAATGGGATTTAGACATTATTCTCAATCCTAATAGCCCTGAACCAGTTTTAGAAATTAATGATGGTGAAAAGATTGGTGTGTCCATGTTAAAAAAATTTCCCACTGTCTTCAGTGGCAAGATTGGAAATTTTCAGGGATTTTCTCATCGCATTGTCTTGAAGAGTGATGCGAAACCTAAAGTTTTTAAAGCTAGAAACATCCCTATTTTAGTGAGAAGTAATGTTGAAAAGGAACTAGAGAAATTAGTTAGAGAAAACATAATTGAGGCAATAGAATCTTCTGAATGGATTTCTCCTGTTGTGATCGCCAGACGTTCTAATGGCGAAATTCGGCTATGTGTAGATCTTCGCCATTTGAACGAGAACATAGTAGTCGATAAATTTCCATTGCCTAAAATTTCTGAAATGCTATCTTCAGTTAAAGATGCCTCCTTTTTCTCGACCTTAGACCTCTCTGCTGCTTACCATCAGATTTCTTTAGACGATGACAGTAAACACCTCACAGCATTTATTACACCCATAGGTTGTTTTCAATTCAAGAGGATGCCTTTTGGTTTAGCCTCTGCTGCTGCCATTTTCCAACGTAATATGCACCAACTTTTTGGCAAACACCCCAAAATTAGATTTTTTCAGGACGACATATTAATTTATGGAAAAGATGAAGTTGAACACAATTCTATTCTTGAAGAGGTTCTTACCATTCTTGAAGAGAAAGGTTTAACTATTGAATTTTCAAAATGTCATTTCGGGGTGAAATCTGTAACTTACTTGGGTCATGTTTTATGTTCTGATGGTGTATCGACTAAACCCAAGCTAGTTGATGCTATTAAAGAAGCACCTTCTCCAACTAGTAAGGATGATGTTCGATCATTCCTGGGTATGGTTGAATTTTATTCTAAATTTATTAAAGGATTCTCCAGTAAAGTGTTTAACATTAGACAACTTTTGAAAAGTAAAGTCAAATTTGAGTGGTCTCCTCTTTGCGAGAATGAATTTAATAGGATTAAATCCGACATCATTAATGCTCCGGTTTTATCTCCTTTCGATGTGGACCTTAATTCTGTTATTACTGTGGACGCCAGCAATAAGGGTCTGGGAGGCGTTCTTTCGCAAATCGACAATTCTGGTAAAGAACACATTGTTGCTTTTGCGTCTAGAGCCCTTTCCGTTCCTGAAAGTAAATTCTCAGTTATTGAGAAAGAAACTCTTGCTGTTGTTTGGTCATTAGAGCATTTTCGGAGTTTTATATGGGGAAAAAGGTGTGTAGTTAGAACTGATCACAAACCCCTTACCAAATTACTTTCCACTGAAGGTCTTTACAATGCCACTGCTAGAATTGCTAGGATGACTATGCGTTTACAAGACTTTATTGTTAAAATTGAATATTTTCCAGGAAAGAGTAATGTTATTGCGGATTTCTTGTCACGCATGCCCTCTGATTTACAAGAGTGTACGGTAAATGAGTGGGATTCCTTTCAAGTGGCCCTTATTCATGATGAAAATCCTTTTAGTATTGAAAAAAAAGTTTGGATGGAAGAGTATATGAAAGACAAACTGCTGACCTTGGTTGTTTCCTCTATTCGTGAAGGTTGGCCAGAGAAAAGTAAATTGGCTTCCGACCTTAAACCTTTTTGGGAGGTTAGGAATGAACTTACTGTCTTGGACAATACTATTTTTCGGGGTGACAAAGCTGTTCCTCCTTTATCTTTGAGAGACTCTATTTTAAGTTTATGTCACAAAGATCACTGTGGAATTGTTAAAACTAAGCAGAATATTAAGCTGTGGTACTGGTGGCCTGGTATTGATGTCATGACAGAGAGAATGGTACGTGATTGTGTAGTTTGTTCAAATTCAGATAAAGTTCTTAATACCTTAAAACCTGAAATGTGTGTACCTATAGTTCCTGATGGTCCTTGGCATACTGTTGCTATGGATATTATGGGACCTGTTGGGGACAGTCACAGATTTATCATTTCTGTCATTGATATTTTCTCTAGATGGCCTTGCATTACCGTAGTAGACAAAATCGACTCAACCACTGTCTTAGAATTTATTGATAAAGTTTTTATGGAGGAAGGCTTACCCACCCAAATCATTAGTGATAATGGTGTTCAATTTCTGTCTAAATTGGCTAAATCTTATTTTGATAGAACAGGTATCACTCACAGAACTACTTCACTATATAATCCTAGTGGTAATGGTTTATGTGAAAGGTTTAACAAGGTCCTAAAAAATGCTATCCAAATTGCCAAGTTAAAAAAAGAAGATTGGGAGGTTTGTGTACACAAAGCTGTTTGGTCCTACAGAACCAACATCCATGACGCTTTGAAAATGTCACCCTTCGAGATCATGAGGGGTCGTGTCGCTAGGACTAAATACAATCCTAACTGGTTACATAAGAAGGATTGTGTTGACATCCGGATGAGTGAAATCAAAGACAATATAATAGAGAAACATCTCCAATATAAAAAGAGTTTTGACAATAAATATGCTTCTGGTTCTATAAATGTTGAAGCTGGCATGTTAGTGAAAGTGAAATTACCATGGAAGGTTCGCAAAGGTGAATCTCAATTTTCTACACCTTTGATGGTAAAGAAAGTCTTGCGAAATGCTGTTCTTCTTAGTGATGGGAAAGTATGGAATTTAAAGAGAATTGCTATTTACAAAGGAAAGAAAGATCTATGTACTAATTCCTGTAATTCAGGGGCATTTTCTAATGTTACTCCTGATTCTCAATTTATTCAAAATGAGGATCATGGTGGTTTTCTTTTTTCTGAAAATGTTTCTGCTCCTGTTGGTACCTCTAATGTTGTTATTTCTGATGGCATTAACAATGAGTCTAATTCAGGAATTGAAAACATATCTGTTCCTGATGGTGACATTCCTGGTTGTAAGGACAATGCAAGTGATACTCACATTGCAGGTGAAAGTTGTTCTTCAAATCAAAACTCCAACAACACTATTTTTAGGAATTCCAATTGTTCTGAGAATACCGTCATTGGGAAAAAACGTGTCTGTTCTAAACCTAATTGGTTACAAGATTTTATTTGTGATTGAATTAATTTTTTTTGTTTTATAAGGAAGAAGATGTGTCGTGTTGGTCCTTTAATGTTTTCCATAGAATTGTGCTCCTGTAACATTCTTTGTTGTCACAGGATTCTTCTCCAGTCTCTGTGCTGACAGTTGCTGGGGAAGAAGTCCTGTGTAGGTTGTACCCTACCTTGCTCCTGTGCTTTTCCTACAATAAATCCTTTTAATCCTTATTCTACTGTGTGGACTCTACACTACAACCCGGCATGCTTATGGACATGGCTAGCCTCATGTGCTAAGCACCTTCAAGCGTATCGGCATGGCTAGCCACTGAGTTGGCTATAAAAGCCCAAGCTGGGCACCTGTTGGTGCTTGGCTTAAGCTCCTGGTTTCCATTTTGCTGGAGACAGCTTCTGTCACTGCTTCAGGATTTCCTCCTTCACCGTCGGACAGAAGCGCGCGCTGGTCTGGGACTGCAGCAAGCATTAGACAGCTAAGTGCAGCTCGCTTTAAGGCTGCGTGTGAATGTGAAAGGCTGTGTGATTTTGACACTTTCTGTCGGTATTGGAAGGCTTGTCCTTGCATATTTGCCATGTTAATTGGACATCTGGTATTTGGAACAAGTGACTTTTGGTTCGAGACTATGACATTTACATATCTGTTTAGCGTTTGGAGTCATTTTATGTTTGAATTCATTTCATATTTGTTTTACGCTTATTGCTTTGTGTCATTTTATGTATGAACACATTACCAATTTCTGAGAGTTTTGTTTCTACACTATTTGCATAGAACTTGCTATTAAGACGAATGTTGTGAATTTGATACTGCGCTTTGCGCATGAAAGCATCCTGTTATCCCTCTGATTACTATATTGTAAGGACACTGGCCTATGTAGCCCTTTGGGCTTGTTCCTAGATGTGAATATTTGTTTTGGGGTGTTTTGTGCAAAGGATACTAAGGGGCAGATTTACAAGCCCCTTGCACATCTTTGCACCACCATTGCGTTACTTTTTGTGATGCAACGGCGGCGCAAACAATGTGCCCTATTTACAACGTGACGCATCTAGAGAGATGCGTCACATTGTAAAGCCCTGCTTCACATTATACCTACGTCAGGTATAATGTATGCAGAGGGGCCTTCCTACGCAGGAAAGCCTCATAAAAGTGACGCAGTGAAATCTACAAGATTTCACTGCGTCACTTTTAGGACGCCACTAAAGAGTGACGCAGTGTAGTGGGAATAGGCCACAAAATGCATTCCTGGAGTTGCGTCATGCTTGCGACAAAACTCCAGCAATGCGTGACTTTTGCCCCAACAGATGCTTCAGAATTTCTTGTAAATCTGCCCCAATGTGTCCAGTTACTATGTTTTTACCTGGCTGTATATGACACATAATCATAGCTAGTAACTCCTTTGGCAGCATTGTTTTCAGAAAACTATTATTTGGATGTTATGCTCTTGTAACCTACAGACAAGGGCTAAGAGAGTATCTCAGCTCCTCTTACGAACCAATTGATTAACATAACTTGCTTATTATGAATGTTCTGTGTTGAGTGCGCCAGGGTGGTCAGAAGTGTCTCCATACTCATCTGTTGCATCCCTTATTTTATAGAGAAACGCAAGTCCTGAAGAGAGCGACCCCTTTCTGCAAACAGATTGCCTCGAGAATGCTGGGCTGGACCAGGATGTGTAGAGTAGCAGTGTACTCTCTTTTTCTCCCCCATACCCCTTCCCTTTTGGGACATCTACTGGGACTCCTTTAGTGAGTTCAGTAGTGCCAAGAGGTGTTCAAGGAGGAGAGAGGAAAGTTAATCGCTCCTGCAGACAACCTGATCTTCAGGGGAGTGGCTGCGCCACAGTCTTACACCAAGTAGGTTCACCAATGACTTGTGATCCATTTTTAGAGTACATTTCAACCCCCATATGGAACATTTGAAACATTCAACTGCCCAGCAACACGCCAACAGTTCTTTTTCTATGACAAAAACTATATTATTTTATTACTTGCTTCCATAATAATAATATATTCCCTCGTGGGATCAAATGGCGGTAATACCTCAGCAGATACTATGTCATCTTTTAGTGACATAAACTCATCTCAACATATTTTACTCCAAAGAAACCCTTTTTTTCTTTTTGAGACGCTTCCTCAAATTTACAGTTTTTGCCCAAAAATGTTTTAAGAACTTAGCACAGAACTCACATAATCCTAAAAATGATGCAGCCTTTTCTTTCTTTTGGGCCTAGAGGTTTTTGTAATTGCTTCCACCAAATCTGGTCTAGGTTCTAATCCTTTTTCTGAGAAAACATGGCCTAAAGATTAAAGATACATTTTACAAACCTAAATTTTTTAACATTGACAATGTTTCCAAACTACTCTAACCTCTCCATACCACATGCATGAGGTCATCGTGACTCTGCGGTCTTCCTCTACAACCAGGATATCATCCTGGAACGTCACCACTCCTTTGACTCCATGAAGTACATTTTCCAACACTCGTTGTAAAACTAAAGCAACAGATTCCAATCCAAAGGGCATCCTTCTGAATTGAAGCAAGCATGCCAGTGATATAAAAGCAGTTGGCTGTTTAGAGAACCCATCTAGTTCAACTTGATGATAAGAAGACACCAAGTCGATTAAATTAAACACTTTGGCCCCTGCCAAATAACATCTATTCGAGGAAACAGATGAGCATTTGCGCTTATCGTCTTGTTTAGGCACCTCAGATCAACACAAACCCTTAATTTACCACTTTTCTTCCTCGCTATCACTGAAGGGTACAAACATAAAGATGAATCAATAGATTCAATTACCCCATCTGCACACAATTTCCTGAGTACCTCTGCCAGATCACCCCGAACACTAAAGGGCATGTTTCTTAATTTGTCTTTGACAGGGGGGACTCCATTTTTTACTGTGACTTTTTGTTTGAACCCCTTGACCCTCCCTAATCTGTCACTGATTGCCGCCTTATACATTCCTGTCCAATTGTTTTTTGGATCCTGCTCAATGGGAACTTACTCAATGAGTACTTGCCCTCTATCTGTAACCAATGACACTTGAACCTTTTTTCCTTGCCTTAGAATCATGCCAAATAAATGCTGATGGTACCATCCTAAATATGTTCAAGCCTTTTTTGATACATAAACATTTCCAAAGATCACTTTGGCTTTAAATTGATATGGCAATCAAAATATCCCACCAGATCAAGCATTCTCAAGGCATATGTTTCTGGGTTTCTGTCTGTGGGAGCAATTTTCAATCACCCCACGTTTGATTAAATAATTAATCAGTGATCATTGTCATCCTTGCTCTTGAATTTACCAAAAGGTTCAATACCTGTTCTACACTTTACATTCTTGGCAGAACAAAGGTGACCATATGACACATGATTAGGATACCCACACCTGAAAACAGATGTTCTTTTGACAAAAAAACCATCCTCAACTTCCTTCTTATTCTCCCCATTTTGTTTTGAACTCCGATTCTATTTTACAACAGCAACTCCATTGTGCTCATTTCGTGTTAATTCTTAACATGAATTCTGAGATAATTGTATGATTTTTACGATATCTAGGGTTTCTGCAAGTGTCGGATTTTTCAGAGTCAACAACTGTTCTTGGACCTTCTTGTCCTAACAACATGCTATTATCTGATCTTGGATGAGCAAAGAAGTGAAATTCTCAAACACATTATCTACTGCAAACATACGCAAAGTTGCCACATAGTAATCAATTGATTCGCCTTTATGTTGTTCCCTAGTAAAGAATTTATGTCTGTACACAATCAAGGTAGGTTGTACATCAAATTGCTTTTCTAATTTTCTCACAGCCAAATGATATTTGTCAATCTCTTCTTTGTGCTCAACTAATTCATATGATGATGAGTGTTTATAAATAGATTGTCCCTCAAAGCCTTATGTTCTAAAAATATCTTATCCTCTTGAGACAATACCTGTTGCTTCCAGTCACACCAAGATACTTAGTAAATGCTATGTACCAATTTCTCAATGGAATGGGTGGGTCACTCGGTGTCTGGTGAAATGGAGAAGTCGCACTAACAGTCTGCATAATGGTATCTTGACAAATACATTTCAATAAAACCTTACTGCAGCACTTACATCTGACTATTTCACCTAAAACAACAATGAATGCAACCATTAATCATTGCATTGAATAAAACAGATTCAACACTTTTGACTATGATTTGTACAACATGTGTACATACCATTGGATGAAATATGACACCAGCTATATAATTATTGCTCTGGGTGCTTAACAATGGTTACAACCCTAAAGTGCATATCATTAAACATAAATCACAACCTTCAGTAGGAATGTGCAAAATTACCTTTTGCATTTTGCCTCGCAGATGCTCCAATGGAGACTAAATCCTGAGGATTTAGTGTGTGTATCACACTACATAAATGCATGATAAATGCTGAGTCTGTTAATGTATACATACATGCAGATTAGTTATATTCCGTGCATGCGTGTCACAGACCATAACATGCGGTTTCAACTGTAGTGTGCTGTACTGTGCAACCGCCGTAACCTTGAGGCTCCGTGCACGAGAATAGTGTTTCTGTTCCTTTAATTTCATTTCTTTAAATGAGAGCTAAACTTTGTAACATCCATAACCTTTGAGTATGTGCAGGAGAACAGCGTTTCTGTTTCTTTAATTTAGTTTAATTTGTACGTATCAAAGTACGTGAGACGCTGAAAAAAAATCATTAAACATGGCTCCATTTTTGTGGCATGCCGTTTATAAGTGTGCGTGTCATGGATGTCTGTTCAGGACGCTCCCCAAATCAAATTGTCCGTCAACATGTAAGATGAAAAAAGTCTGCATCCACACACTATGTCACATGTGGCGTATCTTATCGCACCAAGAGACTAAAGCTCAAGATTGACGTGCCCACCTGCTGGGGTTCTCTTGAGTGCACTGACCATGCAGGATTCCAATGGGGCCACGCAGCAAAGAAAACTGCGCATTGTTAAGAGAACTCACTGATCCTTTGATGGTAAATGCAGGCGCTCGCAAGGGTATTCTGTAGGAGAGTAGGATCTACTTCTTATGTTTACCCCCACTTTTTGCTGATATCTCACTGTTTTTGACTTAGACTGGCTATCCAGGACCCCAGCCTAGCTGCTTTCTCCTCTAAATTGATTGTATGTACTTTAGGTACACTCCAGATTGGATACTGAGGTACCCTTATCAGTCTATAGCATATGGTACACTATGTACCCAGGGCATAGGCACTCCAGAGGCCTCTCGGGGGCTGGAGCATGTATATGCCACCCCTGAGAGACCATTAAAACTGACACCACAGGTCTGCTACTGCAGCCTGTGTAAAGTTGGTGTATGCACCCCTCACTTAGATATAGGTTCTCTATATCTATTCTAAATCACTACACATATGAACCTATCAGTCACCCCTATTGCAGGCCTTATCAATCCTGAAGGCAGGGTGCTGGGTTTTGTGTGAGAGGGTGCCCCTGCATGAGCAGAGCTCCTCTGCAGCCTTCGGAATCTATTCTCTGGGGTTGTCTGTGATGCAGCCAAATAAGTGCATTATAACCTCGATGTAAATGCTAACTTTAAAACGGCTGCTTAGAAACATGTTGTGTTTGGTGTCAAACACCTAGGATTCATACCTCCACACCAGTAACTGGGGTGGAGGTATGATTCCTCCCTTGTAGAATCACTAATGTGGGGCACCGGTTTACCAGGTACCAGCTTTCTCGACCGGGGCAGCACAAAATGAATGATGCCAGCCACAGACACAAGTCTGCCCTCCTGCTGCTGAGCTGAGCTCGAGCAGGGGAAGGCTTGACAATAGGTTTCCTGTCACAGGGAGGTGTGACCACCTCCCAGACAGCTTTAGTGTATTGGGGCTGGGTGGGTGCACTTTGAAAGTGCCCGAAGGTCTGCACTGGGGGCACATTTGGTGTCCCTGTGCATAGTCCAGCTCAAACTGGTTCCAGTTTGGACTACGTGTAGGTCTAACCCCGAGCAGTAATTGCACTGAAGATTTCCGGCGTACACTCCACGAGTGTTCCGTGGGCTGGTATTTCATGATTCAGCTTGAGATCCCTTTGCGATCCCTGGTTGTTTGGCCTGTGGGTCCCAAGGAAGGTAACTTTGATTTCTATTGAGCTTTCCTAGTTGCTCCAGATGTGCCCTGACTTCCCATAGCTTGGAGAGTCTCCAGGACCTTGCTGGTCCTCACAGTGACTGGTTTCCTTTGCCCATGTGGGCTGCATTAGCCATGGCTTGTTGGTGTTCAATCCGGACACTGACCCATCAGCACTCGACATCCTTCAAGGGACAGTTCACCTTTGGACTTTGGTCATCATCGACATCCCCTGGTACCCGTGGCTGCAGAGTCAAGCATCCCGTCATCTCACCTGAAGCAACCGACGTTGGTGGGCATTCGTCTACTGAGCCCCTGGTCCCCCAGAAGTGACCCAGGCTCTGTCCCCTCTGCTTTCAGGTTCTCTTTTCACCTCGAATCCAGGCTTTATTCCACCGGACACTTTTCATCTTCCCAGCAGCAGCACTTTTTTGAGTCACACGATTGAAAACGATGAAGGTTTCCGACACCACTTGACCCCTATGCACCCGGCTCCTCTGGGATAGGTAACACAGGTATCTCGGTACTCACCAGGGTGCTGGCCTTAGAACCTTCTATGTTCCAAAGGGTTTGCTTTAAGTCCTCTCCGAAGTGTCCTTAAACTATAATTTTATTTATTTTATTTATTTATATTCTTATAACGCGCCTGAATCAGCCCCGAAGGGATATCTCCGCGCGTTTTCCAACCTTGACTTTCCAATAGAGTTGTACGGAACTCGAGTCTGTGTTCACACGCTGCTGCCGCCCTCCGTGGACCCCATGTGTCACTACTTTGGGTGGTTCCTTGGGGTCCCAGCGATTCTACGTGCTCTAGGCACGGTGTCTAGTTAGGTCTTTGCTGTTATACTATTTTTTTAGTATAGGGTTCAGTCGCCCCTGGAGCAAACTGTTTATTGTGCTATTTACTGTTGTTCTATTGATAAAGTATTGTGTGCCATGTGCTCTAACCTCTTATAGAGGTTAGTAGAGAGTGTTTAGTAATACATACATATATTTTATATATCTCTTGTGTGGTTCTTTCATTTTGTTATTCAGGAGGTTACAATCTGGTAAAACAACCTGCTTTACATTCCTTCAAGACTTAGCCTGAAGGCTGCTCTCCATAGCTACCACTAGGATAGCTTTCATAAAGGTTATCTTTGACCTAATCATCAATAAGGGTAGTTTGGACTAGTACAGGGTGCCCATTTTAATTAGTGGACAGCATATACCAGGCCAACTTCTCACATATTCCAGTCATGGGGGTTAACAGGCCTCATGTTAGAGTTCAAGTGATCCCACAGTATATTTCACAGGTTCTTGCTCTGAAGTAAAATGTTCATTCAGTTGATTTTCACTCTCAAAGCACTTTACGCCTAGGTTAATTTTGCCGCTACTGGCCTGATCAGCTGATCTTCTGCTCCAAAACAGCTGGTCTTCCGCTCGGCATCAACAAAGCTCTACAACTCTGTCTCCTGGCTTAGTCAGCATGACACTGCTCAGTACACACATAGGGGTAGATTTACATGCCCCTTGCACCACTTTTGTGTCACTTTTAACATGGGAAAAGTGACGCAAAAGTGCCGCAAGGGGCTTGTAAATCTGCCCCATAGATTCTAGACTGTGGCCAACTCGTCACCAAAGTGTAAACATCTAAAACACTACAAGATGTTGATTGTAAAAGAGAGTCTAGTAAAGTAAATATTTATTGTGTGTGGTTAATTAAAACCTTTACAAAAAGAATTTCAAGAGAACATATTCCATAAAATCGATAAAAAAAATCTGCAGTCTGTGATGTCCCTTTAAGAATAACAAAGTCTATTTTTCGTTGTCTAAATTCGAAGTCTTTTGTTGCCCTTAGGCTTTGGGTTTTATCCCATTGATCACCTCTTTTTCATTTTTCGACAATAGGAGGCTTGCTTTTTGGAAGAATCTGGTGGCTCTGCAGGCTATCTGCAGCTGTTGGCTGTTCAGTACTAACATGACTGCCGGCCGACATGTTCTGATTTGGAAAAGGCGAAATATTTGAAGGAGATAATACCGTCTCAAGTTACTCAGAGATGGACAAATGTACAAAATGTGAATCAGGGTTTCTTCAGAAAGACCACAAAGTCTGCACAATGATGTTGGCCATGTTTGCCTCCATGCCGGGATCTGGTCTTTTGAAGTATAGGTTCCCAGCCGTAATCGTAAAAGCATTTGTTGAGTAGACGGTGTTATATAGTTGACTAAATACGGTTGCGGGACGCATCTCTCGTACGTGGCCAAGACCATCCAGCCGTGTTTTTTCTTAACAAGTGCGGCTTTGTCTACAATCCAGGATTTGTGTTTTGCCGCACCGTTGGCTGCTTTTTTGAAGGCCATGATTGGTATTCCACGTTTCTTGCATATCGAGGTTTTTCAATGCTTCTTCCAGTGTTATTTTCCATGCCTTTTTTCCTTTTGTTTGATTATTTATTTTGGACCAACAGTGACCCATCAGCGTGTCCTCTTGGGCTGCTCTTAATTTCCAGCACGTTTTTAATATGGTGGCTTGTCTGGCTTGGTGCTGATTTAGTAACCCGAATTCAAGGCGTACCTGTGCCTGTGATGCGAACGTCGGAATCTGATAAATGTATTTGAACAGCGCTGACAGTTTGCATCTTTGCCTCTATATAAGTCAGAGCCGTACGTGAGCGAGGGTAAATATTCTGCAGCGATCACCTTCAGCAGGTATACATTGGATGGGCACTTTAATTTTGTTTTTAGTATGTTTAGGGCGAACCGCAATTTGTTTGCCTGGGCTTTTCTGTACAGGGTGTGTTCTCTTAATGACCATCTTGAATCGACCAGCACTCCCAGGTACTTATAAGAGGGGCTTTGCTCTATGCTGTTTCCCGCAATGTGCCATCTGAATGTTTGCTGCCCTGGCTGTGACGCAAAGCATACCACTTTCGTTTTTTTGTAGTTGAATTGCAACCCATGCATGCAGATGTATTTGTGCAACCTTATTATGGCGCGTTGAAGACCCAGGGGGTCTGGCTGCAAAGGACGATGTCGTCGGCATACTGCATACTCCTTATTTTGTGTTGGGCTAACTTTGGTGGGTCACTTTGTATCTCCGAAATGCTCTTGTCGAGGTCCGCGGTAAAGATGTTGAAAAGGGTAGGGGCCAATACACATCCCTGCTTGAGGCCAATGTGGGTGGGGATTTTTTTTTCCCCCAATTTTTATTCAAGTTTCTACAACATATTATTTATGCCCCTGGTTCCCACTCCCCCACCCCCCATGAGGACAGGTACTTCTATAGTTACATACATGGGTATTGCAGTACACACATATAATTTCATTAAGGAAGGAATAAAGGAGAACAGAAAAATAAATAAATAAATTAAAAATATATGTTAGCATCAAAGCTCAATACACTCTTAATCATACATTTCCTTCTGTAATGATTTAATGAGACACAATTAGTATTATCAAAAAGGTTGTGTTGCGTTATTTGGTGATTATAGAATTTAGCATTTAACTAAGGTTTTTTCAATTCTTGTATTCAGTATGCCTGAATCCAATCTAGCAGAGGTGCCCAAATTTTCATGCCTCTCTTCCGAATATTACGCCCCTTTTGTTTATAAATGGCGGCCTCGAGACTACATGTCGCGAGTAATCTAGCCTTCCATTGAGGAAAGGATGGTGGAGTGGGCTCGAGCCAGGCAGATGCGACACATAGTCGAAAGATAGCCATTGCCACGAAAATCAGCCCTTGAGCTTGTCTAGGACGTTCTTTATTAGAAATTCCGAGCATAATCTCTTCAATTGTTATGTTAACCCTAGCATGGATAACGTCCGAAAGAAACCCTGATATTTCATTTATAACGTTTGTTAGGATATTACATGTGGCGAACATATGAACACTGTCTGCAGCGGGGAGCGCACCTCGTGGGCAAGTAGTGCCTTTACCAGTCCCCCATTTAGCAATTTTATGCGGTGTATAATATAATGAAAAATATGTTTTATAAAACTGCGCCTGTAGTTTTATGGACATTAAGTAAGTAAGTGACAAATCATATGCCATAAGGGGAATATTGGGTGGAACTTCTAGTTTAGTTTGCCATGCCACCCCATGTTTGTCCATATCATCTGGGAGTAGGGCATTAAAACTTTCATAGATCTCACCAATTCTTGGGGCCGTGTTGCTACGTATATTTTCTATGATTTGGCATACTTGAAATTTAATACGACCACCCCCTTTTTTTAGTAGGAAGTCTCTCACCTGAAGATATTTTAAAAAATCCCTGTTGGGGATATTATAGTCTTTTTTTAATTCATCAAATGATTTAATTCCCTGAGTAGAAAAGAAACAACCGAGTTGCTCTATCCCTAATGCACACCAGCTCCGTACATAGGAGTCATGAAATATTTCTGGGAGATCTGTATTCTGAAATACCGGTGTGTAATGTGAAAATCGGCCAAGACCAAGTAGTTTTTTAACCTTCCCCCAGACTTTAACAACACTATTGATGGTTTTGAATTTCACTTTTTTAAGGTGATCATCATTAACGTGTCGCCAAAGACAGCCTGTGCTCCCATTCCCCAGGATAAGTTCTTGCGGTGTGGGAATACTCAGATCATCTGGGTTAGAGTTTAGTAACCTTATGCTGTAATTCATAACCGAAACCCAGTAATAAAGCATAAAGTTAGGTAAAGCCCACCCCCCACGCTCTCTAGGTAATGTAATCCATTTGAGTGCTCTCCGTGGCTTGCTATAACCCCATAAAACCCGTGAAAACATTGAATCTATATTCCTAAATACATGTGGTGGGAATTCTAAACATATTGCCCTAAAAAAATACAAAAACTTAGGAAAAAAAAACATCTTCACTAAATTAGTTCTACCTCCAATGGATAGATGCAAGTTATCTAGACGTGACAGTTCTCTCTTAGTGTGTAACATAAGTGGCTCCAGATTATTATTTACAATGTTCCCAACATCAGCACCAATGCTGACACCCAGGTATGTCGCCTTATCAGTTACTCTCGGATCTCTCATCACAATCTTAGTGTTAAGCACGATCTGTGTCTTACTGGAGTTTAGCTTGTACCCCGAAACTCTACCGAAGTTCTGTGCCTCGTTTTCAATCCAAATCCTAGCATTTGTAGGATCCCCTGTGACAATGGCGATATCGTCAGCGTACGCTAAGCATTTTGTTTTTAGACCACGCACACATATAGAGGAAATTAACATGTTTTTTTCGAGCCTGTGTATGAACCCATCAATATAAATGGCAAAAAGGAGGGGCGAGCAGGGGCACCCCTGCCGTGTCCCCTTGTTGATTTTAAAATTGTTGGATAACTCCCCATTGATCAGTACCCTGGCACAGGGATTAACATATAGCTGTTGGATCGCTGTAATATATTTCTTACCTATGCCACAGTTTAGCATGGCGGCCCACAGGAACTTCCAGGAGACCCTATCAAACGCTTTCTCTGCGTCAAGCAGTATTAGCGCCATAGGGTCTCCTGTCGTTCCCGTGTAGTCAAAAAGGGATATAGCTCTTTGCACATGGTCAGTCGTAGATCTACCTGGTATAAACCCGTGTTGTCTTTCAGACACTATATTATGGATCCGAGGTGCTAGCCGTGATGCTAATAATTTAGAATATACTTTGGAGTCCCCATTAATCAATGTAATTGGTCGGTACGACCCCATTTCATGGGGGTCTTTGTTTTTCTTGGGGAAAACTAATATTTTGGCAAGTGACCAGGATTTCGGTGGGTTCCCTCCTTGAAAGATGTTTTGAAATAGTTCAGTCATGATAGACTTGAGCTGTAGTGCAAATTTAATATAGAATTCAGTTGGAATCCCATCCAGGCCTGCGGCTTTCCCAGTGGCTAAAGAATTCATAGATAATAAGATTTCTTCCCAACATAATGCGCTATCTAGGATCTCCTGATCTTCTAATCCCAAGCCCTCTGTCACTGATGGATCTATATAACTCATGGGATCCTCACATTCATTCTCATCCTCATAGTACAACTTCTGATAAAATACTTGGAAGGCTTTTCTAATTTCTGCCGGATTCGCCTTCAAGCCAAGCGCAGGATCATTAATTGCTTTAATTAGAGTACTTGATGTCTCTTCCCGGGTTCTAACCGCCAAATGGTGACCCACTTTCTCACTCAATTCATATATAGTCTCCCTAAGGGTAGTTGCTCTCACGACTGCTTTCTCAATTAAAATTTCCGATATATAGTTTTTAGCAATTGCCACCTTGTTCACCTCCCTGTCTGTCACCTCGCCATCCTGTACTGCCTTGATCAAACCTTCTTCCGCTTTCCGCAAATTTTGTTCCAAAGACATCATTTTTTGTCTTTCTATATTGTTACGTCGGAATGAAAATCGCATAGTTTCACCCCTGACACATGCCTTCATAGTATCCCAAACAGTTTCTATTGAGGTGGACCCCAGATTATCCTCCAAAAAGGCCGGAATCCAGTTCCTCATATGCATGCAATATTCTTCGTTATTCAGTAACGCTCTTTCAAACGTCCAACTAGTAACTGTGGGTCTATCAGCCCCCACTGTGATGGTAAGTTCTAGTGGGTTGTGATCCGAGAGAATTCTCAGGAGTTTTTTTATTTGGCAAATTGATTTTAAAGTACATGACATAAGCATGTAATCCAGTCTTAGGAGCCTAGAGTGAGGGTGAGAATAATAAGTATATCCAGGATCTCCCGAGTGTGTCTCTGACCACCCATCTATTAATCCATGGAGTACACACAAATCTTTCAGAGATTGATATACTTTTCTTTTCCTACCGTGATAACCAAAGCCTTGGTCAGATAGCCAATCACCAGGTAGATGAATGTTAAGATCTCCATAGACAATAACAGGGAGGGGCCAATGTACCAGTTCGTTCGAGATTTTGTTCAGCACTTCCTGATCATCACTAATATTGCCATAAACAGTGCATAATGTCAATTTGCTTTTCCCTTTATTATAACAGCACTCGGTTATCACATATCGCCCGAATTTATCCGCGATTGAACGCGAGAATTGGATCCCCCCTCCTTTTGCCAAAATGGCTACCCCTTTTGTGCGTGACCCCTGAGATGTAGCAGAGATGAGTCTATATCCAAGTGTTTTCAATAGGTATTGCTGTGACCCCTCAATGTGAGTCTCCTGGAGACATATGATATCTGCAGCAGATAGCCTAAACCCTTCTGCCACTTTCTGCCTTTTCTTAATATCATTCAGGCCGCATATATTCAATGAAAGTATTTTTAATTTAGTCATCCATATCTTTCAGGTTTACCAGATAGATCAAATGCGAGCCCTGAACACAGCCTTTCCTCCTTAGCCTCCATTCCCATCTCCCCCTGTATACATCTTGTGCCCCTTGTGAAAGTTCCAGTCCCTGTCCCCACCCTTCCCTCTCCCCCTGACACCCCTCTGGACCCCCCCCTGTCCCTACACCCCCCACCCCCCCACCATCTAGTGAGACTACCTGGTTCCCTTGGAACCAGGTTGTGGGCATCGTGTGTGTCATCGGCAGCTGGTGTCTCCGCGTCCTAACCCCTGTTGCTATGGGAATGGGAGGAAGTTTGTTATTTAGTCGTTATATTTTCTTAGATTCATTGTACATACACATAACATCTGTCTATGTTGCCTAAGATACCGCCCTCCCTCCCGCTTTCTCAAAATGTCTTTTTCCTTATGCCGCTATTGCCTTGTTGATATGTATTTATTTACGGCTTATTTTTCGGGAGTTCTTCCCCCTCCTTTTTTAGGTTTTTCTTTGCCGTCTCTGTTTTTTGTAATCTCTTCGAGATAGATTTGCGCTTGAAGTTCACTGGTAAAACTTCTGGTGACTCCGTTATATATAATTTTCAGTCTGGCAGGATTCTGTAGAAATACAGTGGCTCCCAGCTGTTCAAAAGGAGCAAAGAGTTGCCGCAGTCGCCATCTTCTTTCCACAGTCGCGTGGGCAAAATCGGGTCTACTAAAAAACGTATACCCTTTGTGTTCTCTTTTATGGGTTGGGCGTGCGAGGTCAAAAATGGCTTCACGTAGAAGAAAGTTGCCAAAATACACCAGCATTGCTCTTGGGTATTTCTCTGAAGAATGCGATCGTTTGTTGAGGGTTAGCGGAAAGCGATGGGCCCGCTGGATTTCTTTGTCCCAGTCCCAAGTGGTGAGCTCCGGAAAAGATTCTTTAAAGAGGGATATCGTATAGCCCCTAGAGTCATTCCCCTCTACTCCCTCCGGTATTCCCAATAGACGTAAGTTATTCCTCCGGGCCCTGTTTTCCTGGTCCTCCACTTTCATCATCAGGTCTCGCACAATTCCTTCGTGCTCTTTTCCCTGTTTTTGAAGAACGGATACATCCTTTTCGAGGTTCTCTGTCCGTAGCTCGACCGATTCCATTCTATCTGATATTTCTAGACAAGTTTGCCCCACCTTATTGATTGCTCCTTGAAGTTTCTTATTATCAAGTTTCACAACTTCTTGGAATTTCATAATTGAATTAAATACATCACCCAGGGAAGGTTCAATTTGACCTCCCATCTCATGGGATGTTTTATGTTCAGTTATATTAGTATCTCTTAGCGAGTTGTATTTTGGATCGGACGTTGATGTACCTTGTGTAGGTGGATTCCTATGGCGATGATCAATCCGATCGATGTTACTTCCTTGATCAGTGGTATCTTCATCAATAAATTTATTATGTCTCCTTAATCTTCTTTTCTTTTTATCTTGCCTTTTCTTTGCGCTATTGTCTTTCGGAGAGTGATCCATCTTTTTGGAATTGGGGTAGGAATTAGAGTCAGAAGTTTCTAAGTTTTCAGAGTGAATCTGTTCGTGGCTCAATCCGTGGCTCAATCCGTGTTGCTCGCTTGATGTAGACATCCCCGTCTCATATATTTCAGACTCCGAAGGTGACTCTGACTCTGACTCAATTTCAGATCCAGCCCTGTCTGGAAATAGAGCTATCTTGCCGGGGTTTCCATCAAGGCTGGGAGACGGATCAGTCTTTTCCAGCTCTGCACAACCTGAGCTAAGAGGCATTGGTAATAAGGCAGTAGGAGCAGTGAGGTTCTTGGTCTACAAACATTCTTCAGATGGTGGTGCATTCAAATCTACAGTTGGTCCTTTAGATTTGGCTGATGTAGCCCTCTTCATCTCTGTTGCTAGTCCAGTCGTGTTTCTCCCAATCGTGGCCGCCGGGATCTTACTCCGATTACCGGGTATTTTGGACAGTTCGCTTGAGTTGCTGTCAACTTCTGGTAGTTTCTCTTCCGCGGATTGTCCTTTAATTACTGGGATAAAGATGGTTGAGATCCGGGGTTGAGCATCGTTGGCCTGACCGCTAATTTTGGACGCTGACTTCAGGTTTTTAATAGCCTGTAGCCAATAGTTCCAGCTTAGCTGCTGTCTGCAGATTATCAGGACCCTCTTCTATATTATACTCCTTAGCCATGTCATTTACTTTGTTTTTATCTTTTGTTTTGTCTTTCTCCTTGTCTTTCTGCTCCTTCTGTTCCTTCTGTTCCTTCTGCTTCTCTTTATCTTTGTCTTTATCTTTATCAATGTTTTGGGATTTTTCGTCTTTGTTTTTAGCCCCCCTTGTCTCGGGTCGCCGTGTTAGATTAGCCGGGCCTTGTATGCTTGCATCTTCGAGCCGGTTTCCTGACCCCCGTGTGTTTGTCACGGTTAATTCACTCTGAGCACTCTCCCTGAACTGTTCGGAAGGTTCATACCCCTCCACTTCAGCCATGTTGGCCACTTTCTCCACCGTCGGTCTCTGGCACCGCTGCGGCTGCCCTTGGGCCTTCGCACACCAGTTCACATAAAAACAGACTGCTCTCCCAGTAGTTCTTGATTTCTGGCTGTATTCCTTTGTGTATTTTTTTTCTTTGTCTTTGATAAATTCCAGCACAAAGACCAGCAAGAGAACCGTTTCACAGTGCCACCAGTCCCCAGACGGGACACGTACCTCAAGAGCGCTGTTTCTAGGCAACCAAACCCGCTGGGGCAGCAGCCTGCATGGAGATACACTAAGACCGAGCCTAGACCTGCTCGGGAGCTCCGTGTGTGTATGCACTGCATCGGGTGCTGTCAGCGTCTGTCAGCGTCTTGTAGTGTTTTCCCCTGGTGTCTCCCTGGCAACGCAGACTGGGAGAGCAGTGGAGCGCCGAGACTGAAAAAAAGGTCGATCAACCTCGAGGTTAGACCGAATGCAGCCAGGGCAAAGTCACCGGTTCCGAGACAGTTCTTTTTCCCCCCTCGGCATATCCTGACGGCAGCTTTCTTTCCTCTCGCAGACTTTTACCAAGAATCGAGCCGTCTGCACACCCAGACCCAGCGGCAGTAAAAGACGATGATGAACCAAATACTGTATCACGGTAAGTAGAGAGCTGAAAGTTGAAAGCTGCTATAGAGCCGTAGGTTAACCCGGCATCCTAGCTCTCACAGACCCTTCTTAAATCCGGACTGCCGCGGCACCTTTCACATAGTAACATATTATATCATGTCCAATACCTTTCCCTGACAGCACATGGCCCCCTGAGATGCCACGTACATGTCAGTTGCAGGGTAGGCAGGGAAGGCAATATGCAGGCAGGCGTTCAGACATGGCGTGGGTATGTGCGCGATAAGGATTATGTGATCCACTTATTTTATTTATTTATTTATTTATTTTTATTTCTTATATCGCGCTGGAATCAATCCCATAAGGGTATCTCCGCGCTTTTGCCAGCAAGAAAAAAATGTCGTAATCTTCAGGAGTATTAGGGGGACTGGAATGCTTCCTGGAAGAGGAGTGTTTTCAGCGACTTTCTGAAGGCCAAATGGTTGGTGTTCATCCTCATTTCTGTAGGAAGTTTATTCCATAGGGCAGGACCAACTGATGAAAATGCTCGGTCTCCCTGCCTAGCTCTTTTAGTAGCAGGGGGTTTCAGAAGGGCTTGGTGGCTTGAGCGAAGTGACCGGCTGGGTTGGTAGAGTTCAACAGATTGGGAGAGGTATTTGGGGCCATTCCCATAGAGGCATTTATGGACCGTGCAGCATATTTTGAAGCTAATGCGCTGCCGTATCGGGAGCCAGTGTAGCTCCAGCAGCAAAGGTTTAGAAGGGGTCCTAGCCAGCATGCCCATGACCAACCTAGCCGCCGTATTCTGGACTACCTGCAAACGGCCTACTGCATCAGCATTTGCTAGCGTCAGCAGGCCGTTGCAGTAGTCCAGGCGGCTGGTAACCAGAGTCTGCACGAGTGTCTTCCTATAAGTTTCAGGAATATAAGGAAACACTCGTCTCAAAAGACCAATAGTGTGAAAGCATAGTCCTGCAGTATGATTCACATGCTCCTTAAGGGTCAGTTTTTGATCAATCTTGACCCCTAAATTTTTTACATGGGGCTTTGAGGTAGGAACTGGGCCCAAGTCCAGCGGCCACCATTCAGGAGACCACAAAAGGCTCGCCCTGCCGAAGAGCATAACCTCAGTTTTTGCAACGTTGCATTGGAGGCAGTTGGTGGCCATCCAATGCGACACTGCCCTCATACCCTCAGCAAAATTTTCCTTGACAGTAGAGTCAAGGGAGCTGAAAGGGTAGAGGAGCTGGGTGTCATCAGCGTAGGAAACTGGTATGAACCCATACTTCCGCACAATCTCAGCAAGGGGGGCCACATATACATTAAACAATGTAGGGCTAAGACATGAGCCTTGTGGCACCCCCTTTGTGAGCGCCCTCGAGGTGGAACGATAGGGGCCCAGGCTGACAGATTGCGATCTCCCGGAGAGGAAACTCTCCAACCAACTCCAACTTATCACGGTACAGCGCGTTGTCTTTTACCCCCCCCCCCCCCCCGTTTGCAGGGGTTATAGCCTGAGGATCTATTTATCTCGTCGTCGTCCTTGTATGTCAGTACGCTTATAAGTCTACTGGCCCATTCAGTTTTGTCAGGGCTTACTTGTTCACTTGTTAAGCTGTCCGTGTCCGTCTCCGGCAACAGCTCCTCAACCGAGATACATCGTCGCCATCATTTTTTTTCCCAGTGAACTCGAGGTGTACCTTTGTTGTTAGAGATTCTCTTCACAGGCAGTTCACAGGCAATTTCTCGAGGAGATTGTTGAGCTGAGCAGTGTTGAGACCCATTACATCAATTATTAGCAACAACAACGGCAATAAGCAGCAAGCTTCCGTGTCTGTGTCCGTAACAGCATCAGAATCATCCGGGGGTCAGGACCTCGCGGAGCACAGCTTGCAGCACCGATCACACCGACGCCATCTTGTCTCTGGGTGGGGATTTTTGATGTTGTTCTGTCCCCATTTCCTTGTTTTATCTTGACCCAGGTGGATGTGTATAGATTTATGATGGCCCGTAACAACTTCGGTGGTGTGCCCCAATTGGCCATCTTTTCCCATAAGATCTCCCTTGGTACTGTGTCGAACGCCGCTTTTAAATCAACAAAACAGGTGTACAGTTTTGTTGATTTGGCCTTTGCTCTATCGACAAGAAGGTTTAGCGCTATCAGATTGCATGACGTGTTGGTGCCAGGCCTGAAACCCGTCTGGGTGATTGGAAGGATGTTATTGAGTCTAACCCAGGCTTCCAGTGCTTTCAGGAGGTTTGATGCATATGCTTTGGCCTCTACATCAATAAGCGCAATTAGTCTGTAGTTCGCTGGGTCTGTTCGAACGCCTGCTTTGCAGATTGGGTGCAAAATACTCCATCTCCATGAAGGGGGAATACTTCCTGATTGAAAGACGTGATTGTACAGTGGGGTAAGGTATTCCGCCCAAAACAATTGGCCGTGTTTGAAGAGCCCATTGGGGAAGCCATTCGGGCCTGGGGTACCTTTTGACCTCAATTTTTTCAAGACCATTTGGACTTGGCATTGCATGATCCAGTTATCACCGAAGGTTTGATCTTCTTCATGCTTTTCATTCAGCAGGTAAGTGAGATGATGTTGATTCCTTGCTTGCGGGTTGGTCATTTGAGTTTGCTCTAGGTGGTGGATCCAATCTTCCTGTAGTATGTTTGCATTAAAGGCGTGGGCTGCTCCATTAGCTACTTTGTTGATTTCTGCCCAAAATTTCCTGTTGTTATTGGATTTACTGGCTTCTAATAGTTGTTGCCAGATTTCAGTTTGGTGTTTTGTCTTTGCAGACCAAACCTCTTTTTTGTATGTTTGCCTTAAGTTGTGGATTTGCCGCTTGATGTCTTCGCCCCTTTTTGTGTCTTTCCCTTGAAGTTTTCTGATTTCCTGATTACAAATCCTTGTTTTGCTCCCTATTGCACCCAGGTGCACTTGGTGTGCCTTACAAGGTTTTCTTTTGTTGGTCTGATTTTGTTGACCAAATTTGTCAGTTAGGCTTGCAGTCATTTTTTCCCAACTATCCTGGTATGCTGATGGGTTTTCCCGTCGTCTTCTGCCGACGTGATTTTCACATGGATCATGATTTCTCCTACATTCTTTCCGTTCCATGCTAGTCGCTTGAGATTGTAAAGGGTCGGGGTTTCCGTCAAGTCTTTACATGCTGGGGCCAGTGTGTGCTCTATTGCTTGCAGGCTGTGATCACTCTCCAGTTTGTGGATTCTATAGGTGACAACTGTTTGGAATACCTCAAGGTCCACCATCGTATAATTCAGAATTGATTAAGCCTGTTTGACAATTCTGGTCGAGGATGCCGGCTGCTCTTGCGAGAATCGGCCATTCAGAGTAATCAGTCCAATTTCGGCTAACATTTGGGCGCACTGCTGGCCATGCTTGCCCTTTTTTTGATGGTTTGTTATTGTTGGAGGGATTATTTTCCCATTCAACTTGTTTCGTTGGGTGTCATATGCGGGGTCCCTTTATAATAGGAACATGTTCAGATCAACAGAAACCACCAGACCCGCCTGTGGGTAAGTAGCTTGCAAGGATTTGACGAGTGCTTTCAAGGTCAAAATTTTCTCTAGTTTCTTCTTGGATGTTGGATGTATGTAGATGTTGCAGATGACCAATGACCAAACTCTTGGGTATCCTGTTGTCCTAAACTGGAGTCAGGCGGGCGCGTGATTATGATGCATTGGATTCATGTTTGTCCTGTGTCGATTGACTTATACGACCATGGGATGCTGGTGTTCAAATAGATCGATAGGCCTCCAGCTGCCCTGCCCGATAGGCCTCTTTTAATGGCGTGTTGTTGAATTTCTTTGAAGCCATTTATGTGGTTCGATGAAGTTGTAAAAGAGTCATTTTATTGGCCACAGTCTCCAGCAGCCTTAGGCATCAACTGCCACAGGTAGAATCTTTACTCTTCAGTCCATCACTCTACATTCCACATTCCTAAGCACTAGAACCTGAAATGTGGAATGCAGTACGAAGAGCACATCACTACACGGTCCAATTAGGTTAAAGCAATAAAATAAATTAAATGCTTGTTAGGTTCTCAGGACTCCTAATAATACAGGCTTCTCTCAGCGTCCGTCAAACTTACACTCTCTGTAACAGGATAAGATGCACGTACCAAGCTGCACTCTGCATGTGTTTCTCTTTAAAGCATTCCATGATTATTACAATGAAATTTAAACATTTCTTCGCATGAGAAAGAAGGCATAAGAAAATTGCATTCTATAATTCGGACTTCAACTCACCTAGAAATAAAAATATTTCACGTCACAAAGCAAGATGGCAAAGTACAGTAATCATTTTAAAATTCAGGCCTACATTAGCGTTGGTAAATCTAAACATAAATGAACATAATTGTTCTCTACAAATAACGTTTGCATGTCTGTGTGTTAATATCATGCTAAGGCAAAACATTTAAAAGTAAAAACTTCTCCAATCGAAGTACGAGAAACTCTTCTACTCGTTTCCAGTAGATTTCCAAACATACAGATCTCACATTCTCTACCAGTCACTATGGTACTTACTTTACGCAGCAGTTAAGCACAATGTAGACATTTATGAGTTGCTACATTGCCATAATCATATTCTTTTCTGAATCAAAAAACCCTTGACAAAGTCAACATTGCAACACCATATTTTCCAATATGTTTCTTGTTGAATATAAGACAACTCTTTCGAACCACTCTTAGCTGAGCCGAGAGTTGTATGTCATTCACAGGAGCGGCATCTCGATTAAACTACTTGGGACTCCTTGTCCCTCATCGTGTGACACTTTATTGCTGCAATGTTAACTTCCTGAAAGGTATCTCTCAGTTCACAGATCACCTGTATGGAAAACCACCTTTGCAGACCTGTTTCTAAGTTTGTGACTTACATTTTCAAGCACTTGCAAGCATCTTTTGGTCCATGGCAATTTAAATATCTAGATAGATGTCTCAATCTGATTTCCAATATGCAAGATTTAAACCTAAAAAATAAATCTAGATCTCTGTCCAGGGCCGAAATGGCCTAAAGGGTGATATGCCAGTGCCAGAATGGCTGTTTTGTTGACTGGCTGTTTGTGGCCCTGTTTTATGGTCTGGTGGATTCGTATGGTCTTGGCTCTTTAACAGAGAGCATGCACTGTCTCAAAATGAGACCTATTGTATATACTTTGTGGGCTTCAGCCCGCCCATAGGCTTCTGATTTCCAGGCTCCATCATCACTCCATTATCCATATGACCCATTTGTCCATGGCATGAATACGTCAATCCTCTTCCGGAGTCTAGACCTCACTGAGTGCAGCGACCAATTGCTGCTAAACATATGCAGCTGCCATTTTAAGGCATTATCTTGGGACTACTCTCTTATTTCTTTAAAACCCCTTTTCATGAGCACTACTGTTTTTACTTGCACCGTTCTATGTTTCCTGCTCATGCCGCCATATGCTGCCTTGCCTCAGCTTACCATGCGGGTTCAAGTCAAGTCCTATGGAATCTAAGCGGTAAATGTTTTGCTGTGGCTCCAGAGTTAAGTTCACTATCCTAATTGCTGCAAACAAATTTTGCAGCAATTGAATTTGGTAACATGGCTGTTCTTGGCTTATTAAGGACACACAATTACGCAACTCGAACCTGCAGCCGTTGTGAGGGTGGAATGCATGCACTGGCAGCTAGCTCCAAGCCAAACTAATAAACACACCCTAAGGTCCAGCATGTTTTGCTGATGAAGGCAGAACATCGGAGAGCTTTCAGCACGGTATGTCCCAAATTCCACTAAACATCAAACAAGCGCATCAACGTGCAGACTGGAAAGAGTGAGCAAACACATCGGCAAAGTTCTTCCATCAAGTACACACTGCATTAAATTACAATCAAAAAACACCAAATACGTCCGTCCATATGTTCCTCCTCACAACCTCCGCTCATCCACGCAGGGGAAGTTTTTTGTTCCTAAAATTAAACTATCTTGTATTGGTGGAAGGTCATTCACATACCTAGGCCCCTCACTTTGGAATGCCCTACCCATATCTCTCCGAAACGAAACAGACTACGTTCATTTTCACAAATCATTGAAAACGTGGCTTTTCAACCAATAGCCTGTAGCCTTTTAAATAAACATAGTCTCTGATCTGCTTTTGCGCCGGGAAGCCCTTTTTGGGTAGCTGTCGTGCACTATAAATTTAATAAATAAATAAAATAAATATGGAAATGTTAACAGTATTGATCTGGCCCACTCGATGCGCTACAAAAGACACGTCTGTATGTTATTTACATATGTAAACATTTAACTATCATTGTAAAAGCATTGTAGCACAAAAACACAAGCGAAGAAACTGGAAGATGGATATTAATGATGGTTGATTGCTTGTTTCATGGAGCGGTGCACCTTGAACCCCACAGGAGTATACAGGGTCTGTCCCACTTGCCCTGTGCAATATGCTTTGTACTAATTCAGGTTTGGTCTCTTGCCTAAAACCTTAGTGTCCACAAGTTGGCACCACCTCTGCAATCTTTTTGTGTTTAGGTTTGGCTGCAACTAGTCCAGCAGAGGGAGCCTTGTATGAGCTACTTCATTATGTGCTCCTCTGACTAATGCATTGCAATTTGTCTGTAGTCTGGAAATCATGCCAATGTAAATGATGGCAAAACAGAGAAGCCAAGCACAGCCCTGAGGCGTTAATTATATTATACTGTATTGCAATATACATTGGTGTTGATGTCACAAACAGGAAAACATGGGCATATGCTGTACATTTATAATCACAGCATGGGGACTGATAACATTGTGCACCGATAGCAATATAACGTGCACAGCAATTTACTGCTGCGCTGATGGGAATACTGGCTGCCATCTGCATATGGTGCTCTACCTATTTTTTTCTTTCTTTTTAGTTCTCTGCTCTAGACAGCGTGCATGCTCAGTCTCAAAAAGAGATCTGTTGTTTGGCATTTCATCTCCCAGGATGTTGTCTGAAGTAGACTTCAAGAGCCGTTTTATCCTTGGTCCCAAATGGCACTGGTTGTCAAGCCCCTGACAGATATGGCTCCACCGAGTAAGAGGTGTCTGTAACATGGGCGTGAAAATTCAGTTTAAACTCTTAATTGGTGTACACCCATAGGTAGAATAAGACTACTCTTTGTGTTGTTTCGCATTTCAGTACCTCTTCCTTGATGAAAGGACAGCTTTTGGGTAGCGTGTGGACATTTTATTAGAGCAGCATTCGTGGTTTTAGGTTTTTCACTTGTTCACATAAGTGCTTGAATCATAACTTGTGTTATTTATAAAAAACAGAGGGGCATATTATCAAGGACGGCCGATACATTATCGCCGCTTTTATCTAACATGGGCTTCGATAGGAATTCATAAAGCATATTATCAAGCCCATTATCGCCGCTTTATCGGCAGTTTCCTGACGATAAAAGCGGCCATAATGTATCGCCCGTCCTTGATAATATGCCCCAGAGTTTGACATTTTAAAACCTTCGTTACTGCTGGGAGAACCCGTTTTCTTAAATGTTTGGTTGTTTAGCTGGAATCTTGTCCACATTATTTTTCATTTTTTATGTAGTCTGGCCATAGGCTGCTTAACTGCTAATGCTCCCGACCCACGAAATATTGCAAAAGTGAGGAGCTTCCTTCTCCGGCATTCATAGGTCAACACACCAGCTGCCATCAGGGCTCTGATTAACTTTCACATAGTGCCACAGAGAGAATCACAAATATTATTGGCACCTGTTGGGTTTGCCAATGCTCGTTTTTTCCCCTTCTGTTGTTTCCCTGATATTACCACAACCATTGCCTGCACCAACCATAAATGCGTAGTCTCCCATGCCTTGCAAAACACCTATCCAGCGTGTCTTTACTCATTCAAAACTGCCTCGATTGGCAGAATATGGACTCATTTGTTTGCCATCTGATTGACTAATGGGTGCCACTTTCATTTTGGTGCCAAGGCCTATTTTCTGTCACAGTCCGACCCTGACTCTGCCCTTCAGACTTGGAACACTGTTTAATTTCTGCACTTAACCAACCCGTCGTTTTTCCATATTCTCCGTGTACATCGCACATGATTAAATGCACAGAGAACAGGAGATCCTGGAATAAGCTTAATTGGAGGGAAAGGGAAGGGGGTTTGATGCCATGCTTAATGTCCTTTGATAACCATTGTTCCAAATTCTATGGATTTTTTCCCACAGGGTGAGTGCTTTAGAAATGTTTATAATGTTTATCATGGTAGTCTTGCTAGGGAACAATAGGTCAATAGGTAACTAAAATCCATGTCCCTTTTTTGTCCTAGTTAGGGGTTAGGCATAGGTTTCCTTGTGTAGATTTACCTATGACAAATTGTTTTGCCTTTTGGACACAAAAATCCTAGTTTTCATGTCCGCCTGTCATTTTTTAAATTTATTGAAACACAATATTAAATGCATCGTTAGCTATCCAGGCCAATCAAATTGGATTGATCCTGGGTCTAGCAGCAGCCAGGACTGGAGACAATATCTCAGATTACTATTTAAACACGTATAAAGTGCACTAGGACCATACAGGGATCCTGTCACTGAGGGCCTATACATAGATAGGATGTATACTATATATAGGCCAGATTAACTCCATGTTCTACGTTGACTTGGGTCATCGCCTCTTTGGAGAGTCAAGAGGTCAGAAACCAGTAGGTCTGAGCACTCACCAAAGGAGGTTAGTGTTTCCTGTGAAGGGATGAGCATAGACACAACTAGTTGAGTGCTAATGTGCTCTTTTCATTGCTTCACAAATGTTGTGCTCTCTCTACAAGGGTGATTTTTTTGGCAGAGTCTGAGCGAGATACATTTATTTATTTATTTATTTGTATTTAAAATATTTATAAAGCGCGACTGTCACCTGGCAGGTATCCTGGCGCTGGTAGCTACTCCTGGGAGTTTATTGCCGGGGGGGGGGGGGAATGACTGTGGCTGGCCGGTCTATTAAAGGGGTGAAGGAAAGAGCCATGTTTTGATTCGTTTCCTGAAGGGGAGGAGATGGGGGATTTGGCGGATATCGACAGGCAAACTGTTCCACAGCTTGGCTGCAGCTACTCTGAACGATCTTCCCCCCGTCCTGGCCTTCTTACATCTGGGCACTCTCACAAGGCAGGCAGTTGTGGACCTGAGTGTTCTGGTGGGGGTGTACCAAGAGAACAGACGTTGAAGAGGTCTGGGTCCTGCACCGTGTAGTGCCTTAAAGACCAGGCAGAGGGCCTTGAAGGCAACGCGTTGCTTCAGGGGCAGCCAGTGCAGTTTGGCCAGTGCAGCGGTGGCCGAGGATCTCCTGGTCCATCCAAGAGCCAGTTTGGCTGCTGCCGACTGCACTCGTTGGAGTCTGTCCAGTAGTCCCTACTTGATGGGGATATACCCTGGGGCGTAGAATAACCTGGCCAAAAGGCTTTAAGGGTTATCTATGCTCACACAACTGGAAATATATCAACATAACATCATTTTATCATACTAATGGCGGCCAATAGTCAGTGTAGGGACCCTATCTATATGCACACACAACAGTTAAAAAACTGTAATCATTACCAGTGGAAAATCAACAATTTATTAAAAAGTCATACATAAACATTTGCATCACAAAAACATTGCACAATAAAATACACAATTAAAAAAAAACAAAGGTCGACGCGGCGTTTCGGTGTCTTTAGTTGATGATGACACCTTCTTCAGGACAGGGTTTTTTTGTTAAAAGTATCTAAAAGGTAAAGTTACAGAAAACAAATAATCAATTGGGGCCTATTATACACTGACTGTTAGGCTTAAGCTAGATGCCACATCTGCTTTATGCGCCATTCCGTTATTAAGGATTGTAACATTATTACATAGCAGTAACTATCCACTATCCAATTCAGACATTTTTAACCTTATACTTTGGGTATAGCTAATACATATCTACCATCATTGTAACTTTATACCAACTGTTTTATACAGAAATGTAGAGATTTTTTTCCAATGCATTGGTTACTTTTCCACATAACAGGATACATAACAGTAGCTGCAGCATTTAGAAACATTAATTGTAGCTATTTTCTCTTTTAAAATACGAAAAGACCTACGCTGAATTACAACTGTTGTCCAAGCACTTTTCCGATTTAAGATGTTTTTACATTGCATAGAAGGCCTTGTTCCTTTTCTTTTCTTAACAAGCATGTAGTCATTCTATCAAATCAAAATCTACATTTTAGGGTAACCGTTTTGTAGATATATGACCTACCTCTACATTTAAGGGAGATATGAAGCATATGGTCTCTCCTAAAGATGCAGATTTATTCTATCTTTAGTCTGCCATCTGGAAACTTTTCATCATTGGCGGAATTATGTCAAATAGTTAATCCACCTGGAGAATAAATAGCAAGATTCAAATGTACCCCGCTTTGTTTTAAGACTAATCCTACTTTAGTCATAGATTAGTCTTCCCATCAAAAACGCTCATTACCTGAATTTAAAATTTCAAATATATGGTCTTTGCTGTATCTGGGGCGACCACCGTCTATCTTTTAGGCTTTAACCACACGTAACTAAAAAAGGACAGAAATACATGACACTCTTGGTAAACAATGCAAAACTCTGGAGTACCTCAGCCTTTTAATGTAAGGATCAATGAATTTATTGAAGAACTGACTCTACCTTTTGTAGTGGCATCTATGCAGCGCTCCAATTTTACATTTGTAGGTAGGGCGTACGTTTATTACTTTCCGTTTTCGTCTACCCGCTTGTTTTGTCCTTCATTTGGAGGTGTCTTTAAGTTGCACTTTATTTTTTCTCCACCTAAAAGAACAACAGATCATCGGTATCCCTTGTCTTCCCTCGTGTCTCTATCATCCTAAACGACTGTCACAAATGTGGAGCGTGTTGTTTGCATGGACTTCCCTCACTGTTCTTATGCATGCAATTCTTTTGTATTTACTTTATTTTGATTTGAAAATTGTCATTTATTCTGAGTCTAGAGAGGCTGTTAGTTCGAGCCCTCGGTGACTATTACCCCTTTGTTTGCTATCATTGAGTATCTGACATTAATTGTCCAAGTCCCACTTCTACACATAGATTAGAGTTATGTCCCCCCTCCATCCAGCAGGAATTAATTCTAGGGGCAACGCACTGACCGGGTAACCCAATTCTTAACTCTCTTAAGCCTCTGACATGCAGACATGGTTTCTCGTTGCGGGGCATTTCTTACCTATTTGGTGAGTGTCGGCCTCCCTGTCGCCTTGTTCCGGATACAGCTTCCTCATGGACTGTGACCCGTAACAGACTGGCCTCTTTTATAGGGCCTTTTAGGCGAGGTCTTTGTCTTGATTACAAACAGGTGATATTACTTATTAAGCAATCCTATGTTAATCCTATGGGGAAACGTGGCCGCCATATTTAAGTGTGCAAATAACTCAACTGGTATCGCGGCTGCCCCTATGTTCTGTTTAAAAAGCGGCACTCCTCATATCCTTCAGATCATGATATACACATGATAATATATTCTTATGGCATCAATCTCGTGCATTTAAATCTCGAGCAATATCAATATTTGAACGATTATGCGCATATGTTGAAATATACGGAGAATTGCTTCCGCCATCTTGGAATGGTCATACGTTACCAACAAGTGATTATACCTGTTGCAACATCTTATGTCAAAACGTGACCGCCATATTTGAATGTACTGCTATTACTTCTAGTATAGCGACTGCCCTTATACTATGTTAGAACGGCCCCCCTCAAATAATTCAAATCTTGAAGTCTTCATGCTAATCTTTTCTTTTTTTGGCACCGTACATTTAAGTCTCGAACACTATGCGTATTCGATCGGTGGTACGCATATGGTAGAATAAACGGGGATATGCTCCCGCCATCTTGGACTGGTCAACACTAAGACCGCAATTGGCGGGTAGTATCATAACCCAGGCAATACTCTTGGACACAATGCCCTATAGTTACACCCTATTTTAAGTCTCCACTTAGCCTGATTTTAAGGTAATGTTGTATTGCTTTAGAAAGAACCCAAGACAAAAAACACGTGCTATCTCAGTTTTGGATGACACGTGTTTATTCAATTTCCTATTTTTAGTCTTGCAGTTCATATGATGATATATAGCCCTCATGTATTTAAATTGTACCCTCACGTGCTCAATTGATATACAATAGTATTATATTTCCCATCTTCCATGTAGAGCTGTTTACACAGTTAGCTATTTGTTGGTGCACAAAGGAGTGTCTCTCCTTCATAAAACCGAAACTGTTTATGCCCCCCTGGTTCAGTTTGGGCAATTACTTATATTAAAGAGTAAATTGTGAGTGTTGCATTGTCTATAGTAATCCATATGTAGCCTCTCACTACTAACTAGTGTACTTGAAGGCGGCATCTGGATTCCACTCTTTTCTTAGGAGTACTACAGAGCGTAGGTCAATCGGGTAGGATACTACAGTATCCTCTCCCAATCTTCCTTACTGTTCAGTCCTTGTCGCACAGTGTTGAATTTCGACATATAGAACTGTTCCCGTTTCTTGCGCTTGGTATTTACATCTCCTCCCCTTATGCTCATTTTGATAGATTCCAGGACACACCACCTTAATTCTTGGTTGGTGTGCTTGGCCGATAACCAATGGTCTACAAGCGGTGCAGTACTTTTCTTCGTTCTTATCGCAGACCTGTGTTCATTCAGTCTGATTCTTATTTCCCTAGATGTTTCTCCTATGTAAGTAAGGTTGCAAGGACATTGAATTAAATAAATGAGATTTTTTGACCTACAGTTTTGGAAGTCAGCGAATCGGTGTTTCTTGCCATTTATGGTTACTTCTGTACCTCTTACAATGTCTTTGCAATTGCCACATCCACTGCATGGGAAAGTACCTTTGGGAAGAGGATTTGTGTCAATTGTCGTCTGTAGTTCATGCCTTGTTTCCCTATATGTTTTCACTAAACTGTTTCTGATTGTTTTGTTCCTCCTGTATGCAAACATGGGCTTAGGGAGGGTAGACCCATTTTGGTTGCTAACTAGGTTCCAGTTTCTATTGATTATGTTCTTTATTTTATTATTAAGGCTACTGTGATTGGTTACAAAAATCAAAGGTTTATCCCTCTCAGCTCTCTCTGTTTTATTAAAGAACTCATCCCTGTTAAAATATTTCGCCCTTTTATAGGAGTGGCGTATCAATTTCTTGGGGTATCCCCTTTCAAGGAATTTTTCAGTCAAAATGTGGGCATGTTTATCATAGTCGGTGTTCTTGGAGCAGTTTCTTCTCAGTCGTAGAAACTGACCGTATGGTATATTATTTTTTTGACATGCCGGGTGATGGCTGTCGAAGTGTAACATTGTATTCCTGTCAGTAGGTTTCGTGTATAATTCCACCAGGAGTTTGCCATCACTCTGTTTAATTACTATGTCGAGGAACTCACATTTGTAATTGTTAATATTGTGTGTAAATTTTAGGTTGGTATCTCCCAAGTTAAGCCAATCTATAAACTCCATCAGGGTATCTTCCAGACCAGTCCAAATAAAGAAGATATCATCAATGTAACGTGTCCATTGTGACACATTCTCGAAGAATGGGGCCATAGAGTTAAAAATGTGTTTATCTTCAAATCTTGATACGTAGAGGCATGCTAGGCTCGGCGCACATGTGGCCCCCATGCTTGTCCCTTTAGTTTGTCTAAAGAAGTTTTTTTCAAATAAAAATATATTGTTTTTCAATATTAGTGTTGCGCACTCAACAATAAATGTTGCCTGGGAAGTAAGATCCTGGTCGTCAATTTGCAACATCTCTGCAACCATTTGTATGGTGTCATCTTGTGGAATGTTGGTATACAAGGCCTCTATGTCTAGAGAGACCAAGAACTGGGTTTCTGAATTAAATGGAAGGCCTTCAATCTTTCCGATCATGGAGGTAGTATCTTTTATATATGCCTTTTGGCTTTTAACTAATGGTTGCAGAAAAGTATCGATATACTTGCTAAGAGGTTCGGTTGCTGAGTTAATACTAGACACGATAGGTCTCATAGGGGGGTCTAGTATATTTTTATGCACTTTCGGGAGGCCATATAGTGCGGGTATGGTCGGGTGTTCGTTTTTTAGGAAGAGATATTCATCCTGACAGATAATACCATCATCCTTGGCCCATTGTAATAGTGTCGTGATCTTCTCTAAGAGTGAATTAAGTTCTTCTCTCGTAGAGTGGCAATAGTGTTGTTTGTTATTAAGCATGGTGTACATGCGGGAGTTATAATCTTCTGTGTCCATTATCACGATACTCCCTCCCTTGTCAGCAGGCTTTACCGTTATCGAGGTGTCTTCTTCTAATGATTTTAATGACTCCCTTTCTTTCTTGGAGAAATTCTGTTCTACCCATTGTTTTTTATCTAGGAGCTCTGATATACTCTTCTCTACACAATGTTCAAACACATCCACATCTTTTTTAACCATATTAATATTTGGGGTCCATTTTGATTTAGGCCTAAGTCCTGATTTGTTTTCACTCTGTATTTTTGGTTTGCCTTCGAAAAAAGCATTTAACCGGACCTTTCTAAAGAAACTTTGTAGGTCCCGTTCGAGACTATACCTATCTATTGGGTTGGCAATAGCAAACCCTAAGCCCTTCTCTAAGACCCTTTTATGATCGTCCAAGATTGGTCTGGACGATAGGTTGATAGTCGATGCCTTACTATCTAATCCCAGTTTTTCTTGCTCCTCGTATTGTATTGACGTTGTTGGTATTGATTCTGAGGAATAAATGTACCCCTCCCTCTTCCTCTGCCTCTCTGGGCTTCAAAGTTTTTCTGGCGGTCTTCTAAAAAAGGAAGGCTTTGTCTTGTATTATTAGTTGTTTGGCCTACTTCCTTATTACCATTTTCTTGTGGAGCTTCATTTTCTGATTCTGAGCTTGTATATGAGGTATCAAAGAAACGTACCTTTCTATTCTGAAAGTTTCTGTTTGGCTGCGCCCATTGTCTTCTATTATTACGATCTTCCTGTGGTTTATCGTAATAATCTTTATGAAGATAAGGGTACACCTTTTCTATATCGTACTGAGCCACATCTTTTCTAAATTTGTTTGATTTTTTGTTGGTCATAAATTCTTGATATCCAACTATATCTGCTTGGATCTCCTCTAATTTTCGTTTGGCGTCTTCTAGCGCGTCACATTCCTGCAGTTTACTTTCTAGTTCTTCAATTTCTGCTCTTTCTATTATCAGGACCTCATGTGCAGTCTCAATTATGAGAAGCATCCAGTCCCTACTGCATCTGTTGGCTATTAATGTCCAATTTTCAATAAATTTTTTGACCTTAACAAAGACTCCAGGTTCATTTGTTATCTGCAACCCTTTCGGGATAATACCTTTTTTGCAATATTCGATCAAGAAATCAGCATGTAGTTCAGTCCTTATAATTTTCTTTTTTAAGTTCCAAAGTTCTCTCCATTTTTCATCTTTACTGTTATCAATAATTACAGTGGGAGTCTTCCTCGAGGAACCATGGATCAGTTTGTTAAACTGATCTTCTGAAAATCCGTACGTTTTAATACCATCCATTTTATCTATATCTTGAAAAACGCTCCCCAGCTAAAAAGCTGTATTAATACTCACAACACAAGGAGGGAGGTACCCTTGGGACCGTTTAAGGGACCGGGTAGAGAGTATACAGAAAACAAGCAAAAGTCCCTACTTGATGGGGATATACCCTGGGGCGTAGAATAACCTGGCCAAAAGGCTTTAAGGGTTATCTATGCTCACACAACTGGAAATATATCAACATAACATCATTTTATCATACTAATGGCGGCCAATAGTCAGTGTAGGGACCCTATCTATATGCACACACAACAGTTAAAAAACTGTAATCATTACCAGTGGAAAATAAACAATTTATTAAAAAGTCATACATAAACATTTGCATCACAAAAACATTGCACAATAAAATACACAATTAAAAAAAACCAAAGGTCGACGCGGCGTTTCGGTGTCTTTAGTTGATGATGACACCTTCTTCAGGACAGGGTTTTTTTGTTAAAAGTATCTAAAAGGTAAAGTTACAGAAAACAAATAATCAATTGGGGCCTATTATACACTGACTGTTAGGCTTAAGCTAGATGCCACATCTGCTTTATGCGCCATTCCGTTATTAAGCATTGTAACATTATTACATAGCAGTAACTATCCACTATCCAATTCAGACATTTTTAACCTTATACTTTGGGTATAGCTAATACATATCTACCATCATTGTAACTTTATACCAACTGTTTTATACAGAAATGTAGAGATTTTTTCCAATGCATTGGTTACTTTTCCACATAACAGGATACATAACAGTAGCTGCAGCATTTAGAAACATTAATTGTAGCTATTTTCTCTTTTAAAATACGAAAAGACCTACGCTGAATTACAACTGTTGTCCAAGCACTTTTCCGATTTAAGATGTTTTTACATTGCATAGAAGGCCTTGTTCCTTTTCTTTTCTTAACAAGCATGTAGTCATTCTATCAAATCAAAATCTACATTTTAGGGTAACCGTTTTGTAGATATATGACCTACCTCTACATTTAAGGGAGATATGAAGCATATGGTCTCTCCTAAAGATGCAGATTTATTCTATCTTTAGTCTGCCATCTGGAAACTTTTCATCATTGGCGGAATTATGTCAAATAGTTAATCCACCTGGAGAATAAATAGCAAGATTCAAATGTACCCCGCTTTGTTTTAAGACTAATCCTACTTTAGTCATAGATTAGTCTTCCCATCAAAAACACTCATTACCTGAATTTAAAATTTCAAATATATGGTCTTTGCTGTATCTGAGGCGACCACCGTCTATCTTTTAGGCTTTAACCACACGTAACTAAAAAAGGACAGAAATACATGACACTCTTGGTAAACAATGCAAAACTCTGGAGTACCTCAGCCTTTTAATGTAAGGATCAATGAATTTATTGAAGAACTGACTCTACCTTTTGTAGTGGCATCTATGCAGCGCTCCAATTTTACATTTGTAGGTAGGGCGTACGTTTATTACTTTCCGTTTTCGTCTACCCGCTTGTTTTGTCCTTCATTTGGAGGTGTCTTTAAGTTGCACTTTATTTTTTCTCCACCTAAAAGAACAACAGATCATCGGTATCCCTTGTCTTCCCTCGTGTCTCTATCATCCTAAACGACTGTCACAAATGTGGAGCGTGTTGTTTGCATGGACTTCCCTCACTGTTCTTATGCATGCAATTCTTTTGTATTTACTTTATTTTGATTTGAAAATTGTCATTTATTCTGAGTCTAGAGAGGCTGTTAGTTCGAGCCCTCGGTGACTATTACCCCTTTGTTTGCTATCATTGAGTATCTGACATTAATTGTCCAAGTCCCACTTCTACACATAGATTAGAGTTATGTCCCCCCTCCATCCAGCAGGAATTAATTCTAGGGGCAACGCACTGACCGGGTAACCCAATTCTTAACTCTCTTAAGCCTCTGACATGCAGACATGGTTTCTCGTTGCGGGGCATTTCTTACCTATTTGGTGAGTGTCGGCCTCCCTGTCGCCTTGTTCCGGATACAGCTTCCTCATGGACTGTGACCCGTAACAGACTGGCCTCTTTTATAGGGCCTTTTAGGCGCGGTCTTTGTCTTGATTACAAACAGGTGATATTACTTATTAAGCAATCCTATGTTAATCCTATCGGGAAACGTGGCCGCCATATTTAAGTGTGCAAATAACTCAACTGGTATCGCGGCTGCCCCTATGTTCTGTTTAAAAAGCGGCACTCCTCATATCCTTCAGATCATGATATACACATGATAATATATTCTTATGGCATCAATCTCGTGCATTTAAATCTCGAGCAATATCAATATTTGAACGATTATGCGCATATGTTGAAATATACGGAGAATTGCTTCCGCCATCTTGGAATGGTCATACGTTACCAACAAGTGATTATACCTGTTGCAACATCTTATGTCAAAACGTGACCGCCATATTTGAATGTACTGCTATTACTTCTAGTATAGCGACTGCCCTTATACTATGTTAGAACGGCCCCCCTCAAATAATTCAAATCTTGAAGTCTTCATGCTAATCTTTTCTTTTTTTGGCACCGTACATTTAAGTCTCGAACACTATGCGTATTCGATCGGTGGTACGCATATGGTAGAATAAACGGGGATATGCTCCCGCCATCTTGGACTGGTCAACACTAAGACCGCAATTGGCGGGTAGTATCATAACCCAGGCAATACTCTTGGACACAATGCCCTATAGTTACACCCTATTTTAAGTCTCCACTTAGCCTGATTTTAAGGTAATGTTGTATTGCTTTAGAAAGAACCCAAGACAAAAAACACGTGCTATCTCAGTTTTGGATGACACGTGTTTATTCAATTTCCTATTTTTAGTCTTGCAGTTCATATGATGATATATAGCCCTCATGTATTTAAATTGTACCCTCACGTGCTCAATTGATATACAATAGTATTATATTTCCCATCTTCCATGTAGAGCTGTTTACACAGTTAGCTATTTGTTGGTGCACAAAGGAGTGTCTCTCCTTCATAAAACCGAAACTGTTTATGCCCCCCTGGTTCAGTTTGGGCAATTACTTATATTAAAGAGTAAATTGTGAGTGTTGCATTGTCTATAGTAATCCATATGTAGCCTCTCACTACTAACTAGTGTACTTGAAGGCGGCATCTGGATTCCACTCTTTTCTTAGGAGTACTACAGAGCGTAGGTCAATCGGGTAGGATACTACAGTATCCTCTCCCAATCTTCCTTACTGTTCAGTCCTTGTCGCACAGTGTTGAATTTCGACATATAGAACTGTTCCCGTTTCTTGCGCTTGGTATTTACATCTCCTCCCCTTATGCTCATTTTGATAGATTCCAGGACACACCACCTTAATTCTTGGTTGGTGTGCTTGGCCGATAACCAATGGTCTACAAGCGGTGCAGTACTTTTCTTCGTTCTTATCGCAGACCTGTGTTCATTCAGTCTGATTCTTATTTCCCTAGATGTTTCTCCTATGTAAGTAAGGTTGCAAGGACATTGAATTAAATAAATGAGATTTTTTGACCTACAGTTTTGGAAGTCAGCGAATCGGTGTTTCTTGCCATTTATGGTTACTTCTGTACCTCTTACAATGTCTTTGCAATTGCCACATCCACTGCATGGGAAAGTACCTTTGGGAAGAGGATTTGTGTCAATTGTCGTCTGTAGTTCATGCCTTGTTTCCCTATATGTTTTCACTAAACTGTTTCTGATTGTTTTGTTCCTCCTGTATGCAAACATGGGCTTAGGGAGGGTAGACCCATTTTGGTTGCTAACTAGGTTCCAGTTTCTATTGATTATGTTCTTTATTTTATTATTAAGGCTACTGTGATTGGTTACAAAAATCAAAGGTTTATCCCTCTCAGCTCTCTCTGTTTTATTAAAGAACTCATCCCTGTTAAAATATTTCGCCCTTTTATAGGAGTGGCGTATCAATTTCTTGGGGTATCCCCTTTCAAGGAATTTTTCAGTCAAAATTTGGGCATGTTTATCATAGTCGGTGTTCTTGGAGCAGTTTCTTCTCAGCCGTAGAAACTGACCGTATGGTATATTATTTTTTTGACATGCCGGGTGATGGCTGTCGAAGTGTAACATTGTATTCCTGTCAGTAGGTTTCGTGTATAATTCCACCAGGAGTTTGCCATCACTCTGTTTAATTACTATGTCGAGGAACTCACATTTGTAATTGTTAATATTGTGTGTAAATTTTAGGTTGGTATCTCCCAAGTTAAGCCAATCTATAAACTCCATCAGGGTATCTTCCAGACCAGTCCAAATAAAGAAGATATCATCAATGTAACGTGTCCATTGTGACACATTCTCGAAGAATGGGGCCATAGAGTTAAAAATGTGTTTATCTTCAAATCTTGATACGTAGAGGCATGCTAGGCTCGGCGCACATGTGGCCCCCATGCTTGTCCCTTTAGTTTGTCTAAAGAAGTTTTTTTCAAATAAAAATATATTGTTTTTCAATATTAGTGTTGCGCACTCAACAATAAATGTTGCCTGGGAAGTAAGATCCTGGTCGTCAATTTGCAACATCTCTGCAACCATTTGTATGGTGTCATCTTGTGGAATGTTGGTATACAAGGCCTCTATGTCTAGAGAGACCAAGAACTGGGTTTCTGAATTAAATGGAAGGCCTTCAATCTTTCCGATCATGGAGGTAGTATCTTTTATATATGCCTTTTGGCTTTTAACTAATGGTTGCAGAAAAGTATCGATATACTTGCTAAGAGGTTCGGTTGCTGAGTTAATACTAGACACGATAGGTCTCATAGGGGGGTCTAGTATATTTTTATGCACTTTCGGGAGGCCATATAGTGCGGGTATGGTCGGGTGTTCGTTTTTTAGGAAGAGATATTCATCCTGACAGATAATACCATCATCCTTGGCCCATTGTAATAGTGTCGTGATCTTCTCTAAGAGTGAATTAAGTTCTTCTCTCGTGGAGTGGCAATAGTGTTGTTTGTTATTAAGCATGGTGTACATGCGGGAGTTATAATCTTCTGTGTCCATTATCACGATACTCCCTCCCTTGTCAGCAGGCTTTACCGTTATCGAGGTGTCTTCTTCTAATGATTTTAATGACTCCCTTTCTTTCTTGGAGAAATTCTGTTCTACCCATTGTTTTTTATCTAGGAGCTCTGATATACTCTTCTCTACACAATGTTCAAACACATCCACATCTTTTTTAACCATATTAATATTTGGGGTCCATTTTGATTTAGGCCTAAGTCCTGATTTGTTTTCACTCTGTATTTTTGGTTTGCCTTCGAAAAAAGCATTTAACCGGACCTTTCTAAAGAAACTTTGTAGGTCCCGTTCGAGACTATACCTATCTATTGGGTTGGCAATAGCAAACCCTAAGCCCTTCTCTAAGACCCTTTTATGATCGTCCAAGATTGGTCTGGACGATAGGTTGATAGTCGATGCCTTACTATCTAATCCCAGTTTTTCTTGCTCCTCGTATTGTATTGACGTTGTTGGTATTGATTCTGAGGAATAAATGTACCCCTCCCTCTTCCTCTGCCTCTCTGGGCTCCAAAGATTTTCTGGCGGTCTTCTAAAAAAGGAAGGCTTTGTCTTGTATTATTAGTTGTTTGGCCTACTTCCTTATTACCATTTTCTTGTGGAGCTTCATTTTCTGATTCTGAGCTTGTATATGAGGTATCAAAGAAACGTACCTTTCTATTCTGAAAGTTTCTGTTTGGCTGCGCCCATTGTCTTCTATTATTACGATCTTCCTGTGGTTTATCGTAATAATCTTTATGAAGATAAGGGTACACCTTTTCTATATCGTACTGAGCCACATCTTTTCTAAATTTGTTTGATTTTTTGTTGGTCATAAATTCTTGATATCCAACTATATCTGCTTGGATCTCCTCTAATTTTCGTTTGGCGTCTTCTAGCGCGTCACATTCCTGCAGTTTACTTTCTAGTTCTTCAATTTCTGCTCTTTCTATTATCAGGACCTCATGTGCAGTCTCAATTATGAGAAGCATCCAGTCCCTACTGCATCTGTTGGCTATTAATGTCCAATTTTCAATAAATTTTTTGACCTTAACAAAGACTCCAGGTTCATTTGTTATCTGCAACCCTTTCGGGATAATACCTTTTTTGCAATATTCGATCAAGAAATCAGCATGTAGTTCAGTCCTTATAATTTTCTTTTTTAAGTTCCAAAGTTCTCTCCATTTTTCATCTTTACTGTTATCAATAATTACAGTGGGAGTCTTCCTCGAGGAACCATGGATCAGTTTGTTAAACTGATCTTCTGAAAATCCGTACGTTTTAATACCATCCATTTTATCTATATCTTGAAAAACGCTCCCCAGCTAAAAAGCTGTATTAATACTCACAACACAAGGAGGGAGGTACCCTTGGGACCGTTTAAGGGACCGGGTAGAGAGTATACAGAAAAGAAGCAAAAGTCCCTACTTGATGGGGATATACCCTGGGGCGTAGAATAACCTGGCCAAAAGGCTTTAAGGGTTATCTATGCTCACACAACTGGAAATATATCAACATAACATCATTTTATCATACTAATGGCGGCCAATAGTCAGTGTAGGGACCCTATCTATATGCACACACAACAGTTAAAAAACTGTAATCATTACCAGTGGAAAATCAACAATTTATTAAAAAGTCATACATAAACATTTGCATCACAAAAACATTGCACAATAAAATACACAATTAAAAAAAACCAAAGGTCGACGCGGCGTTTCGGTGTCTTTAGTTGATGATGACACCTTCTTCAGGACAGGGTTTTTTTGTTAAAAGTATCTAAAAGGTAAAGTTACAGAAAACAAATAATCAATTGGGGCCTATTATACACTGACTGTTAGGCTTAAGCTAGATGCCACATCTGCTTTATGCGCCATTCCGTTATTAAGCATTGTAACATTATTACATAGCAGTAACTATCCACTATCCAATTCAGACATTTTTAACCTTATACTTTGGGTATAGCTAATACATATCTACCATCATTGTAACTTTATACCAACTGTTTTATACAGAAATGTAGAGATTTTTTTCCAATGCATTGGTTACTTTTCCACATAACAGGATACATAACAGTAGCTGCAGCATTTAGAAACATTAATTGTAGCTATTTTCTCTTTTAAAATACGAAAAGACCTACGCTGAATTACAACTGTTGTCCAAGCACTTTTCCGATTTAAGATGTTTTTACATTGCATAGAAGGCCTTGTTCCTTTTCTTTTCTTAACAAGCATGTAGTCATTCTATCAAATCAAAATCTACATTTTAGGGTAACCGTTTTGTAGATATATGACCTACCTCTACATTTAAGGGAGATATGAAGCATATGGTCTCTCCTAAAGATGCAGATTTATTCTATCTTTAGTCTGCCATCTGGAAACTTTTCATCATTGGCGGAATTATGTCAAATAGTTAATCCACCTGGAGAATAAATAGCAAGATTCAAATGTACCCCGCTTTGTTTTAAGACTAATCCTACTTTAGTCATAGATTAGTCTTCCCATCAAAAACGCTCATTACCTGAATTTAAAATTTCAAATATATGGTCTTTGCTGTATCTGGGGCGACCACCGTCTATCTTTTAGGCTTTAACCACACGTAACTAAAAAAGGACAGAAATACATGACACTCTTGGTAAACAATGCAAAACTCTGGAGTACCTCAGCCTTTTAATGTAAGGATCAATGAATTTATTGAAGAACTGACTCTACCTTTTGTAGTGGCATCTATGCAGCGCTCCAATTTTACATTTGTAGGTAGGGCGTACGTTTATTACTTTCCGTTTTCGTCTACCCGCTTGTTTTGTCCTTCATTTGGAGGTGTCTTTAAGTTGCACTTTATTTTTTCTCCACCTAAAAGAACAACAGATCATCGGTATCCCTTGTCTTCCCTCGTGTCTCTATCATCCTAAACGACTGTCACAAATGTGGAGCGTGTTGTTTGCATGGACTTCCCTCACTGTTCTTATGCATGCAATTCTTTTGTATTTACTTTATTTTGATTTGAAAATTGTCATTTATTCTGAGTCTAGAGAGGCTGTTAGTTCGAGCCCTCGGTGACTATTACCCCTTTGTTTGCTATCATTGAGTATCTGACATTAATTGTCCAAGTCCCACTTCTACACATAGATTAGAGTTATGTCCCCCCTCCATCCAGCAGGAATTAATTCTAGGGGCAACGCACTGACCGGGTAACCCAATTCTTAACTCTCTTAAGCCTCTGACATGCAGACATGGTTTCTCGTTGCGGGGCATTTCTTACCTATTTGGTGAGTGTCGGCCTCCCTGTCGCCTTGTTCCGGATACAGCTTCCTCATGGACTGTGACCCGTAACAGACTGGCCTCTTTTATAGGGCCTTTTAGGCGCGGTCTTTGTCTTGATTACAAACAGGTGATATTACTTATTAAGCAATCCTATGTTAATCCTATGGGGAAACGTGGCCGCCATATTTAAGTGTGCAAATAACTCAACTGGTATCGCGGCTGCCCCTATGTTCTGTTTAAAAAGCGGCACTCCTCATATCCTTCAGATCATGATATACACATGATAATATATTCTTATGGCATCAATCTCGTGCATTTAAATCTCGAGCAATATCAATATTTGAACGATTATGCGCATATGTTGAAATATACGGAGAATTGCTTCCGCCATCTTGGAATGGTCATACGTTACCAACAAGTGATTATACCTGTTGCAACATCTTATGTCAAAACGTGACCGCCATATTTGAATGTACTGCTAGTACTTCTAGTATAGCGACTGCCCTTATACTATGTTAGAACGGCCCCCCTCAAATAATTCAAATCTTGAAGTCTTCATGCTAATCTTTTCTTTTTTTGGCACCGTACATTTAAGTCTCGAACACTATGCGTATTCGATCGGTGGTACGCATATGGTAGAATAAACGGGGATATGCTCCCGCCATCTTGGACTGGTCAACACTAAGACCGCAATTGGCGGGTAGTATCATAACCCAGGCAATACTCTTGGACACAATGCCCTATAGTTACACCCTATTTTAAGTCTCCACTTAGCCTGATTTTAAGGTAATGTTGTATTGCTTTAGAAAGAACCCAAGACAAAAAACACGTGCTATCTCAGTTTTGGATGACACGTGTTTATTCAATTTCCTATTTTTATTCTTGCAGTTCATATGATGATATATAGCCCTCATGTATTTAAATTGTACCCTCACGTGCTCAATTGATATACAATAGTATTATATTTCCCATCTTCCATGTAGAGCTGTTTACACAGTTAGCTATTTGTTGGTGCACAAAGGAGTGTCTCTCCTTCATAAAACCGAAACTGTTTATGCCCCCCTGGTTCAGTTTGGGCAATTACTTATATTAAAGAGTAAATTGTGAGTGTTGCATTGTCTATAGTAATCCATATGTAGCCTCTCACTACTAACTAGTGTACTTGAAGGCGGCATCTGGATTCCACTCTTTTCTTAGGAGTACTACAGAGCGTAGGTCAATCGGGTAGGATACTACAGTATCCTCTCCCAATCTTCCTTACTGTTCAGTCCTTGTCGCACAGTGTTGAATTTCGACATATAGAACTGTTCCTGTTTCTTGCGCTTGGTATTTACATCTCCTCCCCTTATGCTCATTTTGATAGATTCCAGGACACACCACCTTAATTCTTGGTTGTGTGCTTGGCCGATAACCAATGGTCTACAAGCGGTGCAGTACTTTTCTTCGTTCTTATCGCAGAACTGTGTTCATTCAGTCTGATTCTTATTTCCCTAGATGTTTCTCCTATGTAAGTAAGGTTGCAAGGACATTGAATTAAATAAATGAGATTTTTTGACCTACAGTTTTGGAAGTCAGCGAATCGGTGTTTCTTGCCATTTATGGTTACTTCTGTACCTCTTACAATGTCTTTGCAATTGCCACATCCACTGCATGGGAAAGTACCTTTGGGAAGAGGATTTGTGTCAATTGTCGTCTGTAGTTCATGCCTTGTTTCCCTATACGTACCACCGATCGAATACGCATAGTGTTCGAGACTTAAATGTACGGTGCCAAAAAAAGAAAAGATTAGCATGAAGACTTCAAGATTTGAATTATTTGAGGGGGGCCGTTCTAACATAGTATAAGGGCAGTCGCTATACTAGAAGTAATAGCAGTACATTCAAATATGGCGGTCACGTTTTGACATAAGATGTTGCAACAGGTATAATCACTTGTTGGTAACGTATGACCATTCCAAGATGGCGGAAGCAATTCTCCGTATATTTCAACATATGCGCATAATCGTTCAAATATTGATATTGCTCGAGATTTAAATGCACGAGATTGATGCCATAAGAATATATTATCATGTGTATATCATGATCTGAAGGATATGAGGAGTGCCGCTTTTTAAACAGAACATAGGGGCAGCCGCGATACCAGTTGAATTATTTGCACACTTAAATATGGCGGCCACGTTTCCCCATAGGATTAACATAGGATTGCTTAATAAGTAATATCACCTGTTTGTAATCAAGACAAAGACCGCGCCTAAAAGGCCCTATAAAAGAGGCCAGTCTGTTACGGGTCACAGTCCATGAGGAAGCTGTATCCGGAACAAGGCGACAGGGAGGCCGACACTCACCAAATAGGTAAGAAATGCCCCGCAACGAGAAACCATGTCTGCATGTCAGAGGCTTAAGAGAGTTAAGAATTGGGTTACCCGGTCAGTGCGTTGCCCCTAGAATTAATTCCTGCTGGATGGAGGGGGGACATAACTCTAATCTATGTGTAGAAGTGGGACTTGGACAATTAATGTCAGATACTCAATGATAGCAAACAAAGCGGTAATAGTCACCGAGGGCTCGAACTAACAGCCTCTCTAGACTCAGAATAAATGACAATTTTCAAATCAAAATAAAGTAAATACAAAAGAATTGCATGCATAAGAACAGTGAGGGAAGTCCATGCAAACAACACGCTCCACATTTGTGACAGTCGTTTAGGATGATAGAGACACGAGGGAAGACAAGGGATACCGATGATCTGTTGTTCTTTTAGGTGGAGAAAAAATAAAGTGCAACTTAAAGACACCTCCAAATGAAGGACAAAACAAGCGGGTAGACGAAAACGGAAAGTAATAAACGTACGCCCTACCTACAAATGTAAAATTGGAGCGCTGCATAGATGCCACTACAAAAGGTAGAGTCAGTTCTTCAATAAATTCATTGATCCTTACATTAAAAGGCTGAGGTACTCCAGAGTTTTGCATTGTTTACCAAGAGTGTCATGTATTTCTGTCCTTTTTTAGTTACGTGTGGTTAAAGCCTAAAAGATAGACGGTGGTCGCCCCAGATACAGCAAAGACCATATATTTGAAATTTTAAATTCAGGTAATGAGCGTTTTTGATGGGAAGACTAATCTATGACTAAAGTAGGATTAGTCTTAAAACAAAGCGGGGTACATTTGAATCTTGCTATTTATTCTCCAGGTGGATTAACTATTTGACATAATTCCGCCAATGATGAAAAGTTTCCAGATGGCAGACTAAAGATAGAATAAATCTGCATCTTTAGGAGAGACCATATGCTTCATATCTCCCTTAAATGTAGAGGTAGGTCATATATCTACAAAACGGTTACCCCAAAATGTAGATTTTGATTTGATAGAATGACTACATGCTTGTTAAGAAAAGAAAAGGAACAAGGCCTTCTATGCAATGTAAAAACATCTTAAATCGGAAAAGTGCTTGGACAACAGTTGTAATTCAGCGTAGGTCTTTTCGTATTTTAAAAGAGAAAATAGCTACAATTAATGTTTCTAAATGCTGCAGCTACTGTTATGTATCCTGTTATGTGGAAAAGTAACCAATGCATTGGAAAAAATCTCTACATTTCTGTATAAAACAGTTGGTATAAAGTTACAATGATGGTAGATATGTATTAGCTATACCCAAAGTATAAGGTTAAAAATGTCTGAATTGGATAGTGGATAGTTACTGCTATGTAATAATGTTACAATGCTTAATAACGGAATGGCGCATAAAGCAGATGTGGCATCTAGCTTAAGCCTAACAGTCAGTGTATAATAGGCCCCAATTGATTATTTGTTTTCTGTAACTTTACCTTTTAGATACTTTTAACAAAAAAACCCTGTCCTGAAGAAGGTGTCATCATCAACTAAAGACACCGAAACGCCGCGTCGACCTTTGGTTTTTTTTAATTGTGTATTTTATTGTGCAATGTTTTTGTGATGCAAATGTTTATGTATGACTTTTTAATAAATTGTTGATTTTCCACTGGTAATGATTACAGTTTTTTAACTGTTGTGTGTGCATATAGATAGGGTCCCTACACTGACTATTGGCCGCCATTAGTATGATAAAATGATGTTATGTTGATATATTTCCAGTTGTGTGAGCATAGATAACCCTTAAAGCCTTTTGGCCAGGTTATTCTACGCCCCAGGGTATATCCCCATCAAGTAGGGACTTTTGCTTGTTTTCTGTATACTCTCTACCCGGTCCCTTAAACGGTCCCAAGGGTACCTCCCTCCTTGTGTTGTGAGTATTAATACAGCTTTTTAGCTGGGGAGCGTTTTTCAAGATATAGATAAAATGGATGGTATTAAAACGTACGGATTTTCAGAAGATCAGTTTAACAAACTGATCCATGGTTCCTCGAGGAAGACTCCCACTGTAATTATTGATAACAGTAAAGATGAAAAATGGAGAGAACTTTGGAACTTAAAAAAGAAAATTATAAGGACTGAACTACATGCTGATTTCTTGATCGAATATTGCAAAAAAGGTATTATCCCGAAAGGGTTGCAGATAACAAATGAACCTGGAGTCTTTGTTAAGGTCAAAAAATTTATTGAAAATTGGACATTAATAGCCAACAGATGCAGTAGGGACTGGATGCTTCTCATAATTGAGACTGCACATGAGGTCCTGATAATAGAAAGAGCAGAAATTGAAGAACTAGAAAGTAAACTGCAGGAATGTGACGCGCTAGAAGACGCCAAACGAAAATTAGAGGAGATCCAAGCAGATATAGTTGGATATCAAGAATTTATGACCAACAAAAAATCAAACAAATTTAGAAAAGATGTGGCTCAGTACGATATAGAAAAGGTGTACCCTTATCTTCATAAAGATTATTACGATAAACCACAGGAAGATCGTAATAATAGAAGACAATGGGCGCAGCCAAACAGAAACTTTCAGAATAGAAAGGTACGTTTCTTTGATACCTCATATACAAGCTCAGAATCAGAAAATGAAGCTCCACAAGAAAATGGTAATAAGGAAGTAGGCCAAACAACTAATAATACAAGACAAAGCCTTCCTTTTTTAGAAGACCGCCAGAAAAACTTTGGAGCCCAGAGAGGCAGAGGAAGAGGGAGGGGTACATTTATTCCTCAGAATCAATACCAACAACGTCAATACAATACGAGGAGCAAGAAAAACTGGGATTAGATAGTAAGGCATCGACTATCAACCTATCGTCCAGACCAATCTTGGACGATCATAAAAGGGTCTTAGAGAAGGGCTTAGGGTTTGCTATTGCCAACCCAATAGATAGGTATAGTCTCGAACGGGACCTACAAAGTTTCTTTAGAAAGGTCCGGTTAAATGCTTTTTTCGAAGGCAAACCAAAAATACAGAGTGAAAACAAATCAGGACTTAGGCCTAAATCAAAATGGACCCCAAATATTAATATGGTTAAAAAAGATGTGGATGTGTTTGAACATTGTGTAGAGAAGAGTATATCAGAGCTCCTAGATAAAAAACAATGGGTAGAACAGAATTTCTCCAAGAAAGAAAGGGAGTCATTAAAATCATTAGAAGAAGACACCTCGATAACGGTAAAGCCTGCTGACAAGGGAGGGAGTATCGTGATAATGGACACAGAAGATTATAACTCCCGCATGTACACCATGCTTAATAACAAACAACACTATTGCCACTCTACGAGAGAAGAACTTAATTCACTCTTAGAGAAGATCACGACACTATTACAATGGGCCAAGGATGATGGTATTATCTGTCAGGATGAATTTCTCTTCCTAAAAAACGAACACCCGACCATACCCGCACTATATGGCCTCCCGAAAGTGCATAAAAATATACTAGACCCCCCTATGAGACCTATCGTGTCTAGTATTAACTCAGCAACCGAACCTCTTAGCAAGTATATCGATACTTTTCTGCAACCATTAGTTAAAAGCCAAAAGGCATATATAAAAGATACTACCTCCATGATCGGAAAGATTGAAGGCCTTCCATTTAATTCAGAAACCCAGTTCTTGGTCTCTCTAGACATAGAGGCCTTGTATACCAACATTCCACAAGATGACACCATACAAATGGTTGCAGAGATGTTGCAAATTGACGACCAGGATCTTACTTCCCAGGCAACATTTATTGTTGAGTGCGCAACACTAATATTGAAAAACAATATATTTTTATTTGAAAAAAACTTCTTTAGACAAACTAAAGGGACAAGCATGGGGGCCACATGTGCGCCGAGCCTAGCATGCCTCTACGTATCAAGATTTGAAGATAAACACACTTTTAACTCTATGGCCCCATTCTTCGAGAATGTGTCACAATGGACACGTTACATTGATGATATCTTCTTTATTTGGACTGGTCTGGAAGATACCCTGATGGAGTTTATAGATTGGCTTAACTTGGGAGATACCAACCTAAAATTTACACACAATATTAACAATTACAAATGTGAGTTCCTCGACATAGTAATTAAACAGAGTGATGGCAAACTCCTGGTGGAATTATACACGAAACCTACTGACAGGAATACAATGTTACACTTCGACAGCCATCACCCGGCATGTCAAAAAAATAATATACCATACGGTCAGTTTCTACGACTGAGAAGAAACTGCTCCAAGAACACCGACTATGATAAACATGCCCAAATTTTGACTGAAAAATTCCTTGAAAGGGGATACCCCAAGAAATTGATACGCCACTCCTATAAAAGGGCGAAATATTTTAACAGGGATGAGTTCTTTAATAAAACAGAGAGAGCTGAGAGGGATAAACCTTTGATTTTTGTAACCAATCACAGTAGCCTTAATAATAAAATAAAGAACATAATCAATAGAAACTGGAACCTAGTTAGCAACCAAAATGGGTCTACCCTCCCTAAGCCCATGTTTGCATACAGGAGGAACAAAACAATCAGAAACAGTTTAGTGAAAACATATAGGGAAACAAGGCATGAACTACAGACGACAATTGACACAAATCCTCTTCCCAAAGGTACTTTCCCATGCAGTGGATGTGGCAATTGCAAAGACATTGTAAGAGGTACAGAAGTAACCATAAATGGCAAGAAACACCGATTCGCTGACTTCCAAAACTGTAGGTCAAAAAATCTCATTTATTTAATTCAATGTCCTTGCAACCTTACTTACATAGGAGAAACATCTAGGGAAATAAGAATCAGACTGAATGAACACAGGTCTGCGATAAGAACGAAGAAAAGTACTGCACCGCTTGTAGACCATTGGTTATCGGCCAAGCACACCAACCAAGAATTAAGGTGGTGTGTCCTGGAATCTATCAAAATGAGCATAAGGGGAGGAGATGTAAATACCAAGCGCAAGAAACGGGAACAGTTCTATATGTCGAAATTCAACACTGTGCGACAAGGACTGAACAGTAAGGAAGATTGGGAGAGGATACTGTAGTATCCTACCCGATTGACCTACGCTCTGTAGTACTCCTAAGAAAAGAGTGGAATCCAGATGCCGCCTTCAAGTACACTAGTTAGTAGTGAGAGGCTACATATGGATTACTATAGACAATGCAACACTCACAATTTACTCTTTAATATAAGTAATTGCCCAAACTGAACCAGGGGGGCATAAACAGTTTCGGTTTTAAGAAGGAGAGACACTCCTTTGTGCACCAACAAATAGCTAACTGTGTAAACAGCTCTACATGGAAGATGGGAAATATAATACTATTGTATATCAATTGAGCACGTGAGGGTACAATTTAAATACATGAGGGCTATATATCATCATATGAACTGCAAGAATAAAAATAGGAAATTGAATAAACACGTGTCATCCAAAACTGAGATAGCACGTGTTTTTTGTCTTGGGTTCTTTCTAAAGCAATACAACATTACCTTAAAATCAGGCTAAGTGGAGACTTAAAATAGGGTGTAACTATAGGGCATTGTGTCCAAGAGTATTGCCTGGGTTATGATACTACCCGCCAATTGCGGTCTTAGTGTTGACCAGTCCAAGATGGCGGGAGCATATCCCCGTTTATTCTACCATATGCGTACCACCGATCGAATACGCATAGTGTTCGAGACTTAAATGTACGGTGCCAAAAAAAGAAAAGATTAGCATGAAGACTTCAAGATTTGAATTATTTGAGGGGGGCCGTTCTAACATAGTATAAGGGCAGTCGCTATACTAGAAGTAATAGCAGTACATTCAAATATGGCGGTCATGTTTTGACATAAGATGTTGCAACAGGTATAATCACTTGTTGGTAACGTATGACCATTCCAAGATGGCGGAAGCAATTCTCCGTATATTTCAACATATGCGCATAATCGTTCAAATATTGATATTGCTCGAGATTTAAATGCACGAGATTGATGCCATAAGAATATATTATCATGTGTATATCATGATCTGAAGGATATGAGGAGTGCCGCTTTTTAAACAGAACATAGGGGCAGCCGCGATACCAGTTGAGTTATTTGCACACTTAAATATGGCGGCCACGTTTCCCCATAGGATTAACATAGGATTGCTTAATAAGTAATATCACCTGTTTGTAATCAAGACAAAGACCGCGCCTAAAAGGCCCTATAAAAGAGGCCAGTCTGTTACGGGTCACAGTCCATGAGGAAGCTGTATCCGGAACAAGGCGACAGGGAGGCCGACACTCACCAAATAGGTAAGAAATGCCCCGCAACGAGAAACCATGTCTGCATGTCAGAGGCTTAAGAGAGTTAAGAATTGGGTTACCCGGTCAGTGCGTTGCCCCTAGAATTAATTCCTGCTGGATGGAGGGGGGACATAACTCTAATCTATGTGTAGAAGTGGGACTTGGACAATTAATGTCAGATACTCAATGATAGCAAACAAAGGGGTAATAGTCACCGAGGGCTCGAACTAACAGCCTCTCTAGACTCAGAATAAATGACAATTTTCAAATCAAAATAAAGTAAATACAAAAGAATTGCATGCATAAGAACAGTGAGGGAAGTCCATGCAAACAACACGCTCCACATTTGTGACAGTCGTTTAGGATGATAGAGACACGAGGGAAGACAAGGGATACCGATGATCTGTTGTTCTTTTAGGTGGAGAAAAAATAAAGTGCAACTTAAAGACACCTCCAAATGAAGGACAAAACAAGCGGGTAGACGAAAACGGAAAGTAATAAACGTACGCCCTACCTACAAATGTAAAATTGGAGCGCTGCATAGATGCCACTACAAAAGGTAGAGTCAGTTCTTCAATAAATTCATTGATCCTTACATTAAAAGGCTGAGGTACTCCAGAGTTTTGCATTGTTTACCAAGAGTGTCATGTATTTCTGTCCTTTTTTAGTTACGTGTGGTTAAAGCCTAAAAGATAGACGGTGGTCGCCCCAGATACAGCAAAGACCATATATTTGAAATTTTAAATTCAGGTAATGAGCGTTTTTGATGGGAAGACTAATCTATGACTAAAGTAGGATTAGTCTTAAAACAAAGCGGGGTACATTTGAATCTTGCTATTTATTCTCCAGGTGGATTAACTATTTGACATAATTCCGCCAATGATGAAAAGTTTCCAGATGGCAGACTAAAGATAGAATAAATCTGCATCTTTAGGAGAGACCATATGCTTCATATCTCCCTTAAATGTAGAGGTAGGTCATATATCTACAAAACGGTTACCCTAAAATGTAGATTTTGATTTGATAGAATGACTACATGCTTGTTAAGAAAAGAAAAGGAACAAGGCCTTCTATGCAATGTAAAAACATCTTAAATCGGAAAAGTGCTTGGACAACAGTTGTAATTCAGCGTAGGTCTTTTCGTATTTTAAAAGAGAAAATAGCTACAATTAATGTTTCTAAATGCTGCAGCTACTGTTATGTATCCTGTTATGTGGAAAAGTAACCAATGCATTGGAAAAAAATCTCTACATTTCTGTATAAAACAGTTGGTATAAAGTTACAATGATGGTAGATATGTATTAGCTATACCCAAAGTATAAGGTTAAAAATGTCTGAATTGGATAGTGGATAGTTACTGCTATGTAATAATGTTACAATGCTTAATAACGGAATGGCGCATAAAGCAGATGTGGCATCTAGCTTAAGCCTAACAGTCAGTGTATAATAGGCCCCAATTGATTATTTGTTTTCTGTAACTTTACCTTTTAGATACTTTTAACAAAAAAAACCCTGTCCTGAAGAAGGTGTCATCATCAACTAAAGACACCGAAACGCCGCGTCGACCTTTGTTTTTTTTTAATTGTGTATTTTATTGTGCAATGTTTTTGTGATGCAAATGTTTATGTATGACTTTTTAATAAATTGTTGATTTTCCACTGGTAATGATTACAGTTTTTTAACTGTTGTGTGTGCATATAGATAGGGTCCCTACACTGACTATTGGCCGCCATTAGTATGATAAAATGATGTTATGTTGATATATTTCCAGTTGTGTGAGCATAGATAACCCTTAAAGCCTTTTGGCCAGGTTATTCTACGCCCCAGGGTATATCCCCATCAAGTAGGGACTTTTGCTTGTTTTCTGTATACTCTCTACCCGGTCCCTTAAACGGTCCCAAGGGTACCTCCCTCCTTGTGTTGTGAGTCTGTCCAGTAGTGTCACAGGAGATTCAAGCAGCAGGGCATTACAGTAGTCGAGGCGACTAAGAATAGTACACCTGACTACTAATGCTCTGGCGGAGGCAGGTAGCAAAGGCAAGACCTTGCGCAGTGAGCGCAGAAGGCCAGAGCAGGTAGCGACCGTTCTTGAGACCTGCGTTTCCATGCTCAGTTGGTGATTAAGCATGACGCCCAGGTTACGAACAGTGGTGACAGGTGACGGGTTGTTGGAATTTTCCAGGGGCCAGAACTCGGCGGGCAGAGGGCGGGGTATACGACTCGCAGGGCAAAACAGTACCTCGGTTTTCGAGGCGTTGAACTGAAGGGAGTTCTGATGCAGCCAGCTCGCGGTGTCTCTTAAACATTCATGGAAGGCTTGCAAGGAGATGGAATCTTCGCCTTCCCAAGAGAAGAGGAGCTGGGTATCGTCAGCATAGTTTACTGTGGTCATGTTATGTGATTTAATTAACGTGACCAGTGGTTTCAAGTAAACATTAAAAAGAATCGGACTGATAGAGGAACCCTGGGGAACACCGTGAGGGACAGGGAGAAAGACCGATTGAAAAGGGGGGAGGGATACGGCCTGTTTTCTTTCGCTGAGGTAAGAGTGAAACCAGATCAGGGCCGTGCCGTCGATCCCTGCCTCTCTCAAGTGCTCGAGCAGAATCCCATGATTGACAGTATCGAATGCGGCAGACAGGTCTAATAAAATCAGGGCCACGGCTTGGCCCCTGTCTGCGCGCATTTAGATGCAGATTTGTTTTCAACTGAGACTACTTACTACTCAGTCTGAATACACCACCTGTTCTGACCTAAAAGATTACATCAGTGATGGAATTCCATTGAGCAAAGACACCCTGTGATGGTTTGTGATTCTGGACTGATTTAAAAAAAATGTAGAATGAGAATAATAAGGCAAATGTGAGAGGCAGCACCTGCGATGTATAGAGGCAAACCTTCCGAAAAGTCCAGTCTGCACCAACCAGGCTGATTACTAAGGGGAAAAAATGGTAAATCAAGTACTCTGATATCACCCTGACAGTGTCAAAAACACCTTCCATAGATCCTCTGGTCAGAGGTTGTGCCAGTGCCAGTGAGACCACATTAGCCTAGATCTCACCAAAATGATTAAAAAAAAAATTAAACTATAATGATGTGGTCTGCCAAGGTCCCAGATAAATAAATGCTTTAACAGAAAAGGGAAGCAAAGCAAAATGGGTACCTGTCCCAAAAGATGACTGCAGTACAAAAAAGTGTGCAACAATATGGATTCTTTATGGAGGACTTGAGCAAAGTATGTTTAAAAAATGGTATTTAGATCCGCTGGGCCTTTCGAGGGATGGAGCTTGACCTCAGTGAGAAAAAGGAGAGAGAAGGACGGATATTACTAAAGACACCCGTGGGAGTGCCAATATTTATGTGTTTTGCAGTACGTCTGCGGTAGGCTAATGGTAAGGCTCTACTCACAGTGGGAGATACTCGAGAAGCAGACTTGAGAAGATGGGATGTGACAGCAAGAAGGTGTCATGAGCTGAGTTTCATCAACAGGAAGAACAGGGCATCTGGAGACAAAGTGAAGAGTAGGTGGAATTTCAAACTGAAAATTGTAGGGGATCTGAAGGGAGCGGCCAGAACAGCAAACGTACACCCACACAGGGAAGTCGGGTCAGCAGAGGATCCCAACATGATTAACAATTGCCTGGCGAAGAGGTGTTGGCTGTGGCTGTTCATATACTGACTCTAAAGCAGACAGGGTCCCCACCAGTCTTTCTGTCTTCTTTCAGCACAGATCTCTGACAACCCTGTGCCGCTGGCGGTGCCATGAGCAGCAGGCCCCCAGCCACTGGCATTGACCAGGTACTGTATAACAACTGTCCCCCATCAGAGCAGACGCAGCCCAGACCTATGGCAGTGACGGAGCAGTGACGGAGAAGTGTCACAACACTCCCTTCTCCCCCACCACAGCAAACACAACTCCAGGTCAATGGCAGTGCATGGCCTGAGTGACACCACTTCCCCACCAACAACATAATATGGGGGAAGCAAATAGTGCCCCCACCAGAGAGGCTTCTGCCCCCCCCTCAAACGCTTTCCCCCCCTTTGTATCTCCCACAAACATGTTACAACCCCTGGCATTGTCATAACCCATGGCTGTGTGTACCCTCCTTCTTTTTCCTAGGTGAAAATGGGGAGCAGACACTGCTTCCTTCCCCACACGTTCCGTTCATGATTTTCCATGCACTCCCACCAGCGCTCCCTCCGATACATTTCTGTATGCTCTGAGCAGGCAGAAGTTATCAGTGGATAAGGTATTCCTGGGTCATGCTATCATTCCCTATTTCAGGGACAAAACTCAGGATATCTGTCATTTGGTAAGGGAATACCAGGCAGAATCGTGACTTCCAAGATCCTGGTAGTGGGCAGATTGTAGATTCCAGTCCCCAGGTATACTTTAATCAGATTCAAGCAAACTCATAGTGAAGGCATTATAGTAGGATTTAACAGTAGGAGTAAGTCGGCTAATTAGAAGTAAAAACAAGTGTACACTTCTTCTATGGTCAAAGGGATGTAAATGCCTGCTTTGAAAATGTGTGAGTGGTATTAAGGTACTCAGGTTGGTAAGCCTGAAGAAGCAGGATGAGAAGTGCTGGAAAGAAGTGTAGAAGGCTTCTGCTGGAAGCCATACTCATGCCTGTGGAGCCTGTGCTTTTGACCTGCTGGAAGGATGCTTGTTAGGATTCATGGCTCAAGCATTGGTGAGTCAGTATGACTGTGTAATGGACAGAGTATCCCCGTACAGATGATGTGAAGTCGCCTTGTCCCTGCTTGCAGGGCCGGTCGCTCCACACTCCGCGCGGCTCCCCCCTCCCCCGTGAGTGCCCAGGATCCCTGACCCCTCCGCTGCTACCGTGAGCCCTCCGCTGCTGCCTCGCCCCAGCTGAGTGCCTGTCTGCCAGGATTGTTTGCGTCTGACCTGTGGATCACTTAGTGCCAGTTTATTTGTTTTCTTTGTCCTTGCTTTTGTCCCTGTACTTTTTGCCGTTCCGTGTGCCCATGACTGTTCCCGCCGCTTCTCCCCCTCCCCGCTCCCCGCTGCTGCTCTCCTGCGGCCCCGCCCCCTTTTCTCTTCTGTACCGCGCCCTTGTCCGCCCATTGGCCACCCTGCTCCCGCCTCCCAGCTGCTCCTCCCTCCCACTTGGTTATTTATGGAGGTCGCCGCACGGTGGTGATCTGTGACCTTGTCCCTGCTTGCAGGCCGGTCGCTCCACACACCGCGCGGCTCCCCCCCCTCCGTGAGTGCCCAGGACCCCTGACCCCTCCGCTGCTGCCTCGCCCCAGCTGAGTGCCTGTCTGCCAGGATTGTTTGCGTCTGACCTGTGGATTACTTAGTGCCAGTTTCTTTGTTTTCTTTGTCCTTGCTTTTGTCCCTGTACTTTTTGCCGTTCCGTGTGCCCGTGACTGTTCCCGCCGCTTCTCCCCCTCCCCGCTCCCCGCCGCTGCTCCCCTGCGGTCCCGCCCCCATTTCTCTTCTGTACCCCGCCCTTGTCTGCCCATTGGCCACCCCACTCCCGCCGCCCAGCTGCTCCTCCCTCCCACTTGGCCATTTATGGAGGCCGCCGCACGGTGGTGATCTGTGACCTTGTCCCTGCTTGCAGGGCCGGTCGCTCCACACACCGCGCGGCTCCCCCCCATGAGTGCCCATGACCCCTGACCCCTCCGCTGCTACCGTGAGCCCTCAGCTGCTGCCTCGCCCCAGCTGAGTGCCTGTCTGCCAGGATTGTTTGCGTCTGACCTGTGGATTACTTAGTGGCAGTTTATTTGTTTTCTTTGTCCTTGCTTTTGTCCCTGTACTTTTTGCCGTTCCGTGTGCCCGTGACTGTTCCCGCCGCTTCTCCCCCTCCCCGCTCCCCGCCGCTGCTCCCCTGTAGCCCCGCCCCCTTTTCTCTTCTGTACCCCGCCCTTGTCCGCCCATTGGCCACCCCGCTCCCGCCTCCCAGCTGCTCCTCCCTCCCACTTGGCCATTTATGGAGGTCGCCGCACAGTGGTGATCTGTGACCTTGTCCCTGCTTGCAGGGCTGGTCGCTCCACACACCGTGCGGCTCCCCCCCGTGAGTGCCCAGGACCCCTGACCCCTCCGCTGCTACCGTGAGCCCTCAGCTGCTGCCTCGCCCCAGCTGAGTGCCAGGATTGTTTGCGTCTGACCTGTGGATTACTTAGTGCCAGTTTATTTGCTTTCTTTGTCCTTGCTTATGTCCCTGTACTTTTTGCCGTTCCGTGTGCCAGTGACTGTTCCCGCTTCTCCCCCTCCCCGCTGCCCGCTGCTGCTCCCCTGCGGCCCGCCCCCTTTTCTCTTCTGTACCCCGCACTTGTCCGCCCATTGGCCATCCCGCTTCTGCCTCCCAGCTGCTCCTCCCTCCCACTTCGCCATGTATGGCGGTCGCCGCACGGAAGCGCAGCGGATGTGTGCAGCGGGCGCGCCGACTGTGCGCCGAAGGCGTGCCATAGGCAAGCCCGTCTACGCCCGTCCGCGCCTGGACCGCGCCCAGCACCAGGACCCCTGGTCCTCAACGATGCCAGCCCACACGATGGACCTACGACGCCGCCACCCTCCACGCACTCAACGCCGGCCGGAACCCCGTCTGCTACCAAGCCACCCCGAAACGCACCCACGGACCCTTCACCTGCCAAGCCTGCAAATTCACCTGCCTCCGAACCTGCACCGCACCCGCCAAGCCTAGCGCCTGCAACAACCACCTCAAGTGCATCCTGCTCAACACCCGCTCCGTCCACAGGCACGCCGTCGAACTCTGGAACCTCCTCGACACAACATCACCAGACGTCGCCTTCTTCACAGAAACATGGATGAACGCCTCCTCAGCCCCCGACATCGCCATAGCCATCCCGGAGGGCTACAAGATCACCCGGAGGGACCGCGTCAACCAAACCGGAGGAGGCATCGCCATCGTCCACAGAAACACCATCCGCATCACGACCAACTCCGACGACACCCTCACCGCCGCCGAGCACCTTCACTTACAGATTCACACCGACCCAAAGACCACCCTCAGAGGCACCCTCATCTACAGACCCCCGGGACCACGCACACAATTCAGCGAAGCCATCGCAGACTTCGTCAGTCCACACGCCCTCAACTCCTCAGACTACATCCTCCTAGGAGACCTCAACTTCCACTTGGAGAACAACAAGGACTGCAACACCACCGCCCTGCTGGACAACCTCGCCAACCTCGGACTCAAGCAACTGGTGAACACCCCCACACACTACGCTGGCCACACGCTTGACCCCGTCCAGCAAGCACATCTCCTTCAGCCACTCCACCGGACTACACTGGACAGACCACAGCTGCGTCCACTTCAACTTCAGGAGAACCACGACCCACCACCACCCGCAACAGGTTCCCCGCAGAAGCTGGAGCAAGATCACCGCCGACCAGCTCACCACCACTCTCAGCCAGAACCCGCCCACCAACACGACAGACCCCACACAGTGGCTCACCAACTGCGCCGACGAACTCGCACCACTGAAGAATCCTCCCAGCAGACCCGGCAGCAGGAAAGTCTTGTGGTTTACCAACGACCTCAAAAATTCCAAGAAAACCTGCTGCACCCTCGAGAAAGCCTGGCGCCACGACCAGACAGCAGAAAACATGACAGCCCTCAAGAGCGCCACCCGCAAACACCACCAGCTGATCCGCACCACCAAGAAGACAACATTCAAAGAACGACTGGACAACAACACCCACAACAGCAAGGAACTCTTCAGCATCGTTAAAGAGCTCTCCAACCCCAGCGCCTGCAACAACGATATCACACCCTCGCAAGACCTCTGCGACTCACTCGCCTCTTTCTTTCACCGCAAGATCGCCGACATACACAACAGCTGCGGCGCGCTGACCACGCACCCAACCACTGAACCAGCGCCCCCCACCACCACCCTCTGCACCTGGACCCCTGTCAGCACCGAAGACACCACCCGCCTGATGAACACCATCCACTCCAGCTCCCCAACCGACCCCTGCCCACACCACATCTTCAACAAAGCCGACTCCGTCATCGCACCCCAACTCCGGAACATCATCAACAGCTCCTTCGCATCCGCCACCTTCCCGGAGAGCTGGAAACATGCCGAGCTGAGCGCCCTCCTGAAGAAACCCACCACGGACCCCACGGACCTCAAGAACTTCCACCCCATCCCCCTCCTCCCCTTCCAAGCCAAAGTTATCGAGAAGACCGTCAACAGACAACTCTCTGCCTTCCTCGAGACCAACGGATCCCTCGACCCCTCACAGTCCGGTTTCCGAGCAAACCACAGCACCGAGACCGCCCTCATCGCAGTCACCGACGACATCAGGTCCCTGCTCGACAATGAGGAAACTGCTGTCCTCATCCTCCTGGACCTCTCAGCATCCTTCGACACCGTATGCCACCGCACCCTGATACAATGCCTCAGCAACACCGGAATCCAAGGAGCGGCACTGGAGTGGATCATCTCGTTCCTCGCCGGAAGAACCCAGAGAGTCCGCCTCCCCCGTTCCGATCGGCGCCCACCGAAGTCATCTGCGGCGTTCCACAAGGATCCTCACTCAGCCCCACCCTCTTCAACGTCTACATGAGCCCTTTCGCAGCCATCGCTCGCCAACACAACCTCAACATCATCTCCTACGCCGATGACATCCAGCTGATCCTCTCCCTCACCAACGACCCCGCCACCGCCAAAGCCAGCCTCCAGGAAGGAATGAAAGACGTCACGGAATGGATGAAGATCAGCCGTCAGAAACGGAACTCAGACAAGACAGAAGTCCTCATCCTCGGACCATCCCCTTCTGCCTGGGACGACTCCTGGTGGCCCCCTGCCCTGGGCACCACACCCAAGCCAACGGACCACGCACGCAACCTGGGCTTCATCCTGGACTCCTCCCTCATGATGACCAAGCAAGTCAATGCCGTCTCGTCCTCCTGCTTCAACACCCTGCGCATGCTCCGAAAGATCTTCCGATGGATCCCCACCGAAACCAGGAAGACGGTCACCCAGGCCCTCGTCACCAGCCGTCTGGACTACGGGAACACCCTCTACGCCGGCACCACTGCCAAAATCCAGTAAAGACTCCAGCGCATACAGAACGCCTCAGCACGACTCATCCTGGACATCCCCCACAACAGCCACATCTCTGCCCACCTGAAAGACCTGCACTGGCTCCCCGTCAGCAAGAGGATCACGTTCAGACTCCTCACCCACGCACACAAGGCGCTCCACGACACGGGCCCGGAGTACCTCAACAGCCGCCTCACATTCTACACACCCACCCGCCAGCTCCGATCCGCCAGCCTCGCCCTCGCCTCCGTCCCACGTATTCACAAATCCACCATCGGAGGAAGATCCTTCTCCTACCTGGTGGCCAAGACATGGAACTCCCTCTCCACTCACCTACGGTTGACCCTGGACCATCTCTCCTTCATGAAACAACTCAAGACCTGGCTGTTCGAGCAGTAGCGACCCCCCCCCCCCCCCCTCAGCGCCTTGAGACCCTGTTGGGTGAGTAGCGCGCTTTACAAATCTTGTTGATTGATTGATTGATTGTCACTGCCGCGCCTCCACATGCATGACTCTTAATGCGAACACCCTTACCTGCCTGGCTTTTCCAGCACACAACAGCAGGTAATGAAGTCTCCTGCAAGCCAATCAACCATTGATACTATTACTACCCAAACCTCATCTGCCAGACCTTTTACTGGTTGGCATTCTGTCAAAGACAACTATAAACCTCTCATGTTGTGTATGGCAAGGCTTTTCCATATAACACATACATGTTGCATACAAGCTAGCCCTGATTGCCTGAGTATGCATGTGACAGGCTTAGGACCTATACAACTAATATTCTGAATGAAATACTATTAACATAAACTTCAGTTTCACAGCTATGCATACTAACAAAACAGAGAGCTTTCCAATCCCTATTCTGCAGACAACATTGCTGTATTTCAGAGCTAATCATTTTCTGTAAGCTGCAGTCGAATGTTACAAAGTCACCTTGCTTTGCACTGATCATTTTTTGGAAGGAAATAAAAGCAATATTTGCTTAGGCTTCCCTGCGCCTCTGCATCATTACAAATTGATGATTTGAGAGGCTGCACAGGGGGCAGGCCCGCCTTTCTCCACAGAGAATCAATGGAGAGAAGAGTATAAAGAGAAATGAAGATTTGGGAGGGAAGTCCTGGACGGATTCCGATTGCTGAGAGGAGACTTGCTGGACATTCTGCATCCGACTGATGGTGGACAGCTCTGATGTATGCATGGATGGATACACGACTTGACGTGTTGGTATATTTTTACTAGAGAAAATAATAACGTCTTGGATAACCTAACAATTATGGTAACTATACAAATATATTCATAGGTGCACACTCATGTACATGCATGTGTATATTCTCCCTTTAGCTAAGTGTTCCTCTCACAGGGTTGTCTGACTCGTAACACACTAAGGTCCAATTTTATCATGAGTTTGCATCGCCCTTGCTCCAAGCAAAGCAGCACAAGGGTGACTCAAAACCTTAAATGATATTTATCAATCCACACACGGCCACCTTGAGAGGCCCTGTGTGGCTTGGTAAATGTGGGATAACGCAAGGCAGTCCAAATCGCTGCCTTGGGTTACTATTTCCCAGGGCACCATTACTTGGGTGGAGCATGGGTGTTTCCACGCATCCACCCACATATTTCGGCTTTCTCCCAGATTTACCACTAGTGATAGACCTGGTAAGGCATCAAAATGCTACTCCTCCCTAAGGGAGGTGTAATGAGGAGAAATATGATTATTTCTCCTAGTTTTTTCCTCTTTCTAACTGGGCTGCAGCGCACAAGGAAAGAGGAAGATGCCTCTGAGGATTGATTTTGTGCAGGAAGGTTCGGGTACCCTCCTGGAGCCCTGACTGGTCTTGAGGCTTCCAATGAGCCCACTTTGAGACTTCCGGGGCAGCTCGGAATTCTGAACATGGAGTCACAAGAAGGAAGTGATGTGTTTTGTTTATTTAACCCCTTCGATGCTTGTGACGGAACCATTCCGTCATGCCTCACGGTTGAGCTGTGCGGATGACGGAATGGTTCCGTCACGACCACACCCGCGAATGGAATGTTCAGCACCCGGGGAGAATCGGCTCCACAGGCAAGGTGTTAAGTACAAAACGTCACTAGTGACATTGACATGGCACATTTTGCACCACCCATCAATACGTGGTAAATGACCCCTAATTATAATTTTGCACAGCCCTAATTGTTAGTTAACTTTGGCTTTGCTTAGGCTGCTCACCTCGGTATACACGGCTGTGCACCATTGAAGATGCTACTGTAACAGTGTCTAACGTTGTCACTCTGGATGCACTGTAGCTGGACATAAGAGTGGCAGCTGGCTCACACAACTGTCTTAGGGCTAGATGTAGGTAATTCTATTTTACCGACTAATAAATACCGAATTTTACCGATTCGGTATTTATGAATCGGTAAAATAGAAGGAGGGAGATTTAGGTAAATTCGGTAATTGAATTACCGAATCTGTAATAATCGGTATTTGCCGAATCGGTATTTACCGATTCGGTAAATACCGAATCCTGCAAGGGTGCAGGGAGTGTCACTTTGACACCCTCTAGCACCCCAAATACAGGCATGTGTGCCATGTGGCACACAGACATGCCCTACGGGCATGTCTGTCTGTCACATGGCATAGGTGTGCATGCACACATGTGCTTGCACACCTGGATTCAGTATTTTACCACCCAATTGGATTGGGTGGTAAAATACCGAATCTGTAAGGCCTTTGGGACTCAGAAGAGTCCCACCTACATCAGGAAGTTACCGAATCGGTAAAAATACCGATTCGGTATTTTACCGATTCGGTAAATTTACCAAATCGGTAAAATAGGCCCCCTACATCACAAATACCCATTTACCGGTCGGTAACGGACGAAATCGTCCGTTACCGGTCAGTAAATGGCCACCTACATCCGGCCCTTAGTGTCTCATTATGTCCATGAAGAGACCAGACCAGTACCATGTTGGCACCATATGTCTAGAAAATTGGATTAAGAAGATGTAGGGAAGTGAGGCCGTGATCTTGATGTTAGCTATGACAGAGCTCCAGCAGTGCAAAACAATGTAACCCCTAAAGTGATGAACTGGTTTCTGTGTGGAATTCCTTCCTCCTCCTTGAGAACTTGGCTCAAGCAGCAAGGTTCCATCATAGAAATGCATGTGCACATGCAACAGCTAACCAGTCCAGTAATACCAGTAAAAGAAATAAAGAACCAAATATGTCTGAACCCAATTAGATTAATAGACGTATTTCATAATTACAAGATGCGCTAAAATCGTGTTTTAATGCTTACTGGAAAAAAATAAGCTATGAGAAAAATGTAAAGGCTTTGTTTCTCAATATAGGTGTGCTCCATAATTTAGTTTTTGAGCCCAAAAGAAACCCAATGGGCCCCCTTTAGGAGAGAGAATGGTTTCGATGCAAAGTACCTTGATAACATGTCCAAATATTCAAGACTGGTTTCTGAGACACCGATCAATGGGCTCAGTTTGCACGAGCACTCCTAGTGCTCCATTCCAAGTCAACAGCAATGTGCCCAGTTCCGAATGAATATTTTAATTGACTAGCAGCTATCAGCTCACTCTCTCCACAGGGCCCTCGCGTACAGAGGAGAGGTTTTATAAGAGCAGAGAGAAGTAATATACAGATAAACCAGCTTACTGGCTTTCTTCTAGGTGGCCACAGTATCCCTTGATGCCAGGAACACATTTTTAGAACTCATACAAGCACTAACCTTTTAACTTATTCCTGCCAGAATGGATGTGTGTCCCACTGTACTCCTCGCAAAACAAACTCTGACACTAAGCACATGTGTGTGCACTGCTGAGTGGGGGGAAAAGATGTTGTGAAAAAAAAACAGCCAAGTGGGGTTCAATATTGTAGACTCTTGCAGGATTTTTCCCCAGGCACTGCTACCCGATGGAGCTGTCTAGTTACACCTTTTATTGTAAGTGATGAAGTAATAGTTATTACATGTAATTCTTTTACCCTCCCCCTAGGCAGACAATGCTCTCATCCGTTTCACATGCAGGTAAGACCGGAAGTGGGGGAAGCTGGGGGGGTGAGGGGGGAGCGGTGGAACTGATTTATTAAATTATTAAGTAATTATTTATGTCATTTTCCCTCGTTGTCTGTCGAAATACCCCCTACCAACCCGGCCCCACCGCTCTTATCTGCACGGGCCGCGGCTGATTGTTGATTGTATGCATGAAATACCCTTAGTAGCAACCAGTTGCACGTGTTTGAATATTTCAATATGACTGATTTGTAGAACATACAAAAAAGCAGTTCGAGACTTTTTGGGAAATAGTATACTTACCTACAGGCATTACTCATACTTCCTGAAGCCACACTTCTTCGAACAATGGCGAAAGAGAAAGACGTTTGGTTTACAATTGGTGTATTTATAAGATCTGGGACATCTAGAGGTCAGAGGACAAATCAACATCATTCTCAGTAACAGGAAGTGTAATGTTATTCTATGTGTCTTGGAAATACAAAATGGTGGCATTTTGTTTCCTCTGTCATTGGAAAGGTGTCAGCACGGTTTCCTCTATAAAGCTGTGAAGCCTGGTGCATCTCGAAGCTCGAGGCTCCGTCTTCGTCATGTCCTTCACTCACTGCACCTCGTTCCCATGTTTCCAAGAGTTCTAGTGAGAATTCTTGTGTTAGGATTGTGTTTGTTCTTTTTTCTATGTTTAGAGTATGTCATTTTTTACAGGTTTTTTCTGTAACTTGTTTGCTTTTTTCTCTCTTAGGTATCCCATATATTGTCTCTGCTATCATGCACAACTTTCTTGGTGCTTTGCTTGGTATCTCTTCGCATTCCTCTCACTGAATCTGGAGGACAGTTGTGGGACTTTGAGGGAGCTCTCTCTTATCATCTCCCTCTCAAAAAGAAGGCGAAGGTAAAGGAAGTGGAACTTGTCATTAGCAATCTTAAAGAACACAGGATTTAATTCATGTGCTTGCAGTGTGCCTTAGTGTTAAAGCTCCTAAAAGGCGGCACCTACTATATATGCTTGGAAAAAATACATTAAAACCTGAGTGCGATCAGTTTCATTTGTCATCTTGGCACTCAGATTTTTATAGAATTTTTCATATTTTAAAACTATTTTTTTTAAATTGTGATTATGTTTCTTCATATGAAGGTTACAGATTTTTTGATCCTGTAAATAGGCTCTAGCTCAAACCCTAATAAAAAATGAGTACATCTGTGAATTTTAACTTTTTCTTGTTTCTGTCACAACTCTGGGATACTTTTGCCTTCCTTGGATTATTTCATCACACAATACACCTTTTAATTATTTCCTTTTTTTGCAGGAGTCTGGCGCAGATAGAAGCCTGTCGGCACCATGGTGTTCACTTGCAAACTCTTCGCAGAGGCCAGGGCTACTTGAATGCCAAGACCATTAATACTGTGAATGTATGTATCAGCAAATGTGCTGAAGTGGAAGTGTGTCTCCCTCGCCTCAGTGTTGTTTCTTGACTTTCTTTCCTTTTACAGGTTACCAGCGAATTGTACACTGACGCGCTGTCTGGATGCGGAACTGGATTGCCAATGGATACTGAACTGGATCATGAGACAAAATCAGTAAACAGAAATCACTCAGATCAATCTTCTCCAGTACCCGAACTAGAAGGTATTCTTCCCCTTTAGCAGGTGTGGAAACTGGAAATCAATTGCTTGATGGGTGTGGCATTTATATCAAGCCACACTCAAAATGGCTGCAGATCAAGTGAGGACTCGGGCACTTCGGGCATTCTTTTGAGATACACCTGAGATCCCAATCAAATGACCAATGCCACCTCCACACCCACTTTGGTCATTAATGGCCCTACGGGGTGAGGGCCGCATGGGTTTCTCCCAGGGGGAGCACATCAGTTGTTCAAGCTTATGCTCTTGGTGCCGGCTGATGGAAATGCTGCAGGGGTCTCACCATAAACAACCCTGGGAGGGGCTGTGGGGCCGATAGTGAGGGGATGAAGGCGTCATGCCAAGCACCTGCATGAGAGTAATTCATCAGGAGCAAGCAACCTTCCCTGAAAATGTAAGGAGAATCGGAAAGAGCGGACATAGCAGTGGAGATTGAAAGAGTGGGTTAAAGAAAAGGAAAACACATTTTCACCAAATTTGCTAAGTAGTACATAAGAGTGATGTGGAAGTGAGGAGTGGGTAGGAGAACTAGTTGGGGATAAAATGAAAGAATAGATATTGGTGATAAGAACAAGGCAGGCAGAAAGACGTGACAAGTTAAAAACAAGAGCAAATGTAAGGCGGCAAACTACACTCGTGAAATCTGAAAATGCAGTTTTACAGGAAACTCTAAATACCTTTCGTCAGGTCGGGAACGTTAATCTGCTAAATGTTACTACATTTGACATTTATGAGGAAACAGGTTTGTAACTAGAGATTGGTTTGCCAAGAGTGCACGCAGCTTTGATAACTCAAGTTCAAGTTCAAAAGACCTTTATTTAGATTTTCATAAAATTCATAAAAGTACCACATAAAACAATTCAATTACATAACAGATCAAAAATTACAGTGTTCATAATTGTTAAAAATCTAATACAACTCTCAAAAGACTATTTTCACGGATTTTCCATCATTTTACGTACACGTGTTATAAGTCTCAAAAAAGTGCTAGTGCGGAAGATTAATTCATCTGTATCCAGGGAGAGCAGCATTATATAAGACTCCCCCAATAAAAGAGGTCTTTGTTTTCTAAAATAAGGAGTTAAAAACCATTTAATGTATTTTAGATAAAATTTACAGAAGAATAGAAAGTGCAGATCATTCTGTTTGCTAATACCATCACACGGACATGGATTGTATTGTGCTGTATGTTGGTAACCCAAGGGAAAGCCCAGTAAAAATTTCACTGAGCCCGCCCTTAGGCGAAACAACAATGATCTCTCCCAATTGGTCATGGGTAAAGTAAGGTAGGGCGGAAGTGGTCTCCTACATAATTCATTCCCCATGTAGTTCACAACAGTTGATTTGAGCATTTCACTTTCCATTCGTTCAAAGTTATAAAGTGCATACAGTGCTTGTTTGACCTCAATTTTATCTTTGGGCTCAATCCTGCTTGGGTCGGAGAAAAGATCTCCTTTGTCCACGGCACTCAATGTTTTTAAAACACCCGCGAGCCAGGGAATCGCCAAGCCATGGTCACATTTAAGACAGTCTTTTATAATATTTTGCGTTAAAGTGGCTGAGTTGTTTCTCCAAATCCTGATCCAGAATAGAGCTGGTCTAGTTCTAATAAAGTCACATACATAGGGGAGGTTTAATTCCTCATGACAAATAAATTCGGAAGATGAGATTGGGGCGCCCAGTATTTTCCTGCAAAATCCGCTTTCTTCTCGCTGGATACTTGGACTTTTTCTCAATCCCCAATCCCCAGACCTCAGCCTCGTATGTAGCCACAGGTAAGCACTGTAATTAAAAAAAAATTAAAATAGCTCTGGTGGCACCTATTCTTTTTGGGCGAGACAGGCTCAAAATGGAATTGTTGGCTTTCGAGAACTTGCCCATGGCGTGGGCCAAATGCCCACTCCATGAGCCTTTCGCAGCGAAAGCCAACCCTAAATATGGGAATGTGGTTACAGATTCTAGTTTATCTGTCCCTACATGTATAGTGTTGAGCTTTCGTTTCCCGGGCCCACATGGCATAATAAAAGATTTTTTTAAATTTACACGCAGATCTAGGCCCTCCATGTATTGGACAAAACTTTTAACAAGTAAACAGAGGGCATTTGGTGTACGGCCCATAAGGACCGCGTCGTCTGCGTATAAAAAAACAGGTACAGGTTGCCCCTGGATTATTAGTACATCACTAGTCACTTGTTTTAAGGTTTTGGCTAAACCATTAATATAAATAATAAACAGCAGGGTTGCTAAAACGCACCCCTGTCTTACCCCCCTACCAATGTTGATAGGTCCAGATACTTCTCCACCCATCCCAATTCTAACTTGTGCCTTGAGATCAGTGTGGTGGTAAGCCAGGAAGTTAACAAGGGCCTCATCCAGTCCATAATTCAGGAGGATTGCCCAAAGTTTAGATCTATTCACTAGATCAAAGGCAGATGAAAGATCCATAAACGCAAGGTAAATGGGAGATGATCGGGCAACACTATACTTATCAATTATCAATTTTAAATTCAAGCATTGCTCAACCGTCCCCACCTTGCTCCTGAATCCCATCTGGCACTGGTCCAATATGCCCGTATCTTCAGTCCCCTCAACCACCCTGTTATAGATGACTCGCCCCAGAATTTTTAAGGTATTATCCAAAAGGGAGATCGGACGGTAGTTCACTGGGTCCGACCTCTCGCCCTTTTAAAAAATTGGGACCATGGTGCTAGTTGCCCAAGTAGTGGGCATAGGCACTGTTGGCAGACTGTTGAAGACATTAAGGAGGATTGGTGCCCATAGATCCGGACTATGTTTGATAACATCAATGGGCAGTCCATCAGGACCGGGGGCCTTATTCCCAAGGCTCTCTTTAATAGCTATTACCACCTGGAGATCGATCCCTAGGCCGCAAAGCTGTCCTGGGGCAAAGCTAGTTAATTCTTCAAGAGGTGCAGCATAGATTTTGGAGAAATGCCTCCCAGGAACTGCTGGTTATAACTCATTTTGCTTCAGCTGTGCTTGCTGGAGAATTTCCCTTTTTATCATAGGCATTATACTTGTTTAGATAAACTGCCTCTTTGTACAGGCTCAAATCACTTCCAGATATATATTTTTAGAAGATAGAGCCATCGTTCAACTTTTTTCTATTTTTTTTTTTAGCTGTGCTTCTCATGTTTGGGTTCCATAAGACACCGTGATGCACCGAACCGCAGAGAGAAATTGTTGAGCTAGAAAGGACCTAAAGCCACATAATACCACAAGCCCATGTATGTTATGTTATTAAAATGCATTGATCGCACGTATACCCTGAGTTATCTTGGCACTAAACTCAAGAGCAACACAACTGGAGGCTAGGCTAAGCTAGCACAGAACCTTTCATAAGCTTTAATTTAAAATAATAATACCAGACGTTGTCAATTAGTGCTCGATCACTAAAAGAACAGTGTTTGTATGTGTTTTCAAATTACACATGGGGTACTGCGAGGTGTTTACTTCAGGCAAAGTCGAAAATTACACATGAAGAGGTCAGACAAGGTTTTAGACTTCGCATGAAGCAAGTTTTCATATCCTGGCACAACAGAAGTGCCGGTTTCCTGATGTAACATTCTTTAGGCAGGAAACCTTGAAACACGTAATCGCATGGAGGGGCAAAACCTTCCCCAGCTGGGCTAACTTCTGCTCCCCAGGCTCCCTTTAGCCCACGACTTCACGCCTGTTCTCCCCACAGACAGGAAAGAGACATGGGTTTATCATCACCAGGTCATCTAGCCCTAAATCATACGAAGGGGCAGATTTATGTTGCCTGACGCATCTCTGCAAATCAGCAGAGATGCGCCAGGAAAGATACAGCAGGCAAGTTTATCCTTGCGCCACCCATGATGCGCCGCATTTACAATGCGGTGCAGCGCAGGAATAAACAGATGCGTTTCGCATCTAGGGAGTGAAGTTGGCACAGTACTAAGGCATCCGGACGGCCCCGTGCTTCTAGTGCGGTACCCAAAGCTGGCAATAGCTGCACTAGTTTAATTCCTGGTTTGCCTAGCAAGATCGCAATTGTGTTGTTTAGCCATATCCCTTTGTATTGTTTTATTGCATTCGCCCAATGCTGGGAGCTTGAAATGTATGAATGCCCGACCAGCTAAACTGTTCGTCCGCTAGACTCGGTCCCTGTAAGCAGAGAACACCAACCACACCTTAGGAACCGTCAAGTCTGAAAGTCCCGAAAGCTTTGGACTTCCATCAACCTAGCTTTTTAATTGCCTCCTCCCCAAGTCGTGAGATGCTGCTGATGTACCCACGCTGATTCAGAAGGAGTGAGTCAAGAAACACCCTGCGGGGTAACCTGCCTCAGTCAGCACTTTCCACATCACTCCTGTGAATTGGAACGTGATCTAAAAGGTTAAGTCTATGTGAATGTATAGTGGTGCTTCCACTGGTGGCCTACTTTTTACATAGTCCAGAATCAAGCAGACTGGGTAATGTTCTGCTGCAGGTTTGCAGTCTGTCCGTGACCATGTATCTCTGGCTTCCTGATTAGTTATGGCTCGCTGGAGCCTGGCTTGTCCCTATGTGGAGGTCGCACCAGTGCAGGCAAGATGTACTGGCATCATATTTCGAGGGGGATACCACCTTGCTGGCCCTGTATGCTCCGAAGGATACTAATTTGAACACTAGTTGGAAGAGGGCTGCTTCAAAGGGGTTGTTTCACATCGCTTGGCGGTCCAGCTGTTTCGCCCTTAGCTTGCCAAAAATCAACTGATAGTCTACGGTCCCTGTGCACGGCTTGCAGGTGCCTACACCCTTCAAGGCTATCCTGCATCTGAAGAAGTTGGCTGGGTCGCTCCCACAGTTCAGCATCGTGAAATACGCCACAACTGTTTGCTGCAATTGTGCCCCTGCTTTACTTTTCTTATTGTGGAAGGTAAATAGAATGAGACTTTCACCCGCTACTGTTGCTCGTTTCCCACTTAGCACTTTTAGATCCGTGACCCACTGGAATACTTCCAGACACTTACGGTATTTGCTGCCAGAGGCTTGCACCTCTGTTTTGTATAACAGACTCCTAAATTGGGTCTACCAATCTCCACAGCTTGTTTGGGAAAGGAGTCCTATCTTTGCCTGCCTGCAGTGCCAGTTTGCGGAACCTCGATCACTGGAAACGAGACAAGTGCATCAGTCAAGTGGTGATTACAACCTGGGAAATGCCTAGTCTTTATTTCTATATGACAGAAGGGTAGTCGACACAGCGGTTCCATGATGAAATATCGATTACTAAAACATCGACCTACAAAAATATCGCCACAAATACATCGTCTACAAAAATATCGTCACCATATACTTAAACAAGAAATTACACAAATATCGATATTTTTTTATCGACTAATCTATTATCGTTAACAATTATATCGACTACATAAATATCGACTACTACATTATCGACTATCTTTAAAATAACATTACCTTCTACACTAATATCGACTACACAAATATCGACTACCTTTCTACTTATATTAATATACAAAAAATATCGTCATTTTCTTTATAACCTTATATACACATTACCTTTCTATTATTCACTTTTTCATAATAATTAAAAATCAAAATAAGCTTTTCTAACATATATGGATATACACTATGTATGTTTTATTTATATATAATAATAAAAAGATACATTAGTAATATAAAGGATGTATGACGTTACAACGCATACTTTTACAACGCATACCTTTGCAACGAAATTTTTACAACACAAATACTAATACAACGCATGAATTTACAACGCATGTTTTTACAACGCAGGTACCTTTACATCGCATACCATTACAACGTAAGTATTGGTAAGTATATATTAATTTTGTTAATATAAATTAATTGAAAAAAATAAATTGTAAATTAATTTAATATAAAATCATTTCATTTAATTTTTTTTAATTTATATATAATTGTATTTTTTTCTATCCTGTACCCCTGTACCCCAAAAACTCAAAACTGACCCTGAACCCTAAAAATACCCCTTTACCCAAAAACTGAAAACTGACCCTGAACCCTAAAAATACCCCTTTACCCAAAAACTGAAAACTGACCCTGAACCCTAAAAATACCCCTTTACCCAAAAACTGAAAACTGACCCTGAACACTAAAAATACCCCTTTACCCAAAAACTAAAAACTGACCCTGAACCCTAAAAATACCCCTTTACCCAAAAACTGAAAACTGACCCTGAACCCTAAAAATACCCCTTTACCCAAAAACTGAAAACTGACCCTGAACACTAAAAATACCCCTTTACCCAAAAACTAAAAACTGACCCTGAACCCTAAAAATAGCCCTTTACCCAAAAACTGAAAACTGACCCTGAACCCTAAAAATACCCCTTTACCCAAAAACTGAAAACTGACCCTGAACACTAAAAATACCCCTTTACCCAAAAACATAAAACTGACCCTGAAGCCTAAAAATAGCCCTTTACCCAAAAACTGACAACTGACCCTGAACCCTAAAAATACCCCTTTACCCAAAAACAGAAAACTGACTCTGAAGCCTAAAAATAGCCCTTTACCCAAAAACTGAAAACTGACCCTGAACCCTAAAAATACCCCTTTACCCAAAAACTGAAAACTGACCCTGAAGCCTAAAAATACCCCTTTACCCAAAAACTGAAAACTGACCCTGAACCCTAAAAATACCCCTTTACCCAAAAACTGAAAACTGACCCTGAACCCTAAAAATACCCCTTTACCCAAAAACTGAAAACTGACCCTGAACACTAAAAATACCCCTTTACCCAAAAACTAAAAACTGACCCTGAACACCAAAAATACCCCTTTACCCCAAAAAATAAAAACTAACCCTGAACCCTAAAAATACCCCTTCACCCAAAAACGCTAAACTGACCCTGAACCCTAAATATACCCCTTAAAAAAAACCAAACATTTTACATTTTAAATATATTTATATACTTACAAATACTTACGTTGTAATGGTATGCGTTGTAAAGGTACCTACGTTGTAAAAACATGCGTTGTAAATACATACGTTGTAATGGTTTTAGCGTTGTAAAAGTTAAGTTGTAAAGGTGGTAAACCAATATAAACATTACCAAACACTATCATACACTCTTATCGGATTACTTTAAATAACATTTCACTAATTTTAACATTGTAATAAATATTTACATTTAAAATAAAACACATATAATACATTTTGTAATTAAAATCGAAAACAATTATTGATGCTACAAACTCTTTATAAATTAACGGCTTTCAAATTCAAACTAATGTTCTCAGCCAATGAATTTAAAATATATGTAATTGAACCAATCAAATATAACAATTAATTAACTCACTACTATAAAGACAATTACAGACTTAACGTAATTTACCATTTTTTGGCCAAACTTGGATGAAAACGGTTACTTTGCTGAAAACAAGAGAATACACACCTACTACAACGACTACAACACAGCATACTAAAAATCAAGTAAGTGAAGTCCCATTTCATTTATCATACAAACCTGTTGATAACTAGCTAAACTCCCTAAACTAAAAAGATGGTCTTTTTATTTGTTTAAATATAACTACAACATCCTATCAACAACTACCACAAGATAATAATTAAATGAAATTATGAACTGCCTTATCCATGTGTACTTAGAAAGCTTTAAAATAAATGTAAAAAGTCACAAAGTAAACTTGCTAAAGACTTGATATGTTATTACCTACTAATAGATCCTAATACAATAAATAACACAATTTAACTTTCTTTTACAGATTATAGAAAATTCATCTACCAATCTACAACTAAACTAACAACATCTTCTACTACATTAAGTAAGTATACCCACTGTGTCTATTAATAATCAGAAAGTAAAAACAAACAACTATAAAACTAAATCATTTTTTTGTATTATTCTTTACCACAACTACAGAACATTAAAAAGTGAAAATCTACATATAAGAACAGAAAACATATAATTAGCAGGAAAACAACATTGGAAGTACGTTTTTGCAGTTTTTCCTTTTAACGTACACATGTCAAGAAATGTTTATCACTTTTACTAAAAAAAATATATATGTCTTCACAGATCTACCTTAGACATGGCAACAGGAGCTACTTTTATTACTTCTCAAAAAGGGAAAATTATGCTGAGCTACATGGGTTACACCTACACCCAAGAAAGAATCAAAGGGAATAAAACTTATTGGAAATGTAGTAAATATTACTCAACTGCATGCTATGGTAGAGCACAGACTGTTGATAACAATGTTGTAAATGTACATGAGCATAACCACCCACCCAATGTAACAGAAGTCGAAGTAAGAGAAGCACTAGAGACATTGAGAGAAGCTAGTACAGGCTCACAAGAAACAAGCACCACTATTTTGAAAAATGTTTTAAGCAAGGTGCCAGAACATGTCACAGGACAGCTACCTTCAATACCCAACTTGAAAAGATTAATTGCAAAAACAAAACGAGCTTCTGATCCAACTCCACCAGCACCTAAAACTTTTCAAGACATTATAATTTATCCTGAATATACTATTACACACAATGAAGATAAATTCTTAATGTATGATAACCACAGTCATGATAAAATAATTTTACTTTTTGCAACAAATAGCAATTTGCAAAAACTAAAATCGTGTGAAACCTGGATGATGGACGGAACTTTTAAAGTATGTCCCAAACCTTTCTATCAACTTTACACCATCCATGGTGAGTACTAAGAAAAAAATATCCCTTTAATTTATACACTGCTGCCAAATAAGACAAATGCTACCTACGTAGAAATTGTAACAACTATCAAAGAATTTACTGATAATTACTATCCACAAAGAATAATAATAGACTTTGAAATAGCCATGATTCAAGCTATACTTAAAATATATCCTCACACATCAATACAAGGGTGTTATTATCACTACAACCAAAGTATATGGAGGCACTTACAAAAATCTACTTTAAGCATTGAATACTCAACAAACAGTAACTTTGCTTATCAGATTAAAAAGTTAATAGCATTGGCATTTGTACCAACAACAGAAGTTGCTAACTATTACAATTTACTACTTGACAGCCCTTTCTACCGCACCAATGAGACAAAATTAACTCCCTTCTTAGACTATTTTGAAGATACCTGGGTGGGAAGATTACATCGTTCGGGCCACCGCAGACAACCTAAATTCCAAATTCCATGGTGGAATGTGTATGCTAGTACTATGGCACAGAAAGCCAAAACCAACAACGCGGTCGAAGGATGGCATAATGCCTTCCAAGCCACAATAGGAAGAACACAACCCACACTTCATAAACTAATCCAAAGCATCAAAAAAGAGCAAAGCTACCAAGAACTAAGAATAGAGCAATCTCTATCTAAAATCGGCCCTAAACTAAGTAAACAAACATTAAATATGTACGAATACCTACAGCAAAAAGTCAGAATGTACCCAAGTATTGAAGGTATTGAATACTTAGAACTAATAGCAAAATCTATCCTTTAACAAGCAACACATAAAAACATTTCAAACAATAAATAAAACAAACCTTTTTATTTAATGTAGTTACATTATGTCATGTAAAAATAAATGTAATCTATTATTACAAGACATAATAAAACGACATTAAACAAAATTGCACAATATAGCTCAATCCACCCCAATCTAAAATATAATAATAACTTAAGTGTTGTGCAGCTGTAGAATGTGTTCCAAAAAGATGGTTTCAAGACGAATAGAACATAAATAAATCCACATGGTTTAAAAAAATCCCCACAAAATGGAAAAAAACAACTGTTTTATAAGGGTCCCACGTAGCAATCCTCTCGAGAACGGAACCATAAAAAACGAGAAAAATAATGACGATAAAAACGCTCCAAAACCCCGAAAAATCAAGAAATGTAGTTAAACATTTAGCTGTATTTAACCAAAATTACGCGATAAAATCCCTCAGCTCACCAAAACGAACACCTGTAAATAAATACAAACAAAACTCACCCACAATAAATACGAAAGCCACTAAGCCTAAACATAACATATAAAACATAGGAAAACACCTAAATTAATTCATTTACACAATACATAAACCTTAATTTCATAATAAATATCTTACAAAGTATGTTATCAATAAAGACCTTAAATAACACGTATTTTTCACATAAACTGTAAAGTACAACACATACCAACACTTACACAATACAACTAGCTCTATAATGTCTTAAAATGTAGTTAAAAATATGCCGCTCCCTTGAAAAGGCCTGGAAAAAAGACTCATCCACCAGCAACAAGGACGCCTTCAAAAACGCCATCCGTACTCACCACCAACTGATCCGAAAAGCCAAAAAAACAGCATTCAAGGATCGACTCGACGACAACGCCCACAACAGCAAGGAACTTTTCAACATCGTCAAGGAATTCTCCAACCCCTCGGCCAACTCCAACGACATCACCCCCTCTCAAACCCTCTGCGACTCCCTAGCCTCTTTTTTCCACAACAAGATTGCTGACATCCACAACAGCTTTGACAACCAACCCGGAAGCCAACCCACCCTACCATCAGCTGACCATCTTCCCCCCGTTAACACCCTTAACGCCTGGAACCCAATCACCACTGAGGACACCATCCGCCTGATGAATTCCATCCACTCTGGATCCCCCACAGACCCATGCCCTCACCACATCTTCAACAAAGCAGACTCCGTCATAGCTCCGCACCTCCGAGACGTCATCAACTGCTCCTTCAACTCCGCTACCTTCCCAGAAGACTGGAAACACGCTGAACTCACCGCCCTTCTGAAAAAACCAACAGCAGACCCCACCGAACTCAAAAACTACCGCCCCATCTCACTTCTTCCATTCCCGGCCAAAGTCATCGAGAAAGCTGTCAACAACCAGCTCGCCGCCTTCCTCGAAGCCAACAAATCCCTCGACCCCTCACAATCTGGCTTCCGAGCAAAACACAGCACTGAGACCGCCCTCATCGCAGCAACAGACGACATTCGAACTCTATTGGACAATGGAGACACAGTCGCCCTCATCCTCCTCGACCTCTCTGCAACCTTCGACACAGTCTGCCACAGCACCCTTTTACAGCGCCTCAGAAACATCGGAATCCAAGGAAAGGCACTGGAATGGATCACCTCGTTCCTCTCCGGAAGAACCCAGAGAGTCCGCCTCCCACCATTCAAGTCCGAGGCCTCTGAAATCATCTGCGGCGTACCACAAGGATCCTCACTCAGCCCCACCCTCTTCAACGTATACATGAGCCCCCTCGCGACCATCGCCCGCCAACACAACCTCAACATCATCTCTTACGCGGATGACACTCAACTGATCCTTTCTCTCACCAAGGACCCCAGCACCGCCAAAACTAACCTACACGAAGGAATGAAAGAAGTCGCCGAATGGATGAAACAAAGCCGTCTGAAACTGAACTCAGACAAAACAGAAGTCCTCATCTTAGGTAAATCCCCCTCTGCATGGGACGACTCCTGGTGGCCGGAAGCCCTCGGAAAAGCACCCATCCCGACAGACCACGCACGGAACCTTGGCGTCATCCTGGACTCTTCACTTTCAATGAACAGACAAGTCAGCGCCGTATCCTCATCCTGCTTCAACATCCTTCGCATGCTCAGAAAAACATTTCGCTGGATCCCCACCGAAACAAGGAAAACAGTCACCCATGCTCTGGTCACGAGCCGACTGGACTACGGAAACACCCTCTACGCAGGTACCACCGCCAAACTCCAGAAGAAACTACAACGAATCCAAAACGCCTCAGCCAGGCTCATATTAGACATCCCACGCAACGAACACATCTCTGGCCACCTTAAAGACCTCCACTGGCTACCCGTCAATAAGAGGATTACTTTCCGACTGCTTACCCACGCACACAAATCACTCTACGACATCGGACCAGATTGCCTCAACTCTCGACTGTCCTTCTACACCCCCTCCCGCCAACTTCGCTCTTCCAGCCAAGCATTCGCCACTGTCCCTCGCATCAACAAAACTACCATGGGAGGCAGATCCTTCTCATACCTGGCTGCCAAAACATGGAACTCACTCCCCGCTTTCCTTCGCCTCACCCAGAATCACCTAGCGTTCAGAAAACAACTTAAAACGTGGATATTTGACAAATAATCCCCCTCCCTTCCCCAAGCGCCTTGAAACCCTCTGGGTATGTAGTGCGCTATATAAATTTTATGACTTGACTTGACTTGACTAAAATAAACTTACATTCACCAACACGAAGCAGCTCCCAACCGCGAGGTTCCGTTTTCTGAATTGACCCAAACAACGATGTAGATAGACAAAAAAGTGAAGTTCAAAAATTAAAATGGCAGCACAATAAAAACTAAAATAGGACTAAATCCCCATAATTTAAACAAAAATAGAGATGAATAGCATTATTTTTTCCATGTATTGTAATAAATGTATTATTGTTTGTAAAGAACCTTTTGATTAATGTAAAATATACAATAATATTTTTAATATAATTATATATTAAATAATTATAGTATATTAAAAATATGTTTTTGATTGTTAATTTTTTTTATATGTATAACACTGAACACAATTTTATGTACATACTGTAGAAAAATACAATTACATGTAAATTAATTAACATATTAAATTTTAATTTAAAAATTTAAAATTTAATATAGTAATTAATGTAATATAACAATGTATATATGATAAAAATTGCAATGTAGAATGTAAACAAATATTTGAAAAAAGTGTATTAAAAAATATGAAAATGTTTGCATCAACAACTGAAAAGTATGAATAAAAAAAGTGTCCAAAACTATATTACCATTGTACTTAATAAATGTTGACACTTGTGATATATATGTAAAAATGTACAAAAGAATCATATTTGTTTATTATTAAAAAAATATAGCAAAATTATATATCATAATAATTGTAAAATATAAAAAAAAAATTAATTTATTTTTTTATAAAATATAAAATATAAAACATAACACATAGAAAATACTTAACAGTAAGCAAAAATAAATCACAATTTTAACTCCAATCCTACATAAGTCAGGTAAAGTGCTGGACAAGAAACCATAATAAAGAATTATTCTAACTCCAATCCTACATAAGTCAGGTAAAGTGCTGGACAGGAAACAATAATATTTGTGATATTATAACACATAAACATCACTATATATATTAATAACCACTCCTTTCTATTATACTACAAAATAGACTATTAAATTACAATCACACAATATTTTATTTTGAACATAACAATACCACATTTTTTAACCAAAATTTCAAAAATCTAAATTTTTTAACAATTTTAAAAAAGTTTTAAAATTTTTAAAAATGTAACCCAAACTTTGTATATTTGTATTTTGACTCATTCTTAGCATATATTATAACAAATACACAAACATAAAATATTACACACTTGACTTATAATAATATAATTTAAAAAATAAATGTAAAATTTCAAATTTGAAATAAAAAATTTAAAATTTAAAATTTCAATTTAGAAATTTAAATATTGAAATTTCTAATTTCGTATTATTTATAGAATTTTTTTTATTAAACACTATATAAAAAATATAACACTTAATTACCAAATTATTATATAATACATTCAATTTCAAATAAATTAAATAAATTTTCGTATTTCAATTTATAATTTATTTTAATTTCATTTAAATTTTATTAAACATATTTTAATATACTACCCACCCTTATCCCCTATATCACCAACAACCCGCTACTAAATCTTTAAAAAAAACAATTCAATCAATAATTCAGTAATTTAAATTAAATTTAAAATTTTGCCATTGAAAAAAATTTTAATTTACATTTTTCTAATTTTTTACCATTATATACATATTATTTACACTACTTTTTTAAATTACTACCCACCCTTATCCCCTATAATACCAATAACCCGCTCCTAAAATATTTACTAATATTAAAAAAAATTACATTTTTATCCCTATAATAATAAAAATAAACATTTAATTAATAATATTTAAACATAAAACAAATTTTTCTACACTTATATTACACATTCAATTATTTTGTCGATATTATATTCAACGATATTTCTCTAAACGATATTCTATTGAACGATATTTTATTTTGACGATATTTTTGTCATTCTACAAAACGATATTTACAACAACGATATTTACTACAACGATATTTTTTACAGTCGATATTCTTACCTCGATATTTATGCTAGTCGATATTATCCCGTCGATATTCCTGCTTTATACCGACACAGCAAGCCCAGGACCATACGACATAAAGCTGCCCCATAATTCAACAGCTGCACCACACCATAGTTGTCTGATCATAGCATTACCTGTTTGTTCACTAGTCTGTCCATCCATAAGGAGAAGGCAACCACTATGGCAAAGAGCTCCAGGAACATTATGTGTTTGGTGTTGCCTTCCTTCCTCCAGGACCTGGGCTGCCATGCAGTGCTATGTATTATATCAAGGACCCCCTGATTGGGATATGACTCCTGGGTCAGGGAAACAATTTTTTGTGCAATATAAACACCCAGGCAGACTCACAAGAAACAATCTGGCTTTTCTCTAGGACATGTAATAGACTTTTCAGAATTCACACACAACCAACATATAAACTGAGCAAAGAGTAATAATGATATCAAAAATAATCTTTAATTATGATATAAAAAATTGTATAAATCCATTTAGATAATTGAATACACAAAGTATATTTAGTAAAAATGATTAAAATATAAAAACCATTGATTTGATCCCTTCTTTCTTTTAAAGAGAACACAAAGTTTCATCAAAATTTATAGTAAAAATAATTTCAGATATAATCCTGATACAGGTGAGCTTGGCTGTGTCTACGCGTTTCGACAATCTATTATGTCTTCCTCAGGACAAGTGATTATCCAGCCATTATTCTAGATAAAACAGAATACCATTTTGATTAGTCATCCAATTTACAGTATATTACATCTTTGCTCATACCATTACCATAGACAGTCATATATTGATATCAATTTTCAAAGACATGAATTTTCTTTGGCCAGACGTTTACTATTTTTCAAAAAATGATAAAACAGTTGGAAACAGACATTTCTTCTTTTCTGTATAAAGTACTAGTTTTTTCTGATGGTTCAAAATGATCACAAAAATAGATTCAAAATGAAATACTGATAAAACATGATACTTCTGGTATATTTTCAAACAATATAAACGTTAAAACATCAGTTTTGTATTGCTATCGCAGCGATGACGTTGCATCTACAACAGAGACGTACCTATGTTAAGACTTACATTCACATGATGTAGTCTATTTTTCTAAAATAGTGCCAACCCAGCTCTACTTATTAATTATGGACCTCCTGGATTCATTTACCTGGGTTCATTTACCTGGGTTATAGGTTCACTAAATGACTCGTAACCAGAAACCCTTACTGTTCATAGTTTTTATTTAAGCAGATAGCACCAAGAGAATCTTACCTAAAAATCTTAATGTTATCCACATTATACAACTCGATTGGGGCTCTTTTTGAAGGGAATGAGGCACCTTTCTGTAATTTATAGGGCAGGCATGTGAAGTCTGTATGGAGAGAGAGTGTTATATTCATATATAGAAGTTTATACTTTTGTTTTTCTCATATGTCTTTTCCTGGTTTCTCTAAACTCATTTATTTTACCTGTTTCTGTGTGAATCACTGCTCCCATCTCATTTCTACCTTCATTATTCCAATCGTTCTCCCGATATATTTCCTTTAAAAAAAACCTGGAAAAGGAGGGGATGTCAAATATTAGCTTTTAGCGGTATTGAGCCTCAATTTTTTGGCAAAGAGTGATGTTTTCTTTACTGACTTGATAACCTCAAGTCGGTTTTCTTTGAAATTTTCAGCACTGAACCTTTATTCTGGCTCCTTATTCCTAAAATGTCGTTTATATGCATCTACCACGAATATTTCCTATTTTTATCAACGTTCTCTGTCCTATTTCTAATTAGCAGAAAGGGTTACTTTACTCTCCTTACTCATTTCAGTATCCATATATTTCCATTAATAAACATTTCCATTGTTATCCCTAGTTTTAACCTTATTTAGCAGTTGTAATCTTTACCTTTCAAAAGGTGGTCTAATTCTCGAAAATGATGTCGAGTACGTATGTCAGAATCTGTTTGTTCTTTTTGCGGGCTCTAAACACTCCTCACAAAAGGCGGGCCACGGTTGATATCAAGTTGAATAAACGGGTTGCTTGTTTAAAATGACCTGTTTCCCTGAGTGTAAACGCCATGCAGTGCACCATGCATTTCCTGTTATGGAACCAAATCCTTCGTCTTCCGCAGCATCTGGGAACAGTTCCAGCTGAGCTGCTGTGACCCAGTGATTAGTGTACTATTAAAGTTGGCCAGATAACCCAACCAAACTTCAATGTCCATCCTCACCTCTGTGGTCAGCCGCACTGTATAATTCTTCTTGGTTAGCCCTCTTGTCAACCTGGCCAAATGCTTGGTAAAGGCCCTACCCGCTGAGATCACCGTTCCTTCAAAATTAAGCTTTGCGGGGAGCTGCTGTAGCTCCAGTACCATGGATTTTTCCTTGGTGACCAGACTCTGGAGAAGCTCTCTCAGGTATAACACTTTATCCAACAGCAGTCTGTATACCCCCTCAACTGAATACAATTTCATGTCCAGGTAGGTGATTGTTGTGGCTTGGCCTGCCATTTTGTCATGCGCCAGAGGCAGTGGTGTGGCTCACTGGTTAGAGGCGGCAGACCCGGAAGCAGAGAACGGCCCGGGACCAGGGTTCAATTCCCGACGCGGCAGGGTCGTGGACCAGGGTCAGCTGACTCGATAATTCTCACCTCGGTGCCTACTCTAACCAGGGATCACACTTGGCAACTCTGGGCATTAGCTTGCCTCATCACTACAACGGCCCCCCACATTCGCCGGGGATGCCTGGTTTCACCTTGGAGATACCCAGTAGGGACCATCTCACAGGGATAGCCAGGACGGGTTCCCCAGCGGTCTACAGCACCACGACGCCTCAGGGCAGCAGTGCGCTTTACAAGACGCATACAATTACAATTACAATTACAATTACTCCTAACTCCTCTGTCAGCTTTACAAATTAATCCAGCAGAGACTGACAATCGTTTGAGTTTGGCTCCCCAATGAATAGGAAGTCGTCCAAGTAATGCAGTTTAATGCCGGCATGGTGCAACTCAGTGAGTGCCCTCTCTATAAGCCTCCTGAACACCTCAAAGTAGGTGCAGGATATGGCACAGTCCATTAGCAGGCACTTGTCAAAGTAAAACTGGCCATCCAGATGGAAACCAAGCAAGTGGAAGCTCCTATGGTGAACAGGCAGCAACCTGAAAGAGGATTCAAGGTCAGCCTTTGGCATGAGGGTTGCCTTTCACTCTCTCGAGCTCCAGTGCATCGTCTATGAACGCGTATGCGACAGAACATTGGTCATGTGTAATGCAATCATTGACAGAGGTACCAACCAGTTGCAACAGATGAAGTATCAATCTGAAACTTCTGGCATCTTTCTTGGGCACCATCCCAAGGAGGACAACCCTGAAATGCTCAAGGGGGACCTCTGTAAAGGTCCCGCCAATAAGATCCCCCACTGGCCTGTTAGCCATGTGTACATGGACAGGAAATCTTTGGGGATTCCCTGAGCTTCTGGGAGTTAAGACCCCTCCAGTCAGCCCTGCATCATGGTATTCCACCAGATTTCCTTTATAGGCATGTTTTAAATACCACCTGACAGCGCACACATGCTTGAATGATTGGGATGAACAGGATGTAAAAAGTACCAGAGACAATCAGGGCCTGGGGGTTCCTGCCAGACACTTGAAGTGCAGCCATGTGGAACAGTACCTTAGCCTTGTGGTGCTACAACAGTCCTGCCATTTTTCCGCCATGGCCCTGCTGGCTGTTTAAGTGAGAGCAATTATCACTGTTGGATATACAAATGATGCATGCTTGCAGGGATGACACCTGGACAGAGGACTGCAGGTTATGGATCCCAATAGCAATGAGATAGCTCACTAGGTTGAGTGTGTGTATCAGTAATATGAATGTAACTTGCAGGTCACAGGTTTCAATGCCATTAAGATGTTTTGGTGTTTTAATGTATCTGTTATGCACATGTTTTAACAGTTTAAAAGCTCAAAGGAACCAGCTTCTACCCCTTTAGTACTTCTAATTACTGGTAAAATCCTACACAGACACCACCGTACTAAACCGAGTTTGCCTGGACCCAGCTGGCAAATAGAGTATATATTTATAAGTTATATATAATACCTCAGGTATCCAGGGCTGAACTCCCCTTTATTCCATGGGGCATTTCCGCCGTGGGGTGGAGCCCAAGGAGTCCGGTTTTAAAAGCCCATGGCCGCTGCTGGTGCCTCTATCACTTTTTCCAAATCCCAGAGAAGGTACAGGTACATGGGACTTCAAGTACGAGAACCAAAGAGGAGGATGGTGGGAAATATAGATATCAAAGAGACAGAAAAGAGGAGAGAGAGAGAATGGAAGGATAAAATAAATAGTGCAACTACGCCCGAACTTTGACTGGGCTGGCGGTGCTTACAGGTTAACCAATGGTGAGGTTCTGTGAATTCTGAACCTGGGTCATAAAGGTCGTGGTTCTGTTTCGATTTTGGTAACAGCGAACCGTAAACAGTGAGCTCAGCAAGTATGAGTGTTTTTGTCATGTTACACCGATGGATTCACTGTGTATTTGAAGATTTCATTCTGAACCCTTGGGTTCCATTTTGTGCATGGCAGCCATTTTGTGGTTGCCCTCACATAGGCCGATGACTTTAGCTGACTCCTGTTTGACCTAAAGTGAACTTACCCTGCCGCCTGAAGCTGACCTTGCCAAACCAGTTTTTGCCCTTTAGCTGATCAAGATAGAGATCAAAGAGCAGGACATTGCTGAGTTTATGGTACATGCACACACCCTTCTATCTTGTTTCTCATCTGTTTCTGTTCCTTCTCTTTATGACCTGTTTACGATATGGGTTGTGGTCTTTTATTATGGGTTTGTTCAGCTTGTGTAAGAAGGAATGTTGGATTTTTTGCATGCTTGCAAAAGCTAGGACTGCCCCTTACTTTTGTGCTGAGTCATGTAACCCTAAAACATATAAAAGGCCTCTGTCCTCTGTATTCATCAGACTGCCTCATTCAGTTGCTACGGCTTCTGTGTGACGTGGCCTCACTTATTAAATTTAATAAAGATGTCTTTTCATATTTTCAGCTTCTGTGCCAAGTTCTTTGTTATATTAGTAAGTATTCCCTGAGAATGAAGATTACAGTTCTTCAAATGGCGCAGCCAACGCGGGGCTCATCAGAGAAGTGGCTTTCTGTGGGAGTGATCTTGTCAGGAGACTGAAATCTACTGAGGAGGACAGAACAGGATTCTACTAAGAAGGTACTCTGTGCACAGGGATTCTGGAGATTCTTTGATTCTTCAGCCCGGTATATTTCTGATATTCCTGATTTTGATTCTCCACATGATGTCACTCCTGACTGAGAACCTTTTTGGCGTGAGTATTCTAAAAAGACCGTTAGGTCATGTAGAACTTGACAGTTAGAATTTGGATAACCTTTTGATTAGTAAAAGTAAGAGTTAAGTATAAGTGGGTCGCTCCCAGTCCTTTGTTCTTTGGTTCTTTGGTTTTGATTGGTTCTTAGTTTTGCTTGGTCCTTAGTTTGGTTCTTAGTTTGTTTGGTCCTTAGTTTTATTTGAAGATTGCAATTTTCAAAAACCGAGGGTCTTGTATATTTACGAGTGTATCGATAAAGATAGCCCCTTGAAGTTTGAAGCTAGATTAGTGAGCTATAAGATGCCTGATCTTAGCAAATTTGGAGCTTTGTGTTGGCCAACTTTGTATACGTTTGGATTAGCCGGCTTCCCCTAAAGGGAATATCTAAATAGGTTTAGATTTAAAAACATATTTCTTCCTTGATGATTTTGTATCCCCGGGGAATTAAAATATGACATCATAAAAAAAAACAAGGAACCCTTGTTCTGCGCATTTTTATGAACAAAGACATGCAGAAAGATTTTGTTTGGTGTTCTGCTAACCAAAGCTAGTGAATTGAGTGTATTTTCGCTTCTTGGACATACATCAGTCTGTTGGGCTGTTTTTGCAGTTTTTTAAAACACAATTGAGAAGCGTTTCTTGTAAATATGACTTACAATTAATATTTACAAATGCTTCGGTTTAAGTACAGTCTGTGGGCTGTCCTTTATTTTTGTTCTGAGTATTGGTTTGTGGGTTAAATGTGTGTTTAAATGTCTATGTGGGTTTCCCATCAGCGCAATTTCTGTAAGTGAATAGCGTTGGCGCTATTCATGAAATGCATGGCTAAAAGCGCGCCGTATTGTGTGTCCTGAGTGTTTAACCCCTTTCTGTTTATGTCTGAAATGAGCTCAATGTCTGTTCGTGGTTTTTCTTGATGTTTTCAGTCTATTAAGCAACATTTTGTAAGCATATTCTTGGGTCTGTTGCTAAATAAAATTGTCCTTTTTAGAAAGAAAAAAATGGCGCAAACATTTTGTCATGTTTCAAGTTAGGCGTCTGTGCTTGGGCTTATAAATGAATGCGTCTAAAAATTATAGGAAAGGGATGCAGCTTGCTCTTATATGTGGAATTATCAAAAATAATTGGGTTTAAAAAAAACATTTTTTATTAATTATGAAAAATAATTATTAAAAATAAGTGCTACAAAATTCGTTTTTTACTATTCATGAAGCTTAATGCTCATTCTACGACATCCTAGCATTAAAATTTCATTTAAGTTGTGCTATACCGCATGATGAGAACATTAGCATATAGAATTTCACTTAGCGCAGGCGTAAAAAACTCATTTTTCTAAACATTTACATGGGATATGTATGATTAAAAATCTCTGTAATTTGCAAAAAACATTCTTAGGATGATTAATATGTAACATAATTATAGGATATTTATTTTTAAGTACCCCTAATATCAAAGTCGAATTTGGGTAAAATAGACCATTTAAAACAGCATTCTTGCCATTTTTAATAGCTTTAAAGTGCTTTAGGCTTCAGTAAATGCATACATTTAGGTATAATACAAATTTGCACGTTGTCCCCATTTGAGTTTACTTTTAAATGGCCCAGTGAAATCCAATTAAGGTTGCTGAAATGAGTACCATTGCAACAAGCATTTGTTCTAAAAACTGGTATGTGTGTTATTAGGTTCTGTGAATCATTCACAGTAAATGTAGTAGGCCTTCTGTCTTTGTCAGCCTCACAAATAGCAGAAGCTGTGGGCTAGGAGAACAGGCTGCTCAAGTTGCGCTAAGATGCTATCTTTGGTTTCCCTGTAAACAATGGAAGGAGGCTGTCATGTTGACATTTGTGACCTTTTAAATTAGGACTTGTCTCTGTGAAATGCAGAATGACCTTGCTAAACAGGCCTCTAAGAGGAAGGGTTTCTGGTTTCTCCACAAAATTAAAGAACTTAATTCCAAAGGGAAAAATATGAAAAAGGTTTCTTTAAAAGTCCCAACACATGCTAAATGCTCTGCAGAATGATACATTTGTATTTCTGCTCTAAAAAATGATGTCCGCTAGTTGCTTTTATTTTTGACAGAAAATGAGGCATTGCATTAAGTTTTAGACAGAAAATAAGAGGAAGCTCTTTATTCAAATGTTGAAGGCTACATGCCCAAGTGAGACCGAATTGTGGGGCAAGGCTAACAAGGAGTGTCAGTGAAAGAATTGTACTTTTGAAAAGTTAAAAGGGCTTCATGTTGCAAGGTGAATGACTAGATGGTAACAGTTAAGTCATGGAAATTTATGTGTGTGTCTGTTAATGTGTATTATGTTTTGTCTTCTGATTAAAAGTTATAATTGATATTTGTTTGCTATAAAAAATGTCTCTCTTTTGTGTGTTGTGCTTTTTCCTTTCCCGCTTCTGCTCACAGATCATCCATGGATTGCTCTGGGGGATTTTAAGGCTGACAAGAGACGTGAGTTTGGTTGGTTGAAATAAGATGTGTTTTTTGCGTAACTCCTTTGGAAAGAAATGTCCATGTGTTTTTCATATTTGTGTATTTGGCTCTATCATGAATTGTTCTTGCTGGTTCTGTGTGTCTGAAAGTTGTATTTGACAGCAGATATCCACTAATTGGTGATCTACTGTCAAAAAGGAGGGTAAGGATTTTAAACCTGACACGCTATTATGCGTCACCGCTCATTTATATATTCTATTGTTTTACAGCGAGTATATCTGATGGCTTGACATGTCCGTTTTGTGCGTTTTTTGCATGTTTTATGTTGCTGCTTATGATACTATTACAAGTTTACCTGTGTTGTCAAGGGATATACCTGACGATGTGTATCCTGCAAACAGTTGGGTAGATTTGCTTTCACACTAAATTTCACAGAAATACAGACAACACTTCATCAGTGTATGTCAAATTTGGCTTTAATGGTATTTGACTGAAAATAAAAAAAGATATACAGGAAACAAGGTTTCACCTACAGTCACATTACTGCCCCCTTTCCTGTAAGGAACAGGCAGCCCTAAAATTATGTATCCTGATTGGACTTAAGGATAAATTATAGATTTGTGACTCTTGTACATGGTGACCTAATTTCTATATTACATTAGTCAGTTTTATTCTGCTTCCTAAGTAGTATATGGCTTTGTACCATAAAGGAAACCAGGTTTCATTTTTCCCTGAAGAAAGAACTGGAACATTAGCTGAGATTACCGTATATGGTGTAGCGGCCAGCGGTAAAGTTACATTTGTAAACTATTGTGATTTTTTTTGTGTATCACCCATACTCTTGGTATTGTGTCACATGCCTGACTATCACCCAAGCGCATCGTGCCTAGTTATTGGGGAGTTTAGCTGTGTCCTAGTCCCATTTCTCTTTTCCGTATTCCTTTCACCAGTCAGCTTTTATTATTATTAGTGTATTGTTCAGGTTCACACTTTCAGATTGCAGTAATGTACCATGGACCCCCATCTTATGTATAATTCCCTTTTGCATAACCAGACTGTTTTCCTTGATAATCTGCATTATGCGATTTTTCTTTTGAGATGTTCTAGATGAGGAATTTAGGAACACCTATATGTAATCATTGAGATAAAATGTGTTTGCCCCATTAGACGATGCCACTATGTGTGAGGACATCCATTCAGATAGAACTCCCATGTCGCTATCTACCCTTAGATGGTGAAGGATATGCTCTTACACGGAAACCCAATTGAAGAGCCTAGAGGCACTGTTTTGCCTACTGCCTTTGTTTTTGTATTGCCTTTGAGAATGACAGTGTATTTCAACGCAGAATTGTCCCATGGCGTGTGGCCACTCCTTTGAAGATCGCAGGCCACCTGTTCGCAGTCCCCTTGTTATACAATGAACTGTTTAAAGCATCACACTTGCTTCATCAGAAGGCGTTCAACATCAGAAAAGAAGGAGGAGCTGGTTTTGCCACAGAACCAGAATTTCAGTGCAAAAGAGCGCCTGTCATGTGCTGGTTAACCTCTGACAGTGTGCAGTCCCTTGAGCCCCTTGGCCTCAGTTTTGGCCACGCACCCCCCTTTTTCCTTCGCTCCAACGGAAGTGCAGTGCACCGGAGGATCCAAGATTGGCAAAAGGCACTACATTCTGGTGCCCATGAAAGAGCAGCCTGAGCGTCCTCTGACACTGAATGATGAGTGTTGGAGCCTGAGAATGGTCCCGGGTCTGCACGAGATGATCTGTGCCCATGACCAATGAAGAGCACAATATCTCTAGTGTCTGCCGCAGAGGAGAGATACTGGTGCACTGCCTTGAGACATTGAGACTTTTTGAATGAGCTATGAGTGTTTGCCAGGAGGGCACTCCAACAGATACTGAGAAGCATTTTTTCATGGGAGGCCTGAATACAAAGGCCCATGCAACAACGGGAGCAGACTTGATGGACAATAGAAGCCTGCCAGAGAGGCTTTTTGAACGGACTCTGGGCATAGTTGGTTTCACAAGAGGTTTCCGTGTGATTGTATAGACTAAGTGTTAGGAGAATGATTCTTATTGTTCTGCTGGCATTATTTTAAAGTAGTATTCTGTTTAGTAAAAGCAGAATAAAGTCAATTTTCTGTGGAAAAGTATCCCCTTTTCACCTCAGAGCATTAATGAGGGTCACCACTGTTTCACTTGAACATATAATAAATTACTGAAATGCATAGGATGCCCTAAAAATGTTACTAGATCATTTTAGGATTTACTTTTTGCTTAGGGTTGTGAAAAATTATGATTTCGTTTGTAATAGCGGTCACTACTTTCTCCTGTTGTCTATATGTTCTTAACAACGTGTTTTTTTTAGTGTTTTTAAACATGACATTGCCTTCTATGGGTGGGATTGTTTTTTGCTACCCAATTCACATCTGTACCCACACCCCAACCTATGTCTTTTCCTACTACTACTTCTTTGCATTCTTTCCATACTTTACCTGAACATGAACTGGTTAGGAGGTCAGAGTTTATTAATAATTCCTTTGTACAGCTTTTGCATCAACACCAGTTAGTAGTGAACATCACTAATTGTTGGGTGTGTGGTCTTATGCCACATACTACAGATAGAGGTATTTCCTATTTTGTCCTGCCATATGCAGCCTTTGTGCTACTACGTGTGTAAGGAGACCTGTAATAGTATTATGCTCCAGCAACATCTTGATGATCTGATGAATATACACCTGGATTCAGATTGACATGAGTTTAGGTTATTGCCTATGTAAGGGCAAAAGGAGGGTCTGAGGTTCCGTGAATTCTGAACCTGGGCCATAAAGGTCGTGGTTCTGTTACGATTTTGGTAACAGCGAACCGTAAACAGTGAGCTCAGCAAGTATGAGTGTTTTTGTCATGTTACACCGATGGATTCACTGTGTATTTGAAGATTTTGTTCTGAACCCGTGGGTTCCATTTTGTGCATGGCAGCCATTTTGTAGTTGCCCTCACATAGGCCGAAGACTTTAGCTGACTCCTGTTTGACCTGAAGTGAACTGACCCTGCCACCTGAAGCTGACCTTGCCAAACCAGTTTTTGCCCTTTAGCTGATCAAGATAGAGATCAAAGAGCAGGACATTGCTGAGTTTATGGTACATGCACACACCCTTCTATCTTGTTTCTCATCTGTTTCTGTTCCTTCTCTTTATGACCTGTTTACGATATGGGTTGTGGTCTTTTATTATGGGTTTGTTCAGCTTGTGTAAGAAGGAATGTTGGATTTTTTGCATGCTTGCAAAAGCTAGGACTGCCCCTTACTTTTGTGCTGAGTCATGTAACCCTAAACCATATAAAAGGCCTCTGTCCTCTGTATTCCTCAGACTGCCTCATTCAGTTGCTACGGCTTCTGTGTGACGTGGCCTCACTTATTACATTTAATAAAGATGTCTATTCATATTTTCAGCTTCTGTGCCAAGTTCTTTGTTATATTAGTAAGTATTCCCTGAGAATGAAGATTACAGTTCTTCAATGGACGTAGATTTAACATTTCAAGCAATGAAGCAGAACTATCTATAAAGCAAATTCAAGAACATAGAATGATAAATTGTGTATTTTAAAAATATTGGCCAAACCCATTATCATTCCAACAAACATTTTGTAGTGCATCCTTAAAAAAGAGAATGAGCGATTTGTCAGGTCAATGCAGCTTCTACAAATTTTCAAAGCACTTCAGAACCAGTATTCACCAAGTTATTTTAAGACCAGGACCCTTTTTGCCAATTCTCCGAACATTCCTTCTGTGAATTGACAATCTTTTATCATGGCATGTGGGCCTGGGAAGCGGAAGCTCAATACTATACATGTAGGGACAGATAAACTAGAATTGTGAACCCTTTTCCGTATTTAGGTTTGGTTTTCGCTGCGAACGGCTCATGGAATGGGCATTTGGCCCACGCCATGGGCAAGTTCTCGAAAGCCACCAATACTTTTTTGAGCCTGTCACGCCCAAAGAAAATAGGCGCCACCAGAGCTATTTTAAAACTTTTTATGCTACAGTATGTACCTGTAGCAACTTACGGGGCAGAGGTATGGGGTCTAGGGACAAGTCCCAGCATTCAACGAGAGGAAAATCGGTTCTGTAGAAGAATGCCCGCCGCCCCTATCTCATCCTCTGAGTTCATTTGCCATAAGGAATTACATTTTCCTTATACATGTGATTTTATCAGAACTAGACCAGCTCTATTCTGGATTAGGATCTGGAGGAATAATTCAGCTGCCCTAACACAGGACATCATAAAAGATTGTCTCAAATGCGAAAAGGGCTTAGCCATCCCCTGGCTTGCGGGAGTTTCAAAGACATTGCATGCCGTGGGCAGGGGAGATCTTTTCTCTGACCCATCTAGGATTGAGCCTAAAGATAAGAATGAGGTCAAACAAGCTTTATATGCATTTTATAACTCAGAGAGAATGGGAAGGGAAATACTTAAACCCACCGTTGCGACATACATGGGGAATGAATTGTGCAGACAAACACTTCCATACTATCTCACTCTCCCCATGACCAACTGGGAAAGATCACTGTTATTCCGCCTCAGGGCGGGCTTTGTAAAATTTTTATTGGGTTTCCCTTTGGGTTATTGTCATACAGCACATTATAACCCATGTCCGTGCGATGGTATAAGCACACAGAATGATTTGCACTTCCTATTTTTCTGTACATTTTATTTAAAGTATATTAACTGGTTTTTAACCCCATATTTTAGAAAAAGAAGACCCCTCTCCTTAGGGGATTCTTATTTAATGTTGCTTTCACTGAATACAGATGAACTAACCTTTCGCACAAGCACTTTCTTAAGACTGATATCTTGCGTACATAAAATGATGGAAAATCCCTGAAAATTTGATCTATGAGAGCTGTAACAAAAAATGTCTTGATTATGTTCACTGTAAATTGATCTATATTATGTAATGGTACTGTTTGTTTTTATGATGTACTTTTATGGATTTTATGAAATTCGAATAAAGGTCTTTTGAAATTTGAAATTTGACAATGAGCTCATTAAATATTTTTAATGCCATCTTCAGAAAGACACACTTGTCTGACAGTTGAGCAAAGGGAGGTATTCAGACTGCTCATGAAGACGTTGCAACACATGCTTCTTGGAGGGCAAAAGCATTGTCCAGGACTTAGAATATTGATCGTAGGGGGTTAACACACTTGATTTGGAGAAGTGTGGCTGAGAAGCCTCAGGTTTGATTCCTAATGCATCTTCCACTCCTCCTGAGATTGTAAAAGTGAGCGCCAATCAGTTGGCAATATTACCACCTGTTAATGATTCTGCCAGGTATCTCCAGTATTCCAAATCAATATAACGTTGTTATTAGCTTCCCTCATTGGGCTGTTCTTATAGAGATTACTAGCTATATACATGCAGAAAGCCACCAGGCCTAAAGAATTGCGAAAAGGGTAGTTACCTTTATAACTTTACAACAAATTGTGTTCTAGCATACACAGGATACAAGTATTCCTTCAAGCTCTAAACACAGAGAATGTGTAGCTGATGGGCAATGTCCTACAAAGAGGTCACTCCAACAGAAACAGAAATAGTGCCTCTTAAAAGCATATGTTAAAATAATATAAAACATACTTTAAGTTCTGTTTAAAGCACTGAGTACATAAAGTGTTAAATCCATTTACATATCAATGTTGTTTTTAAGTCCTGAATGTGCAAGATGCCTTTTATGAGGCAAACATTCTTACATTGGGTAGAGAAAGGTAAAACCATGAATGGGGCATGAGAGAGAGACACCAGCCAGACAACATGTTGACCAGTTTGTCATTTTAACACTAGAACAAGTGAGACACATAGTGGAGTTTACATTGTGCAATAGTTTAACATTGGTAACCTATTATACTCAATATCAGAGTGTAGTCTGGAATGAGGGGGTATTGGGTCCCGGTACCTTGCAATCCATAATTATTATAGCCAAATAGTGTTGTTTTACCTGTCCTTGACAATGGGAGACCCCTTTCCCATTTATAGACACTGTGCTTGAAGGTTTGTCAGGACAGGTTAGGATCGTCACTTTTTCCCCAGAAAAAATTCCAATACAAGGTTTAGTTACTCGATTTTTATGAAGAGTAATTCCTTCCAGAACTCAGAGTCATGTGCAAAAGTCAATAAGGGATCAATTATCCATACATCCAAGTGTTAGGATTACAGCCAACACATGTTTTGCCCCCTTTAAGCGGCCGTCCGGCCTTGGGCTTCCCCAGGGCTGTACTTACATGGGATCATAACAGACATATATCCAAATTGTGAACATATTTACATAGAGATCAACTATGCAGTCGTCGACACATATCATCCATGATAGGCAGTGTGAGTGCCGTCAGGTGAATTCGAAAGTAAATATCGAAAGTGGGTTGAGGGAAGATGACATTCTTGGCGATAAGGTGAGGAGAAGAAGAAGATTCCTTATGTCAAAAACTAATTTCACTAATCTTCTCCTGCTCACCTTATCGCTATGAAAGCCCTACTTGCTACTTTCATTCCCTTCATTTTCCCTCAACCCACTTTCAATATTTACTTTCGATTTCACCTGATGGCACTCACACAGAATTATCACAGGTGATATGTGGCGACGACTGCATCGTTGCTCTCTAAGTAAATATGTTCACAATTTGGATCTATGTCTGTTATGATCCCATGTATGTACAGCCCTGAGGAAGCCCCAGGCCAGACGGACGCTTAAAGGGGGTGAAACACGTGTTGGTTGTAATCCTAACACTTGGATGTGTGGATCATTGAACCCTTATTGACTTTTGCACATGACTCTGAGTTCTGGAAGGAGTCACTTTCATAAAAAACTGCTTAACTAAACCTTGTATTGGAATTTATTTTGGATAAAAAGTGACGATCCTAACCTGTCCTGATAAACCTTCAAGCTCAATATCAGAGTGCGCTGCTTTTGATAGACCCAGGCTTAGTTTGCTAGCAGAATATGCTTTCATAAGCATTTTGATCCAACTACACTTGTTTGAAGATGGAGGACACAGCAATGCAATGTCTACACAAAGGAAATCCCTACACAAGAGACGTGTCTCTGCATAGACACCATCCCACAGAAAAAACACACAAGACATACATTAAATCAAGGTGTACATCTCTCTTAAAATGCACTTGGAGAAACTGATCATAGAGAAGTTTGCTTTAGGTGGAGGAGGTATGCTTCTATTTAGATGCAAATTATATTATGAGGTTTCACTTAGCTGAGCTATTTGTCAGTCTACCCACAGATTAGGCGGCAGACACCTATGCTATGCCTCAGGTAGCAATGCTTCATCACAAAAGGACAAGAGTCACAACCCATTATTTCTCCCCAATTCTAAAAGTGCCACAAGCCCTGTGTTTAGTGCCTAAGGGCCCCCATTAAATATATTGAAAAAATACACATGCAAGATATGAGTTGAGTGAATTGACTTGGTAGCAAACACATAAACAGCATGGGGGTTGTTTCATATTAGGTTCTGTGGGCAAAGCAGAGTGCCTTGTAATGGACTCGTCTAGAAAATGGTGACCAGTGCATGTTATGGCGAACCTTGATGAACATTTGAAATTTCCTGAATCTTCATGACAAGTCTTTCTGCTATATTCTGGATGCCTTGAAGCTTGTAAATAGACGACTCAGGAAGGACAACATAATAGGCATTGGTATACTTCACTCTGGAAACTATGGAAGTGAGAACAACATAGCTTTGAAGTGGCACAGAATAACAATGTTTTTTCATGATCCTAATTTTAAGATGATAGAACGACACCTCTGCAACTACAGAATGAGGAAGGTGGAAATAGCATCAGTGAATTGTTGACTGACATCTTTCTATGCTGGGCAGTCTTAGTCCTCAAAACAAGCATTAAATCATTCATCTTGAATGTAGATTTAATGCTCTTCACCATGCATAGAAAGCTGGTGAATCAGAACATCCCACCAGTTTTAGTGAATGCTGCAAAAAGAAAGATGAGCCTATAGATAGCTTCTGCCCTAGAGTCTAAGTTTAACTTCTTTAAAACATGATTAATGATCCCTTTATATCAGAAGAAGGAATTCTAAAAGACCCTCAAGGAAGGTACTGTATAGCGTGGGGTAGACTGAGGTCACATACAGTCACACTGGTTAACTGCTATGGACCGAACATTGATGATGACATTTTTTCACCACGTTTTGGGGACAGATAATAAATGTCTGGCCTGCATATATTATTTGTGGAAAAGACCTTAATCTAACGACCCGCATTAGAACGCTCACACCCTCAAGTGCAGCATTATACCAAAGTGCAACGCCTGATGCAACAAATCATTGCAGAACACCAACTAGTGGATGCATGGCGCTTTGGTCAGACAGAACAGAAGGTACATTCCACTCAGCGGTACACAACAGCTGGTCCAGATTGGATTACTGTATTGTCTCCAAGGGGGCTGCGTTATGGATCACACATACCCAACATTTAGCAAAAACATATTCTGACCATTCGCCGGTGTGTATGCGCATATTCCCACCAGAGACACAAAATGTGCTCGTCCCTTGGCATATGCTGACAAATGCCCTATTAGTCCCCGTTTTCAAAACGGAGCTGGGGCAGGAAATAGAAGAGTTGCTTAAGAACAATGTCGATTCAGTTCCGTCATTAACCACGGTTTGGGAAGCTTTAAAAGTCACTTTGAGAGGCGTGTGTTTGACAAATGAGGGGGTATATTAAAAGACATTAGGAACACGCTAACACAACTGGAAAGGAAATTAAAAGACCTTGAACAACAGATGCAAACTTAAAGAACGAGCCCAATACTGTGCAGCATCAGAGTAACAATTACGGAATATCATGAGACAGCGGAATGAGAATGTTTGTTCCATGGGGAATACTTTAAAGCTAGAAAGTATGGGGAAAGGGAAAGGCCAGGAAAAGCTCTAGCCAAATTGACACGTCCTCCCAAAAATACTAACTATATACTAGAAATACTAGAAGATAATGGTACAACACATAGAGACACAGAGGGAATTACACAGACATTTAGAGACCACTACTCGACATTATATACCCCGTGCAGGTCTAAACAGTCTGAAACGGGCTCATACCTGGAGCAGATAGAACTAGCCTGGATAAGTAATGCACACTGTGAGTTTTTAGCAGCAGATTTGGAGGAAGAAGAACTCAGAGTAGCCGTAATGCAAATGGGCAACGGCAAAGCCCCAGGCCAGGATGGCTTTCTGGCCGAGTTTGATAAGGCTTACAGAGATATTCTGGTACCCTTCCTAAAGAGTATGTTTGAAGAGGCAGTACAAGTGGGGTTATTGCCACATTCGATGCGAGAGGCCCTTATTGTATCCCTGCTGAAATCGGGAAAGACCCCCAACTGTGTGGATTCATACAGGCCCCTGCCGCTTATAAACTGTGACGCTAAGATATTAGCTAAAGTTCTGGCCAATAGGCTAAGTTTGTTAATGGATAAACTAATACGCCCAGACCCAGCAGGGTTTGTGCCAGGAAGAGCCACATCACACAACCTGCGTACACTATTTTCCATTATGCCAGAAATAGATCCGGAAGACAAAGCGGTGGCGGTCTTCCTAGATGCCACGAAGGCTTTCGATTCCCTCGAGTGGGAATATTTAGCGGCAGTACTGAATCACATGGGTTTCCCACCAGTTAATACAAACTGGATAAGTTTGTTGTATCACAAGCCTAAGGTCAAAATGATGATAAACGGGGTACTTACTGTAGTGTTTGAGAAAACAAGAGGCACAAGGCAGGGGTGTCCACTTTGCCCTTGCTTTTCGCCTCACAATAGAACCTTTAGCGGCCACTCTCCGACAACACCATGAACTGCATGCATTGGACTACCCAACAAGACCGGTACTGGTATCATTGTATGCGGATGACATCACGTTGTATGTGAGGGATCCAGAAACTGGCCTCAATGGCATTATACGTGAAATTATAAAATTTGGGTATATTCAGGAATAACAATCAACTGGGGTAAATTCCAGATTTTCCCCCTCACAAACAGTACGATGGAAAGTCAAGTAGAATACCCACTGAAATGGTGTGACTCGGAACTTAAGTACTTGGGTATCGTCATTACCAAAAATAGGGAAGAACTGCTCTGGGCCAATTATGGCAGAGTTCGCAACACAGTGGGAGAGGCCATAACAAGATGGATAGTAATGCCATTAACAATGGCTGGACGCATAGCGTTAATCAAGATGGTCATTATGCCCACATTTTTGTATCTATTTATACATTTTCCATATTCGCCTGGACAGCCCTTCTGCCTGAGATTAAAAAGCCAATTAATACAATTGGCATGGGGGGAAAACAGGCCAGAAGAAAATGGAACAATCTCACATTGCCCTTCGTACAAGACGTATTTGAAGCCCCTAATCCTGAATTATATTATTTAAGCGTGCAAGCCCATTATGATATATACTGGTTCAAACCCCCTCCATTCATGACGAATAGGGTTATATGCAGCCCATTCCACTAGCTTGGTTTCTGGGAACAAGTAGCCAAGACACGGGTGACAAGTACTCTACTGTAGCATGCACTACTCTAGCTTGGAAAATACTTCCTAAAAAACATGTGCCCCATGTTATATTCGGTATTACTCCAATTGACATATCAACCATCACTTCCAGTTACGCATGAGGGAATATGCAGACGTATGGTACTAAAGTATGGAATACATTTGTGGGGAACATTATACACAGATGGGATGTTTAAGCAAGAAGAAGCATTTTTTTGGGGGGAAGACTCCTACTACCGTGGATCGATTTCTATACATACGACTTAGGCAAGACGTTAAAACAGCCACACCGAAATTCCCTGAAGAGCCCCCCCACGCTGCTACCACTACACATCACGCTTCAGGTGGAAGGGCCATCCCACGTAGTGTCACACATATATAAAGCAACAGTTGGCTTGCAGAAGAGGGAAGATAAAGCCAAAACTGGCTGAGAGCTAGAATTAGGTATTTTGATATAGGATGAAAGGTGGTCCTACTGCTGTCAACAAACAGAAAAGATTACGGCAAGCAGCAGACTTAAGATAATACATTAAAAAAATGTGCATAGAATGTACTATACCCCAGACCGAATGTATAGATTTGGATTGAAGAACAATGATAAATGTGACAGGTGCAGAAGGGAGGGAGCAAACTTCCTCCATTTGGCTTGGGGCTCTCCAGCTGTAGCTAAATACTGGGAGGAGGTGAGCAAGGCCTTAAGTGAAATGGCAGAGATGCAAATAAATCTGACTCCAATGATAGGACTATTGGGCTACACTCAAAAAATTGAGTCACCAGCGAGAAGATTGATCTCATTGGGGCTCCTTATAGGGAAACATAGGGTAGCGTTCAGATGGGGAAGAGGGAGAGTCCCCAAATTCAAGGAATGGCTAAAGGATATATCGTATTGCCAAGAACAATATGGTATTTATGCTGAACTACTCCTGCCAAGCTCCAAGCCCCGAGATATGTGGGAACCCCTAAAGGAGTATTTACAAAAGGCTATACAGGAGGGGGAACGAGATGTAACAAATAATGTAACCTGATGAAGGGGTGGAACCATTGTAGGCCCTGATTAGGCAAGCACTGCAGGCTGAGAGGTCATGAGGACAGGACTGTGTAATATACTATTTAGACAAAGGCTATAGGTAATATGTGGCTGTAGCACTTTAAGAAGCTGTAAGAGATATGATGGGTTGAACAATGTCACAGATGTAAATGTCAATGTAAAATAACGTGTAGGATCTGTTTTTTACTGTAACTGAAGCACTGTACATGTGATTTGTCATTTGATGTATAATCTTGAAAATGCCAATAAATAAAGTTTAAAGAAAATGATCCCTTTACATCCACACAGGATCAGTGTCAGATGAAAACAGGTGTTAAGGATCAAGGTGAAGGCAGGGGTAACAAATGCAAGTACAGATTTTAGAGTCCTGACTACACATACATTATCTGGTGAGCCTGACTTTAGAAAGGTAGCCTTGGGGAGAGCTGTGAGAACAGTGACAAAAAAGGGAAAATCATTGTAATATTGCTGCATGAAACAGGTTAAAACTGGAAGCAGGCAAATCAATCTTGAATGAATGTAATTTTTTTATAGAAAAAGGGGCAAAATTATTGCAAACAACATGTGCCCTGTGTCAACATATTTTGACACAGGGCAGACTAATGAGACGATACTGCCTGAAAAAGAGCCCTTGTGGAATTGGAGGACCGAGAATTAGAATTTGAAATAAAATAGATCATAGTAGCAGTAGGAGACCATTTGTAATTCTTGCTTTGTTGCCACTTTTTTTTAAAACAAACTTTAATTATTTTCCGTTTATATCTAGTGCATCCCTTAAGCGCAGTTAAACCTTACATTTCTGTCCAGTTTGGTGTTGTACCATATTTGAATACTTGCATTATGCATTCAGTTACTGCATTTTAACAGGTATCATTTGTCATACATGTATACAGTGCATCTCCTCTTTTGGACAATCTTCGAGAGTGAGAGTGAGAGTGAAACTGTTAACTAGTTAAAACTGCCTGTCCCCCCACCCCCCTCCCTCCCTCGTTCTGGCAAGCTTCTCTGTATGTAGTGTTATGAACGTATCTAGACCCTATTTAAATATTCCCAATTCATGCCCTTATGTGGTTATAACAAATCGTATCCTTATAAAGGCATAAGAATCATATCCATATTTAGTCATAGCCAATGCAGTCCAAATACGGCAAGGCTACTCCCATAGACTCCTAGAAAGTACAACACGTTCTTTAAACAAACCAAGCCTCCAGCAGCCCAGGAATTCCCCCTGCTTTTGTTTTGATTTGTCCAAGAACTCCTGGAGTCCTGAAAGAACTGCAAGTTCTTAGTGACGTCTTAGGTCCAACCTTACGTCAAACTCAGCACCTTCCAGGTATAAATATACCAGCATCTGCCTTAGCAAACACACGGTGGTTTGGAGCAGATCGGCTATCTACTTACCCGAAGCCCAGCTGTAACGAGAGCCAAAGGAAGCCGACCCTCCCACTGACGCACTGAGAGAGACGCAGTCTTTTCTCCTGCCGAGAAATCCAGCTCCAGTGTTTCCAGTCACCCTTGCGGGTTGCTGGGAGATCGAGTCCTGAGAAAGAGATACAAGACCTCCTTCATTATATAACCAAGGTACAGAGCTGATTAGATCCTTAGAGAATTCTTGATTCAGATTCTTGGCAAAAACTATCTTAACTTAAACTGCAACTCACTTACTCCTTCCCACGTACTAGGCTTAGGTTAGGTACACCGGGGTAGGCTTATTTTAGAAACAACAGTTGAGTACGTTTAGTCAACTTTTATCATTGTATGTATTTTATTCATTTTAAGTATCTTATGACTTAGAATCCATATACATGCTTTTACAGTATTATTTCATAATACTCCTTTTACTGTACGCACTTTACTTTATGACAAGTATTGCAATTGTGGCAATTCACTTCTCTTGCATGAGAAAGAAGACTGCTCAATAAATAACCACTTTTATTGAAAACGCCCGTCTCTGTATTTCTCTGCACTCCTGGTGAAACTAAGCATGCACGATTGACTGAGTGAAATAGCTGTCTATTGTTTCCGCGACTCTGGAGATATACTCCTTATTCGGGGGGGAGCAAAGTTGTCATGTTTATGCGGTTGTCAGAAACTAATCCCTTCTTGTCTATTCAGGAAAGTTAACACCTTCTTGTTTACTCGAGAAAGTTTCTAGTGACCTCTGAGCTAGCTGGCATTTATAATTAAGTCTAACATATTCAGTAGAGACCTAGTCGACCTCAGTCCTACGTCTAAACTATCGCTTATGTTATTCCAATGCGCAGAGCCTATTGGGAATATAGGAACTACACTACATGGCGCCCAACGTTTGGTAAGGCGATAATCTAACGCTAGATACTAGAGTAACTCAGTCGTGCTTTTCACACAGACCCCTTTTTCTCATAAAAACTCCAATAGACGTCTGGAGTGGGTGAAAGGTTAATATCCGCCAGAACTTAGTAGGATGAGACTCCTATGTATTAGTTTTTGGTTTAGTCAACGTTGAAGGATACAGTGTTCCAAAATATTGTGCACCTAATCTTTGTTTCCTTGAAACTTGCTCTGCAACAAAAAACTTTCTGTCAGAAAAATGTCGGATAGGGAAGACGAAAGGGAGAGAGCTAAACTGGCAGCTCAACTGTTGTTAGATGACACAACTCTCCAACAGAATGACCCAGATGCTATAATCATCCCGGTCAATGTAAGAAAAACTATAACTATGAAACTTATAAAAAATGGAGTATCACCTAGAGGTGGTACAGTCGTATTTGTGGTAGAGGCCCATGAATTTCGGCCGACAGAGGTATTCTATTACTGGATACACTTTCCAGCAGCACATGCTGTGACACGCGATTTTCACTACTACAAAGTAAGAGAATCTCCAACGGAATACGCTCATTTTGAGGCCGTTGAAATTCCGATAACATACCAAGAGCATCAGCTCTGGTTTAATGGCGCCCAAAAAACATCAAAATCACTTCACCAGGCTCGGTCCACTAGGTAGACCAGGAGCCACATGGCCGGTTCTAGCCAGCTACACACCACATCCTGACATTGAAAAAATGGCAAGCTGAGAACTTTTGGTTCAACTAAAACAATTAATTAAAATACATAGACAATTGGTCCAATATGTCATGCGGACTTTAACAGTCCAACCAACAATAAGAATTCCACAGCACACCCCTCACCAGGATGAGCGTGCAAATTTATAACTTTGCAATGAATTGTCAGGACTGCAACAGAGATCGCAGTTGTGAACCGGACCAGACACCTGCCCGGACACCTCTATTAGACAGCATTAGGCTATCTATACGCAGAAATCCATACGGAGAAATGCGATCCCATAATTATTAAGATGAGATTCATTTGGATGTGGCCCCAGCGCTCGGCTGACGCCAAAACTGTTATGAAAGATTTGTGAGTCTTTATCGGCACATACGCAATTGGCATGCTACATTCTGACCAGGGTCCTGCGTTTAGCTCTCGAACTTACAAGGAGGCCATGGCCAGCATGGGCATTGCATTGCGGTACTCTAGTCCATGCCATCCCGAGGGAAATGTGGTAGTGGAGAGAAAAAACCGAGACATAAAGCAATCTATAACAGCGAGGGTATTAGGTTCGGGTGACGGGTGGGTCAAACATCTAATAAGTGTCCAACGTAGTCTTAATAATCTGCCAAGAAATTCTCTAGGCGGTGTCACTCCGTACGAATTATTATTTGGTACTAGAATGATCATTCATGATCTCGATTGTCAGACTTCAGTGGTGAAACCAAAAACCTTTGATATCAAAGATAGTTTGGCTGTTTTACAGGACTTAAATGAAACAAGAAGAAGTCTAAGTAACACAAAGCTAAAGCCAACAGCCACTGAAGAAAACCCACCTGTCCCAGCAAGACCTGTCTGGATTCCAAAGATTGGGGATCTGGTCAGGGAAAAGATCGTGGTGAAGAAGGAATTTGGGCCTTCTTACAGAAAAGCAGTACCTGTCTTAGCTGTCAGCGGAACAAGATCAGTAGTACTACCGCCCCTTGCTGGTAAAAAGGAGAACAGAGTTGTGTCAATCGACCTGGTAAAACCACAATCATGTGGCCAATAATAAGTAGTAGGCCCAGTGGACTCCCAAGAAGTAGCAGAAGACCAAACCTTGCTACAATCCAAGAGGTTCAAACTGAGAGACTAATCACATTTGATAAACCTGCAGTGAATAAAAAAGGACTATGCAACAAAGCCATGGAACTTGTGCCTCTTGAAATCCAAATTGCAACAGTTCGTCAAGAAACACCAATCTACAATGATGTAGCCTCTGAACATACAGAATCAAAGATTAATAACAATCCGGAAGCAATTCCAACAATTGACAGAACTGCATCTGGCTACTTCATCAATTTCGATGACTTTTCTGATGATCCAAGTGAACATGAAGAAACGCCAGCAACTAAAACTTTCCAAGAAAAAATGACTGAACTCTTTCATCAACTCAAAGAAACATATCTGATTTCACCATGGATTGAATTATGGATTGTGTTAGGTGTACTTTTCCTCCTTATGTGGCTCATCTTGGTTTTAAGTTTGGGTAGATTTGATTGATGGAAAATATAGTACAATGGACACAGCAAGTCAGAACATCAACTTGGTCCTTAAGCCTCACAGATCTTCTCACATCGAAAAAAGAGTACTGTCATCAGTGAACATCACAGCCATTCCTATACCTGGTGATGTAGCATGGGACACAACGGATTACGAAATCTATGGCCCGATTGAACTCTTGAAATATCCACATCAATTCAAGGTTTCATTAAGTGACTTTGTATCACCTAGTACTTTCTCTGATGATTGGGATTTTGAAAATATTAATATGTCAGATTTAGAAATGTCAGCAAAGTTTACAGAACATGATTATTTACAAGGCTCATCAAACGATGAAGCATTGTATTGTTTTAATCATTTTGGGCATCACTATTTGCATAAATCTGCTAATCTGAAGGATTCAAAATTAATCTACCAGGCTATACTTACCAATAGCCCGTATACCTTTACTCGTAATAATAATTCAGTCAGCAATGGAGAAGGTTCAATCGTTTATTCAGTAAAATACAAGCCCTGACAGGGGAGCCTCAGTCTACACGACCCTCGGAGGTGCGCAGAGGAGACTGATTACATGTTCAAAATACAAAGCATATATACGTTTCATGCGTTCAAGATGACACCCCACAAGGAAAGATAGAACTTGTCGGTATGCCTAGAGGAATACCCATATAAGGCACAATTGATTTGCTAGTAGCTCAGGCCTAAGCTATTCCGGGGGCAGGTCAGCAAGGTGCCTCCCTATCTATCTGCAGCTCAAGGAGTACAGGAACGGGCTCTACTAGAATGTGCACATCCCACAAGAAAGGCAGATGTGACCTTGGGTTTCCCTGAGCTACCAGCTAGCAACTATAATAGGCAGCTTGGCTGCCTTCGTGGTTTCGAGCAGAAAGCGTAATCACGTGATTTCAGAGAAACAGCACTTGCACACAGAGAAACGAAACAAAATGGGCCCGTCCATATCAATAGGCATGAACAAGTCAAAAGTGAATCATTAGTTAGTAGGTGATCACATAGTGAAACATAATCATACGATAATATAATCATGAAGCATATTGGATATACTAGGTCAATCATATGTGTTATTAAATTTCAATCCCAACAGATGGCCCTTTTGGCCTATTATACCCAATATAACTAAAATTATTCCACAAGCACTCCTTCATCGATCTGCATGAGGTCTGACACCTCCTTTTGTACCATCTGCTTTTCGGCCCTCGCATGACGAGAAAAGTTTAGAGCAGATGTTATCCTTGCTGCACAAAATGAGCAGCAGGCCGGACCACATTGGAGACACAAGCAACACGTAAATATCACTCCAAAAGCTCCAGCAAGCACCATAAATATCTTCCAACCCCAAGTTGCTAAAAGACCCCAAAACCAGCTGCTAAGGGACCAGGTGCCGTTATCTACATGCGCTTCACTAGCTAGTCGATGCAGCTTCTGTATGGCAAGATGAATGGTAGGGGCTGAGTCAGAAATGAACACACAGCAAGAGCTGCCGATCACACGACAGGCTCCTCCCCTATCTGCGAGGATGACGTCAAGAACCATCATGTTCTGAAGCGAAACAAGCCTTGTCGCCTGAAGCTCTACCGTAATGTTAGTTAAGATCCCAGTGGTGGTCTTGACCACGTTCTCAACTATTCGGGACAAACGTCTTATACTGCGGCTATTGAATATTGGTTCCCAAAAGGGTGTGAGACCCTTAGCAAAATCCTCAAATTGCTGTAGGGAGGTGTCTGTTTGATCAGTACTATCAGTATCAAAGCTCCTGATATTTCGGCTAACCACTACTCCCTTCTGAACTAACTGGTGAGTTCTATGATAATCTGGCAGAGCAATATACGCAGGCGGGTAGAGGAACGAGAGATAACAGCTTCCGGCCCATCCCCGTGGGAGCCAAGTATATGCATTCTCACCACACACAAAATATACATCGGGTGGGGTAATCATAGGTGGGGTACTATATACCTGTAAAGTGTAAGTATAATTACACCTGCTCTTTCCTACCTTAACATGGCCTCGTCCCTGTATGCAGAAGGGAGAGGTAGTATTGATAATGGGGATTGGCAATGCTTTGTCATTCGTAACATTCCGTTCTTTAAAATGCTGAAAATACATAGTGTCATTAAAAAGTTCAAAATCCTGCATTTCCTCCATTAACCACGTAATATTCTTTTATTCTGTATATACATTCATACACGCATTGGGGTCCAAAGAACCCTCTCCGCCATTTACTTCTGCGTCAAATCCTTGATCTCGTTCTATATACTTCAAAATGGCCTCGTAATCTTTTTCAGTATAAATCTTTGGTTCAGCTACATAATGTGAATACATTAAAGATAATAATTGGAACCAGGCTTCACAGCTAGCTAAATAAGACATTGGCAAGGAGATGAACAGTTTGTGCTGATGCATCACTGAGGGAAGCAGCCCACACACCCAACAATTTGTCTTATTTGTGGTACTATGAGTCTGATGCAACATTTCAATGAAAGCATTTTTCATATAGGTTTCTCTGTTTCTGGCCTTATGAGGGGGCAAAGAATAGAAGATATGCTCTTCTGGAGCAACAGTTGTTCCTAACAGTTTCTGTACAGGATGCTGAAACTCTAAGTATACAAATACACTCATCATAATTACTGTGATGATAACAATAAAAGCAACAAATGCCACCTTCACTCTGGTGGACCATCCGGAAAACAAATGCATATTATCCGCATATCGCCGAGGGGCTAGTGGCCTTTCATCCTCCATTGTAAATCGAGCAAAAGGAAACATACTCTCTATAAGTCCAGATCTAACTCGGTCCCTCTCTATAAGTCCACAAACTATCTTTGTATCCACAAAGCACGCACGCCACCAGAGGGGTTTCTTCTTCCCACTAAGGAATCTTCTTCCTGTGTCCATTTAGAGCCTCACAGGCAGACTCTTATTTTACTCATCCAAAAGGAAAACAGCTTTTCTCCTCTTGCGGAACAACCGCAGCCCTTATCTCAGTCCTTCTTGCTGAACAGAGCTATTTAGCACAATGTTCCGAGCTCTCAACGTGTTCAGTCCAGTGTCTTGCTCAGTACCCCAGCCAATCTATCCGATGTGTCTCAACTCAAGTCTTTCCCTAGCTCCTACCAAATGGTTCTGGGGTACCTTGCTGTTTCCGGGGCCGCAGGTCATATATACAGTGACCAGGTTGCTCTTGGTCAGAATACAATTCAGTTGCAGGATCATTAGATGCATTCGAATCCTGTAATGTGCCAGAAACAGTGGCTTTCGCTGATTGAGCCGCCGCCCCATCACTTGGGGGCAACGCTTCACTTGGCTGCCCCTCTTCCCGGGCTTCTGAAAATGGTACAAAGCTCTGAAGCGACTCTCCTTCTTGGCTTGGAATTCCTTCGCGGTTTTTGCAACTCAAAGGGCAAAAGAAGTGGGAGGCGCTTCACATTGCTTGCATGAATCCAGTGTTTACGTCCATGCACCTTCACGGCCGACCTCGTAGCAAGTATGATCTGGTAGGGGTCTGACCACTTGGTTCCAAACTCGATTTCCGTTGATAATTCCTCACCAGAACCCACTGGCCTGGTTCCAACCGATGTCCAGGACCCTCTGGTAGCGGCCGCAATGCCTCGGATACCTGTTGATGAATAGAACGCAAATCTTTAGTCAAGGCATACAGATAATCTGTCATCAAAGGATAATAAATATCTCTAAAGGGCCTGGGCCTAGGGACTCCCCACATGTTTGCAGGACGGCCAAAGATAACCTCGTAGGGTGATAACCCCGTTCTCGTGTGTGGTGTTGTTCTTAGAGACAATAATGCTAAAGGGAGAGCATCGGGCCATTTCAATCCAGTGCTAGCACAGATTTTGGCCATTTTCAGTTTCAATATACCATTATATTTTTCAACTAGTCCTGCTGACTGGGGGTGCCTGGCTGCATGAAATTTCTGCCTAATTTGTAAACCGTCACAAACACTCTGAACCAGCGAGGAATTGAAGTGTGTCCCGTTATCAGACCAGATAATCCGGGGCAAACAATATTGGGGGAAATATTCTTTAACCAAAGCTTTAGCAGTTGCAACTGCAGTGGCTTCCTTGGTGGGGTAGGCTTCAACCCATTTACTGAAAGCCCAAACCACCACCAATACATATTTTAAATTATTCACTCTCTCCATCTGTATGTAATCAATCTGAATAACTTCTAATGGCAGAGATGGTGGTGCAAAATTTCCACTCAGGACAGATTCTCTGCCCCCTGAGTTGTAACGCAAACATACTGGGCAATACTTAACCACATGTACTGCAGTTTTGGGAATATTTGGGTTATTCCAGACTGGGTCTAATACTGCACAAATACCTTTTGCTCCTATGTGTGCTGGACCATGAGCCATGGTCACTACAGCATATACCAATGCATTAGGGAGTAACCAACGCTGTTTCTCAGTTCGATCTATACAACATTCATTCTTGTCCAGTTGTCCCACTTCCTGTTCCCATTTCTGTGCCTCATCTATGGTAGCTTCCTTCTGCAATTCTTTTACGCTCTAAATGGTATTATCAAACACAGATGTTTCCGCCACCCACCGGGCTGAAGCACTAGGGAACATGGGAGTCATCTTAGTCTGCGCTGTTTCCTTAGCTACTGAGTCAGCATAAGCATTTCCCTTTCCCGTGGAATCAATGATTTTCTGATGAGCACTGCATTTGATAATGGCAACTTTATCTGGTAGTGTCAAGGCAAGTAACAAACGATCAATTAAAGGACCATGCTGAATTTTCTGGCCATGTGTGGTAAAGAAACCCCTCTCCCTCCACAGCCTCCCAAAACTATGGGCAACGCCGAAGGCGTACTGGCTGTCTGTGTAAATATTTACTCTCAAGCCTTTACTGATCTCACATGCTCGTAACAAAGCTATTGGTTCAGCTGCCTGGGCTAAGTGATGTGAAATCCTAGCGGTTTCCACCACTGTTTTCAGGGTCGTAATGGCATACGCAGCTGTGGCAGTACCATCTGGTAATTTAAAACAGGAACCATCAACATATAACTCTCCTTGGGGCTCGAGTAAAGGGGTGTCTGTTAGATCTACACGCCCTTTTGTTTCTTCTTCAGTTCTAAATATACAATTATGGATATCATCCTTTTTCTCATTGGAAGGGAGAGGTAATAATGTTGCTGGATTCAGTGTAGCACATCTCTTAATTGTAATGTGGGGTGCAAACAGTGTTAGTTCGTATCCTGTCAAGCGAGCACTCGTAAGGTGCTGAGTCTTGGTTCTATTTAACAGAATATCCACAGCATGCGGTACCATGACTGTGAGGTCCGTGTTCAGGACTATTCCTTCCGATTGTCGGATGGCCACTGCTACTGCAGGCAGGGCTCGTGCAACGTTATCCAGGACAGATGAAAAGAATGCACAGGGTCTCTGCTTTCCACCGAAACCCTGCGTTTACACTGAAAGGGAACAACCGTCCACCTCGTGCACATAAAGTGAAAAAGGCTTCGGGTAATCCGGGGTACCCAAGACAGGTGCAGAACACAAAGCAGATTTCAAAGAGTCAAAGGCTTCTTGGCATTCATCCGTCCAGGGTAGGAGTTCATGCACATCTTTGGTAGTCAAATACAACAAGGGTTTAGAGAGGAGTGAATAGTTAGGAATCCATTGGCGACAGTAAGAGGTTATGCCAAGAAAAGCACGGACATCACGTTGAGTGCGAGGTACAGACATGTTAGTAATTACAGATATTCGTTCTGGTGTTAGTCGTCTCCCCGCTTTCGACAGTAAGTGGCCAAGGTAGGTCACTTCCTGTCGACAATATTGAAATTTTGAGAGGGAGACTTTATTTCCTTTATCAGCCAAATGATGCAACAATTTCACAGTCGCTTCTTTGCAGCCTTCTTCTGTATCGGAAGCCACCAAATTTTCATCCACATACTGGATAATAGCATTACCCGCAGGCAAGATTAACTCATCCAGGACTGCCTTTAAGCCTGGCTGTATATACTGGGACTTTCTGTATAGCCTTGGGGTGCGCGCGTAAATCTAAAGCTTCGGCCTCCTAATGAGAATCCGAAGATATGCCTGCTATCGGGGTGTATCGGAATGCTAAAGAAAGCGTTCTTTAAATCTATCACAGAAAAATATCGAGCAGTAGGGGGAATCATTGTAAGGATTGCTGTAATGTCCGGTACCACTGGGTATTGAGGGACTACTATCTTATTGACTGCTCGTAGGTCAATCACAAAACGATATGCGGTCTTATAATCAGGGGCACCATCAATTGGAGTCTTTTTCAGAATCGGCAAAATCAGACTATTACAAATGTTAGCAGCTGTTTCTTCCATCACTCCCTTGTCAATGAGGTCACGAATGATATGTAACAAGGCCTGTTTGCCTTCTGGCGAAATCCTGTACTGGAGAATGCGTGGCATCTGTGCATTTGGTTTCAAGGTTATTGCCACAGGGGCTATTCTTAACAGACCAACATCAGTGTCCCCTGTCGCCCACAGTGTCCGAGGAATGGTAGAGAATTCAGGAGGCAAGGTCTCATTTTTAGCAAAGTATTGAGTCTCTTTCACAGGTGGTTTCTGCATTGTCAGAAAAACGCCATCAGTGGAACAATATATACGGGCATGTAACCTCTTCAAAATGTCTAACCCTAAGAGGTTTTCCCCACAATTAGAAGTTAGAAGAAAGGGTGTATGCATGGAGATGGGACCAATCGTAAAAGGCAGAGGTTTCGAAACGGGGCTTACGACCGGTATTCCAGAGAATCCTACTGATACGTTGTTTTGGCCAGACAGAGCTGCCCCTGGGACCAGTGTATGGGCGACTGAACTATTTATCGCTCCAGTATCCACTAAAAACTTCCCTGATTTACCCAACAGTTCTCCTTGCACATAAGGTCCCTCTTGGTCAACTGGTACTGTAATATGGCCTTTGCTCTGTCCCATGGCTGTCTCATGCATAATCCGGTTCATCATACTTATCATCCCGGTTTAATCTCAATATAGTATTGTCTGTTCTGAGGGTCATCAAAATAATTCTTACGAGAACCCTCATGTTGTGATTCCTCTCTTCTCATGCTATTCGATCTATGTTCCCTCGACCTCTTCCTCGTCCTCTATTAGGTCCATTCCTTGCCAACAACAGAGGACAATCCACTCTCCAATGGCCTTCCTCTTTACAATAGGAACATTGATTTATTCCAATATTCGGCGGGCCTCCTATACTTCTTCCTGACATCTGGCCTCTCTGGGTTGTACCTCGCACTACCCACCCTGAACTTTGTCCTCTACTAACTTGCTGTAATAATACTCTTATTTTTAAATCCTTAGTCTTTTTTTCTGATCTTTCCTTACTCTCATTTTCGCGATGCTCATAATATTGGGCCATACTAAGAATAACGGATGGTGCAGCAGTAGTCCACGTGCTTTCAGCTGATTGGAGACGGGACATAATTTCCGGGAGCAAATTCGTAACAAATCTATTCACAAACAATCGAATTCCCCCCTCTGTAGAGAGGTCCTGGCCACTGAAATCTATGAACACCTTCTCAAACCGGGTAAAGAAATCGGAAACACTTTCGTCCTTTTTCTGTTTACACGCTGTCAATTTATCCCAATCTACCTTCCTCGGAGGGAGAAGAGTCTGCATGTATGTAACAATTTTTTCTGGTACCGCTAATATTTCATCCCGTGGCTTTTCTCCTGGCTTTCGTTTCTTATCCCAATTCTTTAATTGATCCCATGTTCCTCCTAACTCAGGAACATGGTCTGTATCATGTATTTGTCTCCAAATATCCACCGGAATCAGGAGACCAAAAAATAGCTCGATAACAGCTATAGTCATAATGGCCGAATTGGCGGCTTCCGTCAATTCTTTATAATAAGCTGTAGGATTTTTACGGAGGTCAGGGAGCTGGGCTTTTAACGTAAGAACCTCACTTAGTTTCCAAGGGGTGTAAACCCATTGTTCCTGAAGTCTAGCGTCCTCTCGTGCTCTAGTAACATTGCCCGCATTATCTTTTATTTCAGGTAATTCCGGGAAGAAAAGAGGATGCACCTCTCTCATGGGGTGCTGCGCCCCCCATTCAGCACTCTTTCGGTGCATCCGTTCCCTATAATGCAAAAGGGTGGTTACATTCTGATACACTTCCTCGATTTGGAGATGGAATTTATGAGCATGATCCCTGATGTCACGCAGTATTTGAGGAGGTAAACCCTCCTCAAAACACTGTTCCCATAATGAAATCAATCGGATCGCCATGCTTTCTAAAGCCAGTTGCTGCGCAACGGGTTCGAATTCCTTCATAGTACTCCAAATATCTTCCAAAGTATAAATAGGTTCCGCATCCACTGGGATGCCTGAATTATAATAGCTCTCCTCTCCTCTTGTCCCAACAGCGACCGAGTGAAAGCTCGCTGATCACCTGAGTCAGTCAACGGTCGCTTGGGCGTGGCACCCAGACTAATGGTATTTCGGAGATCTAAAGTAGTCTGAGTCGGAGGGGAGAGAAATACAGGGTGCAAGGGAGAAGGGACAGCCGCGTCCGGCTGAAGGGATATTAGGGGTGAGGTAGTTGGTCAAAGAGAGGGAGGGGAAAACGGAACGTCATGTCCCGATCTACCAACGGGGGCCATGGCGACCACCCCGGTCTGTGGTTTGGCGGCCCAGACAGCTCCCGTTTGATCAACTCGCACCACCGGCACGGTCGGATACAAGCCTTGAGGGGCATAAAGAGGAGGTGGTCGGGCTTCCAACAATTCTTCCAATTCATCTCCTGTCTCTGGTCTAGCCACATAGCTTTTGTCGGTCTCTAACCGAAACTGCCTATCCATCCGTTCAATATTTGTCTCCACCTTTTCCTTATCATACGCTACTGCTTTCTGAGTGACTGTCTGACCTGACTTCACTCTCCCCAGCTTCTCTTCTCGAATTCGTCGTCTTTTTGCTTCCTTCAACCATAGGTTCAAGGAATCAAACATCGACTGACGGCTTTTCTTCATAAATAATTTATTCTGAATATAATTAATCTTCTTTTCATCAAAAGACCCCGTAAGAGGCCATTGTAAATCCAAATTATCCTTTGTGTATTTATTCCAAAGGGTATTAAACAAAATCGGTTGTAAACCATGTTTGACATACATATCAAAACTGGGGATGCCCTCGGGAGGGGCAGGCTGTCTTTCTTCCAGCCGTGTGCCTCTCCGACAGCAGCACCCAAAACATATTTTGCTAAAGCAAGGCATTATGATAATACTTGTACGTTACAAAATCTTACAACTCACACACACTTGGACGCGTCCTTCGCAGCATTCACTCACACACTTATTCATCCAATGGTCGCGATAAAGTGCTGTAAAACAGTGCAAGACAAAAACCTCTCAAAACCTATTCCATGCAAATGACGTCTTCAAATACGAACAGAGCCCGTCGACTCCTGTTCGGGGAATCGATTCAACAGAATTCCAGACCCACAAAATCTCATCAAAAGGAACCAGTCGTCAGACTGCTCTGAGAGCACCCGTTAGGCGAACCACGAACTCTCTCACAGGCCATCCCATGGTCCTGTTCTGGTTGGGCCGGGCATCTGGACACGTCTTCAGAACCCTAGCTTACCCAGTTGCTCCCAGGGCTTTCCCGGAGAGAATTCGGCCGAGCGAGCAACACCGTACTCCGTTAAGGCATCAGATGTAGTCTCAATTATTCACCAAACAAGTCTGTGGGGTCTCTACCCGCGCAGCCCCTTCGCCGCAACGGTAGATCCCCAGATTCCCTTCCCGTGGTCCGGCTTCCCCGGCCACCTTCAAACAAAAACAGTTAACTGTTATCCAACACAGGAACACTCCCTCTGAGTGATCCCTATCCAATCACAAATATCACTTACCTGGTGCACTCAGGTCGATTGCGAATTCTCCACTGCCGACACCTAAACAGACCGACACAGTCTGTTCTTCTCTCGGGTTAGGCCCGTAGATCTCCTGCGTAGGGTCTTCAATAGCTGGGAGGGATACTGGGCTTGAGTGTGGAGCGGCTTGTTTTCATACCACAAACGGGTGTCTCGAATCAGGATCCTCTTTCCGTCCACCCACTCAGCCAGAACTCCTCCTTGTCCCGTTACCCCTGTTTACAGGAGGGGACGACCCTATCGCAGAGTCCCTGCGGAGTCGCCAACTGAAGGATTCAAAATTAATCTACCAGGATATACTTACCAATAGCCCGTATACCTTTACTCGTAATAATAATTCAGTCGGCAATAGAGAAGGTTCAATCGTTTATTCAGTAAAATACAAGCCCTGACAGGGGAGCCTCAGTCTACACGACCCTTGGAGGTGCGCAGAGGAGACTGATTACATGTTCAAAATGCAAAGCATATATACTTTTCATGCGTTCAAGATGACACCCTGCAAGGAAAGATACAACTTGTCGGTATGCCAAGAGGAATACCCATATAAGGCACAATTGGTTTTGCTAGTAGTTCAGGCCTAACCTATTCCGGGGGCAGGTCAGCAAGGTGCCTCCCTATCTATCTGCAGCCCAGGGAGTACAGGAACGGGCTCTACTAGAATGTGCACATCCCACAAGAAAGGCAGATGTGACCTTGGGTTTCCCTAAGCTACCAGCTAGCAACTATAATAGGCAGCTTAGCTGCCTTCGTGGTTTCGAGCAGAAAGCGTAATCACGTGATTTCAGAGAAACAGCACTTGCACACAGAGAAACGAAACAAAATCTGTCCGTCCATATCAATAGGAATGAACAAGTCAAAAGTGAATCATTAGTTAGTAGGTGATCACATAGTGAAACATAATCATATGATAATATAATCATGGAGCATATTGGATATACTAGGTCAATCATATGTGTTATTAAATTTCAATCCCAACAAATCCTAGGAATGTTTTTACTTATAATCAATGGGAACATTGTCCAACACTGCCAAAAGGCAGTTCAAAAACATTTTATGAGAAATTCCCATACTTCTCAGGGTTTAACAACACAGATCCAGAAACATTTTATTTTAAAATGTTAAATAAGACAGGAATGAAAAACACGTTGACAAATACTGAATTGATTTATTCTGAAAATGTTATGAAAAAATGTCTACATTTGGTTTTGAATTTTGGAAAAACAACATTGAGACAAAAACCATCTGGGATACAAAAGATTGACAGGTACAACGTCTAGAAGCATTATTCAGAGCCTGCATGATCCCAGAACAAATAATATTCCTGAAAGACACCATTCAACAAACAACCTGTCTTGGCTTAGCCAAGATAAAAGACTTAAACAAACCGTCTATTCCAAAGCCCATACCTGATAGTAATAGCACTACAGGTGTGGAGATGGACGTATCCCATATTTTACACCAAAACAGAACAAATCCTGATTTGCTAATGTTACAACATGGCCAGTCCCAATTACGTTCTATTGTACAGCTAGGCTGGACGTTGCAAAACCTCCGTTCAGGCTACGTGCCATAGCGTCTAATAAACACAACGTCATTATTTTCTATCTTTAACCTTACAGATAAACAAATCTCGTTGGCACAAAGAGGAGCAGACTATACGGTGCTAAGCATTGAAAAACTTGAAAAATTACCATTGACAATGTCGAAACGACCTGTCATTGAATGGATAATACATGGTACAATTACAATTCAGAAAACGACTTTTCAGTTTCAATATTGCCAAAAATATATACCAGCAGGCCAGTATGAAAGGTTAGGTAAAGGATACATCAAATCAACCTGGAATTTACCTTATACACATAGATGTTATATTGAAGGAAAAAAAAGAGGTATTTCTTAGTGGCAACAACTGTAAAAAATCACTAAGCGGTACACTTCTGTGTCAAGGTATTAACTTGCATGGAGCCTGTGAAGGTTCATCAAATAACCTTTCATGTCACCTGCACGGCACCCCTGCAACACAGATAGAGCCTTTTTTCAGACAGCTTTCCAACGGCAGCTACATTATAATAAGTGACCACAGCTGTTGTGGCATGGTGCCAGGAATAGCCTATCTCGTGAGCGTTACTTCCAGGGTCATTTGCTGTATGCAAGTATTGTATCCAAACAGCAAACCAGACATGGAGGCAGCAATATGGCCTTCTCTGTATATCTCTTCTATTCGAATTGATACTTTAAGCAGAATGAAGTCTATTCTTTTACAGACAACTGTGCCTTTAACCTCGTCCAAAGAGACGTATGATCTGCAAGTTGCAAGGACAGCGGCAGAGATACATACACTATTATCGACAAATTGCCCCGTGCATTTCGTAGAAATGTTAGGTCAAATCTTAAACATGTCACATACCAGTGGCATCGCACATGTATTTAAGACAATTTTTTCGGGACTATTAGCACCCTTTGAAGCAGTTCTGAAAATCTTCCCGAATTTTGTGCATTCTGTGTTCGGCGGCCTGCCTCTCATCTTGGGACTCGTAGCAGGAATTTTATTTGCGTTCCTTCTGCTCCGATATGGCAAGTCAAGTCACAGACAAAACCCAGGCAACAATGGGAGAAACGATCCTAGCGATGAAATAACGAGAAAGGATTACTAAAGTCCTCGGATTGGCAAAGCTAGGAGATCTGAATACTACCTGGTTTCTTTCATTCAGACCAATCTGGCAAGATTGCATCTTACCTGTTCTACGATGCCTGCTATGCGGAGAAGAATGCGTGTTGGACGTCTGTCTTACACTACCATCAGCAGTACCAAAGGATATCGACACTTTGCTTGGTTCGGTAACGGCTCATGCAACGTGTTGTCCCCAGCGGCTACCTATTCTGATGACGGCATTCGTTGAGACCTCACCATTACAATTAGGTCGCGGTGAGGTACGAGATGAAAGCGGCACACAGGTACAACCTTCTGTGAACATTGCTGATCCAGACATCGATGATGGCAATGATTCTCACATTGGCACTATTTCTACTTTTTCAGATTTCGTCCAACTTTCACCTAGTGTTGTAGATGAATTCTTTGCCAGCCTATCTGAAATAATGTTCACCCCTAACAACGAGAATAACTTTTGAAAATATGAGCACGCAGCGTTCCCTGAACTCTGAATTCGGCCTTCAGTTTTTTGATAAACAACACTTCTGAAAACATTTGAACTATTTTTCTTCCCTGCAAGCGAAATTATTTTTTCCCGTTCCCAAAATATTTACCTTTTCTGGCATATGATACTCCGCTTGAAGTAGAACTATTCTTAGAGAACAGAATTTCTATTTTAGAATCTCTAGAGGCAATATTTTGACTTAGCCTCTAGCACATGTACAGCCCTGAATAAATATGTGATGAAATGGTCTTCGACCTTCTCTTCTGTATTAAGAGCCATTTCATAAATGTAATTTTCGCAATTCATTCAGCCAACGTACTATATTTGCATTATCTGAATGATACCACTGCTTGAAAACGTACAGTATAATAAGCATTTTTCGAGTACATACCATTTCAAATGCATTTTAAGTATTTTGGGGTGGGTTGGAAAACACATGCATCGTTATATGTTTTGTATTGCTTAGTATTTAGCAATGATGGACATTATACGTAGAGTGGGTGTTGTGAACGTATCTAGGACCCTATTTAAATATTCCAGAATCATGCCCTTATGTGGTTATAACAAATCATATCCTTATAAAGGCATAAGAATCATATCCATATTTAGTCATTGCCAATGCAGTCCAAATACGGCAAGGCTACTCCCATAGACTCCTAGAAAGTACAACACGTTCTTTAAACAAACCAAGCCTCCAGCAGCCCGGGAATTCCCCCTGCTTTTGTTTTGATTTGTCCAAGAACTCCTGGAGTCTTGAAAGAACTGCAAGTTCTTAGTTACGTCTTATGTCCAACCTTACGTCAAACTCAGCACCTTCCAGGTATAAATATACCAGCATCTGCCTTAGCAAACACACGGTGGTTTGGAGCAGATCGGCTATCTACTTACCCGAAGCCCAGCTGTAACGAGAGCCAAAGGAAGCCGACCCTCCCACTGACGCACTGAGAGAGACGCAGTCTTTTCTCCTGCCGAGAAATCCAGCTCCAGTGTTTCCAGTCACCCTTGCGGGTTGCTGGGAGATCGAGTCCTGAGAAAGAGATACAAGACCTCCTTCATTCTATAACCAAGGTACAGAGCTGATTAGATCCTTAGAGAATTCTTGATTCAGATTCTTGGCAAAAACTATCTTAACTTAAACTGCAACTCACTTACTCCTTCCCACGTACTAGGCTTAGGTTAGGTACACCGGGGTAGGCTTATTTTAGGAACACCAGTTGAGTACGTTTAGTCAACTTTTATCATTGTACGTATTTTATCCGTTTTAAGTATCTTATGGCTTGAAACCATATAAATGCTTTTACAGTATTATTTCATAATACTCCTTTTACTGTACGCACTTTACTTTATGACAAGTATTGCAATTGTGGCAATTCACTTCTCTTGCATGAGAAAGAAGACTGCTCAATAAATAACCACTTTTATTGAAAACGCCCGTCTCTCTATTTCTCTGCACTCCTGGTGAAACTAAGCATGAACGATTGACTGAGTGAAATAGCTGTCTATTGTTTCCGCGACTCTGGAGATATACTCCTTATTCTATGGGGGAGCAAAGTTGTCATGTTTATGCAGTTGTCAGAAACTAATCCCTTCTTGTCTATTCAGGAAAGTTAACACCTTCTTGTTTACTCGAGAAAGTTTCTAGTGACCTCTGAGCTAGCTGGCATTTATAATTAAGTCTAACATATTCAGTAGAGACCTAGTCGACCCCAGTCCTACGTCTAAACTATCGTTTATGTTTTTCCAATGCGCAGAGCCTATTGGGAATATAGGAACTACACTACAGTAGGTGTGATTTGCGTCCTACCCTACCATGCAAGATGTCTCTAACGGTATTGATTGTGGCTCTTGGCTTTTCCTGGCGTAGACTGCAGATCTGTGTGTTTCAGCTATGCAATGGTCTACTGTGCATTCGGGGTACTAGTTATGGGATCCGGGTCCATGCCCTTAAGGGCTTCCAACATGATATCCCACTCCATGGAAATCTGGTTTTTCCGCAATCCCGAGCCTCTTATTGGCGTATTGCAGCACTCTGAGCCCCACCCCAATGCAACATTTCACTATGCCATGTGTAGGTAGCAGGGGTTTTGCTGACTTCCATCTCATAGTTATTGACCGCTTGGCTATGATTAGGGCAAGGTCTAGTAATCAGAGCTGGACTTTCTGCGGGGAGGAGCCTTTACGGAGGCCTCACAGGCACTCTGCTACCGAGTCCTCAATGTGTAGGTGTGTGGCTGCCTCTATGTAATGTTAGACCACCCCCCACAATCCTCTTAGGCGAGGGCATGCCCATAACATATGGGCTAAGTCTGCTTCCCCAAGCTGGCAATGAGGGCAGTGATGTTGCGTATTTGGGGAAATCCGCTGCCTGCGGCGTGGCATAAGGTAGGCCCTATGGATAACGATACATTGTATAAATTAGAATTTTGCTTTTTGGGTCACTTTTTTAGGATATTCCTGTATGTCAGACCACTCCCTGTTGGATATCTCCCACCCTACATCCTCCATCCATTTGGCTCGCAGTTCGGCGAGTGGCGCCACGGTGTGCGCCCGGACTCCTACATATGTCCATTTGATGAGGTGACGCCCCCTCCCCATGTAGGATAAGTTTTTGACTATATTGTTTGTTGGGGGTTCAAATCTCTGAGGGGCACAGTGTTTCCTTACATATTGCAATACCACAGGGTTTATCGGGTATAAGTGGCTTGGCACCCCTGTTTCCCATACAAAATTCTCATTAAAATGCTGCCCCTACCGTGTCGACCCCTTCATCGGACCAGGCCCCAATCCTGCGCCTCGTAAGCCTACTGCTAAGAATTGGGATCCCTAATAGAGGAATGTTTCCTGCATATGTGGGGCAACGGGACGTGTATTGCAGTGCTTTCTTCCAGCACAGTAGTGCTATGTGCAGCAGGGGCGGCGATTTCGGGGGGAGTTTACACTGTGGTAGTAATAATGTGTGCAGGGTTCCCTGGTCGATATCTTACGCAGTATATCCAATCTCTTGCAGGTTACGGCCTGCAGTCCAGTAGGACAGCCATTGTAGTTGGCTCGCATAATAATATGCCTGGAAGTCCGACACCCCCAACCCCCCTCTGTTTGTCTCTAGCTGCAATTTTTTTAAGGGCCACCCTTTGCCATTCGGCCCCCATATAAGCTCCAGGAGTAGGCATCTAGGATGCAGAAAATAGCAGAAGGTATTATAATCGGGAGGTTGTTAAAGTTATATTAGAGCCGGACGAGTACCACCATCTTTGACACTGCCACACGGCTTATTGCTGAGAGAGGCAACCTTCGAGCTTATCGCCCTGTTCGCCCTATTAAGGTTGCCCTCCAGCATGTCTGCATGGGACCGGTATATGTGTATGCCAAGACACTTGAAAGTGTGGTGCGCTACTGGCAAAGAGTACGGCTCAAAGCTAACTAAATTTGTGGCGGGCATGTTCTCGGAAAAAGAAGGCGGGCATGTTCTCGGAAAAAGAAGACATTTGATTTTGCTTCAATAATGGCAAGGCCCGATATGCGGGCGAACCAGGAGAAAATTCTGGGGATGGGGTCCAGCACACCATGAGGTCCTGTGCATAGATAATTTTGTCATCCACATAGACAGATAACAGGTGTGTTGAGTTTGTAAGCGGTATCCCAAGTTGGCTAGCCTCCTGGCATAGCCGAAGTGCCAGTGGTTCCAGGGCGAGTACAAATACCAGTGGGGACAAGGGGCACCCCTTGCGTGTGCCCCATGCGTACCGGGTACTTTCGCGATATGTGTCCACCTGTAGGGACTCTCGCGGTGGGGGCCTCGTATAGTAAATGCAGCCACTGGAGGTACTCGGGAGGTAAGCCACATTTTTCTATGGCCTTAAACATGTATTTCCACTAGAGTGTATCGAACGCTTGTCAAAAATCTAGTGGGATGCAACCGGCATTTAGATAATGTTCGGGGGTAGTTGCCTTTATGTGGTGCAGTCTCCTAATGTTTAAGGACATGCTGTGTGCTGGTATGAATCCACATTGATCTATATGTATGAGCTTATTTAAATAGGGAAGGAACCTGTTCACCAAAATTTTACTTAGTATTTTGTACTCTGTCGCCAAAAGTGATAGTGGGGGGTACTGCGACATGTCCAATGCATCCATCCCCGGCTTAGGAAGTGAAACTACTAAAGCCTCTGTTGTAGTAGGGGGGAGGTGACCCAGTGCTAGCGACCTGCTGTAAAGATCCTCCAGTTGGTGAATTAAGGCCTCAGTGTAGGTATCAAAAAACTCCACTGGTAGACAGTCCAACCCTGGTGCCTTGTTCTGTGTGAGCCCTCTGATAGCAGCTTTTATTTCGGCTCTTGTGATAGGGCCTGCTAGAGTTTCTAATGCTTCTGCAGTGAGCTGGAGGTAGGGTAGGTCAGCTAAGAATGCGTCTACGAGGGTGGTGTCCATTGGGGTTGGTTCGCCATAGAGTGTGGCGTAATATGTACAGAAGGCATCTTTTATGTTCTGCCGAGTATGTACTGTTTCTCCCCCTGGATATATAAGTTACCCAGCACAATGTGTGACCCATCTAGTGTCCCATGGAGGAATATGTACCTACCCTGTGCATCTATACGCCTTTCTAGTTCCACAAACGGGACCCCATACCTGATACCGATCGTCACTCCCCTGGCAAAGGCAGAGTAATTAGTAGATAATACCTGCCCCCTCCATTTCTTATGCATTTTCACCGCTTCTGGCTCTGTAAGGTGTGATTCCTGCAGGAACACTATCTGTGCCTTGCGCCTAATCAATTGTGCATGTACCTTATTTCGTTTCTGCACTGAGCGTAGACTCTGAACATTCCAGGTGACTAAGTTATGTGAGCCAAGCATGTGTGGTTCGTGGTAATGATGGTGCGTGTGCCCCGAGTATGAAGTGAGTGCCACGATTTAGGGCATGTCATAAGTTGTGTGCCAGAACCCCATAACTCCCTCTGAACTACAAATACTAGGCCCAGCCGGTGAACTATGCCAGTCCAAACTAAAAACACAACATGAGAAACTTTGCTGCATTTACATGGTGCATACGCAATTAGGGGGTTGTCGTTCACGCCATCCATGGTGTGATTTCTAAACATATGAGCTCAGCTGGGCCCGGGACTAATATTAATACTGTTACATTACCATTTGAACATTTGAACCACATAAAAGGATATGACCTCTATCCATTTCTCTACGTCTTCTGGGCTTTCAAAAATGTAATTCTTTTGGTCATGAATAATTTTCAGGTGGGCAGGGTATAAGAGCGCATATTTTAGGTCCATAGCCCTTAGTTTCTTTTTATCTGTCTGAAAAGAGGATCTTTAACATTGAACCATGAGGGTGTAGTCGAGATACAGTGATATCCGGCAATTTTCAAATTGTATCTGGGACCGCTCCCTTGCTTTCTGAAGCAGTACATCTCGATCCCTTTAGTTTAGGATCCTGGCTATCAGCGGTCTCGGGGAGCGCCCACCTTAGGCCTCCCAGTGGTAACTCTGTGGGCCCTTTCCACACAAAAGAAGTCTGATAGTCCATCAGGGGCAACATGGTCACTGAACCATTCTTCCATAAAGTCGGCAGTGTTGGGGTCCTCATTGCATTCCGGGAGCCCAATGGGGTGCATGCTGTTTCACCTCTGCATCTTCAACTCTGTCTTGCAGGCCAGTGACTTGTCTTTGAAGTAGCTGAATTTGCGGCATGTGCTCCTTGTGTTGAGGTAGGATCTCTACCAGTACCAGGCTATTGGCCTTCACTGTGGTTGCCAGCTTGGTGTGATCAGCCTTGAGTAGGGTAAAGCCGGTTGTGAGCAAGCCAATCTGCTGCTCTATAACTTTTCTGGACTCCCTGACCTCTTGTATTATTAAATCTAGCTTGTCCTGGGGTGTCTCTTTGTTTGTGGGCAGTATACAGGTGAGTGAGGGTGGGAATGTAGAATGTTCCGGCTCTTCTGTATGCTGCGTATTATTGCCGGTTGCCTCCGATAATTTATCTTTGGGTCTCCCCATGATTCTTGGCGGGCTCCTCCTTTGAACCTACTGCTGGCGGAAGGTTAACAATGCGGCTGCTAGTCGTTTTGTGCGCATGTTGTGCCGTCCAGGTTGACTACGGCAGCGTTGGTACCCAGACTGCTTGTAAGCTATAATGCACAGGCCTTCTCTATGTGGCCTTGTGTCTCGTATGGGCCATAAGCGTGGTGTGCGGTAAGTAGCCGGAGCCCATACACTCCCCTCCACAGCCAGGTGTGGTTTTACACTCTACTGAACTGTTCCTTGTTTAAGGCACGCTATGTCCAAGTTGTAGTAGGGCTGCCAACAGGACACAGATTGGGTTCTGCTCATGGTGATCTCTTCGTTACTGCATATATCCTGTGGTAGTCCTCTGTGGACCATCAGCTCTCTCACTGCTTAGCCCCAGGTTTATCTCTTCCTTGCAGCCGCTGGTTTTGGCAAGTACGTACTCCAATGGGGCCTGGGCTGCAGAAGATGTCTTTGGCCCAGGGCAGATTCGTCCAGGGGTAGCGCTGTACCGGCCGGCGCTACCCGGCGCTCTCTCGGCTCACACAGAGGCCCAGGATTCAGCCATACAGTTCATTCAGGCCACGCCGGTAAGGAAGGGGGGCAGGCAGGAAGTGTGGAGATATAGTGGATTGTGCCCCCCCAGTCGCTCTCACCTATGGAGCCGCTCAGATCGGTGGAAGTCCGAGTCTGCACGTCTGAGCTGGGGGAAGCCCAGGCCCAGTTGGGTGGCACACAGGGCCTCCAGCAGCAGTAATGCAGATCCGACTGCATGCCGGCACGATCCAACACGGTAACCCCACTCGATCCCCGGCAGTCACCTCGTAAGTATCCCAGCCCCTGAGGGGGCTCTGGCCACTCGCCGGAACACTCAGATGAAAGGGGCCGCCTATGCAGTTACTCCCAGGGTTCACGGCAAACCGGCGCAGGGGCCCCGGTCTTCAGCGCTTTCGCCTGGCCGCACCCGCAGGCAGCGTTAAAGCGGTGGGGGCATCAGGGAGCCGTCCGCCTCCCTCAAAGCTCATGGCAGGACCTCAGCGTCCCATCGGAAGGCCCCGCTCAGCTTTCCACTGCATCCAGCCTCACCTGCCTGGCAGGGGACATTCACTGCACGGGCCCTGCTTCAGTTTTCTCTCTGCACAATGGTGGTGCCAGCCGTCCAGTGAGCCAGTGGGTGTGCCCTGGTCTCTACACGGCACCAACTTGCCAGACAGACTTCGATGAGTAGCGGCTCTCAGCAATGTTGCAGGATTGTGTTGCCCGGGCTCCGGAACTCCACTAAGCTGTGTCCGCCATGATCGGTGGTTAGCCATGCCCCCTGCTTTGTTGCCACTTATGTGATGCTTTCAAGGTCTGATATGTGTGCATGTGTGTGGGTGTGCTGCTGAATGCATTTTTTTTTATTTTTTACAATACAAAGGTGGATGGGTCGCATCCCTATTTCTCTTCCACCAGCTTGCCCTATCTACTGAAGAATTATGCTTTGCTGTTTAGCAAATTATTTTTGCTGTTTTATTTAGCTGGCAGCTTCATAAAACATGCTGGCAGCTTCTAAGCACCAGGAGCAAAGACAGAGGTGAAACTAAGGACCTCATTAGAGTTTGGCGGAGTGAGAGCTTCTGCCTCACCAAACTACTCATTCCCCCACTCTATTTAGAGTTGGCCAAAGGGCTCTGTTTAAACAGGTGGCCTTTAAGGCCTTGACCATCTTTTTTAAAGACTTCCACAAGGTTGGTGCTGAGTACCTTATTAAATGAGTCAACCATTACTCTACATCCAGACCCTTGCGGTCCTCAAACATTAATTTGGCCACTGTGCCCAAAACACCCCTTGCTCGTACAGACGGTAGATCTTTTGGCCTTCTGGGCGCAAAATTATTGAACAGCCTGCCAGAGACCCTGAGGCTTGACCCAAACTTACTTTCTTTTAGAAAGAGCTTAAAGACATGGCTGTTCAGGAAATAACTGGTTTCTTTCACTCCTCTCTTATCACTGCTTAAGCGTCAGGACACCCTTGTTTGAGTAGCAGTGCACTTTATTAAATACCCGTTTTCATTTAATTTCATTGGTTCTGCCAAGGGGCCACCAAGTGAAGATGATGGTCGTCCCACCCAAATGAGTGCTGGGCTGCCAAAGATGTTTTTCCCTTCCTAAGGCCTGGAGGACACAGGCAGGTAAAAAGCGTTGTGCCCCACATCCAGGAAGAAATGTCAGACATTTTGTATTTAGAAAACAAGTTCCTGCTTTAAGAGTTTATTTTCTCAATGCAAAGAAGTTTGCTGAGTGGGTACATACAAATGATGCCCACTCAGCAACACTGCAATGTTCTGAAGGGGTACCACTGCCACTGATGCCCTTACAGCCCAGAAATCGCAGACAGGCTGGTGGGATCTATAAATAGGTAGGATGTTTTTCCTGTCTGAGTGCTAGAGGCCATGGACCTATCCCCCTGGCAGATCTGCTGACTGTCCACCAAGTTCTAAATATCCCTCTAAGCATGGTCCAAAGAATTACAGGAGGCAGAGTATTTGACATATCAGGGGTGTCTGGTAGTCTTTATGTATCACCAACATCTATGCATGATCTTGAATATCTATTAAACTATTGGCTGTGTGCAATAGAATCAGTTCAAGAGCAAAGACAGAGCTGGTTAATGCAGGAAATTGCACAGAATAGTTGGGGTGGGTGATTTGCTCAAAAACAGTACATTGGCAAGTGTGAGCATTATTTCACATCCCCTAGAGCGATTTCAATCACTAGGAGGACAACTAGCAAGATTCTCCAATGCAGGCAATAGCGGGCAGTTGCAAAATACAAAATAGCGGGCAGTCGCAAAATACAAAATCTACTTGAGAGCCAGCAAAATCAACTCGAGAATCTGAGTGCTCTGACACACTATCATTCCGGCGGATTTTTCATCATGGTACGAGCTCCCAGTGCTAAATCACAGGGCGTCGTGCTTATTTCCCACCTTCACAGAATTCTATGGAATCTTGCTGAGGTTTTTTGTAACTCTGCAGATTTCCACAGAGTAAAACTCCGCAAGTTCCACCGAACCATACAGAATAGATGGGTAGTGTCATTCTACCCATGCACCTCACACAGATCCACACCCCCCTCTCTGTTACTAATATGTAATTGTATTGCAAGGGCAAAAACAGAGGTGGAGAGCTATTAGAGTCTTTGAGGTTACAGCAGGTAGACAAATGGTTAAACTAGGTGGGATACCTCTACCCTGATGTGGGATATTTAATGGGTAACATAATTAGCTATGAACTTCTCATGAGTTCCCCAACTCAGTAGGAAGCCTAACAAGTGGAAATTGTATTTTTAACACACCAACACCAATTTATGTATGTTTTGCATTTGTGTCTAATCATATTATTGTGATAGATTTTCTCTGGTGAAATCTGTCAGGAGCAAATTTGATAATGTGGTAATTGATGTCAACTCAGAATTGAGGTCGTTGTGCAAACATTCATCTGTGCCTGGATCTGAATTTAAAACACTACCTTGAGCCTTGGTCTAGGTACATTTTGTAAAATTTATACAAGGAAAAGTTAGGTTTGTAACTAGAGATTTGAGTAGCTCTGTTTTGCAATTATTATTGACTCTCAGCTCTGTAGGGTTAGAGTATAGTGTAATGTGTTGTAGTTAAATTTATACCTTCCTTCATTCTCCTAAGAAGGCATTAAAGTATATTTGCAGGTGTGCTACTCTGTGGAGCGCCATAGATGAACAGTACGTATTTATTGTGTGGCCTACGTGGGGACTTTTTTATGTCATGGCTGAGGACCACATGCTCTTAATAGGTTTTATTGCTATGCCTTTGCATGAATTTCAAGAGAAAATGAGTGATACATATGTTGCTTATTGATAGAAGTGTGTGACTGCAGTTTCTCCTATTTTTGAAGTGTTTTGGTGTGTAAATATCAGAAACTGCTGAAACTATTTCAGACATAAGGCTCCCTGTTTTACGTTTTTACTGATTTTTAACAGATAAATACGGAAAGAAAACCTTTCATTTTCCTGTCTGTATTTATTTTTAAATGTGGATAAAAACGGAAATTGGATTCTTTTTTTAAAGATTCTAAATGCTGTCAGTCATGACTGCTAGGCCATGTGGGTTGTCAGGTAAGGGGTTAAAAAAATGAATGAATTTTGGTAAAGAGGCTTAAACGGTAGTAGATATCACCAACCTTAATACTAAAATGTTCACGATTTCATATAAGTCCATTGATTTATCAACTGTGGGTGTTCCTATCATTGGACCCTATCAGGCTTTTTATCAGGAATGGACATTTATCAGTTACATAAATGCAAAAATGTGGAAATATATTTGTTTGAACTTCATTTATTCACACAACCCAAAACAAATATGAATAAATACAGATAACGTTATCAAAAATAATAAAAATGGCTAAATACTGATGGCATTGAATGACTTTTATTTTTGCATAATTACTTAAAATCTTTGCAAAATTGCAGTGCATTATCCAGAATTACAATAAAAAACGTATCTCACGACATTATAAAACATTTGTCTTAACATGTATAAAAATGTAAGACTATCGTTTGATTAGTAGTACCAGACCATATCTAAAATGTGGCCTTGTTCTTATATTCACTGTTAGTTGTTGTTTTTTTTAATTAAATTTTAAATATTAGCAAAGGTTCGTATTCCCTGACTTTTCGTACAAAATTAATTTTTTTGTTCATAACGGGGCACAGTTGCCACCCATGTCTTTCCTCTGTGTTGTGTCCGAGTAGGGCCATTTGTGTCATGTTTATATATTTGCCAAATTTCGCCAGATCTGAACACTTCATATTTGACTGAAGCAGTGCCTCTGCATCGGTGCATCTTCTGGTCCCATGGCTCAGGAACATTTTTTTTTTTTTGGATAAATCTTTTTATTGAGTCAAAGACCAAACAGTGGCCAAATAGTCGCAAAGGAGGGTCAGAAAGGCGCACAAAAGATCATACAGGGTGCACATTAGTACAGCAATGTCATGGCAGAAAACAGCAATACAGTAAATCTCTTATACCTCTTCCTCAAGTACCGACTGTCGAGGCTGAGGGGGTTCACAGATGTTACCTCTATAGTCATTTAATTTGTCCCACACCTCCCCCCACTTTTTGGGGCACCCCCGGGCCACATACGCCGTTCTTTCTTGGAGTATGCACCAGTCCATGTCCCGTTTCCATTCTGTGAGTCCTGGGGGCAGGACTGCCCCCCAGTGCCTTGCAATGTTGCGCTTAGCTACCACTTGACCAAGTGTTACCCAGAGACTCCCCCTTGCTGGTAGGTCTGTTGGCTCCCAAATGTTCACAATGCAACGTTTCGCCTCAGGGCGCAACTCTACCCCCCAAACTTCCTGCATGCACCGTACCACTTTTTTCCAATATATCTGCAGTATCGGGCATTCCCAGACCATGTGTAAAAAATAACCCACCATCCCGCACCCCCGTTTACAGCCATCCTCCTCACTCCTACCCATTCTTTTCAACCTGGTGCTAGAAATATACACTCTGTGCAGAATTTTCAGTTGGATGAGCCGCAGTCTGGACGAGATAGCCACTTTCTTAGGGGCGGCCAGCACACACTTCCACTCCTCCTCATTGATTTCAAGGCCATCTGCCTCCCACCTCCCTTTAAGGCCCAGGAGCAAATCAGGGAGATTGTTGATCAGTTTTTTGTAGGTGAGAGAGATTGTGTGTTCCTGAATGTGACCATCTAGCAGCCTATCCTCCAGGGGTGAGGCTTGTGGGGGCATTGTACCATGTGGGATGTTCTTTTGAATGGAGTGTCTGACTTGCAGGTACCTGAAATACTAATTGTTCGCTAGGTCAAATGTGTTTTGTAAGGATGTGAAGGATTTAACCCTGCCAGAGTCCTAGAAATCTTTGACCTGAGAAATACCAATGAGGTCCCAGTTCCGGAACCCCTTAGTGCGGCCTAGGAGGCCCAGCTGCTCGGAAGCCCAGAGTGGGGTGGCCATGGTGAGAGTGTTGAGCCAGCCCATCTTCTGTTGGACAATGTGCCACAATTGCACCGAGTGAAGAGTCGGCCCTGTAAGTTCGTATCAGGCGGGCCTTGAGTAAAGTGCTGCTTCAAAGTTCCCCCCTGGGAGGATCCACCAGTCCATTCCGCACCCAGGATCGTTGCCATCACAATATGTGCCTTGGGTAATAGCCGAGAGGTGTGCAGCCCAGTAATACCTGCGGATAGCAGGTAGAGCAATCCCTCCGTCGTACCACCCAAGAGTCAGTTTCTTCAAGGCTATCCGGGGAGTACCAGACCACAGAAGGTCTCTCTGCGCCACCTCAACAGCTGCGAAGCATGAAGATGGCACAAGATCGGGGTAGTATTGCAGGGCGTAGAGGAACCTGGGCAGCACCATCATTTTAAAAAGCGCCGCCCGGCCCAGCAGGGACAACGGGAGCTTTTGCCAGGTAGCGGAGTCACGCTTAAGCCGCTGAAGGGGTGGGAGGAAGTTCCTGTCGTACATGGCGGTTTTATCCTTGGAGACAAAGACGCCCAGATATGTGAAGCCCTCTGTGAACACCTTTATGGGACAGTCGTGAGGAAGCACAGGGGGGCTACAGTGGAGGACGTAGAGGAGTGACTTACTCCAGTTGATGCTGTATCCGGAGTTCCTACCAAAGTTAGTAAAGATGTCAAGCGCTACAATTAGTGACCTCCGGGGCCGTGAGAGGTAGAGGAGGATGTCGTCGGCATACAACGAGATCCTGTCCTCCCAGCTGTCTGCCCACCGAAGCCCTTTTAGGGAAACGTCCTGTCTAATCCAGGTGGCCAATGGCTTAAGGGATAGGGCAAACAATAGGGGCGAGAGCGGGCACCCTTGGCGTGTCCCCCTCTCGAGTGTAAAGGCCTTTGAGACTTTGTTATTTACGACCACCTGGGCCAGGGGCTCCGAATACAGGAGCTTTACCCAAGAGATAAAACTTGGGCCGAAACCCATCTTACGAAGGACCGCCATCATGTATGGCCATTCAAGGGTATCAAAAGCCATAGTGGCATCAAGCGACACCACTACCGCATCTTCACGTACCGTATGGCATCTCCCCATCACACCATTGAGTCGACGGAGGTTAAGTGCCGTGTTGTGGTGAGGCATAAATCCCGATTGGTCCGGATGGACCAGTTTGGTGAGGACCGGCTGAAGTCTGTTGGCCAAGACTTTCGCTAATATCTTGGGTTCTGCATTCAACAGGGAGATAGGCCTATATGAGGCACAAAATTCCCTGGGTTTCCCTTCTTTAGGAATTGCCACGATTGTGGCCAGATGTTGATCGTGGGGCAGTATCCCCTTGGATTTGCTTTCGTCGAACATTCGCTTAAGATAGGGGCTGATGGCATCAGGTTTGAGCTTGTAGAGCTCAATGGGAAGGCCGTTGGGCCCAAGCGCCTTACCGGGACAGAGATCTCTGATAGCTCGCTCCACCGCTGCGTGGTGAGCGGCGCCTCCAGGAGTTCGCGTTCTCCATCGGAGAGGGCCGGCATCCTGAGGTCAGCTAATAATTCAACTGAGTCTTTCTCCGGGCGATCAGACCCCCTGCTATACACTGTTTGGAAATGATGAGCAAATTCAGCGACAATGTCGTGCGGTTCAGTGACTGTGGTGCCCGCTGCTGTCTGGAGCTCGGCCACAACCTTACTTGCCTGTTGCTTTTTGTCAAGCCAAGCCAGAAGCTTACCAGCTTTATCTCCCTGATCGTATATCCTGCCCTCCCTAGCGGTGGCCATCTTTTTAGCTGCCTCTGTCACAAGGGTCTGGTACTCCGCGGTCTTGAGGGACAACCGATGGCACGCCCCAGGTGTGTCCTCTCTGCGCGCCACCTCCTCCAGCGTCCCAAGGTCGGCCTCAATCGTAGCCAACTGTGCCTCCCTGTCTTTGCGCCGGCCGGCAATTGCCGAGAGGGCCTCTCCTCTGAGGACCGTTTTAAAGGCTTCCCAGAGTGTCACAGCCGATTCCACCGACCTGTCATTACCTTTGAAATAATTGTCTATCGAGAGGGAAAGCGCCATTCGGAGGTCCTCATTCCGGAGATACCAAGCATTGATAGGCGCGATGCACCCCTCCCGTCTATTCCCGACGGTAAGGTGAGCTAAAACCAGGAACATTGTTTTTAACAGAATACGTCGATGCTGTAGTAATGCAGAACAGCAGAATAGTAGATTTTCCAATGATTCCTCCCTATAATTACAAAGCCTGATGGAAATGTAAACAAATAAAATACCAGACCTATTAATAAACAAGCATGGAATTGCACCGACTCTAGGGTGTTGCAGTGAAGTGTGACGAAAAACAGCTACACAAGCCAATACCAAGTAATCTATGGAGTGATCCATGTATACACAGATTGACCCACAAGAATGCAGGACTAGGAAAGTGTTCAGAGATTACTTGAGCTACCCTTGGGAGGTGCAAACTCTGTGAATCAGGCAGTAATAAAACCCGAGAGTACATCCTATCAACCCAAAAACAGCCTCTGTGGAAGGTAAAAGCCATATAAACTTCAAAGTACTACAGGGCTTACAGCACCCACAATACACTTACTTAAGGCACATTTACCTGGGATCAAGAAAGCGGATAGGCTTTAGGGTGCTGGGGCATTAATTAGAATAATGATGATAGAATATATCATTTTTTATTTCAGTTTCTCTTTAAATTGTGACTGATTTTATTATTGGTTTCAAAGTATTAACCCCTTCCGTGCGGCCGCGATACCCCCCGTGTGCGGCAGCCGCACGAACAGGGCGGGGCTGTGACGAACCCCAGCCATCATCAGCACACGAGCACCTTACATCCATCCACCTATCAGCCGTGGAACAAACTCAATTTGGAACTCTTGGAAGCGCAACTAACATCCAGTACAAATCTAGAAACCATCAATTATGTTGAAAATCTATATGAGTGGCTACAGGAAGCTTTTGACATCCTGATACCACTCAAAACCACACAACAGAACAAAAGAAAAAAGAAATAAAAGACATAAAACAACAAATTAGAAAGCTGCAACGTACCTGGCTCAAAACAAATGTCCAACAAGACAAACTTCACCTACAGAAGATTAACAGATTATACAAGTCGGCTATCAAAAAAGCTAACAAAAGGTACTATTCAGACAAAATTCAAAATGCTAAATGTGCAAATAAAGAATTCTATAAAATAGTCAATGAATTTCGCAAACCAAATTGCCTAGAAGCAACTCATCCTGTTACTCAAGATTTCACAGACAAACTGGCAAATCATTACAGGGACAAAGCAGACACGTTGGAATCATACTTAAAACAGAAGCAAAGCACCAGCACTAATCCTAGTACAAAACAACAATACAAGTATGCTCTAATCAAGCCCCTCCGTTCCGTCCAACACATCTCACACGATGAATTTATGCACCTGGTCACAGCAAGCAGGCCTGCCGGCAGCCCTTCTGACCCCTGTCCACCACAAACTTTCAAGACAATTCTTTTAACAACCTCTGCTGCCACTCCAGTTAGAAGAATCATCAACGATTCCTTAACTACGGGAATATTTCCAGAAGAACTCAAAAAGTCATACATACGCCCTTTACTGAAGAAAAGAAACTTGGATCCGCTGAACCCAGACAACTACAGACCCATTACAAATGGACCGTTCCTGGGCAAACTGATAGAAAGAGCAGCGTTCGCCCAGATGTCACAATTCATTGAAGAGAATGACATACTTTCAGACTTCCAAACAGGATTCCGTCCGGGAAGAGGCACTGAATCGGCCCTCGTTGCCATCTGGGATGACCTAAAGAATACAGTTAACCGCAACGGGGTTGCTGCGCTACTCCTCTTGGACCTCTCAGCTGACTTTGACACGGTTGACCATGACACTCTGAAACAAAGACTCTATGAAGCCGGCATAGAGGGAACTGCTCTAGACTGGATCGCATCCTACCTTCGAAAAAGACCTAATCTCATCCATACCCCACCTTTCTCGTCCAAACCGTACTCCACAAAAGCAGGGGTCCCTCAAGGTTCTATCATCTCGTCCATGCTTTTTAACATCTACATGAAGTCATTACCAGTACTGATCAATAAATTTCACCAAACGTGATATAACTATGCAGATGACACGTAAATACTCCTTCAACTGGAATGCCCCAAAGACATTGGAAAATCACCAATTTTCAGCTGTGTCGGAGCCGTGGATCACTGGAGTGGATGACCTGGAGCCATGTCATATTGAATGCTTCAAAAACTGAAATACTCACGTGTGGCGATTGGAAACATTACAACCCGCTTGCCGCATGGCCTGATGGACTGGGATCACTGCCTAAAGTATCGAAGGAAGTAAGAAACCTCAGAATGACCATGGACTCTAAGCTGTCGATGAATGCCCAAGTGGATAAACTAGCAAGATCAAGCTTTGCTACTATAAAAACGCTGCAACAAATTTTCCCTCATTTGGGATTTCCACACAAGGTCCAAGCTACCATGTCCCTTGTTCTGTCCAAACTCGATTACGCCAATTGCCTCTACCACGGATCACCTTTAACGTCCAAGAAAAGACTACAACGGATTCAGAACTCGGCTGCCAGACTACTCTTGCATATCAAACCGCAAGACCACATCTCCCCTGCCTTGAAAGCCCTGGATTGGTTACCGGTTGCCAGAAGATCCACATTCAAGCTGCTTCGTATCACCCACAAAGCAATGCATGGAATGGGACCACTCTTCATCCGGAATAAAATCACCAAACACATTCAACAAAGGTACCTCCGCCCTAAAGGAGCAAATCGCCTCAAAATCCCACCATACAAGAAAAAAACCATAGGTGGCACATCCTTCTCTGTTCAAGAAGCCAAACTATGGAACTCTTTACCCCCCAAAATAAGGTCCACCGACAACCACCTTATCTTCAGAAAACTACTCAAGATTTGGCTCTTCCCCACATAAGCACAATACGCAAACAGAAATTTACAGCATATCCCTCTGTATACAAGCACTTGTTTTCACTATATATATGTACCTATCTTTGTGTATTACTTTGTATAAACATGTAAAATAATTATGTTGTTGAGAGAAAAAATAATAATAATAATAAATAAATAAAAATCATCTTTGGTCTACATGTACATACTTCCATTGTGCATCTATGTACCTTCCATGTACTTGGATCTGTGTGTCTGTTACTTTTCTCCTGAAAAAGCACTACCCTATTTCTCATCCGGTGCTTCTATCAATATCTTTAATCTACATATACTTACCTCCTTTATGTATCTATATACTTTCAATGTAATTATGGATCTATATATTTATCACTCTCTTCTAATTTAGCATTTCAATGCACTACCCTATTTCTCAGCCTATACTTCGATCAATATATCTTCTAGCCTAACCTTCTGACTCATCTCAAACTTCTTCTACTACTCCTTCCAATGCACCACCCTATCTCTCATCCTATACATCTATCAATATATCCTCTACATCCACTCTCTCATTTATCCCAAACCCCATACCACTACTATGATTGCCAAAATAACCCTTTCTAGACTCTCTCCTACTCTACCCCTCCTTGCATCATCTGCCACCTCTTTTACTATACCATCCCCTAAAGCAAACCTTTCTAAACTCTTCCCTCTGAGTCCTCCCCTCCAAAACTCCTTTTTACTCATCCAAAAGCCTCCTCCTAAAGCTAAGACCTAAAGAAAAAAAAATCCTTCACTCTTTTATCCCTCCACTGTCCTTTTTTCAATCAAAATTAACAGACTAACATGTTCACTTCTCAAATTCCATATTAAACTATACTAATATACTACCCAAATAACTGAAAACCATATCCACTACTCAAATTACTTCATATTTTTTACTATACTAATTTTCAACAGTAATCCTTTATGGGTTCCGCAGTGGCGTGCTACTCGCCAGAAAAGCGCTTCAACACCCATCAGGGGTAACAAGTGCTATATGAATGCAAATCTATCTTACCCTTTTATCCCTCCGCTATCCTTCTCACTCCAAGTAACTGACTAATATCCACCACTGAAATTACTTCATATTTCACCATATTATTTCACCACTAATCCTTTGAAGGCTTCCTGAATAGCGCGCGTCAACAAGCGCTATATAAATACAAACCATTGTCCTCCTCAATCCTTCTGCTATCATTCCAAAGCCAAATAACTGACTAAGCTATCCACCACTTAAAATGTACTTGCATGTTTCACTATACTAATTCAACACTAATCCTCTATGGGTCCCGGAGTAGCGTGCTACTCGCCGAAAAAGCACTTAGACGCCTCGTTAGGGGTAGTAAGCTCTATATAAATGCAATTACAATACAATACACTTTATGTGTGGGTTGAAAAAAGGAGTAACCCTGGATCCATCACCTGTCTACGAAGTTAGTCATTACTATTGTTGTGGAGAGAAGCTAGACACTACAGAACCACCTGGACTGGCCAAATTTATTTCTTAAGGACAGTACCCCATGGGATATTGTCATTCAGCTCTAGACAATGGGTAAAGAGGCGATAAATCCATCGTTGCTACTTTTCGAACAATGTCTGCTGGGTGCGTGGGCCTGGCTTGAGTTGCTCAATAATTGTCCAAGTCAAGTCATTGGTAGTGTGATTCGAAGCTAGAAAGTGATCCGTCAGCTTGGTACTTGCCTTGCGGCATCTGATGTTGCTCTGGTGTTCGCACACTCGTTGCTTGATTTTTCTGGTTGTCATGCCCTCATACCTTAACCTGCAAGGGCAGGTGATCAAATAGACCACGTTGGTGGAGTTACAGTTCGTGTGGGCTTTTTGTTGCCAGAGTTTACCAGGTTCCAAAGTGAGTTGTTTAGTTGCTGTTGTCAAGTGGCAGACGCTGCATGCTCCACACGGAAAATGTCCTGTCACAGGTGGTAAACCCCATGCGTTCCTGACTGTTTGGTCCGTGGTGGGGTACTGACTTCTGGGACGGGTATGTACTAGAGAGTCCATGAGGCTCCTGGGTCTTTTATATGAAAAAAGGGGCTTTTCCCAAAGGTGGTTGTTGCTCTCCAGGATCTTCCAGTGTTTTCTGATTGCTTTGCTGACTGCGTTGGAGGCATTGTTAAAGGTAGTCACGCAGGTTAACAGGGCTCTTTATTGTGTCTTCCAAGAGAGCTTCCCGGTTCTGATTACGTGCCCTCTTACAGCTCTTTCTGAGGATCCTTTCCGGGTAACCCCGTTTCTTTAGTTTCTCCGTGAGTTCTTTCGCTTGCCCCTTAAACACTGCTACTTCGCTACAATTGCATCGCAACCTTAGAAATTGCCCATACGGAAGATTTTCCTGCAGGGGATGTGGGTGGTAGCTGGTAAAATGTAGCAGGTTATTCTTGTCTCTGGGTTTATGGTGGGTCCTTGTCTGTAGTGAATTACCAACCTTGGAGATCACGACATCCAGGAACACCATCTCTTCCTTGTGGTAGGCGTAGGTGAATTTCAGGTGGGGGTCACACGTATTGATCCAGTTAAAGAATTCCAGCAAAATGTTTTCGGGACCCTGCCAAATGACAATCACATCGTCTATATACCTCCTCCAAAAATTTAGATAGGAGAGGTATGGGTTCTGATCTGAGAGGATGTGTTTCCTTTCGAAGTTGAAAACATAAAGACCTGCCACACTTGGGGCAAAGGTACTGCCCATCGAAATGCCCCTAGATTGTAAATAGAGGTCACCTTTGTACTCAAAGACGTTTTTCTTCAAGACGTGACTAAGATAGCCAGTATTTCAGATGGTATCCCCATATCCAGAAAAACTCTCCACATTTTGGTACGAGGCACCAAATCAAAAGCAGATTTAAGATCAATAAAAGTAGCATAAATTGTGCCCCCTCCTATAATAACTACCCGCCAATAAATAATCATGAACCTAAAAACGTGATCTATAGTGCCAGTGTGTGGTCGAAACTCTGCCTGTATTGGTGACATAATGTGGGTTTCATCTATCCACGTCTGGCTTCTACATAGCAACAACCTGGGAGTTTTCTGCTCCACTGTAACACAGTTGTGTTAGCAGTTCGGGGAGACATTCTGTCTCCTTGGCAAAAAATCCCAATGATGAAGCATGTCATCAACTATGTTGATGAGTGAGGGTTTTACAAAAAATCATACGCTATTCCAACTTTAAACGTCTTTTCCTGTGTCCATATTGCGAGTTTGTGTTGTATTTATAGATATTTCTTTCTGCACTGAGAGTGAGACTTTTGGTTTTTCTCTTTTCGTGCAATTTGAAATATTGTAATTTAGTAGCTTTTTGGTAACTCCTTTGTTGTTATTATAAGTTTTTTTTTTTAAATACAATCAAAAAGACTTATTGGCCTGTAATTGCCAGGTTTAGATCGATCCCCTTTTTGAAAATCGGGACGATTTCTGCTCCAGACCATATTTCTGGGATAGAGACGCCACTAGCTATAGCGTTGGCGAGTAGCTGAATATAAGTCACCCAATTGTCCTCATCATGCATGAAGACGTCCGCCGGTATGCAGTCTAGGCCAGGAGCCCTGCCTTTCGGGATTGATTTAAGTGCATGTTGGACCTCTAACCTGGAGAAGTGCAGGGTAGCAGTAGAAATGATCAGTACTAGCTCCAGTGACAGCAAACTGGGTCTCAAAATGAGAGGTCCACAGCTCCGGTGCGACATGGTTAACTGGAGCTTGATTTAATTTGCCACTTACCCATTTGACAACATGCCAAAAGTTAGCCATGTTTTTCCCCTTGCTGGCCGTAAGCAAATCTTGCCAACGGTTTCCATCCCAGTCCCTTTTGGCTTGTGATAGAATTTGCTTATACCCAGCTCTTGCCTTTTTAATATTATCCATGCTCTTTACTCTAATGGTTCTTGATAATGTCCTGTATGCCTCTCTGCAAGATTTGTTGTTCCAAGTGGTTACCCTTGTTTATTTATCTTTTTGGTAAAAAAAGTTTTGAGCTTAGTAAACAGATCATTATGGACCTGTGTGATGGTTGAATTTATATCCTCCTGAGTGTCACAGTTGTGGAGGGTAGCTATCGAGCACTCAACCAGCCCCTTCATCTGTTCTAAGTGCCCTTCATTGTCGATAACCTTAGCCCATTTGACTCTCCTGCAGTCATTTGTAAGCTGAACTTCTACTGTTGCCTTCACCTTTTCCTCATGGTTATAAAGGGGAAGACCTCGTACCTGCAATAATAGTACAAGAGGGTTGTGATCACTTTCGATCCGCTCCTGTACTACCATATCCAGTAGGGAGAACCAAAATTCCATGTTAAGTAGAATATAATCTATACGGCTGCTTCTCCGGCCGTTATTAAATGTATGAGAGTCCCGCCTATATGAATTAGACCTCCCATTCACTACTCTTATTCCCCGTTCCTAACATAGCGCTTTTAGCTGTAATGCAGCCTCAGTCCATCTTTTAATTGGTGGGATGACAAGGGACGGAATGTCCCATTGTGTATCCTCCTCATCACAGAGGTTGCAATTCTCATGATCTAAGGGCTCAAAGGAGCAATTAAAATCCCCTGCAATTACCAAATTACTGTGTCCCTTATGCTGATCTAAAAAAACATCCAATAGCGCAACTGTACTGGAGCCTCTACCCCCTGGGATTGCGTAAACATTAATGACCAGTATATCCGGTGCGTTTGCCATCCGTAGCCTAATGACCATAATATCCCTGCTATCAATCTGAACTTCCTCCACTGAGTAGCCTGTTTGCTGTCTAACCCAGATGACAAGTCCCCCCGGTTTTAAAATATTTAGGAACCCAGGGTGATAAATTTGTTCTAATGCCCAGGTTTCCTGGAATGCCCAGATATTGTGGTTGTCAATAAATGCAGACCATGTGGTAGAGGAGGTTTTAGAAGAAAGACCCGCTATGTTCCAACAGACTAGTGACAAGTTAATATTTTTTAAGCCCTTGGTTTGGAGTGTTGAGAGTGACAGAGGGGTTGAGAACATGAGCATTAGCCAAGTCCTCCGGGCTACATATACCTGGTGGACGTGGGGAACCCTTCTAAGGGAGTTACAGGTAGATTCTCCTCCCTCACTACCCTACTCATGTCCACCCCATCTCAGCCTGCATCCGCCAAGGTGTTGTTGCCCTCCCCGTGTTCAACCCCTACCTGTTTGGAATTCCTACATGGAGTTGGTTCCTCATTATTGTGAGATTTTAGATCTAAGTTGTTCTCGCAATGTCCCCTGTGTTCTTGTTTGTCTATAAAGGATGGACTGATATTTCGTCCAAGTCAATCAACATCATTTAAGGAGGCAAACATTTCAAAATGGTTACGTGTAGGACATGAATAATTAGATTCACCACAGGGTGGAGGGTACCACCCTCCACACAATGCGCCCACTATCTACAGTAGGTTGGTAGAAAAAGCACCGAGGAAGAAGAATAATGTTGTCCATCTCGATGTGTCGATTTCCAGCCCTGTCCAAGATGTGCTGTACCAGACCCGGGGACCCAAAGCTTAAGACCACACAGTCATCAGACATGGACTTGTGAGATTTACCAACCCAGGGTACTCTTTGAACCATTTTAAAATCTGAGAAAAGATCGTACTTAATGCCAGTCCTAACGGTCAGCAGATGTAAGGCCCTATTCCTCAATGAAGACCAGTATTCCTGTGAAGCAGACGGTAACACAGGAACATTGGCCAGAACCACTGTGCAGGGTGTCGCATCTAGGGGGAGGTGTAAAAATGTGGGGGCATGCAAATTATTACTGAAATGTTATTGAGGAGCCCGAGTACGGGTGTCACCCACTGTCGATGCTAATGAATGGGGTACAATGCTTTGGGTAAGATCGGTGGTTTGGTTAGCCATGGGTACTACTATGGCTGGGGGAGGGTGACATTGTACTGAATTTGGGGGTGCCCTGGAGTCTGTTTTGGTCACCAGCTGTGAGCCCAGCTCTTCTCCCTGCCGCACACTAGGATTAAGTGACAGAGCACTAGAGGTATACTGCTCAATTCTTGCCAACCTTCCCTCTATCAGAGTCAGTTTTTCTAATAGCGAGTTGATCAAGGCTAAGAATTTATTTTCTATCCATGTAAAAATACATCCTCAGATGGACATGATAGTGAGTCAAATGTAGCGGTGGTAGCACTTGTGATACGTGAATTGTTGTGGGCATTGTTATGCTTTAAACTGCCTTCACTCCCGTTTTCACCTGCCTTGCGTTTAGCAGCTCTTGGTACCTGTTCAATAGGCTTCGAGGGAGCTCGAGCTTTCCTTTTTTCGATGGCGGTTCCCCACCACAGACCTGACTTGACTTCTGTCTCCTCGTAAGGACCATAGGGGTCTTGGGGGTGTGGGCTGAGCTTTCCCGGCTGGAGGGTAGAGAGTGCGAACATGCCAGGGAGGTCTGTCTAGACAGTAGGGTTCCATCATCAGTGGCAATATGCTCAGGAAGAGGTGACAACACTATACTCCTTGATGGTTGTTGGGGTTCCAGCAACAGCCTGCGTTCAGTTAGCTGGAACTCACGGCTTAGCACTGATTTGGCCCTAGAAAGAAATGTGTCTAGTGTCCACATCACTCCTGAGCCACTCACCCACCTTACACTTGCTCACGATTAGCCAACAACCAGATATCTACAGCAAGAGAAACTACCAGGAACAATGCTTGCGATCCACACGTTAGAGGGGTGGCCCAGCCCAGTCTCTTCCTGTCTCTGATGGGCTCAGACGGGCCTGCCCTTGGTCCGGGCTCCGTCCGGTCATTGTCCCGCGCGTGTCCCGGTCTCGGGGTGAGAGGCAGCACTTTATGCATGATGACCACGCCTCCCCCTCACTCGCGGCAGCTGTGGTGATAGTGTTGCTCCCTGGGGGTTGTAGTCCTCTCCCAGGGTGGTAGGAACGATGCAGGGATTAATTGTTGCGTAGCCCTGTTACCCTGTAGCCCTGGTCTCAACAGGGGTCCCTCCAACACGAGTTGCAGCTCACAAAGGCGTCCCACAAGGCCAACGAACAGTAGGTCAATAAAACAGCCAAGAAAAGTCAGCCTTATCTGTGCTTTGGGCTTCTCAAGGATTAAAAAACTGTTTGACAAATGACAATACAATACAATATCACGTGCCTCTCTCTATTGTATTCTAATGGAATCTTGCAGTCTCTCTGTTTTTTAAGTTAAAGTGTGGAGATGTACCAATGCTTTGTATTTGCAGATGTGGTAGAATATGATAACTGGGCCTTTCATCCCTATTGATCTAGCCACAGGCACTTTAAGTAGTCCATCATGGCTCTGATGTCAGGTTTTATAGTACTGACAGGGTGCAAACTCCCCACCAAAGTTCAGGAGGCTGTGGTAAAATTGAGCAAGGGGCTGTATTAAGGCAGAGGTGGAAGGAGGGTATAAAGAAGGTGAAGTAGGCACTGGAGAATGCTGGCTGGCAGGGGGAAGCATGCCATGCTCCCCTAGTGCCTTGTCTGTGGTCTAGGCAGGGGTCATAGAATGGGTCTGGGCTACAATGTAACCTTTTCTCACAGGGATTTTACCTGCTAGATGTTCCGCCTGTAAAATAGAGTTTGGTGTTCCACAGCCAGTGTATCCTGATCAGGGTCGGACTGGCGTAGCGGACATCGGCATTTCCCCAGGAGGCTGGTGCCGATTCTGCTGCTGTGAGGGCCATTTTTGCAGTGGAGCTGCTATATTGGCTCCCAGTAACAAAAGCAGCGGGGAGGCTTGTCCGTCAACATTGCCAGGGCTGCTTTGGATTTCCAATCAGGCCCTGATCCCAATGTAGGAACAATTTCTGCTCTGAACTGTTCCCAATCGGGGTGTAAAAGCACCTTGCAAGTGGGCTGATTACAGAGAGAGTGCAACGCGATACCATGAGGCATGAGAAGCAATGCAAAAACATACAATGCTTCCTCTGCGTGTAAATTGCTTTTGAATGATCTGGTTGTTGTGTGTGGGACACAGGGTCAAGACTGATTTGCATATAGCTGGGTTCAAACTGGAATGGCATGGTGAGCAAAAAATTGATGGATTTAGTCCCAGATCTCTGTACTGGGGTGAATGTATGACATTGTTCTGCATTCTGTCCATCAACTGTTGTTTTTGCATTCGTCACCCTGAGTGGGCCGGGTATGCTCAGACATGAGTCCCATGCTCTCCATGCCACTGGAATCAAGCTATCCTGGCTGATGAGGGCTGAAAGCCCGAAATCGGTCCTAGGATGTTTGTTTCCAGTCCAGGGAGGACCTGGCTTGGCAACTTGGGCTGGACTGTTCCCATGGGGCACAGGGTCAAGACTGATTTGCATTTGACTGTGTTCAAACTGGAATGGCATGGTGAGCAAAAAAACGATGGATTTAGGCCCAGATCTCTGTACTGGGTGAATGTATGACATTGTTCTGCATTCTGTCCATCAACTGTTGTTTTTGCATGAGATCAATTAGAGGCAATATTTCTCAATCCTTTTCAACTTTTTTAACTTTTACAATTAAAAAATGTACACTTTAAAAAACAATTAAAACCCAACCATTCAAGAAGGAAAGTCACATCCTGTTGTATGAAGCCAAGGTAGGGGCAGACAGCAAAAGAGGAAACAAGCCTTTTCGCAAGGATGGCTGCTATCTGAAATAAATGTATATGTGTACAGTTGGTTAACGAGAAAATCTAAAGGCTTTTAGGAGCATGCTTCAATTGATGGAGTCATTTGAGGCTTCATGGTGATAAGTTTTATTGCTTTTAAGAAGTAAAGCAAAGGTGTTGTCAGAAGGAAATTAAATCTATGATTGCATCTTACCACAAATCTATATTTTCAACACACTTGTTTTTATTTTGAAGTCTAAGGTTCTGATGTACCAAATATCCATTGTCAAAAAGGGGTTGAAAATTGCGCACCGACATTTTACAAATAGAAAATAATTTTTCAAACCGATCTTTGTACTAAAAGTTCCGTTCACAAAATTCAAACTCATAGTGGCTCACTATAAGTTACCTACCTCACGAACAGTCATGAGGTAGGCCTCAAACTGCAAGTCCCTATGATTGAGACCATCACACAGCTGCTGCCCGTGCAGGTGGGGGGGGGGTAGTCCTGGTGGGGGGATTTTCAACAAACGACCTGGAGGGAAAATCACATAAATAACTAATTTTCCCTCGTCATCATCTGTCGAAATCGTCCCGTCCCCCCCCTACCCCCAAGCCCTCCACCCACCTGGCCCTACCGCCCCACCGCTCTTACATGCACAGGCCACGGCGGCCATCACAGGAATGAATGGTGGCATGCTGGGGCCAGCAGCCCCGACGTCTGTGCTAGCATTTAAGTAAAGTAAACTTTTTTTTTTAACGCACCCCGTTTAAGCGATCCATTTACACAAAAAATGTTTGTTTTTAAGCTTTTTTGAGAGTTAAATAGGGAGTACAGAGCCCTTTTAGCCCAACAGGAGTGGCGCGCCTGCTGGGAACTTCTACCAATTCCTCCTTCCACTCTGATGAAAAAGATGTATTGTTCTGCCAAGGAATACTATAGCAGCCTTTAAAAAAGTACTTTTCACCCTTCCCACTTAAAGCTCACGAATTAAGAACAAATATTTGCCACACTGCGATTTCACTCACCCCAAACAATATATATTAAATAATGTCGGTACGGCTTGACGTCTTTCTGATATTAGAGATTTAAACAATGACAAAAATAATAACACACATATACATCTTGAGTCTGTACGGCTCATAGAGTCTGCCTGTGGAAGTGCCACGGTTCACTTGCTCCAGTAATATGAACCTATAATACATAAGGTTTGAATAAACATGCCCTAGGAGCATTCCATTCACCAGTCTCATTCCATTAACCAGACTCGTGCGAGGCCTTGGATTATGCGGCATTACCATATCAGGTATTCTAGCAGGACACTTTGTTCAAGGCCCTAGGGAGCGAACGAGGCGTGCCGTGCAGCATGTTTCATCTAATCCATTAATTCTCTCATAAAGAGGAGCATCTGAAGCACAGAATTCGCACGGTGTGTAGCAGGCACAAGAATCCCCCCTCGAACACATGTTCAGTTTTTGACGTTCGGAGTGTTAAAATAGGTCAGGATACCAAAATAAAAGTCACCCTAGTGAGTGCTAAAAAAGAGTCTCAGGTTTACAAATTGAGGCACTATTGAAAGTGCAAAGACACGTTGTATAAGTGTTTTAGTAAAAACGGGCCTGAGGAGAGATGTGGCACAGCAGCTAGAGCGGCTGGCTGACTCCTTGAGGGCCGGGCCTAAAGATTCAATCCCCCACCAGGGGCGGCCTTAGGCATGTGCAAGCTGTGCACCTGCACAGGGACGCCAAACCCCAGCTGCCGCCACGCCAATATATATCGTTAATATAATAATCCTCTGAGGATGGATATATATTTGTGTGGCGGCCCCTGGCAGGGATTTGGCGCCTCCAGCTCTGTTCCACTTCCAAACACCCTGACCCCCCCCCCCCTCCACCCCTCCTCTTCACTGGCCTCCGTGCCAGCGTTCCTCCGGGGGCCACCTACCTACGCTTCCTGCCCAGGGCCGCCATAAGCCTACAGCCGCCCCTGCCCCCACGTTGGCGGCAGCTCACCTCAGCACAGCACCATGTGACTCTGGGCAATAGCTCAATTAACCTCCCAGAGGCCCCCAGCGCCTTGGGAACCTTAGGGGTGATTAGTTCTTACTTTACAAATGCCAGATTTTATTTTGCATAACAGACCAGAAAACAGCCCCACAAACAGCCCAAAAAGCTGCCCCACTCACTGACTTGTCAGACCAGCACTACAGGACAGCTCACACCACAAACGTCTTTGGACTTGCCAGTGGTGTGCACATGGGTACAGGGGAACACAGGGAGGTGGGCGGTAAAGGAAGAATGAAAGTGCTGTAAGTAGAAAACAAGTGCAATGAAAGTAGAGAGAGGTCAAAGGGATAAGAGAAAAAAGAGGAGACAAACAAGCATTTGTAAAGCCAATAGGCCTGGTCTTCACAACCTGGTGCAATGCTTCATTTTTTTTTAATGAAGGTATACCATAAAATATAAAGAAAACATACTGGCTACACTTTGATGCTACAATCTTATGTTTAAAAAAAATAACTATTGTGTATCATTTAAATTGGCCAACACCGGTGCTTCATCGCACGCAAGTGTACTTTCACCAGGTTTATACACAATTTTTGCGTTAATGAACATCACATGACAATATGATTATTGTTGGTACGGAGAAAATCCACTAGTGGCCTTGAAATGATTTTACCCGAAGATAAACTTTAAAAACAGAAGGATGATTAGAAGAAATAATGAAGGATAAAGAATGGGGAAAAAAGCATTCAAAAGTCAAGTGTTGGACTAGCAACCCTGTCATTGAAGTGCACTTTTTTTAGGTCGATATGCACATGTAATTAGGCAAATTCCATCAGTCACAAAGCAAGAAGCCAATAGCTAAAGTGGGCTGACCTATTACTGTGCACTGTGGAGAGCAGAAGCAAAATGTGAATGACAGTTGAACAGGATGAAGACATGATGAATGACGTCGAATGAGCTGCCAGATTAGCTGCTGTCGCTCCCCCAAAGACGTCACCTTGACCTTAGTGTCTGAATACATTCCCTGGAAAAAGATAATCTCATTCTCAAGCCAAAATGAATCCTGAAGAAAACCATGGTTGTTGGCAGGTCCTTGCTCGGTGAATTCCACAACATGATCTCAGCAAGGTTGGGCCCAGCAAGGTGAAAGACACACAATTGATGGACGGAATACAGAACAAATCCAAACATTCACCACCAGTCAAGAGATCTGGGTTAAATCCATCATTCTTTTGCTCACTATGCCACCCCAGCAAGGTGGCAAACGTAATCATTCAGGCAATAAATGAAATGACTTTCATCTGGCTATGGCCTAACGCACTTACCTGTCCACTAAACTGTCAGGTCCCAGGTTAACCCTCAGCAAGTGCTGGGTGTCTGGGTGTAACTCAGAGGCTTATTGGCTGTTCCTCTAGTCCACATTAGATCCCAGGCATATGATTTTGACCACCAGCAATGCATGATCCACTATAGAGTATGACACCTCCTGAGGAGTAATACAAAACCAACAGATGATGGACGGAATGCTGAACAAATCAAACATTCACCCCCAGTCACAGAACTTAGTTAAATACATCGTATTTTTGCTCGCCACGCCATTCCAGTTTAGACCCAGACATAGGCAAATTAGTCTTGACCCTGCTCGTCATGGGACCAGTCCAGCCGAACTGCTAGGCCAGGTCCTCACTGGACCAGTAACAAGCATCCTGGGACCGGTTTCAGGGTATCACGCCTCATCACCTGGGCTAGCTTGAATCTGGTGGCGTAGTAAGCATAGGAACCACGTCTGGGCATACCCTTCCCACTTAGGGAGACAAATGCAAAAAGAACAGATGATGGACAGAATGCTGAACAAATAAAAAATGCACCCCCAGTACAGAGCTTTGGTTTAAAACCATCTTTTTTGCGTGCCATGCCATTCCAGTTGCGACCCAGCCATATGCAAACAGCCTTGATCCTGCTTCCCATGGAAACAGGCAAGCCCGAACTACCAGGTCAGGTCCTCACTGGAGCAGACACAAGCATTCTGGGACCAGTTTCAAGGTATACCAACCAGGCTAGCTTGAATCTGATGGGGTAATCAGCATGGGACCACATCTGGCCATCCCCTTCCTCCGTAGGGCGACAAATGCAAAAAGAACAGATGATGGACGGAATGCTGAACAAATCAAACATTCGCCCAAAGTCACAGAACTGGGTTAAATCCATAATTTATTTTGCACACCACACCATTCCAGTTTAGATCCAGATATATGCAAATCAGTCTTGACCCTGCTCCCCATGGGACCAGTCCAGCACGAACTGCCAAGCCAGGTTCTCCCTGGACCAGAAACAAGCATACTGGGACCAGTTTTAGGGTATTATTGATTGTAATCCCGGCTAACTTGAAACTGGTGGCGTACCCTTGTTCCACTTGCTAATCAACAGACAATTACACCACAGTTGCCTAGAAACAATTTAATGCCTGGGCCCATTGATCCTTGTTACTGCTTCGGTTGGTGAAACCTATTCATAATGATTACTTCATGGGGCCATTAAGGTTTATTCGTCCTAGGGGGCATTGATCTTCATAATGAAAGCAGCCATAATATACATTCACTTGCCTAACCTTCTATATAATAAGTCCCTCTTATTTCCTTTATAGCTGATACCAACTTCTCAAAAATTGTAGATGACAACAGGACTTTAGAAATATCATTCCTACTCTGCTATCTTAAAGTGTTTTTGTGTCTATCTCTGGGGCCCTCATTATGAGTAGCCATGTAAACGGGTGGGATTTTCTGCACCCTCAGAGTTACAGATATCGGGTGACCAGTGACTTTTGGGGTGTACAGAATCCAGATCACTATGAATTGGATCCTGAGGGTCTACATAGAAATGAGAAATTACTAGGGGAATCAGTGATTCTGTGTCCGATTCCTCTGGTAATTTCTCATTTTAGGGCAGACCTTCACCTGGATTTTTTGCCTGTGTTTAGCAGTCGAAATCTCTCAGTGAATGTTAAGGGATCCATGATGGTTCCGTAGATTTCATAATTCCGATGGGGCTGGTAAAGGGAGAAACTATCACTTGCTAACATCTCAATTTAGTGCCAAACATGTAGCCACACGATAATCCACTTGACAACCTAATCTGAATATAGTATGGTTTAATTATACATTTAGAAACAAATCAGTGTAGACCAATCTCAACATAATCATATAAAAGTACAGAAAGACCAAGATAAGACCAAATCTCCTGAATAGATTTACCCTATATTATACAATTATACAAAACAGACACCTAGCTCTTTGAAGATGATACATACGATCAGGAAAAATAAGTGAGTATTAAATTTCATTAAACGATTTTCCAAAGTAAGCATGAGCAAGCTATCTCTCCCTACACTATCTTAAAAGGGGCAACCCTAGGCTAAGAAGCATTCGGTAAGGCTGAAATCAGGTAGGTGTCAGCTGTTGGAGCATTCAGTAGAAGGCACTCCAACCATGGGCCAAGTAGCCTAAATCCACACAAGCAAAAGCATAGGTATTGTCCCTGTGAAAACCTGAGATGACTCTCCTGTCCTTCACTTTTTTCAGCATAAAGTATCAATTGCAGTTAATCCCACATGATCTTTGCCGGTGAATTTCCATAGTTTGATTACAACTGGATACTTTCACCACCTTTCCCACATCGATACGTTGCAACTTCGCTCGTCCTTGATCATTCCTCTCCCATGAGAACTGGCCTCCTTCCTCATTACTACGCTTCTGCTTGCCACTTTGGCTTCTTATACCTAAAGAAAACAAAACCCTCCTGTGCTAACTAACGGGGGCTTCCTCTCTTCATACCTGCAGTGGAAACAAAATACACATAAACGCATTCTAAATTAAAGGTTAAATACAAATTACATGTTAAACTCTAAACATGAGCATGGACCAAACTAATTATCAAGGACCACTCTAGACAAATTTACTAGTGACCAGGAGTCACAGAATATGTGCACATTTCTACACACACAATAAATGCAGCTCCTTAATACATGTATAAATTGTAAAGCATTACGAAGATGTCATTCTACATTTACCTGCATGAAATTACACGTATAAATGTTTAAACATTAGTTTACACATATTCAATTTTAATGGCCTCCCAATGGGACACATTTATTTGAACTCATCCTATCCCATTAATACATGTGTCACATAGGGGGCGCTATGGGGGCGCACAAGCGGAATGGCCGCCACATCGTGAGGCTCCCGCAGGTCGACTCTTACATCCGTAAATTATTCTACCCCAACCGGGGTGCAATGCCTGAAGCAGCGTGAGGACGAACCCTCCTAATCTTAGGAACACAGTGGTATGCCTTTGTGAGCGGTTGGTGGTCTCTGGTGCTGGTACACAGCGGCTGGCATTGTGGACCGGCGAGGGTGACTGGCGTGCCTGAAGCCTCCGAGCGGTGGGAAAGACTACGCGAGGACCGATGTCCCTCACGTGGAAGGCAGGCCAGACTGTGCTATCGGAGGTGGAAATCGAACAACACGCACCGCTATCAGGAGGCTGCCTGTCATCGTAGGTTGCCGGAGGACACCTGCAGCAACATATTAATGCAGTGAGCGGAGCGCGACTTGAGCTTTGGTGGAAGAGCTTCGTGCAGGGGAGAGGCGCAGCGCCGCGATGAGACAAGGAGGCAGCCATCTTAGGGTTCGGTGCCAAGGGGTAGATCTCCTTTAATTATACGCCAAACTGGGCCTGTAATTGCACGTGAATTAAAACTGCTAGCAGCACCAAAACGTAGCCGGACACACAGAGACAACTTGTGCTTTACAGAAAGGGAACATTCCAGAACTGTTGTGAACTGATATTCCCCCGCACATCAGAAAGCGGGACAAGTGGGGAAAGTGCGCGCATCAGGGGGCGCCACCTACGCATAACGGCAATATTGAAGGCCGCAGTGTGGTGCCATACCTGTCCCTGCTACTGCAAGGTCTTGTGATAGGCGCTTCTACACTGCGAGGGCTCTCCTGAAGAATGCCTGATCGAGCAATGGTACGCTTGTGCTGAGGAAGAGTGCAGGGAGACAAACTTGTATTGCACGCAGTCTACACTGAGGGCAGTGATACGCGGTACTGACTGTTGGAGCATGGTGGCAGAGTGCATTGGGTTCTGCTCAGAGCCTACACAACAGAGGTGCAGTGTGCTTGGACAGGAGTGCCATTCCCTCAGAAAACTAGAATTCGAGAAATACGCCAAGTGTGCAATACGGGGGAGTGCTCATTGTCGCTGAAGGCCATACTGGCGGACATACTCTGCTACCATAGCCATCCTCATTTCTGCAGCGTTGTGTGACTGGCGCCTTCATACTAAGAGCAGAATCAGTGGAGACGGCCCTAATAGTGGCAGGGGAGTAATAGTACATAAATTTGCATAGCGCCGGACACTGGAAGGAGTCTCAGAGCACGCTATAGGCTGGATGAAGAGCTATTGTGCGTACCAGGCCTTGACCGTTTTAGAACGCCGGCGCTAAAGACAGTATCAAAATGGGGAAACCAGACACCCTTCAGCCAAAGCTGACATTTGATCCCAAAAAATCCACAAGGCAGCAGCAAGCTGAAGCAGATCTTTAAGGAACAACCTCACAGCAGGAACAACAGCAAACATTGGGAGAAGACTTGAAATCGATATTGCTGGAGGTGAGACAAGGCTTTGCGACCATCGTGGATAAAATGGACACGATGTCATCACAAATGGATGTGATAGCCCGTAGGATTGAGGGCCTTGAGACGCGTATCAAAGAAGCGGAGCAGCGCATCTCCACTGTTGAGGACCCCACCGCCCAAGTACAGAAAACGACAGCGCAAATAGACAAGTTGCTCAAAGTCATAGTGGCTAAAAATGAGGACATAGAAGCGCGCAGTCGAAGAAACAACATATGCGTCTTAGGCATACCGGAGAGTACGAACACGGGCAAGATGGAAGAGTATTTAGAGAAATTGCTAACAACTGTGGTGGGTGCGGGATTATTATCCCCTAATTTTTTAGTGGAGAGAGCTCATCGAGCCCTTGGACCGCCACGGCCACCTGGAAGCACTCCCAGACACATTATTACCAGCTTTTTTTTTTTTTTTTTTGTCCTCATCTTGCGATTACTGTATGATTACGGAGTATCAGGTATCTGCCTCTTTGCTCTTTTCCGGCACTGCCCCTTGGTCTCTCTTGGCTGGGGAGTCTTGACCTCTTGTTGGTTTGAGGAGTTTCCTTTACTCGTTACATATCAAAGCTTCTGGCTTGGATCGAGGGGGGCTAGCCACTTTGGCAAGTACCATACTTGTCCACCAGAAGATATATCGCATTAATCATAGGACTTAAGTTTGATACTTAATTGGGGTTTAAGAAGGTTTCAAAACTATCCCAAAACTTAAATCTTTTGCTTACATTTCTTAGCTTATCAAGTTTGTTGGTTCTTATTGCCGAGTTCAGCCATTCTGCGTGAGTTGGGCAAGAGGGTCCTATCCACTTGATACAAATCTCTCTCCTTGCAAGAACTATTAACACAAAGAGGAGATTCTCCTGTTCCTTAGTAAGCCCCCCTTCATTACCTGAGTCTAATATCCCAAAAAGAATAAGAGTAATACTCACAGTTAGTTGTTTGGACAGGATAATGCTCAGGGTCTTACCGACTTGGTCCCAAAACTCTTTCAATTGAGGGCAGTTTTTAAACATGTGGATGTCGTCTGATTTTTCCTCTCCACATTTAGGGCATTTCTTTATTCCAGCATTTTTAAATTTGGAGAGTTTCTTTGGTGTCCAGTACGCCCTATGGATTGTATAAAAATGATTTCTCTTCAGAGCCGCGGATTTCAGGTTGGACCAGCATTTATCTACTGATTTTTCCCAAATTAAGTCCAAATCCAAAATTACAATGTCTTTCCCCCATATTTGGGTTTCCATATTGACGTTGATATCATTGGGCATTATCAGAGCCCAGTACCACTTTGCTACTTCTTTTGGTAATCGCGTTGTTTTGATCATGTCATCTTCCAGTTTTTCATTACTGTTTATACTGGGCAAAGTTCTAGACCAGCTTAGCATTTGATAATATTTAAATTTAGATAGAGTATTGTTAGTCATTTCTTGCAGTTCTGACCATGTTTTTAAGTTTGGACCATTTAGTATTTGTCCCCAATATTTGATGTCGGCTCTTTTTAAAGCCAGTGCGAGAGTGTCTTTTAAGCATTCTGGGGTTCCCGGAGATTCCCAGATAGGAGCCCATTTGCTATAATACGGTATTTGTAGAATGCCTCTAATTTGTGTCCACATCTTTGCTGCATCCCTTAATATCTTGAGCTTTATTTTTTTGAAGTATTTGGGGTGTCCGAACTTGAACAACGCATGATCCTCTGATTTTGTGATTACTTTAAAATAGGCAGGGTAGTATTCATGGTTTTTTAGTAATACTTTAATATTTTTAAATTGGAAAGCTCTGCAATACTCCACCAAGTCTGGGCTGGCCAACCCACCATCTTTCTTGCTCCTCCTGATCTTGTTCCATGCAATCCTCGATCCTTTTGCTGCCCATAAGAAGCTCGTTATGTTTCTCTGTGCTCGAGCTAGTTCTGACTTTCCAAATTCCATTGGTATCGCGTTAAATAAGAAGGTAAACTTTGGTAAGACAGTCATCTTGATTATATTCGATCTCCCAATCAAGCTCAACGGTAGAGAGGTCCATGTCTCAAGCAATTTCCTTACCTCTCCGGCAACTTTATTTAGGTTTCTATTTGCAATCTTCGCTATATCATGATTTATTAGAATTCCTAAGTACCTTATTTCGTTTTTTATAAAATTGCTTTGAAAGATCGTGTTCCATGTCATGACCTCAGTCTTCGTCTGATTCACCAGGTATCCTGAGATTTTTCCGAATGTCTTTAAAGTTTTCTCGATACTTGCCTTGGCTTTTGGATAATCCTCAGTAAAAATCATTAAGTCGTCCGCATAAAGAGCGATTTTTTTCTCCCATGTGCCATGTTTGAATGGGGTGATTTTATTATTGTTTCTTAGCTTATTTGCCAGTGGTTCGATATATAAATTGAATAGTAAAGGGGAGAGTGGACAACCCTGTCTCGTTCCTCTGGTTATCTTTATATTTTCTGTTAGGCTACCATTAATTAGGACCTTTGATCTTGGATCTTTATATATCTGGTTTACCATACTGATAAAGTGAGGTCCGAAATTGTTCTTGACCATAACCTTCTCAAGGAAGGCCCAGTTGACCCTATCAAAAGCCTTTGCGGCATCAACAGCAAGTATGGTAAGAGGAATTTTCTCACTTGTTGCGATATCTATTGCGATTAGGAGCTCTTGTGTTACTTCATGTAGATATCTTCCTTTAATGAAACCTTTTTGGTCTTGATGTAGTAATTTTGATAGTACTCTCCCTAGTCGAGCTGCCATTATTTTAGGAAATATTTTATAGTCCGTGTTTAATAATGATATTGGACGGTATGACTCGCATTTAAGAGGGTTTTTGCCGGGTTTCAAAATGATTGTGATTATGGCATCGTTCCAGGAGTCTGGTATGGTTTTCTGTTGTGTTAAAATTCGGTTAATTAGTTTAGTTATATGAGGGAGTATGGAGTTTTTCAGTTTCATGTATAATTCGTTTGGTAAGGCATCCGGCCCTGCGGCTTTTCCCTTTTTCAGACTTTTAATGGCATCTGCCACTTCTTCTTCTTGAACTTCTTTATCCAGAGCTTCTCTTTCATTCTCTTCAAGTTTTAGAAGTGCTGCATCTTTCAAGTAAGAATTAATCATTTGATCCGAGGGATTTATATCTTCCGTATATAAATCTTTAAAAAATTTCCAGAATTCATGCTTGATAGTGTATTCATCAGAGGTTGAAGTTGTTTGATCATCCGGGATAATACTTTCCACTTTGTTTTTAGCTAGATCTGATTTAAGCTTCCATGCCAGCCATTTTCCGCAACCTTCACCAAACTCATGTTTCGCCAGTTTGCTCGAGTCCCATTTTTTCTGTAGCCTCTCTTCTAAGATTTGATCAATTTTATCTTTTTGCGTCTGTCTTTTACTAAGAAGATCTTGTTTCTTTTCCTCCTCTTGTTCTGTAAGTATAGCGATGTCTAAGGAGCTGATCTCTGATTCCAAGTCTAAGATCTCTTGTTTTACTTGTTTGTTTTTGTGTGCCCCTAAACTCAAGAGTTTACCCCTTATAACGGCTTTATAAGTATCCCAGATTATTTGTTCTGTGGTACCTGACGCATTTAACTCAAAGAAGATATTTGTCTCAGTTTCCAGCTCCTTTATAATTTCTTCGTCTTTCAGCAAAGCTCTTTCAACTGTGAATCTCCTTTCAGTTATGTTTTCTATGATTTGTAATTCTAGTTGTACTGCTGAGTGGTCTGAGAGGTGAGCTGGTGGGTGAGATACTCTTTTCACTTTCTTTGATAGTTCATTACTAACCAGGAAGAAATCGATCCTTGATTTGTGTCCCAGTTGTTTGTTGTGTAGAGTAAACGGGTGTGATTTTTCTCCTTTGTTTTTCCAAATGTCTACCAGATTGAAATCCCTTTTATAAGTCATAATCCATTGTCTCATCTTCTTTAAGTTAGTATGTCTACCCGGTGGTGATCTGTCTAGTTTTAGGTCCATTACTAGGTTAAAATCACCTCCCAATATTATGGGAGAGGTAGTTAGTAATAGTTGTGAGTACAATTTTCGCAGCGGATCAGGGTCATCCAAGTTCGGACCATAATACCCTGCGATAGTAATGGGAGAATTTCCTATTCTAACATTAGCTGTGGCCCATCTTCCTTTACTATCTACCTCTGAACTGGTTATAGTAGCTTTTAAGGACTTTTTAAAGTTTATCGCTATTCCCTTAATATTACATTGTTGTGTTGTGCATATTAAGGTATCTACCCACCATAAGTTCTTAATTATTTGGTCCCATTCTTCTTTTAACAAGTGAGTTTCTTGTAATATTATTATCTCGCTTTTCCCAGTTCTGATATACTCTAGGATTTTATTCCTTCTGCTTTTTGTTCTCAGCCCATTCACATTCCAGGAAAGGATTTTTACATCTCTACATGCACTCCCCATTTATTCTGTTCGATTGTTGAGAATTATGTTTCACTCGTAGTTGTTTTAGTTTTCTGAATATTCGCAGATGAGGAATTTTTTGGTTTTTTTTCCCTATTTTGCTCCCCACCCTTTTTTGTGTAATTTTATACTTTCTAAATCGTGCTTTAAAGTTACCCTCCCCGGGGAAGCCTCCATCTTCTTCTCCTTCGGTTATCTTCATAACCCTTTTGGCTTCCCGATCCCATCCCCGTGATTTTTATCTATGTACAGTTAAAAGAAGGAAATTAGTTGGTTGGTTTATAGCTCCTTCATATTTATTCTATGTTTTTGTCCTTAAGTGTAGATTAAATCTGTTTCTCCTTATACTCTTGTTATATGTATATATATATATATATATATATATATATATATATATCCTTTTTTTTTTTTTTTTGTATTTCAGAATTTATACAGGATTATATAAGTTACAGGTTTATCAAGTAATCTATATGATTTGTTTATGAACAATTAACTCAGAGGTTCTTCTTCGCGCATTTGAGTTCTGATTTGCTCTATCAAGTTTTTCACCTCTTCAGGCTCTCTTAAATTGCGCATTTTATTTCTCCACATAATCCGTAATGAGGGTGGAAATTTCATTTGCACCGTGGCACCTAGTTTTTGCAATTCAGACATTAGATTTCCCAATTCCCATTGTCTGGTCTGAGAGGCTTTTGACATGTCTGATCTTATTTTAAAATTCCAACTATCTTTGTTGTACGTCCCTTTTTTCAATGCCTCTCCCAAGATCCTATCCTTCAGCGTATATGTTTTGAAATTGACTAAGATCTTTCTAGGGGTTTTCCAATCTTTGCTTTTTCCATAAGGATCTCTGTGCACTCTCTGTATATCCTCATCTAGAGTTCCTTTGTCTGCCCATGGGAAATGTTCCATCAAAAGTGCCAGTACAAATGCTTTAACATCCTTACCTTCTTGATTCTCCGGCACATTTAGGATTCTTATGTTATTTTTCCTCGCTTGGTTTTCTAAGGATTCCAGTTTTTCATTCATGGTTTTATTTTCCAATCTCAAAGAGTTTATTTCCTTTCTGTTTTTCTCCACCCTTTTGTCCAAACTGGAAACTTCATTTTCTACTGCTGTTACTCTGTCACCTAGTGCGTTCAGCTTGCTGTCCAATTTCTCGCAAACCTCCTGTATTTTGTTTTGTTTCGATTCGGAGATAGAGAATTTCTCTTTCATTTCTACCCATATTTTTTCAAGAAGTTCATCTGTATGGGTTTTTGTTATATCCTTGTTAAACTCTACAGACCTAGAGTCATCATCTTCCTTATCTTGGACCTCTTCAGTTATGTTTGCAGTTGTATTTGCTGCTACTGCAGCAGAGAAATCTGCGCCCCCCTCCGCCATATGAGTTAGCGCTTTCTCTTCTGAACCGCTTTCTTTAATTTTCCAGATTTCTTCCAAACTCATATTCTCTACCAAGTTCTTTTTCTTAGATCGGGGTTTTCTCCCTTTCTTTACGCTACCTGTACTCGATTTTCCGGCTAGAATAGGAGCTGCTCGCTGTTTCTCTTTTCTTAAGGAATAAGTATCCGGTAGTTTGGTTGTTATATCCTCTTTCTCACTTTCCAAAACTTCCGATATTCTTTGTGTTTCTAAGGAGCTAAAAGATTCCGAGCTCTGTTCTTGCTGCTGGATTTTAAAATAAGACCTAAGAGAGGGAGTAACTTTTATTTTTACTTTAGATTTCTGAATAGACTCCAAGTTGTTTTCTCCCTTCTCTGAATTATTCCTTAGGTAGCCTTTAAGTGAGGTTTTTTGTTTTTTTCTGCTCACTCTTGGGGTAATGCCTTTTGGAAACTGCTCCTGACTTAAAAACTTTCTATTCCGCAGACTGTAGAAGGATTTCGCTGTGTTAGGCTGGGGTTCTGCTTCGAATTTGGGTTTAGCTTGATTTTTTGAATCTAGAGGCGTTTTCTCCTCTGTTTCCTCCTGTATTGATTCTGTTATTTTACTCATATGCTGATTGTTTGCTGAATTTTTCTCTTTTATCTTTATATTTATATTTGTGACTTGGCAAGGTTGAAAATGTTTATATGTCTGACAGAGCAGGAGATATTGATAGAGCTGACTATTAACACTGCTAAAGTTATAGCCTGTATTATAACTAACTTTGCAGTGGAGGTTTTCCAATACCCAAACACACTCTGTCTTGAAAAAGTTATTTGTTTCTTTTGCCTCGCTTTTACGCTTTAAACTTTCCAATCCTGCTTTTTTGCAGTCTTTTGCAAGTCTTGTCGTTTCCCTGCAGTCAATCTTTCGCCCCGTCGCGTCTCCCACTGTGTCTTTCACTCCACCCGCTATCGAGACAGTGACAGAGCTTTCCTTGCAGCTTTCCTCGACCTGCCGCCTCTGCTCTCTGACTCTGTCACTCGTGCCCCGGAACTGAAATCTCAGTCTTCCGGAGGCACGGCGGCAGCGCAACCTCGCCCTCCTCGCAGCGCTCCACTGCCCCGTACCTGCCCCCGCTGTGAAGTGAGCTCCGGGATTCCTCAACGCCTTACTTGCTCCGCTGTTTACTCCAAGGCTCCCGTCCGCTCTGGCGACAACCCTCACGGACGCTGGGTACGGGTCGAAATCATAAAGTATGCCTTCCGCCTCTGAGGCACCGCAAGTGGAACGCCACGTTTCACCCTTCTCTCCGCTGTTCAGAGGGAGAGGGGGGAGTCCAAAGAGTCCAAAGAGAAGCACCATGCCACGCACGCACAGTTTGCAGGTAGAAAGCACCGCTTTAGATTTGATCGTTTGTTGGTCGTTTTGCTGTTTATTATTGTCTCATTCTAGAGTAGATCTCTGCTATGCACCGCAATGTATTCCGTGCATCTTGTTTCAATGCTGCGTGTTTGAAGCTTTTTTTCCCAACCGCTGTTGTGATAAATCACGGGTGCACCGGGAGCTCTCCGACCGAGCTTCCTACTCGGCCGCCATCTTTCCCCAGAAGCGGAGCAGCGCATCTCCACTGTTGAGGACCCCACCGCCCAAGTACAGAAAACGACAGCGCAAATAGACAAGTTGCTCAAAGTCATAGTGGCTAAAAATGAGGACATAGAAGTGCGCAGTCGAAGAAACAACATATGCGTCTTAGGCATACCGGAGAGTACGAACACGGGCAAGATGGAAGAGTATATAGAGAAATTGCTAACAACTGTGGTGGGTGCGGGATTATTATCCCCTCATTTTTTAGTGGAGAGAGCTCATCGAGCCCTTGGACCGCCACGGCCACCTGGAAGCACTCCCAGACACATTATTGCCAGCTTGTTGAACTATAGAGATAGGGACGTTGCTTTGCGGGTGCCCAGAGACAAAAAACAATTAAACTATGAGGGCATATCTTTTACAATGTACCCTTACTTTAAGCTGCATGTACAAGAGGTACAACGTACATTTTTGGTGGTGAAACAAAAGCTTAGACAAGCTCAAATCGATTATGCCCTCTTATATCCAGCTTGACTCCGTGTCACCCACCAAGGGACTCAAACATTTTTCACAAGGCCTCAACAGGTGGAAGAGTTTCTAAAGCAACTTCATAAAAAAAGAAAACAGTCACCATCATCAGAGGGCTCGCAGAGGTCTCACTTTCTAGAAGTAGAATGAATGCCGCAGTGGAATAGCATTGACAGACGATGTGGGTAGTCCCACGACTCATAGACATGGTCATGTTCGTAGAGCTGTATGAGATTGCTGGATAAGACATTGTGCACAAGAGAACTGCAAACTTCCTATTGAATGATACCGCGTAAGAGGGTTGAGTTTACGCGGCAGCCGACCACCCTCGAAGTCGATCCAGGGAATAGCATTGTGAAGTACTATACCTGGTCTGACAAGAGGTATTCGTGGGCCACCAAATCGCATTGCCCCTCCTGGGAATACACCACTATTGTTTTCAATTTACTTATGTTGATCTGTATCCTCTCCTCAAGTTTGAAATGGGAGGGGTTAGACCTGATTGTTCGAATGGAGAAGTTGATGGGTGTTAGGAAGGGGGGGACATCTATGACTGGCATGATTGGGATGCTCGAGTGGGTGGGGGAGGTAAGGGGATGGGAGTTTCGAGGTCACAGTGATACAACTGCGAGTATGGTTTTAGATGAGTATGTCTCTTTAACTATAGGAACTTGGATGTTTATATGTCTGCGATGCGCTGATTGGATAGGAACAAGATGGTAGAATGACGCAGGCGGATAATACCACATTAAGAGTGTTGTCTTGGAATGTTAGGGGCCTAGGGGATCCGAGGAAACGTAGGCAGGAACTGGCTTATTTGGGTAGGCAGCAGATAAATGTGGCTTTACTACAAGAGACTCACCTTAATCCCAGGGTCACGAATACCTTCGCAAGCAGATGGGCGAGTTATCAGCTTCCTCCTCCTACTCCTCGTATGCTTGGGAACAGAAATACTCTTTAACAAGCACACCCGGTTTGAACTGGCGGGGGTAATAGAAGATTCACATGGCAGGTATATCGTTGCCTGGGTACGCCTGGGTAGAGACTCTGTGACGATTGCAAATTGCTATTGTCCGAACACAGACAGCCCTGACTTTACAGATATGTGGGGCAAAATATTGAAGATTGGCTCCACTCACATAATTTGGGGGGGATTTCAATGTCGCACTATTTCCACACCAGGACAGATCGAATGTGGCTACACATCACTATACCAATGCGCAGGAGGCATTACGGGGCATCATTGAAGAAGGTGGGCTAATCGATAGCTGGAGACATACACACCCGCAAGTACAGGAGGGCACACATTTCACGTCCCACAGAGGGACATGGCGAGGATTGATTATTGTCTGCTCTCGAGGGGCTTGGGGTCAGCTATATGTAATGTGGCACACTTGGCGAGGACATTCTCCGACCTTTGTCCTGTGAAGGTATCGCTCACCCCGCCAGGCTATAACAGCCCTAGGAAGTCCTGGAGGTTGCAGCCCATGGCCCTGTTGGATGTAGCCTTCCAAGCGGAGTTGGGCGAGGAAATTGAGGAATTCTTTGCCAGAAACAAGGGTTCAGTGGATAGCGTTGACTTAATATGGGAGGTTTTCAAAGTGACGGTGAGGGAATTCTACATTTCAAAGAGCTTTGCTGTACTGAAAGATATACGAATCACATTGCACAACTTGGAACGAGACTTAAGGGGACTGGAGAGGCGGATGAGTGGGGGAGAGGTGGGACAAGTACAAAAGGACTTTCAAGCAAAAATCTCTTACTATGAAGGCACAGCGCAAAGAGAGTCGAAATTCAAGGGCTGCTACTAGGTGGCCTGCCGATATGGGGAGGGGGAGAGACCAGGCAGGGCACAGGCGGAAGTGACAAGATGCCCCCGCTTCACCACTCACACATTAGAACTACCAGGGCCTGGCAGCCTACTGCACCGAGACTCCTTAACTATTCTGGACACATTTATTACACTTTATAGGAAGATACCTAGATGACTTTGTGGGGGAGGTGGCGCTTGGCTGGCTTAGTGATACACACAGGGAATTCCTTAGCCTCCCATTTGAAATAGATGAGATCAGGGAAGCAATAATGCAACTCAAGAATGGGAAAGGGCCAGGGTCGGATGGCCTACCGGCTGAATTTTATAAAAGTTACATTGACATTATGGCGCCGGTGTTGAAGGAAGTGTATGAAGAGTCCCTTGAGGTAGGCATACTTTCCCCTTCAATGAGGGAAGCGGTAGTGACGCCCTTACTGAAGCCAGGGAAACCCCCTGAATCTTGTGACTCATATCGGCCACTATCGTTAATGAACTGCGATACCAAGATATTGGCAAAAGTACTGGCTAACCGGTTATCCCTCCTAATGGACAAACTCGTACTGCCCGATCAATCAGGGTTTGTACCGGGTAGGGCCACATCCCATAATCTCAGGACCCTATTCTCTTTGATTCAGACAGTGGCACCCAAATTCCCACTCGCCGCAGTGTTCCTAGATGCCTCTAAGGCGTTTGACTCGGTGGAGTGGGATTATCTATTTGGAATTTTACAGAAGATGGGGTTCCCGCCTCTATATTTATCATGGATTCAATTGTTGTACCACCAACCCACTGCTAAGATATTGATAAATGGTCATGTATCTCAGCCAGCGGCCCTCAGGGGTGCCCGCTTTCCCCACTTTGGTTTGCTCTCGCAGTGGAACCGTTGGCTTCCAGACTTCGTCAGCTGCACCAAGATAAAGCACTTTGCTGCTGTTTAAGGCAAATACTGATCTATCTATATGCTGACGACATGACGTTATACGTCAGAGACCCACACAAAAAATATAAACCCCTTATTACGGGAATTTATAAAATTCTGCAGATTTTCTGGTGTTCACATTAACTGGGGAAAATCTCAGGTCTTCCCTCTCACACCGGCGGTGACTCAATTTCCTCTTGACTTCACACTAGAATGGTGCGACACAGACCTACGATATCTTGGCATCCAGATCACCAAAGAAAGAGATGAAACCATTAGAGTGAATTATGGTAGAGCTATAGCACGGCTAACCACCAACGTTACACATTGTATTTCCCCACCCCTTTCATTAGGAGGCGGGCCTCCCTTATCAAAATGGTCATACTCCCGCAATTTCTTTATTTATTCCTCAACATCCCTTATCATTCAGGGGGACACTTTTTAAAAAGATTACGCTCAGAATTAATTATATTGCTCTGGGGAGGGAAGCAAGCGAGGCTTAAATGGTTGATACTAACCAGGCCGTATCACCAGGGGGCTTTTGACATTCCTGACTTCGAGATATACTATTTAAGCGCACAGGCACATTATACCTACTACTAGGTGCACCCCTCTCGTTACATGCCGCAAATAGCTATGGAAGATTGGCTTGCAGATCCAATCCATTAAATGGACTGATACATGGGCACGTGCGCTTCCGTACGACGCCACCTACTACTATCACTAATACGATCGATGCCTGGAACCAGATTACCTCCCTTCTGGCCCTGCCCCTTCTTTACTCCCCTAGGCTCCCATTGTCACATCGCCCTAGTTGATCCCTATTGCAGGAACAGGGATTTCGAGGTTTGTGCAAGCGAGCGCATATAGACACTTGGGGAGAACTGTTTCATGAGGGGACATTTCGATATTTGGAGCATTTTTTACAAGGAGTACAATATACACCTTGGATGTATTCCTATATGTATGGCTACGGCAAGGTATGCGCTCAATCCTTCCCGACTTCCAAAAGGAGCCAGAGCACTTGATGACCTTACACCATATGTTGGGATCTACTGAGGGAAGGCACCTGGTATCAGGTTTATACAGCACCATACGCATGCATAGAGAAGGGCTTCTTAGTCCAGCCAGAATACATTGGGACGAAGATTTATGGTGAGAACTTACTGATGATCAATGGCAGTATTGCTGTCTCCAAACAGCAGAGATTTAGGCTAGCTTCAGGCTGAGAGTGATACATTAGAGGTACTTACACCGCTTATACTATACTCTGATGAAGAAACTTAGACTAAAGCTCACTGATAATGATAGATGTGAGCGCGGTCAGCGGCCGGGGGTGGGTTTTTTACATCTGGCCTGGGAGTGTCCAAGGATACAGGAATTCTGGGATCAGGTATTCGTGGTGCTCAAGAAAATGGTATCTGATGGGCTGGTACGTAATCCACTGCTTGCTCTTCTTGGGTACACGGCACAGATACCCAAACAATACAGGAAATTCCTTGCTATATCGTTCTTATTGGCTAAACGTAGGGTGGCCTGTAGGTGGGGGAGAGGCCGAGCTCCGAAATGTAAGGAATGGTTGGCAGACCTCATATATTGTCAGGAGCAAACTACCACATATGTTGAACTCGTGCCACAAGATTCCAAACCTAAAGATATATGGGGGCCGCTGTAAGGATATCTACTTTCACAGGGCTCCGAAGGCACAACTGCCATGATCCTTAGTGATGTATGAGTAATGTGTGAAATGTTTTTAACCTGCATTACTTGGTTGTGCACCACGCATGCCTAGCTTGATGTGATTGCTAGGATAGAAGGAACTCAGCACTATCGCAGATGAAGGGGTGTTGTTTACCTGTATGTCTCTACGTTTTTGACCCTTGGATTGCCCAAATGTGCTACTGAGTTATGTAGCTTTATAGCCCTGTGTCATTACTTTAATATTCATTGTATCGCTTTCTACAAGGTGTTGAAAATGGACTATGTAATGGAAGAGACAACCAATGTTATATTCTGAATCACTGTGTAATAATTTGGAATATATTCATGTAACGTACTAAAATTCACAAATAAAGTATAAAAAAAAATAATGATATATGTGTCACATAAACCTTTATTAATTACGTTCTAGACACAAGTATGTTATGTGGGATACTTTAAATATGCAATACTCCACTCCCTTTAGGAATGTTAATTACACAGAATAAATTTGAGCGCTCACTACTCATGAATATGACACACTCCTACAATATTTCAGATGGGGACAAGAATAGTCCACTTGTAATGAGGGCCTGTGTCTTCCAACATTCTGGGGCTGCTGCTTCTGTACTCTTCACAGGTGCCCGGGCGTCGTCCGAACTAATTGGAAGAGTGGCACATGTACATAATCCATGCACTACAGGTGTCTCAATACCAAGTTTCTTCAGCCTAAGCTTTGATCTCTTCGATTAGGGTAATTCATACAGATGCTATCTAGCACTCACAGAAAGCAAAGGCCACTTTAAAAGGTTTGCAGACTTCCATCATTCTCACACTCCTTGTTATAAAACAGAGGAGTCAGTTTGGCTATCTACATCTATCTCTGGTTACCTGGATACGATGCAAAATTCAAATATCGATTTGTAGGCCCATTACTTAGATCCAAGATAATCAACCCAGACACTATCCAATTACAATTATCCTCATCCTGGAGTATTTACCGGAGCAGTATTCTATTTTTTTCTTATTAAAACAAGTACCCATAATGGTATTACGTTCAACACCTCATGTAGTTCAAGGGATAAAGTTTCAGAGTATGAGGTGAAAGCAGTCCTTGACTCCAGAATACTCCAAGGTCAGTTGCAACATCTGATTGACCAGCAAATTGTATATGGTAACCTGCATTCTTGGTGAATACAGCATGTTTGGTCCACAAAATCCATCAAAGTTTCCCTAACTAACTAGGGGGTGGAGGGGTGGATTTTCTGGATTGGGTGGTACTTTAAGGGCTGTAAGGAGGACTTGCCATTTTTGAGGAAACATATCAAATTTCACAGACAAGAGAAAAGGACATGGAGACTATGAAGACCCATAAAGTGATTCTAGAGGTGCCAGCACCATTAGAGTACCTGTTCGATCAGAAAATACAATGAGATCCCAGTTCAAGATGGCAGAGGAGTACTTCCAGGTCAACTGGGGGGCAGACTGTATTTTCTTTTTTTTATAATTTATTTATTGGCATTTCAACAACTTACAATCAAGGAGCACAGAATTGGCACTGGTACGACAATAATACCGCAATAACTCTTTGTCATGGACACATTAATCAGAGGTTAAGGCATTACCCCCCACCCAGACAGCAATGTTGTCATATATACAATACACTTCCTCATCCCAGGCATCGTCAGTACTCCCCGCTCCCAACCCGCGTTCAGCAGCAAAAGACTCATTCCGAGTTCGTTAAACCAGGGTCTCCACGTCAGTGTGTTGTGATGAGTCCTCCAGCGGGGAGAACAAACGTACCTGCTTGGCCTTTGCTGGGGCTAAGGCACAAGCGCAGAGCCACGAGCGCCGTGAGGGGAACGGCTGGCCGACCGGGAGTGCCGTGAGAGCAACGGCGACAGTTCCCAGCGGGGAACTACATTTCCCATCAGCCCCGGGGCCGGAAAACACCTCCCACAGCACCAGCGCGCCCGGAGGCGCTACTAAAGACGCGAACTCCACTCGCCCCGCAAGTCGCGCGCGGGAGCTGCCTGGGAGAAGCCCGGGACAAGGGCGGGCCCTCTGTGGCCCTCAGAGGACCTGAGGAGGACGGGGCGGGCCACCCCCTTTGGTTTTTACACCTGATACTACATCACGAAGGTAAAGACTATTTCTCATGCATCTGTTGGTATTCCATTACTATCATGACCTCTAAAGTGGATCACCCAGCTAGTGTTGCAGGAACTGGGCAAAAGTTTTCATGGTTAGACGAGCTAAACCTCTTATGTCAAACCACCAATGCACCATCAGAAACCCCCCTGTCGCCCAAAAGCGACATCATACTATCAGTTAATTCCATTCTTTCAGAGCAGCCCACATTACCTAATAAAACTTGTAGTCCTCATATCGCACCCCCCCAGGGTTCTCCAACGATTCCATCGACTGCTGAGGCCCAAGATCCCTTAAGCCACCTTATTCAACCAGATATATTACCGCTCATTGAAAAATTGCTTAGCTCTCTGATAGCCCCATTGGTGGAAAAAATTAACATGTTAGGGGATAGGCTTACTGGACTAGAGTCAGCAATCAAGTCGGCTGACAAACACTGTGACACATTTAACCGTCCAAAGTCACCTCCTACTCACGAAGGCATTAAACGGGATAAAAGCTGTCAAATACAATTAACTGGACCTAGTACAGTGGGGCAAAAAGTAACCAAACACTCTCCAAGTGTCCCCTTTCCCCAGTTGACCGCACCTAGAGCACTTCATGATAAGATTAAAACAATCCATCTACCACCAGAAGCAGCCCCATTCGTGTGCATACTTGCTGGCGTCCCTGCTCTTCCCCCTGGAAAAATGGAGAGTCAACATGACTTATTTAACAAAACCAAATTCTGGCTGTCAAAAAATAGGCCACTGCCTCGTCACCTATATGGAGCAATAAGGAGCGTCAGGAGGGTGGACTGGCTGGGTTCCCTTCATAAGGATCTTCCTGGGGACCTGGTACTCGTGAGATTCAGAGACACAAACATTGTCCCTTACTTGAAAACCTGGCCACCACAAGAGATAGACGGCCCAATATCTATATGGGACTTATATGACTTTTATCCCTCAATCCCTGGTGTTCCCCCTTTTTCGAAATCATACCCTACATGATCGGCCTACATCATGATCTTTTCGGGAAATACTGGGAGTGGTAATAACTAATCCTAACCCCCATTTTTCACCATCTCAACCCGGGGGTGGATGGGAACTAATTATGTTTGGGACCTTGTCCTACTGTTTTTGGATTAGATTGGACTGGGCAATCATGGAGTGTTGTTGAACTTTGCAAGGTCCTACCTAAATTTACTCCTCTTTTTAGACTTTTTAACCTTTTTTTCTTTTATTTAAGTTGACCCTGGTTCTTTTGATTTTTCTTTTTAAATGATGATCATCTTTTTCTTTATCTTTTTATTTGAATGAAATTGTCTAAATGTATTGTATTATTTTTTCTGTTACTGTATGCTTATATGATATTCTTTGGTAATATCGAATAAAGCTTATTTTGATTTGATTTGATTTTGAGTCCTCCAGCGTACTCACCGCCTCCAAAACTAAGGGCCTCATTTATGAAAGCCTTGCGCCACCGGTGCGTCACTTTTTCCCATGTTAAAAGTGACGCACCGGTGGCGCAAGGCCTTCATAAATTGGGTCCTAAGTGTGTCCCACTCGAATCACCCTGTACAGACCTCCTCTCCAGGTACAGCGCCCAGTAGTTCTTAGTGCGGTTACGGGGTTGGAGCAGCTCACTACACAGTTCCGTTTGTGTGCAGCAATATAACATGTCATTAGACCATCTAGCAAGCTTCGGCCCTCGCATCCAGGTGAGCGCGAGGCATCGTTTGGCAACTAAAAAAGCCATGTCCACAAGCCTCCGACTTGCCGGCGCAATATCCTTAGAATACCCCAGTAGGGCCAATAGTGGAGATGGGGTCAACGACAGACCGGTGACTCTATTCACCTCGTCATATACCGCACGCCAGAAGTCTGCGAACCTCGGGCACAGCCAGGCCAGATGCAAAAAATTGGCAGACTGTGCCCTATATCTGTCACAACCGGGGCTCTCTCATAAGCCATATCGGAACAAGCGCTCAGGGGTGTAATAGACTCTATTAAGGGATTTAAAGTGCAGTAGACGGTGGCGGCCATTAAGGGACACTCTCTTAACATTAGCACAGCAGTATCTCCATTTTTCCTCAGGGAGGTCAATGGCTAAATCAGTCTGCCATGCTAGACGTGGCTTAGCATAATGCGCTGTCCGCTCTGCCAATGTGATGCGGTAGAGGCTCGTAATTAATTTAGCCGGTGTCTTAGCAGTGACTACAAAGTCATACGTCAAGACCGTTTGGGGCTCTGTCATATCCTCTCCTAGCAGCCCCTTCAAGGCATGCCGCACCCTATGGAACTGGAAGTGTGGGAGAAGCAGGGTTCCAGAGTCGTCCTCCGGGTTCAAATCTTCCCAGGTGCAAGCCCTACTGTTCGTGAAGAGGTCGCCCATGTTGATGAGGTTCAATTTAGTGAGGGCAGACAGCACGCCTTTATCCGTACAGGGACTAAGCCACGAACACCAGGCCAATTGCGCTCCCGGAGCATACAGCAGTGAGCAACCCTGAGCGTCCATAAGGTGATGCCAGGCATGCGTCACTACATTCAGAGAGTCTAGGATGCCCGTCCGACGATCTCTAGGTCGGGACATCAGCGCCGGCAACGGAGTCGGAGCGGCCACTATTGCTTCAATCCGCAAGTGCGGCGCGTCAGCCGGGCCGTGTATCCAGCCATACGCATGCGCGCCCTGAGCAGCTCAATAGAATAGCTCAAGGTCCGGAGCATGCAGGCCACCCTCTTTGTAGGGGCGGATAAGGATGTCCCATGCTACCCTGGGCTGTTTCCCAGCCCACGGGAGGCGTAGCACCAGAGTGTGTAGCTGTCGAAAGAATGCTCCCGATAAGACCATAGGATTATTACTGAAGAGGAATAAAAAGCGGGGAAGGACTATCATTTTCAGTAACGATATGCGGCCCATTAATGATAAGGGAAGCCCTATCCATTTAGTCATATCATCCTCCAGCTTAGAAATCGCTATCCGGTAATTCTCCCTGAGGACCACTTCCGAGTCCGTATGCAGCCGGATACCCAAGTAGCGGACCGAGTCAGTAGTCCACTGAATGGGATAGTCCGAGTCTACTCTCCTGGTGGCGGGGGTAAGCGGAAGCATTATGGTCTTGCTCCAGTTCATATGTATCCCCGAAAGTGAACTAAACAGTACCACCTCTCTTAGCACCGGCGAGAGGTTGTCTTCCGGTTGCCGCACATAGAGCAAAGTGTCATCCGCGTACGTGGACACTATCAAGTTGTACGTGGGGAATCGGATACCACGATGACTGTGGTATTCGCGCAAAGCACAGGCTAGTGGCTCCGCAACTAATGCGTACAGGAGAGGAGAAAGGGGCAGCCCTGTCTGGTGCCACGGTCGACAGAAAAGGGCTCAGTCGTGAGCGAGCCTATGCGGACCCGCGCCGTTGGGGAAGCATAAAGTGTGTTCAGTAGCTGAATGAAAAGGTCACCCACCCCCATGCTGCGCAGTACAAGGCGAAGGAAAGGCCACTCGACAGAATCGAAGGCCTTTTCCATATCCAGGAAAACTGCTACCGCAGGCACATCTTGGCGCGGTTGCTGGAATGCCGCAATCACGGTCCGTAGGTTAAAGATCAGATTGCGGTTGGGGACAAAGCCCGCCTGCTCAGGGGCCACAAGCGTAAGGATCAACGGGCTGAGGTGGTTGGCAATGATTTTCGCGAATATCTTCGCGTCTACGTTAAGCAGCGACAGAGGAAGTGCAGTCTTCAGGGGGCTTCCCAGGCTTAAGGATAGCTACGATAATAGCTTTCCGCATCGTTGGGGGCATTTCCTCCGCCTTGCCATCTGCTCGACAAGCATCAATAATTTAGGTATCAGTAAATCAGAATACGTTTTGTAAAATGAGACCGGGAAGCCTTCGCTGCCTGGAGCGCTGCCAGCCTTCATTGACGACAATGTCCAAACAACTTCTTCTCTCTCAAATGGGCGAACCAGAAACTCTCGATGTGAATTGGTCAGCCAGGGTAACTGGATATGTGTTAAAAAGTCTGAAATTGGTTCCTCCGGAGCCGGCCCCCTGTAGGCGTATAGTTCAGCGTAATAATCCCTAAAGCGAGCCGCCACCTTTACATCAGGCAATTCTTGCCCAGTTTGCGGGGATCGCAGTGCAGGCGACGCCGCGCAGTGTCTACGCTGCTTCACCATTCGCGCCAATACCGCCACCGGGCGCTCCCCCTCACCATATGATCTGGCAATGGCATATTTCCCCAGGTGTTTCACCTCTGCGTCCGCTTCCTCATGATATTCGCGAATCGTTTGAGCCAAGTCCCGAGTGAACTCTACTCCAGAGTCAGGGAGACGACGCACTTCCAGTAGGGACAGCGGCCTCGTATGGATTTAAGGACACCCGCATGTTTAGAGATTCCGCGCAAATAAGCCTTAAAGGCTTCCTAAACTGTCAAGAAAGAATCCACCGAGCCCACGTTCTTGGCAAAGAACTCTTCGATGGCAGTCGCCAATTCCTCCTGAAAGGCGTCGTCCAACGGCGCGTATGGGGGGAGATGCCAGGAAAAAGGAGGAGGTCGTCTCGCCAGGGCCCCAAGGGTAACAAGCACCACGGAATGGTCAGAATATGTGCGGGGCAGCGTCACATACGACTGTACCATAGAGTGGAGGGGTGAGGTGAGTAACCAATAATCTATACGGGTGTGGATATCATGCTGTGCTGAATAGTGCGTGTACCCCCCCTGTATCGGGTATCTAGTTCTCCACACGTCCTGCAGTCCCAGTCGTGTAATCTCAGCTTCAAGAACTCGGGTAGAGGCCGAAGGGCGTCTGTCGGGGGCCATCTGATCTATCAAGCGCAGGTTGTCTGACCATATTACAATCACCACCCTACAAAACATGCTCCCCGCAAAGGTCCCGTACCTTAGAGGCCAAAGTCAAGTAGAAGGAAGGGCAGTCGAAATTAGGCCCGTATGAGTTAACTATGTGTAAAGTCATACCCTTACCAACACATTTCGTGATAACATACCGCCCCTCAGCGTCCGTAGCAACTGGGGTCAATGTCAAGGAGGCCTTAGGGTTCACCCAAGTTAGTACGCCCCTGGCGTGAGAGGTGAATCCGGCAGCGTGTATGTGGTTATGGAATCCCCTATAGTTTAGCGTCGGGCTGTCAGGGCGCAAGTGAGTCTACTGAAGCAGTGCAATATCAATTGCATGTCTCTAGAGGTACTGAAGGACACGCCTGACCTTTCTGTGGTCATTCAGTCCTCTAACGTTCCATGTCAGAAGTGTAATGGTATCGTTTTTATGTGGTTGCTGTGTCATACCATTGACCAATGTGTCCTTCTCTTCGTGCTCTTGCCAATAAAACTCAGTTTCGAACAAACAACAACAATACAACCCCCCTATCGCAATCAGCAGATAAAGACAAACATGTTATTCTACCCAAACCCCCACCCACGCCTGCCCAGCCCCAACTCGGCTGTGTCCCAGCTCCCCTTCCAGCCTATACCCTACCACAGCCAACCACTGAACTCCAAATCCTCCCTCCTCCCTCTTCCCCCCAAAACCAATACAAATTACAAATCACAAATGAAAGCAAAGAAGAAAAAAGACCTCCAAGTATGGGAGCTGAACGGGAAAAAGTGTACCTCACACAGGGGCGTAGGTAGCTTGCTTACGGTAGATCTATAACAATGTCCTTCAGTAAAGCTCGATGCACCGCTCGCTCCCCCGCCTCTAGAAAGAAAGCAAAAATCAAATCCTAAATAGTAATAATTCCCCCAAGGCAATGGGGGACCTCAACACATGATAGCGGACCATACCACCACCCCTCAATATCAACTGTTTCAGCCATCAACTATTTCTCATGTAACTCGTCCCATATAGGAAGCTAACAGGGCTATGCATCATCAGGCCCAGATGTGGCATCCCATGCTATCTACATAACTCCAAACACTATACGTATAGTACATTAGAGGGTTGCAGGGCAGATAATGTGACATTGTAAATGTGTCGTCAATAGGAAAACACCCCCCCCCCCCCACCCACACATCCCATCCCGCCGCTGACCCACATCAGCCCGGCAATCCCAAAGAAAAATTAGGGCCCAGCAAGGTCAGCAGCCCAATACAGAGACAGCAATGTCAGGGGCCAGATGCTGGGCCTCTCAAATTCACAGTTCCCTAGGGCACGAGTACCTCACCCAATCGCAGTCCACAGTCCACAGTCCACAGTCTCAGTCTTGATCCTCCAGGGAACTACCTGAAACTTCGGCATGATGTCCGTCTTCCGAGGACTGCTGTATTTCTCTGCGCCAGCCCTTCATGGCCTTCTGAAGTGTTCTCAGGTCCGTCAAGATCGCAGACCTCCCCTGCCTGTTGACCCTTAACTTGGCAGGATATAGCATGGCATAATCAACCCCGAGATCGCGAAGTTGCCGCTTCATTGGTACGAACTTGCGTCGCGCCTCCTGCACCCTCGCCGTAAAGTCCGGGAATAAAGAGAACGTGCTGCCCTCATAGGTCAGTGGTTGTTTCTCCCGAGCAAGCTTCAGCGCAGTGTCACGGATTCTATAATTAAGGAGCTTGGCCACAATGGGACGTGGAGGGGCCCCCGGTTTAGGTCTCGGGCCCAAGGTACGGTGCGCTCTTTCAATGACAAACATCTCCGAGAAGGCTGTTTCTCCCTGTAAGAGCTGGATCACCTTGCCAAGTTGCTTATGCTCCAAGTCTAAGGTTGTCTGCGCCTCCTCCACCTCACTTATGCTCCGTACCGACATGTCTAGACGTTCGGCGTGTTTGTCGAGCCGCTCCCTCATCCGGTCCATGTGGTATGTGAGGGCGTCCATCTTGGTCCCTTAGGAGGTGATGCCAACCTGCAAATTATTTTCCATGGCTAGCAATATGCAGCGAATGTCCGGTTCCGTCGCATCTCCATCCGCCGCGTTCCCCGCTCCATCTTTCTCCGCTCACAGTGGGGGGGTCGGCGGGATCTGGATTTTTTGTTATCGAATGTTAATTTAGGCTCGAGCGGTCAGGGTGTCCCATGACGAAACAACTGTCCTCTGTCTCAGCCAGATCCGGGTCACCAGAGCGCCGGGAGCCCTCCAAAACCAAAAGCAGAGCGATCTCAGTAGCAGTAGACAACTCAACTCAGGTAGCAGAATGTGAACCAGAGCTCTCCAGCGACTCGATCCAGTCCCACAGAGTTGTAATTTCAATCACTTGGTCTGGGAATCGACACTCATCCCGCGCCCACTGCGAGGCCTGCACAGGGCAACGCCTTCTGTGACCACACTCCTTCAATATCAGGGGAGTCCCGGAGAAGGGGAACAGGTCCCACACTTCAACCAATACACCTGGGCAGGATGTCTGGCTAAGATCCAAGTCTTCACAACGAGAGGCCAAGTCCTGCACCGGCGTGTGGCTAACTCCACCAAGCGCAGCTCCCGCTCTTCACCCGGACAGACGACCGCTCTGGGCCACTAGGTCCCATGCAGCCTAGGGTATATCTCTTTGCCAGGCTCCGCTTGTAGGACTATCGCAGCTCTCCGAGGCGATGATGGGGCGATGATGGGGCGATGATGGGGGGAACGTCAAACACCCCACAAAGAGGGATGTTGCTCTCTATTCTCGCGGCCCACAGGTGTCAGCCACAGTTCCCCCACCTCAGATCCAGCGAAGAGGGGAGGGGGTGTCCCGAGCCCTTGGCCGATGGCGCTGCCTCCTCGGAGCCAAGTGTGGAAAGCGGGTGCAGACCCCTCGAAGGCGCAGGGGATGTCAGGGAGGCTCCAGGCGGCCCAGGTCGCAGTAGGCCCAGAGGCCCAAGCAAAGCCGGGCGCTCGAGTAGGGTGCCGCGGCCGCATCAGATCGCTCCATGCAGCACGGCACACACAGTGCGCCCCCCCCGCTCACAAATCCACAATTTGCCCACTATCTCAAAAACATCCATGAAAATGTTTACATTCGAAGAAACAGTTCTGAGAGACTTGAAAATAACTAAAGTAAAAAACAGGTATCGCTTCTGGCCACATACTGGAAAGAGATCCTTAGCCACATCAAATCAGTTCTAGGTTTCCCCCTGCCTGAAACTCCAGCCGCTGTCCTATTGGGTATTAAGCCAGACAAATTGCGCGCACTGGCACATAGCGATTGTAGCGATTGGCATATCTGCCTTCATATGTTGGGTGCGGCTAAACAACTCATAGCCCTATACTGGAAAAAAGCTGAGACCCCCCCTGTCACTGTTTGGTTCACCCGCCTATGGCATACCATGGTGATGGAGCTGCTCATTGCACGCTTACAGTCCCAAGACGCCCATTTCACCAAACTCTGGCAATTGCTAATCACTCATTTGTGCAAGCTGGAACATGCTCCTCTTCAACCCTCAAAACTCCAGGACTTATGCCTTTTTGAAGATGCCGTGTACCCTCCCGATTCCAACACATCCCTCTGGCATCAACTTTAATACCCTGCACATTGCTACCTTATTACCCATTTGCTTGGAACCACCATTACATTGTCCTCACCCCCCCCCAGCCTTCCTAGTTGCGCTCTTTGTAGAACCACCGCTGGTAGGCCATTTCTATGTGGATGCTTCTCAGGGCGGGAGCCAAGGGTAGGTGTCAGAGCTGACAATGGGAGAGATTTCACCTCAATGTACCAGGGTCAGTGTGGTAGCGCTGCAGGATTGGCGTGGTCAGTGGCCAACACGGCCTGGAAGGAGCGATGCCAGAAGAAGAGAAGGGGACAGTGGGGCAGGCCCCGCTCCTAGGACCCGCCACTGCTCGATGGCTGCATCCAGTTCCACTTCCATCCCAGGCCCACGCTGCACGGCGCCGCCGCCTTTGCTGGGTAGGCAGGAACCAGAAGGAGCGTTGCAGGGTCCGACAAGGGGGGGCGGTGGAGGGGGCACTCACCTAGGGCCCCCCGCTGCTCGATGGGCGCAGACGGTTCCACTCCCCCAGCGAGTGGCCTATGAGAATGGGAGGCACTGTGTGGGCCAACTCCTCCAGACTAGGAGCGGGGGCCCGGGTGACCAGAGCATGCGAAGCTGAGATAGGGCATCGTAAGATCAGGAGAGGAGGTGCGGTGGAGGGGCCCACACACAGGACCCCCCGCTCCTCAACAAAGCAGTTGTTTCCACCCCCCAGCTGGCTGCTCAGAGGGCATGGGGGCGCCACTCACGCTGAGCCCCGGCCCTTTCATTGCTGCCTCCGCACTTACTGGATGTTTAAGTCTCGCTGAACCAATGCGTAAGCATTTTTCTGCGAGATTATAGTAAGGCTTCCGAAAAGTCTCCCCAAACTGCGGATTAGGCACAGTTCATGTGAGCCAGGCACGTGCACATCACCAGCCACATCGCACATCGCACTCCATACACCATTTGTCTGCGACTTCAAAGGAAGCCGCTCCCCCGCCACAGCAATGCTACTCCCCTAATGAAAGTCTTTACATAGTCCATTGTCCCCATGTTTCTGTGCACATTTCAATACCGATTTTCTGTGCCTCGTACATTAATTCTTTATTTTTATATTCATAAGAGTGTTGTTTGCTTTTCAGCCATCGCTCATGGGCACCTCTCTCCCAATCTACTTTCCAACTTGCTCTGTCGCCAGCGTCCTTCTCCCCCACCCGCTCTGCACTGCTCTTTTTTTACAAGCACCAATGGTGGATCACCCTTGTAAATTTCAAAATAAATAAAATACTATGTTATCGAAAACATATTCTATGTATCTGTTAAGAGCCTGGCGGTAGCAATATCTGTTCCAGATGTAGTTTTCTGATGACCTGCACTTAGTTTGTTTAGTTGTTTACCTTCTTACTGATCAGAGTGCCCTGTATGTGGAATTTATATGGAGGATTTGCTTTGCATTTCAACCAAACCCTTCCAAGGACCCATGTCTCAGGTTCCAGCAGGCGCGGTTATTCAGAAGATGAGGAGGGTCGATTATTTTTCTTGAGTTGCAATTTCACAACATGCTTCTCTATTAACGATTTCTATGAAATTACATTTTTGCCCCATGGTTGAATACGTGTATATTGAAAATGCACGGGTGTGATTTTCAGACATCAAAAATGATTGAACGATGGAGGTGCCGGAGTTCGTTTCAATCTAAGCCGGTGGTGTGCATTGAAATGCAGGTACCGTGGCAAGCAGGCACTGCGTCAGTTGAGTGAGTTGGCCCCACTGTGACTTGAGAAGAACACGTCTTCTCTATGTAGCTGGATAAGCAGCATCATTGAATCTATCACCCTCACTCTACCACTCTACCGCCCTCACTCTACCGCTCTACTGCCCTCACTCTACCACTCTACCGCCCTCACTTTACCATTTTACCACCCTCACTCTACCACCCTCACTCTACCGCTCTACTGCTCTACCGCCCTAATTCTACCACTCTACCACCCTCACTCTACCGCCCATACTCTACTGCCCTCACTCTACCGCCCTCACTCTACTGCCCTCACTCTACCACTCTACCACTCTACTGCCCTCACTCTACCACTCTACCACCCTCACTCTACCGCCCACACTCTACCACTCTACCACCCTCACACCCTCACTCTACCACCCTCACTCTACCACTCTACCACCCTCACTCTACCGCCCACACTCTACCACTCTACCGCCCTCACACCCTCACTCTACCACCCTCACTATACCACTCTACCGCCCTCACACCCTCACTCTACCACCCTCAATCTACCACTCTATCGCCCTCACGCCCTCACTCTGCCACCCTCACTCTACCACTCTACTGCCCTTACACCCTCACTCTACCGCCCTCACTCTACCGCCCTCACTCTACTGCCTTCATGCCCTCACTCTACCGCCCTCACTGTACCACTCTACCACCCTAACTCTACCACTCTACCGCCCTCATGCACTAACTCTACCGCCCTCCCTCTACCACTCTACCGCCCTCACTCTACCACTCTGCCGCCCTCACTCTACCACTCTACCGCCCTCACGCCCTCACTCTACCGCCCTCATGCCCTCACTCTACCACTCTACTGCCCTCACTCTACGTCCCTCACTCTACCACTCTACCACCCTCACTCTACCACTCTACTGCCCTCACTCTACCTCCCTCACTCTACCACTCTACAGCCCTCACTCTACCAGTCTACCGCCTTCACTCTACCACTCTACCACCCTCACTCTACTGCCCTCACTCTACCGCCCTCACTCTACCGCCCTCACCATATCGCCCTCACTCACTCTATTGCCCTCACTCACTCTATCGCCCTCTCTCACTCTATCGCCCTCACTCACTCTATCACTCTCCCTCACTCTATCACCCTCCCTCCCTCTATCGCCCTCCCTCTATCTATCTATCGCCCTCCTTCTATTGCCCTCCCTCTATCTATTTCCCTCCCTCTATCTATCTATCGCACTCACTCTATCTATCGCATCACCAGTCACCACAGCATCACTCAGCACCACCACAGCATCACTCAGGGGCACAACAACATCACTATGCTCTACCACAGCATCACTGAAGGCCACAGCATCACTCGTCGCCACCACAACATCACTCAGCGCCACCACAGCATCAATCTGTGCAACCATTCAACAACAACTGGTTCAAATATGTTCTCTCAATGTTTCAAGCTTTTTTACAAATGTCACAAAAAGATGTTAATATTTCACTTCTGTTCTTGGATTTTCATCACAATAAAATACACTGAACATAATCTTCACAAAAGTTATATACAAAAGTTTAAGCTATTGCCATTATAAATTACAATAACTTTTATTCAAGTATTAATTATTTAAAAAAATTAAAAGCCATTGTTATTTGTAACAGGGGACTGTGTTCTAGTGAACTTCAGGGACAGACGGGTGGTAAAATACATTTGTGGGCGGAGACCACAAAGCTTTGAGAGAGGAATACAAACCGTAGATTTGAGGTATTTTTATCCCCCACCGCCCCCAGTACAACCCAATATATACCCAGTGGGTATGCAGGGAGGGATTTGTAGGGACTTACATAACAATTACTTTAATATCCCTACCTCCAACCGCTTTGACATCTTCTTTGAACAAAAGGGCCTTGAAGGAGCGGATTGACGGTGTCAGGAAATCTCTATTTTGAGTACTCCTGATTTTCCCCCGTGTGTAGTAAATTAGTAATCGAGACAAATGGCGAATTAGACCCATGCACATCCATTATACTAATTACTCAGGATGGGGCTCATAACCCAGATGGGCAGGTAACTTCAGGGGATGGCACGACGAGTCAGAATGGACTAATAGAAAAACTGACTACGGCAAGCCATGTTCCAAAAAGTGTTGACCAAAAGAAGAATAAGTTAAAGAATGGAACTTGGTCAATAATGTTTTGGAACATTGCAGGCATAAAATCTAAGCAAACTGATGTAACTTGGCTGAAACTGGCAAATGAATTTGATATAGTTAATCTGCAGGAAACATGGACAAAGGAGGCTTACCACCTAATCGGGTATAAAACCTTTTTCTCCCCGGCTTTAGACTCAGCTTCGAGCAGAGCTAAAGGAGGTCTATGCACCTATATATCAAACCTCCTGAAATGTGATAAAATAGAAGCTCCTGTCACCAATAAATACTATCAAATGGTACAGATACACATTAATAAGAAGAAGTGCCCATTGATTGTAAACTTCTATAATAACATACCAGCTGAGGTTCGGGAGGCCGTGATGAAACAATTCTCTACTGAACCTCAAACATATGATGTGCTGGAAAAATAAGGAAGTCCTTACAGTCTGGGGAGGGGACTTTAATTGCTCATTATGTAGAAGGGGTGAACAAGGGGCATGTGGTACTCCTCTGGACAGGCAAACATGTTTATCACACTTTGACCATACTAGATGTGGAAATTTGCTAACTGAAACCTTGTTCTCAAACGATATGTGCTTCGCAAACAAAGCATGTCAACCCGAATAATTTTCGCCCTACATTTAATGGGAGAGGATCATTCTCTATAATTGATTTTATTTTGACTTCGCCTAGACATGGTAATGAAGTGACTAATTTTAAAACCTTAGACACAACACTGAGTGATCATTTCCCATTAAGTTTAGAAGTTATAAATCCTGATTATATTTATGATAAAGGTAACTTAAATGGGGACGTAGTAGAGGACATATCCTTACAGCGCCGAAACGGATACGCTTTGAAATGGACCAAAGTAGTCCCGGAAAACTTCCTACGAAAACTTATTAGTCAATGCAAATCCAGCTTTGATATGTGCCTCGATATTAATACTTCGGATCCCGTTTTTATTAATCATTTTTTAACCATAAATTCTGACATTAAAAATAGTTTATGGGTTAATAAGAAAAATGTACAAGCACAGGACCCCACATGGTTTGACACACTTTGTACGAAGGCTCACACCAATTTAAAACAAGCCTTAAAAGATTCTCCACGAGACCATGATTTAATTAAGGAATGTCGCAAGGCATATAAAATTGTACAGAAACAAAGGAAGGAAACCATAAAAAGGGAGGCCTGGGAATCTCTGTGCGAGGCATCCCAGAGCGGGGACGTAGCAGCCTTTTGGAAGGCTGTCAATGCCCCCTTTTTTGAAGACAAAGGCAAAGCTAGAATCGAGATAGCTATAATGGGTACAGAATGGGTGAAACACTATGAAAGTTTGTATAGTATGGTGGGTCTCATGGAACAGTCTCAACAAATAGATGTACAGGACGAGGTGACCTCAAAAAGTAACAACATAGATCTAAATATAACATTGAATGAGGTCATGGCAGGTATTAAGGCCAGTTTGGGGGGGAAGGCTCCTGGCCCTGACGGGGTTCCTGTCGACCTATATAAATATAATATGACCATATGGGGACCAATCCTCACTAAACTCTTTAATGCATCCTGTTCAAATGGATCATTACCCTCCTGGTATGAGTCAATCATAATACCTATATTTAAAAAGGGAGACAGATCTAGCTGTGCTTGTTACCGCCCGATATCCCTACTAGACTCTACCATCAAGATCTTTGGGCGGGTAATCCTGAACAGATTACAGGTTTGGGCCGAGGACCACTCTATAATAAGTGACCTCCAATATGGTTTTAGGAAACATCTAGGCACTATAGAGCAGGACCTTAACTTGCACATCCTTTCAGACAAATATGTAAGTGCAAGGAGAAACCTATATTTAACATTTGTCGACTTGTCGTAGGCATTTGACTGCGTAACCCATAGTAAGTTGTGGCTGATTCTAGAGAAACTAGATGTGGACTTGAATATAATTAACTTCCTGAGAGAGTTATAGAGGGGAGCACGGGCCACAGTAAGATATGGTAGGAATGGGGAATGCACAACAAGGTTTAAAATTGCAAGAGGAGTACGGCAAGCGTGCATACTTGCCCCGTTCCTATTCACAATTTATATCAATGAACTGGGCGAAGTACTACTTAGGGAGTGCAGGGACATGCCGCTAATAGGCAAAAGATCAATCCCTGTGCTACTATACGTGGACGACGCGGTTTTGATGGCCCGAACCCCGATGGCCATGCAGCAGATTATTACATCCTTTGCAAATTACATGGCTAATTTAGATCTGAGGGTAAATGCTTCAAAGACTTACTGTATGAATTGCGGACCAGGGGCGTTAAAAAATAGGAAAACCATGTTTATAAACTCAAAATCCCTTGAATTTACCCAAAATTTTCCTTATTTGGGCATATTGTTCGATCAAGCTGGCCAATGGAATACAACAATTAACACACGGAAATTATTGTTTTGTAAATCTATTATGGCCGTACAAAATTTTGCAAGAAAAATGGGCAAAAAAACGATTAGGGAACTTTTAACTATATATAGAGCCACTAGTATTGCAATTACAATATATGGTGCAGGTATATGGGGTTATGCCAATGTTAAACCACTACAACTAGCAGAAACCTCCTTTTTGAGACATCTCCTAACAGTCCCTGAGAGTGTGTCCACTTATAATTGCCATATGGAGCTGGGACAACCCTATATAGAGGATGTAATTACAATTCAGACAGTTTTACTATGGTACAGAGTGTTGACCACAGAGGAGTGCGTTTTTAATCGAGCAATCTTGAAAGACGCTATGATCATAGAAAAAAGCAAAAAAATAAGATGGTTAGTGTATGTAAAATCTTTCCTTACGGAGATTGGCCATCAGGAATACTTTGACGACCCTCTTCTTATGTCCCATGTAACTAGAAAAGAATTAAAGCATACATGTATGTTACATCTGGAGGACAAAAGGTTTTTCTTGGAGATGAGGAAAAGCACAGTGATGGAGCATCAACTGGTATTGATCACTAGTGAAACCCAGCCATACTTGAAATTGCAAATGATAGGCTTTGAGAAATGTTTATTAATTTGTTTTAGATTTAATATTTTATTCAGATTTGTTAGCTATCCCATAATGAACGATTGGACCAAGGACCTAAATAAATGTCCTTGTGATGAATTGTCAACACAATCAGATATGCACATTTTGCTATTTTGTAAATATTATGTTGCCCAGAGGAAAAGATGGATTATACCTCTATTAAGGATAATGGGTTTTAATCAGTGTCGCCCAGCTTTTTTAGCTATCCAGAAATTAGACAATGTTTTAACTGTTGCTTTAGTTTCTGCCTTTTTTAAAAATGTTTTAGATCTCGTAAATCAATTCTTAACACTGTGTAACATAACAGCAGAATGATAATGAGGAGTGTGTATATATACACGTGTGGTTTTTATTAACTGATTTATTACTATTACTACATGATTGTATATATTTGTATTTTATATTGTGGTTTTATGGATATTCATGTTTAATATTCGAATAAAGAAAGAATTGATTGATTGATATTTGTAATATCAATACATCTAAGTCACGTAAATACAACACATATTGCATTACAAATGCTATAGGTGTCACATTTGCTTTAGTTCAAACTATTGGAATTGTAAATGACAAAGCTATTAATTTAGCTATTTTCAAAACCAACACATAAATACAAAATTTGTCATTTACAATACCAATAGCTCAAACTTTCCTAATGCTTGTTCTGGGAGCCACCGGGTATGCAGAGGCCGCTGGGCGGTATCTGGGGCGCATCCGATCACTCGTCTCACTGGAACCAGGTGAGCCGGTAAAAAGAGGGGGGGGTTGGCTGGCAGCTCCTCTGAAGCCTTCCCGCTCTCGCTCCCTCCCCGCAGCCCATATGGCGCTTGTCCCCTGGCCCAGCTCGCCACCCGGCTCCACCTCGCCAGGCCACCCCAGGTGACAGGAGCACGGCAGGCACCGCGAGGATTATTGTTATGAGATGGTATTTTTATACTGGTGTTACTAGGATATCTGCGGTTGTCTAAGTAGTTGCCGATTAACAGCTAATGGCAATAATTCAAAAGGCATAGTAAAATCCTGTAGGCATTCTAACAGGGCATTAGTATATCTTGCCTATTCCCATTCTTCAAATTTAGGTAAGAAAGCCGACAGTCATTTAAGTCTTTTAATGCCACCTAAAGAAATGTTTGTTTTAACTGTGTTACAGAATTCTGCCCGGTCCAATTGGATAATCAAAATGTGAGACCAATGGTCGTGAGCTGTTCGCTTTCAGATTGCGGTACAATGGGGCAGTTGAAACACAGAGAACATACATTTTTAGATACAAAAGTATAGTCTAAAGTATACGAATGTCCCTTTGGAAAAAAAAGTTTATGGTTGTTTTTAACCAGCTCATAGTTGTTTGGCATCTGTTATCGCTGTACTCTTTTTTTAACCAATATTCTAGTATTTTGATAGACTGAAGTTCCTTTAAACTTTTTTTTTAATGTGTTTATTAGGTTTCAAATACAAAATACAGTCACATTTGATAGTATGTAATACAGATAATGTATCTCTTCTAACCACAAAGCCCGGTGTTCATGCAGAGATTGTGAAGTAACATGTAAGGTCGCGAGATGTATGACGAGATATCGCACTTGTAATGATACATTTAGGTTGCATGTCTAAATATGTATAGACGAGTCTATGTGAAGGATTATGGTGGCTGAGCAGTTTACCTCGTGTCCCGGATACTCAGGGAAGCAGGACCAAATATCCCGGGGCGGGAAGTGGGGGGTTGCAGACTGGCATAGTCTCCTCTCATGCTTTCACATCTACTCATGCTTTCAAGACAGTCTTTGACGGAGGGTGGCTTAATTCCCTTATCTCAGAGAAATCTCCCTCTTGCCAAGCAGCAGAGCCCAATAGATCAGTCGGAGGATCCCCAGAGGGACTTCATGGGTGTAGCCCAGCAGAGCAGTCAAGGGGTTGGGGGTCAATTCAAAGCCAGTCATGTCCGAAGTATGCCTATATACAATCTCCCAGTAGTCAGCAATCACTGGGCCGGTCCAAGTGAGGTGGGCAAAGTCTGCTCCGGGGGCCCGGCATTTTATGCAACTATCAGGCCTGGTATGGTCAAATTTAGCTATGTCTTTTGGGGTGAGACAACACCTATGTAGATATTTGAAGTGTCTCAACTTGTGCCTGTGGCTTATGGAAATACGCTTTGTTTGTGCACAGCAATAGCCCCATATGTGGCCAATAATCAGGACTCCTAATTACCTCTCCCATACTTCTCGTAACCTGGCAGTAGCAGCTGGCTTCATGGCCATGCATATGTAGTAGAGCTTAGATGTCATGTGTCCGCCATCTGAAGCCTTAATCACCAGTGACAGGGGTAGGAAGTCCTCTGGTGGGAGTGGGTATACGGGTATGGGGGATCTGAGGGCGCTCTGGAGTCATATGAGGTTAAAGAACTCCATGTAGGAGACATTTTGTGTAAGTGTGTTGTCTGCTAGTTGTTGAGCATGGCTGTCCGGGAACAGATCACCCCCAGTGGATATTGAGTGTTTGTCCAGTGTGCGTTTAACAAGTGTTTGCCTAGTGGAGGGGATCCACGGGTTACCAGAAACAGGGATGGAATCATACTAGAGGATACCCCGCCGAAAGCATGCGCCTCAGCCTACGCCACACCCAGCAGTTGTGGACACTGTCTGTATATCCTCAGTGTCCAAAGGCTATCCCCGTGGTAATACCTAAGAATGAAGAAGGTCATATAGCTGATCACGCTCTGGGCGTAGATATGGAATGCAGGCATTTGGGTTGTAGCAGTAATATGTGTAGTGGCATTGGGCCGCTAGGTAATTAAAATGAAAATCGGGGACCCCGGAGGCCTCCCCGTTCATAGGGCAGGCTCAGTGTCTCCCAATACACCAAAGGGCGGCCCCCGCCCATACCAGCTACAGTAGCATACTACGGAGGCTTAGCTGAAGAAGGTGTTGGTGAACAGATATAAAAAGCGTGGCAGCACCACCATTTTAATAATGGCCACCTGCCCCATAAGTGATAGAGTTAGTTTTATCCATCTGTCTATTTGTGTACTAAGGGCGTCCATTGCTGGCCCGTAGTTGCGCTGTAGGACCTCCTCCCTATCCCTGTGTAGATGAATGCCCAGGTATTTGGTTCCATCCCCAGACCATCCAAGAGGAGCTCCATCCGGGGGAGCAGTGTGACATCAGTGAGTGGAAAGAGCTTAGACTTGGTCCAGTTAATGTGGAGCCCAGAGAGCAGGCCACATCTGGCTATTTCCTGCATGAGTGGGGGAATATTGTGCTCCGGGCGATGCACAAACAATAAAATATCATCTGCATATAGCAATATCAATAATGAACCATATGTAAGTTGAAGTCCTCTATGGGCGTGGTTATACTGCAATGATCTGACTAGAGGGTCCATCGTGAGTATAAAAAGCAGTGGGGAGAGGGGGCATCCCAGCCTGATGCCACGATGCATAGAAATGGGCTCCATGAGGGCCCTGTTTATCCTAAGGCGGGCTGCGGGCTTAGTGTATGGCAGCATGATCAACGCTAGGAATGTGGGGGTATTCCCAGGTTCTCCAAGACTGCTCTCAGGAAGGGCCTCTCGCGTGAGTCAAAGGCCTTCTCGGCATCGAGAAGAGCCACCGCTGCTGGTGTGTCTGGGGCGATCCTATTGAGTACTGCAAACACAGTCCTTTAATTGAGGGAGGGTCGATACCACGTACATTTATTGGGGTCCTTTCCCAGCTTTAGCAATATGGTGAGAACCGCTTCTTATAGTGGGGGAGGTAGTTCCCCAGTATTTAAGGACTCATTATATAGAAAGAGGAGTTGTGGGGCAAGCTGCTGTTTGAATGTTTTATAGAAGGTCCCAGTCAGGCCGTCCAGGCCGGGTGCTTTAGACCCATCAATACCTTAATGGCCTGCAAAACCTCTTCTAGCGTTATGAGTTCGCTGAAAACTCAAGTTGCCCGTTGGACAGCCAAATCATGGAAATGTCCGCAAGGTAGGAAAGGATCTCCGAGAAGGTGCAAGTCGCGTTGGAGGAGGATAAGTGCTGGTAACAGGTCTTAAATGTGTGCAGAAATGTTTTGTTGACAGTGATAATGTCTCCAGAGTCCGAGTGAAGCCCGGCAATGTAGTTTGTTGCCTCCTTGGGCAAAGCACACTAGCCAGCATGCGGCCGGGTCGTTCCCCCTCGGAATACCTGCGCACCTGGGAGTACTTGTTCATGTATTTGATTTCCCTTTCTGTCAGGTCTCGGAATTCAGTCAGGAGGGTGTTTCACTTTTGTGTCGAGTTTGAGCCCTCCCCTGCAGCCATCCGGTCCAGTTCATGATTGGCATGCTCGTTTTTTTGCAGTTGGGAGTGGATATTGCTTGGTATACCTGTGTGTTTAGAAATGCACACTGCGGATATAAGCCTTAAAGGCGTCTCATAGCACTGCCTGCGTGGAGACCGTGCCAGTCTTTAGTTCAAAATACTCTGTAATAGAGTCTAGAGAGTCATTATGGAACACCAGGTCCAGCAGGGCTTCCCTCTGAATCTCCAGCTATAAGCTGCAGCGCATTCATAAGGAATTTTTAACTCTAGTTGAATAGGGCTGTGGTCATACAGTGTCTGCGGGAGAACAGCTATGCTGTGTCGTTATTGATGTACAATTGCCGAAACAAACCAGTAATCCAGCATGGACTAGATGGCATGTGGCGAGGAGTAGAACGTGAGCCCAGGGGTATGTGGATGATGCGCGCGCCAGGCATCTAGCAGGGAATAGGAGTAATACGTTGTCAAAGTGGTACTCTGGCACGTACCTTACTGGCAGCTTGTGCGCTGGTTGTGTCTGTTTGTGGGCAGTATGGCATATTGAAGTCACTGCCTAATATTAGAATATCAGATTCTAGGCTATCTAGTCGAGTGTGTACTTCCTGAAAGAACTCAGTATCATCGGTGTTGAAGGCGTAGATGTTGACCATGAGGAACTTATGGTCTGCCAGTGTTCCCTGGACATATTGATATCTGCCATTTGAGTCCGGGTACTGAGCCATTGGGGTTAACAGCACATCCCTATGAACCAGAATGCAAGTGCCCCAGGAATAGGAGCCAAAGCACGAGAAGTATCGGTGCATACCCCACTGCCTGGCAAAAAGATGAGAGATGTTATTTAATCACATCCTCATTAAAGCATAAATGTGACAAAAACTCTTCATTGTGAATATCACATATACATAATGTCCCCAGGGAAAGGGGAAAGCTGGGGATAGGTAAGTGGTTTTGGTGAGGAATGGGGGTTAAGTGAAAAGTTTCATAGATTGAAGTGTGGTTACGGCATTTATAGTTGACATCACACAAATGTATTGCTAAACCACATGGAATAACAATCGTAATCCTAGCCCATATATAAGAACACAGTAACAATGACTCTGTTGTTCATGGATAGGAAAAGGTGAGAAAATGTTGACGTTTCGACCCCTGACGCACGTAGGTTGAGTTCCACCTTACATTGGGGTCTTCATCAGGACAAGGATGTGTAGTGGGGGTGAGGAGGGGCACCTAGGGTCAATGAAAAAAGTGTTTGGGCTACAGAAAAATCACCTACTAACAAATGAAAGCGCAAAAACTGCCAATATTTACAAGAGAGCGCCACCCTCATGGCGTCGATTTCAGAAACAAGGATGGACCCGTAGGCTCCTGAAAGACAAAAGAGAGCACGGTATCACCTGCCATATTTAGGTACATACAAGGGTGATTCAATGACCCTTTCTAAAAAATGTGGCCTGCAAGGGGAGAAAAGGGTTCGAGGTTAATTAATAGTCAGTGAGGAGAACATGCTTCACCTGCGTCAGATAAAAGTATGAGGGTCTATGCATCAATAATTCAACAAAACTAATAATATTCAAGCCACACATCAATCTTAGTGTAGGGAGTTAACCTCACATTGATCAAAAAGTTAAAGCAAACAGTGTTTTACGTTGACCTAACAACAGATTATGAAGTGAATAAATCAATAAGCGCAAGACATGTAAACTACAGACACACCACAGTATACAAAAAGAGATAAATACCTCTCATTTAAAAATGCACGTAAATGATGTTATTCTGTGTTAGTTGGGAGTAACATTGAACATGTACTTGATAATGCTATGAGGAATAGATGATGCTGTGGTTTGTCTGTGGCTTAAAATCAATAAAACATGTTTTCAAAAAAAAAAAATGATGTTATTCTGTGAATAGAGAAAACATGAGAAGATTCAAAACCGCTATCCAAACGGATTCCAGCGTAAGTGAACTAGGCCACAATTGCTTGAGCCCACATACAAACTCACCAAGCCTTGTGGTTTCCACAAAAGTCAAAGTGAAAGATGTGGCAGCCCGTGCGTTAATCTGTAACGATTAACAGAAACATCCTTTCAGTATCGTGGCTAACATACTCCTCCAATGGCCAGATGGAGTAAGGCTGAATGCGCACAATTGCATAATTGTTTACCGATTTTTTCAAAATTCATCCGTTTTACTCCGTAATTTTCCAATTTTATCATTCTTATTCTTCTATTTTAGTTCGAGTCCACACGCATAAGTGTATATGCTGTTTCCGAGTTTTTACTGTTCAAACCATGTCTATCCAGACTTTAAGAATGAGCAGGACTAAAGCATAAATTCATTTCAAGCAGCGTTTATTTAACAAATACCCAATGCATTTTGGGCTTGACGCCCTTCTTCGGGGGTCTCTGTAAACAAATAAAAATAACCACAATCACAAAATGAGTTATCCACTTCAATATAGCATTACCAACTGCTAACCCAATTTGATTAAAACTATTGCACGATTCCAGAAAACATTTATACATTTAAAACGCTTTCCGCCACAAATCTATGCATTACGAGAGTCTCTGAGTAACAAGCGGTTTCATTAATTTGCTTCTCCCTCTTTAAATCCTTGCCACATTCCCATTTTACGAGCAGTCAAAACCTCCCCGTCGCCTAGTTCCTTACGTTCAATTTTTCAAACAGTTGAACCTCCCCATCACCCAGTGCCTTACGTACAAGTTTCTCACAATGCCTTTCAAATATTCCCTTACAATGTATTGCTAATGTGCCCCTTCGGGACCTTTCCATATTCAAAACCCTCTGCATACACCCTTGAATAGTAAACCGTGTACAAACCGCCGAGGCTTGTCCCTCTTGTTTACTTCCCTACCGTAGTTGTTTAACAATTCCACCTCTCCCTGTACCCACCCCTCCACCATTTGTACTTTGTCCACCAAACCATGCCTTTGCAGTGCGCTATGCTTGTCACGTACCTGCCTGCTGTTGTTAAAAACCGTACGTTCTTCCTCCGTCTAAACTTCCCATTACTCTCCCTCCCTGAAACCCTCTCTTATAAACCCCTGGTTTCAACTTCCCAATTAGGCTCCCGGTTCAGATTTCCCGCCCTCCCGGTGTCACTTGTTAAGTTTTGTTCATGAAACACTACTGCTCCCATAATGCAGTTCAAATGGATTTAACCGTTCAGTGCAATTCACGGTAATATTACCGAATATAAAACAATGGTATGCCAAATAGTGTGCAACTTATAGAATGTAAATGTTAAATGTCATTTTCGTCTGAGATCAAATCCTAGGTCGTCTCTGCCACTGTCCTTGATGAACCACGTTGATGTTCCTGGCGTGCAGAGAGGGCGGGAAATCTGAACCAGGAGCCTAATTGGGAAGTTGAAACCAGGGGTTTATAAGAGAGGGTTTCAGGGAGGGAGAGTAATGGGAAGTTTAGACGGAGGAAGAACGTACGGTTTTTAACAACAGCAGGCAGGTACGTGACAAGCATAGCGCACTGCAAAGGCATGGTTTGGTGGACAAAGTACAAATGGTGGAGGGGTGGGTACAGGGAGAGGTGGAATTGTTAAACAACTACGGTAGGGAAGTAAACAAGAGGGACAAGCCTCGGCGGTTTGTACACGGTTTACTATTCAAGGGTGTATGCAGAGGGTTTTGAATATGGAAAGGTCCCGAAGGGGCACATTAGCAATACATTGTAAGGGAATATTTGAAAGGCATTGTGAGAAACTTGTACGTAAGGCACTGGGAGATGGGGAGGTTCAACTGTTTGAAAAATTGAACGTAAGGAACTAGGCGACGGGGAGGTTTTGACTGCTCGTAAAATGGGAATGTGGCAAGGATTTAAAGAGGGAGAAGCAAATTAATGAAACCGCTTGTTACTCAGAGACTCTCGTAATGCATAGATTTGTGGCGGAAAGCGTTTTAAATGTATAAATGTTTTCTGGAATCGTGCAATAGTTTTAATCAAATTGGGTTAGCAGTTGGTAATGCTATATTGAAGTGGATAACTCATTTTGTGATTGTGGTTATTTTTATTTGTTTACAGAGACCCCCGAAGAAGGGCGTCAAGCCCGAAATGCATTGGGTATTTGTTAAATAAACGCTGCTTGAAATGAATTTATGCTTTAGTCCTGCTCATTCTTAAAGTCTGGATAGACATGGTTTGAACAGTAAAAACTCGGAAACAGCATATACACTTATGCGTGTGGACTCGAACTAAAATAGAAGAATAAGAATGATAAAATTGGAAAATTACGGAGTAAAACGGATGAATTTTGAAAAAATCGGTAAACAATTATGCAATTGTGCGCATTCAGCTGTGCGATTGTTTTGGGGGCTAGATGTAGCTCCCACTACAGTGAAATTGTTAACTTTAGTGCCAGTAGGGCATGGCACGAGACTCAATCAGCACGCAAGCTTCAGATAAAAAGTAATAAATTTTGAGAAATTGGATTAAGAGGTGTGCATCCTGCTCCCCCATTTACAGTGCAGATGGAGTAAGGGCCATCGTTTCATGAATCGAGACCCTGATGTCCCTTGTGCATTGTGTATAGTCCCCTTTAAGCACATATAGAAGAGCGACTGCTGTATGAGTGAGAGCGGCGACTTGAATTATAATGTATCAAGTCCTTACCTATCGGCTGTATGGTGGGGGAATATGCCGATCTCTGCACAGCCAGGTGTCTATCCATGCTGCTTCCAGTGTTACTTAAGGACACAGCAGGTCAGGTTTTGTCATCCGGGTCAAATGTATTTAGACCTGGGTCAGCGAACTCAACGCTGCTTCATCACGCACTCGGTTACCAGGAGCCATGCTTTCCAGGAGCAGTTAAAGAGCTCCTATTTAGAACCCTCTTAGACCAAGTTCTGTTTTCTGGGATTCGCTTTATCAGTAACATTGTTGAGCTGAGCTGCATATATTCCCAAGCCAAGCCCTCTCTACAACTCGGAGAAGTGCAGCAGCTCTTCGATCTGTGAGTACACGCCCTTGTTGCGCTTGTGTGTATTCCTGCATGTCTGCCACGCGCTTGAAGTGCAACTTGAGCCTTGCATGGATTTAGCGCTGGAGCGCAAATCTAGTTTTTTTTCCAGAAACTGTGCGTTGGAGCGCTAAAACTAAGTGTTTACTTGCCTACATGCTGGAATGCTTTCTAGCCCTTGAATGTCTCATTCGCTAGAGCGCTTTCTGGGCATTTGTTTGTTTCATGCGTCGGAGCAATTTCTGGGCTTTTGATCATATGTACCACAAAGATCGTCTGTATAAAAACAATAAACGTTATGTACCCACAGTGAATCATCAACAGCAGGCCATGCACATGTTCCATGATCAGTTATTATTTAACCATCCTGGTAACCACAAGACCATAGAAAACCTGCAAAGACACTTTTGGTGGCCTACCATGATCAACAACACACAAGAGTGCATAGCCAAGTGCACTGCCTGTGTGCAGGGTAAAACATCACACGTGCCCACAGTAGGCTTGTTACATCCCATACCAGTAACTCCCATCCTTGGCATATGGTATCCATGAATGTCGTGGTTGAATTGCCCAGAACCCAGACAGGGCATACACCATACTCACCGTAGTAGATAATCTGTCTAAGATGGCACATTTTGTGCCACACTAGAAACTCCCCATAGCTACAGAAATTGCTTTGGTATTCATGGAACATGTAATAAGGTTACATGGCATACCTTCTGTCTTAATCACTGACCAAGGTTCTAGGTTTATCTCTCATTTTTGGGATGAGTTATGCACTTCTTTGGGCATGGAGGTAGGTCTGTCTTCGGCTTTCCATCCACAAACAGAGGTCAGTCAGAAAGAGCAAGCCAAACCATGGAACAATATCTTACGATGCTTACTGTTTACTATGGAAAAAGAATGGTCAGAAATGTTATGGGCTGTAGAGTTCACATATAACAACACTGTACATCCATCCATAGGCATGTCCCCTTTTATTTTTACCTTTAGGTTCAACATCTATGTGCTTTCCCATGGGAATCACCTAGGAATAGATCCATGCCTGAAGTTCAAGACATCCATACCTCTTTACATGAACTGTGGCAACAAGCACACTTCAAACTTGCTAAAGACGTTTACAAGCAAGCAGCTGATACCCATCGACAGCCTGAACCAGCCTATGCAGTATGGGACATAGTATGGCTATCCATAAAAAAAACTTAATTTACATGGGTCAAAAAAACTAGTGCCCCGGGATCTGGGACCATACACCATAGCTAAAGTTATTAATGAGGTGTCCATGAAACTCGATTTGCCCAAGGTCATAAATATACATCCTGTGTTTCATGTATCCCTCCTAAAAAGGATGCATCCAGAAAGCATAGTCAGCTCCCCACCTCTCCCAGATATAATCCACGACCACATAGAATACGAAGCCCAGGCTACCTTGGATTTAAGCAGAATCAGGGGTAAACTGTACTACTTTGTGGACTGGCAGGGTTATGGTCTAGAGGAACATGCCTGGGAACCCCTTTCCAATTTCAGTAATGCTCCTCGTTTAGTTCGTGAATTTCACACTTGTCACCCATTGAAGCCACGTCCTGCTACACATGGTCTAAGAATTCTGTCTCGGTGGGGGTACTGTCATGGATCCAAACCCTAGCGTCCCTTGTGCGCTGTGTGTAGTTCCCTATGAGCACATATAGAAGTACAAATACTGTATGATTGAGAGCGGGGGCTTGAATTATAATACATCAGTCATTTCCTATCGGCTGTGCGGTGAGGGAGTATGCCAATCTCTGCACGGCCGGTTGTCTATCCATGCTACTTCCGGTGTTATGCAAGGACACTGTGGGTCGGATTTTGACATCAGGGTCATATGGTATGAAGACCCGGGTCAGGGAACCCGATGCTACTTCGTCTCGCACTAGGCTACCAGGAACAACGCTTTCCAGGAACAGTTAAGGAGCTCCTTTTTCAAACCTCTCAAGACCGAGTTCTGTTTTCTGGGATTCGTTTCATCTGTGACACTGTTGAGCTGCCCTGTATATATTCACAAGCCACACCCTCTCTATGAGCCAGGGAAGTGCAGCAGCTCTTCGATCTGTGAGTACATGTGCTTGTTGCACTTGAGTGTACTCTGGCATGTCCGCCACATGCTTGAATCGCAACTTGAGCCTTGTCTGGATTTAGTGCAGGGGCGCAAATTTAGGGGTTTTCAGAAACTGTGCCCTGGAGGGCTAAATCTAAGGGGCTCATTAGGAAGTCCGCCCGCCACCCTAACGGAGAACGGGACCACCCGCCATAAGGGCGGGGGTCCCGTAGGGGGAATTAGGATGTGTCCGCCACAGTGGCGGGCACATCCTACATATTTTGCATTGTGGAGGGCGGTGCTCTCTGCACCGCCCGCCACAATGCAAAACATAAGAGAACACATTTGCATATGCAAAGTGGAAGGCACTGCGCGGTGCCTGCCGCTTTGCATATGCAAATGTGGGGGAGTACTATAGGTACCCCCCTGTCCTCCCCCTAAGCTGGCGTCACCTGGGGGCCCCGCAGGGAGCCCCCGCAGGCCGCGGAAAGGCCCCTTCATGTGGACATCGAAATATGGCTGGCGGTGTCCATAGGACACCGCCACTATATTATTCTATTACCGCCACGGTCGCAAGGCGACCGCGGCAGTAAAGCGGCGGACGGTCTTTCCGTCCGCCGCTGTCCCCACTGCATCCTAATCTGCAGAAAATGGAATGCAGGCATGGATGTCGGGGGGATTGCCTCCCCCAGGGTGGCGGTGGCCACGGCCACCCTGGCGGAGGCAATCCGCCCAACATCCTAATGGGCCCCTTAGTGTTTACTTGCCTATGCACTGGAACGCTTTCTGGGAATTTGTATGTCTCATGCATTGAAGCGCCTTCTGGGCATTTGTTTGTTTCCCGCGCTGTATTGCTTTCTGGGCTTTTGATTTCTTTCACGGACTGGAGGGCTTTCTGGGCATTTGTTTCTTTTACTCACGCTGGAGCGCCCAAATATAATTTTGTTTTAAATTTGCTGGGAACCCTCATACATGTACCCATGACCCCTAAATGCAGTGCTTCCTCTAACTGATACTGTTTCCTATGCTACTCAATTCCCAAGAGTACCTGCCCAACATTTGAAGGAATCACCCAGTAAGTTTAACTGAGTCTGGTTTGGATATTCCTGGATCATCCATCACACCAAGATTACTACTCTTGCCTACCCACTCAACATTTTATGAATGATGTTGTGTGTGTGTTTACATACAATATAGTACATCGTGTAACACATATTGTTTTTTTTCTTTATTTGTAGTACCCTTCACGCAGATTGGTGCAACCATCTTTTTACTTCACACCACCTTACACCTGTACCAACCATCTTCTCCTGCACTTGTATCACATTATTTAGGTAGTTGTCAGAGTCTAGGGGTGGGTGGGATTTCGCAGAGATACCATGTATATATATATATATATATTCTTGATTACTGATGCTCTTCTTTTTCTTTCCCCTCAGGCTATACTCCTTACACCCTTAAAAAGTAGAATTCCATCTGACACTACAAGCCCTTCTCCGCCGTACCCCAGCCTTCTTTCTCGTCCAGGTAATTTGTACTACGAATTAGAGAAAAGGGACAGTGGAGTTGGTACATATCATCTCTGCAGTGTCTCGCCGCAGGCTCGAGGTAAGGGTTGCGGTGGTCTGACAGATCGGAGGTTTGGCCATCCAACCGCCCGTCTGATTTAAAGTGGGAGGTCGAAAGGCTGGCATTCACTTTCCATCACTTCAGGGTAAAGAAAAGAACTCCTATTGTTTGGGGTCCATCAGTGATGTCATGAGTGATGTCACTGACCATGTCATGAGTGATGTAATATGTGACGTCATCAGCAGTGCATTGCACGCGCAAGTTATAGTGAGTCCAACTAACTATAACGTGGGAATTTCAATGGTTTTATGCGAGTAAAACTTTCAGCTGACTATAACTGGTATGAAACTTATGGTTTTTTCAGTGAATTTAATAGGTTTTTTAAATGCTAATTCCTAACTATAACTGGTGTGAAACCTATGGTTTTTTCAGTGAATTTCATAGGTTTTTTTAATGCTAATTCCTAACTATAACTGGTGTGAAACCTATGGTTTTTTCAGTGAATTTCAATGGTTTTTTAATAGCAAATCTTTATAGGTATAGAAAGTGAAAAATGTTAAAACAAATTTTATATTGTAAAAATATGTTAATTTTTTATTAATTTTTAACCCGGGGGCGCTCCCGGGGCGCGTACCGGTGAACGCACGGGTAAGCGCAATATTACGGCGCGCCCCTGGGCGCGGACCGGGGAGCGTCCCGGGAGCGCTATTGCCGCGAACGAAAACAACATCATGACGTTTTGCGTACACGCGTGATGCGTCATATGACGCACAGCGTAATCGCAACCGAAAGCACGCGATCGCATACGATCGCGAAACGTCCTGACGCGCTTACGCTACGCACCCATGGGCGCGCCAACGAGCACGACTCCGGGCGCGCCCCGGGGCACGTAGTGTAAGCGCGTCGGGTCATGTGACTTGAAAATAACACTTTCTATTGGTGCAGAACAGTTTTGGTTTCTAAATGAGTAATGCCTGGGTCTTGTGACCAGCCTGGGTCTTGTGACCTGAAAATAACACTTTCTATTGGTGCAGAACATTTTTGGTTTCCAAATGAGTAAAGCCTTGGTCTTGTGACCTGAAAATAACACTTCTGATTGGTTCAGCACAGTTTTTGTTTCCAAATGATAAAAAACCCCACCTTTCTTCCTCACTCTGACTTTGTCCTTTGACTGAGGAAGACCTGTTTCATCTACAGAGACAATTCTTTTGTACTTTGAAATGGCTACTGTAGCAGCAACAGCTGGAGCATCTGCACCACCACCACCACCACAACCACCAAGAGGACCACCACAACAATACATTGGTGGTGAAGAAGAAGAGGAGGAGGAAGAGGAAGAGGAGGAGGGGAGCAGATGGCTGCCTGAAGAAAATACCCCATACAAGCCAAAAGAACACATTGTATGGGAGTTTTTTTCACTTCCAGAGGGCAAGAAAAAAGTTAATGCGGCTAAGGTAACATGTCGAATCTGTGGTGCAGAACTCTCATGGGGCTATTCAGATAAAAAATATTAATTTGGTAATAATACCATGATTCGGCATATGACCCGGAAGCAAACTGCTAACTATTCTCGTGCAGAGATCAGGGAACTGGCCAGTCACCTCCCCCAGTGTTCAAGGACCAGCTCCAAAAGAAAGCAATCCACTCAATCGGGACCAGAAACATCAGAGGTGATGCCTTGTATCCAGGAATGATTTGGTGATTTTAAAGTCACTTGTACTGGATGTGGCAAGCTTATGTCCTATGGGGAAAAGAGTGTAAAGCTCATCGTCATTGCTGGTGACAATCACAATTGCCCCAAAAAAAAAAAAAGTTATTTTTTCCGTTTTTTGTTTTTTGCTCCAGTTGAGCCATTTTAAATTCCCTTTCTCTTTGTTTCTTCCCATAAAAAATACAAAAAAAATATAAAACTGTTTGAAAAGCCAAAAAAGTACAAAATGTTCAAAAAACAATAAAAGAATATAAAACAACAAAAAGAAGAAAAAAAACAGTTCTTTTTAGAACTACCTTTCATATATAAAATTAAACCTATATTTTTAAAGGATCTCAGTCAATTTTTTGTCCTTAGGGTACGCGTACCGGGGCGCGCCCCCCCAAAAAATAAAAAATAAATGTAATGAAGCAGTTAGCATGAGAGAAGAACACAAAGAGAGTTATGTTAAGAGAAAAAAGAGCTACAGGATTAACACAGAGGGATTGTTTATTACACAGTAAAAAATAGAGAAGGTGTAATTGGATGAAAGTGAGAAAAGTAAAATGACTAAAGGAGCAAAAGAAAGGAAGAGAGAGGAAGAACACTAAAGTAAAAATAGTGGGAGAATGTGACTGGCTGTTAAAAGAAAAAGAAAGGACAGTAAAAAATGGGGAATGAAGGGTAGTGGCGGAACTGGGATAAATGAAGAACGATGAGGGAAAGTGAGAAAAGACCAGGTAGTATAAGTAAAGAAGGGTGAAAGAGGGGGAAAAATTGAATTAGGATAAGACATGGGGAGTGAGAAAGAGAAAGGACAAAGAGAGTAAAGGAAACAGTACCTGAATGGGCTTGAGTGAAACAGCAAAGAAAGATAAGTAATGCAGTGTGTGTGACTTATAGGGAGTCAGTGGGTGTAGGTCGGGGTGTGGGTGTGTAAGGTGTGTCTTTGGGTGTGGCTGTGTGGTGTTTCAGTGTGGGTGGAGGTGAGGGTGTATGAAATATGTGTGAGGAGTGTATGAGTGTGGGGTGTATATGTGTTCGATGTATGTGTGTGTATGGAATGTGTGTGTGTGTTTGAGGTGTGTGTGGGAGGATTTTTTGTGTGTATGAGGTGTGTGTGTGGTGTGTGTGTGTGGGGTGTATGTTAGAGGTGTGTGTATGTGTTGAGAGGGGGATGAGGTGTGTGTGTAGGAGTAAGGTAAATAATTAAGAAAAAGAGAATGAGTGAAGAAGCAAAGGAAGGGAACAGAGGGTAAGTGAAGTAAAGAATAGGGATTGAACGAAGTTGAATATGAGAGGGAAAATAGGGAAAGGGGAGTAAACATGTAGAATAAGAATAAGTAAGGGAAGCAGAGTAAAGACACAGGAGTGAGGTTGATTGAGAAAATGTTAGTGAGCTTAAAGCAAAGGGTGATGACAAACTACATTTTTTTAGTCATACTTACCATATAATAAATGTAACTTTAATTAATTTTTTTTACTACAGTTTGTATCTGTGAAAGAGAGAAGAAAAAATAAGTTATAATTAATGAAATATGTATTTTAAATTAAAAGATACAAAAGAAGAGGTTAAAAATCATAACACTCTATTTAGAAATAAAGTAAGAGTGAAGGACACAGAAAGGGAAATAAAGTAAGGTAGAAGGACAAAAAGAGAGAACAAGAAATAGAAGGAGAGCAAATTACAAAGAGTAAGGCATATAGATTCACTGAAAAAGAGAGAGAGAAGAACAGAGAAATGAACTGAAGGTAAGAAAGATACAAAACAATGTGAGTTAGCAAAACTAAATCAGGAAACAGAATTAAGTAAAAAGATAATGACTGAGACAGAAAACAGTCTAATTAAGGATGCATTTAGAAAAATGAAGAATAGAAGATAACTGAGAGTAAGTGAAGAACAGTCATAGAGTGAAAGGATAAAGGGAGAGAGGATATTATACAATGATTGAGGGAAATGGACTGAGGAAGTTAGTAGGCAGACACACTAGAGAAAAACTGAGTGAGGTGGAGTACAATGAGTGAGAAAAGGAAATGAGTAAGAGAGCAAAAAAAGGAAAGAGAGGAGAAGACGACTAAAACAGTGGTACTGAAAGAAAATAATTTGGTGATGAAAGTAAAGAGAAGGACATTGAAAGAAAGGAAATGAGGGATAGTAATGGAACCAGAGTAAAAGAAATGGGATGAAAAACAATGAGAGAGGAGCAGTGAAGTTATTGTAAAAGAAGTGATAGAAGGTAGATAAACACAACTGAACATAACACAAGGAGAGTGAGGCACTGAGGACATAGAAGTAGTGAACGAAAAATAGAGAGAAGAGGTCAAAAGTAAGGAGCAAACAAAGATAAGCGAGGGAGAGTGGGTGATTTATAGTGATAGAGTGCAATAATACTGCTGAGTGAGTAAACAGGAATTACTAAAAGAGCAAAGGAGGAAAATACGGACAAGGAAAGTAAAGCAGAGAGACTGAAAGCTGAAAAGTTATGCAAGGGAGAGAGGGGATGCACACAGTTGAAATAAGAATGAGGGGTTGTCAAAGAAGTGGAGTAAAGGAACGGGGGTTACAGAGAATGAGAGAAAGACATTATAAGTGAGTAAAAAGAGCTGAAAGAGGATGGAAAAAGGAAAGTGAGTGTCAGAGAATGGGAATACAATTTAATTTACACAATTCAAAGTATAAAATAACTTGAACAACATGTTACATAGTTTATTTTTTCTGTTCTCAGAATATATTGAATTTCACTTAAAACAATGAAATCAAATTACTCATCATATGACAGCGGGAAAAAAAAAACACAATCTAAAAGATTGTGTTTTTAAAAAAAACTTAGATACTGACAAATGACAAATGTACGCTAATCTTTGATTGACTTACTTTTCCTTGAGGCCAAATACTGTATAATGGAGGTCCTTTTCTCGTTGCAAAGTACTTTGCTGTTCACTTAAAAATCCATTTCATCGACTTTCTACAAGAAAAGCTCCAAAAACATCTGAAATATTTTCAATATTTTCATATACTCCTTTTTTTCAGTCATGACTCTTTACTCATTCCTGCACCTTTCCATTTGGCCAAATAGTATCAGATGTATGAGTATATTTTCAAATTAATTCTAAGGCACTCTGAAATGACCTTTTTCCCAACGTTCTGAAAGAAAGGCTCTACAACATTTTTACAATATTTCAGTATTTGTTAAACCATCTCTGACTCAGTCATGTTCATCATTTTGTATAATACTAATATCACTTACTATGAGATCCACTTACAGTACCTATATGACAAGTCAATTTTTTATATTGCCTGGATCACTTTTACACAGAATATATTTTTAAACAGCAAAATAACCTTTATTAACTACTCCAGTCTTCATAGGCCAATTACTTTTACCTAAACTTTGGCTGTAAAAACACTAGGTATGAATTTATAAAGCCAAAAGGTAAACGTTGTTTGAAAGTCAAATGAGTGTTGTTACATTGGGTCCAACCTTTAGAAGTTTTTAAATAGCATGTGTAATGCCCTGATGTTGTAGAAGGACCACGTTGAAAAATAATAGCTACAGTTGTAAAGGTTCTTCCTGATATCAATAACTGAGAAGCCACGAAATTTTTAATAGAAGTTGTCAATTTAGTTCCATCAGGTCTACATCGTTGGAACATTAAAATGGCATACTGACCGTAACTTTGTAGAAATAATGTGGACAGCATTATAGACTAACATTGGGTACACACCATATTGTGATCCGCTGCTTTAACTAGATTATTAAAAGACACTGATTTGCAGTCTGGTAAAGTCAAATATATAAATCTTTCAGAGTCTATTCTAGTAGTACTTGATGAAGCACAGTTATCACAGTCATGTTGCCATTGATAAGAAAGGTTAAAAAGATTTTTTATATCTACTCCTTCATCTTCCAATACATCAAACATATACATAAAAAATTCCTGACAATCCTGCTGAATTATCTGTGAGAATTGATTTTGACCTGAACATATGTCTGGAAGATTTCTAATTTCTGAAACACTTTCTATTTTTGCTCTATCACTACTACATTTCTCTAACACAGAATTCAATAAACAGCACAATGTTTGTTCCCGATTTTCGACAATCTGTTTTTGTAAATTTTGAAAAAAAAAACCAACATTTACTACTACATTAGCATAGCAGTTGACACCAGAACTGTTTTCAAACTGAAATCCAACAACATCTTCAACAGAATCCTTTTTCTTTCTCCTTACAATTACAGTTTCATCTACTTTTTGTCTTTTTGCTACTACCTCACTGCAATTAATCTCATTTCTTCTTTTTCGGCCTACCACACATTTTTCAAACAGAGGATATTGAGGCATATGTGGAGCATACTCTCTTCTTAACCTATTGTATTCTTTAACACAATCTAGATCAGCACAAATCTTTGTTTCATCACACTCAATCAAGTACAATCCTGATAAAGTTCTGACTCGTGATAATGCCACATATGCCATACCCTCTTTAAACACAGAACTTCCAATGTTCACCAAAGCACTATCTACACTTAAACCTTGAGATTTATGAATTGTCACTGCATATGCCAAACAAATAGGAAACTGCTTTTGGCGAACATATAAGTCTTTCACGAGCAAAAATCTAGCTGAACAACTACAAATTTGTTCTATTTCATCAATGCCATCAAATTTAATTTTTAAAATTTCAATTTCATCTCTATTTTTGTAATTCACAAAACCAACAACATGACCCATTGCTCCATTTACCAGACCTCTTTCAACATTTAAATTCCTTCTCAAAATGATACGACAATTCAAACACACATTCAGAGTCTTTTCAAAACCAGCAGTTTTAGATATAGTCTTCTCCAATGAATCCAATTTTGATTTCAAATTTTCAGACAAAACAATTGTTGCTCCCATATGTTCTATTTTATCTGTAGCTTCCAGTTTCACTATCTCTTCATTTTCTAAATTTAACATTTTGTTGTTGAACATGGAACATTCTTTCAGAGTTGGCATCAAACATATGCCAGATTTCTTCTCGTTAATTTTCTTAAAAAGTATTCTCTGGAAGAATGTTTTCATTTGGGTACAAATTTGAAATTAACCATCCATGTAAAGCTTCTTTCCCTTGCTGACTTATTTTTCCGACTCTTACATCTTGTAAAATATTTTTATAATCTTCATCCTTTGCCTGCCGCATATTTTGAAGCAGTTCTGCATATTTGAAGTTTAACCCTATATTAATGTTTCCAATGCTTCCTAGGCACTTCCTGGTATCTTCACGCGTGAGCATTTTGAACACAGGTTGTCCTTTCACTGGAGTCAACTGCAGAAGATCTCCAAAAACAATAATATGTTTTCCTCCAAATAAAACATCATAGTCTGTTCTAAGAATTTCTTGCATTCTCAAATGCACAACAACAAGCATTATATTTGACACCATGCTTACTTCATCAATGATAAGAAGTTTCATTTTCTTCAGGACTCTCGAAACTTCGGAACACGCATCTCCAGATAGCTTGTGGTATTGCAATTTGTTATCATGCTCCACTGGCAGCATCAGTAAACAATGTAAAGTAATCCATTTAATATTATGTGCTGCCAGCTCAGTTGGAGCGGTAACAACACAAGAAAGCGGTGATTCAGTCCTTTTCTGCAGATAAGTTGCAATTGCTTTAATCAGAAAACTTTTTTCAGTTCCCGCTTCTCCACTCACGCACAGTTGGACAGGCTTAAATGATGTACATGAGCACTCTTTCTTCTCATGACTGAATCCATGTTCAACCTGGTCTGTGACTTCGTCATATATCTGTTTCTGCTCAAGGTTTAATTGTTTCACCAAATCTTCTAAATTATTTACATCCTATTGAGCTTGCTCCATAGCTCTTTCCACCTCATCCATGGCAGTGGCAGCTTCATTTTGGATAATTGGTCCTCCTAGTGGATCCTGACTCAATGAAGCAGAACTCTGACTGTCTTGAAAACTGTCTCTCGCAATATCTGCAGCAATTGTTGCTTCTTGTTCTATTTCTTCATTCAACATTTGCAGATAATTTGGAAAAACAGGACATTCTATGGTATCCTTCGTTACATTAAAAGAGTCTTCGTAACAGAGAAAATCTCCAAGTAGTTCCTCTTCTGTACGCCATGGTTTAAAGAGTTGCAAAAGAGCTAAATAGTAAAATTCCCTTTTCTCTGGATTTTCGCAACTCAATTTTCGATGATTAATCAAATGGCCTTTTTTCTGCTTCACTAGACATCCTTCACACCCAATGATAGCATATATTCCATTGTTGATATCTTCTCTGATGGTCCTCTTATAAATATAGTTTTGCAGAACTTCATACAAACAACTGTTCTCAAGATGACTACTTCTATTTGGATAGTATGTATCCAACATGTTTGTCTTCAAAATATCTGTACTTTCTGGTTCTTTCTCCGCCAAATACTCTATCTCCTGTACAGATTTCAAAACTCGGTTTCGTGTTGCAGCAAGACCTAGACTCACCCAAATGATGGTTCTAGATTTGGCATAGAGACTTGCTGATGACAATCGATCAGAACATTCATATGCTCCAATTTCTCGATGCGACAACATCTTCAAACTGAAACTGTATAATTTCTTGCTTATACTCTTTTCATGTGAAATGTCCTCCCACATTTCCTTCAGTTCTGTCTTTTCTTTTTTTGTTATGTAAGACGTCACATATCGAGCCACAGCAATAGAGTTGTCAGCAACAAATTGAATATCCATGTTAGCATTCCACATGAACAAAATCACTGGGTTGTAGTCGTTGATGTACTTGGACTCTTCGTTTCTTTTTAAATTGTATGTATTTTTTGGTGACTTCCTCGTCACAGTATGTCGTAGAGAAGACATCAAATTATTTACTCTTCCTTTAGAAATCACTGGTCGTGGAAAGCTGAAACGACATTTTGTGTAGAACTTGTCCTTGTTTCTGAATTTTCGGCGACAGTACTTTCCACAACGATGGGATTGAAAGCGTAAAACTTGTTGCCTTAAACTGTTTTCTTCAGTAGTTTTCGGAACAGCACATGTAGAATACTCTTCATTGAAGCTCATCACTGTCTCATCCGAATCTATTCCAAATTTGGGTGCATCTTTAATCTACAACAACATATGTATGTGAGGAGCACCTCTCGCTTGATACTCCTTTCTCCAAAAGAAATCCAAAACCTCTCCAAGGGGAGGATTTTTTTTATTGGTAATAAAAGACATCATAGCTTGAAATCTATGATTAAAATATCTGCATACATTCACTGGATCCAAAGAACACAGTTCTCCAGCAGTTTTGAATTCTATATTTTGTATATTTGCATTTGCCACTCGTAGAAATTGAAGTAAGTCGTCCCATGCATACTCGGCACAGCTAAGAGTGAGGAACCATGTAGGAGTTCCTAAGTTTCTTAGCATACATTTCAATTCCCCATGACGACGGTACCAATACTCATTTGTACCACGCTGACATGCCATGAGATTGATTAGATGAGATTCCAAAATATTATCTTGCAGATTTACTTTCTCCATAAAGTCCCTCGCCGAAACATTTTGCAGATGTGCTCCACTTTTCAGAATATGGTTTACTGCATAAGAAAGCCCAGACAAGTCACTTTCATACAGTAGATGAAACAAATAGGGAATGCATTGACGAAACCTTGGATCTTCAGCATATAATCTTACAGTTCGATATTCAGATGCAGGAATTTGAAGTGGACCATCGTCACATCGTCCACCTCGACCTGTTGGAAATAGCTGTGGAAAAAAACGAGCTTCCAAACTTTCTTCCCATACACTAATGGGACTTCCTTTTGCTGCTTTCATTTGAAACAATTCAATTGCATTCCCCATTACTTCTTTGGAATGCAAAGGATGAACAGTATAATGTTTATATATTTCTTCACTTCTAGACACATCAACTTTTTCAATTTGGCCGCTTGAACAATCACTGTCTTCATCTGCAGCTGTTTCCTCTGCTGCAACACATACATCTTTATAATACTCATTGTTTTTGACTAAATACAACGTTGCCTTTTTGACTTTCCTAACATCCACTAAATCTTGCCAGATTTTCTTACTCTTTGTCAGAACCCCATTAACTAGAATAACTAAAGGTTCCTCTTCTACTTTTTCTATACCAATTGTATCAATATTTTTTTTGAAATCAAGAGGCAAATAAACAACTCTTCCATTTAATCCTCTCTGCAAATCTGTAGGAGGCAATTTCCCTATCTTAGGCTCCATGCGTACAATTGCCTGAAAAGGGTGGACACATTGAATCAAAATAGACTCATATGTATTTAAATCCATCAATTCACGGGGAATGTCTACCAACTCCAGATTATTATGAACAGCTCTAGCAGGTATTCTGTTTTGATTTAATTTATCATAACAATATTTACAAATACGCTGATCAGAACTCAAATCAAAACAATTCTCCACCCACAGATAAGTTGCAAAATCCTTCCACTCATAATTATTCATCTTTTCACTTTTTATGTATAAATCAACTAATCTAGTTTGAAGCTTATAATGACTTCGACGACAACACACACAGGTAAAATTCGGCCTTTCACTTGATTTCACCTTAAACCTGGTAATTTCCTGCTCAAACTTTTCTGTACTTGAAATCTGTACATTGTCTTCCACATTACCTTGAATTGCTGTGTCAATTTCTACACTATCCTCTTTTTCACCAAAATAACAAATCTCAATTTCTTCACAAATCTTCTTCACATCTAATTCAGTTCCATGCAAAAGAGCACTGTTTAATTGTTTAAGCTTAAGTGCTGGACTTTTTGCATAATACAACATTCTCACTAATTTCCTCATTTTGGTATGATGCACTGCTAACATCCTAAAATGATGAAAAACACTCTTACAGACTTTTCTAGAAAGACAAGCCAGTGAATGTCCTTGCAAACCTGTGTTTTCTCTCACTCTGCAAGGATCTAAGTCTTGCAACAACTTCACTTTCTGCTTTAGACTTTTCTTACTATATGTACGTAAGAAATTACAAAATAAATCAATTGATTCCTGTCACACACTACAAATACGACTATACTTCCAAGTGTACACTGGACCCTTAGTACGTCTCCCTAAAACTTCATCAGTTAACACCTCTTCTGGTTCTCTAGGCACAAGTTTCTCTTTTTCAATCGGACAACCGTCTTTCACTTCATACGCTCGACCACTGGTGTCAACTGCATGCACTAAATCATTCTCCTGGAAGTAACTCTCCTCATTAAAAATTGGCTCACAACTTGAACTGTGCATCCATTCTCCAGAAAAAACTTTACAAAAATTAGTCCGATTAATTACTCTTTTCCATTTACTGTTTGATTTGAAAAAATCAATTGTCTTGTTAAGTGTCCTAATTCTATTGATTATTAAAATAAATAATTTTTTCTTAACTTCAAAAGCCTGATCAACAATCTTCTCTACACTTTTCTTTTTCTTATAAAAAGCAGCTCTCTGTTTACCTTTCCTAATGTTTTTTAACAAATTTAAAACCACCCTATTGCAAAACATTCGTTTACGAATGTCTCTAAACTGATTCTGCCTTCTATTCCTATACATATTATTCTCTCCTGCTCCAGTTGTAGAATTCTTTGAGGTTCTCTCCTTCCTTTTCAAATTTACTCTCTCATTCTCTTTTTCTACATGCTGTCCATCATTTTTTTGGGATGTACATATGTTACGTTAGAAAGACTTAGTTTTCTTACCAGGAGCTTTGTTCCTGTTTTTTGAAGTATTTATTGTGGAAGAGTGCTGTAATTCCGTTGCTGTTTTTGTTTTTTGCCGGTTATGTTGCTTTCTTCTCCTTTCCCTTGAGGGCATCTTTGCTTACTCTTCAAATCTTGATTTCAATCTGTGTTAAAAAAAAATTGCACATTATAGACCACTATTACCAAACAACAAAGCAATGACAAAAAGCAAACAATCTATTCAGGGTTACAGATCAGGTGAGGATTCTCCAGGGATGCACAAAAGGTGAGGCCTGTATTGAAGAGTATTGTGGAAGACAGCTCTGTCCACAGGTACAAAGAAGATGAGACCTGTGTCTAAGAGTCCAGTACGGGATAGACTTCATAAAGTCTAGTCCACTGCACTCTTATACACAGGCTTCACCACCTATGCTTCCCGGGAAAGGCCTCTCTCCCACTACAGTCCTGCGTCAGTTTTGCGCTACTGATGCGTCACTTTTTGTGACGCATTGGCGGCATAAAACATGTGCCTTGTTGCACCATATTTAAAAAGTGACGCATGTAGGTAGATGCGTCATTTTTTAAACCTCTGCACCACATTATACCTCTGTCAAGTGTAATGTACACAGAGGGGTCATTTCTCCGCAAAAAGCCTCGTAATAATGACGCAGTGAAATCTATGAGATTTCACTGAGTCACTTTTAGGACACTGTTACATCAAAATCTTGCACCTGCCTCACAGCAGAGATAAGACTGAGGCAAACACTTTCACTTGGAGCTTTCCACATGTGATAGGATTCTGACACCTAAGCAGCAGTGCAGATGAGATAAACACTGTCCAGGGGAGCACAAAAGGTGAGGCTTGTGTCCAAGAGTGCAGTGGAGAGGACTAAACTGGAGTAGTGTGCAAAAAAAAAAGAATCTCATTTATGAAGCCCTGCGTCAGTTTTGCACTGCTGATGCGTCACTTTTTGTGACGCATCGGCGGCATAAAACATGTACCTTTTTGCGCCATATTTAAAAAGTGATGCATGTAGGTAGATGCGTCACTTTTTAAACCTCTGCGCCACATTATACTCAAAAATGTAAAAGCCATTAATTTTCCCCAAAATCGTTTTTGACATCACATTTAGGAAACACAGCACAGGTCCTATGTACAAGCATCTGCCTCACAGCAGGGATAAGACTGAGGCAAACGCTTTCACATGGAGCTTTCCCCATGTGATAGGATTCTCACACCTAAGAAGGAGTGCAGATGAGATGAAGACTGTCCAGGGGAGCACAAAAGGTGAGGCTTGTGTCCAAGAGTGCAGTGGACAGAACTAAACTGGAGTAGTGTGCAAAAAAAAAAGAAACTCATTTATGAGGCCCTGCGTCAGTTTTGCACTGCTGATGCGTCACTTTTTGTGACGCATTGGCGGCATAAAACATGTACCTTTTTGCGCCATATTTAAAAAATGACGCATGTAGGTAGATGCGTCACTTTTTAAACCTCTGCGCCACATTATACTCAAAAATGTAAAAGCCATTCATTTTCCCCAAAATCGTTTTTGACATCACATTTAGGAAACACAGCACAGGTCCTATGTACAAGCATTCCATGTCATTACTGAAACCTCACTATTTTTCAAAATACAATTCCTCTATGCAAACAAACTCAATATGCTTCCTACACTGAGTTAACACAGGTAACATCATTGTAAAGAGTCAAATTGACGCCTGTGTCTAAGAGTGCAGTCGGGGATAGGCTTCATGAAGCCTAGTCCACTGCACTCTTAGACACAAACCTCACCACCTACGCTCCCCAGGAAATCCCAAACATGTATCTTTTTCCGCCATATTTAAAAAGTGACGCATGTAGGTAGATGCGTCACTTTTTAAACCTCTGCGCCACATTATACTCAAAAATGTAAAAGCCATTCATTTTCCCCAAAATCGTGTTTGACATCACATTTAGGAAACACAGCACAGGTCCTATGTACAAGCATTCCATGTCATTACTGAAACCTCACTATTTTTCAAAATACAATTCCTCTATACAAACAAACTCAATATGCTTCCTACACTGAGTTAACACAGGTAACATCATAGTAAAGAGTCAAATTGACGCCTGTGTCTAAGAGTGCAGTCGGGGATAGGCTTCATGAAGCCTAGTCCACTGCACTCTTAGACACAAGCCTCACCACCTACGCTCCCCAGGAAAGCCCAAACATGTACCTTTTTCTGCCATTTTTAAAAAGTGACGCATGTAGGTAGATGCGTCACTTTTTAAACCTCTGCACCACATTATACTCAAAAATGTAAAAGCCATTCATTTTCCCCAAAATCGTGTTTGACATCACATTTAGGAAACACAGCACAGGTCCTATGTACAAGCATCTGCCTCACAGCATGGGATAAGACTGAGGCAAACGCTTTCACATGAAGCTTTCCCCATGTGATAGGATTCTGACACCTAAGAAGGAGTGCAGATGAGATGAAGACTGTCCAGGGGAGCACAAAAGGTGAGGCTTGTGTCCAAGAGTGCAGTGGACAGGACTAAACTGGAGTAGTGTGCAAAAAAAAAAGAAACTCATTTATGAGGCCCTGCGTCAGTTTTGCACTGCTGATGCGTCACTTTTTGTGACGCATCGGCGGCATAAAACATGTACCTTTTCTCGCCATATTTAAAAAAGGACGCATGTAGGTAGATGCGTCACTTTTTAAACCTCTGCGCCACATTATACTCAAAAATGTAAAAGCCATTCATTTTCCCCAAAATTGTTTTTGACATCACATTTAGGAAACACAGCACAGGTCCTATGTACAAGCATTCCATGTCATTACTGAAACCTCACTATTTTTCAAAATACAATTCCTCTATGCAAACAAACTCAATATGCTTCCTACACTGAGTTAACACAGGTAACATCATAGTAAAGAGTCAAACTGACGCCTGTGTCTAAGAGTGCAGTCGGGGATAGGCTTCATGAAGCCTAGTCCACTGCACTCTTAGACACAAGCCTCACCACCTACGCTCCCCAGGAAAGCCCAAACATGTACCTTTTTCCGCCATATTTAAAAAGTGACGCATGTAGGTAGATGCGTCACTTTTTAAACCTCTGCGCCACATTATACTCAAAAATGTAAAAGCCATTCATTTTCCCCAAAATCGTGTTTGACATCACATTTAGGAAACACAGCACAGGTCCTATGTACAAGCATTCCATGTCATTACTGAAACCTCACTATTTTACAAAATACAATTCCTCTATGCAAACAAACTCAATATGCTTCCTACACTGAGTTAACACAGGTAACATCATTGTAAAGAGTCACATTTATTTCTTTAAACATGCACACATTCTTTATTCCTTTAAAAAAATGTAAAAGCCATTCATTTTTCCCAAAATCATTTTTGACATCACATTTAAGAAACACAGCACAGGTCCTATGTACAAGCATTCCATATCACTACTAAAACTTCACAATTTTACAAAATACAATTCCTCTATGCAGTAAAAACTTTTTACCAAGCATTATCAAAAAACATGACACAAAGCAACATTAAAAAACCACAATTTGCTTCCAAATCTTCTCCATAGAGTATACAAGTCTCTATGTATATTAAATGAATCATAACTCACCTTTACAAATGCTCTAGGAGATTCACAACAGTGTCAGATACACACACCAATATTTCTTTAGCAGAGCAAAAGGTATGTTCTCCAGGCACTGCAACCATTAATGGCACAGAAAACCTCTGTTTCTACACACATATTGCTCATGGTAACCAATCAAAACTCTTCCCTCTGTATTTTCAAACCAACACCCTTCCCCCCTCACCCCTTTCTACCTGTTACCATAGCAACTCCCTCCTCGCTTAGCTCTCAGGTTTAAAAGTTTATTCTACAATGTTGCAAATCACCTCAGCAAGGATGTTTGACCTGCGAATACGCCAGCTTATCTGGTGCAATGTTTCTTTAAATGACTTTTTTAACCATTCAAATTACTTCTTACACAGAACACAACCATGCACCCTAACTTTCAGTTTTCAACTATCTCAATCTACCAATCAGAGCACTGAAACTCCACAGGTTTTTTTTGCAAACTCCTACTGTTCCAACTGCCATTTTATTCCTACACTTCATCTGACTGCACCAGAACCTCCTCTACCATGTATTCTGTCTGGATTATTGGACATAGCTACATTCACTGGGCTCAAAGGTATGCAGCTACCAGAAATTTTCACAACCTTGATTTACCAAATGTGAACATTAAATGGATTGGCCAGAGAGGATTGAGATGTCACCAATTGATACCATTGGTGAAAACCTTTTTGCATTTGCCACACCCTAACCTCATAATTCTGCACTGTGGTGGAAATGACTTAGGCACTTTGACTGGGGTAGGTCTGGAAATGCTTTTAAAGGACACCTTTGAACAATTGATGGCACTTTTTCCTCAAACTGCCTTGGTATTTTCCAATATATGCCAAAGACAGAAATGGAACTGGTCCAACCAATTTTGTCCACAATTTGAGAAAGCACGGAAACATGTGAATAAATCTGTTTCTGCTTACATGAGAGACTATGGAATGGGTTCAATATACAACAACTTGCGTTACAACATGCAAGATATCTACAGAGGAGATGGTGTGCACTTCTCAGATGAGGGGAATAGAATATTCCTCCTGAATTTAAGACTGTGCATTGGTACCTACTTGTAGGTACCTAAATCAGCCACAGAACCCAAAAGCTCTTTTCAGAGCTACCCTATCTCTGATCACTCCAAATGATGATCTTTTTCTAACTTTTTTCACTATTTTTCACCAAAGTACGCTCCCCGGTACGCTTCCCGGTGCGCGTACCGGGCGCTCCCCCCGCGAAAATTTAAAAATATATATATTTTTTGGCCTATATGGGCCTCCTAAGACCCCCTCAGAAAACCTAGAGGGTCAGGGAGTGCCAACCGTGCCCCCTTATACCCATTCCCAACGTTGTTTGTCCGCCATTTTCTGACTCAAATCTACCGAAACACAAAATGGAGGACTCCCGTAGCGCTCCCGGTACGCGTACCGGGCGCGCACCGGGAAGCGCTCCAAAAAAAATAATAAAAGTTAATTTACATAAAAGCCACTGGAGACACTTTCACCAAATATAGAATAGGCCATACTACATACCAGTCCCTACCATTTTCCCAAATTTGGTGGAATTCCATTGAGCCATTTAGCCTGTAGACCTCTCTAAATATCCTGAGGTAAATTACTTCACAAAAACACATCTGAAGTGTTAGAATTGACAACCAATTAAAATATTACTTTCATTTTCTACTATTATTTCATGACATTTGATTGGTTATGTACCTGAATATATATACAGAAAGAGAGGGAAACACAGCCATTTTGACCACTACTTCCTGAAGTACATTTCAAGAGCATTTTCACTGACAACTTCAACTGCTTTCTCAAAGGTAAGTTATTATTTTGAAAACTAAAGTATGTTGTGCACTTTAAGTTAATTTGGAAAACTTTTTCTGATAGTTATATACTATCCCTCTGTAATAGTTATAGATTGAGATAGACTTCTCTATTATAGTTATGGATGGAGTTAGGCTTGTCTTGTATAATTATGAATTTACTTAGGCTTCATCACATACACTTTTTTATATTTCTACTTCCAGTCTGATACCATACACTGCCCAAAGATAAATTCACTGTTAAAAAATCCAAACTACCTGTCTGAACTTAAACCCAACACTGCCCTATCCCTACTGATATATTTATTTTGTATGCAAATTACAGCACGAAAATGGAAGGAGAGCAAAACATTTTCTTTGAAATTGTTCTGGAGAGCAATAATGAAGAAATTATTGTACCCAATGATAACTTGGAATTCATGGATGAATCACGGGACTATGAACTACTTCAATGTGTAGAATCAGTAGATTTGCTGATTCAAAATGAGGACATTTCTGACAGTCAAATATTAGAAGTTCTATCAAATTTTGAAAAAGAATCTGAAAAATAAATGTATATTTAATAATTCTAAAATTGTTTGAGACATTATTCATTTTTATATGTAATTCTTAAACTAGTACCAAATTGATTATAATGTAAAGTCAGACTTATAGTATACTGTGCAACTTTTTTATGTTACATAGTAATTTTGCTCATAGATACTTCCTTCCTCCCAATATATTATCTCCAATGTGTATTTGACATCTCTTTTTCATCTCCTACCTCCATGTTGTTTCTGCTTTCCTGACAGACTATGATATGGATTCCATATACCACAATAACTTCTGTAACAACATGCAAATTATCTACAGAGGAAACGGTGTACATTAAATTTAAGACTCAGCATTGGTACCTACATGTTGGTACTTAAACACCCAAACAACACAACAACTCTATTCAGAGCTACCCTACCTCTAAGCACTTTAAATTATAATTTTAGTGTTTCACTGAGTTTTCCCCATGTGTGGGGCGGGGAGGTGTGTGGGGGGATGTGTGGGGTGTGTCTGTGAGGTGTGTGTGTGTGTCTGAGGGGGGATGAGGTGTATAGGTGTGTGTAAGTGTGTGGGGTATGTGGGTGTGGGTGGGGATGTGGGTGTGTAAGGTGTGTGTGTGGGTGTGGGTGTGTGGGGTGTTTGGGTGTAGGTGGGGGTGTGGGTGTGTGAGGTGTGTGTGGGGTGTGTGTGGGTGTGGGGGTATGTGTGTAGGATGTGTGTGTATGTGTGGGATGTGTGGGTGTGTCTGTGAGGTGTGCGTGTGTGTGTGTGGGGGGGGAGGTGTCTTGTGGGATATGTGAGGTGTGTCTGTGAGGTATCTGTGTGTGCGTGTGTGTGTGTGTTGGGGGGTGAGGTGTGTGTGTGAGTGTGTGTGTGTGGGATGTGTGGGTGTGGGTGTGGATGTGTAAGGTGTCGGTGTGGGTTGTTTGGGTGTGGGTGGAGGTGTGCGTGTGTGAGGTGTGTGTGGGGAGTATGTGGTTGTGGGGGTGTGGGGTTGTGTGCGTGTGGGTGTGTGTGGGATGTACTTGTAGGTACCTAAAACAGCCACAGAATCCAAAAGCTCTTTTCAGAGCTACCCTACCTCTGATCACTCAAAATGATTTTTCACTATTTTTCCCCATGGTACGCTCCCCGGTACGCTCCCCGGTGCGCGTACCGGGCGCTCCGCCCCGCGAAAATCGAAAACAAATAAAAAAAATGTTTGTCCCGCGGGACCCTTTTATGGCCCCCACATCAAACCTAGGGGGTCAGGGGGGGTGTACCCTGCCCCCTTTTGGTCATTTCCCCCTTTGTTTTTTGCCACCTCTTGTGTCTCGATCCTACCGAGACACAAGATGGTGGCTGCTGCGGACTGTTTTGAATGTTTACAGACACCCGAGAGCCAATCAGCTTTCCGTGCGCAAGTCGCGTGGGGTGTCCGGAGCGCTCCCCGGTGCGCGTACCGGGGCGCTGCCATAGATATATAAATTTTTTGGAACCTAAATTACTCAAAATCCTCTGGAGCACATATCTTGAGACATAGCAAAGGCACATCGGGCTACCAGTCCCTACAATTTTGCCAAGTTTGGTGAAAATCCATTCAGCCGTTCGAGCTAAAAGTGCGACCGACCGCCCTATGGAAATTAACATGGGGAAAACATGTTTTGGGACCCCCTTTTATCTCGGCCCCCACTTGACGAATCCCCCCCAAACTTTCAGAGAAGGAGCGGAGCGCCGCGAGGCAAAGGTGCTGAAAAATTCAGGCAGATTCCTCAACCGGCGCCAAAGTTATTCCCAATAGAATGTTGCGATTTCCCTATGGAAATCAATCCTAACTATAACTACCTAGTGCCACCGCCAGTAGGTAATATATATATATATATATAAATATATATATACACACACACACACACACACACATATATATATATACGGCTTTTATAAATGTCTGACGTGTAGAGCGTGCCAGTTTGGTATCAACATGAAATCCTATAACACAGTATTTCCAAACACTATTAAAGATATTAAACAGCATCTTACGTGTAAAACGGAGTACTGTGTTTATGTTCTTGAATGTGAATGTAAACTAAAATATATAGGGTGCACCAAACTGGCCGTGCACAAGAGGGTTTTAAAACACCTAAGAGCAATAACAAACAAAGACCAAAATTACCCTGTGGCGAGGCACTTCCAGGCAGTGCACAACAGTAACCCCAAGTATTTAAAATAGTTTGCAATAGAGTCTATACCATCGACTAAGAGAGGGGGTGATAGAGAAGCAGCACTTAGACGAACGGAGACCAGGTATATACTGGAGTTTGATTCTAAGTGGCCAGGAGGGTTAAATGCCACAGAGGACTTACACACATTCCTGTAAGGAAATTGTACATTAGAATGATTGGGAATACTTTAGGTGATGTATGCCATACTCCGAAATTAATTGTGCAAATTATCGAATTTCTTCAGACAATTTTTTGTACTCTGGTTTAATTCTATTTTAGCCTGTAATTAAGACCTTTTTTATAGATTGGTTTTAAGATATTTGGGTAGGTTTTTATCCAGGTGTCTTTTAAATTAATTATTTAAGAATGAAATGAATGGCTAATATCTAACAATGGAATTTTACTATGATCAATTGTCTTTAATGAACTGAGGAGAAAGAGCTTTAATGGAAATTTGAATGCGCCTTTGCAAAAGAAAAATCATGCACTATGTTCACTTTATATATAAGCACTTTAGTAATGCCTTTATCTCTTGCACTCGTATTGCACTAGACACTTTACAGCCCTATTTTCAGAAGTAGGATACCTCCACCAGAGTATAAATATTTAGCGGCAATATCTGTGACCAATGAAACAATTGGACATCAGTTTTTAGATTAAGGATTGCAACATGATGAAATCTTGTACATGCACAATTTTGCTTTATTAATTCAATGCATGAATTAAATGTGTTTGAATACTGATATGTACCTGCACTTTGAATGGTTTGATGGCTAGAGGTGCTATAGTATACACTATGGAGGATAAGCACAATGCCATTTCAGCTATTTAATGCATAAATTGGATATAAGGAGTTGAAGTGCGGGTGTTTGATTGTACTTAAAAAGCTTGATAGTATCATAGTGCGAATACATTTCAATGTATACCGCAAAGGGATAGAAGTGCAGGATAAGATAAATACTGGACATCAGGTGGGGTGTCAGAACAACGAAAAGATAAAGACTGTAGGGTGAAAATTTTGTTTTTTAAAAACTTTTTAACAGTTAATTTATGATTTTATTTAGTTAAGTGGTACACTAGGTTGAGCACGTGAAATATTAATGATACCTTCTGCTAAACACGAATATGAGTAATACGCATATTTTTGAGACAAAATTGATGAATGAAGCATTTATGCTGTTAGTTTTTTGGATCAATTGATATTATGCGATAAAATCGTTTGCAATGGAAAGAGTATAATTAACGCATTTAAGCAGGTATCAATATGTACTTTTTCAAAATATGTTACTTGATATAAAAATGTGACATATGTGCAAATGTACAAAGATGAAAAGTATCTTTTCCATGTTTATGCAGAATGGTATGCACTTGCACTTTAAATTTGGGTTAGAGATTGCGCATGATCAGGTGAGCAAGGCCGCTTGGACGGCCGAAACGCGTCTTGACAGCTATGGGATTGTGAAGAGTGAATAAAATAATGCTGGGATACAAAGTTGGTCCATGCCCGTAATTTCGTTGTGGAAGACGAGTGTGTTACGAGTTGGCACATATATATATATATATATTCACTGAAAAAACCATAGGTTATAGACCATATATAGTTAGGAATTAGCATTTAGAAAACCTTATTTTACTCACACAAAACCATTGAAATTCCATATATAGTTAGTTGCACTAACTATATATTGCGCACCCGCAATCCACTGCTGATGATGTCACATATTACATCATTCATGACATGGTCAGTGACATCACTGATGACATCACTGATGACATCTCAAATGACATCACTGATGACATCACTGATAACAACATCCAGTGATTTTTTGTTTCTATAAAGTTTAAATATGTCTTACATATTGAAGAATGAGTGGATGTGTAAGTGTCTGGACGAAGGATTTAGTAGGTGCATGACTGACTGTATGAGTGAGTGATTAAATGTGTCTCACTGACTGCATGGGTTAGTGACTAAACTGTCTTAATTTGTGCATCATTATGTCTGTTGTTCTGTAAACTGCTGCATGTGTTGATCAGTAGCTATTTGAATAACTATATGGGTTATTGATTGATTGCCCAAGTATTTGTATGGGAGACTGAGTGTGTGTGTGGCTAGCTGGGAGGTGTGTGACTCTGTGCAGATCAATCTGTACTTGTATCAATGATTGTATAAGAAGGTAAGTATGTGTTAGTATATGTTTGAAAATGTAAGGTGCTCTATGTTTAACTGTATAGACAAGAAAATGGAAGTGTCATTGATTCTTTACAGGACTGACTAGGTGTGTGAGTAACTCCATGGATGAGTGGCAGACTGTGAGTGTCTGTATAGGTGTATGAGTGCATATGATAGTGTTGTAAAGATGAGTGATTGTATGTATGAATGATTGTATGGGTGAATGAGTGAAGGTGTGTGTAGACGTAGCAATCAGTGAGTGCGTATGTAGTAACTAGTATTGGTGTGTCAATGGTTTCAAAAATTATACTCTCTTTTTAACACTGGGTGAAACAGAGGTTATATTAAAATGTGAGGAGATGCATTGTATTGTCACATGAATGATATCATCAGTGATGTGGTCATTGATGTCAAATGAGATGTCATCAGTGATGTCATCAGTGATGTCATTTGAGATGTCATCAGTGATGTCATCAGTGATGTCACTGACCATGTCATGAATGATGTAATATGTGACATCATCAGCAGTGGATTGCGGGTGCGCAATATATAGTTAGTGCAACTAACTATATATGGAATTTCAATGGTTTTGTGTGAGTAAAATAAGGTTTTCTAAATGCTAATTCCTAACTATATATGGTCTATAACCTATGGTTTTTTCAGTGAATTTTCAAGGTTTTGTAAATGCTAATTCCTAACTATATATGGTCTATAACCTATGGTTTTTTCTGTGAATTTCATTGGTTTTTTAACAGCTAATATCTGTAGCTGTAAAATGTATTCTTCTTTAAATCCAAAAATATATTTTATATGTTTATGAATAATTTTTTTTTTTAATATTTTTTTTTCTTCGTTCCCGCTTCGCGAATCGGGAAGCTTCCCGTTAGCTGACCTTGATGCCGCGAAATAGACCGCGAGCCGGTAAACGTTTCTTTACCGCAAGTGCCGCGTTAGAAAACAACATCGTGACGCCTCCCGTCCGCATGACGTTTCACGTTGTCGCGTGATACGTCATATGACGTGCTACGTTAGCGAACTGGTACGCGAAGCGAGTCGCAAAGCGCAGGTTTCTGGAAGCAAACCGGGAGGCCCTGCAAAGCGCTTAACGTAAACACAGCAAGTCATGTGACTTGGTAATAACACTTTTCATTGGTTCATTTCACTTTTGGTTTCCTAATGATGTAAGACTAGGTCATATAATCTAAAATGAACACTTTTGATTGGTTGAGAACTCTTGTTTTTCCCAAATGATGAAAATCCCTCCTTCTTTCCTCACTCTGACTTTCATCATTGTGAGAGAAAGACCCTTTGTGATCACTGAGCAATGGCTTCTTTAGTAGCTTCAGCTGGTGCTTCCCCACCACCTCCACCACATCCAAGGAAGAGTGGACCACCTGCTCAAGTTATAATTCAACAAGAAGAAGAAGAAGAGGAACAGGATGACGAGCACGAAGAGAGGCAGTTTTTGCCTGAGCAGCCCAGGACGTCTCACCGGAAAGAAAACTTCATTTGGCAATTTTTTAAAATTCCCAAAGGTCAGAAAAAAGTAAATGCAAGATACGTAACTTGCCTTATATGTCAAGATAGACTGTCCAGAGGAACCGAGAAAAAATACAGTTTCGGAAACTACACAATGCATCGCCATATGACTAGGTGGCATCCTAACAACTACAGTGCTGCACAGTTTCGGAACGACCTAGATAATCTCCCTATTATGGCCAGAAGATCTGTTGTACCGGAAGTAACGGGACCAGAGGGCAGGGAGATGGTGCCAAATATACAAATGAAATTTGGTGAAGTAAAACACATCTGCGTATTTTGCGATGGATTCATTTCCTACGGAGAAAAAAGCATCACTCTGATCAACAGAGCTATTGACTATCATATGCAAGTTTGTACGAAACGCCCAAAATAATAAATACTTCTTTTTTTGTTTTGTTGCTCCTGTTGAGCCCTTTACAATGAATCGTTTTCATTGCCCCCTCCAAGAAAAACCCAAAAAAATATAAAACTGTTCAGAAAAATTCAAAAAAAGTAAAAAAAAATTCCGAAAAATAATAAAAAAAATATAAAACAACAAAAACAATAAAAAAAAAGTTCTTTTCAGAACTACCTCCCCGTTATTAAAAAATTGGTACAATATTTGGAACTGTGCCAACCTCTATTTCTCTTAGTTCGCTTCCCAGTTCGCTCGCCGGTACGCGAACCAGAAGCGAACCAAAAACAGTAAGTATAAGGGAAGGAAACAGACACTTATGTTAAAAGAAAGACAGCTATAGGGGAGTAAACTAGAGATACTATTACCCGTAATCCACTGCTGATGATGTCACATATTACATCATTCATGACATGCTCAGTGACATCATCAGCAGAGGATTGCGGGTTTTTTGGCAACGTGCCTTATCCACGGTTTAATAACGCTGCCTTTTGCTTTATATAAGTTTTCAAATTGTATGAAATATATACCAATAGGTCGTTATGAACCTTTAGGTAGTGCTTTTCTTCATGAGGTCTGGTCGCTTCCATACACATACAGATGTTTCAAAGATGATCAAGAAGTTTATCTGAATGGAGAGGAATGCACTGAGACGCCAGATCATTCACTAATGTGTAGGCACATACAGTTACACGGTTCATGCAACAAACACCGACCAAATATGGCTTGCGTGTTGCAAGGCACGCCAGTTCCTGCTATCATCCCCACGTTCAAGTTGTTGGAAAATGGTAGTTATTTGATGCTCAATAATGAAGATTGTTCTGAGTTAATTAAAAGTATTCCTTTTATCGTAACAGTAAGTGAACGGGTTATTTGCTGCAGAAATGTTCTATTTCCTCCCACACATGAACATAGGGAGTTTTCAATCTGGCCACAAATACCAACCTTGGGACAGATTTCAACGGCATGGCAAGAATAAGAGCTCTTTTGTCTCAGAGAGAGGTGGCCTTGAGTTCGGCCCGTGAAACTTTCGTGCTTCACATAGCGAACACCCGTACAGAGGTGCAGACCCTTTTCAATTCAGATTTGCCTTTCAATTTCAGCAAGATGGTTCCGACTATCTTTAACGCATCCTCCACAAAGACCCTGGCGCACTTTTTTAAAGTTGTTACCAGTGGTCTCGTGACTTCATTTGAGAAAATCTTTGGAGTCATCCCTGCTTCCTTTCATTCTATTTTCTCCACTCTGGTTCGTGGATTGGCATTTTTACTTGCATTACCAGCGGACGCTCTTGTGCTTTTTTTCATTTTTAAATATGGATGTCCCTCCTATGCAACCTCCCACCCTGCAGCTGCTGACACTGTTCCGCAATCGCATGCTAGAATATTATGGCACAATGCCGTTGGCGATATTAAGCACGGCATATGGATTATCTTTTCGATTCTCCTACTTCACCTGTGTCCAGCCTGTATTTCACTGCCTGACCTGTGATTTCGATTGGGCCATTGATTTGTGTCTCTGCGGACCGGTTTCTCCTGACGTCGACTTTAATCAGCTGATGACTCCTATCATTACTCACGAGTTGGTTTGTCCTGGCGAAAGGATTATGGCTGTGGCATTGATGCATGGACTACTTGGTCCCTGGAATTTACTGGCGGCAGCACAGTCTTTCTTGGAACAGAGCTTTCTTGAAAACCCACCGAGCTGTCCTCTGATGGTGATAGAGGATCCGGTGCTGGGAGAGCACGTATGTTCTTTTCCGCTTTTAAATTGGATGGCTGAACTGTTTTCGGATGAAGACGGTGACTTCCTATTGGAGGCTGTTGCAGCTTATTTTGCATACACAGTTATGTCATAGACCTTTTTCATGTTTGATATGCTGAGTACTAGCATTTCATTGACAATTCATTGACTTATTTGTCAAGTTTTTATTATTTACCTTGCCTATTGGCTTAAGACTCGATAAAGTACTTGGCTGTTTTATTTTTCTTTAGCATTAAATTTTCCTAGTTTTTAATGCTTTACCTTGCGGACCGTCCACATATAAACTTGCAATCTGCTCTCATGAGATGGCACTTCTATTATCTTATTCAGTTCGTTTCCGGATCATGGGGAGGTGTCATCTAGGTCCTGGATATCTTTACACCGTGTTAAGTTAGCATGGGCTCATTACCGGTTTAAACGCCATTTTTCCTTTTTTGCAACTTCTGCACACGACACTTAGTTGTTGCTTTAGCTTTCCACCTAGTAGTTCATCGTGGTTTACATGAGAATAATATGTTATTGCTCTACTATCTGCTTTGCTTGTTAAACTATATCTGTACAGCGAGTGCTAAAGTTTCAAGAACAACACGATACAGAATTGTTATGAGGTCTGATCTCCACGACTTCATACTCATAACATAAGTGCAACTTCTGCCAATTCTGGGCATGAGGCGGGTTTTATATTGCTTTGCCGAACACACATACACAACACTTGATGCGGTTCACATGAAGAGAGAGCTGGTGTATGCTGATGTGATTCCTTCAAATCTAAGACACTAGAGTATGGGCACGCCCTAAACCAACACAAAGAGACCTTCTTAGCAAATAATATAATATGTGTATTAGGGAGGGTGAGATATAAGCAGCCGCGGGCCGTGGAGGGAGTTACGGTGAGGCAGGGAGGCGGGGAGGGGGAGAAGCAGGGTGGAGCCCTCTCTACCTTGCCCCTCCCCCTCCCCGCCTCCCTGCCCCACCGTAACTCCCTCCACGGCCCGCGGCTGCTTATAAGTGTTGCTAACTCTTATTCATTTACAGCATGTTAACATACTGTCACCATTCGCTTTTTATGTACTAGTAACTATGCTGGTAATTTTGCTACTGATAATATGTGTACTTGTATTCTCCACCCTGCTTCTCCCCCTCCCCGCCTCCCTGCCTCACCGTAACTCCCTCCACGGCCCGCGGCTGCTTATAAGTGTTGCTAACTCTTATTCATTTACAGCATGTTAACATACTATCACCATTCGCTTTTTATGTACTAGTAACTATGCTGGTAATTTTGCTACTGATAATATGTGTACTTGTATTATCTAAGGTACTACGCCTGAGAAGACGGCATTAGTAAATAAACATTTCAAATACACATGTGTTCTTCTTAACTCCATGTTCTGGTTTCTAAGAAATATATAACGACCGACTGTTCATGAGTTCCACGTATCCTGAGGTACTATAAGTTCATATTCTGGATTGTCTAAACATTGAGAGTTTGTTATATCCAATGTGACACTGTACCTAGCTTGCTAAGGAGTTTTTGATTACTAACGTGAGTTTTGGGACACCCTAATTCGCCGAGGTTCCAATCCTCTGTCCACAGTTCTGTGTGAGAACAGAAACCCTGCGACAGGGGCACCCCCGACCCTTGCTGCAGCTTCATCACACTTGCGATACAACTCCAGCAATGCGCCACCTTTACGGCACAGATACATCACGCATCTGTGCTGTTTTTGCCCCATGATGCGCCGCATTGTAAATGCAGCACACCATAGGTGACGGAACAGCGGCACAGAATGACTAACACATCCCTGGTGATGCGCCAGTCATCATAAATGTATCCCTATGCTTCTTATCTTGTTAGAGATGAACCGCCATATGTATCATCAAAGTTTTTTGCATTTCCTAAATAGCGAACTTTAAGGAATAAATAGCGATTCTTTACCATTCCTAGTTTGCGATTAGCTATTTGCTAATTACAAATTACCCATTCATTTCCTTCATTTCCATAGGGCGGTTGGACTCACTTTTAGCTCGAACGGCTGAATGGATTTCCACGAAACTTGGCAAAATTGTAGGGACTGGTAGCCCGATGTGCCTTTGCTATGTCTCAAGATATATGCTCCAGTGGTTTTTACGAAAATTAACTTTGAAAAATATATATTGGGCTACATTGGCCTATATATATGTTGGAGCCCAAATGTAGCCCAATGTAGCCCAATGAAGCCCAATGTAGCCCAATGTAGCCCAAAGATGGCCGCCAGACACACAAAAAAACAAATGTAGCCCAAATATCAGCCAGATGTAGCCCAACTATAGCCCAGTGACAGAATGACCAATCAGCTTCGCAAACCTCCGTTACGCGAAGCGGAGCGCTGTTACAGATATATATCTTTTTTTGAACGTTAATTTCTCAAAATCCACTGGAGCACATATATTGAGACCTAGCAAAGGCACATCGGGCTACCAGTCCCTAATATTTTGCCAAGTTTCGTGCAAATCCATTCAGCCGTTCGATTATTATTATTATTATGTTTTTTTGCCCCGCGGGGCCCTTTTAAAACCTCCACATCAAACCTAGGGGGTCAGCGAGGATCTACTATGCCCCCTTATAGTTATTTCCCCCTTTCTTTTGACCTCCTCTTGTCTCTCGATCCTACCGAGAGACAAGATGGCGGCCGCTACGGACTTTTTGGAATGTTGACAGACGCCGGAGAACCAATCAGCTTCGCTTCACAAAGCTCCGTTGCGCGTAAAGTACGCGTCCTGGGACGCTGCCAGGTCCGCTGTTACAGATATATATCTTTTTTTAAACGTTAATTTCTCAAAATCCACTGGAGCACATATATTGAGACCTACAAAAGGCACATCGGGCTACCAGTCCCTACAATTTTGCCAAGTTTCGTGCAAATCCATTCAGCCGTTCGGGCTAAAAGTGAGGCCAACCGCCCTATGGAAAACTCAATGTTAAAAACACGTTTTGGGACCCCCCTTTTTTCTCGGCCCCCCCTTGACGAACCCCCCCCCAAATTTTCAAGGGCTGCTCAGAAACAAAATGTGCCATTTTCCTGAAAATTTCAGCCAATTCCGTCCACAAACGCCAAAGTTATTAGACATAGAATTTTCAAAAATCCCATAGAGAAAAAATCCTAACTATATATACCTACTGGCGACCGCCAGTAGGTAATATATATATATATATATTACCTACTGGCGATAGCCAGTAGGTATATATAGTTAGGATTTTTTTCCTATGGGATTTTTGAAAATTCTATGTCGAATAACTTTGGCATTTGAGGACAGAATTGGCTGAAATTTTCAGGAAAATGGAACATTTTGTTTCTGAGCAGCCCCTGAAAATTTGGGGGGGTTTCGTCAAGGGGGGGCCGAGAAAAAAGGGGGGTCCCAAAACGTGTTTTTCCCATGCAATTTTCCATAGGGCGGTTGGCCTCACTTTTAGCCCGAACGGCTGAATGGATTTACACCAAACTTGGCAAAATTGTAGGGACTGGTAGCCCGATGTGCCTTTGCTATGTCTCAAGATATAGGCTCCAATGGTTTTTACGAAAATTAACTTTGAAAAATATATATTGGGCTACATTGGGCTATATATATGTTGGAGCCCAAATGTAGCCCAATGTAGCCCAATGTAGCCCAATGTAGCCCAAAGATGGCCACCAGAGACAAAAAAAAACAAATGTAGCCCAAATATCAGCCAGATGTAGCCCAATTATAGCCCAATGACAGAATGTCCCAGAGTGTTCTAAAGAACAACTAGAGTGCTAACAGTCCTACTTATTACAAAGGTATGGCACACCTGAAGCCATCTTGATTGGAATAAAGTGGTAACTCTTAAAACATTTAATTTAAAAAGGAACACAATGAGGGGGTTCATTTTGCCATAGAAAGTATGATTAGCGAATATATGACGAAATCCCGCATACCATCAGTCCGCAAAAAAAATCCTGCATGTACTATTAGGCCGCAAATTAAAATAACGAAAACTTTTAGAACGAATATGCCTTTAGCATACACTAAACAACTAAACTACCCTAAACCCTAAAACACTACCCCCAGCATGACCCTACACTACACAAACAGTACAACACTACCCTAAACCCTAAAACACTACCCCCAGCATGACCCTACACTACACAAACACTACAACACTACCCTAAACCCTAAAACACTACACCCCAGCATGACCCTACACTACGCAAACACTACAACACTACCCTAAACCCTAAAACACTACCCCCAGCATGACCCTACACTACACAAACACTACAACACTACCCTAAAACACTACCCCCAGCATGACCCTACACTACACAAACACTACAACACAACCCTAAACCCTAAAACACTACACCCCAGCATGACCCTACACTCCGCAAACACTACAACACTACCCTAAACCCTAAAACACTACCCCCAGCATGACCCTACACTACGCAAACACTACAACACTACCCTAAACCCTAAAACACTACCCCCAGCATGACCCTACACTACACAAACACTACAACACTACCCTAAAACACTACCCCCAGCATGACCCTACACTACACAAACACTACAACACAACCCTAAACCCTAAAACACTACACCCCAGCATGACCCTACACTCCGCAAACACTACAACACTACCCTAAACCCTAAAACACTACCCCCAGCATGACCCTACACTACGCAAACACTATAACACTACGCAAAACCCTAAAACACTACACCCCAGCATGACCCTACACTACGCAAACACTACAACACTACCCTAAACCCTAAAACACTACCCCCAGCATGACCCTACACTACAAAAACACTACAACACTACCCTAAACCCTAAAACACTAAACCCAGCATGACCCTACACTACGCAAACACTACAACACTACCCTAAACCCTAAAACACTACCCCCAGCATGACCCTACACTACGCAAACACTACAACACTACCCAAAACCCTAAAACACTACACCCCAGCATGACCCTACACTACGCAAACACTACAACACTACCCTAAACCCTAAAACACTACCCCCAGCATGACCCTACACTACGCAAACATTACAACACTACCCTAAACCCTAAAACACTACCCCCAGCATGACCCTACACTACGCAAACACTACAACACTACCCAAAACCCTAAAACACTACACCCCAGCATGACCCTATACTACGCAAACACTACAACACTACCCTAAACCCTAAAACACTACCCCCAGCATGACCCTACACTACGCAAACACTACAACACTACCCTAAACCCTAAAACACTACCCCCAGCATGACCCTACACTACGCAAACACTACAACACTACCCTAAACCCTAAAACACTACCCCCAGCATGACCCTACACTACGCAAACACTACAACACTACCCAAAACCCTAAAACACTACACCCCAGCTTGACCCTACACTACGCAAACACTACAACACTACCCTAAACCCTAAAACACTACCCCCAGCATGACCCTACACTACGCAAACACTACAACACTACCCTAAACCCTAAAACACTACCCCCAGCATGACCCTACACTACACAAACACTACAACACTACCCTAAAACACTACCCCCAGCATGACCCTACACTACGCAAACACTACAACACTACCCAAAACCCTAAAACACTACACCCCAGCATGACCCTACACTACGCAAACACTACAACACTACCCTAAACCCTAAAACACTACCCCCAGCATGACCCTACACTACACAAACACTACAACACTACCCTAAACCCTAAAACACTACCCCCAGCATGACCCTACACTGCGCAAACACTACAACACAACCCTAAACCCTAAAACACTACACCCCAGCATGACCCTACACCACGCAAACACTACAACACTACCCTAAACCCTAAAACACTACCCCCAGCATGACCCTACACTACGCAAACACTACAACACGTCGCAAAACCCTAAAACACTACACCCCAGCATGACCCTACACTACGCAAACACTACAACACTACCCTAAGCCCTAAAACACTACCCCCAGCATAACCCTACACTACACAAACACTACAACACTACACTAAACCCTAAAACACTAAACCCAGCATGACCCTACACTACGCAAACACTACAACACTACCCTAAACCCTAAAACACTACCCCCAGCATGACCCTACACTACGCAAACCCTACAACACTACCCAAAACCCTAAAACACTACACCCCAGCATGACCCTACACTACGCAAACACTACAACACTACCCTAAACCCTAAAACACTACCCCCAGCATGACCCTACACTACGCAAACACTACAACACTACCCTAAACCCTAAAACACTACCCCCAGCATGACCCTACACTACGCAAACACTACAACACTACCCTAATCCCTAAAACACTACCCCCAGCATGACCCTACACTACGCAAACACTACAACACTACCCAAAACCCTAAAACACTACACCCCAGCATGACCCTACACTACGCAAACACTACAACACTACCCTAAACCCTAAAACACTACCCCCAGCATGACCCTACACTACGCAAACACTACAACACTACCCTAAACCCTAAAACACTACCCCCAGCATGACCCTACACTACGCAAACACTACAACACTACCCTAAACCCTAAAACACTACCCCCAGCATGACCCTACACTACGCAAACACTACAACACTACCCTAAACCCTAAAACACAACCCCCAGCATGACCCTACACTACGCAAACACTACAACACTACCCTAAACCCTAAAACACTACCCCCAGCATGACCCTACACTACGCAAACACTACAACACTACCCTAAACCCTAAAACACTACCCCCAGCATGACCCTACACTACGCAAACACTACAACACTACCCTAAACCCTAAAACACTACACCCCAGCATGACCCTACACTACGCAAACACTACAACACTACCCTAAACCCTAAAACACTACCCCCAGCATGACCCTACACTACGCAAACACTACAACACTACCCTAAACCCTAAAACACTACCCCCAGCATGACCCTACACTACGCAAACACTACAACACTACCCTAAACCCTAAAACACTACCCCCCAGCATGACCCTACACTACGCAAACACTACAACACTACCCTACACCCTAAATTACTACCCCCAGCATGACCCTACACTACGCAAACACTACAACACTACCCTAAACCCTAAAACACTAGCCCCAGCATGACCCTACACTAAGCAAACACTACAACACAACCCTAAACCCTAAAACACTACCCCCAGCATGACCCTACACTAAACAACCACCACAACTCTACACTACACTAACACAACACTACACTACACAACACTACACTACACAATAACTAACCCATGAAAAAATTAACACAAACCCACTTACCTCTCTCGTCATCGTGGTTTTCACAACGCAAATGCATTTACCATACATGCCTTTAAAACGTAATTCTTTGTAAAGGCATGCGCGATAAATGCACATGCGTTTTGAAAAAATGCGGGATAATGGTATGCGAGGTCAATGACCTTGCGGGATAATGGTATGCGGACTGAAAGTCTGCGGGATAAAAAATGCGGGAAAATGGCTGCAAACCATGATTAGCAGCAGACTTCCCTGGTGAGCACTAGCTTTACTACAGTGATCTAATGAGCAACTAGAGTGCTAACATTCAGAATTTATGGCAAATGTGTGACACATCTGAATGCCTTCTTGATAGAACCAAAGTAAACAAGCATTGAAAATGCAATAGATCTCGCCCTCGTTTAAGTTAAAGCCATTCTGTTTGTAATGAGTTGGCTTTTTAGCTTTGCTTTTATTAGTGTTTTTAAAACTTTCATGTAAATAACATGCATATGTATGCATATATGTATATGTATGCATGCATTTATATTTATATAGATATGCAGATTATATATGTTTATATATGTATATTACCTACTGGCGATAGCCAGTGGGTATATATAGTTAGGATTTTTTCTCTATGGGATTTCTGAAAATTCTATGTCTAATAACTTTGGCGTTTGTGGACGGAATTGGCTGAAATTTTCAGGAAAATGGCACAGTTTGTTTCTGAGCAGCCCCTTAAAATTTGGTGGGGTTTCGTCAAGGGGGGGCCGAGAAAAAAGGGGGGTCCCAAAACGCGTTTTTCCCTTTCATTTTTCCATAGGGCGGTTGGACTCACTTTTAGCTCGAACGGCTGAATAGATTTACATGAAACTTGGCAAAATTGTAGATATGGTTTGCCCGACGTGCCTTTGCTATGTCTCAATATATGTGCTCCAGTGGATTTTGAGAAATTAACGTTTAAAAAAAATATATATATCTGTGACAGCGCTCCGGTTAGCGCCCCGGTTCGCGTACCTGACGCGTAATGGAACTTCGCGAAGCGAAGCTGATTGGCTCTCCGGTGTCTGTCAACATTCTAAACAGTCCGGAGCGGCCGCCATCTTGTCTCTCGGTAGGATCGAGAGACAAGATGTGGTGAAAAACGAAGGGGGAAATGAAGGAAAGGGGGCAAGGTAGACCCCTCCTGACCCCCTAGGATTGATGAGGGGGATATTAAAGTGCCCCGCGATTTTTCACGGTAGAGGCGCTTCCCGGTACGCGAACCGGGCAGCTAACCGGCAGCGTAATGGGAGTCCGCCATCTTGTGTTTTTGGAGCGTCCGGTTCGCGTACCGGGTAGCGTCCCGGTAAGCGTAACAAGGGGAAAACCAAGAGAAACAGTAAAAAAAAAATGAAGGGAATAGATTTCCAGCAAACTTGGCAAAATTGTAGGGACTATTTGTTTGATGTGCCTTTGCAAGGCCTCAAGATATGTGCACGTGTGGATTTTGTCTAATTAAGGTTAAAAAAAATATATATATCTGTAAGCGTGCTCCGGCACGCTTACGTTACGGGTTTTGTTTGCGCTGCAGAGCCGATACGTCACGGTTATGCGACGCGTCATGAGGCGTCTCACGTGGCTACGTGATACGTCACGTAATAAAGAATATATTTTACAGCTATAGATATTAGCTTTTAAAAAACCAATGAAATTCACTGAAAAAACCATAGGTTATAGACCATATATAGTTAGGAATTTGCATTTACAAAACCTTGAAAATTCACTGAAAAAACCATAGGTTAGAGACCATATATAGTTAGCTGGACATTTTATTGACATAAAACCAATAAAATTCCATATATAGTTAGTTGCACTAACTATATATCGCGCACCCGCAATCCACTGCTGATGATGTCACATATTACATCATTCATGACATGGTCAGTGACATCACTGATGACATCACTGATGACATCTCAAATGACATCACTGATGACATCACTGATGACATCTCAAATGACATCACTGATGACATCACTGATGACATCATGACACACCAATACCAGTTACTACATACGCACTCACTGATTCCTACGTCTACACACACATTCACTCATCCACCCATACAATCACTCATACATACAGTCACTCATTATTACAACACTATCATATGCACTCATACACCTATGCAGACACTCACACACTGCCACTCATCCATGGAGTTACTCACACACCTAGTCAGTCCTGTAAAGATCAATCACACTTCCATTTCCTCATCTATACAGTTAAACACAGAACACCATACTTCAGTGACATCACTGATGACATCACTGATGACATCTCAAATGACATCACTGATGACATCTCAAATGACATCACTGATGACATCATGATACACCAATACCAGTTACTACATACGCACTCACTGATTCCTACGTCTACACACACATTCACTCATTCACCCATACAATCACTCATACATACAGTCACTCATTATTACAACACTATCATATGCACTCATACACCTAGTCAGTACTGTGAAGAATCAATCACACTTCGATTTCCTCATCTATACAGTTAAACACAGAACACCATACTTTTTCACACATATACTAACACATACTTACTCTCTTATACAATCACTGATACAAGTACACATTGATATGCACAGAGTCACACACCTCCCAGCCAGCCACACACACACCCAGTCTTCCATACATCCACTCATTCTTCAATATGTAAAACATATTTAAACTTTACAAAAACACACAGACACTAGATGATGTCATCAGTGATGTCATTTGAGATGTCATCAGTGATGTCATCAGTGATGTCATTTGAGATGTCATCAGTGATGTCATCAGTGATGTCACTGACCATGTCATGAATTATGTAATATGTGACATCATCAGCAGTGGATTGCGGGTGCGCGATATATAGTTAGTGCAACTAACTATATATGGAATTTCATTGGTTTTATGTCAATAAAATGTCCAGCTAACTATATATGGTCTCTAACCTATGGTTTTTTCAGTGAATTTTCAAGGTTTTGTAAATGCAAATTCCTAACTATATATGGTCTATAACCTATGGTTTTTTCAGTGAATATATATATATATATATATATATATATAGATATTATAGATATTTGTATATACATGTAGAGCATCCGGTCTTGCCAAGACTTTATTTTATCCCCAAAGTCCATAAGAACATTACTCCCATTCCGGGAGACCTATTATATCAGTTATTAGCAGTGGGGGAGGGAAAGCAATGCAGTACATAGATTTTCTTCTGCAAGATTTCGTAAAACAGCTTCCCACATATGTGAAGGACACAGAGGATTTTCAAAATAAATTACAAGGCATTCAATGGGCAGAGGATTTGATGTTCATCACTCTGGACATTGAATCGTTGTACACAGGTATAGAGCATGAAACAGGACTGAATGCAGTACAGTATTTTTTAAATATGAGGCAGATTGAATGCTACAATCATAACAAGATGCTTTTAAAGTTGATTTCATGGTGTTTGCACAATAACTATTTCACCTTTGGTAATGACATTTACTTGCAAAAAAAGAGGTGTGGCGATGGATGCCTGCTTCTCCCCCAGCTATGCATGCTTGCATGGCGGCTGGTGGTAGGAGTAGGTTCTCAAAACCATACTTTTGAATGAATATACCAACCATGTTTTATACTGGTTGAGATATATCGATGATGTTTTTATTGTATGGAGAGGGGGCGAACAAAGTGCTTCTGATTTTATTAATCGTATCAATGACAACACTGTTAAATTGAAGTATACTTCGCAGACTAATAAGGAAACTATTGAGTTTTTAGATGTAAAAGTTTACATAAAAGAAGTAAGGATAGTAACCACCTTACATAGGAAAACCACGGCTGGAAATGTAACACTTCATGCCAGCAGTGCGCATCCTAAACATTTGATTAAAAATATTCCTAATGGGGAACTTTTACGCCTAAAAAGGATCTACAGTACAGGAGAAGACCTCAATGTATACACTGAAGAGATCTTATGCAGTTTCAAAAAAAGAGGTTACAGCGACAAAATTCTGGAAGAGGCAGTAAGCAAAATGAGGGAAAGAACGAGGGTATCCCTTTTATCCAGCTACAGTGCTAAGGAAACAGTCATGGATGAGAATAATGCCCCCAGACTAATTACCACCTATAGTACACAAGAAAGGAAGATATGATCAATAGTCAGGGACAATTGGCCCATTGTGCTAACTGATGGTGTACTGGTTCCTAGGCTCCCTGCTCAACCTGTCATCACGTATAGAAAAGGTCCCTCGATGCGCGCACAGATTGTGAAGAGCAGCCCCAAATTGTCAAGAGCGAAAATGTGGCTGCAAACAAAGCAAGGTTTTTCCAAATGCTCTTCCTGCAGAGCTTGCAAATTCAGGAAGAACACAACCCATTATACTACCCCGTTTAGCCCTGAGAGGATTGCTATCCAGGGTAAATGTAACTGCAGAACGGAGTATGCGGTGTACACTCTGTCATGCACCTGCGGCTTAAGGTATGTGGAAAGCACTAAGCTGAAGATGCATGTCAGAATTCTGCAGCACCTACGAGCCATCGTGAATAATTATACAGCCATTTCAAACAGATACATGACAACAATCTTAACTCTTTGAAATATTTAGTGGTGGCTGCTATTCCCAAATTGCGCAGAGGAGGCGATAGGAAAAGGAAGCTAAGGCAGATGGAGTCCCCCATGATTTTGGAGCTAGACAGTAAGTGACCCAATGGACTTAACAACACTGAGGACTTATATTAATTTTTATGAGACCACGACCATGAGAAGAAAAATCAAATAGGCAAAAACCACATTACTTGTTGTCCCTACATGGCATTTTTGTTAATTATTGAGGGAGAGTGGTAGAAAGTGGAAAAACATCTTGAAGGTTCATTTCCGCAGCTGCCTTCCCAGGTTCCATCAGGGTCCACACTATGGATATTTACTTACTAAGATAATGCTTTTATGATGGTATTTTGAGTGTTTTAGCACTTGCAGTTTAATAGGCCCAGGTGGCAAAAGGTAGCACGTGTTCACACATAGCACTTTAGTCTAAACTGCATATTTTGCACAGTATACAGCACTTTACTTTAAACTGCAAATTTTGCACAGTATTGAATGTTATTAACAATTTTGCAATGATGAATTGAGTAAAAGATGAGTCTACTTATATGGGTATGCATTTAAGCAGTTAGGTCTTGACTTTGACAATGGTTTATCTGTTGGCATATAGTTTACACTTTCAAAATTATTAATTTAGGCAATTGTTTGCACAGTTTTAAATAACATTATGGTTACAACAAGAGAAGTAGGTCGTTTACCAAAACATGCGAGTTACCTGTTGATTGGTGGTGCAATTTATTGTAGAATAACATGCCAGAAAACGAGTTGTACATATGTGTTTTAATTGTGTTAATCCAGCATTGCGTTGCAATAACGGGGTTTTTTAAACGCTTGAGTAATGAATTTTAAAATGCATTTTTCTATATATGCCTTAGTTTCTAGTTCATGGTATGAATTCAAAAATTGAAAGTGCATTGAGCGATAAAATACAATAGAAATTTACTAGCGTTTCAAATACCATTTGCGCAGGTTATATTGTAAAACAACAGTATGTGACAAAAGAGGAAAGAAGAAGAAAAAAGATGATAAGAAAACAGACCCATAGTGTATCAGTATGAAGTGCTAGTGTGTTTTCTATGTGTACATACCACGTGGGTTGAAAGCACAGCATATTTAAATAAAAATGGCAGACGGGTTTCTCTGTAACAGGATCAAGGGCAAGTGCTGCCCGAAACGCGACGTTCTGAGGAGCAAATAAAGATCTAAGTGCCAAGAGTTCCAGTGGTTCATTGTTCTCTGTTCGGCAATCATTTATGCGGAAGTGCTGAGAATTTGCTTGTTCATTGAGATATATATATATATATATATATATATATATATATATATATATATATATATTCACTGTAAAAACCATAGGTTATAGACCATATATAGTTAGGAATTAGCATTTACAAAACCTTGAAAATTCACTGAAAAAACCATAGGTTATAGACCATATATCGTTAGGAATTAGCATTTAAAAAACCTTATTTTACCCACACAAAACCATTGAAATTCCATATATAGTTAGTTGCACTAACTATATATCCCGCACCCGCAATCCACTGCTGATGATGTCACATATTACATCATTCATGACATGGTCAGTGACATCACTGATGACACACATCTGTCCACATGAAATTAATTTGCCACAATCTAAACATGTCATTTTAATCTTTCCAAAGTTCTTCTAAATATTTGGGACCGTTTCCCTTGCCTCTGATGCTGTCAGTGCCACTTCTATGATGAATGTACTGGCAGGTCGGGGGTTCTCCTCCAAATCTCTCTTTTATGCAGCACTATAATTAATTGGTGCCACCTCTCCATATGACGATGCATGGTATAGTTACCATAACTATATATTTTTTCGGTTCCTCTGGAGAGTACATCGTGGCAGATGAAGCGTGTAACGTACCGGGCATTTACCTTTTTTTGCATGTAGAGGAAAGGAAAAAAAAATCCAGCGTCCGAGTTCTAAGGTGTCCCAGGGCCATTTTAGTGGACCAGGCCCAAATCCAAAGAACAGGCCGCCATTTTGAGAGTCCTGTTGCAGCCGCCTGTCGCTGTAGCATCAAGAGCGGCCGAAACTCAGCTGAATGGCAACTGAAACGGTAAAGGGGCGCCCCACTACAGCAGACGAGCCTCCACCTAGGAAGGCCCGTTCACGCCGCCTCCCCCCCCCCCTTCGGGCACCCCACGCCGTTATTCGGAGCAGTATTGTAGGATGGCCACACCAGTGCGGCAACTTGCTAGACATCACCTCGGTGGTAACCGAATCTCAGCGCCTTGTAGTGTCTTCTATTCAGAAAATATTGTTGCGCTGCCTTTGGCCCCATTCGCACATCGGTCCGCTACTGACGCCATCTCACAGGCTAATGGGGCGCCCCACGCCGAGTTTCAGCATTGTAGGATGGCCACACCAGTACAGCAACTTGCTAGACATCACCTCGGTGCCATCCGGATCTTGGCATCTCAGCGCCTTGTGGTGTCTTCTAGTCAGAAAATATTGTTGCGCTGCCTTTCGCCCCATTCGCACATCGGTCCGCTACTGACACCATCTCACAGGCCAACAGGGCGCCCCACGCCGACTTTTACCATTGTAGGATGGCCACACCAGTGCCACAACTTGCTAGACACCACCTCGGTGCCATCCGGATCTTGGCATCTCAGCGCCTTGTGGTGTCTTCTATTCAGAAAATATTGTTGCGCTGCCTTTGGCCCCATTCGCACATCGGTCCGCTACTGACGCCATCTCACAGGCCAACGGGGCGCCCCACGCCGACTTTCAACATTGTAGGATGGCCACACCAGTGCGGCAACTTACTAGACACCACCTCGGTGCCATCCGGATCTTGGCACGTTGTGCTGCCTTCGGCCTATTCGCACATCGGTCCGCTACTGACGCGAACTCACAGGCCAACGGGGCGCCCCACGCCGACTTTCAGCATTGTAGGATGGCCACACCTGTGCTGCAACTTGCTGGACACCACCTCGGTGCCATCCGGATCTTGGCGCGTTGTGTTGCCTTCGGCCTATTCGCACATCGGTCCGCTACTGACGCCGCCTCACATGCCAACGTATTTTCTCCGCATTTTATACCCTATGCCGCATAACAGGTCAAGTGACTTGTTTATAAAACTTTTCATTGGTTCATTTTACTTTTGGTTTCCTAATGATGGAAGGCTTGATCATATGACCTAAAAATAACACTTTTCATTGGATGAAAACTTTTTTTTTTCCCCAAACGATGAAAGCCCCACCTTGTTTCTGGATGTTTCAGACTGAAGCTGGCGTCACCATGAAAGCACCACCATCTCGTGGCTCCGTCGTGGTCATTCCGCGAGCAATCATGGCAGCCGCTCCCCACCAGAAGCCTGCAGGAGTCGGGGGCCCCCAAAACTTTTGTTGAATCCTCAAGGCGGAGGGGACGCTTTCGAGAATGGGGTCCAAGACCTAGCAGACAAGCGTCCGATTTCCAAGGTGTCCCAGGGCCATTTCAGTGGACCAGGCCCAAAAAGGAAACAGCCTGCCGCCATTTTGAGAGTCCTGTGACAGCCGCCTATCGCTGCACCGCAAGAGTGGGCGCAACTCAGCTGAATTGCGGCTTTTGACACAGTGGACCAAAAGCGGACGGAATGGCAACTGAAACGGTAAAGGGGCGCCCCACTACAACAGACGAGACTCCACCTGGAGAGGCCCGTTCACGCCGCCTCCCCCCCCCCGGGGCGCCCAACGCCGTTATTCGGAGCAGCATTGTAGGATACCAAAACCAGTGCGGCAACTTACTGGACATCACCTTGGTGCCATCGTTCTGCTGCCTTGGAACTATTCGCACAACAGTTTGCTACTGATGACCCACCCCCCGCGACGCCCCACGCCGGATGCCGAAATCAGTGCGGCACCCAGGCAACATCACCTGGATGCCGTCCAGAAATCTGGACGTTGTGCTGCGTTGTGACTATTCGCACAGCCGACCGCTACTTCGTTGTTTTTCCCTAAAAATTTTAAAATGTTTTTACTGTTTTTGTTTTGTTGTATATATTTATACGTTATTAAAGTTTTATAATCTTACTACTTTGTTGGAGTGCTATATATTTTTTATGTGACACATAATTGTAAAAACTTTGATGTACAAAGAGTCATCCCTGGAATCTTCCGCTTCACGCTCGGTCCCCTCCCCAATCACAATACAGGATGGTTTTCAGATAGTAGGAACGCGTGTGCTGTGACGGATCTCATCGAGTGTGGGCCTTGATCTACTATAACTCCTTTGAAGAGGGGTGATTCTTTACAGCTGGGGCCATAAACTACATCTGCAGGGCTAGCTGATAGCCTACGACCGGCCTGGACAATCGGACACAGAGGAAAAGGAGTGTCAGAGGGTGCGGTAGTGAATAGGGCGAAAGGGAGGTGTCGGGCGGGCACAGGGTGTGATTCTCAGGGAAGAGCAGCGCAGATGGGGGGAGGTTTATTACCCATGCATAAGACAGAGAGCGGGGGTGACCAGTGCCTGGGGGAGATGCTTGCGAGGGTGGGGAGCCATGCTAAGGATCGACAGCGTGCAGAGAGTGGGTCTGGTCAAGGCATCTAAAATGACTGCCGTGCACGACAAAAGTGTGGCATTTGAAAAAAGGCAAGATGGCGCAGACAATGTTTTTCAACACTTCCTGATTTCCTTCGAATCGAACGTTAACAGACGTTGGGGCATATTACCAAAGTTAAGCGATATTTATCCCTAACGATGCTTAGCAACGAATTTTTTACCGCTAAGCATCGTCAGAAATTATCGCAGATAAACCTTGCTATTATCAAGGTTTATCGCAAATGCGATAAAAAACGACCGCAATGCATTAATATCGCTGAAAACTCAGCGATATTCATGCATTACCGAGCTAATGCTCTTAGCCATGTTATCCACCTCCCATTGGATAACATGGCTAAGAACTACTCAGGGCAGGTGGTAGCTTTTGGAGATATTCGCGCTTAGCGCGAATATCTCCAAAAGTTGGTAATAGGAGATAGCGATGTTAGCGACTGTTTCCAGTCGCTAACATCTTGGCATGCCCACTTTGCATGCCATTAGTGATAAATATCACTGACATGCAAAGTGGGGCCCAAGATGGTCGCTATCTCCTACTAGCGGTCGCTAACTGGTGTTAGCAACAGCTAGGTAATACAGAGATAATTTTATCTCCGCGAAGCGGAGCGCTGTTACAGATATATATCTTTTTTTGAACGTTAATTTCTCAAAATCCACTGAAGCACATATATTGAGACCTAGCAAAGGCACATCGAGCTACCAGTCCCTACAATTTTGCCAAGTTTCGTGCAAATCCATTCAGCCGTTCGATTATTATTATTATTTTTTTTTTTGCCCCGCGGGGCCCTTTTAAAACCTCCACATCAAACCTAGGGGGTCAGGGAGGATCTACTATGCCCCCTTATGGTCATTTGCCCCTTCGCTTTGGCCTCCTCTTGTCTCTCGATCCTACCGAGAGACAAGATGGCGGCCGCTACGGACTGTTTGGAATGTTTACAGACGCCGGAGAACCAATCAGCTTCGCAAAGCTCCGTTACGCGAAAAGTACGCGAAGCGGAGCGCTGTTACAGATATATATCTTTTTTTTAACGTTAATTTCTCAAAATCCACTGGAGCACATATATTGAGACCTAGCAAAGGCACATCGGGCTACCAGTCCCTACAATTTTGCCAAGTTTCGTGCAAATCCATTCAGCCGTTCGATTATTATTATTTTTTTTTTTTTTGCCCCGCGGGGCCCTTTTAAAACCTCCACATCAAACCTAGAGGGTCAGGGAGGATCTACTATGCCCCCTTATGGTCATTTGCCCCTTCGCTTTGGCCTCCTCTTGTCTCTCGATCCTACCGAGAGACAAGATGGCGGCCGCTACGGACTGTTTGGAATGTTTACAGACGCCGGAGAACCAATCAGCTTCGCTTCACAAAGCTCCGTAACGCGTAAAGTCCGCGAACCGGAGCGCTGCCTGGTCCGCTGTTACAGATATATATCTTTTTTTGAACGTTAATTTCTCAAAATCCACTGGAGCACATATATTGAGACCTAGCAAAGGCACATCGGGCTACCAGTCCCTACAATTTTACGTCTAGCATTTGACTGTCCGATATGTGTTCTTGTTGAGTGAACATAAGTTCCCACATTTGACCGTCATCATAATGAAGTAAATGATCCACAGATTCTACACATTGAACTAATTCATGGTCCCGTGATTCATCCATGAAATCTGAGTCATCATTGTCCTCAATATCTTTTTCTGTGTTGTTCTCCAGAACAATTTCGAAGGAAACATTCTGCTCACCTTCCATTTTATTGCTGTAATTTGCATAAAAAATAAATATATCAGTAGAGATAGGGCACTGTTGGGTTTAAGTTCACACAGGTACTTGTGAGTTTATAACAGAGAAGTAATCTATGGGCACTGTATGGTTTCAGGCGTGAAGTAGTACTATTAAAAAGTGCCTGTGAAGAAGCCTAAGTAAATTCATAATTATACCACAGAAACCTAAATCAATCCATAATTATAATAAAGAAGCCTTTCTCAATGTCTAACTCTTACAGATGGATAGTATATAACTATCTGAAAACGTTTTCAAATTTATAAAATAATATCTCACCTTTTAAAAACAAGTTTAAGTTGTGAGTGAAAATGATCTTGCAATGTAGTTCAGGAAGTAGTAGTCAAAATGACTGTGTTTCTCTCTCTTCCTTTATATATATTCAGGTAGATAACCAATCAAATGTCAGGTAAAAAAAAGTAGAAAATGAAAGTAATATTTTAATTGGTTGTCAATTCCAACACTTTAGATGTGTTTTGTGAAGTAATTTACCTCAGGGTATTTAGAGAGGTCTACAGGCTAAATGGTTAAATGGAATTTCAATCAAATTTGTGAAAATGGTAGGCATTGGTATGTAGTATGAGCTAATCTATATTTGGTGAAATTGTCTCCAGTCGCTTTTCTGTAAACTACTTTCCCACCTTTTTTGATGGTGCGCTTCCCAGGGAGCGACCCGGTACGCGAACTGGCGAGCGCCCCGGTTCGCGAACCTTAAGCGTTACGGGAGTCCACCATTTTGTGTTTCGGTCGAATTAAGATACAAGATGGAGGGCAAATAATGTTCAGAATGGGTAGAAGGGGGCACGGTAGACTTATCTTGACCCCCTAGGTTTTCTGAGGGTGGCTGAGGAGGCCCATCTGTGCGAATTTTATTTTTTTTTTTTAAAATTTAGCGAGGTTAGCTCCCGGTTCGCGTACCGGGTAGCGCCCCAGGGAGCGTACTTTGTTGAAAATTAGTGAAAAATGTTAGAGTAAAATAATAATTGTGAGTGATCAGATGTAGGGTAGCTCTGAGAAGAGCTTTTGGGTTTATGGTACATTTAGGTACTTATAAGTAGGTACCAATGCACAGTCTTAAATTCAGAATGAAAATTCTGTTGCCCTCATCTGAGAAGTGAACTCCATCTCCTCTGTAGATATCTTGCATGTAGTAACGCAAGTTATTGTTGTACAGGGAGCCCATTCCATGGTCTCTCATGTAAGCTGAAACAGATTTGTTTACATGCTTCCTCGACTTCTCAATTTGTGGACAAAATTGGTTTGACCACCTCCATTTCTGTCTTTGGCATATATTTGAATATACCAAGGCAGTCTGAGGAAAAAGTGCCATCAATTGCTCAAAGGTGTCCTTTAAAAGCATTTCCAGACCTACCCCAGTCAAAGTGCCCAAATCATTACCTCCACAGTGCACAATTAACAGGTCAGGTTTTGACAAATGCATAAAGGTTTTCACCAATGGTATCAATTGGTGACATTTTAATCCTCTGTGGCCAAACCACTTAATTTCCACATCTTGTAAATTGAGGTTAGGTAAATTCCTGTTCTCAGCATACCTCTGAGCCCAATAGATGTAACTATGTCCAACAATCCAGACAGAAAACATGGTGAGAGAAGGTTCTCCTGCAGTCAGATGAAGTGTGGCAATGAAATGGCAGTTGAAAAAATAAGAGTTTAAAATGAAAAAAACTGTGGAGTTTCTGTGTTAATGAAGCAGTAACAGTGATTGGTGGATTTTGATTGCTGAAAACAGAAAGTTAGGGTGCATGGATGAGTTGTTTGAAAGATGTATTTTGAGTGGTCAAGAAAAAATCATTAAATGAAAGAATGCACTGGATATGAGGTGCACTGAGAGTTCAGAGTTCAATTGCAACATTGTTGTGTGAACTTGCAAACACCAGAGGTCTTCCAAGAGGTGGTTGCCATGCAGAAAAGGCATGAAATGGCAGAGGGGGGAAGGGTTTTCATTTGAAAAAAAAGTGAGGGAAGAGTTTTGATTGGGTGACATGAGAGATATGTGTGAAGAATTACAGCATTTCTGTGCTTTTGATAGCTGCAGACTCTGGAGTGCATACCTTTTGCTCTGCTGAAGACAAATTGGTGTGTTTCTGAGACTGTTTTGAAACTCAAAGTATTTGCTAAGGTGAGAAAAGATTTCTTTAATTTAGATAGAGAATAGTGTGCTTTAAGGAGAAAATTATGAAGAAAGTTGTGTTCTTCAAATGTTGCTTTGTCTCAAGTGTTTTACAAATAGATTTTGTTTCTTTGAGAAAATGTAATTGGAGAAAATGTGAAGTATTAGTACTGACAGGGTGTTATTGTGCATAGGAGCTGTGGAGTCTTTTCAAATTATGATTTGAAAATCGTTTTTGAGGAAAATGAATGGTTATAATATTTATGACAAGGACATAATGGTGTATGCTTCATTATAAGGCAATTGAGTGTCTCTGATGTTATTTTTCCCATTTTAATGTAAGACCTTTCTCTGTGGAGCAAATTGCTTGTAAATATACTCCCACCTGTGCATGGCAAATTTAGATTTTGAATGTTTGTGTTACATAGCTATGTTAAAAGTGACCCAACCATGCTGCAAAGGCAATCAAAAAACGCTTTTATGTGTCTTAAGGACATTTTAAGTCATTTCCCTATGTGCAGTGTTTTCAAATTATGATTTGAAAATCGTTTTTGGGGAAAAGGAATGGTTTGTAAATGTATGACAAGGATATAATGGTGTATGCTTCTTTATAAGGCATTTCAGTGTCTCTGATGTCATTTTTCCCATATTACATTAAAAGACCTTTCCCCGTGGGGCACATTCCTTGTAAATATGCTCCCACCTGTGCATGGCAAATTTAGATTTTGAATGTTTGTGTTACATAGCTATGTTAAAAGTGACCCAACCATGCTGGAAAGGCAATCAAAAAACGCTTTCATGTGTCTTAAGGACATTTTAAGTCATTTCCCTATGTGCAGTGTTTTCAAATTATGATTTGAAAATCGTTTTTGGGGAAAAGGAATGGTTTGTAAATTTATGACAAGGATATAATGGTGTATGCTTCTTTATAAGGCATTTCAGTGTCTCTGATGTCATTTTTCCCATATTACATTAAAAGACCTTTCCCCGTGGGGCACATTCCTTGTAAATATGCTCCCACCTGTGCATGGCAAATTTAGATTTTGAATGTTTGTGTTACATAGCTATGTTAAAAGTGACCCAGCCATGCTGGAAAGGCAATCAAAAAACGCTTTCATGTGTCTTAAGGACATTTTAAGTCATTTCCCTATGTGCAGTGTTTTCAAATTATGATTTGAAAATCGTTTTTGGGGAAAAGGAATGGTTTGTAAATTAATGACAAGGATATAATGTTGTATGCTACTTTATAAGGCATTTCAGTGTCTCTGATGTCATTTTTCCATATTACATTAAAAGACCTTTCCCCGTGGGGCACATTCCTTGTAAATATGGTCCCATCTGTGCATGGTAAATTTAGATTTTGACTGTTTGAGTTACATAGCCATGTTAAAAGTGACCCAAAAACTTGCAAAGGCTTTAAAAAAACACTTTCATGTGTCTTAAGGACATTTTAAGTCATTTTTCCCCGGGTGCAGTGTTTTCAAATTATGACTTGAAAATCGTTTTTGACGTAAAGGAATGTTGTTAAAATTTATGTGCGCCATATGCCCCCAAATTTCTTTTTCAGGGGTGCAGCAGGGTGTTATTGAGACACCCCTGCACCTTTGGAAAAATTCCTAATTTGCGATGAGCTAATTGCTAATCGCAAATTGCACCTTCATTCCTATGGGCCTCCTGGCCCATGGAAATGAATGAGTAATTTGCAATTAGCAATTTGCTCATTGCAAATTAGGAATGGTAAAGAATCGCTATTTATTCCTTAAAATTCGCTATTTAGGAAATGCAAAATAGTTTGATGATACATATGGCAGTTCATCTCTAACAAGATAAGAAGCATAGGGATAGATTTATGATGACTGGCACAATGAAGTGGACATAACTTACTTCATTGGTAGGCCTTTACATGTATTATCTCCTCTGTATTGTTCATCAAGTGTAACTTTGATCTGAAATCCTGAGTAGGCCTCACCTTAAACAAACCTCTGGATAGGCCACACCTTATCGTCATCCTGAATTAATCATTTAAAATGCTAGGGACAGATTTATGATAGGTGTATGCCTCTTTTGCGCCACTGTGCGTCACTTTTCTGATGCAGCGGCGGTGCAAAAGACTTGCTATGAGTCGACAAAATTACAAATTGATGCATTTAGGCAGATGTGTCATGGTGTAAAAAAACCGTGCCACATGAAACCGATGCAGCTGTGATGCAAAAGATGCACCATGTTGCAAGACAGGCCTCACTTGGGGCTATATGTATCAAGCTAATTAGCATTCGCAAAGGCCTAAATTCTGCGAATTTCAGCCTTTGCGAATGCTAATTAGACAAATGGTATGTATCAAACAAGTTTGATGCAAAATAAGGAATAGCAAAATTTGCTATTCCTTATTTTGCGATTGCACTGAAGGATTTGCAAATTTTGCGATTCTTTAAATGCAATGTATCAAACAAAAAATATGCAAAAAATGCCATTAAGGATTTGCAAATTACCACCAACTTCTAGTTGGTGTTAATTTGCGAATTCTTTTCAAAAAGCTTTTTTTCCAAAAAACAAAAGGTGCCATATGACGCCCATACATGCCCTTAGGGCATGTATGTGCGCCATATGCCCCCAAATTTCTTTTTGAAGGGTGCAGCAGGGTGTTCTTGAGACACCCCTGCACCCTTGGAAAAATTCCTAATTTGCGATGAGCTAATTGCTAATCGCAAATTGCACCTTCATTCCTATGGGCCTCCTGGCCCATGGAAATGAATGGGTAATTTGCAATTAGCAATTTGCTCATTGCAAATTAGGAATGGTAAAGAATCGCTTTTTATTCCTTAAAATTCGCTATTTAGGAAATGCAAAATAGTTTGATGATACATATGGCGGTTCATCTGTAACAAGATAAGAAGCTTAGGGATACATTTATGATGACTGGCGCAATGAAGTGGACATTACTTACTTCATTGGTAGGCCTTTACATGTATTATCTCCTCTGTATTCTTCATCAAGCGTAACTTTAATCTGCAATCCTGAGTAGGCCTCACCTTAAACAAAACTCTGGATAGGCCACACCTTATCGTCATCCTGAATTAATCTTTTAAAATGCTAGGGACAGATTTATGATAGGTGTATGCCTCTTTTGCGCCACTTACAAAACACTGCCCACGGGGAAATGACTTAAAATGTCCTTAAGACACATGAAAGTGTTTTTTTAAAGCCTTTGCAACGTTTTGGGGTCACTTTTAACATGGCTATGTAACTCAAACAGTCAAAATCTAAATTTACCATGCACAGGTGGGAGCATATTTACAAGGAATGTGCTCCACGGGGAAAGGTCTTTTAATGTAATATGGGAAAAATGACATCAGAGACACTGAAATGCCTTATAAAGAAGCATACACCATTATGTCCTTGTCATAAATTTACAAACCATTCCTTTTCCCTAAAAACGATTTTCAAATCATAATTTGAAAACACTGTACATGGGGAAATGACTTAAAATGTCCTTAATTCAAAATTTGCTATTCCTTATTTTGCGATTGCATTGAAGGATTTGCAAATTTTGGGATTCCTTAAATGCAATGTATCAAACAAAAAATATGGAAAAAATGCCATTAATGATTTGCAAATTACCACCAACTTCTAGTTGGTGGTAATTTGCGAATTCTTTTCAAAAAGCTTTTTTTCCAAAAAACAAAAGGTGACATATGACGCCCATACATGCCCTTAGGGCATGTATGTGCGCCATATGCCCCCAAATTTCTTTTTGAGGGGTGCAGCAGGGTGTTCTTGAGACACCCCTGCACCCTTGGAAAAATTCCTAATTTGCGATGAGCTAATTGCTAATCGCAAATTGCACCTTCATTCCTATGGGCCTCCTGGCCCATGGAAATGAATGGGTAATTTGCAATTAGCAATTTGCTCATTGCAAATTAGGAATGGTAAAGAATCGCTATTTATTCCTTAAAATTCGCTATTTAGGAAATGCAAAATAGTTTGATGATACATATGGCGGTTCATCTGTAACAAGATAAGAAGCTTAGGGATACATTTATGATGACTGGCGCAATAAAGTGGACATTACTTACTTCATTGGTAGGCCTTTACATGTATTATCTCCTCTGTATTCTTCATCAAGCGTAACTTTAATCTGCAATCCTGAGTAGGCCTCACCTTAAACAAACCTCTGGATAGGCCACACCTTATCGTCATCCTGAATTAATCATTTAAAATGCTAGGGACAGATTTATGATAGGTGTATGCCTCTTTTGCGCCACTGTGCGTCACTTTTGTGATGCAGCGGTGGTGCAAAAGATTTGCTATGAGGCGACAAAATTACAAATTGATGCATTTAGGCAGATGTGTCATGGTGTAAAAAAAACGTGCCACATGAAACCGATGCAGCAGTGATGCAAAAGATGCACCATGTTGCAAGACAGGCCTCACTTGGGGCCATATGTATCAAGCTAATTACCATTCGCAAAGGTCAAAATTCTGCGAATTTCGGCCTTTGCGAATGCTAATTAGACAAATGGTATGTATCAAACAAGTTTGATGCAAAATAAGGAATAGCAAAATTTGCTATTCCTTATTTTGCGATTGCACTGAAGGATTTGCAAATTTTGCGATTCCTTAAATGCAATGTATCAAACAAAAAATATGCAAAAAATGCCATTAAGGATTTGCAAACTACCACCAACTTCTAGTTGGTGGTAATTTGCGAATTCTTTTCAAAAAGCTTTTTTTCCAAAAAACAAAAGGTGCCATATGACGCCCATATATGCCCTTAGGGCATGTATGTGCGCCATATGCCCCCAAATTTCTTTTTCAGGGGTGCAGCAGGGTGTTCTTGAGACACCCCTGCACCTTTGGAAAAATTCCTAATTTGTGATGAGCTAATTGCTAATCGCAAATTGCACCTTCATTCCTATGGGCCTACTGGCCCATGGAAATGAATGGGTAATTTGCAATTAGCAATTTGATCATCGCAAATTAGGAATGGTAAAGAATCGCTATTTATCCCTTAAAATTTGCTATTTAGGAAATGCAAAATAGTTTGATGATACATATGGCGGTTCATCTGTAACAAGATAAGAAGCTTAGGGATAGATTTATGATGACTGGCGCATCACCAGGGATGTGCCAGTCATCCTGCGCCGCTGTTCCGCCACCCATGGTGTGCTGCATTTACAATGCGGCGCAGCATGGGGCAAAAATGGCACAGATGCATGACGCATCTGTGCCGTAATGGTGGCGCATTGCTGGAGTTGTATCGCAAGTGCGATGCAGCTCCAGCAAGGCTCAGGGGTGCCCCATCTCCACAATGTTGCGTCAACACCTATGCCTGCTTAAAGCAGGCGCAGGGTTTTGACGCAGCTTTTTCCTATCTGATTGTAAATGCGGCACACCATGGGTGGCAGAGCAGTGGTGCACGTTAACTGGTGCATGCCTGGGGATGTGCCATTTAACATAAATCTGCCCCTTTACATTTAAGTATGTGCAGGGGAGGCTTATCCAAGGTTAAGAAGAGATGAGTCCTGTTCACTGAAAAATTAGACATAGGCTTCACCTGCTCAGCATCGCTGGACATGGCTAAATAATAGCTGCAAAATGTTACTCTTGTTAAACAATTTTACTATTATAATCTCTGAGATTTGTCTCTTACTCTGCAACATCTCATTGTTGTTATCTTTCTTTAAAGATAAAGACAACATCAACATGAGCGACAATCAGCAATCAGTTGATTTTGACCTCATCATTGAACTCGTAATTGAAACATCAGGGGATGTTGATCCCTTGGATGATTTAAATCCTGAGGATGAAGAAGAACGTGATGAGGATGCAGATTTGTCCGAATTATATGACATAGGGTGGGAAGCTGACCTGCTTGAGCCTATGGAACTATAAACATTTATTTTTAAAATTTATAATAAATAAAAAGTAAAAATGTAAACCGTTTAATTTAAAAATAAAGACACCTTCAAAAACAGGTTATGTGTAGTGTCTTCAATAAAATATTAAAATATGCTCATAAAATTAGATCAGATTCACATATAAAATAGCACAGGTAACATGAATATAAATTCCATTTCTTTTCTGCTATTTTTGTATTCTAAATTTGCCAAGCACTAAAAAATCTTCTATGTAAAAATGTCAAGTAGTGTTTTAAGTTTTTGATTACTGTTATTGATGTACTGTTGGGTAATAGTGGTTAATAACATTTTTTAATATATTTTACCACAGATTCAACTGCAGATCATTTCAACATTTCACCATGCCAACGAAAGAAAGACTGAGAAAGGCTGCAAAACGTCAAAGACAGCAGGTGAATGAAAAAAAGCAGCAGTCCTCTAACAAAAAGATTTGTAAAGTCACCAAGAAAGCACCGGGTAAGAGTACAAAAACATTCATAAGAAATATTTGTAGTAAAAAAATATTACTACAGAAAATGTTTCAGTCCAGAAAAAGAGAAGCAATTCAAACGGAAAGGAAAGGCCAATCAAAAATGTTACTGCTAGAGCAAGAGATAACTCTGTGCATGATAGTAGAAGGAAACAACAGTTTAGGGACATTCGTAAACGAATGTTCCGCAACAGGATAATTGGCAATTTGTTAAAAAATATTAAGAAAGGTCAACAGAAAGTGCTTTTTTATAAGAGAAAAAAAAAGTTGAGAAAGTTATTGATCAGGCATTTGAAATTAAACGTAAGTTATTTATTTTGATAATCAATAGAATTAGGAAGCTAAACAAGGCAATTTATGATTTCAAAAGAAATAGTAGATGGAAGAGAATAGTTAATCGTAGTAATTTTTGTGAAGTTTTTTCTGGAGAATGGATGCATAGTTCAAGCTGTGAGGCATTTTTTTAATGAGGAGAGTTATTTCCAGGATAATGATTTGGTGCATGCAGTTGACACCAGTGGTCGTGCTTATGAAGTGAAAGATGGTTGTCCAGTTGAAAAAGAAAAACTTGTGACAACAGAGGCAGAAGAGGTGTTAAGTAATGAGGTTTTAGGAAGACGTACTAAGGGTCCTGTGTACACCTGGAAGTGTAGTAGTATTTGCAGTGTGCGACAGGATTCCATCAATTTGCTTTGTGATTTTGTACGGTCATTTAATAAGAAAAGTTTGAAGCAGAAAATGAGGTTGTTGCAAGAATTAGATCCTTGCAGAGTGAGAGAAGTGACAGGTTTGCATGGTCATTCACTGGCTTGTCTTTCCAGGAGAGTATGCCAGAGTGTTTTTCATCATTTCAGGATGCTAGCAGTGCATCATAATAAAGTGAGGAAATTAGTTAGAATGTTGTATTATGCTAAGAGTCCAGCAATTATGCTTAAACAATTATGCGCTGCTCTTTTGCATGGTTCTGAAATAGATGTGAAGAATATATGTGAAGAAATTGAGTTTTGTTACTTTGGAAGTAAAGAGGTGAATGTTGAAATTGACCAAGAAGAAGTGGGTAATGTGGAAGATAGTGTACAGGTTTCCAGTACAGATAATTTCCAGAGGGAAATTGCGACGTTTCAGGTCAAATCAAGTGAGAGGCCAAATTTCCCTTGTGTGTGTTGTCGACGCACTTATTATAAGAATCAGACTAAGTTAGTGGATTTATATGCAAAAAGTGAAAGGGAAAATAATAGTGAATGGAAGGATTTCACAACATACTTGATGGTAGAAAATTGTTTTGATTTGGGATTGGATCAACGTGTGTGTACTTATTGTTGTTGCAAATTAAATCAAAACCAGATGCCTGCTAGAGCAGTTCATAATAATCTGGAATTGGTTGAGATTCCTTCTGAATTGAAGGATTTAAATACTTATGAATCTATTTTGATTCAAAGTATCCATCCCTTTCAGGCTATTGTAAGAATGGAGCCAAAGACAGGGAAATTGCCTCCATCAGATTTACAGAGAGGATTAAAGGGAAGAGTTGTTTATTTGCCTCTAGATTTGAAGAAAAACATTAACACAATTGGAGTAGAAAAAGTGGAAGAGGAACCTCTGGTTATCTTAGTTAATGGGGTTCCGACAAAGAATAAGAAAATATGGCAAGATTTAGTGGATGTTAGGAAAGTTAAAAAGGCAACATTGTATTTGAAAAAAAATAATAAATACTATAAGAATGTATATGTTGCAGAAGAGGAAGTAAGTGAGGAAGAGGATAGCGATTTGTGTGCTGGTCAAATTGAGAAAGTAGAACCCTCTACTAGTGAAGAAATATATGAACATTATAGTGTTCATCCTTTGCATTCCAAGGAAGTCATGGGGAATGCTATTGAGTTGTTTCAAATGAAAGAAGCCAAAGGGAGTCCCATTAGTGTTTGGGAGGAAAGTTTGGAAGCTCGGTGTTTCCCACAGCTTTTTCCAACAGGTCAGGGAGGAAGATATGATGAGCGACCTCATCAAATTCCTGCTTCTGAATACCGGACTTTGCGATTGTATGCAGGAGATGCTAGGTTTCGACAATGCATTCCTTATTTGTTTCATCTCCTGTTTGAAAGCGATCTGTCTGGACTGTCATATGCAGTGAACCACATCTTGAAAAGTGGTATACACATGCAAAACATCTCGGCAAGTGACTTTATGGATAAAGTCAATGTCCAAGACAGTATTTTGGATTCTCACCTGATTAATCTCATGGCGTGTCAGCGTGGTACTAATGAGTACTGGTACCGTCGTCATGGTGATTTAAAATGTATGCTGAGGAACTTAGGAACTCCCACATGGTTCCTCACTCTGAGCTGTGCCGAGTATGGCTGGGAAGACTTACTTGAATTTCTACGAGAGGCAAATGCTAACGTAGAAAACATTGAATTCAAGACACCCGGAGAACTGTGCTCTTTGGATCCAGTCAATGTATGTAGGTACTTCAATCATAGATTTGAAGCTATGATGTCTTTCATCATGAATAAGAAGAATCCACCTCTTGGAGAGGTGTTGGATTTCTTCTGGAGAAAGGAGTACCAAGCAAGAGGTGCTCCTCATATACATATGTTGCTGTGGATCAAGGATGCACCTAAATTTGGAACGGATCCAGAAGACTCAGTGATGAGTTTTATACAACAGTATTCTACGTGTGCTGTTCCAAACGCAAAGGAGAAGAAAAGCCTAAGAGAAAAAGTTCTGCGTTTCCAAAGCCATCGATGTGGAAAGTACTGTCGTCGTAAATTCCGAAACAAGGACAAGTTCTACACCAAATGTCGTTTCGGCTTTCCACGACCGGTGATTTCTAAAGGAAGAGTAAACAGTTTGATGTCTTCGCTGCGACATAATGTGAGGAAGAAATCACCTAAAAACACAAACAATTTGAAGAGGAACGAAGAGTCCAAGTACATCAACGACTACAACCCGGTGATTTTGTCCATGTGGAATGCTAACATGGATATACAGTTTGTGGCTGATAACTGTATGGCTGTGGCTCGGTATGTGACGTCTTACATCACCAAAAAAGAGAAGACAGAATTGAAGGATATGTGGGAGGACTTTTCCCATGAAAAGAGCCTCAGCAAGAAGTTGTACAGTTTCAGTCTGAAGATGTTGTCGCATCGAGAAATTGGAGCGTACGAATGTTCTGACCGGTTGTCTTCAGCAAGTCTCTATGCCAAGTCCAGGAGTATCATTTGGGCGAGTCTTGGTCTTGCTGCAACGCGTAATCGAGTTCTCAAACCTGTGCGGGAAATTGAGTATTTGGCGGAAAAGGAGCCAAACAGTACCGACATTTTGAAGACCAACATGTTGGATACATATTATCCAAATCGAAGCATTCACCTCGAGAATGTTTGTTTATATGAGGTTCTTCAAAATTACATATTCAAGAGGAACATCAAAGAAGATACTGAGAAAGGAGTGTATGCTGTAATAGGAAGTGAGGGATGTCTGGTCAAGCAAAGAAAATGCCACTTGGTAAACCATCGAAAATTGAGTGGCGAATCTCCTGAAAAAAAGGAGTTTTTCTATTTAGCACTTTTGCAACTTTTCAAGCCTTGGCGTGCAGAAGAGGAACTGCTTGGAGATTTTCTCTGTTACGAAGACTCTTTCAATGCCGCCAAGGAGACCATAGAATGTCCTGCTTTTCCCAAATATGTAGAAATGTTGAATGCAGAAATTGAGCAGGAAGCAATGATTGCAGCCGAGATTGCCAGAGACAGTTCTCAGGACAGTCAGAGTTCTGCTTCATTGAGTCAGGATCCACTAGGAGGACCTGTTATCGAAAATGAAGCTGCCACTGCTATGAATGAAGTGGAAAGAGCCATGGCACATGCTCAGGAGGATGCGGTTAACTTAGAAGAGTTGGAAAGACAACTCAACGTTGAGCAGAGGAAAATATATGACGAAGTTACCATGCAAATTGATCATGGATTAAGTCATGACAAGAAAGAGTGCTCATGTACGTCGTTGAAGCCTGTCCGACTGTACGTGAGTGGAGAAGCGGGAACTGGAAAAAGTTTCCTTATTAAAGCAATTTCATGTTATTTGCAGGAAAGGACAGAGTCATCGCTGTCTTGTGTTGTCACCGCTCCAACTGGACTGGCAGCACATAACATTAAAGGGATTACTTTACATCGTTTACTGATGCTGCCAGTGGAGCATGACAACAAATTACAATATCACAAACTATCTGGAGATGCTTGTTTTGAAGTTTCAAGAATCTTGAGGAAAATGAAACTTCTTATCATTGACGAAGTAAGCATGGTTTCCAATGTCATGCTTGCCTTTGTGCATTTGAGAATGCAAGAAGTTCTCAAAACAGAGTATGATGTGTTATTTGGTGGCAAACACATCATTGTTTTCGGAGATCTTCTGCAGCTGACACCAGTGAAAGGGCAACCTGTGTTCAAAATGCTCACGCATGAAGATACCAGGAAGTGCCTAGGCAGCATTGGCAACGTCAATATATGGTTAAACTTCAATTATGCTGAACTGCATGAAAATATGCGTCAGGCGAAGGATGAAGTTTACAAGACTATTCTACAAGATGTTAGAATTGGAAAAGTGACCGAGCATGGGAAAGAAGCTTTACATGCACGATTACTGTCAAATTTATATCCAGAACAAGATGTTGTGCCTGAGAATATTTTTCAGAAAATTACTGAGAAGAAATCTGGAATATGTTTGATGCCAACTCTTGCAGAATGTGCCAAATTCAACAACAAAATGTTGCATTTAGAAAAGCAAGAGATTGTGAAACTGGAAGCTATTGACAGAGTAGAGCATATGGGATCAACAATTATTTTGTCTGAGAATCTGAAAACAAAATTGGATTCATTAGAGAAGAGTATATCTAAAACTGCAGGTTTTGAAAAGACTCTGAATGTGTGCTTGAACTGCCGTATAATTTTAAGAAGGAATTTACATGTTGAAAGAGGTCTGGTAAATGGATCAATGGGTAATGTTGTTGATTTTGTAAAATACAGAAATAGAGATGGAATTGAATTTTTAAAAATTAAATTTGATGGCATTGAGGAAGTACAGCTAATTGGTCGTTGTTCTGCTAGATTTTTGCTTGCAAAAGACTTATATGTTCGCCGTAAGCAGTTTCCTGTTTGCTTAGCATATGCGGTGACAATCCATAAATCGCAAGGTTTAAGTGTAGACAGTGCATTGGTGAATATTGGCAGTTCTGTGTTCAAGGAGGGTATGGCATATGTGGCATTGTCACGAGTTAGAACTTTATCGGGATTGTACTTGATTGAGTGTGATGTCACAAGCATTTGTGCGGATCTAGATTGTGTTAAGGAATACAATAGGTTAAGAAGAGAGTATGCGCCACATTTGCCTCAATATCCTTTGTTTGAGAAACGTGTGGTAGGCCGGAAACGAAGAAATGTGACCAATACTGGGGAGGTTGTAGCAAAAAGACGAAAAGTCGATGAACCTGAAATTATAAGCAGAAACAAAAAGGATTGTGTTGAAGATGTTGTTGGTTTTCAATTTGAAAACAGTTCTGGTGTCAACTGCTATGCTAATGTAGTGGTTAATGTTTTGTTTTCTCTAGAAAATGTAAAAGAAGAGATTGTGGTCAATTCTGATCAAAGATTTTGCAGTTTGTTAAATTCTGTCTTAGAAAAATGTAGCACTGATAGAACAAACATAGAAAGTGTGTCTGAAATTCGAAATCTGTTAGACAGATGTTCAGGCCAAACACAATTCTCTCAAAATATTCAGCAAGATTGTCAGGAGTTTTTAATGTATATGCTTGATGTATTGCATGCTGAAGGTGTAGATGTAGATCAGCTGTTTGGGCTTTCTTATCAATGGCAGCATGACTGCGAGAACTGTATGGTATCAAGTACTACTAGTGTAGACTCAGAAAGATTTATATATTTAACTTTGCCAGACAGTAAATCAGTCTCCTTTAATAAGCTAGTAAAAGCAGCTGATCACAACATGGAGTGTAGCCAATGTAAATCTGAAATGATGTCCACAATATTTATACGAACATATGGCCAGTATGTCATTTTAATGTTCCAACGATGTAGGCCTGATGGAACAAAATTGACAACTTTAATTAAAAATGTTGTGGCTTCGCAGTTGTCAATATCAGGAAGGACTTTTGTAACTGCAGCAATTATATATCATGACGGTCCTTCAATAACATCAGGACATTACACAGCTTATTTAAAGTCTAGAAATGGCTGGTCATTCTGCAATGATTTTGTTTTAATTTTCACAAAAAAATTGCCGTATGACCTTAAAAACTCTTACCTGGTATTTTTAAAACCAAAATTTTAGGGAAAGAATCTCGGGATGTGCTCTGAGGAATTTCAAGAAGTTCTAATGGCTCCTAAACGATTTGGCCTTGAGGATAAGTGTAGTTCAGAGACATAACTTCTAACCATAAGACTGGAAGTCATGGAGAAATAAGTGCACTTTGAATGAGTTCAGAAAAACTATTTCTTTTTATAAGCTAATTGAAGCAGCCAATCAAAAAATAGAGTAGAGGGAATGTAAGTCTGCAATGCTGTCTACTGTTTTACATTGCTTTGTGATTAAAAGTGATGTAGAGAATTAAATAATTGTAGTAGTCATAGAGGTAGTGTAAGTCTGCTTCATAGTAAGCAGTATCAGTGTCATAGGAAATGTAGAACATGACTGAGGAAGAAGGGGAAGATATTACTAGTCCAGGATTGTGAAAATGATCTTCAACATTTTAATTCTGAAAGTTGCGGAAATGCCAAATGACGGGATTGGCTTACAAGAAATCCAAGAGTTATAAATGGCTCTGACAAGATTTGGCCTTGTGGAAACTTGTGGTAGAGAGCAAGAAGTCATTTATTGTATGTAACATGTTTTTCAAAACGATGGAGGTTTTCTTTCAGAAAGTGGCGGGCTGAAAGTAATAACAGCACAACCGAGTGTAAGCTGTTCATAGGACATCCTTTGACGTCATGGAAAGTAAGTTAACTTTAAGGAGTTCTGAATTCTGATTTGTTATGTTGTATGGGTTTTTTAAACACAATCATTTTGATTGTGTTTTTTTTTCCCCGCTGTTATATGATGAATACCTTCAAGTCACTGTTTTTAGTGAAATTTGATACATTCTGAGAACAGCAAAAATAAACCATTTAACATGTATAATTAATTCTGTACTGTTTCCATTTATGATGTACATTTAGAACTGTGTAGGAGGCATGGAGAAGGAGAGGCTTCTGTAAGTGTCAAAGTTCTTGCATACAGTGCTCATATTCTACGTAGTCTTTCATATGATAGACTACATTTCCACAATGAGATACCTAAGCAAAGGAAACACAGGTCATATGATTGTGGAATGAGCAAAAAAATTTGCATGTTTTTCAATTATATTACCTGTGTTTCCTAACATTACACACCACATTGTGTAGATGAGGTTTAGGCCTGTTCCTGGAGACAGAGGAGGTCTGACATTTGTTCAAGAGTGCAGTGGACATTAATCACTTCGTTGGTAGGCCTCCACATGTATTATGTCCTCTGTTCTCTTCAAACAACTCGAAATTTCATTTGGAACCCTGAGTAGGTCTCACCTCAAACAAACCTCTGGATAGGACACATCTTATTGGCATCCTGAAGCCATCATTTAAAATGTTAGTGTCTTGCGACACTTTTCAGAGACAACAGCAGTGCAAAAGATGCACCATGTTTTAAGATAGGCCTCACTTCATCTGCATCAAGATACTGTTAGTTTAAAATGTATATCTTTAGGACTGTGTAGGGGGCCTGGAGAAGCAGAAGCTTCTGTCAGTGTCAAAGTTGTTGAAAAACTGTTTGTCCTTCAATCTTTTCCCTTGTCTTTTGTAATTTTTAAATACATGTTTTAATATTTTTCAAATGTCTGTTCTCTCTTTCACAGATTGAAAGTATAAAAACAAAAAGTGAGTAATTTAACGACAATTATAAGGTAAATGTTTTGTATTCTTTTCGTTACATTTCTATCACATTCACCTACTATTAGTTCCACAGCTTTATTTCTTTAACCCTCAGTTTCCTGCCTTTGCTACTTTCCTCATTCCTTTCTCTTTTACCTACTTACTCAACTCCTTCCACTCTTTTTCTCAGTCCCTCTCTTCTCATAGTTCCTCACTCTTGTTCACTCACTCCGTCTCTATTACTCTTAGTGTCTTTGACTGATCACTTTTTCACTACTTGTTCATAATGCTTTCTCTGTGTAGTTGAAGCACACTAAGGGGCATATTATGAACACAGCCAATAAAATTATTGCTGTTTTTATTGGCAGAAAACTGGTGCAAAAGTGGTTTTAGCGGCAGTTTTCTGCCGCAAAAGCGGCTTTGGTGACATATTTCTGCCGATAAAAGCTGCAAAACTTTTATTGCCTATGTTGATGATATGGCTCTATGTTATTTACATTTCTTTGCTGTTTCAATTAATCTTTTTCTGTTATTTTTTGTTTTCTGTTTTCTATTTTTTCTCTCTATTATTCCCCATGTTTTAATCTTATTTTGAACATTCACTCACATTCTCCAAGAAACTCTTCTTTGTTATTGTTCTACTCTCTTTTTTTTCTTTCACTTCCTTATCTATTTTGTTTTCCACAATTATACCCTCTTCCGTCTTTTCTTCGGTAAATAGATCTATTAAACAGTATCTCTGGTTTACTCCCTATAGCTGTCTTTCTTTTAACATCACTCTCTGTTTACTTTCCTTATACTTACTCTTCTTTTTTTAAAAAAAAAAAAAATGTTGGTTCGCGAACCGGTTCGCGAACCGGGAAGCGAACTAGGAAGCGAACTAAAAGAAATAGAGCTTGCTAGAGTGCTAAACATTCTAGCAATTTTTTTTGAAAGGGGAGGTAGTTCTGAAAAGAACTTTTTTTTTAATGTTTTTGTTGTTTTATATATTTTTTTTTTTTTTGGAACATTTTTTGTTTTTTTTGTATTTTTTGAACAATTTTATATTTTTTTTGTTTTTTTTGGGGGGGAAACAACAAAAACAGGCATTGAAAAGGGCTCAACAGGAGCAAAAAAAATAATTACTGTGTGGGGCGGTTAGGGCAATTATGATTGTTATAAGCCAGGTTGATGGAATTAATACTCATGTTGCCACATGATATCAATGCACCGCAGTGCAGACAAGTAAATTTCATATGCCCAAAATTATCCTGGATGTTTGGCACGGTTTCCCGTGCCTCTGCTGCTGTCAATGATATTAACGAGGTTGACCTGGCCACAGGAGTTGCTGTTGGGTTTTGTTCCATGTCACGAATTTCCGCCCGGCTGTAATTGAGTGGATGCCACCTGCTCATGTGCCGATGCATGGTATAGTTCCCATAGCTATACTTTTTATCAGTCCCTCTTGATAATTTGTCTTTGCAAATGAGGCAGGTGACATACCTAGCATTCACTTTCTTCTGCCCTGGAGGGAGTGAAAAAAACTGCCAAATGAAACTGGCTTTCCTATGGGAAACCCGGGGCACCTCTTCCAAGAACTGTGGTCCTTCTCTCTCCTCTTCCTCTATTTCTTCCTCTTCCTCCTCTGTGTTGGTGATGACCTGGGGAGGTGGTCCTCTCTTCCCATGAGGAGGTGGAGGTGGTGGTGGGGGTGCACCAGCTGAAGCAAGTACTGAAGCCATTGCTCTATTATGAATAAAGGTCTTCCTCTCACAATGATGAAAGTCAGAGTGAGGAAAGAAGGAGGGGTTTTCATCATTTGGGAAAAACAATAGTTCTAAACCAATGAAAAGTGTTATTTTTAGGTCACCTGACCTAGCCTTACATGATTATGAAACCAAAAGTTAAATGAACCAATGAAAAGTTTTATTAACAAGTCACATGACCTCTCACGCTTATGTTACGCGCTGCGGAACGCGCCCCGGATCGCTTCCGGGTCGCTGCGCTTCGCGCCTCGGTTCCCGCACCGGAGCACTTCCGGGTGCGCTAACGCGGCGCGTCATAAGACGCATTACGCGGCAACGCGATACATCGCGCTTTCGCGGCGCGACGCGGATCGCTTCCGGGGAGCTGCGCTTCGCGCCTCGGTTCGCGCCCCGGAGCACTTCCGGGTGCGCTAACGCAGCGCGTCATAAGACGCATTACGCGACAACGTGATACGTCGCGCTTCCGCAACGTGTCACGATGTTGATTTCTAACGCGGCAGTTGCGCTAACGGAACGTTTACCGGTTCGCGGACTGGGTCGCGGCATTAAATTGAGCTAACGGAAAGCTTCCCGGTTCGCGAACCGGGAGCGAAACAAAAAAAATATTTTAAAAAAAATTATTAATAAACATATAAAATATCTTTTTGGATTTAAAGAAGAATACATTTTACAGCTATAGATATTAGCTTTTAAAAAAACAATGAAATTCACTGAAAAAACCATAGGTTATAGACCATATATAGTTAGGAATTAGCATTTACAAAACCTTGAAAATTCACTGAAAAAACCATAGGTTATAGACCATATATAGTTAGGGATTAGCATTTAAAAAACCTTATTTTACTCACACAAAACCATTGAAATTCCATATATAGTTAGTTGTACTAACTATATATCGCGCACCCGCAATCCACTGCCTATCATGTCACATATTACATCATTCATGACATGGTCAGTGACATCACTGATGACATCACTGATGACATCTCAAATGACATCACTGATGACATCACTGATGACATCTCAAATGACATCACTGATGACATCACTGATGACATCTCATTTGACATTACTGATGACATCAGAGAAGGGCTTTGTAAGGCGGAACAACGTTACTCTATAAACAGTACAATTGTACAGAGTATAACAGTCATGCACTGGACATTTCAGTAGTAATCACAGTTAGGTTCACGTGCATAAAAGGTCGACGGCGTTTCGGACCCCTATAAAATATCAGGGACCATCATCAGGACAAATACAATGAAAAGCCTTAGGTTAATTAAGCCTCTAAATGCCGGGTCGCCTCGTTAGATAGGGGCTGGCTCCTCGGGCATAAGAATACCACGCGATCACCCAAAATCGGGTTGCGACGGCCGCGGAAAAAATTAAAGTCCGTCGTTGTTCCGCCTTACAAAGCCCTTCTCTGCTGTCTACATCACCTCTTGTACTTGCTCTGTCAGTACTGGACACAGGCTTGTGGTCCACTTTGGTTGATTGTTGGATGGTATCTTTATGTGATTTCAATACATAATTCTTGAGTAAAATCTCTGAAAGACCTCTGTCCGGCTGGACATGTCTTTCTTGAAAGTATAGATTGACTCTGTCTATTTTTTATTCATGTGATATTCCTGAATGTTTGGGACCGCTGTTGTTGTTTAAAAAGTATGCTCCCCATGGTCCCTGCTGACTAATTTTGGGGCCCCTTGTTGTTATTAAATGCAGTTTACAGAACAACAGACATAATGATGCACAAATTAAGACAGTTTAGTCACTAACCCATGCATTCAGTGAGACACATTTAATCACTCACTCATACAGTCAGTCACGCACCTACTAAATCCTTCATCCAGACACTTCTACATCTACTCATTCTTCAATATGTAAAACATATTTAAACTTTACAGAAACACACAGTCACTGGATGATGTCATCAGTGATGTCATCAGTGATGTCATTTGAGATGTCATCAGTGATGTTGATAGAGCGCGCGAGGCCACCCGACCAATAATTTCGCCGTTTCCGGCTTCAGGGCCCATATACTTTCAAATCACCATATACATTGATCAGGTGACTTCACGAGCTCTACCAATTTGTGTGTGTTCCCTACTATTGTTTCTCAGTGCACCCGACTTACCATCCACCAACACGGGTACCTAATGACCACAATGAATCAGGGAGCTAGCTGTAAAGAAATGGCAACAAAATACAAACCCAACCAATAACATTCAAAATACTTTGCAAAATGACCACGGACAACTGGAAGTTTTAAAATGTTTATCTAAAGTTCGTTATTTTCATTCATAAGATATACAAGAATAAGGCATTCAATAACTAGTATAATGTAAATGATATAACTATAGAGAAATAAAGACAAGGTAATCATCGAAATACTGCTATGAAATGCAAATGAGAAAAATACTACACAATCTCAGAAGTGTTTAAGCATGGACAGACTATGCATGGGTAACTTATAGGAGGGCCTATAAAGAGTAACACGCTAAGCTTAAAGTGAAGGGACCTTTAAACAGTCTAGGTAAGGAGGTTCTAGACCATATCAGAAAATGACAAACTGCAATGCAAAATATAATTTCTAACAGGTGAGATGACATGGGAACACGTTTGCGAGATAATTGCAAATGACTTTCAATGGTTTGCGGAAAGCATGGAAAATAACATATGCAAAGGTATCACTTTATTGAAGCAAAAGGTAGAAATATAGAAAGGTGCGAGTTTAAAGAACTTAGAGCAGTATTTACCTAGACTGGGGTGGAAACCAAACCCTGGCCACGGGTCAGTTAAGGACAGGAAACCCTCAAGGAAGGATACCCCTCAAAGGACAGCAGGTGCAGAATGGACACCCAGGACAGGACAGGATACCCTCGGATTTGGAATCAGGACAGGACCTCAGGACAGGACAGCAAACCCTCAGGACAGGACCGGAACCCACAGTTCGGAAGCAACGCCTGCGCTCCACCCTCTCTGCAGCTATCGATCAAGACCCCGATTGGGTCAGCGAACTCCCAGCAAAGTGCTTCGCCAGCACTTTAAGGTTCAGTAGAACCTTAGTCTATGGTCAATTTCGGACAGAGTGCTCCGCAGCTCTCTGTATCTTAAGTCACCTATTGAGTGCGATGGGTCAGTGACAGGCCAGCTAAACCAGACAAGTCGAACGATTCCCTAGGTGAACCCAGGGTAGATATACTGTTTGGGGTAGTGTACCACCCCCCAAATGTTGCAAAGTGTCAGAATCCCTCAATTTGGATTGGTCCTAAGGTAGGATTTGGGTAACACACCAATCATAATACTCCATTTGTATGCCACATTAACATATTTTGGTACCGCCTAGCGAGATAGGGGTTCCCATGAGAGACTACACGGCAAACAGTAGCGCAACATTACAATGTAACATATAAGGAGCCACATTCGCTGTTCTCGCGGGGCAGAGGTGACTTTCTCAGGAACATCTTGCCCATTACTGCCAACTGGCTGTGTTCCATCAGTCAAGGTCCACTGTGCCGCAGAAAGTTGCGCTGGCGCAGAAGGGACCTCCAATATGGCTCTCCTCTCTCTCAGACCCCCATTCCCCGCGGTACATGAAAAGTAAGCGAAAACAAATTAATACATAATAATGTCATCATGAAAACACATCACAGGGTTTGTACTTCTAACTTATCATCAAGAAATATACTTATGCAATCTACATGTTAGCTACATAGAAACGATGACAAGAGCAAACTGCACGAGCAGTGCAAGCTATGTATTACGCATGCGCATGAATTTCCCTCCAATTCTGCAGACACGTCAGGACACGTGAGTGTGACTGACGCATGCGCAGTAACTAAATACAAGCGGCGGCCATTTTAAAATGACTCGAGTAAATTATTTTAGTAAAACACATGTGCAAGCTTCGTGATCCTTATTCAAACTTAATATAAATGTTAGTAAGACGTACACTTATTACCTTGTTACACATAAATGAGGCTCATGATTTCAGCAAGTCGCAAAATATGCGAAGCTTTGCTTCATCAATCCCCTCTTTGATGATATTTACTATCATCACAAAATAAATGGAACCAGATGCCAACTTTCTTTCACACTTTATACAGCTCTATCTCTTCCAACAATCGCTCCAACTTTTCTCTCTCAGTTCTGGTAGGGTGAGAAGTCTTCACCTTTTTGTATATCTGATCATTCACTTCCTCCAATTCGATCTCATCCACACTCCGTTTCAACCCTCTTGCATTTACCTCGTGCCTTTTGGTGCGCTTGCGGCATTTACAACAGATAAAAATGAATAATATGATAAGACCTATAATTCCAATTGGCATCAGTATCTTGAACAATAAGCCTTTACCTACGCTAGCAAGCCAATGACCTACATTTGAGAGACCATCTACCAGTCTCTTCCAGGCACTATCAACCTCGAGTGGTTTGAGTTCCTTTGCCAAATTAGTAATGTTTTTCACATATCTTTTGATCTGTACACTTTTGTCCGGAATATAAGTGCAACAATGTTGCGCCTTCAACATCCGGCAGACTCCGCCCTCTTTTGCCAATAAGGTATCAAGAGCAAGTCGATTCTGCAAAACCATTGATCTGATCGCAACCATTTCGGTGTTGACCAGCAGAAATCCATGAGCTGTCTCAGTAGACAATACATCCACTATAGTAGACAATTTACAAATTCTGTGTGTGTTCAGAACCACTCCCACTCCAGGTATCAGTGCACTGAAAATACTACCCATAATTTCACCTATACTTTCTCTTTTACTACGCACTAAGCCATTAGTATTTTCACTGCTTCCAGCAACTCCATTCACATGGTATATTTTCGGGAAGACAATGCCAAAATAGCAACTTCCATACCAGTGATCCGGCAATTTGAAATAAGCCTTGTCCCCACAAATATAATAAATTCCAGGAAACACAGGCTCTGACCCATTTTTGAAACCCCAACCTCCAATTACCTTGTAATTATGTTCGCATTCACTGGAACCAATGAAAACATTATTATAGTAGCTAGTCTTCTCGCGATGAAGACATAACTTTCCTTTCTTTTCAAAATCCAGCAACAGAGCAGGTCCTGCCCCACCATTTGAGGTGCCTTCCATGTTCTCAGCCCACTTTGGCCTTTTCTGACTTTCGTCATTAGCCTTCTTTTTGTATTTTAATTCTTCTTTTCTCTGCCATGTTCAGGAACATCTTTTCCTGTTCACGCAAAGAACAAGTCAAGTTATCTCTGTGTGCGTCCGCTATGTCAATGTTACCTATAGTCAGGAAGTAGTCTCCCATATATCTAATTGTGTCACTTTTGGTATGTACAGGATTCAAGTTCCCACGTATAGGAAGCTCATAAAAGATCACGTCATTGTTAGAGTAATAGTACTGTAACGGTCTTTTGTAAAATAAACTAGCTAAAATGCTACAGGAGATTCCATATGTCAATGGCAAGTGATGGTATGTCACGCCTTCAGCTACAGAGGTAGGTAGCTTCATGCAGACATAGCAATCTTCAATTTCCATAGTCTCTACATAGTGTATTAACAAGTTTGCAAAAACATTTAGGTGTGTCCTGTTCTTAATTCCATGATAATGTAGTCCTCCCTCATCTGATGCTTCTAAGTCTTGTTTTGTTTGTCTCAGTGCTCTCTCATGTCTTGCTACACTCTGTGTTGTCAGCTCCTCACTGTCAGTATTTACAATTTCAGTAGGGACAATGTTAGCATCTTTACTTACAGTAAAGGGTATAAAGATTGTTAGTCCTATCCAGATTACTATCAGTACTACTATACTACATATACACACCTTGCAGCACGCTTTGCAACGACTGCAACTAGGTCTACCATTCACAGTTGAATCAGACATTTCGGCTCAGAAGAAGTTTCTCGACCCCTCTTTGTGTCTTTACACAGCTAGCTTACTTTGTGCAATTCACGGTGGTTCGTCTTCTTCTTCAGCAGAGTACTCAGGGACGGGCTCTCCGTCACTTACGTCAGTTATATCAAGATCTTCAAGTTCTTCCAAAACGAGTGTCCATTCAGGAGACTTGTACTTTTTGTTTTGTCTTTTTATTCGATCACTCCTTCTTTTGGAAGAGTTTTCCTCTTGCTCGGCTATCCGCGCACTTCTCCTTGCTTCTGCACGTTTTTCTTCCACCGTCTTTATCCTTAGCCTCAATTTCTTTACGAACCTAGGCTCAAGGTGCTTTCTTTTCTTGAGTCTCTTAGTTGGCACTTGGACTTCGCTTTCTTCTCTTATCCTCTTGTTCTCTTCAACTTGTGGCAATTCTGCTTCACTTTCTTCTTCTTCCCCTATCTGGCTAGTTCCAGGGCTAGCATCTAGTTCTTCTGCCTGGTTACTAATCTGGCCTTGTTCAGGAATATTTTGTTTTTGGCTTTCGATTGTCTCTGTTTCTGTTTCTGTTTCCTGAACCCGTTCTTCTAACCCTATCTGATCCTGTTCAAGCACTTCGATCTCTTGATTTTCTTCTGCTCGAACTATTATTCTATGTCTAAGCTGTTCCTTATCCACATCAGGAGTTAGTGGAGGTGTATCGAACACCTGTTCTGTCCCTGTCTGACCTTCTCCTTCCTCAGTTTTGATGTGAATCTCAAGCGGCTGAGGTTCTTCGCCTGTGCCTTGCTTTTCCTGACTAGTCCACTCTCTACCTTCACAAAGTCGCTCTCTTGTTCGGATGGGATCTTCGGTCAGATCAATCAATGGTATCCATTCTTCTGGCCATATGCTTGGCAGCTCGTCATCAGCTACTCCTGGCTCAGTTTCCTGGACCTCTTCAGCAGGCTGGATTCTTGGCAGTTCGTAGTCAACTACTCCTGAGCCAACGTCTGCTGTTCCTGCAGCTTGACTGGTGCTGGGCTGTTCGTTGTCAGCTGCTTCTGGTCTGGCTCCTGCAGAGTCCTCTGCTGGATGCCCTTCTTCAGGTTCCTCGTCTGGTAATACCTTCTGGGTGTGGCCGGCGTGGATCCACTGGGGAACACCTGCACACTTCACTGCAGTGGTTGTTACCAGGATTACTTGGCGTTTCTTTCCCCACCTTGGTGCCAGACAGCTTGACCGAGTGTGCTTCTTTATTTTGACCCAGTCTCCTGGAACCAAGTTGTGGAGAGGAGTCGTTGGATTGAGGATGCCGTCGTCTCCGATCTGGTGAGAGATAGAACGCACTTGGTCACCCAATCTTCTGCAGTATTCAAGCACCAAATCATCAGTAATACTCAACAGTTTGCTTCCTGGCACCCATGCTTGTCTCATCACTCTTCCCATAATGATTTCATGGGGACTTAGGCCTGTCTTGCGGTCAGGAACACTTCTCAGTCCCATCAGGACCAGGGGCAGGGCCTTCACCCAGGTCATGCCAGATGCATCGCACAGCTTTGCTAGTCTGTTTTTGATAGTTCCATTTATTTGTTCCACTATTCCAGAAGCCTCTGGATGATATGCACAGTGAAGTTTCTGCCTTATTCCAAAGGCCTTACAGAGTTCAGCCATTATTTCATTCTGAAAATGTCCGCCCTTATCTGATTCAATAATGAATGGCACCCCGAATCTAGGTATCAGTTCTTTTAGTAAACACTTGGCTACTGTCAGTGCGTCACTTTGGGAAGTAGGGTAAGCTTCAACCCATTTTGAGAATACGCAAACAATGACAAGGACATATCGTTTCCCCTCACAACGTGGCATGGTGATGAAATCAACCTGTATCCTTATAAAGGGACCCCCTGATCTCCCAATTTTGCTCAGCTCTACCATTGTCCTCTTGCCTGGGTTCATCTGTTGACATGACAGGCACCTCTGGCAGAGGGACTCTGCTACTTTCCTGAACTTTTTACTGTACCAAGTCTGTTGAAATACCAGAATCATGGCATCCCTACCAATGTGTGATCCCTCGTGTATTAATCTTGCCATTGTGCCAAGCAAGTGTCTGGGTAATACATGCATACCAGTTGGGCCCAAGATGACACCATCCACACGTCTCGGTCTACACCCATCCTCCTTCCATTTCTCTCTTTCTTGCCATGGGGCCGACTCCTGCCACTCTCTCACTTCATCCCATGTAGGCACTTCTTCAAACACTTGAAGTTGGCAGCTGGCTCCAATTCCCCCTTGTTTAGAATTAATGATATAGTGATCTCTGGCGCACCATTGGGCCACTCGATCAGCAAAATCATTTCCCAGTGATACTTTGTCCATGCTCTTCTTATGAGCAACGCATTTTACCACTGCCAGTTCCTTTGGTAACTGGATGGCCTCTAAAAGGTCATGAACAACTTTTCCATTTCGAATGGGAGTACCTGAGGAAGTCAGGAATTCCCTCTGTAGCCACAATTGGCCAAAGTCATGCACAACACCATAACAGTACTGACTGTCAGTGTACACTGTTATGCGTATGTTTTTCCCAATTTGGCAAGCTTTTATCATAGCGATCAATTCGGCTACTTGTGCAGACTTTATGTTATATAGATAACCTGCTTCTTCAATTTTTGTTAAGGAGACTACTGCATAGGCAGCACTCAGGCCTTCTAGTTCATGTCTTAGACAGGAACCATCCACAAATAATTCCATGTCATGCACGGGCAATGGAGTTTCTTTAATGTCTGGGCGTGGCTTGGTGCTGAACTCTGTCAGATCAATGCAGTCATGTTCATCATCATCCCCACCTTCCATATCCAGGGGGTCGGGGAGTAAAGTGGCAGGGTTCAGAATACCGCACCTAACAATGCTTACGTTTGCTGCACCCACAAGAATCCTCTCGTATTTAGTCAGCCGACTAGGGGTGAGATACTGCGTTTTGGTTCGGGTCAATAAAATTACCACTCCATGTGAAACATATACAGTCACAGGATGTCCCATGACAATGGACTCACTTTGTTCCAAACTTGCGCAGGTAGCAGCTACTGCTTTCAGACAGCCTGGTAACCCAGCAGCTACTGGGTCCAAGGTGGCAGAGAAATAGGCCACAGGCCTTCTGGTCGTGCCATGTTCTTGAGTCAGGACTGACAATGCGCAATTATCGCGAGTGTCACAGAATAGGGCAAACTCTTTGGAATAATCTGGCATTCCCAACGCAGGGGCTGTACACAGACAATTTTTCAGTTTTGTGAAGGCCATTAGGCTTTCATCGTCCCATTCTACAATATCTGGCATTCCTCTCTTGGTCATTTTTATCAAAGGCCTGGCTAAGACTGCAAATCCCAGAATCCACTGCCTGCAGTATCCTAGTACACCCAGGAACATTCTGATTTCTTTTTGAGTACGGGGCAACTGCATCTTTTGAATTATTCTCACTCTTTCTGATGTGACTTTTCTGACACCCTTTTCTATCTGGTGTCCTAGATATTTCACTGATTTTGCACAGAACTGTAGTTTGTCAGGGGCCACTTTATGCCCTTTCTCACACAGATGATTTAGTAGGGCAATGGTGTCAACTACACAGTCCCTATGACTTTAAGACGCCAGTAGAAGGTCGTCTATGTACTGCACTAGGACAGAGTTCCCAGGTAAGATCAAAGTCTCTAGACATTTTTTCAAGATCTGATTAAAGATAGAGGGGCTCTCTGTATACCCTTGAGGGACCCGGTTCCAGCAATACACGTGACCTTCGAAGGCAAATGAGAAAAGAAATTTGCTGTCAGGGTGCAAGGGTATCGAAAAGAATGCATGACACAAATCAATCACAGTGAACCACTCAGCATCCCAAGGAATCTGGTACAGTATCACTGCTGGGTTCGGGACAATAGGGCAGCAAGGAACTACAATTTTGTTTACCTTTCTCAGGTCTTGCACCACCCTGTACTTGCCACTAGGCTTCTTGATGCCCATAATCGGTGAGTTGCATGGGCTACTCATCACCTCCTGTATGATGTTTCCTTCTAGTAATTTTTGTATTTCCAGAGTAACACCGGCTTTCACTTCAGCATTCATTCGGTAGGGCTTGGTGTTAGGGTATACTGCATTGTCCTTGATGGCTATCTGTATGGGGTCTACATCCTTCATTAATCCTACATCTTTTCCAGTGAAGTCCCACACATCTGGCTTTACTGCTTCTTGGAGTTCTTTGGGCAAGTCCTGCAGGGTCAATCGTTTAATTTCTGAGTCCGGTCTGAGCAACAATAATTTATAAATGCCATCTTCATCCGGGGTCTGAATTTCAACACCTTTTGGTGTGCAAAAGATGGTACAGTTCATTTTGCACAGCAAATCACGACCCAGTAGATTCACTGGACTGGTGTCACAGACGACAAATCTATGCATTTGTTTAAAATTTCCAATTGAAATCTCCATTGGCTCGGTAACAGGAGTACTAATCAATTGATTAGATACACCCACTACTTGGATATTTTCTCCCGAGAGGGGTAGGTTTGGAACGTCCACTGTTCTTACAGTAGAACGGGTAGCGCCAGTGTCCAACAGAAAGGTGACATCATTTCCGTCAACCTTTCCTTCAATGTATGGTCCGGACTGGTCTACCGGCAAGGAAGCGCCAAGTACGCACTCCTCGTCCTCCCCTCTCAGGCCCCGTCAGTACTGATCATTACAAAGGAAGGTATCATTCAGCAGATACTGCGAAGTTGCTGTATTTCTGTTCTCACCGCTTTCCCAAACTTCTATCTCATCACCCTCTGCCTGTTTTCCCCTGTATACCTGCTTTGGTGCCCGAGGCACCGGAACTGTTTTTACCTGTGGTTGAGTCTTTCTTGGTCTTTCTTTCTGCGTCTGTGGAGTTAAATCAGGTGTTTTGGCGTTATCATCTATCAAATAGGGACACTCGTTACGCCAGTGTCCAATTTCGCCGCACTGATGGCAGGGAAATTTCTTCATAGCCTCTTCCCTGCTAAATTTGGGCCGGGGCTTTCCTCCACCCCCACCCCCAGGACCTTTGTTCTCAGCATTTTTAACCATGTTACTCAACTGTTTTTCCTGCTGTTCTGCGAGCTTCACTTGAGCCCACATTACCTTCTCCTTAAGGGCCTTTTTCTTTTCTGCCATCTCGTCCTCGCAGTACTTTGCGTACCGCAGGACCTCATCCATCTTTTTGGTGTGCCAACAGATTTTATTATCTTTTATCCACTGACAAATTTCGGGTCTTAAACCATTTACAAACCTGTAAATAAAATGCGTCATGTCTTTCATCTCGATGTTATCAATACCACTGTATGTTTTGAACACCTGCAATAACCTCTCATAGAAGGAGTGCACTGTCTCGTCCCTTTCCTGTGTTGTCCTATCTATCTTGGTCCAATCAGTTTCCTTTGCGGGCACTTTTTCTTTCAAATGCTGAATTACCTGCTCATATTTTCGCATGACATCCTTCGATGGCTCCCCTGTTTCTTTATTTCTTGGGTACTCTTCACTAGGCCAGTCTATGGCTATTTTACACTGGGTCCATAAATCTACCGGAACCACAATGTCGAAAAACCCATCCAGGTCTTTCCACAGACATTTCTGTACTTTCACGAACCTTTCCACCTGCCTGTACCAGTCTACTGGTTTCTCTCATAATTTTGGAAAATCGTTCGTAAAGGACACAATATCCTGTCTGGACCAGGGGACATGCACATATTTCCCTCCTGGTACTTCGCGCATGGGGCATAACTGCTCAGGTTTTTCTACCTCCCTTAAAGCAAACTCAGGAGTCGCTTGTCGGGAGCGAGCCTCTTCTTTCTTTCTCGCCCACCTGCTTCTCCATCTTTCCACATCTCCCCATTTTTGCAGTACCCCCAATAATTCTTTAATCTGCAACTTTTTCCCTGCCACATTCAGGTGCTCTATATCTTTGTCTGAGAAGTCTGCTCTGTACGGTTTCTGCAAGGGCTTGGATTTTGAAATATCTACCCCCATACTGGCTGCGGTGTCTGTCAGTTTTTCGTGGAGCACTCTGGTGTTTCTTGTAAGGCTTTTACACATAAACGACAATTCTTCTTCAGAGTAGGTATTCAATCGATCCAACCCCACATTTCCTGCCATTAATTCTTCTATTTCTACCCTCAGCTTGTAGAGGTCTAAAGGTTTCGTTTGCGGAGTCTGTTTCTCTAATTCGCGACTCCAACTCTCAATTTCATCCGGAGTTACCAGAGAGACACTCCTAGTACCTGTTGCTGACTCTAATTTAATTTCTTTCGCATTAAAAGGGTTATGCCTCTGCTGCATTCCCTTTCCGGTCTGTTTGTTTGGCAAGTCCAAGAACGCAACTTCAGACTCACACTCACTGGACTGATCATCTATGATTATCGGTTCCTGTCTCGGGGGTGCCATGACTGGGGTCATAACTGGAGTAATCGGATTTCCCTGACCATTTCCGTATAACGGAACCACTGGTCCAATAGTTACTGGAATAGTCAACGCCTCAGGACTGGTATTTAACTGGGAGATTTTCTGAATTATTTCTGTCCTTTGTCTAGCTAGAGCCTCTTGCTCCTTTTCCACTAGTATCCTTCTTAAAGTTGTGTCATGTAATATCTGTGGGGTCAATGGAGGAGTAAAACTCGGGGCAGTAGGATGCGTTTCACTTGGTCCCCCACCATAATTTGGTTTTGGGAACAATGTTCCGGTGTTAAAGGACCTGCGCTCTTCCTCATATGGAGGTTGAACAAAAGGCAGTCCTGAACTCGATGGTTTCTCTTCGTTTTCATACAGGGGTCTGGGAAAGAAAACTTTCGTACGTGAATATTTTTCTTCTTGGGTTGCGGGCACTTTGGGATATATATCCCTTGTTTCCGCCGGTTCGGGTTTCTCAAAATAGGGCAATACCTGACCACCCCCTCCCAGTCCTAGGGATCTGTCTTCTTCCTTTAGGAAGTGGCGACGGGGAGCATCTCCTACACTGGAAGGACGGGCCCCCTCATTATAAGGTGGCGGACTTCTGGTACAGATGTCATCTATCATTTCATCATCTGACTCCCCCGGGGCCCCCCAATGCTTACACTTTTCGGTACTTTTCTCACCCGCTGCAGGGTTATGACATGCCGGCATCATGGGAAACAGACCCTCAACAATCATGCTCTGCCTCCACTGCTTCATCCTTTTATCCCTGGACTCCTGTTTTAGCCTGGGGTACCACTTGGTCAGACCTTTGTCCATTCGGGGTTTCTCTCTTTCAAAAGCCTCAATCTCCCATTCCTCTAATGCCTCATACTGCGTTAGTCTCGGTCTGGGATGTAATTCATTCATGCGGGTTCTCAAATTAAATAAAATTCTGCCATTGAAAGTGCCGTCTAACGGAAAAGCCAATACTCCGTCATCTTTAGTGTACTTTACCCAATTCTCCAACCACACACAGGTGTTGTACCCTCGGTCAAACATCATGAATGAGGCAGGAGTATTCGGTGGCGGGATAGTAACGCCCTCTCTAGACTTAATCGGTTTGTCTGTTTTGAAATAATTCTTTACCCTACTTACAAGGGACATCTTTCTCCTAGCTCCGTACATGATATCGTATCTATTAGCTTTCCACTGATCCCTTTCGAACCCTTGGTTTCTTGGATCGGGTCTAGTCTTTGGACTATACGAGTGCCACATACGATTTCTACGCTTAACTCTGTTTACAAAATCACCTCCAATCAGAACGCGTCTTGCAATTTCGTGCAACCAATGAGGTGCGCGCGTTCGAAAAGTTTCGGCCAATGGGTGCGCGGCCCCTTCGTGAGACTGTCCTCACTCCTCGGCGCTTCACCCCTCCTTTACAATTTCAGCCCCGCTACCCGCCCGCTGTTTCCACCAATCCCAGCGCGGCACGGAGTGACGTCAGAGGCGCTTCGCGGCTGACTCCCTCCCTTCACAAGGTAACGGAAACTTTCTTTCTTTCTAAAGTGCTCAGTGCCTGGTTATTTAACAACAAATACACATTCGCCACAGTGCTCAAGTGTCTAGACAGGAACGCTTTGTTTTACTGTAAGTAAACTACTTCCATTTACTTTTCACACGCTGCGAGTAGATCTCTTCCGCCTACCCTTCACTCTAGCATCGGTGAACCTGTTATTCCCCTAAACTCATCCACTTCTCCGGGATATATCTGAGTCTAAGGTTTCCCAGCGGACCCCTCTGCTTTCACCCAAGCTCCGAGGAACCTGCTACTCTTCCGATGTGACCCTTACTAGGTTACGCCACTATGGGAATTTTGCCAATGAACCTCGTTACTGACATTTATTCACACATGTATATATATATATTCACTGAAAAAACCATAGGTTATAGACCATATATAGTTAGGGATTAGCATTTAAAAAACCTTATTTTACTCACACAAAACCATTGAAATTCCATATATAGTTAGTTGTACTAACTATATATCGCGCACCCGCAATCCACTGCTGATCATGTCACATATTACATCATTCATGACATGGTCAGTGACATCACTGATGACATCACTGATGACATCTCAAATGACATCACTGATGACATCACTGATGACATCTCAAATGACATCACTGATGACATCACTGATGACAACATCCAGTGACTGTATTTTTCTGTAAAGTTAAAATATGTCTTACATATTGAAGAATGAGTGGATGTATAAGTGTCTGGATGAAGGATTTAGTAGGTGCATGACTGACTGTATGAGTGAGTGGTTAAATGTGTCTCATTGAGTGCATGGGTTAGTGACTAAACTGTCTTAATTTGTGCATCATTATGTCTGTTGTTCTGTAAACTGCTGCATGTGTTGATCAGTAGCTATATGAGTAACTATATGGGTTATTGATTGGTTGCCCAAGCATTTGTATGGGAGACTGAGAGTGTGTGTGGGTGGCTGGGAGGTGTATGACTCTGTGCATAGATGTATGGGTTCAAAAGTGCATGTGGAAACAGCTGTATGGGTGGTTGACTGTGTGCATGACTGTATTGGTGAGTGAATAGATATCTCAGTGCTACATGTCAAAGTAAGTACATATGTAAAATACAGTACATGTGAGAGTTGACATATATAAATAACTGTGCATAAGAGCCAGTGAATGTGTGAGTGGCTGTATGGATCATTGTGCTCTTGTATCCAGGATTGTATAAGTGAGTAAATATGTTTTAGTATATGTTTGAATAAGTAAGGTGTGTTTAACTGTATAGTTAAGGAAATGGAGGTGTGATTGATTGTTTGCATGACTGACTAGGTGTGTGTGTAACTTCATGGATGAGTGACAATCTGCGAGTCTGTGTTTACACTGAGTGTATCTAAGGTTATATTAGAGTCTGAAGAGGTTCATCGTATTATCACATGAATGATGTCATCAGTGATGTGATCAGTAATGTCAAATGAGATGTCATCAGTGATGTCATCAGTGATGTCATTTGAGATGTCATCAGTGATGTCATCAGTGATGTCATTTGAGATGTCATCAGTGATGTCATTTGACATGTCATCAGTGATGTCATTTGACATGTCATCAGTGATGTGATCAGTGATGTCATTTGAGATGCCATCAGTGATGTCATCAGTGATGTCATTTGAGATGTCATCAGTGATGTCATTTGAGATGTCATCAGTGATGTCATTTGAGATGTCATCAGTGATGTCATCAGTGATGTCATTTGAGATGTCATCAGTGATGTCATCAGTGATGTCACTGACCATGTCATGAATGATGTAATATGTGACATGATCAGCAGTGGATTGCGGGTGCGCGATATATAGTTAGTACAACTAACTATATATGGAATTTCAATGGTTTTGTGTGAGTAAAATAAGGTTTTTTAAATGCTAATTCCTAACTATATATGGTCTATAACCTATGGTTTTTTCAGTGAATTTTCAAGGTTTTGTAAATGCTAATTCCTAACTATATATGGTCTATAACCTATGGTTTTTTCAGTGAATTTCATTGGTTTTTTAAAAGCTAATATCTATAGCTGTAAAATGTATTCTTCTTTAAATCCAAAAATATATTTTATATGTTTATTAATAATTTTTTTAAAATATTTTTTTTGTTTCGCTCCCGGTCCGCGAACCGGGAAGCTTCCCGTTAGCTCACTTTGATGCCGCGACCCGGTCCGCGAACCGGTAAGAAATCAACATAGTGACGGTATTGCGTTGCCGCGTAATGCGTCTTATGACGTACTGCATTGGCGCACCCGGAAGTGCCCCGGGGCGCGGACCGAGGCGCGAAACGCAGCTCCCCGGAAGCGATCCGCGGCGCGTCGCGAAAGCGCGACGTATCGCGTTGCCGCGAAATGCGTCTTGTGACGTATCGCGTTAGCGCACCCGGAAGTGTCCCGGGGCGCGGACCGAGGCGCGAAGCGGAGCGACCCGGAAGCTAACCGGGGAGCGTTCCGCAGCGCGTAACATGAGCGTGAGAGGTCATGTGACTTGTTAATAAAACTTTTCATTGGTTCATTTCACTTTTGGTTTCATAATGATGGAAGGCTAGGTCAGGTGACTTAAAAATAACAGTTTTCATTGGTTGAGAAGTATTGTTTTTTCCCAAATGATGAAAACCCCTCCTTCTTTCCTCACTCTGACTTTCATCATTGTGAGAGGAAGACCTATTTTGCTTGTTGGAAAATGGCTTCATTGGTTGCTTCAGCTGGTGCACCCCCACCACCACCTCCACCTCCTCATGGGAAGAGAGGACCACCTCCCCAGGTCATTACCAACACTGAGGAGGAAGATGAAGAAATGGATGAGGAGGGAGAAGAACCACAATTTTTAGAAGAGTTGCCCCGGGTTTCCAGAAAGAAAGCCAGTTTCATCTGGCAGTTTTTTTCAATCCCTCGTGGCCAAAAAAAAGTCAATGCGAGGTATGTCACCTGCCTCATATGCAAGGAACAATTGTCCAGAGGGACGGACAAAAAATATAGCTATGGAAATCACACAATGCACAGGCACATGACAAGGAAGCATCCACTAAATTACAGCCGGGCGGAAATAAGGGATATGCAGGACAATCCAAGACCAACTCCTGTGGCCAGACCAACAATACCAATTTCTCTAACACCAGAAGAGGCACGGGAAACTGTGCCAAATATTCAAGAAAATTTTGGGCACATGATTCACTTATGTATGCACTGTCGTGCATTATTAGCTTGTGGCAACATGAGCATCAATGCACTCAACCTGGCGTATGAACACCATGATTGCCCTAACCGCCCCCAGTAATTTTTTTTTGCTCCTGTAGAGCCCTTTTCAACGCCTGTTTTTTGTTGTTTCCCCCCCCCCAAAAAAACCAAAAAATATATAAAATCGTTCAAAAAATACAAAAAAAACAAAAAATGTTCAAAAAATAAAAAAAAATATAAAACAACAAAAATATTTAAAAAAAAGTTCTTTTCAGAACTACCTTCCCTTTCAAAAAAAATTGCTAGAATGTTTAGCACTCTGGCAAGCTCTATTTCTTTTGGTTCGCTTCCGGGTTAGCTTCCCGGTACGCGGACCGGGAGCTAACCAAAAAAAAAAAAAAAAAAAAAAAAGGGTAAGTATAAGGAAAGTAAACAGAGAGTGATGTTAAAAGAAAGACAGCTATAGGGAGTAAAGAAGAGATACTGTTTAATAGATCTATTTACCGAAGAAAAGACAGAAGAGGGTATAATTGTGAAAAACAAAATAGATAACGAAGTGAAAGAAAAAAAAAGAGAGTATAACATTAACAAAGAAGAGTTTCTTGGAGAATGTGAGTGAATGTTCAAAATAAGATTAAAACATGAGGAATAACAGAGAGAAAAAATAGAAAACAGAAAACAAAAAATAACAGAAAAAGATTAATTGAAACAGCAAAGAAATGTAATTAACATAGAGCCATATCATCAACATAGGCAATAAAAGTTTTGCAGCTTTTATTGGCAGAAATGTGTCGCTAAAGCTGCTTTTGTGGCAGAAAACTGCCACTAAAACCACTTTTGCACCAGTTTTCTGCCAATAAAAAGAGCAATAATTTTATTGGCTGTGTTCATAATATTCCCCTTAGTGTGCTTCAACTACACAGAGAAAGCATTATGAACAAGTAGTGATAGAGTGATCAGTCAAAGACACTAAGAGTAATAGAGACGGAGTGAGTGAACAAGAGTGAGGAACTATGAGAAGAGAGGGACTGAGAAAAAGAGTGGAAGGAGTTGAGTAAGTAGGTAATAGAGAAAGGAATGAGGGAAGTAGCAAAGGCAGGAAACTGAGGGTTAAAGAAATGAAGCAGTGGAACTAATAGTAGTTAAATGTGATAGAAATGTAACGAAAAGAGTACAAAATATTTACCTTATAATTGTCGTTAAATTACTCACTTTTTGTTTTTATACTTTCAATCTGTGAAAGAGAGAACAAACATTTGAAAAATATTAAAACATGTATTTAAAAATTAGAAAAGACAAGGGAAAAGATTGAAGGACAAACAGTTTTTCAACAACTTTGACACTTACAGAAGCTTCTGCTTCTCCAGGCCCCCTACACAGTCCTAAAGATATACATTTTAAACTAACAGTATCTTGATGCAGATGAAGTGAGGCCTATCTTAAAACATGGTGCATCTTTTGCATTGCTATTGTTTCAGAAAAGTGTCGCAAGACACTAAAATTTTAAATAATTGCTTCAGGATGCCAATAAGATGTCTACTATCCAGAGGTTTGTTTGAGGTGAGGCCTACTCAGGGTTGCAGATGAGATTTACACTTGAAGAAGAGTACAGAGGAGATAATACATGTGAAGGTCTACCAATGAAGTGAGTCATGTCCACTGCACTCTTCAACAAAGTCCAAACCTCCTATGTTTCCCTGGACAGACCTAAACTTGATCTGCACAATGTGATTCGTAATGATACTAAACACAGGTGATGTAATTGAAATACGTGCAATTTATTTTGCTCATTTCACAATCACATCACTTGTGTTTCCTTTGCTTAGGTATCTCATTGTGCAGATGTAGTCTAGCATATGAAAGAATACGCAGAAGTGCAGCACTGCATGCAACAACTTTGACACTTACAGAAGCCTCACCTTCTCCATGCCTCCTACACAGTTCTACATATACATCATAAATGCAAACAGTACAGAATTAATTATACATGTTAAATGGTTTATTTTTGCTGTTCTCAGAATGTATCAAAATTCACTAAAAACAGTGACTTGAAGGTATTCATCATATAACAGCGGGGAAAAAAAAACACAATCAAAATGATTGTGTTTAAAAAACCCATACAACATCAGAAATCAAAATTCAGAACTCCTTAAAGTTAACTTACTTTCCATGACGTCCAAGGATGTCCTATGAACAGCTTACACTCTTTTGTGCTGTTATTACTTTCAGCCCGCCACTTTCTGAAAGAAAATCTCCATCGTTTTTAAAAACACGTTACATGCAATAAATGACTTCTTGCTCTCTACCACAAGTTTCCACAAGGCCAAATCTGGTCAGAGCCATTTATAACTCTTGGATTTCTTGTAAGCCAATCCCGTCATTTGGCATTTCCGCAACTTTCAGAATTAAAATGTTGAAGATCATTTTCACAATCCTGGAATAGTAATATCTTCCCCTTCTTGCTCAGTCATGTTCTACATTTCCTATGACACTGATACTGCTTACTATGAAGCAGACTTACACTACCTCTATGACTACTACAATTATTTAATTCTCTACATCACTTTTAATCACAAAGCAATGTAAAACAGTAGACAGCATTGCAGACTTACATTCCCTCTACTCCATGTTTTGATTGGCTGCTTCAATTAGCTTATAAAAAGAAACAGTTTTTCTGAACTCATTCAAAGTGCACGTATTTCTCCATGACGTCCAGTCCTATGGTTAGAAGTTATGTCTGTGAACTACACTTATCCTCAAGGCCAAATTGTGTAGGAGCCATTAGAACTTCTTGAAATTCCACAGAGCACATCCCGAGATTATTTCCCTAAAATTTTGGTTTTAAAAACACCAGGTAAGAGTTTTTAAGGTCATACGGCAATTTTTTTTTGAAAATTAAAACAGAATCATTGCAGAATGACCAGCCATTTCTAGACTTTAAATAAGCTGTGTAATGTCCTGATGTTATTGAAGGGCCGTCATGATATATAATTGCTGCAGTTACAAAAGTCCTTCCTGATATTGACAACTGCGAAGCTACAAAAATTTTAATTAAAGTTGTCAATTTTGTTCCATCAGGCCTACATCGTTGAAACATTAAAATGACATACTGGCCATATGTTCGTATAAATAATGTGGACATCATTTCAGATTTACATTGGCTACACTCCATGTTGTGATCAGCTGCTTTTACTAGCTTATTAAAGGAGACTGATTTACTGTCTGGCAAAGTTAAATATATAAATCTTTCTGAGTCTACACTAGTAGTACTTGATACCATACAGTTCTCGCAGTCATGCTGCCATTGATAAGAAAGCCCAAACAGCTGATCTACATCTACACCTTCAGCATGTAATACATCAAGCATATACATTAAAAACTCCTGACAATCTTGCTGAATATTTTGAGAGAATTGTGTTTGGCCTGAACATCTGTCTAACAGATTTCGAATTTCAGACACACTTTCTATGTTTCTTCTATCAGTGCTACATTTCTCTAACACAGAATTTAACAAACTGCAAAATCTTTGATCAGAATTGACCACAATCTCTTCTTTTACATTTTCTAGAGAAAACAAAACATTAACCACTACATTAGCATAGCAGTTGACACCAGAACTGTTTTCAAATTGAAAACCAACAACATCTTCAACAGAATCCTTTTTGTTTCTGCTAGTAATTTTAGGTTCATCGACTTTTCGTCTTTTTGCTACAACCTCCCCAGTATTGGTCACATTTCTTCGTTTCCGGCCTACCACACGTTTCTCAAACAAAGGATACTGAGGCAAATGTGGCGCATACTCTCTTCTTAACCTATTGTATTCCTTAACACAATCTAGATCAGCACAAATGTTTGTGACATCACACTCAATCAAGTACAATCCCGATAAAGTTCTAACTCGTGACAATGCCACATATGCCATACCCTCCTTGAACACAGAACTGCCAATATTCACCAATGCACTGTCTACACTTAAACCTTGCGATTTATGGATTGTCACCGCATATGCCAAGCAAACAGGAAACTGCTTACGGTGAACATATAAGTCTTTTACAAGCAAAAATCTAGCAGAACAACGAGCAATTAGCTGTACTTCCTCAATGCCATCAAATTTAATTTTTAAAAATTCAATTCCATCTCTATTTCTGTATTTCACAAAATCAACAACATTACCCATTGATCCATTTACCAGACCTCTTTCAACATGTAAATTCCTTCTTAAAATTATACGGCAGTTCAAGCACACATTCAGAGTCTTTTCAAAACCTGCAGTTTTAGATATACTCTTCTCTAATGAATCCAATTTTGTTTTCAGATTCTCAGACAAAATAATTGTTGATCCCATATGCTCTACTCTGTCAATAGCTTCCAGTTTCACAATCTCTTGCTTTTCTAAATGCAACATTTTGTTGTTAAATTTGGCACATTCTGCAAGAGTTGGCATCAAACATATTCCAGATTTCTTCTCAGTAATTTTCTGAAAAATATTCTCAGGCACAACATCTTGTTCTGGATATAAATTTGACAGTAATCGTGCATGTAAAGCTTCTTTCCCATGCTCGGTCACTTTTCCAATTCTAACATCTTGTAGAATAGTCTTGTAAACTTCATCCTTCGCCTGACGCATATTTTCATGCAGTTCAGCATAATTGAAGTTTAACCATATATTGACGTTGCCAATGCTGCCTAGGCACTTCCTGGTATCTTCATGCGTGAGCATTTTGAACACAGGTTGCCCTTTCACTGGTGTCAGCTGCAGAAGATCTCCGAAAACAATGATGTGTTTGCCACCAAATAACACATCATACTCTGTTTTGAGAACTTCTTGCATTCTCAAATGCACAAAGGCAAGCATGACATTGGAAACCATGCTTACTTCGTCAATGATAAGAAGTTTCATTTTCCTCAAGATTCTTGAAACTTCAAAACAAGCATCTCCAGATAGCTTGTGATATTGTAATTTGTTGTCATGCTCCACTGGCAGCATCAGTAAACGATGTAAAGTAATCCCTTTAATGTTATGTGCTGCCAGTCCAGTTGGAGCGGTGACAACACAAGACAGCGATGACTCTGTCCTTTCCTGCAAATAACATGAAATTGCTTTAATGAGGAAACTTTTTCCAGTTCCCGCTTCTCCACTCACGTACAGTCGGACAGGCTTCAACGACGTACATGAGCACTCTTACTTATCATGACTTAATCCATGATCAATTTGCATGGTAACTTCGTCATATATTTTCCTCTGCTCAACGTTGAGTTGTCTTTCCAACTCTTCTAAGTTAACCGCATCCTCTTGAGCATGTGCCATGGCTCTTTCCACTTCATTCATAGCAGTGGCAGCTTCATTTTCGATAACAGGTCCTCCTAGTGGATCCTGACTCAATGAAGCAGAACTCTGACTGTCCTGAGAACTGTCTCTGGCAATCTCGGCTGCAATCGTTGCTTCCTGCTCAATTTCCGCATTCAACATTTCTACATATTTGGGAAAAGCAGGACATTCTATGGTCTCCTTGGCGGCATTGAAAGAGTCTTCGTAACAGAGGAAATCTCCAAGCAGTTCCTCTTCTGCACGCCAAGGCTTGAAAAGTTGCAAAAGTGCTAAATAGAAAAACTCCTTTTTTTCAGGAGATTCGCCACTCAATTTTCGATGGTTTACCAAGTGGCATTTTCTTTGCTTGACCAGACATCCCTCACTTCCTATTACAGCATACACTCCTTTCTCAGTATCTTCTTTGATGTTCCTCTTGAATATGTAATTTTGAAGAACCTCATACAGACAAACATTCTCGAGGTGAATGCTTCGATTTGGATAATATGTATCCAACATGTTGGTCTTCAAAATGTCGGTACTGTTTGGCTCCTTTTCCGCCAAATACTCAATTTCCCGCACAGGTTTGAGAACTCGATTACGCGTTGCAGCAAGACCAAGACTCGCCCAAACGATACTCCTGGACTTGGCATAGAGACTTGCTGAAGACAACCGGTCAGAACATTCGTACGCTCCGATTTCTCGATGCGACAACATCTTCAGACTGAAACTGTACAACTTCTTGCTGAGGCTCTTTTCATGGGAAATGTCCTCCCACATATCCTTCAATTCTGTCTTCTCTTTTTTGGTGATGTAAGACGTCACATACCGAGTCACAGCCATACAGTTATCAGCCACAAACTGTATATCCATGTTAGCATTCCACATGGACAAAATCACCGGGTTGTAGTCGTTGATGTACTTGGACTCTTCGTTCCTCTTCAAATTGTAAGTGTTTTTAGGTGATTTCTTCATGACATTGTGTCGCAGCGAAGACATCAAACTGTTTACTCTTCCTTTAGAAATCACCGGTCGTGGAAAGCCGAAACGACATTTAGTGTAGAACTTGTCCTTGTTTCGGAATTTACGACGGCAGTACTTTCCACATCGATGGCTTTGGAAACGCAGAACTTTTTCTCTTAGGCTTTTCTTCTCCTTTGCGTTTGGAACAGCACACGTAGAATACTGTTGGATGAAACTCATCACTGAGTCTTCTGGATCCGTTCCAAATTTAGGTGCATCCTTGATCCACAGCAACATATGTATATGAGGAGCACCTCTTGCTTGGTACTCCTTTCTCCAGAAGAAATCCAACACCTCTCCAAGAGGTGGATTCTTCTTATTCATGATGAAAGACATCATAGCTTCAAATCTATGATTGAAGTACCTACATACATTGACTGGATCCAAAGAGCACAGTTCTCCGGGTGTCTTGAATTCGATGTTATCTACGTTAGCATTTGCCTCTCGTAGAAATTCAAGTAAGTCTTCCCAGCCATACTCGGCACAGCTCAGAGTGAGGAACCATGTGGGAGTACCTAAGTTCCTCAGCATACATTTTAAATCACCATGACGACGGTACCAGTACTCATTAGTACCACGCTGACACGCCATGAGATTAATCAGGTGAGAATCCAAAATACTGTCTTGGACATTGACTTTATCCATAAAGTCACTTGCCGAGATGTTTTGCATGTGTATACCACTTTTCAAGATGTGGTTCACTGCATATGACAGTCCAGACAGATCGCTTTCAAACAGGAGATGAAACAAATAAGGAATGCATTGTCGAAACCTAGCATCTCCTGCATACAATCGCAAAGTCCGGTATTCAGAAGCAGGAATTTGATGAGGTCGCTCATCATATCTTCCTCCCTGACCTGTTGGAAAAAGCTGTGGGAAACACCGAGCTTCCAAACTTTCCTCCCAAACACTAATGGGACTCCCTTTGGCTTGTTTCATTTGAAACAACTCAATAGCATTCCCCATGACTTCCTTGGAATGCAAAGGATGAACACTATAATGTTCATATATTTCTTCACTAGTAGAGGGTTCTACTTTCTCAATTTGACCAGCACACAAATCGCTATCCTCTTCCTCACTTACTTCCTCTTCTGCAACATACACATTCTTATAGTATTTATTATTTTTTTTCAAATACAATGTTGCCTTTTTAACTTTCCTAACATCTACTAAATCTTGCCATATTTTCTTATTCTTTGTCGGAACCCCATTAACTAAGATAACCAGAGCTTCCTCTTCCACTTTTTCTACTCCAATTGTGTTAATGTTTTTCTTCAAATCTAGAGGCAAATAAACAACTCTTCCCTTTAATCCTCTCTGTAAATCTGATGTAGGCAATTTCCCTGTCTTTGGCTCCATTCTTACAATAGCCTGAAAGGGATGGATACTTTGAATCAAAATAGATTCATAAGTATTTAAATCCTTCAATTCAGAAGGAATCTCAACCAATTCCAGATTATTATGAACTGCTCTAGCAGGCATCTGGTTTTGATTTAATTTGCAACAACAATAACTACACACACGTTGATCCAATCCCAAATCAAAACAATTTTCTACCATCAAGTATGTTGCGAAATCCTTCCATTCACTATTATTTTCCCTTTCACTTTTTGCATATAAATCCACTAACTTAGTCTGATTCTTATAATAAGTGCGTCGACAACACACACAAGTGAAATTAGGCCTCTCACTTGATTTCACCTCAAACGTCGCAATTTCCCTCTGGAAATTATCTGTACTGGAAACCTGTACACTATCTTCCACATGACCCTCTTCTTCTTGCTCAATTTCAACATTCTCCTCTTTACTTCCAAAGTAACAAAACTCAATTTCTTCACATATATTCTTCACATCTATTTCAGAACCATGCAAAAGAGCAGCGCATAATTGTTTAAGCATAATTGCTGGACTCTTAGCATAATACAACATTCTAACTAATTTCCTCACTTTATTATGATGCACTGCTAGCATCCTGAAATGATGAAAAACACTCTGGCATACTCTCCTGGAAAGACAAGCCAGTGAATGACCATGCAAACCTGTCACTTCTCTCACTCTGCAAGGATCTAATTCTTGCAACAACCTTATTTTCTGCTTCAAACTTTTCTTATTAAATGACCGTACAAAATCACAAAGCAAATTGATGGAATCCTGTCGCACACTGCAAATACTACTACACTTCCAGGTGTACACAGGACCCTTAGCTCGTCTTCCTAAAACCTCATTACCTAACACCTCTTCTGCCTCTGTTGTCACAAGTTTTTCTTTTTCAACTGGACAACCATCTTTCACTTCATAAGCACGACCACTGGTGTCAACTGCATGCACCAAATCATTATCCTGGAAATAACTCTCCTCATTAAAAAATGCCTCACAGCTTGAACTATGCATCCATTCTCCAGAAAAAACTTCACAAAAATTACTACGATTAACTATTCTCTTCCATCTACTATTTCTTTTGAAATCATAAATTGCCTTGTTTAGCTTCCTAATTCTATTGATTATCAAAATAAATAACTTACGTTTAATTTCAAATGCCTGATCAATAACTTTCTCAACTTTTTTTTTTCTCTTATAAAAAACCAGTTTCTGTTGACCTTTCTTAATATTTTTTAACAAATTGCCAATTATCCTGTTGCGGAACATTCGTTTACGAATCTCCCTAAACTGTTGTTTCCTTCTACTATCATGCACAGAGTTATCTCTTGCTCTAGCAGTAACATTTTTGATTGGCCTTTCCTTTCCATTTGAATTCCTTCTCGTTTTATGGACTGAAACATTTTCTGTAGTAATATTTTTTTTACTACACATATTTCTTATGAAATATTTTGTGCTCTTACCCGGTGCTTTCTTCGTGACTTGACAAATCTTTTTGTTAGAGGACTGCTGCTTATTTTCTTTCACCTGCTGTCTTTGACGTTTTGCAGCCTTTCTCTGTCTTTCTATTGTTGGCATGGTGAAATCTTGAAATGATCTGCAGTTGAATCTGTGGTAAAATATAATAAAAAATGTTATTAACCATTATTACCAAACAGTAAAACAATAACAGTGATCAAAAACTTAACACACTACTTGACATTTTAAATAGAAGATTTTTTAGTCCTTGCAAATTTACAATACAGAAATAGCAGAAAAGAAATGACATTTATATTTATGTTACCTATGCTATTTTATATGTGAATCTGATCTAATTTTATGAGCATATTTTAATATTTTATTGAAGACACTACACATAACCTGCTTTTGAAGGTGTCTTTATTTTTAAATTAAACGGTTTACCTTTTTACTTTTTATTAATTATAAATTTTAAAAATAAATGTTTATATTTCCATAGGCTCAAGCAGGTCAGCTTCCCATCCTATGTCATATAATTCGGACAAATCTGCATCCTCATCACGCTCTTCTTCATCCTCAGGATTTAAATCATCCAAGGGATCAACATCCACTGATGTTTCAATTACAAGTTCAATGATGAGGTCAAAATCAACTGATTGCAGATTGTCGCTCATGTTGAGGTTGTCTTTATCTTTAAAGAAAGATAACAACAATGAGATGTTGCAGAGTAAGAGACAAATCTCAGAGATTATAATAGTAAAATTGTTTAACAAGAGTAATATTTTGCAGCTATTATTTAGCCATGTCCAACAATGCTGAGCAGGTGAAGACTATGTCTAAATTTTCAGTGAACAGGACTCATCTCTTCTTAACCTTGGATAAGCCTCACCGACTCTGTGTGTCCTGCACATACTTAAATGTAAAGGGGCAGATTTATGTTAAATGGCACATCCCCAGGCATGCACCAGTTAACGTGCACCACTACTCTGCCACCCATGGTGTGCCGTATTTACAATCAGATAGTAGAAAGCTTCGTCAAAACCCTGCGCCTGCTTTAAGCAGGCATAGGTCTTGACGCAACATTGTGGAGATGGGACACCCCTGAGCCTTGCTTGAGCTGCATCGCACTTGCGATACAACTCCAGCAATCACTACCTTTACAGCACAGATACGTCACGCATCTGTGCCATTTTTGCCCCATGATGCCCCGCATTCTAAATGCAGTACACCATGGGTGGCGGAACAGCGGCGCAGGATGACTGACACATCCCTGGTGATGCACCAGTCATCATAAATCTATCCCTAAGCTTCTTATCTTGTTACAGATGAACCGCCATATGTAGCATGAAACTATTTTGCATTTCCTAAATAGCGAATTTTAAGCAATAAATAGCAATTCTTTACCATTCCTAATTTGCAATGAGCAAATTGCTAATTGCAAGTTACCCATTCATTTCCATGGGCTAGGAGGCTCATAGGAATGAAGGTTTAATTTGCGATTAGCAATTTGCTCATCACAAATTAGGAATTTTTCCAAGGGTGCAGGGGTGTCTCAAGAACACCCTGCTGCACCCCTGAAAAATAAATTTGGGGGCATATGGCACACATACATGCCCTAAGGGCATGTGTTGGCGTCATATGGGACCTTTTGTTTTTTTGAAAAAAAGCTTTTTGAAAAGAATTCACAAATTACCACCAATTTACCACAATAGTTTCCAAATCCTTAATGTCATTTTTTACATATTTTTTGTTTGATACATTGCATTTAAGTAGTCACAAAATTTGCAAATCCTTCAGTGCAATTGCAAAATAAGGAATAGCAAATTTTGCTACTCCTTATTTTGCATCAAACTTGTTTGATACATACCATTTGTCTAATAAACATTTGCAAAGGCCGAAATTCGTAGAATTTTGATCTTTGCGAATGCTAATTAGCTTGATACATATGGCCCCAAGTGAGGCCTGTCTTGCGACATGGTGCATCTTTTGCATCACTGCTGCATCGGTTTCATGTGGTACGTTTTTTTACACCATGACATATCTGCCTAAATGCATCAATTTGTAATGTTGTCGCCTCATAGCAAATCTTTTGCACCACCGCTGCATCATAAAAGTGACGCACAGTGGCACAAAAGAGGCATACACCTATCATAAATCTGTCCCTAGCATTTTAAATGATTAATCCAGGATGACGATAAAGTGTGGCCTATCCAGAGGTTTGTTTAAGGTGAGGCCTACTCAGGATTGCAGATTAAAGTTACGCTTGATGAAGAATACAGAGGAGATAATACATGTAAAGGCCTACCAATGAAGTAAGTAATGTGCACTTTATTGCGCCAGTCATCATAAATGTATCCCTAAGCTTCTTATCTTGTTACAGATGAACCACCATATGTACCATCAAACTATTTTGCATTTCCTAAATAGCAAATTTTAAGGAATAAATAGCAATTCTTTACCATTCCTAATTTGCAATGAGCAAATTGCTAATTGCAAATTAGCACCGCCGCTGCATCATAAAAGTGACGCACAGAGGCACAAAAGAGGCATACACCTATCATAAATCTGTCCCTAGCATTTTAAATGATTAATCCAGGATGACAATAAGGTGTGGCCTATCCAAAGGTTTGTTTAAGGTGAGGCCTACTCAGGATTGCAGATTAAAGTTACGCTTGATGAAGAATACAGAGGAGATAATACATGTAAAGGCCTACCAATGAAGTAAGTAATGTCCACTTTATTGCGCCAGTCATCATAAATGTATCCCTAAGCTTCTTATCTTGTTACAGATGAACCACCATATGTACCATCAAACTATTTTGCATTTCCTAAATAGCAAATTTTAAGGAATAAATAGCAATTCTTTACCATTCCTAATTTGCAATGAGCAAATTGCTAATTGCAAATTACCCATTCATTTCCATGGGCTAGGAGGCTCATAGGAATGAAGGTTGCAATTTGCGATTAGCAATTAGCTCATCACAAAATAGGAATTTTTTCAAGCGTGCAGGGGTATCTCAAGAACACCCTGCTGCACCCCTGAAAAAGAAATTTGGGGGCATATGGCACACATACATGCCCTAAGGGCATGTATGGGCGTCATATGGGACCTTTTGTTTTTTGGAAAAAAATGCTTTTTGAAAAGAATTCGCAAATTACCACAAACTAGAAGTTGGTGGTAGTTTCCAAATCCTTAATATCATTTTTTACATATTTTTTGTTTGATACATTGCATTTAAGGAATCGCAAAATTTGCAAATCCTTCAGTGCAATCGCAAAATAAAGAATAGCAAATTTTGAATTAAGGACATTTTAAGTCATTTCCACATGTGCAGTGTTTTCAAATTATGATTTGAAAATCGTTTTTGGGGAAAAGTAATGGTTTGCAAATTTATGACAAGGACATAATGGTGTATGCTTCTCTATAAGGCATTTCAGTGTCTCTGATGTCATTTTTCCCATATTACATTATAAGACCTTTCCCCATGTAGCACATTCCTTGTAAATATGCTCCCACCTGTGCATGGCGAATTTAGATTTTGACTGTTTGAGTCACATAGCCATGTTAAAAGTGACCCAAAAAAATTGCAAACGTTTTAAAAAAACACATTCATGTGTCTTAAGGACATTTTAAGTCATTTCCCCATGGACAGTGTTTTCTAAGTGGCGCAAAAGAGGCATACACCTATCATAAATCTGTCCCTAGCATTTTAAATGATTAATTCAGGATGACAATAAGATGTGGCCTATCCAGAGGTTTGTTTAAGGTGAGGCCTACTCAGGATTGCAGATTAAAGTTACGCTTGATGAAGAATACAGAGGACATAATACATGTAAAGCTCTACCAATGAAGTAAGTGATGTCCACTTCATTGCGCCAGTCATCATAAATGTATCCCTAAGCTTCTTATCTTGTTAGACATCAACCGCCATATGTATCATATAACTATTTTGCATTTCCAAAATAGCGAATTTTAAGGAATAAATAGCGATTCTTTACCATTCCAAATTTGCGATGAGCAAATTGCTAATTGCAAATTACCCATTCATTTCCATGGGCTAGGAGGCTCATATAAATGAAGGTGCAATTTGCGATTAACAATTTGCTCATCGCAAATTAGGAATTTTTCCAAAGGTGCAGGGGTGTCTCAATAACACCCTGCTGCACCCCTGAAAAAGAAATTTGGGGGCATATGGCGCACATAAATTTTAACAACATTCCTTTACCTCAAAAACGATTTTCAAATCATAATTTCAAAACACTGCACATGGGAAAATTACTTAAAATGTCCTTAAGACACATAAAAGCGTTTTTTGATTGCCTTTGCAGCATGTTTGTATCACTTTTAACATGGCTATGTAACACAAACATTCAAAATCTAAATTTGCCATGCACAGGTGGGAGCATATTTACAAGCAATTTGCGCCACAGAGAAAGGTCTTACATTAAAATGGGAAAAATAACATCAGGGACAGTCAATTGCCTTATAAAGAAGCATACACCATTATGTCCTTGTCATAAATTTAAAAACAATTCCTTTTCCCCAAAAACGATTTTCAAATCATAATTTCAAAACACTGCACATGGGAAAATGACTTAAAATGTCCTTAAGACACATGAAAGCGTTTTTTGATTGCCTTTCCAGCATGGTTGGGTCACTTTTAACATGGCTATGTAACACAAACATTCAAAATCTAAATTTTCCATGCACAGGTGGGAGCATATTTACAAGCAGTTTGCGCCACATAATTCATAATTTTCTCCTTAAAGCACACTATTCTCTATCTAAATTAAAGAAATATTTTCTCACCTTAGCAAATACTTTGAGTTTGAAAACAGTCTCAGAAACACACCAATTTGTCTTCAGCAGAGCAAAAGGTATGCACTCCAGAGTCTGCAGCTATCAAAAGCACAGAAATGCTGTAATTCTTCACACATATCTCTCATGTCACCCAATCAAAACTCTTCCCTCACTTTTCATTCCCCATGTTTTCTGTCTGGATTGTTGGACATAGTTATATTCACTGGGCTCAAAGGTACGTTGAAAACAGGAATTTACCTAACCTCAATTTACAAGATGTGGAAATTAAGTGGTTTGGCCACAGAGGATTAAAATGTCACCAATTGATACCATTGGTGAAAACCTTTATGCATTTGCCCAAACCTGACCTGTTAATTGTGCACTGTGGAGGTAATGACTTGGGCACTTTGACTGGTGTAGGTCTGGAAATGCTTTTAAAGGACACCTTTGAGCAATTAATGGCACTTTTTCCTCAGACTGCCTTGGTATATTCAAATATATGCCAAAGACAGAAATGGAGGTGGTCAAACCAATTTTGTCCACAAATTGAGAAGTCGAGGAAGCATGTAAACAAATCTGTTTCAGCTTACATGAGAGACCATGGAATGGGCTCCCTGTACAACAATAACTTGCGTTACTACATGCAAGATATCTACAGAGGAGATGGAGTTCACTTCTCAGATGAGGGCAACAGAATTTTCACTCTGAATTTAAGAATGTGCATTGGTACCTACTTATAAGTACCTAAATGTACCATAAACCCAAAAGCTCTTCTCAGAGCTACCCTACATCTAATCACTCACAATTATTATTTTACTCTAACATTTTTCACTAATTTTCAACAAAGTACGCTCCCTGGGGCGCTACCCGGTACGCGAACCGGGAGCTAACCTCGCGAAATTTTTAAAAAAAATGTTTTTTTTTCGCACATATAAGCCTCCTCAGCCACCCTCACAAAACCTAGGGGGTCAAGATAACTCTACCGTGCCCCCTTCTACCCATTCTGAACATTATTTGCCCTCCATCTTGTATCTTAATTCGACCGAAACACAAAATGGTGGACTCCCGGAACGCTTAAGGTCCGCGAACCGAGGCGCTCAACGGTTCGCGTACCGGGTCGCTCCCTGGGAAGCGCACCATCAAAAAAGGTGGGAAAGTAGTTCACAGAAAAACCACTGGAGACAATTTCACCAAATATAGATTAGCTCATACTACATACCAATCCCTACCATTTTCACAAATTTGATTGGAATTCCATTGAGCCATTTAGCCTGTAGACCTCTCTAAATACCCTGAGGTAAATTACTTCACAAAACACATCTGAAGTGTTGGAATTGACAACCAATGAAAATGTTACTTTCATTTTCTACTTTTTTTACCTGACATTTCATTGGTTATATACCTCAATATATATAAAGGAAGAGAAGAAAACACAGCCATTTTGACTACTACTTCTTGGTGTACATTTCAATAGTATTTTCACTAATTCCTTCAACTTCTTTCTAAAGGTAAGTTTTTATTTTTAAAACTGAAGTATATTGTGCACTATAAGTTAATATGGTAAACTTTTTCTGATAGTTATATACTATCCCTCTGTAGTAGTTATAGATTTAGATAGACTTCTCTGTTATAGTTATGGATGGAGTTAGGCTTCTCTTGTATAATTATGAATTTACTTACGTTAAATCACATACACTTTTTTGACTCGCTCCTCTCTAACGAGCCGAGTGGTCGCTCCCAGTGCCTCTGCTGAGACCTGGTATCGTAGCGCTGCATTGCATTGCTCACAAGCTGCCTCTCGCTGCATTGCCTCATAAGCTGCTTCTCACCTGCCTGCCTGTGCCCAGCTAGCGCTAAAAAGCATTGTCGCTGGATATCATTTTGACTGCACTGTATTTTAACGTGTTTAGCGCATCAGCCTTCAGCGCTCCGCTTATTGCCTGCAAAGTTGATTTTGATATTGCCTGCTTGTGCCCAGTTGCTTTTGGACTCATTGGCGCTGTGTTCTTAGTTTCTGCTGTTGTTTACGTGGTTTGCGCGTTGTGCTCCGCTCTGTTCCCCCCCTCCGCCTCCATTTTGTTTATTTGTTGTGCTCGCCGTCCTCGTGTGCCCGCCCCGCCTCCCAGCTGAGACGCCCTCCCACTGTCCAGAAGTAGCGCTCCTCTCCCTTCGCTCACCGTGACTCGCTCCTCTCTAACGAGCCGAGTGGTCGCTCCCAGTGCCTCTGCTGAGACCTGGTATCGTAGCGCTGCATTGCATTGCTCACAAGCTGCCTCTCGCTGCATTGCCTCATAAGCTGCTTCTCACCTGCCTGCCTGTGCCCAGCTAGCGCTAAAAAGCATTGTCGCTGGATATCATTTTGACTGCACTGTATTTTAACGTGTTTAGCGCATCAGCCTTCAGCGCTCCGCTTATTGCCTGCAAAGTTGATTTTGATATTGCCTGCTTGTGCCCAGTTGCTTTTGGACTCATTGGCGCTGTGTTCTTAGTTTCTGCTGTTGTTTACGTGGTTTGCGCGTTGTGCTCCGCTCTGTTCCCCCCCTCCGCCTCCATTTTGTTTATTTGTTGTGCTCGCCGTCCTCGTGTGCCCGCCCCGCCTCCCAGCTGAGACGCCCTCGCCCCTCCCCCCCTCCATCCATATATGACAGTTCCTCCCGCGCGCAGCGTTTACGCGCAGCGTCCGCGCCCAAACCGCGCCGAAGGTGCGCCAAAGGTAAGCCCGTCTACGCCCGTCCGCGCCTGGACCGCGCCCAGCGCCAGTCCCCCTGCCCCTCGCGCTGCCCAGCCCCCCCGCGTTACCTACGATGCCGCCACCCTCCTAGCCCTTAACCCCGGTCGCGCCCCCAACTGCGTCCAAGCCGCTCCTGGACGCACCCATGGACCGTTCTCCTGCCTCTCCTGCAAATTTAGCGGCACCGACAACATCTCCGCTACGACCACAACACAGATTCCCGACCCCAACCACCTAGAATGCATCCTTCTCAACACCCGCTCGGTCCACAGGCACGCCATTGACCTTTGGAACCTACTAGACACCGTCTCTCCTGACGTCGCCTTCCTAACGGAAACATGGATGAACGCTTCCTCCGCCCCTGACATCGCCATCGCTATCCCTGATGACTATAAGATCACACGCAAGGACCGCACCGACCATACAGGAGGAGGAATCGCTATCGTCCATAAGAAATCAATCCGCATCTCAACCAGCTCTGACGCCAACCTCGCTAACTCCGAACACCTTCACTTCCAGATCCACATCGACCCCAAAACCACACTCCGAGGCACCCTCCTCTACAGACCACCAGGACCCCGCGCAAAATTCAGTGAAGACATCACGGACTTCATCACCCCACACGTGCTCCCCTCCAAAGACTACATCCTTCTGGGAGACCTCAACTTCCACCTTGAAAAGATCAACGACCGCAACACCGCCACCATCTTGGACAACCTCGCCAACCTCGGACTTAAACAACTGGTCACTTCCCCCACCCACATCGCAGGTCACACACTCGACCCCATCTTCACCTCCAGCAACCATGTCTCCTTCAGCCACACTACGGATCTCCTCTGGACTGACCACAGCTGCGTTCACTTCACCTACAACAAGCCGAAACCCATCATCCACCTCCAACCAACTGTACAAAGAAACTGGAACAAAATCACCACGGAGCAGATCTCCACATCACTCCTTCAAACCTCCCCAACCCTCTCTTCTAACGCCAACGAAGCCGCCTCCAACCTCACCCTTTGGTTATCCAACACCGCCGACACCTTAGCACCACTGAAAAAACGTCAACACAAACTTGGCATCAAGAAGGCCTCATGGTTCAACGATGACCTCAAGAAGTCCAAGAAACTGTGCCGCTCCCTTGAAAAGGCCTGGAAAAAAGACCCATCCACCAGCACCAAGGACGCCTTCAAAAGCGCCATCCGTACTCACCACCAACTGATCCGAAAAGCCAAGAAAACAGCATTCAAGGATCGACTTGACAACAACGCCCACAACAGCAAGGAACTTTTCAACATCGTCAAGGAATTTTCCAACCCCTCGGCCAACTCCAACGACATCACCCCCTCTCAAACCCTCTGCGATTCCCTAGCCTCTTTTTTCCACAACAAGATTGCTGACATCCACAACAGCTTTGACAACCAACCCGGAAGCCAACCCACCCTACCAGCAGCTGACCATCTTCCTCCTGTTAACACCCTTAACGCCTGGAACCCAATCTCCACTGAGGACACCATCCGCCTGATGAATTCCATCCACTCTGGATCCCCCACAGACCCATGCCCTCACCACATCTTCAACAAAGCAGACTCCATCATAGCTCCGCACCTCCGAGACGTCATCAACTGCTCCTTCAACTCCGCTACCTTCCCAGAAGACTGGAAACACGCTGAACTCACCGCCCTTCTGAAAAAACCAACAGCAGACCCCACCGAACTCAAAAACTACCGCCCCATCTCGCTTCTTCCATTCCCGGCCAAAGTCATCGAGAAAGCTGTCAACAACCAGCTCGCCGCCTTCCTCGAAGCCAACAAATCACTCGACCCCTCACAATCTGGCTTCCGAGCCAAACACAGCACTGAGACCGCCCTCATCGCAGCAACAGACGACATTCGAACTCTACTGGACAATGGAGACACAGTCGCCCTCATCCTCCTCGACCTCTCTGCAGCCTTCGACACAGTCTGCCACAGCACCCTTTTACAACGCCTCAGAAACATCGGAATCCAAGGAAAGGCACTGGAATGGATCACCTCGTTCCTCACCGGAAGAACCCAGAGAGTCCGCCTCCCACCATTCAAGTCCGAGGCCTCTGAAATCATCTGCGGCGTACCACAAGGATCCTCACTCAGTCCCACCCTCTTCAACGTATACATGAGCCCCCTCGCGGCCATCGCCCGCCAACACAACCTCAACATCATCTCTTACGCGGATGACACTCAACTGATCCTATCTCTCACCAAGGACCCCAGCACCGCCAAAACTAACCTACACGAAGGAATGAAAGAAGTTGCCGAATGGATGAAACAAAGTCGTCTGAAACTGAACTCAGACAAAACAGAAGTCCTCATCTTAGGTTCATCCCCCTCTGCATGGGACGACTCATGGTGGCCGGAAGCCCTCGGAAATGCACCCATCCCAACAGACCACGCACGGAACCTTGGCGTCATCCTGGATTCTTCACTCTCAATGAACAGACAAGTCAGCGCCGTATCCTCTTCCTGCTTTAACATTCTTCGCATGCTCAGAAAAACATTTCGCTGGATCCCCTCCGAAACAAGGAAAACAGTCACCCACGCTCTAGTCACGAGCCGACTGGACTACGGAAACACCCTCTACGCAGGTACCACCGCTAAACTCCAGAAGAAACTACAACGAATCCAAAACGCCTCAGCCAGACTCATATTAGACATCCCACGCAATGAACACATCTCTGGTCACCTTAAAGACCTCCACTGGCTACCCGTCAATAAGAGGATTACTTTCCGTCTGCTTACCCACGCACACAAATCACTCTACGACATCGGACCAGATTGCCTCAACTCTCGACTGTCCTTCTACACCCCCTCCCGCCAACTTCGCTCTTCCAGCCAAGCCTTCGCCACTGTACCTCGCATCAACAAGACCACCATGGGAGGCAGATCCTTCTCATACCTGGCTGCCAAAACATGGAACTCACTCCCCGCTTACCTTCGCCTCACCCAGAATCACCTAGCGTTCAGAAAGCAGCTTAAAACGTGGATATTTGACAAATAATCCTCCTCCCCTTCCTAAGCGCCTTGAAACCCTCTGGGTATGTAGTGCGCTATATAAATCTTATGACTTGACTTGACTTGACTTGACATATTCCTACTTCCACTCTGATACTATACACTGCCCAAAGATAAATTCACTGATAAAAACTGCCTATCTAACATTAATCCCAACAGTGCCCTATCTCTACTAATATATATTTTTTCAATCTAAATTTCAGGCAAAATGGAAGGCGAACAGAAAGTTGAATTTCAAATTGTCCTGCAAGAGAGCAGCCAAGAAATCATTGATGAAAATGATATTGAATTTTTCGATGAAACTTGGGACAATGAACTACTGCAATGTGTACAAGCAGTAGATAACCTCCTTGCAAATGAGGACATTTTACACCCTCAGAGACTACAATGTATATTCCATGATAATTATGAAATTTCTGACAATGAAATGCTAGAAAGTTTAATAAATTATGAAACACAATCACAATAAAAAAAAATGCTTAAAAAATAAAGAAAATAAAAAATAATCAACAAAACCAACAATCAATTAACATACAGCATTTGAAAAGTCTATCATTCATTTTTCATTCTAGTACGCTGCCCAGAACGCTTCCCGGTTCGCGGACCGGGCGCTAACCACGCAAAAAAACAAAAAAAGATTTTTTATTTTTTTTGCCCCGCGGGGCCCTTTTAAAGCCTCCACATTAAACCTAGGGGGTCAGGGAGGATCTACTATGCCCCCTTATGGTTATTTCCCCCTTGTTTTGGCCTCCTCTTGTCTCTCAATCCTACCGAGAGACAAGATGGCGGCCGCTCCGGACTGTTTGGAATGTTGACAGACGCCGGAGAGCCAATCAGCTTCGCTACGCGAAGTTCTGGTACGCGCCCCGGTCCGCGAACCGGGGAGCTGCCCGGTCCGCTGTTACAGATATATATCTTTTTTTAAACGTTAATTTCTCAAAATCCACTGGAGCACATATATTGAGACCTACAAAAGGCACATCGGGCTACCAGTCCCTACAATTTTGCCAAGTTTCGTGCAAATCCATTCAGCCGTTCGGGCTAAAAGTGAGGCCAACCGCCCTATGGAAAACTCAATGTTAAAAACTCGTTTTGGGACCCCCCTTTTTTCTAGGCCCCCCCTGGACGAACCCCCCCCAAATTTTCAGAGGCTGCTCAGAAACAAAATGTTCCATTTTCCAGAAAATTTCAGCCAATTCCGTCCACAAACGCCAAAGTTATTAGACATAGAATTTTCAAAAATCCCATAGGGAAAAAATCCTAACTATATATACCTACTGGCGACCGCCAGTAGGTAATATATATATATATATATATATATATATATATATATATATATATATATATATATATATATATATATATATATATTACCTACTGGCGATAGCCAGTAGGTATATACAGTTAGGATTGTTTTCCATAGGGAAATTGCAACATTCTATTGGGAATAACTTTGGCGCCGGTTGAGGAATCTTCCTGAAATTTTCCTTAACTTTGCCTCGCGGTGCTCCGGTCCTTCCTTGAAAGTTTGGGGGGGATTCGTCAAGCGGGAGCCGAGATAAAAGGGGGGTCCCAAAACGTGTTTTCCCCATGTTAATTTCCATAGGGCGGTTGGACTCACTTTTAGCCCGAACGGCTGAATGGTTTTCCACCAAACTTGGCAAAATTGTAGGGACTGGTAGCCCGATGTGCCTTTGCTATGTCTCAAGATATGTGCTCCAGTGGTTTTTACGAAAATTAACTTTGAAAAAATATATATTGGGCTACATTGGGCTATATATATGTTAGAGCCCAAATGTAGCCCAATGTAGCCCAATGTAGCCCAATGTAGCCCAAAGATGGCCACCAGAGACAAAAAAACAAATGTAGCCCAAATATCAGCCAGATGTAGCCCAACTATAGCCCAATGACAGAATGTCCCAGAGTGTTCTAAAGAACAACTAGAGCGATAACAGTCTTACTTATGACAAAAGTATGGCACACCTGAAGTCATCTTGATTGGAATAAAGTGTTAACACTTAAAACATTTAATTTGCAAAGGAACAAAATGAGGCGGTTCATTTTGCCATAGAAATTATGATTAGTGCTGAAGAAAGAAAAATGAGGGCACATTTTGAGTGACTTCTCAAATCCTCTTATATTTCATTAAAAAAATTCTGATATGCAGTCTCCCAAGATGGCCACCAGAGACAAAAGAGCCTGTGCTTAAAAACTCTGTTAGCAAAGCAGGCATTTGAGATTTAAAAAATAGTTAGGATTGTTTACCATAGGGAAATCGCAACATTCTATTGGGAATAACTTTGGCGCCGGTTGAGGAATCTTCCTGAAATTTTCCTTAACTTTGCCTCGCGGCGCTCCGGTCCTTCCCTGAAAGTTTGGGGGGGATTCGTCAAGCAGGGGGCAGAGATAAAAGGGGGGTCCCAAAACGTGTTTTCCCCATGTTAATTTCTATAGGGCGGTTGGATTCACTTTTAGCCCGAACGGTTGAATGGTTTTCCACCAAACTTGGCAAAATTGTAGGGACTGGTAGCCCGATGTGCCTTTGCTATGTCTCAAGATATGTGCTCCAGTGGTTTTTACGAAAATTAACTTTGAAAAAATATATATTGGGCTACATTGGGCTATATATATGTTAGAGCCCAAATGTAGCCCAATGTAGCCCAATGTAGCCCAAAGATGGCCACCAGAGACAAAAAAAAACAAATGTCGCCCAAATATCAGCCAGATGTAGCCCAACTATAGCCCAATGACAGAATGTCCCAGAGTGTTCTAAAGAACAACTAGAGCGCTAACAGTCTTACTTATGACAAAAGTATGGCACACCTGAAGTCATCTTGATTGGAATAAAGTGTTAACACTTAAAACATTTAATTTGCAAAGGAACAAAATGAGGGGGTTCATTTTGCCATAGAAAAATTATGATTAGTGCTGAAGAAAGAAAAATTAGGGCACATTTTGAGTGACTTCTCAAATCCTCTTATATTTCATTAAAAAAAAATTCTGTTATGCAGTCTCCCAAGATGGCCACCAGAGAAAAAAGAGCCTGTACTTAAAAACTCTGTTAGCAAAGCAGGCATTTGAGATTTAAAAAACGTTTTAATATATAAAAACGTTATCCGCTAATAGAATTAGCATTTAAAAAACCTTGCGAATTCAATGAAAAAAAACATACGTTTCAGGGCTTATATAGTTAGGAATTAGCATTTAAAAAACCTTGCGAATTCACTGAAAAAAACATAGGTTTCAGGCCTTATATAGTTAGGAATTAGCATTTATAAAACCTTTGAAATTCACTGAAAAAACCATAGGTTTCAGGCCTTATATAGTTAGGAATTAGCATTTAAAAAAACCTTGCAAATTCACTGAAAAAACCATAGGTTTCAGGCCTTATATAGTTAGGAATTAGCATTTAAAAAACCTTTGAAATTCACTGAAAAAACCATAGGTTTCAGGCCTTATATAGTTAGGAATTAGCATTTAAAAAACCTTGCAAATTCACTGATAAAACCATAGGTTTCAGGCCTTATATAGTTAGGAATTAGCATTTAAAAAACCTTTGAAAGTCACTGAAAAAACCATAGGTTTCAGGAGTTATATAGTTAGGAATTAGCTTTTAAAAAACCTTTGAAATTCACTCAAAAAACTATAAGTTTTAGTGGTGTTATAGTTAGCTGGACATTTTACTCATACAAAACCATTGAAATTGCTCCTATATAGTTAGTTGTACTAACTATATTTCGTGCACCCGCAATCCACTGCTGATGATGTCACATATTAGATCATTCATGACATGGTCGCTTACTCTCCCCTGAGGCAAAATAGCCGGGGGTTCTACTCACTATCCCTTGCTGAAAGCGCGCTGACACTGCGAAGAATTGCTTAGCACTGATTTGCACAGACTTTTTAAAAATTGTAAAATATTTTAATTGAGGCAATTTTAAGTTGTGTAATTATAGTTGGCTCGAGTGCAGGATTAATCTAGCACCGAGGCGTGTTTCACTCACCCCCCATCCCGGCGTGGCCGATTAGGGGCTGACGACGCGGGACAGGGGCGCCATCTTGGAGGGAGGAAGGGTTGGCGGTCCAGTGGCAGGACGCCTCCCGCCCTCCCGGATATTTAAGGAGCAGCATTCGTAAGGCTCGCTGTACTCGCTTACTCTCCCCTGAGGCAAAATAGCCGGGGGTTCTACTCACTATCCCTTGCTGAAAGCGCGCTGACACTGCGAAGAATTGCTTAGCACTGATTTGCACAGACTTTTTAAAAATTGTAAAATATTTTAATTGAGGCAATTTTAAGTTGTGTAATTATAGTTGGCTCGAGTGCAGGATTAATCTAGCACCGAGGCGTGTTTCACTCACCCCCCATCCCGGCGTGGCCGATTAGGGGCTGACGACGCGGGACAGGGGCGCCATCTTGGAGGGAGGAAGGGTTGGCGGTCCAGTGGCAGGACGCCTCCCGCCCTCCCGGATATTTAAGGAGCAGCATTCGTAAGGCTCGCTGTACTCGCTTACTCTCCCCTGAGGCAAAATAGCCGGGGGTTCTACTCACTATCCCTTGCTGAAAGCGCGCTGACACTGCGAAGAATTGCTTAGCACTGATTTGCACAGACTTTTTAAAAATTGTAAAATATTTTAATTGAGGCAATTTTAATTTGTGTAATTATAGTTGGCTCGAGTGCAGGATTAATCTAGCACCGAGGCGTGTTTCACTCACCCCCCATCCCGGCGTGGCCGATTAGGGGCTGACGACGCGGGACAGGGGCGCCATCTTGGAGGGAGGAAGGGTTGGCGGTCCAGTGGCAGGACGCCTCCCACCCTCCTCGGCAGGATATAAAATGATGGGGTCATTCCGTCCGCGCAGCGGGCGGGCGCAGCGGGCGCGCCGGCGGCGCGCCAAAGGCGGGCCCGTCTGCGCCCGTCCGCGCCAGTTACGGGCCTAGGGCCACCCCCCCTGGTCAAACAGCCCAGGTAAGCCTCATCTCATACCCGTGCTCAGCATTGACCGATCTACGCCCACAAATCTCGAAACACTGCATAAGGTACAGCCCTGAGTCCCTGCTATCTAAAACTGTACTACACTGTAAACATTGTCAAATGTCTACTCCTATATTAAATAAAAAAGCAGGTAGTGAAAGCGTGAAACAAACAAACCAAATCTTCACGCTGGCTCTGATTAACGTGCGTTCATTACCCAAGCACAGGCAAGAGGTAGCTGATGTACTCACCGATAGGAACATTGACATAATGTTCCTGACGGAGACATGGCTGGATAAAGCCTCTGACCCAGACCTCGTAATAGCCGTTCCACAGGGATACAAATGCTACAGACTAGATAGAATGGGCAAAAGAGGTGGTGGGGTTGCAATAGTTGCCCGTGACTTTTTTAAAATTCGCACTACAGTTATACCCTCAAAGGCATGTGAAGCACTTCAATTTGACATTTATTTCTCGCCCTCATACAATTTTAAAGGTATATTACTTTATAGAAGACCAGAAATCCGGGCAGATTTCCTGACAGAAATACTCACCATCTTAGAAAATTCAGGCACTGACAATTCGATAACTTTGCTAGGTGATTTCAATTTCCATTTGGAATGTGGCGAAGACAAGGATACCATATCATTGCTATCTGAAATGGAGATCTTCGGTTTATCTCAGCTGGTGAAAGAACCCACCCATAATGCAGGCCACACTTTAGATGGTATTTTTACCAACCTGGACAATATATCAGTATCTGAGGTCTTACCCATGGCCTGGTCAGATCATCATCTGGTTTTGGCAACCATTCAAATTAACAAAACCACAACCGCCTTCATACCTCCCTCACGACAAATGTTCAAGGTCTGGAAAGATATCAGTATCCCCTGCTTTAAGGAGGCGTTATTGAGCTCTACTCCTAAATGGGCAACTGATCCAGCTACTGTTATAGAACAATATCACACATGGGTAGGCCAGGCGGCAGACAAACTGGTACCTGAAAAAAGAATGTCCAGAAACAGAAGTTCCCCCTCAGCCCCTTGGTATACTGAAGAGCTTAGAAAACTGAAACAGCAATGCAGAAATAAAGAAAGAATCTGGAGGAAAAAAAATATGATATTGAGGATAAGATAGTGTACAAGGAAATCCTAACTCAATATAAACATCGAATTATAGAGACCAAAAAGAAGTTTTATACAGAGCAAATCGAAAATGCAAAAAACTCGAATAAAAAGCTTTTCGAAATAACTAAACATCTCACGGGATGTGCCCCAGATCTCAATCCTCCCTGCTCACAAGAGTTTTGCAACTCATTAGCAGCATTTTTCTTCACCAAAGTAAATGATATATTTTCAGCATTTAACCAAGGTGAAGATCAAGGGATTAGGAAAACAAATATCCCTTCTTCAAGTAATATCTTTTCCTGCTTTGCAGAGGTAACAAATGACAATATTCAGGACATTGTGAAAACAATTAAATCCGGATCAGCTTTGGATCCTTGCCCCTTAAACACTCTTCGGTCATTAATAGACGTTGTAATCCCTGCTATTACTCAAATGATCAATCTTATGTTTCGCACGGGAATCTTTCCTAACCAATTGAAAAAAACTTTACTCAAGCCACTTTTGAAGAAAGCAGGCTTGGATAAAGCAGAACTTAAAAATTATAGGCCTATAGCGAATCTACCTTTTATTGCCAAAGTAATTGAAAAGGCCATGAACATTCAACTTGCGGGATTCATCGAGCAACACCATCTGCTCGATGAAACACAGTTTGGCTTCCGCAAGTTTCATGGGACGGAAACAGCCCTCATTAAGGCAGCTGACGACATCCGACTAATCAGAGACCAAGGTGGAACCGCACTACTGGTGCTCTTGGATCTATCAGCTGCCTTCGACACGGTTGACCATAAGATCTTAGTCAACCGTGTCGAAATGATGGGCGTGCAAGGCCTAGCAAAAGACTTAATAACATCATTTCTGGCAGAGAGATCCCAGGCAGTCATACTGGGCCAATATGAATCCGCTGAACTATCATTACCATGTGGGGTACCTCAAGGTTCATCCCTTAGTCCGACACTATTTAATATCTATGTGTCGGACCTCGCTAACACCATCAAAGCGCACGGGATGAACCTTACCTCATATGCGGATGATACTCAGCTGATATTGGCTGTCAGAAATGATGGGGAAACTGTAGCGGAAAATTTCAAGACAGGTATGCTGGCCATTGGAAAATGGATGTCAGCAAACTGCTTGAAATTAAACTCCGACAAAACTGAGGTGGTCACCTTTGGCCACCTCAGTCCCAGTTGGTCCCCTACTTGGTGGCCATCATCCTTCGGAGCTGTACCTGAACCGGTTACGAAGGTGAGAAACTTGGGTGTCATCTTCGATGATAACCTAAATTTCATGGCCCATGCCAATCAAACGGCCTCCAATGCCTTCTACAAACTTCGATTGGTAAAGAAGATTATTCCTTTTCTCCCCACCAATGTGGGAAAGACACTGGTTAGCGCAATGGTCCTATCAGCACTGGACTACTGCAATGGCTTGTTTGGAAATGCCCAAGTTAAGACAATTAAGAAATTGCAAACAATCCAAAATGCAGCAGCCAGACTTCTCCTCAATATTCCCAAATTTAAACCTATATCCGAATCCTTGAGAAGTCTCCACTGGTTACCTGTTAGGAACCGAATTAAATTTAAGACGTTATGTATCGTCTATAAGGCACTTCACCATCAAGCGCCTCAATTCCTGTGCGACCACCTTGTCCCGTACATTCCCACTCGAATGTTACGATCTGCAGGACAGAATGACCTGGTAGTGCCACGGACTAGATTGGTCAATTGGGGAGACAGACGTTTCCTAGCTGCCGCCCCAAGATTGTGGAACACGCTTCCACAGACAATAAGATCAAGCCCAAATCTATTATCCTTCAGGAAGAAAGTAAAAACCTGGCTATTCAACCTCTGAAAACCTGTATAGATCATATAGGAGGGTAAAACAGTACAGCGCCGAGATGCCTGCGGGCAATTGTTCGCGCTTAATAAATGCCAAAAATAAATAAATGGTCAGTGACATCACTGATGACATCTCAAATGACATCACTGATGACATCACTGATGACATCATCCATGTGACAATCACATACACCTTTTCATACACTATTACAATTTTTCGTCACTCTTTGTAAAATACAGAGTATCATATTTAAATCCATTGTCACAGCAATACAAGTATCTAAAAATCCACTTAGTGATTCATAGATGTATACACACATCTAATCACTTACCTATTGATTCACTCATACATGCTGTCAATGAACAATAGAACACTATCAAAAATACTTATACATCTAGGCCCATGCTTGTATTGCTGTGAAGTGAAAATAAAGGTCTTAAAAAAAATACTTATACATCTATATCGACATTAAACAACAGCACGCATCCTATTCACATATGAAGTCATCCTACTCACTTATGCAAACAATGGATCATACTTACATATTTACTTAGCAAAACACTTATTTATTTATTTATTTATTTATTTTTAGCATTTAATATAGCGCGAACAAATGCCCGCAGGCGTCTCGGCGCTGTACTTTTGTAGACTCTCCTATATTTGGCTTCTGGCTCTTAAAGATTAAACAACCATGTTTTCAGCTGCTTTCTGAATGACAGGAGATTTGGACTAGATCTGATGGGTTGAGGAAGCGTGTTTTCCATAATTTCGGGGCAGCAACCAGGAAACCTCTATCTCCCCAGTTGACTAGTTTAGTCCGTGGTACTACCAGATCGTTCAGCTTAGCTGAACGGAGTGGCCGAGGAAGATAATATGGCGTAAGGTGATCGCTCAGGAATTGTGGAGCTTGTTGGTGCAGTGATTTATACACGATACACAAGGTCTTGAACTTAATTCTATTCCTTACTGGGAGCCAGTGAAAGTGTCTCAAGGTATCAGTTATAGGTTTAAATTTAGGGACACCCGAGAGAAGTCTGGCCGCTGCGTTCTGTACTGACTGCATTTTCTTGATGACCCTGATTTGGGCATTGGCAAACAAGCCATTGCAATAGTCTAATGCAGACAGGACAAGGGCGCTAACTAATGTCCTACCTACGGATTTGGGGAGAAATGGCAGGATCTTTTTTACCAGGCGTAGTTTGTAAAACGCCGTAGAGGCCGCCTGGTTGGCATGAGCCACAAAATTCAAGTTATCATCGAAGATGACGCCCAGGTTTCTCACCTTCGGAGTTGGTTTGGGCAAGGCTCCAAAGGATGAAGGCCACCATGCAGAGGAGAGGACCAACTGGGGCTAAGGTGACCAAAAGTTACCACCTCAGTTTTTTCGGAGTTCAGTTTTAAGCGGCTTGCTGACATCCACCGTCCGATAGCCAGCATTCCTGCTTTAAAACTCTCCGCTACTGTTTCCCCATCATTTCTGACGGTCAGAATCAACTGGGTGTCATCCGCATATGAGGTAAGGTTCATCCCATGCGCTTTGATGGTTTTAGCGAGGTCTGACACGTAGATATTAAATAGTGTCGGACTAAGGGATGAACCTTGAGGTACCCCACATGGCAAAGACAGCTCTGTTGACTCAAATTGTCCCAGGACAACTGCCTGAGATCTATCCGCCAGAAACGATGCCAGTAGATTCTTAGCTAGGCCTAGCACGCCCATCCTTTCAACGCGGTCGACCAAGATCTTGTGGTCGACCGTGTCGAAGGCGGCCGATAGGTCTAGAAGCACCAGTAGTGCTGAACCTACTTGATCTCGGATTAATCGGATGTCATCCGCCGCTTTAATGAGCGCCGTTTCTGTTCCATGAAACTTGCAGAATCCAAATTGGGTTTCATCGAGCAGACGGTGTTGCTCGATAAATTCCGCAAGTTGAATGTTCATGGCTTTTTCTGCTACTTTGGCTAGAAATGGGAGGTTAGCTATAGGCCTGTAGTTTTTTAACTCCGTTTTATCTAGGCCGGATTTTTTCAAGAGTGGCTTCAGTAAGGTTTTTTTTAATGGGGTGGGGAAAATTCCTGTGCGGAACATTAAGTTGCAGATTTGGGTTATAACTGGGACCAAGGTGTCCATTAATGGGCGGAGAGTTTTCAAGGGGCAAGGATCCAATGCTGAACCGGACTTAATGGAATTGATGATAGCCTGGGTTTGATTTTCTGAAATTTCCACAAACTGCGAGAAGGTATTGTCAGTATGTGGCGTGATTATATCATCAGTGTTTTGTTTATCAGAGGAGGTAAATGATGAGAAGATATCATTCACTTTAGTAAAAAAGAAGGATGCTAATGAGTCACAGAAACTTTGTGAAAATGGGGGGTTCAAGTCAGGAGCACCTCCTGCAAGTTGTTTGGTTATGTCATAGAGCTTTTTATTAGAGTTTTTTACGCTCTCAATTTGCTCCCTATAATACTTTTTTTTGGCTTCCATGATCAGGAGTTTGTACTGAGTTAAAAGCTTTGTATACTTATCTTTGCTTTCATCATCATAGTTTATCCTCCAATGCCTTTCTTTATTTCTACAAAGCTGTTTATGTGTTCTGAGTTCCTCTGTATACCAGGGTGCTGAAGGAGAGCTTCTGTTCTTGGACATTCGTTTGACTGGAACTAATTTATTAGTTGCATGGACCAGCCAGGCTTGGTATTGCTTTGTAGCTATTTCTGGATCAGTAGACAAGGTGGGTTTAGAGTTGTCAAGTGATACTTTGAGATTAGGAATGTTAATATCTTTCCATACCTTAAAAGGTTCCTGTCTAGGAGGGGGAGTTTTAAGAAAGGGTGCTTCGCTAAATTTTATAGTGCCTAGTATCAGGTGATGGTCAGTCCAAGTCATTGGGATGACGTCAGTGATTAGCAGATCATGTAGATTGGTGAATATACCATCTAAAGTATGACCTGCATCATGGGTAGGTCCCCTCACCAACTGTGATAGGCCACAAACCTCCATTTCTGACAGTAGGGTCATGGTGTCTTTATCTCCAATACAGTCTAGATGGAAATTGAAGTCTCCTAACAGTGTTATCGACTTCTCGGTTGCGAGGGATTCTAAAATAGTGGCAATTTCTGTGAGAAATCCCAACCGAGGCTCAGGTCGTCTGTATAATAGAATGCCTCTAAAATTATAAGAGGGAGACAGGTAAATATCAAACTGGAACGCCTCACATGTCGTGGTAGGTACTGTCGTGATGCGAATTTTAAAAGTGTCCCGGGCTATTATAGCTATTCCACCTCCTCTTTTGCCTGTTCTGTCCTGTCTATAGGCTTTAAATCCTTTTGGAACGGCTATCACAAGATCTGGATCCGATGTCTTATCCATCCAGGTCTCTGTCAGGAACATTATATCAATATTCCTGTCTAGAATTAGATCAGCAATTTCTTGCCTATGTCTAGCCAAGGAGCGAACATTAATAAGAGCAATTATGGGTTTTTGTGTTGTCTGATTTTGATTGTCGCTTCCCACCGGTTTGTTTAAGAGAGGGATGGCGGCCTGACAGTGCTTGCATTTTAAAGTAGTGGTGGAAGATATGGAGTCCAGGCTGTATCTGATACATCCTTCCTTTGATAGAGGGCGTAGATCAATTAGCGAAGAATGAGTATAGGGTGGGAGGCGGGTAGATTTGGCAGAGCCAGGGGGGGTGGCCCTAGGCCCGTGTCCGGCGCGGACGGGCGCAGACGGGCTTGCCAGTGATCATAACCGGTGATTTCAATATCACCTTGAACCCTCTACTGGACAAATCTCCTAATAGCAGACAGAAAGTTTCCTCTAAATCTATAAATTGCCTTTTAGGTTTAATGAATCAATACAGATACGTCGATATTTGGAGGCTTAGAGAGGGCCAGAGGCAGGGCTTCTCATTTAGAAATCTCAAGTATAGACACAGATCCAGAATAGATTTTATCCTAACTAGCAGAGCTTTGGTCGCTTCCATCATCTTAGTAGACTACATTCCATCGCATCTTTCGGATCATTCCGCAATGAAGCTCGAACTAGAGTGGGGAGGCATGCCTCCCACAAGATTATGGTCCTTTGATAGATCATTCCTTACATCAACAGATGATATAGAATTCCTTCAATCAGAAGCGCGTGAATTTTTCATTATTAACATGGACACAGCCCCGGCAAGTATTGTATGGGACGCCTTTAAGTGCACACTAAGAGGCATCGTGAAGAACAGAGCGGCTAATAGAAGAAGGCAGTATATGGATGAAGTATCTTCTATTGAGTATAGCATGTCTACCGTCCAGTCCGATATTGATACTGGTAGATTTATTGATAATCATGATCTGTCTCTTTAACTTGCAGAGATAGATGGACTAAAAGACTTTTAAAACTAGCCTTGCTAGGAAACAAGAGGTCTGGTATTCAGAGGAATTACGCAGTCTCAAACGCCTGGCTAGAAAGTCTGAAAAGACATGGAGAAAATCCTCCAGGGAGGAAGACAAAAACTATTACAGAATTAATCTTAACATCTATCATAAAGCCATACGATCAGCACGAAAAAATCATGTTACTGCTCAGCTAGAAGCAGCTGGCAATGATTCAAAAGTTTTATATCAGATTGTCAACACATTTCTGAAACCAACAGCTTGTGAAAGTGCTGACATGGCGTCACAACATCTCTGTGATAGTATCTCCTGTTTCTTCTCAGAAAAAAATTGATGACATCTATAACAAAATAAAGGCACTTGGTCCTGATATAATAAGCTTAGATAACCACACTTTGATACAGACAGCACCTATTAATATCTGCTCCTTTAATGATTTTCCCGAAATATCGTTGATAGAGGTTCAGAAACTGTTCTCTGATATCAAAAGTGGAAGCCCAGCAGACCTGCTTCCAGCCAGACTCATGGGTCCGCTTGGGAGTATATTAGGCCCTGAAGTTCAAAAACTGGTAAACCTATCACTTACATCTGGAGTTGTTCCATTGTGCTGGAAAAAAGCCCTAGTTAGACCCATTAGGAAGAATACATCTATTCCTTGGTCCAACATGTCTAACCTGAGGCCTATTTCCCTCTTACCATTTCTAGGGAAAATCATCGAAAAGCACACCAACAAGCACCTATTCACCTACCTAGAACAATCTGGTAGCCTCGATCCCTCGCAGTCAGGTTTTAGGCCTAAATTCAGTACTGAAACGGCCTTGCTGTCGATAACAGACGATCTAGGGCTGTACCAGGACAGGGGTTACTCTGTTGTCCTGGTGCTGCTGGATTTATCGGCAGCGTTCGATACGATTTCTCATACCATCCTGATCGAACGACTGTCTGTGAGTGGAATCGGCGGTAGGGCACTGGACTGGATCAAAAGCTTTCTCTCCAACCGCACCCAATCTGTCTCCATGGGTGAGTTCAAGTCGGAGGAAGTTAGCATTACCAAGGGGGTCCCGCAGGGTTCTTGTCTGAGCCCTACCTTATTTAACACCTATGTGGCTCCCTTGGCAAATGTTACTAGAGCTTTTGGATTCTGCCCGGTGTCCTACGCTGACGATACGCAGCTGCTCTTCCCTTTTAAACATCTTACCCCGGAAATTCTACAATCTTTTTCCGATGGGATGAAGGCAGTTGCAAGGTGGATGTCTTCCAACCTTCTTCAATGTAATGTTGGAAAGACAGAGGTGATGCTCTTTGGTGAAGCCAGGATCCAATGGTCCCCTGATTGGTGGCCTCCTGATTTGGGCCCAGCCCCTGAGCCTAAAACAATAGTCAAGAACTTGGGAGTTAGATTGGAGCCGGAGCTGACCATGAAGCAAAACGTTAATACTACTGTGGGATCTTGCTTCCATGTGATTGGTCTCCTCCGTAAAATCTTTCCTTTCCTCCCTGACTCCCATAGGAAAACCTTAGTTCAGGCTCTGGTTATCAGCCGGCTTCATTATTGTAACGGTCTCTTGGCAGGTGCAAGTGAGGAAGTTCTGGATCGTTTACAGGTGGTGCAGAATACAGCAGCCAGGCTGGTGCTAAATGCACCCCCCAGATCCTCCTCCAAACCGTTACTTTATAAACTTCACTGGTTACCAATACGCCAACGAGTGAAGTTTAAGACCTGCTGCATTATCCATAAAGGCCTCAATCAATTAGGACCAGAGTATTTGGCGAACAAATTTGTTCCTTATGTTCCCACCCGTGCTCTTAGATCCAGCGACCAGTTGTTATTGAGTGTCCCTAAGATAACTAAATCTAGGCTAGGTGGCAGGGCTCTGTCTGTTGTAGGTCCCAATCTGTGGAACTCACTCCCGCTCTCATTGAGGCAATGCAACGACCATCTTCAATTCAGAAAATATTTGAAAACTTTTCTGTTTGGTTTACTCTAACTAGTACTTCTGTAGGCTTATAGGAGCTGTACAGCACTTTTAATTCTCTGCTTCTCTTATCAGTTTCTGTACCGGTTGTCTGCAGCGCGAAGATACTCCCACGGGAGTTTATTCATAGCGCTATATAAACCTGTAAATAAATAAATAAATAAAGAGTAGCCTATCATCGATCCTTGAGAAGCGTGTCTTACAGAAATGGGAGGCAAGCAAACTCTCTCACTTCCAGTATGGGGAAGGGGCAGGAAGATTACTGGCCTGGAAAGTCAAATCAGATCGGGTTCGAAATAATATTGCCTCTGTCACATCAGAGAAGGGCACCTTTTCAAGCGATGCAGAAATTAGGGAAACATTTAAAACATTCTTTCAATCAATCTATCACGAAGATCTTAACGTCACACATAATGATATCACGAGCTGGTTAGAGGATGTCTCCCTTCCATCTTTGTCACTTGAACAGAGTCGATTTCTGGAAGAGGAAATAAGTATTGCTGAAGTAGAGAAGGCTATAAGGGGTGCAAAAGGGGGCAAGGCGGCAGGAACCGATGGCTTACCGAGCGAAATATAAAAAAACTTGATCTCAGAGGTGTCCCCAATTTTAGCGGCTTTATTCAATCAGATATTGAGGGATGGAGAAGTACCACCAGCCTCATGGGACAGTGCCTCTATAACCCTCATTTTGAAGCCAGGGAAACCTCCCTCGGATTGTGGCTCATATCGGCCTATTTCTATTCTAAATGCCGATTACAAAATTTTTGCCACAATATTGGCCAAACGGCTTAGCCAGGTTGTGTCTGACATAATACATTCCAACCAAAAAGGCTTCATAAGAGGGAGACAGCTATATGAGCTCACTTATGAACTAGTAGGATCCATAGATGTGGCCATAAAAGAAGTTCTTCCCCTATCTATTCTCACGTTGGATGCCACCAAGGCCTTCGACAGGGTGAACTGGCTTTACCTGTCGGAGGCCTTGAAAAAATGTAACGTTGGAAATAAATTCCGTAGAGCAATCGACTTGTTTATCGTAGTCCTTCAGCTTCAATCTTGATAAATGGGGGCCTTACGGCACCATTTAGGGTGACTAGAGGAACCCGACAGGGCTGTCCCCTGTCTCCCCTTCTTTTCGATTTATATATCGAACCCTTCGCGCAAACTTTAAGAGACAGTACACTTATCAAACCTTTTGTCTTCGGGGATTGGGAAAAAAAAGTGGCACTTTATGCTGATGACATAATGATTTTTACGACAAACATTAATGCAGCATATCCAAAGGTCATTGACCTAGCTCTCAACTTTGGAAAAATCTCAGGCTACGAAGTGAATGCCTCTAAGACAGAGTCAATGTCTTGGAATATCAACTTAATTGCAGACAATGAAACTTCAAGACCTCAACTACGATATCTGGGGATAAATATAGTTAAAGACATTGACTTGATAGCTTCTATAAATTTTGCCAAAACAGCAGCGCAATGCCGAAAACACATGAGAGATTGGTCACACCTCCCTCTTACTATCTTAGGTAAGGTTAACCTGGTAAAGATGTGTATTCTGCCAAAGATTTCATTTCTGTTTAATTCTATTCCACTCTTCTTTGATCCTAAGTTAATTTCAAAGCTACAGAGCACGATTTCTAATTTCATCTGGAATAACAAGAGCCCAAGAATCTCTTGGAAGAAAATAAGACGCCGCAGAGAGAAGGGAGGGCTGGTGGGACCAGATCTTCAGGCCTACGCATGGGTGTTTCAGCTCTCGCATTCACGCATGCTACTAAAAACACCAGCAGCAACAGGGGTAGGCCGTATGTTCTCTACTTTATTGTATTGTGAGGGAGTAGGACAGGTCGGTTTTCTGTTTAAATTCGGAGACCCCAAATTTAAAAAATAAATAAAATTGAAGGTTTTACAGGGGTTAGCATCCACGTGGTATAGAGTGAGGCACGCGATCAAATTGGGGTATTACTCAGAGAATGCTCCTATATGGGACTTACCCGCTCCCCCAGCTTGGACAGAAGATGCAATTACACATCCACTAAGAGAGGCCAAAATCAACACTTGGGGAGATCTGTTCATGGATGGATCTCTGCTTCCTTGGGACTACTTAACCAACAAAGTCGGGCCAAGCCTGTCGAGATTCAAATACATCCAAATTTCAAGCTGGTCTCAAACATATAATGCACAGCCAACCTGGGTCAGTAGCTTACCTATAGGTGGCAACAGTGAACTAGTGATGTGCCTGCTGGACAGCCCCCCTGTAAAGAAGGAAATATCACTCTGGTATAATAAGATCATAGAGGAAACAGATGGTAAATTTTGCCTTCCGACATCGTTATGGGCTGATTCAATGCCAGGTATAGACGTGGTGGAACTTTGGACAGCTTCTTGTGTAGTACTATGGGACCTGGTTAAACCCGCTTGGCTCCGTAGGAACCATCTTTTCACAATACACAGGGCATACTATTCCCCGCAGAGGCTGACAAAGTTTTCTTCAACAGGCCCGGTCTCGTGCCCAAGGTGCGGTCTAGCTGCTGCATCCGACATCCACATGTTTTACGAATGCCCAAAAATAACTTCATTCTGGGACTCCATTGGAAACAAACTATCCCTGTCACTGGGTTATCACATTTCCATTGACCTAGCCCTTGTTATCTTTGGCCTGAGAGGCAAAGCCCGGAATGCTGCTACTAATTTGTTATTTTATTCTATCCTGGCGGCGCGTAGGGAGATCTGCAGACATTGGAAAGATGTGCAGCCGCCTACCTTGCACGAATGGCGGTCATCGCTTCTCCAGATTTCCAAACTTGACTTGGCCAGGGGAGGGAATCCCAGCAGGAGAGCTTTTTGGACAAAGTTAGAGCAGCAGCATTGAGCCTGGGTTTTTTTTTTCCCCCAGGTCCTATGATTAATGCGGGCATTGCCCACCCTTGTATCTATGGCAAGAAGCCATAGTGCTTATGGGGCCTCGGTATCTCGGGCACTTTCTACCAACTAATAGCCCTAAGCAAGATCTTTCAAGGCTTATGTGAATGTGCTGCTGGGAACTGGCCTCCCTTCTCTCTTACGACATCCCTGCCAGCTAACGCTGAGACAGTACAGAAGCACAGCCTAATTTTCCTGCTCTGTGGCAATTTATAGTTTTGATAGATTGGAGCCATGCACGCAAATGAGGATAAAAAAAAAAAAACATTGAAATGCCCACGTTATAGTTAGTTGTACTCACTATAACTGGCGCACCCGCAATTCACTGCTAATGACGTCACATATTACATCACTCATGACATAGTCAGTGACATCTCAAATGACATCACTGATGACATCACTTTGTATGAGTAAATTGTCCAGCTAACTATAACTGATATGAAACCTATGTTTTTTCCATGAATTTGCTAGGTTTTTTAAATGCTAATTCCTAACTATAACGTGTGTGAAACCTATGGTTTTTTCAGTGAATTTGCAAGGTTTTTTAAATGCTAATTCCTAACTATAACGTGTGTGAAACCTATGTTTTTTTTTGTGAATTTGCAAGGTTTTTTAAATGCTAACCCCTAAATAAAATATGTGTGAAAATCTTTGTTTTTTATTATGAATATAAATACAACATCAAAACACTGAAACTAGTTTTTTTTTATTTCTCTTTGCGTGCGCGCACCGTGCGCGCACCCCTTCACCCAATTTCAGAAAACACAAAATAGCGGCTGAATTATATAAAATATGATTTAAAAAAAATTAATATATTCAGCTGTTTTCTTAAATAATAATTTATTAATAATAATATTAATAAAAATTGGTTTTTTTAGGCGTGCGCGCACCTCGCAATTTTTTCAAACAAAAAATTTTTTTTTTTTTTTTTACTCGTCAGGGTTCTTTAGGGACCCCCTCAAAAGCTCTAGGGGTCCAGGGAGTGACTTTTCCTCCTTTTCACGTTTTGAAATTTTTATGTAAATCGGGTAAAACGCCATTTTGAAATGAGGTGCGCACGTTGCTTCAAAATGGCGTTTTACCCGATTTACATAAAAGTTTCAAAATGTGAAAAGGAGGCCAGGTAGACACTCCCTGATCCCCTAGAGCTTCTCAGGGAGTCCGTAAAGAACCCCGACGGGCAAAAAACCCCTTTTTTTAAAAAAAAAATTGCGAGGTGCGCGACCGGGTGCGCGCACCTCGCAACTTCAAGTGAGGTGCGCGACCGGGTCTGCACACCTCGCAAATTCTCAAAAAAAAGAAAGGTTTTTTTGGGCCATCGGGGTTCTTTAGGGACCCCCTGAGAAGCTCTAGGGGGTCAGGGAGTGTCTACCTTGCCTCCTTTTCACGTTTTAAAACTTTTTATTTAAATCGGGTAAAACGCCATTTTGAAGCGACGAGCGCGCACGTCAAGTCATGTGACTCAAAAACAACACTTTTTATTGGTTAATACTAGTTTCTATTCTGGAATCTTCAAAAACCCCACCTACTTCCCTCACTATTTGCTTTATTCTCCTGGAAGAGGACCCTTTTTGGAGCTGGAAGCAGAAACAACAACAGGATGTCAGAAAGACAGGAAACAACATCTTCTTCTTCTGACTCCCACCTAGAATATCGCCAGCGAGCCAAGAAGGGGAAATCTTCTTTTATTTGGAAGTTTTTTTTACTTTTCCTGAGGGACTAAAAAAGATAAATGCCCCTAAAGTAACCTGTACCCTTTATGGTACTGTTCTTTCTAGGGGAAACCCTGTAAAAAAATACTCCTTTTCAACCCATACCATGATCAGCTCTGGCCCAGCAGATTCCACCAGCTGTGGCCAGCACATCTACAGCTCCACCTCCATCGCCAGCAACAGCAGAAATGGACCTTAGGCCATAGTTGGCGCATGTGCATATGCGGTGCAACAAATGTTCTGATCTTATTGGTTTTGGAGAACAGAGCCTGAATCTAATTGAACGCAGCATTCAGAATCATAAATGATTCTGAGAGGAGATCATTTTTCTTTTTCATTTATTTTGTTCTTGTTGAACAGTTTCCATGTTGCAGTTCCTGAATTTTCTTCAAAAAAACAAAAAAAATATAAAACTTTTAAAAAAAGGAAAAAAAATATAAAACAACAAAAGAAAAAAAAAGTTCTTTTCAGAACTCATTCAATTCTCTAAAAAGAGTTGTATTCCTAATACACTGTGTCATTCATTTTTTTAATGAAAGCGTAGTGCATAAATGAATGATTAAAATGACTAAGTGAAGGGACGAAGGGACTGAGGGAAAGAGTAAGAAAAGGGGAGTATGGTGAGTGACAAAAGAGGAGTCGAAGAGTAGGGGAGTGAGTTAAGGGGAGTGAAAAACGAAGGGAAGGGCAGTAAAGAAAGGAGAATGAGGAAGGGGGAGTGACAGAAGTGGAGCAGGGGCAGAGACAGAGAAGGGGAGGAAGAGACTGAGGGAATGAGTGAGGAAAGGCGAGTATGGTGAGTGAAGAAAGGGGAGTCAAAGAGTGACTGAAAGAAGGAGACTAAAGGTAGGGGAGTGAGGTAAGTGAGCAGTAAGGGAAGGGCAGTAAGGAAAGGAGAATGAGGGAGGAGGAGTGAGAGAACTGGAGCTGGGGCAGAGACAGGGAAGAGGAGGAATGGACTGATGGAATGAGTGAGGGAAGGGGAGTATGGTGAGTGAGGAAAGAGGAGTTAAAGAGTGTCTGAAAGAAGGTGTCCAACAATCGTTTTGTGAAAGTACGGTGCACATTATATAAAATATGATTTAAAAAAAATCTAATATATTCAGGTGTTTTCTTAAATGTATTATTAATAATAATAATAAAAATTGGGTTTTTTAGGCGTGTGCGCCCACCTCGCAATTTTTTTTTTTAATGGTTTTTTTGCCCGTTGGGGTTCTTTAGGGACCCCCTGAGAAGCTCTAGGGGGTCAGGGAGTGTCTACCTTGCCTCCTTTTCACGTTTTGAAACTTTTAAGTAAATCGGGTAAAACGCCATTTTGAAATGAGGTGCGCACGTCGCTTCAAAATGGCGTTTTACCCGATTTACTTAAAAGTTTCAAAATGTGAAAAGGAGGCAAGGTAGACACTCCCTGACCCCCTAGAGCTTCTCAGGGGGTCCCTAAAGAACCCCGACGGGCAAGAAACCCCTTTTTTTGTTTTGAAAAAATTGCGAGGTGCGCGACCGGGTGCATGCACCTCGCAACTTGAAGTGAGGTGCGCGACCGGGTGCGCGCACCTCGCAATTTTTTTTTAAATAAGGTTTGTTTTTACCGTAGTGGTTCTTCTGGGACCCCCTGAGAAGGTCTAGGGGGTCAGGGTGTGTCTATCTTGCCTCCTTTTCATGTTTTTAAACCTTTATGTAAATCGGGTAAAACGCAATTTGCAGCGACGTGCGCGCCCCTGTGCGCGCACCCGAGCGCGCACGTCAAGTCATGTGACTCAAAAACAACACTTTTCATTGGTTAAAAGTAGTTTCTGTTCTAGAATCTTCAATAACCCCACCCACTTCCCTCACTATCTGTTTCAGTCTCATGGGAGAAGGAGCCTTTGCAACTGTCCTGAGAATTTTCTGAAATTGCTGCAAGACAGGATTCACCTTCTGGTTCTGGGGAAGAATATCGGCTACCTCAAAGAAAAGGGAAGGAATCTTTCATTTGGAAATTTTTTACTTTTCCTGAAGGGCTAAAAAAAAGTGAATGCCCCGAAAGTCACATGCACTATATGTGGCACTGTTCTCTCAAGGGGAAACCCTTTAAAAAAAGTACTCCTTTTCAATACATACAATGATAAGGCATGTTAGACAAGTGCACCCTGTGCAATTTGCACAGGCATCAACAAGAGCCCTGGCCACACAAATGCCACCAGCTGTGGCCAGCACATCATCTGCAGGACCACCTGCATCTCCATCCACTGCAGAGATGGACTTAAGACCATTCTTGACAAAAGTCCACATGAGATGCAACAAATGCTTTGAAATTATTGTGTATGCGGAGCAGAGCCTCACTCTGATTGAGCGGAGAATTAATGAACACCAATGCTCCCAGAGAAGATGATTTTTTTTTTATTTTGGATTTATTTGTTCCTGTTGAACAGTTTTGCAGTTGAAGATTCCTGTTCCCGTTTGAAAAAAGAAAAATTTATATATAAAACTTTCAAAAAAGAAAAAAAATATAAAACAACAAAACAAACAAAAGTTATTTTCAGAACTAACTCACTTCTCCAAAAAGAGCTGTATTTCTAACACAATGTGTCATTATTTGTTTGAATGAATGTGTAGTGAATAAATGAATGACTGAAATGACTGAGTGTAGGGGAGGAAGAGACTGAGGGAATGAGTGAAGAATGGAGAGTATGGTGAGTAAGGAAAGGTGAGTCAAAGAGTGGCTAAAAAGAAAGGGACTAAGGGTAGGGGAGTGAGATAAGGGGAGTTAAAAAGTAAGGGAAGGGTACTAAGAAAAAGAGAGTAAGGGAGGGGGAGTGAAAGAAGGAGAACGGGGGTGGAGACAGGGAAGGAGTGTAAGGGATGGATAGAGGGAAATAGAGTAGGGTAAGGGGAGTGAAGCTAAGAGGAGTGGAGTGATGGTGAGGGAAAGGGTATGAGGATGATAAAAGGGAGGTAAGTGAAAGTGAGAAGTGGGGAGTGAGGGAGACAGAAATTGAATGAGGGAATGGAGGGACTTTGGAAAGCGTAGTGAGGGAATGTGACTGAGGATTTAAATGAGTGAAGGAGAGTGAGGGAGAGTGAGGAAATGAGAGCAGAAAAGACAACAGGGGTGACATAGAGACAGAAGGAAAGGTAGTAGGGGAAGGGGAGTGACGGTGGATAAAGGGCAGTGACAGTTACAGAAAGGGTATGAGGGTGAGGGAAGGAGAATGAGGGAGAAAGAGAAGGAGAGCAAGTGAGTGAGAGGGAGTGAGGCGGTTAGACTGAGTGACGCAGACAAGGGGGGGAGAGTTAAATGGAGTGAAGGCGAGTGGGGGACTAAAGGAATGGGAGTTAGCAAAAGTGAATGAGGAAAATGAAGTAAGGGAAGAGGAATAACAGATGGAGTGAGGGAAAGAGAGTAAGGGAGAGTAAGAGAATAGAAGCAGGTAAAAGAGAATGAGAGTGTTGCACAGAGATGAGAGTATTAAGCAAGGAGAAAATTAGTGAGAGTTAGTGAAGGGCAGTGACAGGGAGAGAAAAAGAAACATATTAAGAGAGAGGAAACAGTAGTAAGAGAGAAGGATTTATGGAATGAGAGAGAAAAGAAAAGGAAGACTGGTGGAGAGAGAGGCAGACAGTAACAGAGACAAACAAAGAGAGAGTGAAGAAGTGTGAAGGAGTATATCACTTATACTGAGTGAGACAGAGGAAGAGACTTAGAGACGGATGAAGGAAAGGAGAATGAGGGAGACAATAAAGGAAGGGGAGTGTGGAAAACGAAGAGAAAGAGTGAGAGAAGTGGAGTGACTGAAGGTCAGTGAGGGATGATGTAATAGAAAGAGAGTAAGGTTGGAGTGAGAACAGATTGAGCAATACAGCAACACAAGGTAGTGATTGAAGAAGATAGGAAAGAGAAGTGAGAGACAGGCAGTGGAAAGAGGGAGTTAGACAAGGTCAGTTATGGTGAAGGAAGAGTACCTTTGGAGAGAAAAGGAGTGTAGAGGTGAATGAAGGGCACTAATCACAACGAGGAAAGGTAAGTAACATGAATAAAGGAAGGTTAGTAAGAGAGAGATTAAAGAATGGGAAAGACACAAAAAAGTAAGTGAGTGACGAAAAAGTAATTTTTGTTTGTCAAACTTACCTTAAAAATAATGACAACTTTATAGTATATTTTTTTTAAAAATATACTATCTGTGGAAGAAAAGAAAACATTTAGTTATATTATATATTTCGTAATCGAAAAACAAGTAGAAGTTAAGGAAACAGAAACGGAAAGTGAGGAAGGGTGAGGGAGAGAGAAAAAGAGAGAGAAAGGGAGAGAGAAAGAGAGGGAGAGCAAGTAACTTACAGGAAATTAAGTGATTAGACTGAGTGAGACAAAGGGAGAGAGAGAGAGAGAAATGAAGTGAAAGAAGTGAGAGACTAAACTAAAGGGAATTAGCAAAAGTAAATGAGGAAAGAAGAGTAAGGGAAAGGGACTGACAGATGAAGTGAGGGAAAGAAAGTGAAAGAAGTGCGGAGACTGAAAGAGAGTGAGGGATGATGAGTAACGGGAGAGTGAGAAGAGACAGCAAGACAAGGGTAGTGATGGAGAAAGATAGGAAAGAGAAGTGAGGGACAGAGAGGGGAAAGAGGGAGTTAGATAAGGTACTTCAGGGTGAAGGAAGAGTACTGATGGTGAGAGAAGGAATGTACAGGTGAATATAGAGGAGTAAAGAGAATGATGGAAGAGGACTAACATAAACAAAAGGAAGTTAAGTAAGAGAGAAAGTGAAGAAAGGAAATAAGAGAAAAAGAAATAATAGAGTGATGAAAAGATATTTTTTTGTCATACTTACCTTATAAATAATGACAAATTATATTGTATCTGTGGAAGACAAGAAAAAATGGAGTTATAATATATATTTCACAATACAAAAGAAAGTAGGAGTGAAGGAAACAGAAAGTGAAAGAAAGGAAGGGTGAGGGAGAGATAGAGAGGGAGATAATGTGTAGTGTATAAATGAATGACTAAAATGACTGAGTGAAGGAGAGGAAGGGACTGAGGGAATGAGTGTGGAAAGGAGAGTATGGTGAGTGAGGAAAGGAGAGTATGATGAGTGAGGAAAGGTGAGACAAACAGTGACTAAAAGAAAGGGACTAAGGGTAGGGGAGTGAGTTAAGAGGAGTGAAAAAGTAAGGGAGGGGCACTAAGGGAAAGAGAGTGAGGGAGGGTGAGTGAGTGAGAGAAGGGGAGCAGGGCAGAGACAGGGAGGAGTGTAAGGGACGGAGAGAGGGAAATAGAGTAGGGTAAGGGGGTGAAGGTTAAGAGAAGTGGAGTGATGGCGAGGGAAGGGGTATGAGGATGATAAAAGGGAGGTAAGAGAAAATGAGAAGTGGGGAGTGAGTGAGAGAAAAATTGAGTTATAGTGACTAAAATTGTGGAAGAGATTTAGAGATGGATGAAGCAAAAGATAGTGAGAAAGAAAATTAAGGAAGGGTAATGAACAAAATGGAGTGAAGGAATGAAAGAAGTGGAGTGACTGAAGGTCACTGAGGGATGATGTAATAGAAAGAAAGTTAGGGGGGAGTAAGAAGACATTGAGCGATACAGCAACACAAGGAAGTGATTAATGAAAAAGGAAACATAAGTAAGAAACAGACAATGGTGAAGGAAGAGTACTTTTGGAGAGTAGAGGTGAATGAAGGGCAGTAATGAAAACAAGAAAAGGTGAGTAAGATCAGTAAAAGAAGGTTAGGAAAAGTGATATTAAAGAATGTGAAAGACTGAAAGAAAAGTAAGAGACTGATGAAAAAATATTTTTTATTTGTGAAACTTACCTTATAAATAATGGCAACTTTATAATATATTTTCTTTAAAAAATATACTATCTATGGAAGAAAAGAAAAAATTGAGTTATAATATGTATTTCATAATACAAAAGAAAGCATGAGTGAAAAAAATAGAAAGGAAAAGAGAGGAAGGATGACAGAGAGAGATACAAAGAGAGTAAGTGAAAGACAAAGAGAGGTAGAGTATGTGACTCAAAGGAAATGAAGTGGTTAGACTTAATGAGAAAAAGAAAGAGAGGAAGAGAGAAATGGAGTGAAAAAGTGAGAGACTCAAGGTATGCAAATTAGCAAAAAGACAATGAAGAAAGGGGAATAAGGGAAAGGGATTGACAGATGGAGTGAGCGAAAGAAAATAAGTGAAACTTAGGAAATAGGAGCAGGAGAAAGGGAATGACAATGATGAACAGAGAAGAAAATATGAAATGGGAGAATATGACTTAGATTGAGTGAAAGGCAGTGACAGTGACAGAAGTGATAGAAGGGTGTGGAAAGAGAGAAAGATAAGTAAGAGATTCTTAAAAAAGTTTTTTTTGTTTGTCGTACTTACCTTATAAATATAATATCTGTGGAAGAGAAGAAACTATTCAGTTATAATGTATATTTCGCAATACAAAATACAAAATAATTTGTACAATATTTTAATTATTTTATTTTGCTGTTTTCAGAATGTATTGAATTTCACTTAAAACAGTGAGTGCAATACTACTCATCATATGACAGCGAGCAAAAAAAACACAATCAAAAAGATTGTGTTAAAAAAATATACAACATTTGAATACATAATGTAAATATTCGAAAAAAACATATTTTAAATGTTTTTCTCTAATTCGCAATTTCTTGTTTAAGTATGCTACATCTCCAACAATCACAAAGTAATAAAACAATATAATTTATTTTTTTATACCCTCTAAATAAAATTCCATACAAGCATGTTCTAACAACATTTTCCCAAAGTAGTCATTGTGTTCTGAGATACTTCTCCTCACGGCCAAATAGTATGTGTAAAGTCCTTAGTTTGCAAATTACTTAATTGTACTCTTAACCTTTCTTTTCCCGACCTTTAGAATCAAAAGTTCCAACGTGTTCTCTACCATCTAACATTAGTAAAACCTCTACCTGATGCTATCACTATCTCAAATACAAGTTTTTTTTAATAATTTGGTCACCCTCACTTACAAACTAATTATGAACAACAGAGTATTCTTTTTTTAACAGCAGTAATCTTCCTAGGCCAATTAATTTTCCTAAAATTTGGGTTGCAAAAACACTGGGTAACAATTTGGTAAGTCAAAAGGCAAACATTTTTTAAAAGTCAATTGAGTATCATTACAGTGTGTCCAGCCCTTTGGAGATTTTAAATAAGCTGTGTAATGTCCTGATGTTGTAGAAGGACCATCAAGGAAGATAATTGCTACAGTTACAAAAGTTCTTCCAGAAATTGATAGTTGAGAAGCCACAACATTTTTAATTGAAGTTGTCAATTTTGTTCCATCAGGTCTGCATCGTTGGAGCATTAAAATTACATACTGTCCATATCTTCAGGTAAATAATGTTGATAACATTACTGAGTTACATTGAGAACAGACCATGTTTTGATTTGCTTCTCTAACTAGATTATTGAAAGACACTGCTTTACAGTCTGGTAACGTTAAATATATAAATCTTTCAGTGTGTATGTCAGTACTACTTGAAAACAAACAATTGTCGCACTCATGTTGCCATTTATAAGAAAGGCCAAAAAGTCTATCAATATCTACACCTTCATCTTGTAAAACAGCAAGCATATACATTAGAAATTCCTGACAATCTTGCTGAATATTCTGAGAAAATTGATTTAGTCCAGCTCATATGTCTAAATCATTTCGAATATCAGAAACATTTTCTATTTTAGTGTTATCACTGCTACATTTCTCAAACACAGAATTCAATAAACAACAAAATGTTTGCTCCCGATTTTCAACAATCCGTTGCAGTAAAGTTTCAAGAAAAAAACAACATTAACCACTACATTTGCATAGCAGTTGACACCAGAACTGTTTTCAAACTGAAATCCAACAACCTCTTCAGTAGTATCCTTTTTCTTTTTGCTTCCAATCACAGGTTCATCTAATTTTTTTCTTTTCTCTACCACTTCACTACATTTTTTCTCATATCTTCTTTTTCGTCCTACCACACGCTTTTCAATTAAAGGATATTGAGGTAAACTTGGAGCATATTCTCTTCTTAACCTGTTATACTCCTTCACACAATTTAGATCTGCACTAATCTTTGTCTCATCAAAATCAATCAGATACAATCCAGATAAAGTTCTAACTCGAGATAAAGCAACATAGGCCATACCCTCTTTGAACACAGTACTTCCAATATTTACCAAAGCACTATCTACACTTAAACCTTGAGATTTATGAATAGCCACCGCATATGCCAAACAAACAGGAAACTGTTTTCGTCGGACATATAAATCTTTCACAAGCAAAAATTGATTTGAGCAACGACTGACTTATTGTACCTCTTCAATTCCATGAAATTTGATTTTTAAAAATTCAATCTCATCTCTATTTGGGTAATTCACAAAACCAACAACATTACCCATTGCTCCATTCACCAAACCTCTTTCCACATGTAAATTTCTTTGTAAAATATTACAACAATTTAAACATATATACAGATTCTTCTCTAAATCAGCAGTTTTAGATATTGATTTCTCTAAAGAATCCAATTTTAACTTCAACCTTTCTGACAAAATAATAGTACTTCCTTCATGCTCTATTCTATCTTTAGCTTCCAGTTTCTTAATTTCTTGATTTTCTAACTTTAACATTTTTTCATTGAAGATTGAACATTCTTGTAGAGTTGGCATCAAGCATATAACTGACTTATCTTCTGCCACTTTACTATATATATTCTCTGCCACATCATTTTCATTTGGAAACAGGTCGGGGCAAGATGGTCGCGGACTGTCCACAGGAGTAGGACGCTACAGATACTCTCTCCCAGCAGGCTTTGAAATGGAGGAAGTTTCGTACAGACATGCAGCGGTTTGAAAGATTTAGAAGCCTCGTTAAAAACATCCTGATACTCATCCATCGAAGTGTTCATCAGAAGACCTCTCTGCATAGCTGGTGTCGGGTGACACTTACTTATACAAAAGCTGCTGAGCAGGTCACTTTTGAGTCTGAGTGTTCGGAGATGCCGGCGCGCGGGACCAAGGTGAAGGATGCGGCTAAAACCAAAGATGTATCAAGAGCGGGCACCGACTCGACCGACTCGATGAAGCAAGCCAAAGCACATAGTTATGCCATCACTAGAAGACAAGTGACTGCCAAAACCATGAGCAATGCGGCAGACTCCGCGTCAAAAATGAAGGCAAAAGCATTAAGGGACAAAGATTCCGAACAGAAGGCCGAGCTAAGAGCGGAACAACGGGCTGAGTTAAAAGCTGAAAGGAGAGCTGCTATGGCGGCCAAGAAGAACGCCAACACGGACTCAAGGGTAATCCCAGCAGACACATGTAGTAAAACACCTAAAGGGTCCATACTTAGACAACCTACCGTCCTGGAGGCTTTTTCCGGTGGATACGTGCGGTCTGATCTGATCTCAGAGGGTGACCCAGGGCAGACGAAGCAACATGCTCCACAGGCAGGCTCGGAGGCTGAGGGCGGAGCAGCGTCAACACTTGAGTTGGATTCGGGAGAGGCTGCGACGCACGTACAGGGAACGCCGGGCGGGTCAGCCCTGGATGCGCCGCGGTCAGAGTTGCCGATGCTGGAACAATCGGCATCAGAGATGCAGAGGCTGATGGAGCGGAGAGCCGGTGAACCGGCGCTGGACGATTGCGGAGAGGTGGAGGCGCGCAGTGAGGTAAGCCGCGCACTGAGTCTAGTGGACGGCTGCAATGCCGAGATAGCTATGGCTGACAATATAGATGAAGCGGATATTCTACTATTAAATGCGGTCACTGAGGGGCAAATGGAGCAAGTAGCACAAGGCTCTGACCCATTGGGTAATGATGACGGTACTAATAGTGCAGCGGGCCAGGAGCTAAGCACTAACACAGCACTGGGTATTGGGACAGACATATTCGAGCAAAGGGCCATGCCAGATACGATAGGGAAAATGGTTGCGACGGCGGATCGGATAGACACTATCAACATTAACGGCAATAGCAACCCTAATCTAAATTTGGGGCACTGTAATACAAAGGAAGATGTACCTGTTCAATGCCCACAGACTGAGATAGATCTAGGGTCAACGGTACCTGGGTCTCCAAATGAAGAATGCTTCTACTCAGTGAATGACGTGACTGGGTCCTCTGCTGGTGGCGATGAATCAGAGGAGAATAAAGTAGAAAGTCCTGCCACAAGTACAGACCCAGAGTCCATATCATCAGAGGATACAGAGGTCTCAGAGGAGACCATTCAAAGGGCATCTTCTAATCAAAGAAAGAATTCTCGGAGGAGTCGCCAAAGACATAGTAAGAAAAAACCCGTTAGCCCTGCACAAGATGTGATGGCCAAAAAATTTGTATGGGACTATTCAGCAACATCTAGTCTATACCAAGAGGAAACAGGGTCTGGAGAGCAACAGAGAAGACCTGAAGGTGTACATCAGCAACCTCCTATGATGGACTTACTCTACGCCACCTTGAAACAAATGCAGGGAGAGGCAAGATCAGAGAGCAAAAGAGCCAAACAAGCAAACAAAATGATCCAAGGCTCACTAAGCAAAATGAATACATTATATGCAGAAATGGCGGGAAGAGTGAATGAAGTAGAGGAAAGAACAGGAAAGTTGGAAGACGAGGTAACTCGCTGGCAGGAATTTAGGGAGGCCCAAGAAAGAGCCACAGAAGATATTCAATGGAAGCTCGAAGATTTCGAGAATAGACAGAGACGTAATAACATCCGCCTACTGGGCATTCCGGAGGGGCCAGAGGAGCAAGATGCCAGGTCTTTTGTAATCACACTTCTAAAAGGTGCCTTCCCGGAAATTGAGAGCTGGAATTGGGATAATGAGGTGCAGCGAGCACATAGGTCTCCCTTGACACAAAAATTAATGGTTGGTGCTGCACAGAAAGACAAGCCAAGAGCTATCCTGGTGTTCATAGGAAATTTTCTGGCCAGGCAGGAAATTATGGACAGAGCTAAACCGCAGGATCGTCGTACATATAAAGGGATAACCTTCTTTGCGCGCCCAGACTTCTGCCACGTTACCGTGGAGAGGAGATGGAGAATGAGACAGTTGATAGACCCACTCAAAAACATAGGTTGTGAAGCATACCTGCTATTCCCAGCAAGGCTTAAAATAATCCGGAATGGTCATACAAGGATGTTTTTTTCTGAAGTTAAGGCACAGGCTTATCTGAACGAAATGAAAGAAAAAAGGAATCAGGGAAACACCCTTGCAGTCGTTCAAAAGCCATGATAAAGACAAAGACTATGGATGTTAAACTAGGAGTGTACTATGTATAGACTAAAACACTAAAAATATTTGGGGGAGGGGGGTTCCACCCTTCTATACATGGACCAATGGCTTTTCGGTAAAGGTGCATATGTAATTGTTTAGAACACAGTAATTCTGATATAGATGGGAGAGAGATGGTAGCGACGCTCTAGGGGCAAGGAAGCAGCTACACATAGGTCAGGATTGACCTATTTGCCTGTAAAGGGGGAAGGGCGGGGAAGGGGTGGGGAGCAGGGGAAAAGGGGAGCACAGGACAACATGTAATGCTAAGAAGACAACAACACAGAAAGATAGTACAGAAAAATTGGCTTTTAAAGGATAATCACGAAGAATATGCAAAGTTGCGATGGGATAAGGGATACACATGGGAGATGGGTTGTGCACTGCAGAAAGAAAAAAATTTGGTCTGGATATCAAGATTTTAACAATTAATGTTTGTGGGCTAAATGGCCGATTAAAAAGACAGAGGGTGGCATTCTTATTGAAAAAAACACAAGCTGACTTTATATGTCTCCAAGAGACTCACATAGAAGGGAATAAACCGTTCCTGTTAGAACAACTAGGGTTGCGAATATTGGCATATTCAAGACAGGGAGCCAAAACAAGAGGGGTCGCTATTTTAACTAAACTGCATAATATCAGTACAAGGAAAAGGCTGGAGGATCAATGGGGAAGATGGGTCCTAATAGAATGTTTAATTGGTGAAGAATGGACCACGTTGGGATCGATCTATGGTTCAACGGAGGATGATCCAGAATTGTTTGATTTTCTGGACTTAGAATTAGCCACCTGGGCACCAAAGATTATTCTAGCTGGGGACTTAAATATAGATGGTGCTACAAGCTCAGGCACGGAGCCTTTGAGGCAATATCAAGGAAGAAAAAAAGAGTCTGCAGAGCTATTCTGAATATGGCTGATCAATGCTTTGGGGGACGTATGGGGGTTACTAAGAACAGGAAAAGCTGGCTTTACTTATTATTTAGCACCACATAAAAAATGTGTCCGATTAGATTACTTTTTTACCACAAGATCAATGAGAGCTAATTTAAAGGTTGAGAGACTACCACGTATTCTGTCAGATCACAACCCAATCATTTTAACAATTATGTCTGGTGGTCTTAAGAGACAGGTGAGATCATGGACATTTGAAAGGGAGCTTTTGGTAGATCAGGAATATCTTGTTCATATGCACTCATGGATAAAGGATTATTGGGACATTATTAGGGGGAGTACTTCAGTAGGGAATGAGTGGGACGCCTTCAAGGCGGGGGTACGGGGGGAGACCCTCAGTTTTAGCATCTCGAAACAAAAAAAAGAGAAGGTTAGGACGGATCAGTTAAGTAACGGCCTACTGGAAGCTGAGTATAAGTTAGAGCAAGCTACGCTGGATGGGAGAGACGTGGAACAACGACTTCTGGAAGTGTTGATCGCCAAAGCTGAGGCAGAGAAAAGCATAGCAGAAAAGGCGGCTAAAATATTTACTAAACATAGAGAGCAGTGCAATGAATATAGCGAGAAAGTAGGACGTACATTAGCAGAAAGAACTAGACAGAGGGCGGCTAAAAGGGCGATTAAAGAAATAAAGGACTGTAAGGGCAATTTGATCTCAGACACTGGAGGAGTTATGGAAGCAAATTGTACATGGAAGACCACGAAAGAGACTGTTTAGATATTCAGAGATATCTGCAGGGTATGCCCAGCAGAGTATTACAGGAGGAAGACAGTTTGGTCATGGATGCTCCCCTGGGGGCTGAGGAAATTATGGAGGCAATGTTGAGTTTACCCTCAGGCAAGGCAGCGGGTCCAGATCTAATACCAGGCGAATTTGATAAGGTTTTCTTTCCATCCATCAAGGGGGATCTAATAAGAACGATTAGGGAAGCACAGTTAGGAGTATCCATCCCAGTCAGTTGGGGAGGGGCTGACATCGTATTAATTTTATAGAAAGGAAAACCCCCTATAGAGCCAGGATCATACCGCCCAATAGCGCTTATTAACGCAGATTCAAAAATCTTTTCCAAAGCACTAGCTGTAAGATTATCAAAGGTAATAGAGAGTTTGGTCAACAAAAATGAACATGGGTTCATACCACAAAGGGGCACCACGCAACATATTAGGAAGATGATTACATTATTCGATCTACAAGGGGTAACGGGGAATCCTATGGCAGCCTTGCTGCTAGACACCGAAAAGGCATTTGATCGAGTGGCCTGGGAATTTCTTTGGGCAGTACTTAAAAGAAGTGGGGTTGGGGCAGGATTTATGACAGCAATCCAGTCGCTCTATAAGGTTCCGACTGCATGTGTTAGGACCAATGCTGGACGCACGGTGCCCTTTACAATCACCAAGGGAACCCGGCAAGGGTGCCCGTGCTCCCCCCTTCTTTTTGCACTGTAAATAGATCCTTTGATATCCAAACTTGGGCAAAATAATCTAATTAAATCCTTAGATACAAAAATGGGCCCTATCAAAGTTTTGGCGTACGCGGATGACATCGCGGCCATCACACCTTCACCCACTGAAGCCATTAAAGCAATAGAACAGGAGGCAGCACAGTTTGGTCAAGTGGCAGGATATGCATTGAATAAGGCAATGACGCCGATTATAAAGAATGAGTATGCAGTTTGCACAGACGCACGGGTGAGCACTGAGGGGATGTACTTAGGGGTGGTCATTACTTCAGATTTAGACAGTCTGGTAGAAACTAACATAAGCCCTATAATAAATGAAGCAAAGAAAGATTTGGATAGGATACATAACCTACACATGTCAATAGTAGGCAGGGTAAATTACATAAAAATGAACTTACTTCCAAAGTTTTTATATTTATTTAGAACGATCCCTCTGTTCTTTAACTGTATATGGTTTAATTCAATAGAGTCAATGATTAATCGATTTGTTTGGTCACAGGGTAAGACAAGGAGAGCGTTAAGATTCATGTCATTACCAAGGGATGGGGGGGATGGTTGCTTCCAGATATGAGATTATATTATTGGGCTGCAACCCTCCAGCAAATGATAGGTCTTATGGGGGGCAGAGAAGGACTCGGAGATACATTTGGGCACATTAACAGTATATGGTTTGGTTCTAGGAGTTTTTTCAAGTATTTACAAGTGAGAAGTTTTTTAGTTAGCAAAACAGGAGGACTGCGGGGCTTTGAGGATAATACAATACTGAAGATTTTTGAGCAGGGGTATGGTTGCATGATTAAAAGGATTTACGCGGAACTTATAGAAAATAGAAATGACGACATAGAAAAATTTGAACTGAAATGGGTGAATAAGATAGGGATACTAAAGGGTTTTTTTGTAAAATCACTACGGCTTGGACAGGAGATACTATGCTCGGCAGCTTTACAAGCTCAACACTATAAAACACTGTTTAGGTTGTACTATACACCAGCAAGAATAGCACAGTGGGGGGTACACAGGGGATCACATGTCCACGTAGTGACAGTATAGATGGGGATATGGCACATATTTTTGCAGAATGTCCTAACCTGACCCCCTTGCTGGGAGCTATCGAAACCTTTTTTTTTAGATCATTAAATTGCAGGGTTAAACTGACAACAGATGTGATTCTATTAGGAGTAGGGAGTGGTACAATACAACCGCAGTATGAATATCTCCTGTTTGTCGCCATGGCGGTTTTAAGATTGTGTATATCCTCTGCGTGGCAGGATAGAGCACCACCCACTATGCAGCAGTGGATAGCAAGATTACTACATATCTATAACTTGGAAAAAGAGATATATGCTAGAAAAGGGAAAAAGGGGAGAACATTAGGGTTACGTATTTGGAAACCAATTATAGATTGGAAATACGGAAATGGAAGAGCAGAGCTATAATGGGTTTAACTGGTGTTTTTCTTCGTGCCTCTTCGCATTTGTAATTTGTTAAATGTTGGGATTGCTATGATTTCTTGAATGTTTCTCAATCATGTTACATACTGTCATCTGGTTTCAATACTTATTGTACAGATACACAGGATGAACTGCGTATATAATAGGTATACTTCTCTCTCTGACTTTTTCTTTTCTTTCTTTTCTATCTTTCTTTATTCTTATATGGTTTAAGTTGTTCTGTGCGGGGGGGAGGGAGGGAATAAATGCTGTGAAAATTTTGAATAAAAATATATTTAAAAAAAAAGGAAACAAATTTGAAAGTAATCGTGCCTGTAAAGTTTCTTTTGTAGAAAAAACAAGGGGGACCCTAAAGGTAGCTGTGGACCAAGGGTGTAAATTACTTATTTTCAGAGAACAACGGTCCAAAGCAATTTCAAAAGATATAAACAAATAATAAACAGACCATAATAGGCTGTTATGGATTTATCCAAGTCCAGCCGGACATGGAGTTTTAATTAATGAATAAACAATGAATTAATTACATCTCAATACATGAGCAACATTTCAATGTAGTGGGGTACAGTCCTGTGCCATACTCAGAACAAGAGAAACACAGTGGAGAGATAGAGAGTAGTTTTGTGAGTAAGAAAGAAATTTAGAAATTTTCAGGCAAAAGAGAAGTGAGCTAGCGGAACACTTTTAAGATCAGTGTTACCAGTGTTTCACAGCACAGTACATACAGAAATTAATACACAATGGTTTCACTGTATGACTATTAAAAGGTCGACGTTTCGATCCCACGCTCTAAAATATATTGGGATCATCATCAGGACATTACATGTTTAGTTTGCCTGCATGAAACAAAATTACGCCTGTAGTGGAAAAAACAGGGAGAAAGAACAAGTTGGTGATTTTAAAATTGAGAGATATCAGTGAGCCCATTCCAAAGCTTAGTCAGAATCGGAATCGCAGTGACCCACGGACTCGTGATAGTGAACGAAAACGGGGAGGGATAGCAATTGGTGGTTCATAAAATTGAGCAGTGAACACAATCCAAAGCAAAACTGTGTCAGAGTCGGAATCGCAGCAGGCATAGGAATCGCAATGAAGACGGAAGGTGGCCAAGTTAACATGCGAAACATTTAATGTGTGAAAGCATTTGTAGTGGCCCCGGTCGCGGTGTACAATGGACGCAGTCTGCGATTGTGGCATGCCCGTCAGTTGTGGTACAAAAACGGATTTAAAGGTGAAACTACCGAGCACATGCGAATTACGATTGCGAGTGGGGGGGGCGTGATGAATTGAGCCTGCTCGTTGTGATCCGACATGCTTGGATTGCGGGTGGGGTGCTTACCTCGAAGTAATACGAGGGAACTGTACGGGGGTACGATTCCGCTTCAGGTAATCAGAGCACGCTCATGGAAATGGTTGCCATCTAGTGCCGGCGGCGTTCTGTTACTGTAATAAGGGGGGCAAGACATTAGGAAGTGGTCTTAAACGGGTGTGCCAGTGCACGGTGGGGCAAGTGAGGCTAGTACATACCATTAGGATGGGCGGAGGGTTGCACAGAGAGAATAGTTGGGATTTGATAATCACAAATTCAGGTTGACGGTCCTTAGGTTTAAATGGATCCGCTGTAGGGCAAAACGTGAAAATTAAAATTTAATGAAACGCTGTCTCAATGGGGACTCGTGCGTCTCAGCGGCCGTGGCGTTGAACTCTCCAGTAGAGGGATCAATGTCCGGTGATCTTGTGCAAGCGGTCCTCTGCAGCGACTGAGTTGTTGCTACGAAGGTGGTGGTGCGGCGGCCATGATATTTACATCAAGGGAAACAAAGGTTCGGGTCACGTGACTGGGGTAGGGATATCAGATGAGTGAGCCCGAGCGGCGGCCATCTTAGAGTGGTGGAGGTGATAGGGGTGAAAGTGTTGGGATGTACTATAGAGAGTCCGTTGTGGTGAGTTAAAAAACCGATCAGTGGTGAGAAAGTGACTTCTAGGTTCATTTATGCATTACGTTTGTAATTGTAATTGGATTACAATCATTTAGGTACATTTGTGCATTTAGAATTATTAAGTGAAATCATAATAACATTTTAAGTTACATTTCCAGTCAGACTCAGCAGTTGGTCAAAGTACAGACATGGAGTATAGAAACTTGAACCAATCTAGGCGCATTGTCTGATCAGTGTTCAATTTGAACCTTTGAGGGGCTTATAGAAGGGTAGTCCAATCCTCACTGCGGTTGAGCCCGGTGCGTATGGTGTCAAATTGAATAATGCTTTTCAGTTCCTCCCTGTTCAATAGTTGGTTTAGATTTCCGCCTCTTTGTGGCAATTTGACCGACTTAAGAATTGTCCATCTTATCTCGTCCTCGGTGTGGTTTGCTTCAGAGAAATGTTCCACCAGGGGCGCGTTTGGGGTCCTGCATCTGATGCGACTCCTGTGTTGGCAAATGCGTGTCTTGGCTTTTTGGGTAGTCTGACCAACATACATTTTAGAGCAAGGACACAGTATGGCGTAAATAACATTGTTGCTGTTACAGTTAACACTGATCAGACACTGATCAGACAATCCCCCGGGAGAACGCAGAACGAGGAACAATTTTTACCAGTGGTAAACAACGTCTCCACCTCAGACCCCAACATGTGTCCCCCAACAACAATACCATCTGAAATGATCCCTATCTTCAACCTTTCCAATCACAATTTACAGCCCCCGGAATTGGCACTCCTTAAAAAAGGCCTATCATTTGTTCCCACCATCCGTCCCAACTTTATGGATCTACAGACTGAACTATTGAGATTCTTCAGGCTCATTCGCCTCAAAGCATTTTTTCAAATCCACCCTACTCCCGCAATCAACTCCACTACACCTTTCCGTCCACCATCCACATTCCTACCCTCCGCAGGAATGATTCCCTCAGAAATGTTAACTTTTGAAAAACTAGTACAAAAAGATATGTCTGACTATTTATCCCCTACAATATGACACTCCAAGAAAAAGATGCCATAAGCACACTGAAAAGCAATGCGTCACTAATCATCAAAAGCGCAGATAAGGGAGGTGGTATTGTTCTCCAAAATATAGACTCTTATAAAGGGGAAATCCTAAGACAACTTGGAAATACGGATCATTACCAAAGGCTTTCCAGGAATCCCACCAAGCACATCCAGGAAACCATACTCAAACTCACTTCGGATGCTTGCGCCGAGGGTTTTCTGAGTAAAAAAAAATGTAATTTCCTAAATGTAAAAACACCCCGCTTACCTGTTATTTACACTCTCCCCAAAGTTCACAAAAACCTTGACAACCCTCCCGGAAGACCAATTGTCTCTGCCTGCGGCTCCATTCTGGAACCTTTAGGAGCATATGTCGACTTTTTCAAAAAAGGAATTCGTGCCCAAAACTGTCTGCTATGTAAGGGACAGCATGGCAATGAAAAGACAAACGGAGTGGTGGAGGGTCCTAAACAGAAAAACACTCAAGGCTCCTCCTATGCCACATCCTCAGACACCGACTCCTCCGGCTCAGATAGCGGAGACACCAGTCAACCGAGGGGCAGAGGACGGAACAATCGACCTAACAGGAGATACAATGGACGTGGTAACATGTACCAGACAGGATCATGGTGGCCACCAGCCCCGTGGGGTTATCCGCAATTTCCCCCACCCATGTCCCATTACCCTATGCAGCCTCAGTACTTTGACAACCAGGTTTTTTTGGGACAGGGCCGTGGTTGGAACCGAGGCAGACGGAGAGGTCAGGGTCAAGGCCAAGTACAATGGGCAGCCGATCAAGATCCCCCAATGACCCACAACAAACGAGGCCAATAGACATTAGACCCCAGCCCACTGAAGATTTGGTTGTAAACTTGAGCAGCCGGGTCATTACCCCCAGTGAGCAGGAGGTTCTCAATAGAGGTCTCGGTTTTGTCCCTACTAACAGCGGAGAACCTTTTCTGTTACGAGGAGAAATCGAACGATTTTTCAGGACAATCAGGCTACACTATTTTTTCAAGGAGAAAGAGCCAGTCACATCAATTGAAGACACCAGTACAGGGCTAAGAGTCAAATCCACCTTCATGCCTCTACTCCAACAAGTACCATCCAAGGTTGGTACTTTTGAGGCAGCAGTACTACAAGATTTGAAATCTATCGATTTCTCTAAAGAAGGCAACTACCAGAACCTTTCTAAGAAAGACAGAGCCGCCCTTAACACCCTTTCCAAGGACACTGAAATAGTGATCAAACCGGCGGACAAGGGGGGAGCTATTGTCGTTCAGGACGCCAATGCATATCGCACTGAATGTCTCAAACAACTAGGCAATACTCAGCTCAATACCCCCCTTGCTGAAAATCCCACCGCTAGACTCACCAATGAGATCAAACATCTAGTGGAAGAAGCAAGCGCTGAGGGATGGATCACTTCACAAGAGGCTACCTTTTTGGTTACGAAATGTCCTATCATCCCATATTTCTACACTCTTCCAAAGATTCATAAACCGGCCAGACCACCGCCCGGCCGTCCTATTATTTCAGGAATTGGATCTTTGTTGGAACCGCTATCAACTTTTGTTGATGTCTTTCTCAGTCCCATTGTGAAAACCATGCCAACATATCTTCAGGACACAAAGGATGTCCTACGTACACTACCTGAGGTTCATTTCGACATCAACACTGACATACTAGCTAGCTTTGATGTCGAATCATTGTATACCTGTATACCTCAAATTGAGACACTAGAAACGGTACAAACACTTCTAGAGGATTTCTCTGCTGACACTGTGACCCCCATCCATTTTATAATGGAACTGGCAAGAATTGCCATGACGGAGAACTTTTTCGCCTTTGAGGAATCTCTGTACTTACAGATATCGGGTACATCAATGGGCAGCAAATTTGCACCGAGCCTAGCGAATTTATATGTCCACCATTTTGAGACTCAACATGTACTCAATAACACCAACCCACATCATCAACAACTGATGATGTGGAAGCGGTACATTGACGACATTCTATTTGTTTGGCGAGGGGACATACAATCCCTCTTGCTTTTTCAAGAATGGTTGAACGGACAGAACCCTTATCTCAGGTTCACATTGGAGTACAGTAGAACTGAACTCCCTTTTTTAGACTTGGTAATTTTCCCACAAGAAGGACATCTGGCCAGTTCCTTATATCGGAAACCAATGGCACGCAACTCATTGCTGAGATTTGATAGCCATCATCCCCGTTCCCTCAGGGAGAACCTCCCGTTTGGGCAGTTCCTGAGGGTTCGGAGGAACTGTTCCAACCCTATAGATTTTCATTCTAAAGCCAAAGATCTCTCCACGAAGTTGAGAATGCGGCGCTACCCTCATACTCTAGTTCGCAAATCTTTAAAACGCGCTGCGAACAATCATCGAGAGGCCCTACTAGAACCTCCAGTTGAGAAACCACCTCTTGGTAGGATGGTGTGTGTAACCACATATAACACCTCTTCGTCTAAAATTCAGAAAATCATTAGACAGAAATGGCGTATTCTGAATAGCTCTGGAGAACATATTCCTTTGCCATTGTTCTCTTTCAAGAGAGGTACTAATTTGAGAGACGCACTGGTCCACACGAGACCTCGAGAAGGAGTCGCAGAATCCACTTCCAACTTGTGGAACCTTCCTCCAGTGCAGGGACATCATCCCTGCGGTAACTGCTCAGTGTGTGCCCAAACCAGCAAGACCCTTGTAGTCGACATTGGCACCACTCGACCTTGGCTACTCAAACGCCACACGAATTGCAACAGTGACAAAGTCATCTATCAAATCACCTGTCCTTGTGGTCTGAGGTATATAGGGATGACGACGAGAAAAATCAAATTGCGCATACAAGAGCACAAGAGCACAATTAGACGCAATAAGCAGGCTACCCGCCTCACCTCGCACTTTTTAGATAAAAAACATAATCCTGATGATTTGAAGTGGTTAATCCTTGAGCAACCGCATATACCTAGTCACGTAACAGACATTCCACTGTTTCTCCTCAGGAAAGAACAAAGATGGGTCTATAAATTACGCAGTGACACAGAAGGTTTGAACGACGACATCCCGTGGATGCAGCTGTGATCTTCAACTTAGCATTACTTAGCTAATACGCTGTATCAATCAATATGACATTATTGATATTCATATGTCTGTACACATCTGGCATAGAATTATTGATGCTCCTGACTATTTGGCTATAATGTCACACACTGCGGACAACCACAGGAATGTAGCTCTCTGACGAATGAAAAGGCGGCATCATGCTATTTTCCCATCTATTTTCCCAATTGGTCCGCGTAATACCGCAGACGTTACCGTTGGTTCGCATGGTTTGGATTTTTAACCATATTTCTGGGTCTGTGCGCTGGCGACAGTCCCACATCTATAAGCGAACGTATGATATACACTCCTTAAACCAGTCTTTTACATAGTCCGCTACCTTCTTGGACAGAACTACGGGAGTTGAGCTCTTTCGTGATTGGTTTACATCTATCCAATCACGTCATCCGATTTGCATTCTGCTCTGACACCTCTCATGCAGTCAACAGCTATTGGCCTGGACAGCCAACCTATGAGAATACTCCGCTTAGGAGCTTCCAACAAGGTCCGCCACCCTAACGGACTTAACTTTGTTGTAATGTCCCTCCATTGGTCTACAGTTCAGCGCTTCCTATAGCTCAGCACGGAGGCCTGGACTGCCACCATTGGCTCATGGTATGTGCAGATAGTAAGCCAATAGGAACGCTTACATAGAGAGTTCCCTCTAAGGTCCGCTACCTACTGATAAAACACCAATCACGCAATCCGATTTGCATTCTGCTCTGACACTTCCCATGCAGTCAACAGCTATTGGCCTGGACAGCCAACCTATGAGAATACTCCGCTTATGAGCTTCCAACAAGGTCCGCCACCCTAACGGACTTAATTTTGTCGTAATGTCGCTCCATTGGTCGACAGTTCAACGCTTCCTATAGCTCAGCACGGAGGCCTGGACTGCCACCATTGGCTCATGTTATGTGCAGATAGTAAGCCAATAGGAACGCTTACATAGAGAGTTCCCTCTAAGGTCCGCTACCTACTGATAAAACACCGCTTACAACTCAGGATTTCACCTCCCCCTCGGCTCAGTTTTCAATCCGAGGCAACGACGGAGAGGTGAGTCTTGGCGCTTCACTATGCGGTGGTTCTCTGACTTTGACAGAGTACTGGAGTTGTGGTACTTTTCATTGAGTACTAATTATTTACCCAAGCACTAATGGAAAAGCGTTTTGGTTCCCTTGTGTTATGACTTGGTTATTTTGACCAGCTAGCGAGGTGGCCTAACGGAATTTCTTAGTTGGACGCTCCCCTTAGGTGTTTACCTTCTTAATCTAGTTTTGCCTTTTTGCCTAATAGTATCGCTAATGAAATGTTTTTTGTGACTATAACAGTTGCCCTGAAATTAACTTCAGATCCATGCGCTTATTTACAGTGCGTGGCCTCCTTCCAACCTGAGCTGTTGCCAGGTGAGGTGAGGTTTTTTCTCCCTACAATTAGGGTGAGTAAGAACTACATCTTTCATGTATTCCACTTGTACAGAGTTGTGAGGTTTATGCTACAGATATGCATATTTCTAATACTGTTTTACTTTTGTCTCCCACATTTGTATACACAGGAGAAGATACACCATCTTCCTCTTAATCAATTGGAGAGTGGTTGTAAATCACGTCTTATATCACGATAAGTAAGTGTTGCAGTAGCAAATCATAGGTCCTGAAGAAAGCCGCTCTAGGCTGAAACATGTCGACCAATCAACACACATGATAGATAGCAATTCCTTGCATGCTATCAGCGCACTGCTTTTAATAATACCACTTTGATGGTCAGACCCAATAAAGTTTTTTATGTCATCAAAGTAGGTATTTTTAAATCACGAGGATTATTTTCCTTTTCTGTTCTTCTTTTGAGCACTGCAACTTTTCGCCCCTTCCGCTCACATACTGTCTTCTGTTGGTTGGATGCTTGATCCCAGGGTCCATCATTAGGCAACCTCAGACTCTCCCTGAGGAGGAGCCTACAGGACACCTCTTTCCAACATTGAACAACCCAGATGACGAGATTCCAATTTTGAGTGGGCTGATGGGTACTTTTTCTAGTCTTTCAGACTCTGTATCTTCTCTGTCTCACTTCTCTGACATGACACTGTCATTTGTTTAGATTAACGGTGTGGTCTGAACATGAATACGGGACACAATTAGGTTCCAGTAGACTTCTCATTTCTAGACTCTTAGTACCTCTCGTGTTTTTTACAGCATGGCAATGATCAATCTGGTTGAACACTACCCCTATGACCCCACCCTTAACACTCTGTGTACGACGTAGAGTCGCTCTATACTAACATTCCTCAAACAGCGGCTCTACTAATCATCCAAAAAACTCTTGACTCTCGCCCCCGTCCCCACAAGGTACCCACACTGTTCATTCTCCAGCTCTTAGAGCTATGCCTATCTAGGAATTTTTTCATCTTTGATAACGTATATTATCAACAGATCAAGGGTACGTCCATGGGGGCTATTTTTGCCCCCAACCTGGCTATTCTTTTCATGGATGCTCTTGAAACGGGCTCAATCCTCACTGATGAGAACCCCTTTCACTCGGGAATTGGACTGTGGCGTCCTTACATCGACTATATTTTTATCATATGGAATCTCGATGTAAATACGCTACACCAATTCCTCCATTGGCTCAACAATAACTGTTCTGACCTGAAATTTACTCTGGCTCATGATAAAGCAGAAATAGCATTTCTGGATCTCACAATGAAGGCAAACTCTTAACACGCCTCTATAGAAAGCCCACGGAACAGAATACGTTCCTCAGCTATCAGAGTAATCACCCCAGGGCCCTCAAAGATTCCCTGCCATACTCCCAATTTTTAAGGATCAGGCGGAATTGTTCCTCTAAAACAGACTACTTTAAAGAAGCAACAATCCTTGCCAACAAACTGAAAAACCGTGGCTACCCGCGCAGACTGGTCAAAACAGCCACTAAAAGGGCATGGTACTGCCCACGCGAGGTTCTATTGACACCAAGAACCCGTGCAAAAAACGAAAGAATAGCGTGTGTTACTACTTTCTCGCCGCTATCCAACAAAATCAGAAAATCCATACTGAAACATTGGCCGATAATTAATGCAGGTATTATCAACTTAGAAAGACCACTTTTCGCTTTCCGCAAAAGCAAAAACTTAAGAGACCACCTGATCAGGGCCGCACTGCCAGCCCCCACTAACAAAGCGACCATCGAATCAAATTGGGGTCTCCCACCTGTGTTAGGTCATGTAAAATGTGGCTCATGTAATGTTTGCGAATTTACCATTGAAGCGCGCAATTTCACTCACAATGGCATAACAGTACCTATGAAATCCTTTACTAACTGTAACAGCAACAATGTTATTTACGCCATACTGTGTCCTTGCTCTAAAATGTATGTTGGTCAGACTACCCAAAAAGCCAAGACACGCATTTGCCAACACAGGAGTCGCATCAGATGCAGGACCCCAAACGCGCCCCTGGTGGAACATTTCTCTGAAGCAAACCACACCGAGGACGAGATAAGATGGACAATTCTCAAGTCGGTCAAATTGCCACAAAGAGGCGGAAATCTAAACCAACTATTGAACAGGGAGGAACTGAAAAGCATTATTCAATTTGACACCATACGCACCGGGCTCAACCGCAGTGAGGATTGGACTACCCTTCTATAAGCCCCTCAAAGGTTCAAATTGAACACTGATCAGACAATGCGCCTAGATTGGTTCAAGTTTCTATACTCCATGTCTGTACTTTGACCAACTGCTGAGTCTGACTGGAAATGTAACTTAAAATGTTATTATGATTTCACTTAATAATTCTAAATGCACAAATGTACCTAAATGATTGTAATCCAATTACAATTACAAACGTAATGCATAAATGAACCTAGAAGTCACTTTCTCACCACTGATCGGTTTTTTAACTCACCACAATGGACTCTCTATAGTATATCCCAACACTTTCACCCCTATCACCTCCACCACTCTAAGATGGCCGCCGCTCGGGCTCACTCATCTGATATCCCTACCCCAGTCACGTGACCCGAACCTTTGTTTCCCTTGATGTAAATATCATGGCCGCCGCACCACCACCTTCGTAGCAACAACTCAGTCGCTGCAGAGGACCGCTTGCACAAGATCACCGGACATTGATCCCTCTACTGGAGAGTTCAACGCCACGGCCGCTGAGACGCACGAGTCCCCATTGAGACAGCGTTTCATTACATTTTAATTTTCACGTTTTGCCCTACAGCGGATCCATTTAAACCTAAGGACCGCCAACCTGAATTCGTGATTATCGAATCCCAACTATTCTCTCTGTGCAACCCTCCGCCCATCCTAATGGTATGTACTAGCCTCACTTGCCCCACCGTGCACTGGCACACCCGTTTAAGACCACTTCCTAATGTCTTGCCCCCCTTATTACAGTAACAGAACGCCGCCGGCACTAGATGGCAACCATTTCCATGAGCGTGCTCTGATTACCCGAAGCGGAATCGTACCCCCGTACAGTTCCCTCGTATTACTTCGAGGTAAGCACCCCACCGGCAATCGAAGCATGTCGGATCACAACGAGCAGGCTCAATTCTTCACGCCCCCCCACTCGCAATCGTCATTCGCATGTGCTCGGTAGTTTCACCTTTAAATCTGTTTTTGTACCACAACTGACGGGCATGCCACAATCGCAGACTGCGTCCATTGTACACCGCGACCGGGGCCACTACAAATGCTTTCACACATTAAATGTTTCGCATGTTAACTTGGCCACCTTCCGTCTTCATTGCGATTCCTATGCCTGCTGCGATTCCGACTCTGACACAGTTTTGCTTTGGATTGTGTTCACTGCTCAATTTTATGAACCACCAATTGCTATCTCTCCCCGTTTTCGTTCACTGTCACGAGTCCGTGGGTCACTGCGATTCCGATTCTGACTAAGCTTTGGAATGTGCTCACTGATATCTCAATTTTAAAATCACCAACTTGTTCTTTCGCCCTGTTTTTTCCACTACAGGCGTAATTTTGTTTCATGCAGGCAAACTAAATATGTAATGTCCTGATGATGATCCCAATATATTTTAGAGCGTGGGATCGAAACGTCGACCTTTTAATAGTCATACAGTGAAACCATTGTGTATTAATTTCTGTATGTACTGTGCTGTGAAACACTGGTAACACTGATCTTAAAAGTGTTCCGCTAGCTCACTTCTCTTTTGCCTGAAAATTTCTAAATTTCTTTCTTACTCACAAAACTACTCTCTATCTCTCCACTGTGTTTCTCTTGTTCTGAGTATGGCACAGGACTGTGCCCTACTACATTGAAATGTTGCTCATGTATTGAGATGTAATTAATTCATTGTTTATTCATTAATTAAAACTCCATGTCCGGCTGGACTTGGATAAATCCATAACAGCCTATTATATTTTGTTTATTATTTGCAAAGTTTCTTTGGCATGTTCACTTAGTTTTCCAATTCTTATATCTTGAAGAATATTTCCATAATCAGCATCCTTTGCCTGTCGCATATTTTGAATGAGTTCTGTATATTTGAAATGCGACCATATATTAACATTTCCAATACTTCCCAGGCACTTTCGGGTGTCTTCATGTGTAACTGTTTTAAATACTGGCTGTCCTTTCACAGGAGTTATCTGCAGTAGATCTCCAAAAACGATGACGTGTTTGCCTCCAAATAGCACATCATACTCTGTGTTAAGGATTTGTTGCATTCTTAAATGCACAAAGGCAAGCATTACATTTGATACCATGCTTACCTCATCAATAATGAGAAGTTTCATTTTTTTAAGGACTCTAGAAACTTCACAACAAGCTTCTCCAGATAGCTTGTGGTATTCTAATTTATTTTCATGTTCTACTTTCAGCATCAATAAACGATGTAAAGTAATCCCTTTAATGTTGTGTGCTGCCAACCCAGTTGGAGCAGTGAAGGCACAGGAGAGTGATGACTCAGTTCTTTGCTGTAGATATGTTGCAATTCCTTTAATTAGAAAACTTTTACCAGTTCCGGCTTCTCCACTCACGTATAGTCGGACAGGTTGAAATGACATACATAAGCATTCTTTTTTGTCATGACGTCAACCATGCTCAATCTGCTCTGTCACTTCATCATATATTTGTTTTTGCTCAAGATTTAGTTGTTTTTCCAATTCTTCTAAGTTTATTACATCCTCTTGAGCTTGTTCCATGGCTCTTTCCACCTCATCCATGGCAGTGGCTGTTTCATTTTGGATAATTGGTTGTCCTAGTGGATCTTGACTCAACGAAGCAGAACTTTCACTGTCTTGAGAACTGTCTCTAGCAATCTCCGCTGCAATTGTTGCTTCATGCTGTATTTCGTCGTTCAACATTTGCAGATACTTATTAAAAACAGGACATTCTATACTATTTTTAGATGTGTTTAATGAATCTTCATAACTGTCAAAGTCTCCAAGCAGTTCCTCTTCTGTACGCCATGGCTTAAAGAGTTGCAAAAGAGCTAAATAGTAAAATTCCCTTTTGTCAAGAGTTTCGCAACTCAGTTTTCGGTGATTAATCAAATGTCCTTTTCTTTGTTTCACCAGACATCCTTCACATCCAATCACAGCATATACACCTTTATCGATATCTTCTGTAATATTCCTTTTAAAAGTGTAGCTTTGCAGTACTTCATACAGACAAACGTTTTCAAGCTGATTACTTCTATTTGGATAGTATGTATCCAACATGTTTGTCTTCAGAATGTCTGTACTGTTTGGTTCTTTCTCTGCTAAATATTCAATTTCTTGAACAGGTTTCAAAACTCGGTTTCGAGTTCTTGCAAGACCTAAACTCACTCAAATGATTGTTCTAGATTTCGTATATAGACTTGCAGATGATAATCGATCAGAACATTCATATGCTCCAATTTCTCGATGAGACAACATCTTCAAACTGTAGCTATACAATTTCTTACTTAGGCTCTTTTCATGAGAAATTTCTTCCCACATTTCCTTTAGTTCCGTCTTTTCAGATTTGGTGATGTAAGACGTTACATAACGAGCCACAGCAATAGAGTTGTCTGCAACATATTGAATATCCATGTTAGCATTCCACATGGACAAAATTACTGGGTTATAGTCATTTATGTATTTGGACTCTTCACTTCTTCTTAAATTTTAGGTGTTTTTTGGTGATCTTCTTGTAACAGTATGTCGCAAAGATGACATAAAATTGTTCACTCTTCCTTTTGAAATTAGTGGTCGTGGAAATCCAAAACAACATTTGGTATAGAATTTATCTTTTGATTTGAACTTTCGTCGACAGTATTTGGCACAACGATGGCTTTGAAATCGTAATACTTTTCCTTTTAAGTCCTTATCTTTTGTACTTTTGGGTATATCACATGTTGCATATTCTTCAATGAAAGACATTACAGTGTCATCTGAGTCTGTTCCAAATTTGGGAGCATCTTTGATCCATAATAGCATATGAATATGAGGAGCACCTCTCGCTTGATACTCTTTTCTCCAGAAGAAATCCAGAACCTCACCAAGAGGAGGATTTTTTTTGTTTGTTATAAAAGACATCATAGCTTCAAAAATACCTGCATACATTAACTGGATCCAAAGAGCACAGTTCTCCAAGTGTCTTGTACTCTATATTTTCTATGTTTGCATTTGACTCGTTGAAGAAATTCAAGTAAATATTCCAAAGCATACTCAGCACAGCTTAGAGTAAGAAACCATGTAGGTGCTCCTAAGTTTCTTAGCATACATTTCAAATCCCCATGATGATGGTACAATACTCGTTAGTACCACGCTGACATGCCATGAGATTAATTAGCTGAGATTCCAAAACACTGTCTTTCTGTTGGACTTTATCCATAAAGTCCTTTGCCAAAACATTTTGCAGATGTACTCCACTTTTTAGTATATGGTTCACTGCATAAGAAAGTCCAGACAAGTCACTCTCAAACAGAAGATGAAACAAATATGGAATACATTGACGGAACCTCGGATCTTCTGCATATAATCTTGATGTCCGGTATTCAGATGCAGAACTCTGCACAGGTCGGTCATCATATCATGCACCTTCACCTGTTGGAAATAACTGAGGAAAACAACGAGCTTCCATGCTTTCTTCCCATACACTAATGGGACTTCCTTTTGCTTTTTTCATCTGTAATAATTCAATAGCATTCCCCATTGCTTCTTTGGAATGCAGTGGATGAACACTATAATGTTCATAAATTTCTTCACTTCTGGACACAGCCACTTTTTCAATTTGTCCGGCTGACAAATCATTATCCTCTTCTACAATTGTTTCCTCTTCTCCTACGTATACATTTTTATAGTATTGATTGTTTTTGACCAAGTACAACGTTGCCTTTTTGACTTTTCTAACATCCACTAAATCTTGCCAGATTTTCTTACTCTTTGTAGGCACACCATTAACTAGAATAACTAGAGGTTCCTCTTCCACATTTTCAACACCAATTGTCTCAATGTTTTTCTTTAAATCAAGAGGCAATATACAACTCTTCCCTTTAATCCTCTCTGTAAATCTGAAGAAGGCAATTTCCCTGTTTTAGGCTCCATACGAACAATAGCCTGAAATGGATGCACAAATTGAATCAGAATAGTCTCATAGCTATTTAAATCCATCAGTTCAGATGGAATATTTACCAACTCAAGATTATTATATACCGCTCTAGCAGGCATTCTATTTTCATTTAATTTATTACAACAATATTTACAAATACGTTGATCACAACCCAAATCAAAACAATTTTCTACCAACAAATAAGTTGCAAAATCTTTCCACAGACTATTATTTTCCTCTTCACTTTTTAAACATAAATCAACTAACCTGGTTTGATTTTTGTAATGAGTGCGTCAACAACACACACAAGAAAAGTTCGGCTTTTCACCTGAAATGACCTTAAACTTTGTTATTTCTTGTTCAACATTTTCTGTATTAAAATTCTGTACATTTTCGACCACATTTCCTTCTATTACTGTATCAGTTTCTGTCTTCCTCTGGACCAAAGCAACTAGCCTCAATTTCTTCACAGATGTTCTTAACATCTAATTCAGATCCATGCAAAAGAGCACTATTTAACTGTTTGAGCTTAAGTGCTGGACTTTTTGCATAATACAACCTTCTCACTAATTTCCTCACTTCGGTATGATGCACTGCTAACATCCTGAAATGGTGAAAAACACTCTGGCATACTTTTTTAGAAAGACAAGCCAGAGAATGCCCTTGCAGACCTGTTTTATCTCTCACTCTGCAAGGGTCTAATTCTTGCAACATATTAACCTTTTGTTTAAGTCTTTTCTTAGCATTCTTACGTAAGAAATTGTGAAAAAAATCAATTGAATCCTGTCGGACACTACAAATACTACTGCAATTCCAAGTGTACACTGGAGCCTTAGAACGTCTCCCTAAAACATCATCAGCTATCACCTCTTCTGCATTTCTAGGCACAATTTTCTCTTTTTCAATAGGACAACCGTCCTTCACCTCATATGCGCGACCATTGGTGTCAACTGCATGCAACAAATCATTACTCTGAAAGTAACTCTCATCATTAAAAAATGGCTCAGAACTTGAGCTATGATTCCATTTTCCAGAAAAAACATTACAAAAATTACTTCTATTTATTTCTCTTTTCCATTTACTCTTAGCTTTTAAGACATTGATTGCCTTATTGAGTGTATTTATTCTATTAATTACTAAAACAAACAACTTCTTTTTTATATCAAACGCGCGTTCAATAATATTCTCAATATATTTTTTTCTTATAAAAAGCAACTTTCCTTTTAGAAATCTTTACATTTTTTAATAAATTTGAAACAACTCTGTTATAAAACATGTGCTTCCTGATTTGTGAAAACTGATTAGTATGTCTATTATTATAGACTATTTGATCACCACATAGTTTCTTTGAGTTAATTTCTTTATGAAATCCTTGGTTCTCTTACCAGGATCAATCTTCTTTTTGTCCCTACTTTGTTGATTATGTAAATCTTCTAATTGTTTTTTCTTGGAAAAGTAAGTTTGTTTATATTTTTTTCTTTTTTCATTCTTGTTCGGCATGTTGATTTTTCTTTCTGTAGAAAATTACAATCTGTTGTGAAGAAAGAAATTTTTTTTATAGACCAATACTAATATACTACATAGAAATTATAACCACTAAATACTGTAAACACTGGTTCACTTTATAAGTAAAATTAAGGCATAGAAACAGTCTCTGAACAGAGTAGCAAATCATGTAGTGAGTACTGTTTCTGACTTTATGCAGTGCATTTCTGTTTCAACATTATAGAATTATTTGCTGAGAATAATATTTCAGGGTTAAGAACAGTACAGTGGTTTTCAGGCAGTCTAGGGGGTCATAGTAGGATTAATATTTTTGACCCTAAACCCTAACACACTTCATCAGAATATCTATTCTCATTTTTATTAAACACATCAACGATCCAAATTATTACTATACTACAAAAAGACTCACTCAAATAATTTTTAATTATAAATTATAAACTTATTCATCAAACATTTCACATTGCAATAAAACTTCCAACATGACTTCGTCCGGTAATTCATTTTCATCAAATACAACATTTACATCTCCAAATTCAAAATCTTCTACCGCTTCTTCAAAAACACTGTCCAAACTCTCATCAAAGAAATCTTCAGTTTCAGTATCAATTTCCTCTGGAAAAGGTCCATCTTTGACATCCTCTATTAATTCGCATGAGATCTCAAAATTCAAAGCAACGTTCTCTTTATGCTCTTCCATTGCACCAATATAATAATGTTGCTGGTCCTTGCAAAAAAATATAAACACTTAATTATATTGTTTTCACTAATAGATAATAAAAAACTACCTTTATCAATTTTAATAAGTACATATATTTCCATACTTTTAAACACACTAACTGCGCAAATTAATCTGCCACCTTCCTCTTAAATGAAAACAGACTCACACTGTGATCTTAGACACATAACACTATCTCTTGCAATTTAGTAAAATAATTACTACAGTCAAAGGGGGTCTTACTGTGAGTGCTGTTTTAGGTTTTTCAGGACTGTAGAACTGTTGAAAGAGTTTATAATTTGTTTCTAGGGATGGAATTTCTGGGTTTAACACAATAAACTGATGTTCAAGCTGGGTAGAGAGTGAAGGTGGGACTCAGAATGTACAAATGAAAATTCACTGACAGGATTACTACTTGCTACAGAGACAGTTGTTTTTGCATTTCAACAGCACACCTGACATCTAAATTGCACAACATGAACACAATTCGAAAATTAAGAGGCCTGAGATACATACTGCATTTAACTTTCTTCAACTATCTCTCCTAAATCATGACACAGTCCATGGTTTATGTGATTTAGCCCACAGAGGGACAGATAATAGAAATAGAGAGAAAATGGTACAAGCAGTGGATGTGAGACTACAGAGGGAAAAGTTTTAACATGATAGCACTGTCTAATATACACAAGCAACCATATCATAATAGACCTGTGCAAATGCATATGAAATGGTGCAGACAGATAGTACAGGCACAGATAGAGAAATGTTGCAGATAAGCAATGAAATAACGCAGGCAGAGACTAAACTGTTAGAGACAGAGGATAGATGGTGCAGGGCTGCAAGCAGAGGAACAGATGGAGCAGTCACAAAAAAGATGGTGCAGAGAGACGGTGAGATGGTATGAGCACAGACACATATAGTGCAAGTAGACAGACATGGTACACACAATGGATAAAATGATACAACAGAGAAGAAATACTGGAAACAGACATTGAAATATTACATGCAGAGACTAAATTGAGCTCACAAAGGCAGAGATAGAGAAGACAGGGAGAAAATAATACAAGCAGAGGGTGCAAAACTACAGACAGAAAGGGAAAAGATTCATCATGCTAGCACTGTGTAACACACACCAGCAACCATATCATAATAGGCCTCTACAAATGCACATGAAAGGGTGCAGACAGGCAGAGATAGAGAGATGATGCACATAAAAAAATGAAATAATGCAGGCAGACACTAAACTGTTACAGGCAGAGGATAGATGATGCAGGGCTGCAAGCAGAGGAAAACATGCAGCAGTCACAAAAAAGATGGTGCAGAGAGACGGTGGAATGGTATGAGCACATACATAAATAGTACAAGCAGACACAGACATGGTACAAACAGAAGATAAAATGGTACAACAGAGAAGAAATGCTGGAAACAGTAAGAATTTTTTTATTATTATTATTATCTTAAACTGCACAAAAATAGATCTCCTTTACAAATTACCAACTCACCTTTATAAGTGGTTTTGAAGATTCAAAACACTCTCAACCACACTCCAGAATCTTTGTTTTGGGCACCAAACACTAAAAAAAACAAAAAAGCACTAATTTCATTACCATGTTACATGCTACATAGAAATAACTTATACTACATGTTCCAAAACCTTACTCAGTTCAAAAATACATCATTTACAGATTTTTAAACACAAATTATTCAGATACATTCATCTAAAAACAAGCTTGACTCATAGTGTGATCTTACACCCATGACAGTATGCCTTGTAATTCATTAAAATAAATACTATCTGCTACTAAAAACACAAACAAGAAAGATTACATAAAAACATGCAAATATAATTCCTTCATTCAGAGAAACACTCACTGTGATCCTGGTCAAAAACTTTAAAACCGCTCATTTTAATGAAGCACATTTACCACAATCATTTCTTTAAGACAGACAACACAACCTATGTGTTCAATATTAGACAGATTTGTTGGCATGAGCTGGAAGCCATTTTGTATTTCTGGCAGCCATTTTCTTTCCCATGTGCTCTCTCCTACCTTTCTGTTAACTGTCCTTGTAGCCTGTCTAGAGACAAAATATGTTTAACATACTCCACTTCACATATGCCCAGAAGGAGATAACTAACAGAATGCACCTACTTCCCTAGTATAACTCTCAGACTATTTTGACCAGGATCACAGAGAGTGTCTGGATAATTATATTTGCACATTTTTCTTTAATCTGTAAAGATGGTGCAGAGAGATGGTGAAATGGTATGAGCATAGACACACATAGTGCAAGCACAGACAGACATGGTAGATTACATGTAACATCCTGGTCATGTGTCTAAAATCACACTGTGAGTCAAGCTTGATGTTAAATGAATTTAAGACACATAATATACCCCATGTATATCACTACAACATTACAATGCAGAAAACTGACTCATTTCCCAAAAACATTTTCAGGACATAATACAGACAGACACTGAACTGCATAAAGCAAACAGTATTATTAAGAAAGCAAAGGAGAAAATTACCCATATCATAAAATTGCCTTTGCAGATAAAAAAGTGCATTCTCAGAGACAGCCATACTCCACACAGAAAAGGAGTATCTCTGCCTGTTACCATGGTAACACCTCATACTGCACCTGGCTGAAGACACAGGTCAGAAGTTCATATCTCAATGTTGCAAATTAAACCAGCAAGGCTGTTTGACCTTCAAATACACCTGCTTATCCACTGCATTGTTAGTTTTGATATTTTTTTCTCAACCAATAGCAATTTTCCTTTTAAAAAAACATTAGCATGCACCCTAGTTTTCAATCTTGAATTGTAAAAAACAACCAATCATTTCTAGTTTTCAAGTGCACTGAACCTCATCCACATTTTTTCTAAACTCTCAGCTTTTAACTGCCATTTCACTTACAGAGCCCATCTGAGTACTACTGGATCTGCCTTCGAAATGCTAAAAATTTGGGTTATAGGACACAGCTATATATATTGGAGTAAAAGGTATGCAGCAAATAGATGCTTTCTCAATCTTGATTTACCAAATGTGGATATTATGTGGATTGGCCAGAGAGGATTAAAATGTCACAAATTGATGCCATTGGTAAAATCCTTTTTACATCTGCCACACCCTGATCTCGATATTGTGCACTGTGGTGGAAATGACCTGGGCACTTTGACTGGGGTAGGTCTGGAAATGCTTTTAAAGGACACCTTTGGGCAATTGAGGTAACTTTTTCCACAAACTGCCTTTGTATATTCAAATATATGCCAAAGACAAAAATGGAACTGGTCCAACCAATATTGCCCACAGATTGAAAAAGCAAGGAAACGTGAATAAGTCTGTTTCTGCTTTCCTCAGAGACTATGGCATGGGTTCTATATACCACAACAACTTGCGTTACAACATGCAAGGCATCTATAGGACAGATGGAGTACATTTTACAGATGAGGGGAATAGAGTCTTCCTTTTAAATTTACGACTCTGCATCGGTACTTACTTGTAGGTACCAAAGACACTTTATAAACACAACGGCTCTTTTTAGAGCCAACCAACATCTAAACACTCAAACATGTTATTTAACTATATTTTTTTGTGTTTGTTTGTCGACGTGCGCGCACGGTGCGTACACCCGCGGTATTTTTTTCTCAAATTTTTTTTTTTGCCCGTTGAAGTCCTTCATGAACCCCCTAAGAAAACCTAGGGGGTCAGGGCGTCTCTACCTTGCCCCCTTTCCACGATCTCCACTATAGTTTTTCACACTCTTGTAAATCAAGGTGCGCGACCGGGTGCGCGCACCTCGCAATTTTTTAGAAAAAAACTAAATGTTTTCTTTGGCCTTGGGGGTCCTTAATGGACCCCCTGAGAAAACCTAGGGGGTCAGGGAGTCTCTACCTTGCCCCTTTCCATGATCTCCACTATAGTTTTTCACACTCTTGTAAATCGCGGTGCGCGACCTGGTGCATGCACCTTGCAACTTTTTAGGAAAAAACAAAATGGTTTTTTGGCCTTGGGGGTACATAATGGACCCCCTGAGAAAACCTAGGGGGTCAGGGATTCTCTACCTTGCCCCCTTTCCACGATCTCCACTATAGTTTTTCACACTCTTGTGAATCGAGGTGCGCGACCGGGTGCGCGCACCTCGCAACGTTTTAGAAAAATAAAAATGTTTTCTTTGCCCTTGGGGGTCCTTAATGGACCCCCTGAGAAAACCTAGGGGGTCAGGGAGTCTCCACCCTGCCCCCTTTCCATGTTCTGTCCCTTTGTTCTCTACAATGTGTTGACTCGCACTGACAAAATGGCGGTCAACACTTCCTGATTTCCTCCGAATCGAATGTTGACAGACGTCAACCAGCAAATCAGAATTCCGCTCGCGCACAGGGGTGCGCGCACGGTGCACGCTTATAGATATATAATTGATTTCAACTTCAATTTTCTCAAAAACTACTGGAGGGATTTACACCATTTAAAAAAAGCGTAATCTGTGAACCGGACTCTTCCTTTTTGCCAAATTTCATATAATTCCATTCAGCCATTCGGGCTGTAGCCGTGTCTAATCGTCCTATGGAAAATAACTTGGGGAAAACACATTTTGGGACCCCCCTTTTATCTCAGCCCCCACTTGACGAATCCCCCCCAAACTTTCAGGGAAGGATCAGTGCGGAGCGGACCATCTTCTTTGAGAAATTCGCAAAGATTCGTCCACCGGCGCCAAAGTTATTCCCAATAGAATGTTGCGGATTTCCCATGGAAACTAGGTCCTAACTATAACTACCTACTGGCGACCGCCAGTAGGTAATATATATATATATATATATATATATATATATATATATATATATATATATATATATATATGACAGGAACCTCCTTCCCTTGACAAAAAGGAGCAGAAACCCGAGGGGAACATTGGAGGCTTTTAATGTGTTCTGTGGCGAATGCATTTCTGGCTCGATGTTCGCCGTCATCAGCGTCCAAAAGCCTCCCAGGATTACAATAGCACAGCACCAGTGCGTCCCGCCTTCTTAAGCCTCGATATTGCAGGCCCGCTCTGCCCCCTCAGCACACCTGTGTGATCTCCCTAGTGTGTCGAGAGACCACAAGTCCCAGAATCCCCAATGTTCGGATCCTCGGAATGATGTTGCAGGGGGGAAAAAAAAAAAACAGTACCTCAGTGGTTGTACTCAGGTGCAGGGGAGCACGGATTGTGCTTGAAATCCAAGTGTCATGGTTTGTGGCTTAAAGTTCACAAATAAAGAGTCTCCTCCGGTCCCCTCATAACGCTTCAGCCGTGAAGATTAGGGATCAATGTAGCAGGGGTCGCAATGACAATTCACGCTTCCCTGTATGTGGCCCCATGGCCACACGACTGCGTAATCTCTTCCAAGACTTCTCGGCGGACTCCGGACTTCCAATTAACATTGGGTACACGAAGAACTGCAACAGCTCATACCAGCTTAGTCCGGACCCTTTAGTGAAGCGGGGTATTCTGTAACGCGTCTCTGGCAGACGCATGAATACATGACAGGAACCTCCTTCCCTTGACAAAAAGGAGCAGAAACCCGAGGGGAACATTGGAGGCTTTTAATGTGTTCTGTGGCGAATGCATTTCTGGCTCGATGTTCGCCGTCATCAGCGCCCAAAAGCCTCCCAGGATTACAATAGCACAGCACCAGTGCGTCCCGCCTTCTTAAGCCTCGATATTGCAGGCCCGCTCCGCCCCCTCAGCACACCTGTGTGATCTCCCTAGTGTGTCGAGAGACCACAAGTCCCAGAATCCCCAATGTTCGGATCCTCGGAATGATGTTGCAGGGGAAAAAAAACCAAAAACAAAAAAAAACAGTACCTCAGTGGTTGTACTCAGGTGCAGGGGAGCACGGATTGTGCTTGAAATCCAAGTGTCATGGTTTGTGGCTTAAAGTTCACAAATAAAGAGTCTCCTCCGGTCCCCTCATAACGCTTCAGCCGTGAAGATTATGGATCAATGTAGCAGGGGTCGCAATGACAATTCACGCTTCCCTGTATGTGGCCCCATGGCCACACGACTGCGTAATCTCTTCCAAGACTTCTCGGCGGACTCCGGACTTCCAATTAACATTGGGTACACGAAGAACTGCAACAGCTCATACCAGCTTAGTCCGGACCCTTTAGTGAAGCGGGGTATTCTGTAACGCGTCTCTGGCAGACGCATGGATACATGACAGGAACCTCCTTCCCTTGACAAAAAGGAGCAGAAACCCGAGGGGAACATTGGAGGCTTTTAATGTGTTCTGTGGCGAATGCATTTCTGGCTCGATGTTCGCCGTCATCATATATATATTCGATAGATAGACGAAGCAAGACCCATAAATAGTGCAGAATTTCTTTATTCAAAGACCCAGCAGCAGTCCGCCATGACGCGTTTCGGCTTCACCAAGCCTTGATCACATGACGATCATATATATATATATATATATATATATATATATATATATATATATATATATATATATATATATATATATATGCACCAAACCTCCTTCCACGAAAAGAGACAGCGACCCAGGGGAAACGGTAGGCAACACTTTTATTAGCACATATGCGGATGCATTTCGGCAGCCTTCTGCCTTCTTCAGCGCCCAAAGCGATCCGTGAGCAATGTCTCATGCTGGAAATCAGTCCCTCATTTGAACGCTTGCTGCTGCAAGCCAGCTCCGCCCCCAGTAATTGTATATATATATATATCAATGCTCGAAGGTGTCCACCTTTGAGTAGCACGCGAACAGCAGCTTGGTTTAAGTATAGGTGAGGACGGGGATCCACTTGTAGACGCCACTCCGTACGGGATCTGCCCGGCGCGTTTCGAAGTTACATATGCTTCTCTTCAGGGGCTTTAACGGAAGCGGTGTGCGCAAATATATATATATATATTCTGTGGGCACAGGATGATTTTGCAACAAGGTAACAAGGTCTCTTTCTGCTCTTCTGTTGGTTCTTTCTGCACATGTCTTGCTTCTTGCAGCACTTTTATTCATCTTTGTGGACTTCTGTTGGTTCTCTCTGCATTTCTTTTGCTTCTTTCTGTGCGTTTTTTCTTCTTTCTTCACATGTCCTACCTCTGTAGGCATAGTTAGAAAATACCATTTAAAAACCTTTGAAATTCACTTAAAAAAGAGATAGGTTTCAAGCACGGTATAGTTAGAAATGAGCATTTAAGAAACCTTTGAAATTCACTTAAAAAAACATAGGTTTCAGGCACGTTATAGTTAGAAATTAGCATTTACAAAAACCTTAGAAATTCACTGAAAAAAACATAGGTTTTAGGCAAAGTTATCGTTAGTTGGACATTTCACTCGTACAAAACCAGAGAAATTCCCACGATATAGTTAGTTCAGTTAACTATAACTCGCACCCCCACAATGCACTACTGATGATGTCACATATTACATCACTGATGACATCACTGATGATACCATCTAGTGACTTTGTGTTTCTGTAAAGTTTAAATATGTTTAATAAATATAGGAAAGGCGTTTTGAAGAATGAGTGGGTGTATAAGTGTCTGAATGGATGATTTAGTAGGTGCGTGACTGACTACAAGTGAGTGATTAAACTTATCTTACTGAATGCATGGGTTAGGGACTAAACTGTGTGAATGTCTGTATCCGTCTGTCTGTTGGTGTGTACGCGGCTGCATGGGTTTGCGAATATCTACATGAGTGTTCATATGGGTTATTGACTGGTTGTCTGAGTGTTTGTGTGGGATGGGTGTGTGTGACTCTGTGCATAGATGTGTGAGTGGGTGATTCACTGGGTGCATGGTTTCAAGAGTGCATCTGTGATGTATGGGTGGGTGAGTGTGTGTATGGGTGTGTCAGTGAGTGAATGTATATCTCAGTGGTACATGTGTAAGTAACTACATACTTGAAAAGCAGTATATATGTGTGTTGGAGTACATAAATGGCTATAAGTGAGAGTGTGTGATTGTGAGAGTGGCTGTATGGATGAGTGTGTGCTTGTATCAGTGATTGTATAAGAGCGTAAGAATGTGCTAGTATTTGTATGAGTAATTGAGCTGGTGTGTGTATAACTGTATAGGTGAGTAAATGTCAGTGTGATTCATTTAATTAAACTTCATTCGGTTCTCAAAAAAATAAAAACCATAAAAGTTACATTTTCTCATTATAAAAACAGAGCGGAAGAAATATACACGAGGAGTACAATTAGCCCGTAAATCAATCAGAAGTTTAAAGAAACGGGGTACATCACATTATTATAATAAAATCCATTCTTAAAAATACACAGCATCCAGGACAGTTATGAATCCAGACATTTCCTGTACCTTAAGGAGCCTTTTAAAAAAACAACAGTAAGCGGAATATGTTCAGGCTTTAGAAGTTGCAAAAAGAAAAGAGCTGGGCGAACCTGCGAAAAGTGTAGGTTTTTTAAAAGGGATTTTAAAAACAACCTCCGGGGGGCTTCATAAAAATGACAAAAAAAGACAAAGTGTAGCAGGTCCTGTGGAGACACATTGTCGCAGCCACAGGGTGCTAACACCTGGCCTTTGTGGCTCCCCTTAGGTATTGCTAATAAAAGTTGGAAGTAATCCAGTCTAAACCTGACCAGCAGGAATCTTTCATGCATTGACAAAGGCCACATGAGATATGGCTCCATAGCGAGAGAAGTTCTAAGCATTAGATGTTTACGGACACCATTTTTCAACAGTTCCTGCTCCTCACGTTTGATCTGCTTGCGCGTTGTGAAAAGTTCCTTCACAAGGGCCATATCTGCCTTGGTGATGCGGTCAGGTGTTAAAAAAAAGGTCCAAACGGCCCAGCTCACTAAAACACCCCTTTAGGTAATTAAGCCATGGTATTGCAGACATGTGGTCCAAGCTCAAGGACTCTTTCAATATTTTATGAGCAAGGGCAAGATCTTTATTTAGCCAGCTTTTCAGCCAGAAAAGCAATGGGCGCAAACCCAGAGTGTCACTGATGTATGTAAAACCAATTTCTTCATGTACAGAGAGGTTCACTGCCCCTTGCGGGACCCCCAGCAACTGTTTTAAAAAGCTGTTTTCGGTCACCTGGATCCCTTCCACTCTGGTGTATCCCCACAGCATGCTCCCATAAGTGGCTATGGATACACTCCTGGCTTGGTAGATTTTCAGCATTGCAGCCACGGGACGGTTGCCCATTTTTGCTGAGCAGCTGAGAATCGCTGTGTTACACCTAGATACCTCCCCTCTCTTCTTCTTAATTAGGGCATCCCAGTTCAAACGATCATCCATTAGGACATCAAGGTAAGAAAAAGTGGGGGATATTGGTACTCTCGCTCCGTTTACCATAAAGGGATACTGACACTTTGGGCGGGCCCCTACCTACATTATATATGATTTTGCATTATTTATGGCCAGGTCTCTCTCTGCCATAAACCCTCGAAATGAATCAAGCAGGATTTGCAGGCTTTTGGGGATACGTGCCAGGAGACCGCATCGTCTGCGTATAGCAAGACGGGCAGTCCCCTGCATCCCACGTACGGGAAATCAGCCCCAGTTTCCTGCAGGGTCAGGTCCAGATAATTAATATATAAGTTAATAAGAAAGGGGGCTAAGATACACCCCTGGCGTACCCCCTTTTCTGTTTTAAAATCCCTTGTGACCCTTAGGTCTTGAGAGTACCTAATATTTGTCCTGGTGTCTCTGTGTAGGTCCCTCAAGTTAACTTCAACCCCCATGGCCTCCATGGACTTCCACAGCCTTTCCCGACTAACACAATCGAAGGCACTGAGGAGCCGGGTTTTTAGGAACCCGGTGGTGCCAGGGGATAACACCCGATGACCTCTGAGTTCTCCCTTGCTCCGGACCACAGAAACAACGAGTCTTCCAGTCGCAGTCAGAGATCAAGTTTTATTGGTAGCTACCAAGTAACACGTGTCCTAGAAGCATGACAAACACGGGTCATGTATTCTCAGGAGACTGTACGTGTTCGTTTTTACAGAACCAGTCTTCTCCTTTTATACAGAAATAATGGCTTCAAGCAAGAATTCTTGAGTTTATGATATGGCTTTAAACATATTTCTGTAATAATACAAAGTGCGGCGTCACGTAAGCAAACCCATATTTTAGATGTCCAGTTCGTGACAGATTACCCAGCAAGATCCGGGACTGCCATCAGATATCGATGAAACACCAATAAAGGCAGGTACCACCCAGTCATAAAACTGGCCATAAAGAAGGAGTATGGACAGGTGCATGTTTGTAGAAAGCATGTTCTGTATGGGGTGAATGGTTTGTGGAATGTTTATGTGTCGATAGTATCGTATTCGGCCACTGGCCGGGGAGCCGCCCAAACAGGTTTGGCTTAAGGCAATGGAGTCAGTTTGGACAGGTCAGGGGGAAGTCAGGGAAGGTGGACGTGTCCTTTTGGATCAAGCTCGACCTTTAATTGACTTAACATGAGGGCAAGACGTAAGATGGATGCCGTTCACAAAATGGAGTCTAAGGGATTGGGACGGAAACTACGATTTAGGGGTGTTGGCTACCCTCGATTGTCACGCAAATACATAGGACTGATGTCCTAATCATTATCGGTTCTTGGACACTAAATTCGTCATGTTACGTTGATATTTTGTGACACGGGTATTGGACCTCGATATTGGGATAACAATAGGGTCCAGATTTTCAGAACCACAGACCCTCCTTTTGCCCTTATGTAAGGCAATAACTCATGTTAATCCGAGTCCAACTCTGTATGAAGGAATTTGTGGAGATGCTGCTGTAACATCATCCTGTTGCTTAGTTCGTCCCTTGACGCAGGCTTCCGTACACATGAAGTAGCACAGAGGCCACAGAGTGCAGGAGCGCACTGGACACATAGGCAGAACATAAACAGAAGTGTTAAGATCATCCCAATGAAGATTAGCGTTTTCCATCCCCAGGCAGCGATCAGTCCCCAGAACCACCCGAGCAAGGACCAATCCCCTTTCTCAACGTGAAGGGAACCAGATATTTCATGTAGTTTAGAGATGGCCTGGTATACTGTCGGTGCATTATCAGGGATGAATATGCAACAACTGGATTGGATGACTCTACACACACCACCACGATCGGCGAGTATGATATCAAGGGCAATTAGGTTCTGAAGGGTCATAAGTCGGTCCGACTGAAGCTCGGTTGTCAAATTGCCAAGTGCTCCGGCCGTTGTAGTCACGGCGGATTCAACTATCCTTGCTAACTGGCGAATATTCCTGCTGTTCACCATAGGTCCCCAAAATGGCAGAAAACCTTTTGCGAAGTCAGCAAATTCCTGACCCGCGGTGTCGTCTTTACTCACGACACCTCTAGCTGTCCTTGTCCGATGGTAATCTGCTCGGGCCGTGTAGGTAGGAGGCAGCAGAAATGAGATGAAGCACGTGCCTGAGAAGTCAGGGGGTAACCATGTATAGGCTTGGTCGTGGCAGACGAAGTACGTGCCTTTGGCTGCTAAGAGTATAGGGGAAGTTCGGGAGGCGAGCACATATGTTTCTGTGCAAATGCTCTTTCCTAACTGTGCAGTGGGATCTCTACCAATACCTTGTAAACATAGGTGACCTCGGTGGGGCACTATCCAAACTGGGCGGGATTTCTTTGCTGCCTGGCTCTTGATCAGGTAAACGCCATGTTACTGGAATCGCTTTCAGTGGAACGGGTCGGGTATGGTTCTAGGGCGAACATGGTCTGAAAAGCCCACAGAGAACCATAATAACTAAATGGCAGGATGAAGTATGGGATACCCTTATCCGTCGTGTGCGGCATGAGTCCGCATATCCAACAGTTTGATGTGTTCATTATAGACTGGTGTTGGTGTAGGAGTTGGATGAAAGAGTTATTTACAAATTCGAGCCTTCTGGCAGACTCGTGTTCAGGTAGAGGGTGAAAAGAATGTGGGGAGAGAGTGGGAGAAGACGTTGGCAGAGTGTCATTTGAGAGTAGGGAGACTTGAAATACGAATAGAGCATAACCAATCAAAAGCATCACAGTGCTACACAGCATTAGAACACATATTATTAAAAATCTTTTCTTGGACAGTATAGTACACAATTGTTTTTCAAAGTTCGTAAGCTTGACAGGTCTCTCTACCCTTGGAAACTCCATCCTCTACTTGCTGCCCGCGGTGGTAGGTTGATTCTGCCAGGGAGCGCGCTCCGTTCGGTCCGGGGTGACTCCCTCGGACCAACCAGAACCGTGGACCTAAAACTTCCTTGGTTGCACTCCCTACTCTTCAACCGCGACCCTAGCAGCGGAACCGGATGGCGGTTCGAAAATCAAAAAATGAGCTAGTTTCCTGGGACGAGAGAGCTGGAAGATAAAAAATAGTTCTTGGGGGAAAAGGGAAATCACATTAGATCAAGGTTTTATTAGTCTCTGGGGCTGGATCTCAGGTCATATCGTCGCTTCTCAGGTACGGTGTGGTCTTTAAACAATGTCTCAGGTTCGGTAGTGTCCAATTGCATAGATGGTGACACACGTTCTTGCAAAATACGATCACTCTCCTTTTCGGTACCAGTCTCTTTTAAACGTGCATCGCTGAAAGGGGTGAAACGAGGTACGGATTCAGTCTTAGAGTCGGCAAGTCCTTTATCGACCCACCGGTCGTATGGAAGGGGCAGAGGGGCCCGTTTGCAATGGGTCCCATGCACCCAGTTCTTTTTGCCGTCCACCCGAACCGCTGATCTCGTGGAAAGAAGTACCAGGTATGGTCCGGTCCACCTCGGCTGTCCGTTGCTGGTGCGCTGGAAATTCCGCACCAGGACCCACGAGCCGGGTTCGATGGTATGACCTGGATCGTCAGAGGCTGGCGGGGAGGAACTGTGAACCTGTTGGTGTAAAACACGCAATTTAGCTGTCAATTCGCACAAATAATCAAGCAGTACGGGGTGTTCTATTTCGTGGAGTTTCTTCGGTCTTGGCACGCCCCAGACGTTGGCTGGGCGGCCAAACACGATCTCGTGGGGGCTAAGACCTAATCTGGAATGGACGGTCATCCTAGTTGACAAGAGTGCTAGGGGCAAGGCGTCAGGCCATTTAAGACCTGTACTGGCTTGGATCTTGGCTAGCTTGAGTTTCAATGTGCCATTGTAGCACTCTACTAATCCAGCTGATTGGGGGTGATTTGCAGCGTGGAATTTCTGGTGTATGCCTAGACACTCACACACTCTCTTCATCACTCGTCCTATGAATTCACTTCCATTATCACTCCAGACAATTCTAGGCATACCGAATCTCGGGAAGAACTCTTTGATAAGGGCTTTGGCAGTTGTCATAGCAGTATTGTCTTTAAGGGGGTACGCTTCCACCCACCTTGAAAAAGCGCAAACAACAACAAGCACATACTTTAGATTGTTGCACCTTTCCATGTGAATGAAATCGAGCTGCAAAACCTCAAACGGATACGTAGGAGGCGCAAAGTGACCAGCTGGAGTTGGAGTTCCTTTACCGGGATTGTGTTTTAGGCATATCATACAGTTTCTGACCACATTTTCTGCATATTTTGGGATATTGCTATTCTGCCATACTGGGGCCAATAGCTTACATATTCCTTTCGAACTGATGTGTGCCATGCCGTGAGCCATTGTTACTACTGCAAGTACGTACGCATTAGGTAGTAGCCATCGCTGGTGTTCCGATAATTCGACCCAACAACCATTCGCATCCAATCTACCCTTACTTTCTCTCCATTCATTCAACTCGTTCTCAGTTGCCTCAGCTTGTATGCATTTTATGCTTTCAATGGTGTCCTCACACATTCCCACATCAGCAGTACATCTAGCGGGACCCGCAACATACATTCGACTCATCGTGTCCCTTGCGGTCTCTTTCGCAACCTCGTCTGCAAATGCATTCCCGCGGCCAATATCGTCTTGAATTTTCTTGTGTGCACTGCATTTCATAATGGTAACTTGTAGTGGCATGGTTAGTGACTCAAGGAGCTCATTAACTAGCTGACCATGTTGTATCTTTACACCATGTGAGGTAAGGAAACCACGTTCACGCCATAATCTCCCAAAACTGTGAGCCACGCCAAAGGCGTATTGGCTGTCCGTGTACACATTCACTCGCTTTCCTTTTGCTAACAGCCATGCTCTGGTAAGTGCAATAATTTCCGCAGCTTGTGCAGAGTCTCTTCTTCTGTCCTAAAGCAGCAGTCATGTTTATCACTCTTGTCTGTTCCCGTCGGAATGGGTAATAACGTTGCGGGATTCAGTGTATCACACCTCTTTATGTGGATGTGGCTTGCTAGCAACGTCAGTTCGTAACTGGATAGTCGAGCGCTAGTAAGGTGTTGTGTCTTCGTCCTGTTTAGTAAAATGTCTACTGCGTGCGGAACCGTAACGATCAGAGTATTATTCATGACTAAGCCAGCGGATTGTCGAATGCAGACAGCTGCTGCGGCGGTAGCCCTCAGACAACTTGGTAGTGCCTTAGCCACAGGATCCAAAGTTGCCGAAAAATACGCGCATGGGCGCTGTCTGTTCCCAAAACGTTGTGTTAAGACTGATAATGCACAGCCTTCCTTCTCATGGACATATAATGTGAAAGGCTTACTGTAGTTGGGGTTTCCCAACACAGGGGCTGAACACAATGCATCACGCAACTTGTGGAAGCTCGTCTGACAATCTTCAGACCAGGGCATAGGATTGGGCGTATCTTTACGGAGTAGTGCCAGCAAGGGTTTAGCTAGCAGTGAGAAATTCGGTATCCATTGTCTACAGTACGATGTAATGCCCAAAAAAGCTCGAACTTCTCTCTGTGTCCTTGGGGCACTTAGTCCTGCAATTGCCTGTATTCTTTCTGGTGTCAGTCTCCTTCCCTCCTTCGACAAGACGTGACCTAAGTAGGTTACTTCTTGTCGGCAAAATTGTAGTTTGGAAAGGGAGACTTTGTGCTTCATGTCACATAAGTGATGCAATAATGATAACGTAGCTTTCTTGCAAATTTCTTCAGTGTCCGCAGCGATCAGCAGATCGTCTACGTACTGAATCAGAGTTGAACCACTTTGCAGAACAATCGTGTCTAGTTGTGTTTTCAGGGCCTGACTGAATATGGATGGGCTTTCGCAGTAGCCTTGAGGAGCGCACTTGAAGCGGAAGCTTCGTCCTCCTAAATTAAATCCGAAAATATCTCTACTCTCCTCGGCCATCGGGATACTGAAGAAAGCGTTCTTCAGGTCAATCACCGAGAACCAATTTGCTGAAGCTGGAACCATTGTCAATAAAGCAGTAATGTTGGGGACGACTGGAAATTGTGGGATAACTATCTTGTTTACTTCTCTGAGGTCGATCACGAACCTATACACAGGATTTTGTGAAGGATCAGTACGTTTTAAGACGGGCAAAACCGGACTGTTACAGACATTTCCTGTCGTTTCTTCGATGACGTCTTTATAAATTAAATCATGAACAATGTTCAACAACGCTTTTTCGCATTCGCTAGATATTTTGTATTGGGGAATACGTGGCAACCTAACGTCGGCTTTCAACGTTATGACATATGGTGTTATCTCCAAACGACCTACATCATTAGAACCATTAGCCCAGAGTATATCAGGAAGTGACAATAATTCAGTTGGAATATTTTCCTTTGATAAATACATCGGAGAAATGACCTTCTTGCCTAAAGTAAGTTGTACTCCAGAGGGAGAACAGTACAAGGTCGCATATAACCTTTTTAGTAAGTCCAAACCTAGCAAATTTTCACCACAACCTGTTGTCAAAATGAGGGGTGCTTCTAATTCGCATGGGCCAACAGAAAGAGACATAGGACTAGAGATCGGGTTTCTAACAGGGGCGCCAGAGAAACCTACTGAGACATTCATTTCGCCAGACAAAGGTGCGCCAGGAAGTTTCGAGTGCATGATAGAACTTTTTGTAGCACCAGTATCCAGCAGAAATGGCTCTGACGCTCCTGAGGTTATTACCTCGACATAAGGTCCATTCTGATCTACCGGAACTGAGACAACTCCCTCTCTTTGTCCATGGCTGTCCTAGCAATCGTTACCCTCATTTTCGTGTTCAGCGTAATAGTCGTCAACATAGTACTGAGCTGATTTAGACGATGAATTATTCTGTTGGTCAAAGCTATTCATGGACTTCTGAGGCGGAAAAGAAGTTGTATTCAGAGTGACATTTCCACGGCCTCTACCTCTAGGGGCATGTTGAACACCTCTCCCCCTTACACCTTGACCACCGTTTAAACGTCGCGCAAGAGCCGGACAATTATCCCTAAAATGACCCTGTTCTTTGCAATACGCACATTGATTCGGGCCATATGTAGGACGCTGGTGGGAAAACTTGTTACCTTGCGCGTTCCTCGAATACTGCTGTCGCGGTTGATAGTCGGGCTGACTAGCCGTGCGAGGCGGATAGGCCTGCTGGAGGAGAACCTTAGTTTTCAAATCTTTCGTCTTTTTATCTGCCTTGTCTAGCTCGTCTTTACGCCTATTCTCATAGTACTGGGCTGTAGCTAAAATCTGTGCTGACGTAGAGACAGCCCAAGCACTCTCAGAGTCTTTTAGTTTATTACATAGTTCAGGGAGCAAATTATGTACGAACTTGTCCACAAACAATCTTTGGCCACCCTCGGTAGCCATATCTTGACCACTGTGGTCGGTGAATGTTTCCTCAAATCTTGTGAAAAAGTCAGACACATTCTCATCTTTCTTTTGTTTACATGCTGATAGCTTGTCCCAATTTACGCGTACTTCAGGCATTATTGTCTTCATGTACGCTATAATTCTACCGGGGAGTTCAGCTATTAACGGCTCAGGTTTAAAACCACCGACTTGTCTAGCATCTGTAGTTGCAATGTTCGCCCATGAGTCACCTAGTTCCTGATCGTGATCTGTATGACGTATCTTGCTCCATAAAGGATGTGGAACAACGTTCCCAAATAACATGTCTACATCTGCTAAATTCATTATAAATGAGCTTGCAGTTTGCGATAACTCCTTATAATACCCAGTTGGGTTCTTACGAGGGTCAGGTAGTGACTGTTTGAGTGCTAATACTTCCGATCTTTTCCATGGGACATGTACCCATACACGCTGGAAATGGGGCAGAATTGGTGGATTAGCATTCGCATCACCTTCCCTCCAAACAGGAGGAACCTCTCTCATGGGGTACTGTCTCGCTCTTTTCCTACTAGACGTACCACATTCAGACGATGACCCAGAGTTACCACCTGTGCTTCGATATGATAATAATACCTCAACTGCTTTGTCGACATCGGGACCTACAATCATGCCTTCCCCGAATTTAAATCGTATACTACACAATTGTCAAGAGTTGCTCTCTTGACCATCATCTTCCAAATCCTCACACAGAAAAACACACATCTGTTCAAAAACATATCTTTGCGTCGGTTCATCCCATTGACGGAAAACGTTCATGACGGACTCTACATCATATCTGGCTGTATCCAGAGCCCAATTCCGTGCTAACTTATTCAGGCATTCCCTCTCTCGATAATCAGGCATTTGGCTTCGTAACTGTCTTAGTCCCGTATTAGGGGTCGTTTTAGGCGACCGAAAAAGTGGTGAAGGAATGTTAGTAATAATGCTGGCCGTTTTATGCCAGACGGAAGGTGAAAGTGGAGGAATAACTGGTGTCAGAACAGAGTCACGCAAAACAGAAACAAAAGCGTTCGCAGGACTAGTATCAGAAGAAATAGAAGGTGCGAAGGCGAAGTTGTAGAAGGAACAGTAGGAGAAGTAGATGTGACTGGTGAGCCTTGAGGAGGCTGCACTAGAGAAATAGAAGCCAGCTGAAGAGTAGCTGGTGAGTGCTGTAGAGGAGCTGGTATAACAGCTACCAGAGGTGCAACTAAAGGTTGCGGAGGTGCTGTGGCATTTTGCGCATAGGGTGGTGGCGAACTCAGTAAATGCGCCATTAATGGATCTTTCTCACGCTCTTTTACTGTCTCTTGCTGAAGAGATGGTAAAACAGGAGAGCATTTATCTATTGCCATTTTACGTTGCCTGTGCAACTGCTCACTTATTCGATCCTCTTCGTTGTCTTTAAATTTTATCGCGGCTTGTATTACAGAAATACCCCTTTCCCTCTTATTCTTCTTTTCTAGTTTAATTGCCTTTTGTTTGGCCTCTTTACGCCATAAGCGGAAAGAGTCAAACATCGCCGGTCGGGCTTTCTTTTTGAACAGTTTGACCTCTAGGTTATCTAGAATTTCTGAGTCGAAACTACCATATTGGGGCCATTTTAAAACACCATCTTTACGGGTGTATTTTATCCACACTTCATTATATGTGATAGGACCTACGCCGTGCTTTACATAGAGCTCATACGTTGGAGTTCCAATTGGAGGAACCGGACACGAATCCTCTAATCGGGAGTCCCTATTATAACCAAGACAAAACAAGTTTCCAAGTCTGCTAAAACTAGGCATCTTCGCTCACTAGTCTAGCTTCAAACTTCAAAGGTTTATCTATTATGATATTTCTCGTGAAAACATGAGTCCTTCGGCTTTGGGGCTTGCAAGTGCCAAATCAAGTTGTATCTCCAGGATACCAAAAACTAAGGACAAACTAAGGACTGGGAGACGCTCCACTTATACTTAACTGAAGTATTTGAAGATCGGTGACGTCGCTAGAAGACTCGTCTATCGTTTTGCTCTACCAAGGATCACTGGGTCCAAAACAAGGCGATAGTCAGGGCAGCAGTCCTTCGTAGCCGTCGGGACGCGGGGAACCTCGCAGCAAAGACTTTCGGAACCACGTCGACATACAGGGGTCGCTGAAGTGGCTGGCCGTCCTCCGGAATTTTCACACGAAGCTCCTCACGAACATCTGGCTTGGACCGTCGCCTCTTGATATCGCCCCGAGTTGGGCGCCAATTGAGGTGCCGGGTTTTTAGGAACCCGGTGGTGCCAGGGGATAACACCCGATGACCTCTGAGTTCTCCCTTGCTCCGGACCACAGAAACAACGAGTCTTCCAGTCGCAGTCAGAGATCAAGTTTTATTGGTAGCTACCAAGTAACACGTGTCCTAGAAGCATGACAAACACGGGTCATGTATTCTCAGGAGACTGTACGTGTTCGTTTTTACAGAACCAGTCTTCTCCTTTTATACAGAAATAATGGCTTCAAGCAAGTTTTCTTGAGTTTATGATATGGCTGTAAACATATTTCTGTAATAATACAAAGTGCGGCGTCACGTAAGCAAACCCATATTTTAGATGTCCAGTTCGTGACAGATTACCCAGCAAGATCCGGGACTCCCATCAGATATCGATGAAACACCAATAAAGGCAGGTACCACCCAGTCATAAAACTGGCCATAAAGAAGGAGTATGGACAGGTGCATGTTTGTAGAAAGCATGTTCTGTATGGGGTGAATGGTTTGTGGAATGTTTATGTGTCGATAGTATCGTATTCGGCCACTGGGCGGGGAGCCGCCCAAACAGGTTTGGCTTAAGGCAATGGAGTCAGTTTGGACAGGTCAGGGGGAAGTCAGGGAAGGTGGACGTGTCCTTTTGGATCAAGCTCGACCTTTAATTGACTTAACATGAGGGCAAGACGTAAGATGGATGCCGTTCACAAAATGGAGTCTAAGGGATTGGGACGGAAACTACGATTTAGGGGTGTTGGCTACCCTCGATTGTCACGCAAATACATAGGACTGATGTCCTAATCATTATCGGTTCTTGGACACTAAATTCGTCATGTTACGTTGATATTTTGTGACACGGGTATTGGACCTCGATATTGGGATAACAATAGGGTCCAGATTTTCAGAACCACAGAACAGGACAGGTCCATGAAGGCCATGTAGATTGATCCCTGGCGGGCAATGGTGTACTTTCCGAGGGTGAGGTAGAGATTGACACATTGTGCCACAGTTGAACATCCTGGGCGAAACCCAAACTGCACGTCGGATATGATCTTGTTCTCTTCCGCCCAGGTGCTCAATCTGTTCAGCACATCTCCTCCCACAACTTTTACAGCGGAATCAATGAGGGAGATTGGTCTATAATTCGTAGTGCAGTTGCGATCTCCCTTCTTAAAAACTGGTACTATTGTGGACGTACCCCAAGATTCCGGGCACCCAACCTTTGCGGCCGCGTTCAACGCAGCCACCAATACTGACGCCCACAGCGAGGGGTTAGATTTAAAAAGATCAGGAGGGACACCATTAGGGCCTGGAGCCTTCTCGCAGGTAAGGTTAGTGATACCGTCCTCCACTTCTTGTACAGTAAATACAATCTTGTTCCCGTACTGTGGACTTGACTGCAGCTCGGGATCAGGTGTTAAACTTTTAAAAATGGTGCTAAAATGGGCCACCCATTCCTCTTCTGTTATGTTTGTACCTAAGTCCGCAGGCTTATCTGTTAAAAAAAAGTGGGCTTTTAATAATGTTCCAGAATCTGGAACTGCTAGATAAGGTCAGAGGGTCTAGAAGCTCTCGTCAGGTATCCTCCTTTAATTCCCTTTTGCGGATACTTATCTGCTTTTTATAATTGGCACATGTGGAACGGATCAGGGCATTGTACCTAGGAATGGTTTTTAAAGCCGCCTTAAGTACTCTGGCGGCATTAGAGCATGAACGGTCAAACCATTTCGGGTTGCCAGAAATCTTGCTCTGACCTGGGACAGATAACAGGGTCCCTACTTTGGCAATTATTCCTTTAAAGGCATTCATTATGCCCGGGGCTGTAGAGTCTGGGTTCAGGCAGAAAAAGAATTCAGCTTTACAGGATTCTTGTACGTTTTTGTAGAAAAGAGATGGTGTTACCTGAGTCCATTTAAGGTGTCGCCTACCACTGATATTCTAAAGAGTTCCCACCACTTGTACAGACTCCTTCCTTTTTAATAAGTTCTCACCTAATCTAACACATACGGGGTTATGGTCACTAAAAGAGCTTTCCATGATTGTATAACCCAATACGTGGATAGGGAAGTTTGTAGAAGTTAGGATGTGGTCTATAAAGGATCCACCATTACGCCCTTTAAAGGTCGGTATGTTTTGTGTGCTCAAAGGGGTTAACAAGCTCATAGTTAAGAAAAGATCAAATTCATTGAGCATATCGTTTAGGGAATCCCCCGTGTGGAGTGCTCAAAGTGTAGCCCCTTAAACCTCAGGCAGCCCAGTTCACATAATTTGGAAAGTCCTGGGTCACCACATGGATGGACATTAAAGTCCCCCACAATCATTATACTATTTCTTTGGGGACCACAATGCCACTTAACGAATGTATCCAGCTCAGCTATTTTACAGCCCTCTTCTCTATTAACGCATTATAAAAATTGATCAGGCATAGGCTGAGATTTCCTTGTTCAATAACGATGGCCTGTAAGTCTCTATTTGTAGAGGGGATGGGCTTGATCCTACAGTTCAGAGACAGTGAGGTAAAGCCTCTCTTTGCTCTCCCTCTAGCTGCAGGGATTGCGGGAACAAAAAAGGCTTTATAGCCCTCTAAGAAGAGATTACACTCAACCAGCCAAGTCTCCTGGAGGCATATAATGGAAAAATTACTTATAAACTGAATGCAAACTAGGTCTGAAAATGTGTCGCCAAATCCAGCTATGTTCCACGATAGTACATTCAAATTATGGATCTTGCAAGGGGCTACTAAGGGATCTATATTTATGTCCTGGAGTGATGTGATCATAGAAATTCCTGGCAGTTCACAGGCTGTTGCCCCTTTAACCAAAGCGGGATCTGTTGGTGTTACACCAATTGGTTCCGCTAATACTATGAACAGGGACTCAGTACCCGACAGAGCTGTAAAAGTGTTTAGAAATGGCTGGGTTAACTGGTCTGGTTGGGCCATGCTCTTACATAGTCGGTCACAATCATTTAATCCTGATAGGGCGACAAATCTATTCTGTCCCTGGGTAAAAACGCCTCAAGAGTTATCCCTATCTCTCCAGTGGCTGGGTTTGCTCGGCCGAGCCTGTACCGCTAAGTTAGAGGACCCAAATTGATTTTCGTTGTTCTGGTAATACTCCTTGCTCTTCTCTACCCTATAAAAATATCCAAGGGGTAGTACCTGTATTCCTTGATCATTATATAAAGGGCCAGCCGTGGCCTCCCCAAGGATTCTCTTGGCATAAGCAGGATTGCTAAAGTTCACCACTATGCAGTCTCCCCTACCCAGTTTCCTGGAGCCACTTACCCAGGCAACTCGTTGAACCATGATGATGTTATGAGCGATGTTAGGACCCACTGATGTGTTCCGATTCAGCCAATGCATTACTTTGTTTTTTAGCTGGTCATGTTCTTCTATTGCCCCGTTCATGAGTGGCGGGACGTTTCCCAGGATTACCACCAGAGGGGTTGATTGGGGGGGCAGGTCAATGGTTACTAATTTATCAGGGACAGCGTTGACTTGTTTGGTCTTTGTTCCCGCCTTCTCTGCTAAGTCTATTTGTTGGCCCCCCGGGGTTTTGTCCCTCAGCTCTGCTTCTCTATTACTTCTACTGTGATCCGAGACACAGGTATTTTGTCTGCTTAAGTCCTCATCCCGCCTCGTAACAGGCTCCCTCAAGGCATCTGCGGCATTTGCGGCAGACGATACAGCTACAGCTATACCTCCCGATTGAAACGAGGATTGTATATATTTATGCTGAGCAGCTATGATCTGTTCAATGTTCTGAAGCTTTGTGAAAATTGGGCCTAGTTTCTCCTCTATTATATTGGTACGTGTGGATTTAAAAACTTCTATTAGTGAGGAGTCGGGCACTGTCTGTGCTACCCCACCTAGACCTGACACGTTAATTTTAGATTTTTTAGCTTGACTACCCATTTCCTTACCCTTCCTTTTGGTGCCATCAGTAGAGCGACGGACCCCCCCCCCCAAATGTTGTGATGAGTTGGGCCTGGTAATAGCCTTGGTGTTACTACGGGTATTAATTACAGAGCTTGTCCCCTCGTCCTTATTTACCGGGATAGGTTAGGTCGGTTGAGCAGCCCCTTGTTTGTTGGATATATTAACAACGGGGATTAAGGGAGTTGGTGTAAAACCCATCTCTAGCTCCACGCCTGGGGAAAGCACCACCATGTTAGGGGTGCCATTGACAGTGTCATGCGTGGAGGTAGGGTTTTCTGGTTCCCCCGTACAGATGGTGGGGTGGGCCAACTCTCCCTCTATTAGCAGCCCTGTACATGTGGGTGGAGATCTTGATAGCCGCCTATTAACCAACTCTATCTCCCTATCTATAACTGTGGCCGCCCTGGACAGGTATGCGTCCAGCGTGGTCACAGGAGTTTTAATATTTCCCACTGCATCGTCCCGGTTTGCCTGTGTTTTACACCTCACCATATTTTCACGTTTGGCTTGTCAGGTGCCTCTACAATACAAAATGAGCCCCCCTTGAGAGAGATAAACTTAACAAGTATCTAAAACAGTGCGTGAATACTATACAGTGCTTTCTTTGTCAATTTAATTCTGTTTTAACTGTTTTAATACTTTCCTTCCTGTCCTTTTTAGTGTAAATAGAATGCGATCGTTATAAATGTTGTGTTTTATATTTGTTGTACAAGCTTTTATGATATTTTTATATCGAAATACAGCCTATCAATCAATCAATCAATCACTATACGGTGCTACCCCCATTAGGCACTCCTAGGTTCCAGTTCCAGTTCCAGATCAAAAGCACGCTCAGGTTAAAATTTCAAAAAGAAAAGTCCACGATCACTGGCCAACGATGGTTTTGCTTCCTCTTTCAAATGGTCAAGAGGGTGGCCCAGCCCAGCCTCTGTCTGTCGCTGACGGGCGCAGACGGGCCAGCCCTTGGCCCGGGCTAGGCCAAGGCATGCCTGCACACGTCCCGCGCCACGGGAGACGCAGAGTTGTTTTAAGCGCCTCCGGGCGCTTCACGATGACGACGGTGGTGTGCGCCCCTCAGGGGACTCTGGGAGATGTATTCCCGGGGCAGCACACGGGACACGCAGCCTCCTTTGTCCGGCGAGAATTGGAGCGGGAGCCGGGTCACACAGCCACACAGATTCCCCCAGCACAACAGCAACAAGTCCCGAGGCACCAGGTAGGGCGAAAGCACATCCAGAGAAACCCGCGCCACGGGAGGCACAGAGCTGTTTTAAGCGCCTCCGGGCGCTTCACGATGACGACGGTGGTGTGCGCCCCTCATGGGACTCTGGGAGATGTAGTCCCAGGGCAGCACACGGGACACGCAACCTCCTTTGTCCGGTGAGAATGGGAGCGGGAGCCGGTTCACACAGCCACACAGATTCCCCCAGCACAACAGCAACAAGTCCCGAGGCACCAGGTAGGGCGAAAGCAGGTGATTCATTATTTGCATGACTAGGTGTGTGAGTACCTCTATGGATAAGTGGCTGTGTGTGAGTTTCTGTATAGGTGTATGAGTGCATATGATGATCCTGTACTGAGTGACCATAAGTATAAGTGACTGTACAGGTGAGTGAGTGGATGTGTGTGTAAACCTAAGAATCAGTGAGTGGGTATGTAGTTATTGGTGTTCGAGTGTCTATGGTTTTGAGAATGGCAGTCTGTAATTTAGAGTGGGTGTATCAAAGGTTATATTGGGGTGTGAGAAGATGCATCAATTTATCACATGGTTGATGTCATTAGTGATGTCATTTGAGATGTCATCAGTGATGTTACTGACCATGTCATGAGTTATGCAATATGTGACGTCATCAGCAGTGAATTGCAGGGGGCGCGAGTTATAGTTAGCTGAACTAACTATAACGGAGGAATTTTTTAAATGTTGGGACTGAAACCTATGGTTTTTTCAGTGAATTTCAAAGATTTTTTAAATGCTAATTTCTAACTATAACGTGCCTGAAACCTATGGTGTTTTAAGCGAATTTCAAAGGTTTTTTAAATGCAATTTGAAACTATGCCTACAGAGGTAGGACATGTGAAGAAAGAAGAAAAAACGCACAGAAAGAAGCAAAAGAAATGCAGAAAGAACCAACAAGTCCACAAAGACGAACAAAAGTGCAGGAAGAAGCAAGACATGTGCAGAAATAACCAACAGAGGAGCAGAAAGAGGCCTTGTTGCAAAATCATCCTGTGCCCACAACTTTTTCAGACGTGTACTGGTGGTAACTGACTTTGACTAACCAGGTCTAGAGCCAGTGCAATGCTAAAAGACACTTAGAATACAGTGAAAACACCTACATACACTAGGGAACACTATGCGTTGGGTTACCCCTGTGATTACCATTACCTCCCCCCTGAGCCCTAGTACATATTAGGGCAAGGGGATTAAAACTACCTCTAAGTGAGAGGTGCAGAAAAATGCTACTTTAACTAGTAGTCGTGTTTGCAGAGTGGTGGATAAAGGGTGCTGGGCGTCCAACCAACGCTCAGGAATTCTGCTGCGTCTGACTTACAGGAGGTACCAGTAGGGATTCTTGACCCCCAAACTTCCTCAGGACTAAATTGGACTTCCTCCCCTATCACGTAGTCTGCCACAGGGCACATTTGCAGAGTGGTAGAGAAAGGGGGCCATGGCTTCCAAAGACGTCTTAGCAATTCCACTGTGGGGGTCTTACTGGAGGTAACAAGAGGTGTAGTTGGCCCCCAAGGACATCCTTGGGGGCCAGCTTCCCAAACTATTACCTCCAGTCAGTCCCACACAGCAGCATTGGTAAGTGCTCATGCCATGCCCACTTGGCCCACCACTCTACAAACGCGCTACCTGGCATGCTCTTGGATGGGGAATGAAGTCCCCTCCACTGCTGGGGGTCCTTTAGGGGCCAACTAGCCTACCTTTTACCTCCAGCAAGCCCCACACAGTGGGATTGGTGAGAGGTAGACAAGGGCCATGCCCTCTTTCTCCACCACTCTGCAAACACGCCCCCTGGCGCATTGTAAGTTGGGGGATTGAATCCTTTTGAATCCTGAGGGTCCCTGGGGTCCAACTAGCCCACTAATTACCTCCAGTAAGCGCCACAGAGCTTCATTGCGGAGAAATGTAAAAAGGGGCGTGGCCTGGACCACCTCTCTGCAACGCAGCCCTGTGGCGCTCACTGGAGGCACCTAGTGGGCTAGTTGGCCCCCAGAGGCCCTCAGGATTGAAGGGGAATTAATTCCCTAACTTAAAACGTGCCACAGGGAGTAATTGCACATATGACACCTCAGGCCCCAACCCATCCCTTCACCACTGTGCAAACGATCCCTGTGGTGTGTTTTAAGTTGGGGCATTAAATCCCCTTGAATCCTGAGGGTCCCTGGGGTCCAACTAGCCCACCAGGTACCTCCAGTAAGCGCCACAGAGCTGCGTTGTAGAGAGGTGTAAAAAGGGGTGTGGTGGACCACCTCTCTGCAACGCAGCCCTGTGGCGCTTACTGGAGGTACCTAGTTGGCCCCCAGGGACCCCCAGTATTGAAGGGGAATTAATTCCCCAATTTAAAACGCGCCACAGGACGCGTTTTGCAAAGTGTTGCTGGGAGGGGGCGGGGCCTCTGGCACAATCGCAACTTAAAAATTTTTTTTTTTAGAAGGGGGGCTGTGTGGCCCCCTTTCTTTTTCCTTTTTTTGGGCCCTGGGGACCCCATCACCCAGGGCTTTACCCCTTTTAAATAATAAATTAACGGGAAGGGGGCCACGTGGGCCCCCTCCCATGGTCAATTCTGGCCCAGAGGACCCATTCCCAGGGCATGGCCACATTATTTATTTATTATTTATGGAGCGGGGCTGCATGGCCCCCCATCACGGGCCATTTCTAGCCCCAGGGACCCCATCCCCTGGGGCCAGCCCTCTTCTTTGGGGACCATGGGGGGAGCCCCAATTCCCCCACGGTCCCGCCGGCTCCCGCATCCTGTGGGAGCCGGCATTGCTTTTCCACATGGAGAGTTGCTAACATGTAGCTCCCCTTGTGGAAAAGCAATCTGCTTTGCTTCTTTGAAGCAAGAGCAGGTTTCCCTGCTCTCGCTTCAGTGAAGCAAAGCAGTTAGCAATGACAGGGTGGGAGTCGAGCAGCTCCCAACCCGTCGGGCACCCCAGGACACTGCAGGTGCCTGCCCTGAGGGTTTGGCAGTCCCCAGGGCCATCACAGGCTCCAGGAGGGGGGCTTCTCTTGCAAAGCCCTGGGGAGGTGATGGTCCCCAGGGCTTGGGGTCCATAATGGACCCCCAAATTTGCATTTTAGTGCCCCGGGGAGGTGGCAGTCCCCGGGGCCTGTGGGTGGCTCGAGCCCACCCACACAGGTATATTTTTTGTTAAAAAAACAAGCCCAGGGGGTGGAGGTCCCCGGGGTTGCGGGGGGGGCAGCGTGCGCCCTGCAAATAATTAATGAATGCCCCGGGGTGGCGGTCCCCGGGGCTGCGGGAGGTCTGCGTGCCCCTTGCAATTCATTAATCAAGCCCCGGGCAGGTGGCCGTCCCTGAGGCAGTATGGCGGGGATTGAGGCTGCCCACACTTTTTTTTCACTGCCCTCGGGACCTGGCCCACCTGGGGGCTTCAATACAATAAAACGGGCTTCGTTTTTTAAAAAAAGGTCTTGCTCGGATTTGCTCACCCAGTGGGTATTTGGCCGGTTTAAAAAAAAAAATGCTTTTGTGGGACCCCCTGAGCAGGCCTAGGGGGTCAGGGTGTTTCTACCCTGCCCCCTTTCCTTGTTTTTTGCATTTGTTTTTCTGTTTTCTTGTGCCTTGGTTACCGAGGCACAAGATGGCTGCCAACACTTCCTGGTTTGGAGTGTTGACAGCCAATTAGAATAAAGCTCATGATTGGGAGGGTGCGCGGATCCACCGCACTTCTATATATCAAAACTTTTATTTTTTGATTTTCTTAGCAGCTACTGAATGGATTTACTCCATTAAAAAAAGGTCTCTTTCTGAAACAAGGGCTACCTTTTTGCCAAATTTGGTGTAATTCCGTTCAGCAGTTTAAGCTGTAGCCGTGTCTGAAGTTTCCTATGGGAATTAACATGGAGAAAACACGTTTTGGGTCCCCCCTATTTTCGCGCCCCCCGCTTAAGACAGGAGCTGACCACAAGTTTAAAAATTTCATGAAGATTCGTCAACCGGTGCCAAAGATATTGAGAAAACAAAAAACGAGTTTCCTATGGAAATTAGGTCCTAACTATAACTATCTACTGGCGACAGCCAGTAGAATATGTATATATATATATATATATATTCAATGAAAAAACCATAGGTTTCACAATTGTTATAGTTAGGAATTAGCATTTAAAAAACCTTTGAAATTCACTGAAAACACCATAGGTTTCACATTTATTATAGTTAGGAATTAGCATTTAAAAAACCTTTGAAATTCACAGAAAAAAACATAGGTTTCACACCAGTTATAGTTAGCTGGACATTTTACTCATAAAAAACCACTGAAATTCCCACGTTATAGTTAGTTGGACTCACTATAACTCGCGCGCCCGCAATCCACTGCTGATGATGTCACATATTACATCATTCATGACATGGTCAGTGACATCACTGATGACATCACTGATGACATCTCAAATGACATCACTGATGACATCACTGATCTCAAATGAAATCACTGATGACATCACTGATGACATAATCCAGTGAATGTGTGTTCCTGTAAATTAAAAATGTGTTTAACATATTGTAGAATTAGTGTATGTATGAATGTTTGGATAATGGATTTAGTAGGTGTGTGACTGACTGTATGAGTGGGAGATTAAATGTGTCTTACTGAATGCATGGGTTAGTGACTAAACTGTTAGAATGTGTGCATCATTGTGTCTGTTGTTGTGTAAGCTGCTGCATGTATTGATTAGTAGCTATGGCCCACATGCATCAAGCATTTTTGTAGTCGCAAACGGTGCGATTCCTTAAAATCGGCCGTTTGCGAATGCAAAAGTGCTTTTTGGGATGCATGAAGCAATTTTAGAATTCGTAACATTGTTGCGAGTTCTAAAATTGCGGGTGCTTTTAAGAAGTCGCATATGTGCGATTTCTTAAAAGCAATGCATCATTACTTTTACAAGTGGAAATTCGCAGTTAGGGTGCCAAATTTACCGAGTGGTTGAACCACTCGGTAAATTTGGAAAAAGTGTTTAAAATGGTGAAAATGTTTTTTTTCCAACATTCATGTTTCACACACACATGTCCTTAGGACATGTGTGTGTGAAACATGATGCGAAAAATAGATTTCAGGGGTGCATGGGGGGGTCTTTTGGACCCCCTCCTGCACCCATGAAATTTTCTAAGTTCCACTCGCAATTTGCTGATGCCTTCCCATTGACTCCTATGGGCCTTTTGGCCCATAGGAATCAATGGGAATTGCGAAAATTTACTTAAGAATTCGGTATTCAATTGGGATTCGGTAAAAATTGCGATTTTTACCGAATCCCAAATGAATACCGAAAATAATGATGCATAGCATTTTGCACTTCTTAATTTGCGATTCCTTATTTTTCACAAATTAGGAAGTGCAAAATGTAACAATGATGCATGTGGGCCTAAATGACTGGCTATATGGGTTAATGATTGGTAACCCAAGTATGTGTATGTGAGGGTGAGTGTGAGTGTGAGTGGAGGTGGCTGGGAGGTGTGTGACTTTGTGCATAGATGTGTGAGCAGTTGATTCACTTGGTGTATGTGTTCAAGAGTGCATGAGGAAACAGCTGTATAGGCGGTTTACTGTGTGCATGGGTATGTTGGTGACTGAATGGATATCTCAGTGCTACATGTCCAAGTAAGTACATATGTAAAACACAGTGCATGTGAGAGTTGTCATTATAAATGACTATATATAACAGCCTGTGATTGCATAAGTGACTGTATCTATCAATATGTACTTGTATCAGTGATTGTAAAAGAAGATGTTTAAATAAGCAAGGTTTTGTGTGTATAACTGTATAGTTGTGGAAATGGGAGTGTGATTGATTCTTTACATGACTGACTAGGTGTGTGAGTAACTCCATGGATGAGTGGCATTGTGTGAGTCTCTGTATAGGTGTATGAGTGCATATGTTAGTCTTGTATTGATGAGTGACTGTATGTATGAGTGATTGTATGGGGGAATGAGTGGATGTGTGTGTAGACCTAGAAATCAGTAAGTGCGTATGTGATAAGTGGTATTACTGTGTCAATGGTTTCAGGAATGGTAGTTTGTATTTAACACTGGGTGTATCAAAGGTTAGATTAGAGTGTGAGGAGGTGTATTGTATTATCACATGCATGATGTTATCAGTGATGTTATCAGTGATGTCATTTGAGATGTCATCAGTGATGTCATCAGTGATGTAATTTGAGATGTCATCAGTGATGTCACTGACCATGTCATGAATGATGTAATATGTGACATCATCAGCAGTGGATTGCGGGCGCGCGAGTTATAGTGAGTCCAACTAACTATAACGTGGGAATTTCAATGGTTTTGTATGAGTAAAATGTCCAGCTAACTATAACTGGTGTGAAACCTAGGTTTGGTTCTGTGAATTTCAAAGGTTTTTTAAATGCTAATTCCTAACTATAACAAATGTGAAACCTATGGTTTTTTCAGTGAATTTCAAAGGTTTTTTAAATGCCAATTCCTAACTATAACAATTGTGAAACCTATGGTTTTTTCAGTGAATTTCAAAGGTTTTTAAAAGCTAATACCTTTGTATATCGAGTTTGTAACCTACGATTTTTAAACAGTTTTTTTATTAGCTGTTTTTTATAACTATCAATTATTTATTTTTTTTCCCCAAAAATTTTTACAATGTATTTTTCATGTTGTTTTTTTTTATCATTTTGTCTTGAAGCGCTCAGGGTACGCGCACCCGTAAGCTCATCAGAGAGCGCAGCGAGAGGGCTATTTCCGCGTGCGTGATAAAAAGATAGCAAAACGTCATTCAGGCGCGCCGCGTAAGCCCCCCCGGAAGCGCCTACGTTCGCGCCGCGTAAGCACCCCCGGAAGCGCTCCGGTGCGCGTAGCGTAAGCGCGTCAAGTCATGTGACCTTAAAATAACTCTTTTCAATGGTTGTTAACAGTTTTTTTTACAACTAATGAAAACCCCACCCATTTCCTTCACTTCTTCTTTTACTTTGGAGACAGCAAGACCTGTTCTTTTCTGTTCTACCATTTTGTGAAAAGAATGGCTGCCAGAGCACCCAGCAGCAGTGAGGAGTCAGATGACTTAATTCAGGAAGAGCCTCCTCAGCCCAAGGTCAAGGAGCACTTTATTCTGGAAGCTTTTTCAATGCCTGTAGGATTGAAAAAGGTTAATGCTCCTAAGGTGGAGTGCAAAATCTGCAAAACTGTGCTTTCACGGGGAGACCCTAGAAGGAAGTACAGTTTTGGCAACACCACAATGATTCGCCATGTCCAACGGAGGCACCCCCAGAACTATGCCCGGGAGAGTGTCAGAGACCTGGCACGTAATCCCCCAAGGGATGGTGCCTCTACATCCACTGGAGGAGCCACAACATCAGGGAGAGGACGTGCAGTGGAATTGGAGATGATTCTGATTCATTCAGCCTGTTTTTAGTGACATTACTATCAAGTGCAAGCAATGCGATGAACTGCTTTGCTATGGTGAGCAGAGCATCAAGCTCATTGCACGCAAAAGGAAAGAACACCGCTGCCCTCCCCAGCCCTAATTTTCCCCCTTTTTTTTGCTCTTGTTGAGCAGTTTTGCATTCCCTGTTTTTGCTTTTGTTCGGAAAAAAAACAAAAAAAGAAGAAAAAAAACTGTTATTTTTAGAACTACCTCCAATTCTCAAAAAAGAACTGTATTCTTAACAAATTCAAAAGGAGTAACTGAAGTGGAGTGCAGTGAGAGAGGAAAGGAAAATGAGTGAGGAAGCAAAGAAAGGGACACGAGGGGAAGGGAAGTGAAATGGGGGACTGAAAGATGGTGAGTGTGGGAGGTGAGTGAGGAGAAGGGGAGTGAACAAGGGGAATGAGGATACGACCTCGCCCCCCTGAAGACCCCGCCGAGCAGACCCAGCAGCAAGAAAGCCCCATGGTTTAACGACGAACTCAAGAGCTCCAAGAAGAACTGCAGAGCACTCGAGAAAACCTGGCGCAGAGACCCAACACCGGACAACATGACTGCCCTCAAGCTCGCCACCCGAAAACACCACCAACTGATCCACGCCACTAAGAAAACCACATTCAAGGAACGACTGGACAACAACGCACACAACAGCAAGGAACTCTTCAACATCATGAAAGAGCTCTCCAACCCCAACGCCGGAAACAACGACATCACCCCTTCGCAGGACCTCTGCAAATCCCTCGCCTCCTACTTCCACAACAAGATCGCGGACATACACAACAGCTTCAGCACTCAACCGACGCAAGCCACGACCAAACCACCACCCCCCACAACCACCCTGCGCGCCTGGACCCCGATCTGCACCGAAGACACCGTCCGCACGATGAATTCCATCCACTCCGGATCTCCGACAGACCCCTGCCCTCACCACGTCTTCAACAAGGCCGATGCTGTCATCGCACCCCACCTGCGGGACATCATCAACACCTCCTTCGACACCGCCACCTTCCCGAAGAGCTGGAAGCACGCCGAACTCAGCGCTTTACTCAAGAAACCATCAGCCGACCCCACCGACCTCAAGAACTACCGCCCCATCTCGCTGCTCCCATTTCCGGCAAAAGTCATCGAGAAGACCGTCAACAAGCAACTGGCCGCCTTCCTCGAGACGAACGATTCCCTCGACCTCTCGCAGTCTGGCTTCCGGGCCAACCACAGCACCGAGACCGCCCTGATCGCAGCGACCGATGACATCCGAGCCCTGCTCGACAACGGAGAAACAGCGGCCCTCATCCTCCTGGACCTCTCCACGGCCTTCGACACTGTCTGCCACCGTACCCTAGTACAGCGCCTGAGCAACGTTGGAATCCAGGAGAAGGCACTGGAGTGGATCATCTCCTTCCTCGCCGGAAGGACACAGAGAGTCCGCCTCCCCCCGTTCAGATTGGAGGCCACCGAAGTCATCTGCGGCGTTCCTCAAGGCTCCTCGCTCAGCCCAACACTCTTCAACGTCCACATGAGCCCCCTCGCAGCCATCGCACGCCAGCACAACCTCAACATCATCTCCTACGCCGACGACACCCAGCTGATCCTCTCCCTCACCAACGACCCCGCCACCGCCAGAGCCAACCTGCACGAAGGGATGACAGACGTAGCCAAATGGATGTCGAACAGCCGCCTGAAACTGAACTCGGACAAGACGGAAGTCCTCATCCTGGGATCATCATCCTCCGCCTGGGACGACTCCTGGTGGCCCCCCGCCCTGGGCAGCGCACCCAAACCCACAGACCACGCACGCAACCTGGGCTTCATCCTGGACTCCTCCCTCTCCATGACCAGACAAGTCAACGCCGTCTCCTCGTCGTGCTTCAACATCCTACGCATGCTACGTAAGATCTTCCGATGGATCCCCACCGAGACCAGGAAAACGGTCACCCAGGCCCTCGTCACCAGCCGTCTGGACTACGGCAACTCCCTCTACGCCGGAATCACCGCCAAACTCCAGAAGAGACACCAACGGATCCAGAACCCCTCAGCGCGACTCATCCTGGATATCCCCCGCCGCAGCCACATCTCCGGACACCTGAGAAACCTGCACTGGCTCCCGGTCAACAAGAGAATCACCTTCCGGCTCCTCACCCACGCACACAAAGCCCTACACAACCAAGGCCCAGGATACCTCAACAGCCGCCTCAACTTCTACGCTCCCAAACGCCACCTTCGATCGACCAGCCACGCCCTCGCCGCCGTCCCCCGCATCCGAAGACCCACCACAGGAGGAAGGTCCTTCTCCTACCTGGCAGCCAAAACTTGGAACTCCCTTCCGACCCACCTCCGCCTGACCCAAGACCACCCCGCCTTCAGGAAGCAGCTCAAGACCTGGCTGTTCGAGCAGTAGCGGACCCCCTCCCCCCAGCGCCTTGAGACCCTCCGGGTGAGTAGTGCGCTATATAAATGCTTGATTGATTGATTGATTGAAGAAAATGTAGTAAAGGAACGTGGGTGTGGAAGGGTAAGAAAAGAGCAGTGATGTTGAGGAAAGAGTGGTGATACAGACTGGATAAAGGCAAGTGAGAGTGAGACAAGGGGAGTAAGGGAGTGAAGAGACAGAGAACGTGAAGGAAAAAGTGAGAGTAGAGGACTGAGTGAGGGAGGAAAGAAACATAAGTGAGGGAGTGTGGCTGAGTTATAGGGAGTGAGCGTGACAGAAGAGGAGTGACAGACTAAGGGGACGGAGAGAATGAGGCTAACAGAGAGAGAATGAGGGAAAGGGAGTGTATAAGTAAGAGGACAGAGGGAGTAAGAGAAGGAGTTAGTGAAGTGGAGTAAGGAGAGTAAGGGAAGAGAAAAGAGTGAAGGAGCAAAAGAAGGAAAGAGACAGGAAGGAAAGTAAAGGAGAAGGTTTGAAAAAAGGTGAGTGTGGGAGTATGGCTGAGTTATATGGAGTGAGCGTGACAGAAGAGGTGTGAGAGACTAAGGGGACGGAGAGAATGAGGCTAACAGAGAGAGAATGAGGGAAGGGGAGTGTAGAAGTAAGAGGACAGAGGGAGTAAGAGAAGGAGTTAATGAAGTGGAGTAAGAAGAGTAAGGGAAGGGAAAAGAGTGAAGGAGCGAAAGAAGGGAAGAGACAGGAAGGAAAGTAAAGGAGAAGGTTTGAAAGAAGGTGAGTGGGGGAGTGTAGCTGAGTTATAGGGAGTGAGCGTGACAGAAGAGGTGTGAGAGATTAAGGGGACGGAGAGAATGAGGCTAACAGAGAGAATGAGGGAAGGAGAGTGTAGAAGTAAGAGGACAGAGGGAAGGAGTTAGTGAAGTGGAGTAAGGAGAGTAAGTGAAGGGAAAAGATTAAAGGAATGAAGTAAGTGAAGAGAGAGGAAGGAAACTAAAGGAGAAAGTCTGAAAGAAGGTGAGTGTGGGAGTGTGGTTGAGTTGTAGGGAGTGAGCGTGACAGAAGAGGAGTGACAGACTAAGGGGACGGACACAATAAGGCTAACAGAGAGAGAATGAGGGAAGGAGAGTGTAGAACTAAGAGGACAGAGGGAGTAAGAGAAGGAGTTAGTGAAGTGGAGTAAGCAGAGTAGGGGAAGGGAAAAGAGTTAAGGAGCGAAAGAAGGGAAGAGAGTAGAAGAAAAGTAAAGGAGAAGGTTTGAAAGAAGGTGAGCGTGGGAGTATGGCTGAGTTATAAGGAGTGAGCGTGATAGAAGAGGAGTGAGAGACTAAGGGAATGGAGAGAATGAGGCTAACAGAGAGAGAATGAGGGAAGAGGAGTGTAGAAGTAAGAGGACAGAGGGAGTAAAAGAAGGAGTTAGTGAAGTGGACTAAGGAGAGTAGGGTAAGGGAAAAGAGTAAATGAATTAAGTAAGGGAAGAGAAAGGAAGGAAAGTAAAGGAGAAGGTTAGAAAAAAGGTGAGTGTGGGAGTATGGCTGAGTTATACGGAGTGAGCGTGATAGAAGAGGCGTGAGAGACACTAAGGGGACGGAGAGAATGAGGCTAACAGAGAGAGAATGAGGGAAGGGGAGTGTAGAAGTAAGAGGACAGAGGGAATAAGAGAAGGAGTTAATGAAGTGGAGTAAGGAGAGTACGGGAAGGGAAAAGAGTAAAGGAGCAAAAGAAGGGAAGAGACAGGAAGGAAAGTAAAGGAGAAGGTTTGAAAGAAGGTGAGTGTGGGAGTGTAGCTGAATTATAGGGAGTGAGCGTGACAGAAGAGGAGTGACAGACTAAGGGGACAGAGAGAATGAGGCTAACAGAGAGAGAATGAGGAAAGGGGAGTATAGAAGTAAGAGGACAGAGGGAGTAAGAGAAGGAGTTAATGAAGTGGAGTAAGGAGAGTAAGGGAAGGGAAAAGAGTGAAGGAGCGAAAGAAGGGAAGAGACAAGAAGGAAAGTAAAGGAGAAGGTTTGAAAGAAGGTGAGTGTGGGAGTATGGCTGTGTCATAGGGAGTGAGCGTGATTGTCAGGGTTCGGGCTCCCTTCGCGCCTACCTAAGTACAGGAACTACGTTTCCCATGAGCCTTCATACCAGGAAGGTACTTAGCGTCATCACGCGCAGAAGCGGATGCGCGTAATTCTGTTTGGTTTCCGTTGCCTTGCTGGAGGTCCGTAGGAACGGGTATCGAGTTTCTTTCTTTGTAGCTTCCCGCTTTGAGTCATCGGAGGCTACCGAATTTCTCAGTGCTGCAGTGGGTGAGTTGACGACGTGCTGCTGCCTCCCTATACTATCAACGGAACATTGTGTGTCGGCCAACCACACGTTACCGTTGTGCCATCAGCATTCTCCTGTTCTCAAAGTTCTGAGTTGTTCCAGCGCGGCTGCGCTTGTGAAATATACAGAACGCTGTGTGTCGGCTGGCCATGCGTCTCTGATGGGATCTTAATAACTGCGATATTATTGCGGAACATAGTGGTGTTCACTACATGTTACCGTGACTTCCAAAGCTTCCTTCTTATGTGCGGAGCGCGGTGTGTATCCTGCTACGCGCTACCGTTAATGATTAATCATTCTGCGTTTGTAGCGGAGTAAGGTGTGTTGGCTTACCACTTGCTGCCGTGAACCCTTGTTTGTACTTCGTTTAGCTGATACAGCGGAGTTTTGTGGTGGCTGCTACATTCTGCCGTTTGTATTGTCTTCTTTTGGGAATAAACTTTATTCTTTTCCTTTAACCAATATCTGGATATGGCTTTATAATATTCCAGGTGTTCGGAACCTTGTTTCAGTCCTAAGAAACGATTGGAGCACTTTACTTTTGCTGAACTTCAGGATGGTTGCTGGGAGTCAGTTGGCTCTCTTTTTGGAGTGCTAAAGACCCAATCCTTGTTTTCTTGTTAACCCTGCTGGGTGTTTGCAGACTCTGGGTTTCAGGTGTGTTTCTGTGCCAGCAGGCTATTTCCTCATAGCGAGAATTGATGAGAGTAGTTATGTTGTTACTATGCAGTGTTTAACCATTTATTCTGTCCTTATATCATTTCAGAGCCTTTGTCCCAGCAGTCCCCTCCCCGTTCCTGACATCCCTCGCCTAATAGTTCCAATTCCCTGTGTTATAAGATCAGGGAGCTGGTAACGTTAGGAGGTGGACCCCCATTAGCAACGACCGGATCCTGTGGAACGTAATCTTGACAGAATTACGCGCCCACGAATTGTGTTCCACCCGATCCGGTGGTTCTGGGAATCATGGCCACCATGGATGATGTGCTTCAAGCACTGGTTTTAGTACAGCAGGAATTGATTGCCTCTAAGTCTGAGGCAGCTGCCTTGTGTGAAATGGTAGACAAATTAGCCAGAAACCCTTTTGACGCTACCACTGCTGCTCCTCCTATTCAGGTTACGGTACCCCCTCCCATTCCATTGGCCAATCCCGAGAGGTATTCTGGCGACCCAACTAAAACTCGAGTTTTCTTAACACAAGTATTAATGCATTTTTCTTGTAAGCCTTCTTCGTTCCCTTCCAACCATTCGCGAGTGGCTTTTGCGATTTCTTACTTAAGTGGTGATGCGGCCAACTGGGCAGTGCCTCTGGTGCGGAATGACGATGCCATCTTATCCAATTGGACGGCATTCCGTACGGAGTTTGAGAAGGTGTTTGATAGGAGGGCCACCACCTTTAGCGCTGACAGAGAGCTGTTGGAGTTAAGACAAGGGAGACAGGATCTGGTGTCATACCTTACCACCTTCAACAGGTTGGTAGCAGAGATGGCATGGCCTGAGGAGAAGAGAATGTCTCTATACTATCAAGGGCTACGTGAGGGCTTAAAGGATGTCATAGCACAGATAGACCCTCAGCCTCTCACATGCTCTGACATGATTAACCTTTCCCTACGATTAGATGGGAGGCTCACAGAAAGAGGGGGTGAGAGACGCAAAGCTGAGAGAGGGTACTATCGATCGGAGTTTTCCCCTCGTAAGCTTAGCCAACCAGTTGACACAGGCAGTGAACCCATGGAAATAGGAGCAGTAAGGGCCCCTTTGTCTAGAGCAGAGAGGGAAAGTCATAGAGTCCTAGGACTGTGCATGCATTGTGGGAAGAAGGGCCATTATGTCAAGGAATGTCCCACGAAACCTAGGGCTTCGGGGACTTGGACAAGGAACAAGAAAGCAACTGTGTCCTAAATAACTACGGAGGACTTAGCCCCAGTGGTGAAAGAAGTGAAGAACTGGAAACTCCCTTCTCTCACAGCCTCAGAACTACAGGAACATGAATCAAACATAGTGCTCACCATGACCCTAGAAAGCCAGGCTCAGGTTCACCAGGTGATGGTAATGGTTGACTCAGGGGCTACGGGGAATTTTGTGGACAGCGGCTTAGTAACCTCTTTGGCTTTAAGCAGGATACGGAGAGACAGTCCAGAGGAAGTATGGGCAGTAGATGGCAAACCGCTGAGGTCAGGTCTCATTACTGAAAGGACGGACGAACTTGTGTTATCCTTGCCTGTCCCGGGAGGGTTGCATAGAGAGGAGATAAGTCTAAACATTATAGAAGCACCCCAATATGAAATCATCCTGGGTATGCCGTGGCTGAGCCATCACAATCCTTCGGTTGATTGGAGAGAAAAAACCCTAATGTTTACAGATCCTGGTTGTAGGGCCCATATCATGTCTAAACAAGCCCCTCAAGTAGTAGCTTTATTGTACTCCCATTGTCTAGCTACTGCAGCGGAAAAGGTGGTGGTCCTGCCTCCCTGCTATCAAGGGTTTCAGGATGTATTCAGTGAAGCTATGGCGGAGCAACTACCTCCACATAGGGAATACGATTGCCGCATAGATTTGGTGGAAGGCGCCGTAATCCCCACTTGTAGGGTGTATGCTTTATCGGTCTCTGAAACAAAGCACCTGAAGGAATATCTAGATCACTATATGAAAATAGGTTTTATCAGGCCTTCCCGCTCGCCTTCTGCTTCTTCTTTGTTCTTTATTTCAAAGACAAACGGTGATCTACGGGCTTGCGTGGATTATCGCAAGCTCAATAAAGTCACTGTTCGAAATAGATATCCTTTACCCCTCATTACTGTATTGCTGGATCAGGTTCGTAATGCAAAGATATATACCAGGCTTGACCTCCGAGGGGCATATCATTTGGTCCGCATCAGGGCAGGGGATGAGTGGAAGACCGCATTTAAGACCCATTACGGCTTGTATGAATATCTGGTCATGCCTTTTGGGCTGTGCAATGCCCCTGACGCTTTTCATTTTTTTCTGAATGACGTGCTGAGAGAGTACATGGACATCTGCGTTGTTGTATATATAGATGGCATTTTGATTTACTCTGAGGAGGTTGACACACACATATCGCAGGTCATCATGGTACTCCAGAAGTTGAGGGAACATAAACTGTATTGCAAGCTGAGCAAATGCGAGTTTGGGGTGCACTCCGTTGAATTCCTGGGGGTTATACTACACCCAGAGGGTCTGCGCATGTCTGATCGCAAGGTTTTAGCAGTCCAAGAATGGCCTACTCCTAAGTCAGTAAAGGAGGTACAGAGTTTCTTGGGCTTTGCTAATTACTACAGGCGTTTTATTGTGGGGTTCTCGCAGATGGCGGTTCCCTTGACACGCTTGCTCAGAAAGGGAGTGAAATTCTGTTGGTTGTTGGAGGCTGATCAGGCCTTTGTGTATTTGAAGCAGGCATTCACTTCAGCTCCTGTGTTGGCCCATCCTAAGACCGAATTGCCTTTCATCGTAGAAGCGGATGCCTCCGATGAGGCCCTCGGGGCTATCCTTTCACAAAGAGACCCAGAGACCGGACAACTGCATCCGGGGGCCTACCTTTCCAGAAAGTTGAACCCGGCCGAAAAGAACTATACAATCTCAGAAAAAGAACTCTTAGTGGTAAAGAGGGCCTTCCAGGAATGGAGACAATACCTTTGGGGTGCTGAACATCCGGTGACGGTGTATTCCGATCATCGGAACCTTCAATACATGCAAACAGCCAGACATCTGTCTCAACGCCAGATGAGATGGATGCTGTTCTTTGCCGAATTTAACTTCGTCGTTATGTTCAGACCAGGGAGTGAGAACAGAAAGGCTGACGCACTGTCCAGACAAGACGAAGGGGATTCTGCAACCGCTCCAGTAATAGAATCCATAATATAACCGGCGAAGGTGGTTTGTGTACTTAGCGCAGAAACATTCTTGAGTAAAATACGGAACGCTAAAACTCCATCTCTTTGGGATTCCTGGGCGGCAAAAGACAGTCATCGATCCATGAGCAGGGATTGCCTTTCGTTAACACTCAGCTGTTCTTGCCATTCATCGCCTTACAGCAAGAGGCTTTTCGGTGTTGTCATGTGGCTCCTCTGGCTGGTCATCAGGGAGTGCTCAAGACAATACATTTGGTCCAGAGACACTTCTGGTGGTTGACTTTGAGAAAAGATGTTACCTTATGGGTAGCCCGTTGTGATGTTTGTGCACGATCAAAGACCGATAGCGGAATGAAGAGAGGTAAACTGATACCCATGCCTACGCTCAGAAAACCCTGGCAAACGATAAGTTTGGACTTTGTGACGGGTTTGCCATCTGATCAGGGTAAGTCGGCAATTCTGGTAGTGGTGGACAGTCTAACCAAACTGGGGCACTTTATACCCTGCATCAATCTACCTACGGCTGGTCAAACGGCACAACTGCTCCTTACGGAAGTGATTCGTTTACATGGGGTACCTGAGGTCATTGTTTCCGACAGGGGCCCCCAGTTTGTCGCCAGATTCTGGAAATATTGGTGCACGGCGTTACATATCAAGTCGTCTTTGTCCACAAGCTTTCATCCTCAGACGGATGTAAGTAAGTAAGTAATAAGTTTATTGTGCAGTTAATTAAAACCATTACAATGATTGACCCACTATTATAAACAATAAAACCTCAATTTTCTTTATAAAAAAGCTGATAGCCATAGTAAAAAAAAAACATGCGTTAAGATTGGGAAGAAAATCCACACCCCCGGCCTCGGCAATCCATAATCTTGTTTCTTCACTTCGGCCGGCGAATATTAGTAGCAGTCCGTGAGATAAAAGTACCCCCCTTATTAAAGTATTGGCTGCAGAATGATGCCAGACCGAGATGCGCCGATTTAAAGTGCATAGTGCTGCCTCAGCTTCCGTTGGTTTGTGCAAAGTATGTCATATAGTTAGCCTTTCGATAGTTTCCTTTGAGGCTTGGGTGTGCAAAAAAAAAACTTGACATTGTATGCTTAAAACACTGTTACGGTTGTGTGCACTTTTAAAAAAAATGTAGGTCAGCTGCAATTAAAAACTTTACCAGACAGCAGCTTAGTTGAGTATCTTGGCCAGAGAAGCTTGCAAGCACCACTTGTCTGCACGACCGTATTTGATTTTTGTTGAAAATTGGTCTGAGTAGTCGCCGGTGCCCCTGCATCAGCTCGCGGCAAATGGTTATAATGTGGACTATGTCCTCCTCTCCTTCCCCACAAAGACGGCACATTGCTGGCTTTGGAGGGCGCAGCCAAGGGGGCAGGTGGTATGCTGTCGGCAGCAGACCTAACCGAAATTTCAGAAACTTCTCTTTGATGGTTCTGTAGAAGTTAGAGAGGAGGTAAGCTTGAGGAGTCGCTTTACTATAAGATTGTATAGTGAGCCAGCCATGCGAACGTTCAGTTAAGGCCGCTTTGTCTTGTAAGATGGACTCTTTTTTAACAATGTTATTTACGATTTTCTTGAAGCTTGCCATGGTCCCAGGCGTTGCCCAGAGTTGCCGTAAGCCCAACTGGTCCAGTGCAGTGTCCAAGAACAGTCTGGCTGGGCAAGTTTCTTTCGTTTCTACTTCTCTCCACAAGTAGAAATTTAAGGTTTCTGGTTGCCCTTTTTTGATCTTAAACCAGGTTTTAACAAAGGCTCCTTTCCTGTCTAGCTCCTGTTTTTGTATACCAAATTCCAGCCTCATTTGCGCTGGAGATGTGTATCCAGGCAGACCGTATATAGTTCTTAGCGCTCTGGCGATGGTACCATTTAATATTTCCGCATCCCTCCCTCTCATGGCTTCGCTTCCATAGGTTATAGATGGTATGAGTTTAGCCTGTATCACCTTGGTCAGAGGGAGGAAGCTCGGGCCCGCGGTTATGTTCTTCAGGTTTCTTAGTGCTACTGCTATCATAAGCCCCCTCTTTTGTATTGCCTCAAATTGTACTTTGTAATTGCCTTTACTATCGATCATAACCCCCAGATATTTGTAGTCTTGTACGACTTCAAGCTTGCATTTTGCCAAGACGGATGGACAAACGGAGAGGTTAAACCAGACACTAAAGAAATACCTCCGTTGTTATGCCAATTCAGCACAGGACTCATGGGTGTCGTTGTTGTGGATGGCTGAATTGGCATACAACAACGCCTGGCATTGCTCTGCAGGGGTGTCTCCTTTTTATGCCACTTATGGGGTTGACGCTAACATCCTTCCTGTTAAGATCCCTGAGAGTGTTTCCGATCAGCCCTCTGTGTATAGCAGGGTGAGGAAGCTACACTCAGTACAGAAGCAGCTCATCACACACTTGAGCAAGGCTCAGTTGGAATATAAGCGTTGGGCCGATGTTCATCGTAGGGATGGTCCTGACTATCAGGTGGGGGACAGGCTGTCTCTCTCTACCAGGAACATAAGATTCAAACTGAGAAGTGTGTTTCATCCTCATTTCATTGGTCCGTATGTCATCATTAAGAAGGTGAACCCTGTGGCTTTCAAGTTGAAATTGCCTGCAAGTCTGCGAATCTACCCTGTTTTCCACAGCAGCCTTCTGAAACCTGCCTTATCAAGAGTCAGGAGGGCCGCTCCTCCGGTGCTGGTCGATGGTGGGGATAAATACGAGGTGAGGTGCATTTGTGACTCTAAGTGGAGACGTGGTGTCCTGTGGTACTTGATTGCCTGGAAAGGGTATACGGCTGAGGATGATACTTGGGAGCCGCATCATAACGTTCATGCACCTACAGCTGTACGTCGCTTTCATACTCGGTTCCCGGCGAAGCCTGGCCCTACAAGGCGCTGAGGAGGAGGACCTACTGTCAGGGTTCAGGCTCCCTTCGCGCCTACCTAAATATAGGAACTACGTTTCCCATGAGCCTTCATACCAGGAAGGTACTTAGCGTCATCACGCGCAGAAGCGGATGCGCGTAATTCTGTTTGGTTTCCGTTGCCTTGCTGGAGGTCCGTAGGAACGGGTCTCGAGTTTCTTTCTTTGTAGCTTCCCGCTTTGAGTCATCGGAGGCTTCCGAATTCCTCAGTGCTGCAGTGGGTGAGTTGACGACGTACTGCTGCCTCCCTATACTATCAACGGAACGTTGTGTGTCAGCCGACCACACGTTACCGTTGTGCCATCAGCATTCTCCTGTTATCAAAGCTCTGAGTTGTTCCAGCGCGGCTGCGCTTGTGAAATATACAGAACGCTGTGTGTCGGCTGGCCACGCGTCTCTGATGGGATCTTAATAACTGCGATATTATTGCGCAACATAGTGGTGTTCACTACATGTTACCGTGACTTCCAAAGCTTCCTTCTTATGTGCGGAGCGCGGTGTGTATCCTGCCACGTGCTACCGTAAATGATTAATCATTCTGCGTTTGTAGCGGAGTAAGGTGTGTTGGCTAACCACTTGCTGCCGTGAACCCTTGTTTAAACTTCCTTTAGCTGATACAGCGGAGTTTTGTGGTGGCTGCTACATTTTGCCGTTGGTATTGTCTTCTTTTGGGAATAAACTTTATTCTTTTCCTTTAACCAATATCTGGATATGGCTTTATAATATTCCAGGTGTTCGGAACCTTGTTTCAGTCCTAAGAAACGATTGGAGTACTTTACTTTTGCTGAACTTCAGGATGGTTGCTGGGAGTCAGTTGGCTCTCTTTTTGGAGTGCTAAAGACCCAATCCTTGTTTTCTTGTTAACCCTACTGGGTGTTTGCAGACTCTGGGTTTCAGGTGTGTTTCTGTGCCAGCAGGCTATTCCCTCATAGCGAGAATTAATGAGAGTAGTCATGTTGTTACTATGCAGTGTTTAACCATTTATTCTGTCCTTATATCGTTTCAGAGCCTTTATCTCAGCAGTCCCCTCCCCGTTCCTGACATCCCTCACCTAATGGTTCCAATTCCCTGTGTTATAAGATCAGGGAGCTGGTAATGTTAGGAGGTGGACCCCCATTAGCAACGACCGGATCCTGTGGAACGTAATCTTGACAGTGATAGAAGAGGAGTGAGAGACTAAAGGGACGGAGAGAATGAGGCTAACAGAGAGAGAATGAGGGAAGGAAAGTGTAGAACTAACAGGACAGAGGGAGTAAGAGAAGGAGTTAGTGAAGTGGAGTAAAGAGAGTAAGGGAAGGGAAAAGTGTGAAGGAGCGAAAGAAGGGAAGAGACAGGAAGGAAAGTAAAGGAGAAGGTTTGAAAGAAGGTGAGTGTGGGAGTGTAGCTGAGTTATAGGGAGTGAGTGTGACAGAAGAGGTGTGAGAGACTAAGGGAATGGAGAGAATGAGGCTAACAGAGGGAGAATGAGTGAAGAGGAATGTAGAAGAAAGAGGACAGAGGGAGTAAGAGAAAGAGTTAGTGAAGTGGAGTAAGGAGAGTAAGGGAAGGGAAAAGAGTGAAGGAATGAAGTAAGAGAAGAGAGAGGAAGGAAAGTAAAGGATAAGGTCTGAAAGAAGGTGAGTGTGGGAGTATGGCTGAGTTATAGGGAGTGAGCGTGACAGAAGAGGAGTGACAGACTAAGGGGACGGAGAGAATGAGGCTAACAGAGAGAGAATGAGGGAAGGGGAGTGTCGAAGTAAGAGGACAGAGGGAGTAAGAGAAAGAGTTAATGAAGTGGTGTAAGGAGAGTAAGGGAAGGGAAAAGAGTGAAGGAGCGAAAGAAGGGAAGAGAAAGGAAGGAAAGTAAAGGAGAAGGTTTGAAAGAAGGTGAGTGTGTGAGTGTAGCTGAGTTATAGGGAGCGAGCATGACAGAAGAGGTGTGAGAGACTAAGGGAATGGAGAGAATGAGGCTAACAGAGAGAAAATGAGGGAAGGGGAGTGTAGAATAAAGAGGACAGAGGGAGTAAGAGAAGGAGTTAGTGATGTGGAGTAAGGAGAGTAAGGGAAAGGAAAAGAGTAAAGGAGTGAAGAAAGGGAAGAGAGAGGAAGGAAAGTAAAGGAGAAGGTCTGAAAGAAGGTGAGTGTGAGAGAGGAGTGAGGAAAGGGGAGTAAACGTGGGGAATCAGAATAAGTGAGGCAAGCACAATAAAGGAACAGGGGTGTGGGAGCATCACAGAAGAGTAGTGAGGTTAAGGGAAAGAGTATAGGGAAAGTACATTTTGTACATCAATCTTACCTTATAAGTAATGTTAACTTAAATACATATTTTCATTAAATTTAATATCTGTGAAAGAGAAAACAAAATAAGTTACAATATTTATAATATATATTTTACAATACAAGAGACAAAGTAGGAGATTAAAAGTCATAAAAGGTTAGTAAGAGATAAAGTAGAAGTGAAGGACTCAGAAAGAAAAAACAAAGGAATGGTGAAGGTCAGAGAGAGTTAAAAAGAAATAGAGAGAGAGCAAATTACTAAAAGGATAATGACATGGATACATTCAGTGACAGTGAACAAGAGCAGGAGAGAGAAATTAACTGAAGGTGAGTAAGATACTAAAGGAATGTGCATTAGGAAAACTAAAGGAAGAAAGGGGAGTAAAGAAAGGGGAGTGAGTGACAGAGAAGCAGGAGTGAATAACGGTTGATTAATGACAATGAGGCATGGAAGGTAAGTGAGGGTGAATGTAGGGTTGTAAGACAGTGAGGAGACAATGGGAGTGAAGGTAACAGAGAGGGAGTGAGGGAAGACGAGTGAGAATATGAGAGAACAGAGGTGAGTGAGAGAAAGAGTGAGTAAACGGCAGTAAGGTGAGTAAAGGAAGGAGAATGACTGAGGGAAGAAAGGGAAGAAAAGTGAAAAAAAGGGACTGGGAAGTGGTGGATGTGAGTGCGTGACGAGAGAAAGAAGAAGGGTAGTTAAAGATGATGAATGAGGATAACTGAAGGAACTGGAGTAAGGGAACAAGGGTGAGGGAGGGTGAGTGAAGGGCAGTGAGGTTGATGAAAAAGGGAAAATAAAGAGAGGATAAAAGCAAGTGAGCTTGAGACAAGGGAAGTGAAGGAGTGAGAACATAGAGGTAGTGAAGGAAAGAGTGGCAGAAAGGAACTGAGTGAGAGAGCAAAGAAAGGTAAGTAAGGGAGTGTGGGTGAGTTTTAGGGAGTAAGCGTGACGGAAGAGGAGTGAGAGAGTGAGAGGATCGAGAGACTGAGGCTAAGAGAGAGTGAGTGAGGGAAGGGGAGTGAGGAAGTGAGAGGACAGAGGAAGTGAGAGAAGGAGTGATTGAAGTGTAATAAGGTGAGTGAGAGAAAGGGAATTATTGAGGGAACAAAGAAAGGAAACAAGGGGAAGGGGAGTGAAGTAGAGTGACTGACAGCTGGAAAGTGGTGGATGGGAGAGAGGGAAAGGGCCGTGAAGGAGTGGATAATGAAAATAAGTGAGGAAAGTGGAATAAGGGAAGGGAGGTGAGGGAGAGTGAAAAAAGGCCCGTGAGGGTGAGTTAAGAGGAGTGATAGAGGGTGGAAATAGTTGAGTGAGCATAAGAGAATGGGAAAATAATATATATTTAATAATAAAAAATACAAAATAATTTCAACAACATGTTATATGGTTTATTTTTGCTGTTCTCAGAATATATTGAATTTCACTTAAAACAGTGACTTCAATAGTACTCATCATATAACAGCGGGCAAAAAAAACACAATCAAAATGATTGTGTTTAAAAACCCATACTATCTTTTAATAAATAATGTAAAATTTAGAAAAAACATATCTAAACTCACTTTTGATCCATCTACTTTTCCACGAGGCCAAATAGTATATGGAAAGTCCTTTTCTTTGAAAATTAGTCCAGAGTATTCTTAATCTCTCATTTACCCAAATTTCTGAAAGAAAAGCTCCAACCTCTTTTACATTATGAAACAATAGTTTTATTTCCACCTCTAGCTTCCTTTTTATAAATATTTTCTATAATACTCACAGCACATACTATGTGATATACATATACTATCTCTATGAGAACTACATGTTTTTTATTATCTTCATCACTCTCATTCAGAAAGTAATTTTGAACAGCAAACTAATTGATATCAACTGCTGAAATCTTCGTAGGCCAATTACCTTTCCTAAAATTTCGGTTGTAAGAACACTAGGTAAGAATTTTGTAAGTCAGAAGGCAAACGTTGTTTGAAAGTCAATTGAGTATCATTACAGTGTTTCCATCCTTTTTGACATTTTTAATAAGCTGTGTAATGTCCTGATGTTGTTGAAGGACCATCATGGTAAATAATTGCTGCAGTTGTAAAGGTTCTTCCTGAAATTGAAAATTGAGAAGCCACAACATTTTTAATTAATGTTGTCAATTTAGTTCCATCAGGTCTACATCGTTGGAACATTAAAATAACATACTGTCCATATCTTTGTATAAATAATGTTGATAGCATTGCTGATTTACATTGAGTACAGACCATGCTTTGATTTGCTTGTCTAACTAGATTATTAAATGACACTGATTTGCAGTCTGGTAAAGTCAAATATATAAATCTTTCAGTGTCTACTGTAGTACTACTTGAAAAGAAGCAATTGTCGCAGTCATGCTGCCATTTATAAGAAAGGCCAAAAAGATGTTCTACATCTACACCTTCATCTTGCAAAACAACAAGCATATACATTAGAAATTCCTGACAATCTTGCTGAATATTCTGTGAAAATTGATTTAGACCAGAACATATGTCTAAATATTTCGAATTTAAGAAACACTTTGTATTTTTGTTCTATCACTGCTACATTTCTCTAACACAGAATTTAATAAACAACAAAATGTTTGATCACGATTTTCAGCAATCTGTTCTTGTACAGTTTGGGGCAAAAAAAAACATTAACCACTACATTAGCATAGCAGTTGACACCAGAACTATTTTCAAACTGAAATCCAACAACATCTTTAACTGAATCCATTACGTTTCTGCTTACAAATACTGGTTCATCTAGCTTTTTTCTTTTTGCTACAACTTCACTACAATTTTTCTCATTTCTTCTTTTTCGGCCTCCCACACGGTTTTCAAATAGAGGATATTGAGGTAAATTTGGAACATACTCTCTTCTTAACCTATTATATTCTTTTACACAATTTAGATCTGCATTAATCTTTGTCTCATCAAAATCAATCAAGTACAATCCTGATAAAGTTCTGACTCGAGATAAAGCAACACATGCCATACCCTCCTTGAACACATAATTTCCAATATTCACCAAAGCACTATCAACACTTAAACCTTGAGATTTATGAATAGTCACTGCATATGCCAAAGAAACAGGAAACTGTTTTCTGCGGACATATACATCTTTCACAAGCAAAATTCGGGCGGGACAACGACTGATTTGTTGTACTTCTTCAATACCATCAAATTTAATTTTTATAAATTCAATTCCATCTCTATTTCGGTAATTCACAAAATCCACAACATGACCCATTGCTCCATTTCCTAAACCTCTTTCCACATGAAAATTACGTCGTAAAATTATACGACAATTTAAAGATGCATACAGAGTCTTTTCCATACCAGCAGTTTTAGATATTGTCTTCTATAAAGAATCCAATTTTGATTTAAACTTTTCTGACAAAATAATAGTTTTATCAATAGCTTCCAGTTTCACAATCTCTTGATTTTCCAACTTTAACATTTTGTTGTTGAAGATTGAACATTCTTGCAGAGTTGGCATCAAGCATATGACAGATTTGTTTTCAGGAATTTTCTTAAAAATATTCTCTGAGAGAATATTTTCATTTGGAAACAAATTTGAAATTAATCGTCCATGTAAAGCTTCTTTGCCATGCTCAGTTAGTTTTCCAATTCTTACATCTTGTAGAATATTTTTATAATCTTCATCCTTTGCCTGTCGCATATTTTGAAGCAGTTCTGCATATTTGAAATGTAACCATATGTTAACATTTCCAATGCTTCCTAAGCACTTCCTGGTATCTTCATGCGTAAGCATTTTACACACTGGCTGTCCTTTCACTGGAGTTAGTTGCAGTAGATCTCCAAAAACAATGATGTGTTTGCCTCCAAATAACACATCATAGTCTGTTTTAAGAATTTCTTGCATTCTTAAATGCACAAAAGCAAGCATTACATTTGATACCATGCTTACTTCATCAATGATAAGAAGTTTCATTTTCTTTAGGACTCTTGAAACTTCACAACAAGCTTCTCCAGATAGCTTGTGGTATTGTAATTTGTTATCATGCTCTACTGGCAGCATCAATAAGCGATGTAAAGTAATCCCTTTAATGTTGTGTGATGCCAACCCAGTTGAAGCAGTAACAACACAAGAGAGCGATGACTCCGTTGTTTTCTGCAAATATGTTGCAATCGCTTTAATCAGGAAACTTTTTCCAGTTCCTGCTTCTCCACTCACATACAGTCGGACAGGTATAATTGATGTACATGAGCATTCTTTTTTCTCATGAGATAAACCATGCTTAATGTTTTCTGTGACTTCGTCATATATTTGTCCCTGCTCAATGTTTAGTTCTTTTTCCAAATCTTCTAAGTGAACTCCATCCTCCTGAGCTTGTTCCATGGCTCTTTCAACTTCATCCATGGCAGTGGAAGCTTCATTTTGTATAATTGTTCCTCCTAGTGGATCCTGACTCAATGAAGCAGAACTCTGACTATCTTGAGAACTGTCTCTAGCAATCTCTGCTGCAATTGTAGCTTCTTGCTGTATTTCCTCGTTCAACATTTGCAGATAATTTGAAAAAACAGGACATTCTATCGTATTCTTTGCATTGAACGAATCTTCATAAGTAAGAAAATCTCCAAGTAGTTCCTCTTCTGTACGCCAAGGCTTAAAAAGTTGCAAAAGAGCTAAGTAATAAAATTCCCTTTTGTCTGGACATTCACAACTCAATTTTCGATGATTAATCAAATGGCCTTTTCTTTGTTTCACTAGACAGCCTTCACAACCAATTACAGCATATACACCTTTATTGATGTCTTCTGTGACGTTCTTTTTAAAAGTATAGGTTTGCAGAACTTCATAGAGACAAACGTTCTCAAGGGGAGTACTTCTATTTGGATAGTATGTATCCAACATGTTTGTCTTCAAAATATCTGTACTGTCTGGTTCTTTCTCCGCCAAATACTCTATTTCTTGTACAGATTTCAAAACTCGGTTTCGTGTTGCAGCAAGACCTAGACTCACCCAAATGATGGTTCTAGATTTGGCATATAGACTTGCTGATGATAACCGATCAGAACATTCATATGCTCCAATTTCTCGATGCGACAACATCTTCAGACTGTAACTGTATAATTTCTTGCTTAGACTCTTTTCATGTGAAATTTCCTCCCACATTTCCTTCAGTTCCGTCTTTTCTGATTTTGTGATGTAAGACGTCACATATCGAGCCACAGCAATAGAGTTGTTAGCCACATATTGAATATCCATGTTAGCATTCCACATGGACAAAATGAATGGGTTGTAGTCATTTATGAATTTGGATTCCTCATTTCTTCTTAGGTTGTATGTATTTTTGGGTGATTTTCTTGTCACAGTATGTCACAGAGAAGACATCAAATTGTTGACTCTTCCTTTCGATGTTACTGGACGCGTAAATGCAAAACGACATTTTGTGTAGAACTTGTCCTTGGATTTGTATTTTCGACGACAGTGTTTCCCACAGCGAAGGGTTTGAAAGCATAAAACTTGATGTCTTAAATTGTTTTCTTCAGTACTTTTCTGAACAGCACATGTAGAATACTGCTCAATGAAACTCATCACTTTCTCATCTGAATCTGTTCCAAATTTTGGTGCATCTTTAATCCATAGCAGCATATGTATGTGAGGAGCACCTCTTGCTTGATACTCCTTTCTCCAAAAGAAATCCAACACCTCTCCAAGCGGAGGATTTTTTTTGTTTGTAATAAAAGACATCATAGCTTTAAACCTATGATTGAAATATCTGCATACATTAACTGGATCCAAAGAGCACAGTTCTCCAGGTGTCTTGTATTCAATATTTTCAATGTTTTTATTTGCCTCTCGTAGAAATTCAAGTAATTCTTCCCAAGCATACTCAGCACAGCTAAGAGTGAGGAACCATGTAGGAGTTCCTAAGTTTCTTAGCATACATTTCAATTCCCCATGACGACGGTACCAATACTCGTTAGTACCACGCTGACATGCCATGAGATTACTTAGCTGAGATTCCAAAACACTGTCTTGCAGTTTCACTTTATCCATAAAATCCCTTGCCGAAACATTTTGTAGATGTGTTCCACTTTTCAGTATATGGTTTACTGCATAAGAAAGTCCAGACAAATCACTCTCAAACAATAAATGGAACAAATATGGAATGCAATGACGAAACCTTGGATCTTCTGCATATAATCTTAAAGTCCGGTATTCAGATGCAGGAATTTGAACAGGTCAATCGTCATATCGTCCACCTTCACCTGTTGGAAATAACTGTGGAAAACAACGAGCTTCCAAACTTTCTTCCCATACACTAATGGGACTTCCTTTGGCTTTTTTCATCTGAAACAAGTCAATAGCATTCCCCATTACTTCTTTGGAATGCAATGGATGAACACTATAATGTTCATAAATTTCTTCACTTCTAGAGACATCAACTTTTTCTATTTGGCCAGCTGAAGAATCACTGTCTTCATCTGCAGCTGTTTACTCTGCTCCAACACATACCTGTTTGTAGTACTCATTGTTTTTGACCAAATACAACGTTGCCTTTTTGACTTTCCTAACATCCACTAAATCTTGCCAGATTTTCTTACTCTTTGTCGGAACCCCATTAACTAGAATAACCAGAGGTTCCTCTTCCACTTTCTCTACACCAATTGTATCAATATTTTTCTTAAAATCTAGAGGAAAATAAACAACTCTTCCCTTTAATCCTCTCTGTAAATCTGAGGGAGGCAATTTCCCTGTCTTAGGCTCCATGCAAACAATAGCCTGAAAAGGATGCACACGTTGAATCAGAATAGACTCATAGGTATTTAAATCCATCAATTCAGAAGGAATGTCTACCAACTCCAGATTATTATGAACAGCTCTAGCAGGCATTCTGTTTTCATTTAATTTATTATAACAATATTTACAAATACGTTCATCAGAACCCAAATCAAAACATTTTCAACCATCAAATAAGTTGCAAAATCCATCCACTCATTATTATTTATCTTTTCGCTTTTTACATATAAATCAACTAATCTAGTCCGATGCTTATAATGAGTTCGTCGACAACACACACAAGTAAAATTAGGCCTTTCACTTGAATTGACCTTAAACTTTGTAATTTCATTTTCAAATGTTTCTGTACTTAAAATCTCTACATTCTCTTCTACATTACCTTCTATTACTGTATCAATTTCTGCACTGACATTCACCAAAGTAACAAAACTCAATTTCATCACAAATGTTTTTGACATCTAATTCAGTTCCATGCAAAAGAGCACTGTTTAACTGTTTTAGTTTAAGTGCTGGACTTTTTGCATAATACAACCTTCTCACTAATTTCCTCACTTTATTATGATGCACTGCTAACATCCTAAAATGGTGAAAAACACTCTGACATGCTTTTCTTGAAAGACAAGCCAGTGAATGCCCTTGAAAACCTGTTTTTTCTCTCACTCTACAAGGATCTAACTCTTGTAAAATTTTCATTTTTTGTTTCACACTTTTCTTAGTATGTGTCCGTAAGAAACTGCGAAACAAATCAATTGAATCCTGTCGCACACTACAAATACTACTACAATTCCAAGTATACACTGGAGCCTTAGGACATCTCCCTAAAACTTCATCAGTAAACACCTCTTCTGTATTTCTAGGCACAATCCCTTCTTTTTTAACCGGACAACCATCCTTCACCTCATATGCTCGACCACTGGTGTCAACTGCATGCACCAAATCATAATCCTGAAAGTAACTTTCTTCATTAAAAAATGGCTCACAACTTGAACTATGCTTCCATTCTCCAGAAAAAACATCACAAAAATGAGTCCGATTAATTACTCTCCTCCACTTACATTTTGATTTGAACACATTGATTACCTTATCAAGTGTACGAATTCTATTCATTACTAAACTAAACAATTTATTTTTCACTTTAAATGCTTCATCCACAATCTTAACTATGTTTTTTTTTCTTGTAAAATGCGATCTTTTTTTTATACCTCTTTACATTTTTTAATAAACTAGATACAATTCTGTTATAAAACATTTGTCTACGAATTTCAATAAATTGATTTCTCCTTCTATTGCTATAGACAATATCATCTCCTTGTACAGGTCTAACATTTTTAGAGGGGCAGACTGTCTTCTTTCTAATTACACGTTTTTTTTTTACATTTCAATAGGTTCCTGAGAAAATTCTTAGTGTGCTTACCAGGAGCATTATTGTTTTCTCTGAAGATTTTGTTTTGGTTGAGTCTTGGGTTTTTTTCTTTAGACCTTACATTTTTTTTATAAAGTTGTTCACGTCTTTGTTTGGATGGCATATTTTTCTTTCTTTGTATAGATGATTATAATCTGTGGTAAAGAAAAAATAACATATTATAGACCACTACAAACATATTACATAGCAATTACAATAAGTAAGCGATATAAACACTAGTATACAACAAAAGGCTGATTTACATTACATGTGCTTTGCTTTGTGTCAAAAACGATTTACTAATTAATGTTATGTCTTGCTTATATATAGGTGGCCTGTTTTTGGCCTGTAGAGACAGTGAAATAATATGAGCAGAGACACACATACTGCTTGCAGAGACAGAGATTGTAGATTATATGTCACATTCTGGTCATGTGCCTAAGATCACACTATGAGTCAAGCTTGATTTTAAATGGATCTGAGTGAATAATATGCTTAGTTGATATCTTTAAAAATATGAAAGTACATGTTTTTTAAAAACATGGTAGATTACATGTTACATCCTGGTCATGTGCCCAAGATCACACTGATTGGTGAATCAAGCTTCACTCACAGTGTGATCTTAGGCACATGACCAGGATGTTACATGTAAGGAGAAATTAATGTTATGTCTTGCTTATATATAGGTGGCCTGTGTTTGGCCTGTAGAGACAGGGAAATAATATGAGCAGAAACACCCATACTGCTTGCAGAGACAGACATGTTAGATTACATGTAACATAATGGTCATGTGCCTAAGATCACACTGTGAGTCAAGCTTGATTTTAAATGGATGTGGGTGAATAATGTACTTAATTGATGTCTTTAAAAATATGGAAGTACATGTTTTTTAAGAACATGGTAGATTACATGTAACATCCTGGTCATGTGCCTAAGATCACACTGATGGGTAAATCAAGCTTCAGTCACAGTGTGATCTTAGGCACATGACCAGGATGTTACATGTAATCTACCATGTCTATTTCTGCAAGCAGTATGTGTGTCTCTGCTCATATTATTTCACTGTCTCTACAGGCCAAAAACAGGCCACCTATATATAAGCAAGACATAACATTAATTTCTCATTACATGTAACATCCTGGTCATGTGCCTAAGATCACACTGTGAGTGAAGCTTGATTAACCCATCAGTGTGATTTTAGGCACATGACCAGGATGTTACATGTAATCTACCATGTCTTTAAAAAACTTGTACTTCCATATTTTTAAATACATTAACTGAGCATGTTATTCACCCAGATCCATTTAAAATCAAGCTTGACTCACAGTGTGATCTTAGGCAGATGACCAGGATGTTACATATAATCTACCATGTCTGTCTCTACAAGCAGTATGTGTGTCTCTGCTCATATTATTTCACGGTCTCTACAGGCCAAAAACAGTCCACCTATATATAAGCAAGACATAACATTATTACTCATTACATCTAACATCCTGGTCATGTGCTTAAGATCACACTGTGAGTGAAACTTGATTCACCCATCAGTGTGATCTTAGGCACATGACTAGGTTGTTACATGTAATCTACCATGACTTTAAAAAACATGTACTTCCATATTTTTAAAGACATCAACTAAGCATATTATTCACCCAGATCCATTTAAAATCAAGCTTCACTCACAATGTGATCTTAGGCACATGACCAGGATGTTACATGTAATCTACCATGTCTGTCTCTGCAAGCAGTATGTGTGTTTCTGCTCATATTATTTCACTGTCTCTACAGGCAAAAAACAGGCCACCTATATATAAGCAAGACATAACATTAATTTCTCATTACATGTAACATCCTGCTCATGTGCCTAAGATCACACTGTGAGTGAAGCTTAATTCACCCATCAGTGTGATCTTAGGCACATGACCAGGATGTAACATGTAATCTACCATGACTTTAAAAAACATGTACTTCCATATTTTTAAAGACATCAACTAAGCATATTATTCACCCAGATCCATTTAAAATCAAGCTTGACTCACATTGTGATCTTAGGCACATGACCAGGATATAACATGTAATATACCATGGCTGTCTCTGCAAGCAGTATGTGTGTCTCTGCTCATATTATTTCACTGTCTCTACAGACAAAAACAGGCCACCTAAATTTAAGCAAGACATAACATTAATTTCTCATTACATGTAACATCCTGGTCATGTGCCTAAGATCACACTGTGAGTGAAGCTTGATTCACCCATCAGTGTGATCTTAGGCACAACAACCAGGATGTTACATGTAATCTACCATGTCTTTAAAAAACATGTACTTCCATATTTTTAAAGACATCAACTAAGCATATTATTCACCCAGATCCATTTAAAATCAAGCTTGACTCACAGTGTGATCTTAGGCACATGACCAGGATGTTACATGTAATCTACCACATCTGTCTCTGCAAGTAGTATGTGTGTTTCTGCTCATATGATTTCACTGTCTCTACAGACCAAAAACAGGCCACCTGATTGATTGATAGGCTTTATTTCGATATCAAAAATATCATAAAAGCTTGTACAACAAGTATAAAACACTACATTTATGACAGTCATTTTCTATTTACACAAAAGGGAAAAAAGGGAAGAAAGTGTTAAAACAGTTAAAACAAGAATTAGATTGACAAGGAAAGCCTTCCTACACGAATCAACCATGACCACTTTAAAAATTTAGACACAGCACAAACAATCAAAGTGGATGTGTCAGACATTAAAATACGTAGTGCCACTTTGTGCTGGCGGGTACCTAAAAGTCTACATAAGGGTTTGAGCCAGCGCCTCCTAGGTGCACAATAGTCCGGACATTCGAAAAGAATGGTGGCTGCCGACTCTACTCGAGTGGGACAACGAGCACAGAAAGGGGAAGAGTGATGAGAGGATTTCCATCGGCAACTAGTTCGCCTACAGGTAGGGTCCCCACTCTGAACTTAAAAAACAAGGCGCGGTCGAAAGGAATGGAGATCATATCTAAGTAAGGTTCATAAGCCACCACATCTTTTATCCTCACAAAGGCTGCAGTGGAATTACAGGGACATGGATCTGAGAATAGTTTAGAGGAGACCCAGTTCCAATACAATTTCTTAATCATGGCTTTAGGTGGGGCAGTTCTCAGTGCCCACGCATCACCCAGCCCTAACTCCACTAATAGCCGTTTTACATCCCTCAACCATTTGATCCTGGACCAGCCTTCCATGGCCATAACCTCTGACAGCGCTTCTGCATAGGAGGCTAGTTCGGGCACCCGCCGCAACCGAGCCCAGAGAAGCAGCGGGCGGAGTTGTGCTTGGTCCTTAATTGGTCTGCAACCTAGATCCAATAACACAGGTCCTGTAGGAGTACTCAACGGGAGAGCCATCAGATCTTTCAAAAATTTGCTTTCCGATTTTGCTAGGACATCCAGGTTGCAACTACCCCACAGCTCCGCCCCGTAGAGTACAGCACTAACCCCTCTGGCTTTAAATATCTCCACAACTGGGGCTATAGGTTTGCTTGTGGAGGAGCGTTGTTCTTTAAGTAATGCTCCGCCCACCCTTTTATGGCTGAGGAGCATTTTTTGAATATGGGGGTTCCAGCTAAATGCGTCATTAAGGCGGATACCCAAATAGTCAAACTCGGATACCCTCTCCAATGGAACAGAATTCAACACCGGAGCTCGCCCAGGTTTTTTAGGCGGGTTCATAATCAAATACTTAGTTTTGTCGGTATTGATTACCAATCCTCTCAGTGAACAAAACTCCTGGAAACTATTCAGGAGGCTCTGGAGCCCCTTGGGGGTCTTTGAAATAAGAAGGGTGTCGTCTGCAAAAAGCAGTGTTGGGATCCGTTTGCCCGCCAGGGAAGGGGCATCCGTGGGATTTCTTAACAAATGCTCAACCACTCCGTTCACATAAAGAGAGAACAGAGTGGGAGCAAGCACACATCCCTGACGGACGCCCCTTCCCACTGGAATACTGTCAGTTTTTTCACCATTCGTACCCCATCGCACCTGCGCAAAATTTCCTGCGTGAAATCTCACAAGGAGGGATAGAATGTACGGAGGCAACCCCAGTTCCAACAAGACCCTCCATAACTCCTCCCTTGGCACCAGGTCAAAGGCAGTCTTAAGGTCTATAAAGGCCAAGTACAGACTGCCTTTGCCCAGCACCATCACCTTCCAATACAAGAGAGCCAGTCTGAAGGCCTGTTCAATAGTCCCAGTTCCAGTGCGAAATCCAGCTTGGAGGTCCGACAGGATGTTATTGTCGTCCGCCCACTGGATCACCCTTCCCAAAATCACCTTCCCTGCCACTTTTTGGGATGAGTCGATGAGACTTATTGGCCTGTAGTTGGCTGGGTTATCCCGGCACCCCTTTTTGAATATCGGGACAACCTCAGCCCCCTTCCAGGATTCAGGTACAGGCGCACCGCTATTAATGGCGTTGAGCAATGATGAAACCAGCTTTCCCCACTCCTTGGGATTTGCCCGTAGCAAGTCGCCCGGTATCCCATCGGGCCCTGCTGCTTTTATGGGCACCAAGGATTCGATTACACCTTCCACCTCTCTAGCAGTAAAGGGAACACCCTCAGTATCCCCTGTACAATCAGCCAAGGAGAAGGTGGTATAAGAGGCCACCTCAATAGGGGTATAGAGGGAAGAGAAGTGGTTGAACCAGTACTGTGCAGGGATGTTGCACGTCATCAGAGTGCTAACTGGCCTATCTCTTGATCTTATAAGGTTCCAGAAACTTCTGGCATCCCTGCCCGTGCTTGCTTCCATGAGATCCGCCCAGAACCTGTCCTCCCATTCTCTCTTTGCTGCGATAGTAGTCTGGGAGTACTCTTTCCTGGCCAGTCTAATTGCAGCCTGGGATTTACTTTTAACAGCACCTATCAGTGCGTTTTTCTTCCCCCTACATTTTTTAGTATACCAACCCGGCGGTTTAGACAGCTTCTTGCACTTGCCAGTTCGGGGCTCCTTACTTGGGAGAATGAAAAGGTCACTCAAGGCCTTGGCTGTGTCACAAAAAAGCGCTGTGACATCCCCAGACAAGGGGATCAACAAGTCCAATTTAGACTGAGCTGTGTCTAAGAGTGCCCCAATAGCTAGGACTTTCTCTTCGTCTATGATAAGCTTACTCCATTTCAAACGTCTACCACAGTTGGAAGGGTATACTTCCTGAAGGATAGGTGCTAAATGACAAATATGCACCCCCTGATTCCCAATCCACAAGGGACGGAGGGTAGGAGAGAGGAGGTTGTGATCACTCTCAACTGAAGGAAGTACCTCCATATCCTGCAAGAAGCTCCAAAGTTTTATGTCAAGGAGAATATAATCTATCCTAGACGTGTGGTTAGCCCTGTTATAAGTAAGGGCTCCAGAAGGATCTGACAACGTCCTTCCGTTAACAGCCCTAAGGCCAAATTCCATGTTTAAGGAGTTAATTTGAACCACCACTTGAGACCACCTCTTAATGGGGGGTATGGTTAGGACAGGTATCCCTCTCCTAATGTCTTCGTCGGCGGTTCCCAAGGTGTCCTCCAACCCAAGGGGCTCAAACGTGCAGTTTAGGTCCCCCGCTACCAGGACATGAGAACTATTGGGACGCTGCCCAAGCAAAGATTCCAACCCTGATATTATAGGTGAGTGCGAGCCTCCCTTTGTACCCCTGGCGTAAATGTTAAAGATGTCCAAGGTCAGCCCTCTCCGTGGTCCCTTAATTGATATACTCAGTAGATCAGGTGAATTTTACGCATGCTGAGTAACTTGGCAGCCAAGTGAAATAGCAACCCATATGAGGAGGCCTCCTGAGTGACGGCCCTTCCCCGAAAGGGAGGGCACTGCTGGTACAAAAAAGGTTGAGTAGCCTACCTTGTGACAAGGCTCCCTACTCCAAGTTTCTTGGAAGATGCAAATAGAGTAGCCTTCCACAAGGGTATTTCAGTCGGGTAGAGCTAGTTTGCTTAAAATACCTGCAACATTCCAGCTGAGAATCCTTAGATCTAAATTCGCCACAGCAGGCACCCCGCGGGGTGCAGGGCTAAATACCCCCTCACTCTCAGGGGATGTCCAAGGTGCACTTTCTCCTTGTTGAGTCCCAACAACCGAGTTAAGATCCTGAACAAGGGGGCTGCGAACAACTGGTGAAAATGGCGGACTGGGATTGCTTAGGCCTAGGACATAAGGTTCTAACACAAGACCCGGACTCAGGGACAATGGAACCGCCCCAGGGGAAATATTGTTTCAATATCCAGGCATCCTCCCGTATGGCCCTAACCATGCGACAGGCTGGTGTGGCAAAGGGATGAAGTGATTCTCGTAAGGGGTAAAATTATGCCTCCATCCCTCACCCCAATTAATACTGGATCTGTTACCTACAGATCTCGGGTAGAAGTAGGTCAAATCTACTATTCCAATACCTGCACCACCAGTCCCCAGATTCTGGTTGCAAATTGTTTGGGCAACGCTAACATCCTTAAAATTAACCACCACACAGTCTCCCTCAAAATGCTTGTGCCCGTAGCCTACCCACCCTACCCTTCTAACGCCTAGGATCAGGCCATCTAATTCCCTAGGGAGAGGTCTATTTATCCTTAGCCAATGAATGGATTTATTTTTTTAGCATTTGGTAGGAGTCTTGCTGGTCAGCCTTCAAGGATGGTACATTAGTAAGAATAGCGACATAAGGCTGACAGTCTGGAGGTAAGTTCACGGGTGGTATACTAGGAGCCTCTTTGGGAGGAAGCACATCAGGCTGACTAGCTGATGAGCGATTAGAGCTGAATCTACTTGGTTGGGCTAGCTCAGGGCCTTTGCTAGTGCCAAAGTTTCTTAGAATGGCAGGGCTACTTCTACCAGAGACCTCGGAACGTACAGGCTCATTAGCAGGGAGAGTAGTAGCCTTTGGTATCCTTTGATGTTTTGTAACATTCGCTGTGGCCAACCCTGGGTTCCGAACACCCCCATTGGTAGCCCCAGCGTGTGTGACAGAAGCATTTGCCGCGGCCACCCCTCTAGCCCTTTCAAGTGCAATAGGTGGGCCCTGTGGGGATATAGGGGTCGCCCAGACATCAGATTCCCCCCTGGTCCATCCTCCCTAATTCTAGAATGTAACTTAATGAGAGATTTTATGGAGAAGAAATTGTCCAGGGTCACTTGCTCAAACCTATCCAACCGCTCTGCCAACCCTTTAACTCTCTCTAAAACCGGGATCAGCAGGGATTTCAGCATGTTCTCAATTAGGGCAATCGAGGGGATCTCATGCGGTGGGAGTTCGGCGGAGTCAATAGTCAGATCAACGCATGGCTTCTCTGCTATGGCGCCGGAAAGCTCACCCCCGTGACCCCCTGAGGGCAACTTACACCCACCCCCGCGCCCTTCTGGATCGCACCCACCCTAGTACCTAGTCTCCTAAGTTTCTTGAAAGGTTTGGGATGATAGCCTTTACGCGGGCTAACAGTTCTTTTCCTTTTGGTATGGACAGGTCTATTTACTACCAGCTATACCAACAGTGGAGGGGGGAGGGAATCCCCATGGCAGGAAGGAATGTTAGGAGGGGACATAGAGACGGAAGCATCACTGGGCCGTGAAACCGAGACAGCATCTTCAATGAATGGGGCTATGTCTGCCATACTCTCCAGCCTATCCGAACTGACCCCTAAAGCAGCACCCCGTGGATGATCTGAGAGAAGGGAAGCATTCGCCACGGGATCAGTTACACGTGTTGGAGAAGGAGCTAGCACCAAGGAGCCCGATGACAACCACTTCTCTGGAAGATTTTTGAGAAGGTCGATGGATGAGCGTCTCTCAGCCAGTGCGATTTCTCTATCTATCTCCCGAATTGCCCTGACAAAATATTTATCTAGGGGTCCTAATATTGAAACCCCTACAGTAGAGGCTAAGGGATTTGATGTACACATAGCCATACTTAAATCAATCAACAATAGTAAAATATCGCTTGGTCACTATAATCGACTACATAAAAAGTCCCGAAAAATACTAGACCTTTAACAGTAACAGTTAATAGTATCTGACAGGAAACGACTCACTGTGTCGACGACAGAATATCAGAATAAGGTCCTAACCCAGATGTAAGAGGGTGAGCCCAGCCCAGCCTCCTGCAGCCCCTGACGGACACAGACGGCCCGCCCTTTGCCCGGGCTTCGCCCTGTGCTCCGGCCTGCGCGCGTTCCGCATGCGCGGTGGGAGAACCAATTAAGTAATGAGGGGCGGGGGCGGGAAGAGGACCAGCTGCGCACTCCCTGCTGGTCCTCGCAGTCCCGCAGAAGTACAGTGTCAGTCTCCTCCACTGCCCGCAGTGACAGACGATCAGCCCCTCCCTAAAGATAGTCCTTCTGAAATTCGAGGCAAACGGCAAACAGCAATCCCGCAGGTCAGGACAGGAGCAGCTTTCCCAGTGATACATCAGGTAGGAGGGTTCCTCACGCCCGTTTATTGATCCAGGGGGCGGGGGCGGGAAGAGGACCAGCTGTGGGAGATTGAACACCGCGCACCCTGCTGGTCCTCGCAGTCCCGTAGAAGTCCGGGGTCAGTCTCCTCCACTGCCCGCAGTGACAGCCGATCAGCCCCTCCCTCACGAGCGGCTCCCGCGAAGCGGGGGCCGCGAGAAGTAAAGATAGTCCTTCTGAAGTTCGAGGCAAATGGCAAACAGCAATCTCGCAGGTCAGGACAGGTGCAGCTTTCCCAGTGATACACCTATATATAAGCAAGACATAACATTAATTTCTCATTACATGTAACATCCTGGTCATGTGCCTAAGATCACACTGTGAGTGAAGCTTGATGCACCCATCAGTGTGATCTTAGACACATGTCCACGATGTTACATGTAATCTACCATGTCTTTAAAAAACATGTACTTCCATATTTTTAAAGACATCAACTAATCACATTATTCACCCAGATCCTTTTAAAATCAAGCTTGACTCACAGTGTGATCTTAGGCACATGACCAACATGTTACATGTAATCTACCATGTCTGTCTCTGCGAGCAGTATGTGTGTTTCTGCTCATATTATTTCACTGTCTCTACAGGCCAAAAACAGGCCACCTATATATAAGCAAGACATAACATTAATTTCTCATTACATGTGTCAGGATTCCCCGGCCGCTGGTAGATCACTGACTGCAGCGAGCGCGGGCGAGGAACCCACAACAAACTACAAATCCCATGATCCCTTGCGCCGCGCGCTGGACTGACGCTGCGCGACCGAATGGCATAACAGGGCGCTTGCAGAGGAAGACGCTGCCGTTTATTCCTCTTGGAGAGCTAGCGGTGCATGCAGTTCCTGTGTACTTTATGGTATCCTTTGAAGGTGAGCGGAAAGGGCTCACAGCTTTCGTTGATCCGTTGTTCCGGCTGGAACAGCTCAGGACATCGCCCGTTTTGGCGAGTTGTGTTCCTGAGGTCTCATCGCTTCTATTGTGGAATACTCCGGTGGGGCTTAGGAAGCGCCCGTTGTGTTTGCAGTTCCCCCTGGCTTCCCGGATTACTGCGGAGGGGCTTAGGAAGCGCCCGAATCCTGAGCAGGGAACGAGTGTCAGGTTTTCTGTTATCAAAGGGGGGTGCTGGTGTTGCGGTGCTTCAACCGGAAGTGCAGTGCTCATTTGGTTTCTGCTCCAAAACAATCACTAGGAGTGGGAAGTTCCTATCATTGCAGGACACCTAGGCTTAGGTGCCGCATTCTCTTCAAGGAACCTCCTTATCACTGATTTTGGCGCATGCAGAGAGGCATCTGCATAGACGCTGTGTTTTGTTTCATTTTGGGCAATTGTGTTCTTGCTTTGATGGTATCAGGAACTGTCTTGATAACTCATTATAGGGGATAACTTGTTTGCTTATTACACTGACATTAGATATTGCAAACCATCCATCTCCTCGGAGGGGGGAATTGCCTATCAGTAAGAACATACCGAACAAGGAGTGATAGTAACTGTTTGTTTCTAGTAGGCATCCTGGTATTCTACATCCTCATATTGGGTAGGTGTACATCCATCACATATGCTCATATAGGTATTGTGAAAAGGAAAGAACAGTGGGGTATTGATGTTTTTCTTTTGATGTGTTTTCTAGTGGGAACACCAGGGGACGTAGAAGAGCCTTGTATATCACCCCTTGTATCCGCATACCTGCAGGTTATTGCAGGTGAGGAAAGGAGTAACGCAGTGTATACAGTAGTTATAGCTGAGGGTCTTCTGCCACTCATCCCTTGCTTTCTCCATCTGCAGGTGTCGGTTCCAGTTGCCCAGCTGTTCCCCTCCGGACCTCTCTTTTTCCCCCGCTTGATCTCCTTAATAGTCTGTGACAACCTTAGCCAGACTTGGGATGATCTAGAGGTGGGCCCCTTTATTGCATCAATCCAATCCCGAGGAGCAACAACGACAGGCTTGACAGAATAAACGGCCCAAGAATACTGTTCCTCTTGGTTGGATTGATTTAAGGATGGCCACTTTAGATGACGTACTGGCCGCTCTAGTCCTAGTACAGGAGGAATTAGCCACCTCCCGTCAAGAAACAGCCGCGCTGCAGGCCCGGATGGATGCCTTGCAGCGGAATCCGTTCGATGCCGGAAACCCCGCTCTTCCACCCGCCTCAGTAGTGGTAGAAATGCCTTCCCCTGTACCATTAGCTCCTCCCGAACGATTCATGGGAGACAGGAAAAAAGTGCAGGTTTTCATGACCCAGGTAATGCTACATTTTACCTGTAAGCCCAAATGTTTTCTTACCAACCAATCCAGGGTTTCTTTTCTCATATCCTACTTGGGTGGAGAGGCGGCTCAGTGGGCGGTCCCTATAGTCAAGAACAATGACGCGATTCTGTACGATTGGGAGTTGTTTCGTACAGAATTTGAAAAAACCTTTGACAGGAGAGCAGAAACGTTTTCTGCTGATAAGGAATTGCTTGTATTAAAACAGGGCAGTTCCGATTTGGTTACCTACCTGAACCACTTCAGGAGGCTGATAGCGGAAACCGATTGGCCTGAGGCGAAACAAATGGTTTTGTTCTACCAGGGACTCTCTGAAAATCTAAAAGATGTCATAGCTCAAGTTGAACCCCAGCCTACAACATGTGCGGCATTCATTGATCTGGCCTTGCGTCTGGACCACAGGTTACGGGAAAGACGAGGAGAACAAGGAAGAAAAGACAGACCTTTACTCCTGGGAGACAAAACATCTAGTGGGGAAAAGCATGAAGGCAAAGCAGAACCCATGGAAATCGGAGTGGTACGAGCGTCACTGACGGCGACGGAAAGGGAACATCGCCGAAAGTTCGGTCTCTGTCTTTATTGTGGGAAAAAGGACACTTCCTGCGGGAATGCCCGGTGAAACCTAAGGGAGGGCGTTATCGTACAGGGCCAGCAGCGGTATCCACTATTGACAAGGGGTCGGAAAACTCCAATGCTTGAGTTCAAACGAAGGGAGGAACTCGAGCACACATTTCATCCCTTCTGTGACCGACAGGGACTCCGCAGGAAACCATTTGTTCTTTCTAGAAATGGAATTATGGATAGACCATGAACCAAAGAACATCCGAGCCATGATAGATTCAGGGGCAACGGGTTGTTTTATGGACTTGGCAGAAGCTCGTAAATTGGGGGTGTCCCCAGTCACAAAATCCGTACCTGAAGCCGTGTTTGCAGTAGACGGTCATGAATTGGAATCCGGTCCCATCAATCAACATACTCCGGAATACGAACTGTGGTATGAGGGTTACCATAAGGAAAGACTTTCTTTCAATCTCATCCAGGCCCCTACGTATGGTGTGATATTGGGACTCCCTTGGCTGAAGAAGCATGAACCCGTTATTCGGTGGAAGGAACAGTCCTTGGAATTCACCTCCTCTCATTGCCAGGAACACTGCCTAGGAGAGACTCCTCGACCTTCCACGGTGTTGGCAGTTACTCACAGTGTTTCGACCGCTGCCGAAAAGGAGGTGGTATTACCAGGCTGCTATCAGGAATTTGAGGAGGTTTTCAGCAAAGTGAAAGCAGGTGCTCTCCCACCCCACAGGGAATACGATTGTCGGATCGATTTAACACCTGGGTCTGTCGTTCCCTGTGGCAGGATTTATGCACTATCGGTACCCGAAACAGAACATCTACGGGAATATCTGGACAACCTTCTTGCTTTGGGTTTCATTCGTCCTTCCAGGTCTCCAGCGGCGTCCCCGCTCTTCTTCATCCCGAAGGCGAATGGGGAATTACGCTGTTGCATTGACTATAGGGCTCTTAATGCAATAACTATAAAAAATCAGTATCCATTGCCATTGATACCAGTGTTGTTGGAGCAGGTGAGATCAGCCAAGATCTACACGAAATTGGACTTGAGAGGGGCCTACCATTTAGTGCGCATCCGAAGCGGCGATGAATGGAAAACCGCTTTTAAAACTAGGTATGGCCTCTTTGAGTATATGGTGATGCCCTTTGGGCTCTGTAATGCCCCTGCCTCTTTCCAATTCTTCCTTAACGAGGTATTAAGAGAATTTCTAGACAAATTTGTAGTCGTCTACATAGACGACATCTTAATCTATTCTGATGGCGAACCAGAACACCAACAACACGTGTGCCGAGTGCTGCAGGCCCTTCAAAGCAACCAATTGTACTGCAAACTAACAAAGTGCGAGTTTCATGTTACCACAGTCGAGTTCCTAGGAGTTATGCTCACACCATCTGGACAAGTAATGGCAGAAAGAAAGGTACGTGCCATTGTGGATTGGCCTAGACCTGCATGTGTCAGAGATATCCAGAAGCTCCTAGGATTCGCAAACTTCTATCGGAGGTTTATCTCGCACTTCTCGGACATGGTAACCCCACTCACCAGACTGACACGAAAGAATACCCCTTTCGTATGGGGCATGGCTGAGCAAAACGCTTTCGACCGATTAAAGACTGCGTTCACTTCTGCACCTGTGTTAACCCATGCTGATCCAACACTCCCTTTTGTGGTGGAAGCAGACGCTTCCGATGTTGCAGTCGGGGCTGTTCTCTCGCAAAGGAACGGTAGTACAGGACATCTCCATCCCATCGCCTTCATGTCTCGGAAATTGAATACCGCCGAACGTAACTACACTATAGCGGAAAAGGAGCTTCTAGCAATTAAGGACGCCTTCACCGAATGGAGGCATTGGTTGATGGGCGCTTCTCAGCGAATTACGGTGTATACGGACCACCGTAATCTACAGTTTCTGCGAGCGGCACGCCATCTCACTCCTAGGCAACTTCGATGGATGCTTTTTTTCTCTGAATATCACTTTGTAGTTACGTTCCGCCCAGGATGTGATAACCGAAAGGCGGATGCACTCACACGGCAAGACAACAACCCAGCAGTGGCAGCATCCCCGGAGACTAGCATCATCGAACCTCAGAAGGTGATAGGAGTGATACACACCGACGATTTCCTCCAGAAAGTCAAGAAAGGAATCCAAACTTTCGCATGGAAGACATGGCTTCGCCTTCATCCGGAATGGAGGATCCGTCAGGGACTGCCGAGAAAAGGACTTCTGTTGCTTCTTCCCACACTCGCCTTGAGACAACAAGCCTTCCAGTGGTGTCATGATCTGCCATGTGCTGGACACACGGGAGGGAAGAAGACCTTGGAAAAACTGTTACGAACCTATTGGTGGCCCACCATACGCCCAGATGTGTTTGCTTGGGTTCAGAGATGTGTCATCTGTTCGCAGGCCAAGAGCGATCACCGTCCCACACAAGGGCTTTTGCAAACCATGCCCACTCCTGAGAGTCCCTGGGAGAGCTTTTCTGTGGATTTCGTAGTAGGTCTCCCTAAAGATAAAGGCATGACTGCGGTAATTGTAGTGGTGGATTACTTAACAAAAATGGGTCACTTCATTGCCTGTAAAGGGGTTCCCACAGCTAGTCAGCTTGCCCATTTACTACTCCTCCATATCATCCGGTTGCATGGATTACCCAAGGTTATTGTGTCGGACAGAGGGGCACAATTTACGGCACGATTTTGGAAGGTCTGGTGTGACAGGTTGGGCATTGCCTCGTCCTTGTCCACCAGCTTTCATCCCCAAATGGACGGGCAGACCGAAAGGTTAAATCAAACTCTGAAACAATACCTAAGGTGTTTCGTGGATACCACTACTGAGGCTTGGGTGGACTGGCTGTGGACGGCCGAGGTTGCATATAATGATGCTACCCATTCCTCCACTTCCTACACCCCATTTTTCTGTTCCTATGGGTTTCACCCTAGATTCGCTCCCTTGCATTTGTCGGTCGCTGAGGCACCTATCCCACAGCTGCAGACCAGATTGGTGCAGTTGAGAACAACAATGCAACAAGCAAGGAGAAATCTAGAGCATGCGAAAATGAAGTACAAGGCGCAAGCCGACAAACATCGGAGGGGTGGTCCGGAGTATAGGAAAGGGGATTGGGTGTGGTTGTCCACTCGTAATATCCGTTTCCGCAAGTATAGCGTGTTCAACCCCCGCTTCATAGGCCCTTACCAAGTGATTCGCCATATCAACCCGGTGGCGGTGAAACTGAGACTTCCTACTCATTTCAGGATACATCCGGTGTTCCACATCTCACTGCTCAAACCGGCGAGATGTCTCCGTTCAAAGACCCCTGCGCCTGTGAGAGTGCAACAGGACGTTGAGTACGAGGTACGGCGCATCTTGGATGCCCGTAGAGTGCGTGGCAAACTCCAGTACTTGGTATCCTGGAAAGGGTACGGACCTGAGGAGGACTCCTGGGAGCCTGTGGGGGCTGTGCATGCACCTAGACTGGTGCGACAGTTCCATTCGCTCCATCCCGGTAAGCCTGGTGGCAGTCAGTGAGTTTTGTGAGAGGGGGCGTTCTGTCAGGATTCCCCGGCCGCTGGTAGATCACTGACTGCAGCGAGCGCGGGCGAGGAACCCACAACAAACTACAAATCCCATGATCCCTTGCGCCGCGCGCTGGACTGACGCTGCGCGACCGAATGGCATAACAGGGCGCTTGCAGAGGAAGACGCTGCCGTTTATTCCTCTTGGAGAGCTAGCGGTGCATGCAGTTCCTGTGTACTTTATGGTATCCTTTGAAGGTGAGCGGAAAGGGCTCACAGCTTTCGTTGATCCGTTGTTCTGGCTGGAACAGCTCAGGACATCGCCCGTTTTGGCGAGTTGTGTTCCTGAGGTCTCATTGCTTCTATTGTGGAATACTCCGGTGGGGCTTAGGAAGCGCCCGTTGTGTTTGCAGTTCCCCCTGGCTTCCCGGATTACTGCGGAGGGGCTTAGGAAGCGCCCGAATCCTGAGCAGGGAACGAGTGTCAGGTTTTCTGTTATCAAAGGGGGGTGCTGGTGTTGCGGTGCTTCAACCGGAAGTGCAGTGCTCATTTGGTTTCTGCTCCAAAACAATCACTAGGAGTGGGAAGTTCCTATCATTGCAGGACACCTAGGCTTAGGTGCCGCATTCTCTTCAAGGAACCTCCTTATCACTGATTTTGGCGCATGCAGAGAGGCATCTGCATAGACGCTGTGTTTTGTTTCATTTTGGGCAATTGTGTTCTTGCTTTGATGGTATCAGGAACTGTCTTGATAACTCATTATAGGGGATAACTTGTTTGCTTATTACACTGACATTAGATATTGCAAACCATCCATCTCCTCGGAGGGGGGAATTGCCTATCAGTAAGAACATACCGAACAAGGAGTGATAGTAACTGTTTGTTTCTAGTAGGCATCCTGGTATTCTACATCCTCATATTGGGTAGGTGTACATCCATCACATATGCTCATATAGGTATTGTGAAAAGGAAAGAACAGTGGGGTATTGATGTTTTTCTTTTGATGTGTTTTCTAGTGGGAACACCAGGGGACGTAGAAGAGCCTTGTATATCACCCCTTGTATCCGCATACCTGCAGGTTATTGCAGGTGAGGAAAGGAGTAACGCAGTGTATACAGTAGTTATAGCTGAGGGTCTTCTGCCACTCATCCCTTGCTTTCTCCATCTGCAGGTGTCGGTTCCAGTTGCCCAGCTGTTCCCCTCCGGACCTCTCTTTTTCCCCCGCTTGATCTCCTTAATAGTCTGTGACAACCTTAGCCAGACTTGGGATGATCTAGAGGTGGGCCCCTTTATTGCATCAATCCAATCCCGAGGAGCAACCACGACAGGCTTGACAACATGTACCATCCTGGTCATGTGCCTAAGATCACACTGTGAGTGAAGCTTGATTCACCCATCAGTGTGATCTTAGGCAGATGACCAGGATGTAACATATAATCTACCATGACTTTAAAAAACATGTTCTTCCGTATTTTTAAAGACTTCAACTAAGCATATTATTCACCCAGATCCATTTAAAATCAAGCTTGACTCACAGTGTGATCTTAGGCACATGACCAGGATGTAACATGTGTAGGAGAGTAGGGTCTGCTTTCCTATGGTCACCCCAATTTTTGCTTTTTGCTTCACTGGTTTTCGACTTAATGTGGCTGTGGGCCTGCTAATCAGACCCACAGCCTGCTGTTCTCTGTCTAAATTCACAGACATGTACTATAGGTACATCACCAATTTGGTACTGGACACCTTGTCAGCCCCTATCCAGTGCACAATAGGTGCCAAGGGCATAAGTGCATCCAAGGCCTACCAGGGGCTGCAGCATATCTTTTGCCACCCCTGGCTGGTCCTTAAATCTGCACAACTGGCTGATCACTCAGCTTGGGCAAGGTGGTGTAATCACCCCTTGCTTAGATATAGTATATCTATATCTAAACCTATATCTGGACACATATATACCTATAAGTCACTCCTATGGCAGGCCTTAACAATCCTGTAGGCAGAGTGGTTGGTTTTATGTGAGATGGCACTCTAGCATGAGCTGAGCCTGTCTGCAGCGTTCGGAGCCATTTCCTTACTGCTGTCCCAGTGATACTGCCATTCCATATACTCTTAAGTGCATTATAATCCTCGCGGTTAATGCTAACTTTGGTTTGGCTTTATCAAAACATGTCGTGTTTGGTGTCATACACTTTGGAATACTACCCCCTCGCCAGTTCTGGCGACGGGGGTAGCATTCCACCCTTCTAGAGGGAGAAGACATGTTACTTTACTTAAAACGCGGTTAATCCTAACCATAGCCTCAGCATCACAAAATGGATGCTGCTGCCCCGACACAAGTCTGACCTCCTGCTGCTGACCGAAACGTGGCAGGGGAGGCCTGGACAAAGGGTTTCCTGTCACAGGGAGGTGCTACACCACCCCAGACAGGAGATAGTGGATTGGAGCAGGGAGGGTTGAAATAAACTAGACATTGCCTGGGGCACACAAGGTGTCCCATGCAAAATCCAGTCAAACCGGTTCTGGGGCACTCCAGCCCCAGCTCTGGCACAAAACTGGACAAAGGGAAAGGGGTGTAACCACCCCCTTCCTGGGTCCCATCCATAGGGGTGACCTAGCAGGTAATCCAGCCCCTTGATTTGGAATAAAGGTAGGAGCTGTGCCAATGCACATCAGATTATCCTGACTGAAACTTATGAAACGAAACTCTGGACCCTTCGACATCCCACTCGACGTGGAAGACTGAAGAATCTCCCTTGTGGTCAAGGAGTGACCACCCTGTGCAAACAGGCATCATCCAGCGCGTCACCATTTGCTTTGTTGCAGTTCCTGCTGGAACTCGAGCAACAGAGATCAACAACACCCAGCGTTCCTGCCTTCCAACAGCTCGATCCACAGTCCTTGCAAAGCTGAGACCCGTGGAGGTGACCTGAAGCGTGGGGCCAGCCATCTTGGAAAAACTACAAAGTGCTGACTGTGCAGCTTCCAAGGATCCCTCGAAGCTGTGCATTGGGGTTTAAGAAGCCCCAACCCAGAGCAGCTTTTGCACCAAAGCTCACCCCTCCACACTCATCGAGTGCTGCGTGGGGCCCTTTTGCATTTTCCTGCTTGACGCATTGGTCTGGTCGCTTGCCCATTGGCTAGTGGCCCCAGTACCGACGAACCTTTGAATTTGCACCTGCTCAGACCTTGCTGGTCCGAGTAAGAAGCGATCTTTGAATCCTGCGTGGGTTGCATTTGCCAAGGCCTGTTAACTCCGATTTGGAAGCCGCCGCCGACGACAGCGAGAGCCTTTGTGAGACAGCTCGTGATCCACTCCTGGACATCCTCAGTGCCCCAGAGTCCACGTGGCAGTGGAGACAAGCTTCACAACAACTACCTGATTGTGCCCAACATTGCCTGGTTCCTTCCTCGTTCCTTCCTGGTCACTGGCTAGTGACCCAGACTCTGTCCCCTCTGCTTTCAGGTACTCTACATCTTCGATCCACCCTTGGATCCAACCGGACTCTTCTCTTCTGGCCGCCTGCAGCATCTTAATCTCCAGGCTCCATAGATCTACACGACGAGACCCGACACGCTTTTGCACCTGTGCACCCGCTTCCTGTCGGTGAGGTAACTCTTGAACGCCAATGCTCCTGTAGTGGTTTACACCTCTAGTGTCTAAGTCTAAAGTTTTGTCCTTCTAGTCCAGTCGGAAGACTCTTAAAACTGTAACTCGATAACTTTTACGCACCATTGACTTTGCATTGGTGCATGCGTGTGCTTTTAGCGCTGCACCCGAATCCCGTGGGCTACTCCCGTCCTAACTGCTGTTAGTCCAGTGTAGTCCCAGCGATTCCCAAGGCCTTAGGCCTTATCACTGATCGAATAGTGATACTTATACCACTTTTTTGATATATGGTTTGAGTGGCCACCGGCCTCATCCATAATTGTGCAACTTTCATATGTTATACTGTGCTTTTGTTTAAACGCTTGTGCTTCTATACTCATAAAGAGTATAGGGGATTATTCTGAGAATAAATACACATATTTTTATAATATATAACTTGTGTGGTGTCCTTTCATTTGATATTACAGGATTGCATAAGGTAAAACAGCTGGCTTCACATGCCCTCTTGAGTTAAGCCTTTAGGCTGCTTAGTCCATGCTACCCCTAGAATAGCTTGTCCTTCTTAAGGTTGACTTACAACCACCACCTTAAGGGATTGTTTGGACTGATACAAGATGCCCCCAGAATTGGAGACATCATACATCAGGCCAACTTCTCACATTTGTGTGCAGCGGTTGGGATTTGAGCTTGCTGTTGTTTTACCATTGCAATCTTTTTATCAAATTGAAAGATCACAGTAAGTACCATAGGTACATATAAACAAACCTTAGCATATTTAAGTTCTACTGAACTTAGTAGTTGTAGGTAGAAGGGCTTAGTACACCCTGACGACATCTCACTAGCAAGGTACAGTAGGAAAACACTTAGTGTAGGTAAGTGCATCACTTACACCTCACTAGAGTCATGTCTGGCACAGGTGAAGCTCCCAGCTCTCTACCTGTGTTGGTTGACCTTCCACAGGCAACCCCCAGCTATGACAAATACAGCCACAGAGACTTGAGTGCCTTGTGCACTGCAAGGAAGCTGAAAAAGGGTCACAACCCAACCATTCCCATCCTGATAGCCATCCTAGAAAAGGATGATCTTGAGAAAGCTAGTGTAGTTCCCTCAGGGTCAGGAGAAGGAGTGAATCCCCCAGATATTGAGAACACCACCCCAGAGGTAGAAGATGAGGAAGTGGACCCTGAATTGGAAGGTGAAGAGTCAGATCATGATCAAAGGGATAACCAGGTACCAGTTGGGAGGCCTTGCCAAGTCAACTTGGACCTACATGGAAATGGAGAGGGCCAGCACCTCCCCAGAGTACATAACAGAATTCTGACAGGTAATAGAAGGGATAGATCTCTTTCCAGGGATTCTCACCTTTCTAGTGCCTCAAGGGAATCTCAAAGGGGAATGACTTCCCCCCAGAGAATAGAGCATAAGGCCAGGATGAGAGCTGTCAAACTCCAGATAGAGAGGGAGGAGGTAGCCCTGGCCCAAGCTAAACTTGCTTTAGCAAGGGAACAAAAACTGCGTGGGGAGATAACCACTGGTAGCAGCAATATTCCTAGAGAGAAAGACAGGTCCTATGATAATAGAAACCTGACAAAGATGGTGCCCCCCTACAAGGAAGGGGATGACATCCACAAATGGATGACTGCTCTGGAGAGAGTCTGCATGGTACAGCAGGTTCCTCAAGAACAGTGGGCTGCAATCTTATGGTACTCCTTTTCTGAGAAAGGGAGGGACAAGCTCCTCACTGTTAGACCTGAGGATGCTAAAAACTACTCTGTCCTGAAGAGTGCTCTTATTGATGGGTTTGGCCTAACCACTGAGCAATACAGGTTGTTGTTCAGAGATACCCAAAAAGCTCAGACTCAGGACTGGACTGATTTTGTTGATTGTGCCACTAAGGCTCTGGGGGGTTGGTTGCAGGGAAGTAAAGTCTCAGACTATACAGGATTGTACAATCTTATAATGAGAGAGCAGATCCTTAATAACTGTCCTAACCAGCAGTTGCATCAACACCTTATTGACTCAGATCTGACCTCTCCCCAAGAATTGGGTAAGAAGGCAGACAAATGGGTCAGAACAAGGGTTAAGCAGAAACCCCAGAACCAAGGAGGCGATCAAAAGAAGGCAGACCAGAAGGGAGGAGATAAGAAAGAAAAAGACCAGAAGTCTTCTACAGGCCCCCAAAATAATTCTAATAAGGAGGGTGGTTCCCAAAATGAAAACAAGAAAAAGAAGAATGATGGCCCAAAGAAACCTTGGTGCAATACTTGTAAGTCCACTTCTCACTGGGGAAGTGAATGCACTAAGAAAAATCCAGTACCTACCACTGTAGTCCCTAAGACACCTGCACCCCCTAGTACAGTTAACAGTGGTAGTGCGCAACCCAAGGGGATAGTAGGGTTAACCCTGGGAACTGAGATGGAGTCTGGCTTAGTCAGAATCCCTACTCAGGCAGTTCTGATCTGTGATGGGGACATAGCCTTGTCCACTACTATAAGTCCTAATACTTTGGGCAAGTACAGACAGACGCCTTTGATTAATGAGAAACTGGCTCGGGCCTACAGGGACACTTGTGCCAGTGTCACTATGGTGACACCTAACTTTGTGGACCCTGAACAAATGATACTAGGTGAGAACTACCTAGTGACCAATGCTAGCAATGCCACTACTACACATAGTGTGGCTGTTGGTAAATTCTCATGGGGAGGTGTAACTGGCCTCAAGGAAGTTGTTGTTAGTGCAGACCTCCCAGTTGATTGTCTTTTGGGCAATGATCTTGAGGAATCCTTATGGTCAGAAGTGGAGTACAGGACTCATGCAGAAATGCTGGGGATTTCAGCACATGTCCTTGCTGTAACCAGGTCCCAGGCTAAGAAGAGCCTACCTGAACCTGTGACGGATCTTGAAACAATAGACCAACCACAACCCAAGAGAAAGAGCAAGAGGGTCAAGGCAGTGCCTTCCCACTTGCCCCAGGTTGAGGATCAGACCTCACAGGAGGATGATTCTGAGATCCAAGAGGAGACTGTCCCAGAAGAGCTTGAACCTGATCAGGTTGAGTTTCTTGGGGCAGGGGGACCCTGATGAAGCAAAGCTTCGCATATTTTGCGACTTGCCGAATTCATGAACCTCGTCCGTGTGTAACCCAGTAATAAATTGTACGTCTTGCTAACTTTTATTTTATGTTTAAACGAGGTTTCCCGAAGCTTGCCTATGTGTTTTACTAAAATAATTAACTCGAGTCTTTTAAAGATGGCCGCTGCTTGGGAGTAAGTGTCTGCGCATGCGTCAGTCACACTCACGTGTCCTGATGTGTTTGCAGAGTTGGAGGGAAATAGTTGCGCATGCGTAATGCATTGCTTTGCCAATAACGTGGTACTGCTCGTGCCACTGCTCTTGTATCTGTTTGTATGTAGCTAACATTTAGACTGCATAAGTATATTTTTTGGTGATAAGTTGAAAGTACAAACCCTGTGATGTGTTTTCATAATGTTATTTCTATGTATTAATTTGTTCTCGCTTACTTTTCATGTACTGCGGGGAATGGGGGTCTGACTGAACTGAAAGCCATCTTGGAGGGTGCTTGTGCTCAGACTCGCCGAAAGTCATCTCGGCATTGAATAGCTGCCAAAGAAGGTTGATACCAGAAGCAAGCCTGGGAAAGCAGCACCTTCACCCGCAACGTCATGATATTGTTCTAATATGTTGCAAAAATGTATTCTTTGCCTGTATTCTGCGCAACTTTCTCATGGGAACCCCAATCTTGCTAGGCGGTGCCCTGAGATGTAAATAAGGCCTCCAAATACTGTGTTCTGATTGGTGTGTTACCCAAATCCTATCTTAGGACCAATCCAAATTGAGGGATTCTGACACTTTGCAACATTGGGGGGTGGTACACCGTCCCCAAACTGTATATCTACCCTGGGTTCACCTAGGGAATTGTCCGACTTGTCTGGTTTAGCTGACCTGTCACAGACCCATCGTACTCAATAGGTGACTGAAGATACAGAGCGCTGCGGAGCACTCTGTCCGAAATTGACCATAGACTAAGGTTCTACTGAACCTTAAAGTGCTGGCGAAGCACTTTGCTGGGAGTTCGCTGACCCAATCGGGGTCTTGATCGATAGCTGCAGAGAGGGTGGAGCGCAGGCGTTGCTTCCAAACTGCGGGTGCGGTCCTGTCCTGTGCGGTTCTGTCCTGAGGGTTTGCTGTCCTGTCCTGAGGTCCTTGTCCTGATTCCTAATCTGAGGGTATCCTGTCCTGTCCTGGGTGTCCATTCTGCACCTGCTGTCCTTTGAGGGGTATCCTTCCTTGAGGGTTTCCTGTCCTTAACTGACCCGTGGCCAGGGTTTGGTTTCCACACCAGTCTAGGTAAATATTGCTCTAAACTCTTTAAACTTGCACCTTTCTATTTTTCTGTCTTTTGCTTCAATAAAGAGACACCTTGCATATGTTGATTTTCCATGCTTTTGCCGCAACTATTGAAACGTAAAGTCAATTGCATATTTCCATAACTTGTTCCCATGTTACCCTACCTTTTAGAAATCATATTTTGCATAGCAGTTTGTCATTTTCTGATATGGTCTAGAACGGCCTTGCTTAAACTGTCCAAAGAACTTTTACCCTGAATGCATAGCGTTTCCTGTTGCATCTCATATTAGCATTTCCATGATTACCCTGACTTTATTTCTCTATAGTTATGTACTTTTCATTATCTTGATTATTGATTGCCTTATTCTTGTAAACTTGATGCTTAATGAAAACGAACTTTAGATAAAGCTTTTAAACTTCCAGTTGTCCGTGGTCATTTTACAACAGTATTAAATGTCAATTTGAGTCCGTATTTTGCTGCCTTTCCTTTTACAGCTAGCTCCCTGATCCGTTGAGGTCATAGGTACCCGTGTCGGTGGATGGTAAGTCGGGTACACTGAGTAATAACAGTAGGGAATTCACACAAATTGGTAGCAGCCCGTGAAGTCACCCTGTCAATGAATAGTGTGAATTGAAAGTATATGGGCCCGAAGCCGGAAACGGCGAAATTATTGGCTGGGTGACCTCGCGCGCTCTATCAGTTTTTCTGGCTAGCAGAGGATGGTTAGGGACTAGTTGAAGGTTAGGCAGGATTGGTTAGGCTAGCTAATTCGGTAGCTGCTAGTATATTAATGCTGCTATAAGAGCGGCCATTCCGAGGGAACTGATCACTCTCTTGAAAGGTGTTGCTTTTTGAAATTCATGAATTGTTTTATCATTGTTATTCTTGTTCTTATATTGTTATATGTATTAATCCATGCGTTTGTAAACCGTCTCGTTCATTGTTGTCCGAACTCCCCGGGGAATTGAAAAGGCAAGTGGTGAATAGAATCCATTGCCTTGAGGTCGCAGGCTTAAGGAAAAGTTAGGTGCAGGTTAGGATAACCGGGAAGCACTAACTAGGGTTTTCTGAATACGTGTGTGAATAAATGTCAGTAACGAGGTTCATTGGCAAAATTCCCATAGTGGCGTAACCTAGTAAGGGTCACATCGGAAGAGTAGCAGGTTCATCGGAGCTTGGGGGAAAGCAGAGGGGTCCGCTGGGAAACCTTAGACTCGGATATATCCCGGAGAAGTGGATGAGTTTAGGGGAATAACAGGTTCACCGATGCTAGAGTGAAGGGTAGGCGGAAGAGATCTACCCGCAGCGCGTGAAAAGTAAATGGAAGTAGTTTACTTGCAGTAAATAATTCTTTCTCTGTCTAGACACTTGAGCACTGTGGCGAATGTGTATTCGTTGTTAAATAACCAAGCACTAGCACTTTAGAAAGAAAGAAAGTTTCCGTTACCTTGTGAAGGGAGGGAGTCAGCCGCGAAGCGTCTCTGACGTCACTCCGTGCCGCGCTGGGATTGGTAGAAGTAGCGGGCGGGTAGCGGGGCTGGAATTGTAAAGGAGGGGTGAAGCGCCAGAGCGTGAGGACAGTCTCACGAAGGGGCCGCGCACCCATTGGCCGAAATTATTTGAACGCGTGCACCTCATTGGTCGCACAGAATTGCAAGACGCGTTCTGATTGGAGGTAACTTTGTAAAACAGAGTTAAGCGTAGAAATCGTATGTGGCACTCGTATTGTCCAGAGACTAGACCCGATCCAAGAAACCAGGGGTTTGAGAGGGATCAGTGGAAAGCCAAGAGATACGATATTATGTATGGAACTAAGAGAAAAATGTCCCTTGTAAATAGGGTAAAGAATTATTTCAAAACAGACAAACCGATTAAGTCCAGGGAGGGCGTTATTGTCCCGCCACCGAATACTCCCGCCTCGTTCATGATGTTTGACCGGGGATACAATACCTGTGTATGGTTGGAAAATTGGGTGAAGTACACAAAAGATGATGGAATATTGGCTTTTCCGTTAGACGGTACTTTCAATGGCAGGATTTTATTTAATTTGAGAACCCGAATGAATGAATTGCATCCCAGACCGAGACTAACGCAGTATGAGGCATTAGAGGAATGGGAGATTGAGGCTTTTGAAAGAGAGAAACCCCGGTTGGACAAAGGTCTGACCAAGTGGTACCCAAGGCTGAAACAAGAGACCAGGGACAAGAGGATGAAACAGTGGAGACAGAGCATGATTGTTGAGGGTCTGTTTCCCATGATGCCAGCGGGTGCCCCTTCTGCGGGAGAGAAAAAGACAGAAAAGAGTAAGCACTGGGGAGCGCTTGGGGAGTCAGACGATGAATTATTAGATGACATTTTTACGCGAAGCCCGCCCCCTTATAATAAGGGAGCCCGACTTTCCAGTGTAGGAGAGAATCCCCAGCGTCCATCTATTAAGGAGGAGGACAGATCCCTAATTAGGGGGGGAGGTGGCCAGGTACTGCCCTATTTTGAGAATCCCGGACCCGCGGAGGTACGAGAGATATATCCTAGAATGCCCGTGAGCCCGGAGGAAAAATATTCCCGTGAAAGAGCCTTTTTCCCCAGACCTCTTTATGAAAACGAAGAAAAGCCATTAAGTTCAGGAATGCCCTTTTTGCAGCCTCCATATGGGGGGGAGCGCAGGTCATTTGGCACAGGAACTTTGTTCCCAAAACCAAATTATGGTGGGGGACCGAGTGAAACGCATCCTACTGCCCCGAGTTTTACCCCTCACCTGACCCCACAGATAATACCTGACCGAACCTTAGGAAGAGTACTAGATGAAAGGGAGCAAGAGGCCATAGCTAAACAGAGGACAGAAATAATTCAGAAGATCTCCCAGTGAAATGCCAGTCCTGAGGCTTTGACTATTCCGGTAACAATCGGACCAGTGGTTCCGTTGTATGGGAATAATCAAGGAAGTCCGAACCCTCCAGTTATGAACCCAATCATGGCCCGCCGAGGCAGGAGCCCCTACTGATAGACGATCAGAGTGCGAGTCCGAAGTTGTGTTCTTGGACCTGCCAAATAAACAGACCGGGAAGGGAGTGCAGAAGAGGCATAATCCTTTTAATGCAAAAGAAATTAAATTAGAATCAACGTCAGGTACTAGGAGTGTCTCTCTGGTAACTCCGGAAGAAATTGAAAACTGGAGTCGTGAATTAGAAAAGCAGACTCCGCAAACGAAACCTTTGGACCTCTACAAACTGAGAGTAGAAATAGAGGAATTAATGGCAGGAAATGTGGGATTAGACAGATTAAATACATACTCTGAAGAAGAGTTGCTGTTTATGTGTAAAAGCCTTACCAGAAGTACCAGAGTGCTCCACGAAAAACTGACAGACACTGCAGCTAGTATGGGGGTAGATATTTCAAGATCCAAGCCCTTACAAGCCCTTACAAAAGCCTTACAGAGCTGAATTCTCAGACAAGGATATAGAGAACTTGAATGTGCAGATTAAAGAGTTGCTTGCAGTTTTGCAAAAATGGGGAGACGTGGAAAAATGGAGAAGCAGGTGGGCACGGAAGAAAGATGAGGCTCGATCCAGACAAGCGACCCCTGAGTTCCCTTTGAGAGAAGTAGACAAGCCCGAAACATTGTGCCCCATGCGTGAAGTACCAGGTGGGAGGTATGTGCACGTTCCATGGTCCAGACAGGATATTGTGTCCTTTACTAACGATTTCCCGAAATTGCGCGAAAAGCCAGTTGACTGGTACCGGCAGGTGGAAAGGTTCGTAAAGGTGCAAAAATGCTTGTGGAAAGACCTGGATGGATTTTTCGACATTGTGGTCCCGGTAGATCTATGGACCGAGTGTAAAATTGCCATAGGCTGGCCTAGTGAGGAGTACCCAAGGGACTCTAGCACAGGGGAGCCATCGATTGAAGTGATGAAAAAATACGAACAAGTAATGCTGCATTTGAAAAATAAGGTGCCAGCAAAGGAAACTGATTGGACCAGGATAGATAGAACCACGCAGGAGAGAGACGAGACAGTGCACTCCTATTATGAAAGGCTGTTGCAGGTGTTTAAAACATACAGTGGTATAGATAACATCGAGATGAAGGATATGACGCATTTCATTTACAGGTTTGTAAACGGTTTAAGGCCTGAAATTTGTCAGTGGATAAAAGATAACAAAATTTGTTGGCACTCCAAAAAGATAGACGAGGTCCTGCGGTACGCAAAGTACTGCGAGGACGAGATGGCAGAAAAGAAAAAGGCCCTTAAGGAAAAGGTCATGTGGGCTCAAGTGAAGCTCGCAGAACAGCAGGAAAAACAGTTGAGTAACATGGTCAAAAACACTCAGAACCAAAGTCCTGGGGGTGGGGGAGGAGGTAAGCCCCGGCCCAAAATGAGTAGGGAGGAGGCTATGAAGAAATTTCCCTGTCACCAGTGCGGAGAAATTGGACACTGGCGTAACGAGTGTCCTTATTTGCCTGACGATAACCCCAAAACACCTGATTTAACTCCACAGACGCAGAAAGAAAGACCAAGAAAGACTCAACCACAGGTAAAAACGGTTCAGGTGCCCCGAGCTCCTAAGCAAGTACATAAGGGAAAAAGCGCAGAGGGTGATGAGATAGAAGTCTGGGAAAGCAATGAGAACAGAAATGCAGCAACTTCGCAGTATTTACTAAATGATACCTTCCTTTGTGATGACCAGTACTGACGGGGCCTGAGAGGGGAGGACGAGGAGTGCGTACTTGGCGCCTCCTTGCCGGTAGACCAGTCCGGACCATACATTGAAGGAAAGGTTGACGGAAACGATGTCACTTTTCTGTTGGACACTGGTGCTACCCGTTCTACTGTGAGAACAGTGGACGTTCCAAACCTACCCCTCTCGGGAGAAGCCATCCAAGTAGTAGGTGTATCTAATCAATTGATTAGTACTCCTGTTACCAAGCCCATGGAGATCTCAATTGGAAACTTTAAGGAAATGCATAGATTTGTCGTTTGCGACACCAGTCCAGTGAACTTACTGGGACGTGATTTGCTGTGCAAAATGAACTGTACCATCTTTTGCACACCAAAGGGTGTTGAAATTCAGACCCCAGATGAAGACGGCATTTATAAATTAATGTTAATCAGACCTGACTCGGAAATTAAACGAATGACCATGCAGGATCTGCCCAAAGAACTCCAAGAAGCAGTGAAGCCAGAGGTATGGGACTTTACTGGGAAAGATGTAGGGTTAATGAAAAACGTGGACCCCATACAGATAGGAATCAAGGACAATGCAGTATACCCCAATACTAAACCCTACAGGATGAATGCAGAAGTGAGAGCAGGTGTCACTCTGGAAATACAGAAATTACTAGAAGGAAACATCATACAGGAAGTAATGAGTAGCCCATGTAACTCCCCGATTATGGGCATCAAGAAGCCTAGTGGCAAGTACAGAGTAGTGCAGGACCTACGAAAAGTCAACAAGATAGTAGTCCCCTGCTGTCCTATTGTCCCGAACCCAGCAGTGATTCTGTATCAGATTCCCTGGGATGCTGAGTGGTTCACTGTGATAGACCTATGTCATGCATTCTTTTCCATTCCCTTGCATCCAGATAGCAAATTTCTTTTCTCATTTGCCTTCAATGGTCACGTGTATGTCTGGAACCGGGTCCCTCAAGGGTACACAGAGAGCCCCTCTATCTTTAATCAGATCTTGAAAAAATGTTTGGAAACTTTGGTCTTACCTGGGAACTCTGTTCTAGTGCAATACATAGACGACCTCTTGGTGGCGTCTAAAAGTCATAGGGATTGTGTGATTGACACCATTGCCCTCCTGAATCACCTGAGTGAGAAGGGACATAAAGTGGCCCTTGACAAATTACAGTTCTGTGCAAAATCAGTGAAATATCTGGGGCACCAGATAGAGAAAGGGGTCAGGAAAGTGACATCAGAAAGAGTGAGAATAATTCAAAAGATGCAGTTACCCCGTACTCAGAAAGAGATCAGAATGTTCCTGGGAGTGATAGGATACTGCAGGCAGTGGATTCTGGGATTTGCAGTCCTAGCTAGGCCCTTGATAAAAATGACCAAGAGAGGAACACCTGATATTGTAGAATGGAATGATGAAAGCTTAACAGCCTTCACCAAACTGCGAAATTGTCTGTGCACAGCACCTGCGTTGGGAATGCCAGACTATACTAAGGAATTTGCCCTTTTCTGTGACACTCGCGATAATTGCGCGTTGTCAGTCCTAACTCAACATCATGGCACAACGAGAAGGCCTGTGGCATATTTTTCTGCCACCCTGGATCCAGTGGCTGCTGGATTACCAGGTTGTCTGAAAGCGGTAGCTGCTACCTGCGCAAGTTTAGAGCAGAGTGAGTCCATTGTCATGGGACATCCTGTAACTGTGTATGTCCCACATGGAGTGGTAATTTTACTGACCAGAACAAAGACTCAGTATCTCACCCCTAGTCGGCTGACTAAATACGAGAGGATTCTTGTGGGTGCTGCAAATGTAAACATTGTTAGGTGCAGTATTTTGAACCCTGCCACTTTACTCCCCGACCCAACGGATATGGAAGGTGGAGTGGATGATGAGCATGATTGCATTGATTTAACAGAATTCAATACCAAGCCACGCCCAGATATAAAAGAAGCACCATTGCCTGTGCATGACAAGGAATTATTTGTGGATGGTTCATGCCTAAGACATGAACAAGGAGGCCTGAGTGCTGCCTATGCGGTAGTCTCCTTAACCAAAATTGAAGAAGCAGGTTATCTATTTGACATAAAGTCTGCACAAGTAGCCGAATTGATTGCTATGATAAAAGCTTGCAAAATTGGGAAAAACCTACGCATAACAGTGTATACTGACAGTCAGTACTGTTATGGGGTTGTGCATGACTTTGGCCAGTTGTGGCTACAGAGGGAGTTCCTGACTTCATCAGGTACCCCTATTCGAAATGGAAAAGTTGTTCAAGACCTTTTAGAGGCAATCCAGTTACCAAAGGAACTGGCAGTGGTGAAGTGTGTTGCTCATAAGAAGAGCATTGACACTGTATCACTGGGAAATGATTTTGCTGATCGAGTGGCCCAATGGTGCGCCAGAGATCGGTATATCGTAAATCCAAAACGAGGGGGACCAGGAACCAGCTGCCAACTTCAGGTGTTTGAAGAAGTGCCTACATGGGATGAAGTGAAAGAGTGGCAGCAGGCGGCACCTTGGCAAGAGAGAGAGAAGTGGAAGGAGGATGGGTGTAGACCAAGACGTGTGGATGGTGTCATCTTAGGTCCAACTGGTATGCCTGTGTTACCTAGACACTTACTTAGCACAATGGCGAGATTGATACATGAAGGATCACACATTGGTAGGGACGCCATGATTCTAGTGTTCCAACAGACTTGGTACAGTAAAAAGTTCAGGAAAGTAGCAGAGTCCCTCTGCCAGAGGTGCCTGTCATGTCAAAAGATGAGCCCAGGGAAGAAAACTGTGGTGGAACTGGGAAAAATTGGGAGGTCCGGGGGTCCCTTTGTGAGAATACAGGTTGATTTCACCACCATGCCCCGTTGTGAAGGGAAGCGATATGTCCTTGTCATGGTCTGTTTATTTTCGAAGTGGGTGGAAGCTTTCCTTACTCCCCAAAATGACGCAAAAACGGTAGCTAAGTGTTTGCTAAAAGAACTGATACCTAGGTTTGGGGTTCCAGTCACTATTGAATCAGATCAAGGCTCACATTTTCAGAATGAGGTGATCGCCGAACTCTGTAAGGCCTTTGGAATATCACAAAAGCTTCACTGTGCATACCGTCCAGAGGCTTCTGGAACAGTGGAACAGATAAATGGAACTATCAAAAACAGACTAGCAAAACTGTGTGATGCATCTAAAATGACCTGGGTGAAGGCCCTGCCCCTGGTCCTGATGGGACTCAGAAGTGTTCCTGACCGCAAGACAGGCCTAAGTCCCCATGAAATCATTATGGGAAGAGTGATGAGACAAGCATGGGTGCCAGGAAGCAAACTGTTGAGTATTACTGATGATTTGGTGCTTGAATACTGCAAGAGATTGGGTGACCAAGTGCGTTCTATCTCTCGCCAGATCGGAGAAGACGCCATCCTCAATCCAACGACTCCTCTCCACAAACTGGTCCCGGGAGATTGGGTCAAGATAAAGAAGCATACTCGGAAGAGCTGCCTGGAGCCAAGGTGGGGAGAAAAACGTCAGGTGATCCTGGTAACTACCACAGCAGTAAAGTGTGCAGGGGTTCCACGCTGGGTACACGCCAGCCACACCCAGAAGGTATTACCAGACGAAGAGCCTGAAGAAGAAGGGCGTCCAGCAGAGGACTCTGCAGGAGCCAGACCAGAAGTAGCTGACGAAGTACAGCCCAGTACCAGTCGAGCTGCAGAATCAGCAAACGTTGGCCCAAGAATAGTTGAAAACGAACTACCAAGAGCCCAGCCTGCTGAAGGGGTCCAAGAAGCTGAGCCAGAAGTAGCTGAAGACGAGCTGCCGAGCATATGGCCAGAGGAGTGGATTCCATTGATTGATCTCACTGAAGACCCCATTCGAACAAGTGAGAGACTTTGGGAAGGTAGAGAGTGGACTAGAGAGGAAAAGCAAGGCACAGGCGAAGAACCTCAGAATCTTGAGATTCACATCAAAACTGAGGAAGGAGAAGGTCAGACAGGGACAGAACAAGTGATTGATACAGAGCAAGTGAATGATACAGAGCAAGTGCTCGATACTGAACAAGTGAAGGATACAGAGCACGTGATTGATACTCCTCCACTGACTCCTGATGTCGGGAAGGGACAGACTAGACATAGCGTAATAGTTCGAGCGGAAGAAAGTCCAGAGATCGAAGTGCTTGAACAGGATCAGATAGGATTAGAAGAACGTGTTCGGGGAACAGAAACAGAGACATTTGAAGAGCAAGCTCAAGACTCTCCTGAACAAGGCCAGATTAGTAACCAGGCAGAAGAAATAGATGCTAGCCCTGGAAACAGTCAGATAGAAGAGGGAGAAACTGAAGCAGAATTGCCACCGACTAATGAAAACAAGAGGGCAAGAGAAGAAAACGAAGCCCAAGTGCCAACTAAAAGACTTAAGAAAAGAAAGCACATTGAGCCTGGATTTGTCAAGAAATTAAGGCTAAGGATAAAAACGGTAGAAGAAAAACGTGCAGAAGAAAGGAGAAGTGCTCGCATAGCTAAGCAACAAGAAGGTATCTCCAACAGAAGGAGTGATCGAATAAAGAGACAAAACAAAAAGTACAAGTCACCTGAATGGACACTTGTGTTGGAAGACTTTGAAGATCTTGATATAACTGACGAGAGCGACGGAGAACCCGTCCCTGAGTACTCTGCCGAAGAGGAAGACGAGCCACCGTGAATTTGCACAAAGTAAGCTACTCGTGTAAAGTCACAAAGAGGGGTCGAGAAACTTCTTCTGAGCCAAAATGTCTGATTCAAACGTGAATGGTAGACCTAGTCGCAGCTGTTGCAAAACTTGCTGCAAGGTATGTGTCTGTAGTATAGTTGTCCTGATATTAGTTTGGATAGGACTAACAGTGTTCATTCCCTTTGCTGTAAGCAAAAATACTAATATTGTCCCTACTGAAATTGTAAATACTGACAGTGAAGAGCTGACAACACAGAGTGTAGCAAGACATGAGAGAGCACTGAGACAAACAAAACAAGACTTAGAAGCATCAGATGAGGGAGGACTACATTTTCATGGAGTTAAGAACAGGACACACTTAAATGTTTTCGCAAACTTGTTAATACACTATGTAGAGACTATGGAAATTGAAGATTGCTATGTCTGCATGAAGCTACCTACCTCTGTAGCTGAAGGCGTGACATACCATCACTTGCCGCTGACATATGGAATCTCCTGTAGCATTTTAGCTAGTTTATTTTACAAAAGAGGACCGTTACAGTACTATTACTCTAACAACGACGTGATCTTTTCTGAACTTCCCATACGTGGGAACTTGAATCCTGTACATACCAAAAGTGATGTAATACGATATATGGGAGACTACTTTCTGACTATAGGTAATATCGACATAGGTGACGCACACAGAGATAACTTGACTTGTTCTTTGCGTGAGCAGGAAAAGATGTTCCTGAACATGGCAGAGAAAAGGAGAATTAAAATACAAAAGAAGGCTAATGACGAAAGTCAGAAAAGGCCAAGATGGGCAGAGAACATGGAAGGCACCTCAACTGGTGGGGCGGGTCCTGCTCCGTTGCTGGATTTTGAAAAGAAAGGCAAGCTATGTCTTCACCGCGAGAAGACTAGCTATTATAATAACATTTTCATTGGTTCCAGTGAATGCGAACATAATTACAAGGTAATTGGAGGTTGGGGTTTCAAAAATGGGTCAGAGCCTGTGTTTCCTGGAATTTATTATATTTGTGGGGACAAGGCTTATTTCAAATTGCCGGATCACTGGTATGGAAGCTGCTATTTTGGCATTGTCTTCCCGAAAATATACCTTGTGAATGGAGTTGCTGGAAGCAGTGAAAATACTAATGGCTTAGTGCGTAGTAAAAGAGAAAGTATAGGTGAAATAATGGGTAGTATTTTCAGTGCACTGATACCTGGAGTGGGAGTGGTTCTGAACACTCACAGAATTTGCAAATTGTCCACTATAGTGGATGTGTTGTCTACTGACACAGCTCATGGATTTCTGCTGGTCAATACCGAAATGGTTGCGATCAGATCAATGGTTTTGCAGAATCGACTTGCTCTTGATACCTTATTGGCGAAAGAGGGCGGAGTCTGCCGGATGTTGAAGGCGCAACATTGTTGCACTTATATTCCGGACAAAAGTGTACAGCTCAAAAGATACGTGAAAAACATTACTAATTTGGCAAAGGAACTCAAACCACTCGAGGTTGATAGTGCCTGGAAGAGACTGGTAGATGGTCTCTCAAATGTAGGTCATTGGCTTGCTAGCGTAGGTAAAAGCTTATTGTTTAAGGTACTGATGCCAATTGGAATTATAGGTCTCATCCTATTCTTCATATTTGTCTGTTGCAAATGTCGTAAGCGTACCCGAAAGCATGAAGTGAATGCCAGAGGAGTGAAACGAAGTGTGGATGAGCTTGAATTGGAGAAGATAAATAATCAGATCTACAAATGGGTGAAGAATTCTCACCCTACAAAAGATGAGAAAGAGAAATTGAATCGTTTGCTGGAAGAAATAGAGCTGTATAAGGTGTGAGAAGTTGGCATCTGGTTCCATTTATTTTTGTGATGATAGTAAATATCATCAAAGAGGGGATTGATGAAGCAAAGCTTCGCATATTTTGCGACTTGCCGAATTCATGAACCTTGTCCGTGTGTAACCCAGTAATAAATTGTACGTCTTGCTAACTTTTATTTTATGTTTAAACGAGGTTTCCCGAAGCTTGCCTATGTGTTTTACTAAAATAATTAACTCGAGTCTTTTAAAGATGGCCGCTGCTTGGGAGTAAGTGTCTGCGCATGCGTCAGTCACACTCACGTGTCCTGATGTGTTTGCAGAGTTGGAGGGAAATAGTTGCGCATGCGTAATGCATTGCTTTGCCAATAACGTGGTACTGCTCGTGCCACTGCTCTTGTATCTGTTTGTATGTAGCTAACATTTAGACTGCATAAGTATATTTTTTGGTGATAAGTTGAAAGTACAAACCCTGTGATGTGTTTTCATAATGTTATTTCTATGTATTAATTTGTTCTCGCTTACTTTTCATGTACTGCGGGGAATGGGGGTCTGAATGAACTGAAAGCCATCTTGGAGGGTGCTTGTGCGCAGACTCGCCGAAAGTCATCTCGGCATTGAATAGCTGCCAAAGAAGGTTGATACCAGAAGCAAGCCTGGGAAAGCAACACCTTCGCCCGCAACGTCATGATATTGTTCTAATATGTTGCAAAAATGTATTCTTTGCCTGTATTCTGCGCAACTTTCTCATGGGAACCCCAATCTTGCTAGGCGGTGCCCTGAGATGTAAATAAGGCCTCCAAATACTGTGTTCTGATTGGTGTGTTACCCAAATCCTATCTTAGGACCAATCCAAATTGAGGGATTCTGACACTTTGCAACATTGGGGGGTGGTACATCGTCCCCAAACTGTATATCTACCCTGGGTTCACCTAGGGAATTGTCCGACTTGTCTGGTTTAGCTGACCTGTCACAGACCCATCGTACTCAATAGGTGACTGAAGATACAGAGCGCTGCGGAGCACTCTGTCGGAAATTGACCATAGACTAAGGTTCTACTGAACCTTAAAGTGCTGGCGAAGCACTTTGCTGGGAGTTTGCTGACCCAATCGGGGTCTTGATCGATAGCTGCAGAGAGGGTGGAGCGCAGGCGTTGCTTCCAAACTGCGGGTGCGGTCCTGTCCTGTGCGGTCCTGTCCTGAGGGTTTGCTGTCCTGTCCTGAGGTCCTTGTCCTGATTCCTAATCTGAGGGTATCCTGTCCTGTCCTGGGTGTCCATTCTGCACCTGCTGTCCTTTGAGGGGTATCCTTCCTTGAGGGTTTCCTGTCCTTAACTGACCCGTGGCCAGGGTTTGGTTTCCACACCAGTCTAGGTAAATATTGCTCTAAACTCTTTAAACTTGCACCTTTCTATTTTTCTGTCTTTTGCTTCAATAAAGAGACACCTTGCATATGTTGATTTTCCATGCTTTTGCCGCAACTATTGAAACGTAAAGTCAATTGCATATTTCCATAACTTGTTACCATGTTACCCTACCTTTTAGAAATCATATTTTGCATAGCAGTTTGTCATTTTCTGATATGGTCTAGAACGGCCTTGCTTAAACTGTCCAAAGAACTTTTACCCTGAATGCATAGCGTTTCCTGTTGCATCTCATATTAGCATTTCCATGATTACCCTGACTTTATTTCTCTATAGTTATGTACTTTTCATTATCTTGATTATTGATTGCCTTATTCTTGTAAACTTGATGCTTAATGAAAACGAACTTTAGATAAAGCTTTTAAACTTCCAGTTGTCCGTGGTCATTTTACAACAGTATTAAATGTCAATTTGAGTCCGTATTTTGCTGCCTTTCCTTTTACAGCTAGCTCCCTGATCCGTTGAGGTCATAGGTACCCGTGTCGGTGGATGGTAAGTCGGGTACACTGAGTAATAACAGTAGGGAATTCACACAAATTGGTAGCAGCCCGTGAAGTCACCCTGTCAATGAATAGTGTGAATTGAAAGTATATGGGCCCGAAGCCGGAAACGGCGAAATTATTGGCTGGGTGACCTCGCGCGCTCTATCACCCTCAAGGGCATATCTGGGCAGGCTCAATTAACTTGCCCTTCTCTTGAACCCCTCAGACAGCAAGCTGCTGCTGAGGCTGCTGGGAATGCTCAAGGTACCCATAAAGTGTATTGGGATGATGGGCTCCTTTATTCAGAGGCTAGAGACCCCAAACCTGGTGCAACCAGGAGGTTGGTAATACCTCTGCAAATTAGGGGCTTCCTTATCACCTTGGCCCATGAAATTCCCCTTGCAGGACACTTAGGCCAGAACAAGACTTGGGAAAGACTTGTCCCACACTTTCACTGACCTCACATGTCAGAGAATACCAAGGTGTTTTGTCGCTCCTGTGAAACCTGCCAAGCCATTGGCAAAGCAGGTGGAACCACAAAGGCCCCCCTGATACCACTACCTGTGGTGGGGTGCCCTTTGAGAGAGTTGGGATTGACATTGTTGGACCAATGGATCCCCAAACAGCATCTGGGCACAGATTTATACTGGTAGTAGTGGATCATGCCACCAGGTACCCAGAGGCAATTCCCCTGAGGACCACAACAGCTCCTGTTGTGGCAAGGGCCCTACTTGGAGTTTTCTCCAGAGTGGGCTTTCAGGCAGAGGTTCCAACTTCATGTCTGGATACTTAAAGGCAATGTGGAAGGAGTGTGGAGTGAACTACAAGTTCACCGCACCCTATCACCCACAGTGCAATGGGCTTGTGGAGAGATTCAACAAGACCCTAAAGGGAATGATAAAAGGATTACCTGAAAAGCTCAGGCGTAGATGGGATATCATTTTACCCTGCTTACTCTTTGCTTACAGAGAGGTCCCACAGAAGGGGGTTGGCTACAGCCCTTTTGAACTTTTGTTTGGCCACCCTGTGAGGGGTCCATTGTGTCTTGTGAAGGAAGGATGGGAGTTACCTCTCAAAAAGCCTAAACTTGATATTGTGGACTATGTACTTGGTCTCCGCTCCTGGATGGCTGAATACATGGAGGAAGCAACCAAAAACCTGGGGGCCAGCCAAGAATTACAGAAAGCTTGGCATGACCAAAAGGCTGTCCTGACTGAGTACCACCCTGGACAGAAGGTGTGGGCGTTAGAGCCAGTGGCCCCAGCAGCTCTCCAAGACAAATGGTCTGGACCCCACATCATACTGGAGAAAAAGGGAGAGGTCACCTACTTGGTGGGCCTTGGCACCCCTAGGAGCCCCCACAGGGTGCTCCATGTAAACGGATTGAAACCATATGTGGACAGGGCAGACATGGGTTTACTCATGGCTACAGATGGGGAACAGGAGGAAGAAAGTGGCCCTCTCCCAGACTTGTTATCCCAAAACCCTGATGATGGTTCAGTGGATGGTGTAGCCTTGGCAGGCAGCCTCTCTGACCAGCAGCAATGGGACTGCAGACAAGTGTTTCAGGCTCATAGACATATGTTTTCTCTTACACCCAGTCAAACTAACTGGTTCACCCATGAGGTGGACACTGGTGACAGTCTGCCTGTCAAGAATAAAATCTACAGGCAACCTGACCATGTCAGGGATTGTATAAAGGCTGAGGTGCAGAAAATGCTTGAACTTGGAGTGATTGAGCCATCAGAGAGCCCCTGGGCCAGCCCAGTAGTTCTTGTGCCAAAACCTCATACCAAAGATGGAAAGAGAGAAATGAGATTTTGTGTGGACTATAGAGGTCTCAATGCTGTCACTAGGACAGATGCTCATCCCATTCCAAGGGCAGATGAGCTCATTGATAAATTGGCTTCTGCCAAATATCTGAGCACATTTGATTTGACAGCTGGCTATTGGCAAATCAGGTTAGCTGAGGAGTCTAAGGCCAAAACAGCATTCTCTACCCCCAGTGGACATTATCAGTTTGTGGTGATTCCCTTTGGTTTGAAGAATGCACCTGCCACCTTCCAAAGGTTGGTGAATCAAGTCCTTGCTGGGTTGGACGACTTTTGTGCAGCATATCTAGATGATATTGCTGTCTTTATCTCTACCTGGGAGGATCACCTGATCCACCTGAAGAAGGTTCTGGAGGTCCTGCAAAAGGCAGGCCTGACTATCAAGGCTACCAAGTGCCAGATAGGGCAGAGCAAGGTTGTGTACTTGGGCCACCTAGTAGGTGGGGGTCAAGTTCAACCATTGGAGAGCAAGATCCAGGCCATACAGGACTGGGCTCCTCCAACTACCCAGACACAAGTCAGAGCCTTCTTGGGCCTGACTGGGTACTACAGGAAATTTGTAAAGAACTTTGGGTCCATTGTGACACCATTAAATGATTTGACATCCAAGAAGATGCCCAAAAAGGTTCAGTGGACAGTTAGCTCTCAAAGGGCATTTGATGACCTGAAGAAGGCCATGTGCTCTGCACCAATCCTTAAGAGTCCTGACTACTCCAAACAGTTCATTGTTCAGACAGATGCTTCTGAGTTGGGGGTGGGAGCTGTGCTTTCACAACTTAATGTAGATGGTCAAGACCAGCCCATTGCTTTCATTAGCAGAAGGCTGACCCCTAGAGAGAAACGTTGGTCAGCCATTGAGAGGGAGGCCTTTGCTGTGGTTTGGGCCCTGAAGAAGTTGAGGCCATACTTGTTTGGTACTCACTTCCTAATTCAGACAGACCATAAGCCCCTCTTGTGGCTCAATCAGATGAAGGGTGAAAACCCCAAACTGCTCAGGTGGTCCATTTCCCTACAGGGGATGGACTTTACAGTGGAGCACAGACCAGGGACTGACCATGGTAATGCAGATGGTCTCTCCAGGTACTTCCACTTAGAACATGAAGACTTATCTGGTCAATGTTAAATTTAATGTCCCTGCGTTTGAGGGGGGTTGTGTAGGAGAGTAGGGTCTGCTTTCCTATGGTCACCCCAATTTTTGATTTTTGCTCCACTGGTTTTCGACTTATTGTGGCTGTGGGCCTACTAATCAGACCCACAGCCTGCTGCCCTCGCTCTAAATTCACAGACATGTACTATAGGTACATCACCAATTTGGTACTGGACACCTTGTCAGCCCCTATCCAGTGCACAATAGGTGGCAAGGGCATAGGTGCATCCCAGGCCTACCAGGGGCTGCAGCATATCTTTTGCCACCCCTGGATGGTCCTTAAATCGACATGTAATCTACCATGTCTGTCTCTGCAAGCAGTATGTGTGTCTCTGCTCATATTATTTCACTGTCTCTACAGACCAAAAACAGGCCACCTAAATATAAGCAAGACATAACATTAATTTCTCATTACATGTAACATCCTGGTCATGTGCCTAAGATCACACTGTGAGTGAAGCTTGATTCACCCATCAGTGTGATCTTAGGCACAACGACCAGGATGTTACATGTAATCTACCATGTCTTTAGAAAACTTGTACTTCCATATTTTTAAAGACATCAACTAAGCATATTATTCACCCACATCCATTACAAATCAAGCTTCACTCACAGTGTGATCTTAGGCACATGATCTGGATGTTACATGTAATCAAGCATGTCTCTAAAAAACATGTACTTCCATATTTTTAAAGACATCATCTAAGCATATTATTTACCCAGATCCATTTAAAATCAAGCTTGACTCACAGTGTGATCTTAGGCACATGACCAGCATGTAACATGTAATCTCCCATGTCTGTCTCTGCAAGCAGTATGTGTGTCTCTGCTCATATTATTTCACTGTCTCTACAGACCAAAAACAGGACACCTATATATAAGCAACACATAACATTAATTTCTCATTACATGTAACATCCTGCGCATGTGCCTAAGATCACACTGTGAGTGAAGCTTAATTCACCCATCAGTGTGATCTTAGGCACATGTCCACGATGTTACATGTAATCTACCATGTCTTTAAAAAACATGTACTTCCATATTTTTAAACACATCAACTAAGCATATTATTCACCCAGATCCATTTAAAATCTAGCTTGACTCACAGTGTGATCTTAGGCACATGACCAGCATGGCACATGTAATCTACCATGTCTGTCTCTGCAAGCAGTATGTGTGTCTCTGCTCATATTATTTCACTGTCTCTACAGACTAAAAACAGGCCACCTATATATAAGCAACACATAACATTAATTTCTCATTACATGTAACATCCTGTTCATGTGCCTAAGATCACACTGTGAGTGAAGCTTAATTCACCCATCAGTGTGATCTTAAGCACATGTCCACGATGTTACATGTAATCTACCATGTCTTTAAAAAAACATGTACTTCCATATTTTTAAAGACATCAACTAAGCATATTAGTCACCCAGATCCATTTAAAATCAAGCTTGACTCACAGTGTGATCTTAGGCACATGACCAGAACGTTACATGTCATCTACCATCTCTTCAAAAAACATATACTACCATATTTTTAACAGCAGTGTATTTTCATTAAATGAATCATATATCAGATTACACACAGGCTTAAAGTAAAGTGAGACACAAGCAAAGAATACTCTTTAAGCTAATTGAGGAAAACTGTTACAAGGCACAGATGACATTATTGAAAAATGTGAAAATGTTTTCTCTTATTTCAAACAGAAGGTCAGTGTAATGCTTCTCTAAAATTTTAAAAAGCAGACTTTTTTCCAGAAAAGATTTTGCATACTAAATCGTTTTTGACACAAAGCACAGCTCATTTAAAATACCACTACAGAAACAAAGCAGAAACCTAACTCATTTTCAAAATACATTGCCAATATGCACCATTTTATTTTTAAACAACATTACAAAAAAAATGACACAAAATGCAAGAATAAAGAAGCATAATATGCTTCTTAATCTTCCCCATAGTGCATACAGCACTCTATCTTTATTAAAAGAATCATTACTCACCTTTAAAAATGCTTTGAAAGATGTAGAACAGTGTCAGTCACACTCAACAGATTTTCTTAAGCAGAATCTCTGAATAATGCTTCTTTCACTGGAGCCTGAGAATAACGGCACAGATTCTTACTCATTTCAGACCCATATTCTTGTACATAACCAATCAAAATTGTTCCCACACAAATTCAAAACCAAACTGCACATTTTAATTGGTTGTACATTTGAAGACTTTGAAACTCACATAACATTCACCCATCCCCCCAGTGCTTATTCACCCTGTTACCATGGTAACTCCCTCCTAACCCAGCACACAGTTCACAAGTTCATCATACTATGTTGCAAAAGAATACAGCAAGGGTGTTTGACCTCTCAATGTATTAGCTAATCAAGTGCAATGTTTCTTTAAATGACTTTTTCTCAACCATTGAAATGACTTCTTTAAAAAAAAAAGCATGCACCCTAATTTTCAGTGGTGAATTTTAAGAAAGCACGAATCATTTCTTGTTTTTCAACTGCACTGAATCTCAACCACTTTTTTTGATAATTCCTACTTTCAAACTGCCATTTCATTTCCACAACTCATCTGACTAGAAGCCCATCTACCTTCAAGATACCAAAAGTCTGGTTTGTGGGTCATAGCTATGTCTTCTGGAGTGAAAAATTTGCAAGCAACAGAGGGATTTACAACCTTGATTTACCAAATGTTGAAATTGTGTGGATTGGACATAGAGGATTAAGAAGTCACCAATTGATACCATTGATAAAATCCTCTATGCATCTTCCACACCCTGACCTTATAATTGTGCACTGTGGTGGAAATGACCTGGGCACTTTGACTGGGGTAGGTCTGGAAATGCTTTTAAAGGACATCTTTGGGCAATTGACGTCACTTTTTCCAAAAACTGCCTTGGTATTTTCTAATATATGCCAAAGGCAAAAATGGAACTGGTCCAACAAATTTTGTCCACAGATTGAGAAAGCAAGGAAACATGTAAATAAATCTGTTTCTGCTTTCCTCCGAGACTATGGTATGGGTTCCATTTACCACAACAACTTTTTTTGAAAACAGATTTTATTGGTTATTTCCATCATACAAAGACAACATTTCTTATATCCTTCATTTACCATAAATCTGACTCCTTAATTATCCCCAACAAACCCCACTCATACCCTCCCCCGTTGCGGTGGTGTGGGTAAAGTCACTTCATTATATTACCTAAAACTCTCAGCGCGCCAGATCATCATTGACAATTCCCCTTGTAGATGATCACATGCCCGTAATTACTCATTCCTCCCCTTCAGCCGATCGTTGCAATAGCAAAGCTTGGAGCAGAGCTTCCCATGCTCTCGCCATTTCCAGTGCTTTATCTCCTCCCCCACGCTTGGCTTGCTGGAACCGAATCACACTTTCACTGCTTGCCCATTTACAGAACTCCGCTCACCAGCGGCTGCTAGATGGCCCGTCCCTTGATTTCCAATGCCAAGTCATCTCTCTCTTGGCTAACAGCAGACCCAGGTCAATGAATTTACTGGTGACCTTATTCTTGGCTGTGTGTGGAAACCAGTGCAGCAAACATGTCGCCATGTCATAGGTCAGCTGACTATCCGTTAAGTCAGTCAGGAGAGCACCCACCTCCTCCCAGTAGTTCCCCATCATCGGACAATGCCACAACATGTGGTCCAATTCCACCTCCACTTCCTGGCACCTGGGGCATGCCGCAGAGTGTACTTTGAAATCTTTTTTAATCTTCCCTGGAGTCAGGTAAGCCCGATGTAAGATAAAGAACTGTACCTGCTGAAATCGGGCATTCCTGCTTCCTTTCCATGCCCTCCCCAGGATCTTGCCCCATGTCGCATCAGGAATAGGGCGGCCTACACTCGTCTCCCATTTCAATTTCAGTTCTAGCAATGGTCTCAACCCTTCATTCAGCATCCTCTGATACAAGCAAGTAATGGCTTTAAAGGTTCCCACTGCCTTCACCACGTACTGGCAAGCCATCGTGGTCTCAGGTTCCTCCTGTCCCTTGCCCCAATGTTTCCTCACCGCTGCTACTACGGGCGCGTGAAGCAGGAAGCCACCCTCCGGGAGCCCGAATGTGGCGTGGAGCGCTTGAAACGACAGCAGCTTTCCGTTCATGTACAAATCCCCCACCATTTGGACTCCTAACTCCTCCCAATCTAAGAGGGGAGACCAGTCTCCGCCATGTGGAAACGCTGTCAGCATCCCCAGGGGAATCGCAGGCGCGTAGGGACGGACCACATCCGCTCTGCACAGACTCCTAGTCCAGCATTGTCGCAGCGTCCGCTCCTCCATTGTAAGATCTCGCGCATCAAGCCTCTGTTGCATAACTATGTAGGACAGAATGTGTCGTTGTATCCCTAGTCCCCTTCTATCCTCCGGGCCTCTGAATTCCGCGGCAATCTCCTGTGTCAAAACCTGCAACTGAGCGGCCAGATAGTAAAGCTCAAAATCGGGTACCGCCATCCCGCCCTCTTGCTTAGGTCTCATCAATGTGGTCAGTGCTACTCTCCGTCTCCCGGAGCCCCACAGAAACCCCACAATCAGTGACCTCAACTCTTTAAACACCCGCGGGGGGACCCAAACCGGTAAAGTGCGAAAATAATAAAGCAATCTGGGCAGAGCCACCATCTTGAGCAGCGCCACTCTCCCCACCACCGCCAGAGGGAGCGTCGACCAAAACGCCATGCATCCTTTCAGAGCTCTTATACATCTCCCGATATTCCCATCTAGCAAGTCTGCGCTCTCATGGTAAATCTTAACCCCTAAATAAACAAAGCATGTTGGTTCCTATCGTACCTCCCCTACCTCCAAAGGGTCACGCAAGCCAGGGCGGACCGGGAAAAGACACGTCTTACTCCAATTGACCCGAAGGCCAGATACCTGCCCGAAACGCACAAGCAATGATTCCGCTGCTCGCAAAGCTATCTGGGTATTGTCCAGAAAGAGGAGCAAATCATCCGCATATAGAGACACAAACTCGGGTGCCCCATTCAACAGAAGCCACGATAAACCCTCCCTGAGCGCGTCTGAATCGCGCACGGTTCCATGGCCAGCGCAAACAAAAGCGGGGACAGCGAACACCCCTGTCTCGTTCCCCTCAACACTGGATAATGGGTGGATATGGCCTCTCCCAACCGCACCCTAGCCGTTGCCGCAGCATACAACACTCTTGTCCAATGCACAAAGCTCTCACCCAAGCCAAACCGTTCAAGCACCCGATGTAAAAACGGCCATTCCAAACTATCGAAGGCCTTCTCTATGTCGACAGACAGTACCGCCGGTCTTTCGGAGTCAGGCTGACCACCCTCAAAAACCCGCAATAACCTGCTGATATTCGATGCAGTGTGCATAGTAGGAATAAACCCCGCCTGGTCCTTATGGACCAACGTGGTCATAAACGGCAAGAGACGGGTCGCCAAAATCTTACTCAAAATCTTGTAGTCCACTGTCAACATGGACAACGGTCTGTAAGAAGCCACATCCTCCTGGCCACGGCCTGACTTCAACAGCGGTATAATCAACGCTTCTCTCATGGATGCCGGTAGGCAGCCCCGCTTCCCAGCCTAAATATAGACCTCCAACAGCCGAGGTGCCAAGACATCAATGTATTGCGCATAGAATTCTACGGGTAGGCCATCAACACCCGGAGTCTTGTTCCGAGCCATCTGCTTTATCGCGAACCACACCTCAGCTAGCGAAATATCCTGATCCAACAGTTTCACCTGCTCATCTTCTAATTGAGGCAGCGAGACCCCATCCAGGTACCCCTCAATATCGGCCTCTCCCACGCCCAATGCGCTCCTGTATAAGGATTCATAATAACTTCGAAACCGGGCAAGCACCTGCGCCTGAGAATAAACCAACTGTCCTGCCTCATTCGCTACGCACAAGACAGGGTTGCCCTTCGACACAGGATTCGCCAATCTTGCAAGCAGGGTTCCAACCTTATCTCCCTCCGCATGCGTTTTCGCCAAGTAATTTTTGTGGTCGAAGCAGCGCAGCCTCTCCGCCTCTGCCGCCACATTCTCTCTCGCCTCTAGTAGCTGCTCCTGTAATTCCTGCTCATCCGGCCTACGCTTCTCCAGATCTCGTAACCTTTCTTCAGCACTCATCACATCATTGAGCACCACCTTCCTGACCCCCGAGTATTTACTAATACACAATCCTCTCACCATTACCTTAAAGGCATCCCATTCCGATGTCCTTGTGTCCACTGACCCATGATTTTCCTCAAAATAATGTTCTATTCCCACTTGAATCTCCTCCCGAAACACCGGATCATCCAGCGTCTCCGGACGGAGCCGCCAAGTAGGAATCACTGAAGGCACGCGCTGCCAGGTAAGCGAGAGGAGCATCGGGTTATGATCCGAAATAGTGCGTGTGAGGTACTCAGAATGCGCAGCTATCTGTGCTATCTCTCGAGAGCAAAGAATCATGTCAATCTGAACATGCAGGTCGTGGATAGCGGAAAAAAGGAATAATCCCGATCCCGGGTATGCTGCTTACGCCATACATCCACCAGCCCCCAGTTGTCCTGCCAGTCGGATCTACATTTCGCCAATTTCCTAACTGGAGACGCCGTCAGTGGAGGATGCGACCTATCCAAGGCAACATCTGTAATCGCATTAAAATCTCCCCCCACTATTGCAGCACCCGCCAAATAATGTGCCAACGTCCCCGATAGCTTCTCATAAAAGCGCGCCTGCTCTACATTCGGAGCGTAAATGCTACAGAGCACCACATCCCTCCCATATAGCTTACCCTCCACCGCCACGAACCTGCCCTCCGCAACTAAAATATGTCTCGTGTCCTGGAAAGGGACTCCTGCTCTCACCCAGATCAGCGCCCCTCTGGCAAAGGCCGAATATGCCGTGCTAAAGACCTGCCCTCTCCATCTACGCTGAAGCGCTAGGCCCTCCACTTTAGATAGATGTGTCTCCTGCAACAAGGCGATCTGGACCCCCCTCCTCACCAAATATGCATGGACCTTATGCCTCCTAGACATCGTGTTCAGACCCCTTACGTTCCATGTGATACATCTTAGCTCAGGTAACGTTCCCATCACCTTCGTCCGCCCGCTTCAAGAGTTTCATTCCACCCACACAACCAGCGATTCCCCAACAGTCAACACCCCATTCAACTCCCATAACCCTCCCCCCCAGAACAGGACCCAATAATATTCTATCAGCCCCCATTCAAACCATAGAAAAGCATACAACTAAAGTCTGCAGTAGTCACTGCAGAATGCCTTAAGGGCGGTAGGGAGGTGTCTCGGCCCCAACAGGGAGCGGCACCACCAGGCCAACCCCCACCCTAGATTCCGCATGATAGTGCCCTATGGCAATCAGCCCTCCCGCTAACCCCAATTAGAGACATACGTGTCGGCAGTCCGAGATGGCCTACCCATCGCCCCAATGTCCACAGCTGAGTCATTCATCCAACATGCCTTCCGCTGTCGCAGGCGTGACCGAGGGGCCTTTGCTGCTGTCCGCTTCAGAGAGTTCCATGTCCGATCGACCTTTACCATCATCCGAATCCATGCCCCTCTCCGACTCCGTCTTCTGCGATCCAGTGATCGCGCCGTGGCAGCCTGGGCCCCTTGCTTGTCAGCCGCCATTTGCGTTTTTTGTTGTTTCCGCAGTGACCTGATCCTCTTCCGGATCCTTTGGGATTTACGCACTTGCGATGCCTGAAACAGTTCAGAATGTTCGAGGCCTCCCCGGTCCGTGCCCGCTCTGTATGTTTCAATGTCCATGCTTCATCAGGGGTAAAAAAGAACTGCGTAGCGCCATTCACGATGATCCTCAGCTTGGCCGGAAAAAGCAACGAATACTGGATTCCTTCTGTCCTGAGCTCTTTTTTAACTGACAGATAAGAGGCCCTGCGCCTCCAGATTTCCTGCGTGTAGTCCGGGAACAGCGTGACTTTGCTGTTCTCAACTGTGAAGGGTCCCATCATGCGAGCTCTTTGAATCAGTGCGTCCCTGTCCTTATAATGAAGCAGCTTCGCCACCACAGGTCTCGGTGGGCGGCCTTGTAGAGGGGGCTTAGCTGGGACCCTATGCGCTCTTTCAAGCGTGAAAAAGGGGGACAGGCCCTCTGGTGCAACCCCTGTCTTAAGCCACTCTTCCAAGTAGGCCACCATGTCCTCCCCTTCCACTTTCTCCGGCAGGCCTACCACCCGTATGTTATTGCGGCGATTCCTGCTTTCAGCATCTTCCGCCCTCCTCTCCAGCAACTCGATTCGTTCCAAAGAGTGCCCCAATTTAACATCCGTTGCAGTTTGGGCCGGTACCAGATCTTTCAATGTCGCTTCATTCGCTCTCACCTTATCCGCTAGCTTCGCATGATCAGCTCTTAATAGCCCCAGCCCCGTTGCCACTTGTGCAATGTCCGTTTGTAGAGCTTCCTTCGTGGCCGTGATGGCTGCCAAGATTTGATCCAGACGCTGATGGAGCGCCGATTCTGATTGCGCCGCCTCTGCTCCCCCCTCCGCTCCACGAGAGGAGTCCTGGCCCGTCTCGTCGTCTTTCCTGAGTTTTGGCTTCATACTCGCAATTAATCAATGCGCCACACACTGGGGGCCTCGCAGGGCAGAGTGTCCCTTCCCAGCCGCTCATCTGAGTGTATCGTAGCACTCCCCGGTCACCTAGTAGGCTAGTCCCCGGCCCCACCGTCGCACGCCACTCTAGCTGTTTCCTAGATACAGCCCCTCTTTCCAGCGTTCGAATTCTCCACCACGCCGTGCAAGGGCTGTTCCAGCCCAAGATTCCTTCCCGCTGCCGAGCACTGGCACCAGGGTCCCCTCCTCAACGCCCTCCGGCCGCCATGTTAGTCCTCCAGCGTGATCGTCACGACAGCCCGGGTTCCAATGTGTTTCCCTCCGGGTATCTAATCCACCTTACCCGTTGGTACAGGACTAGTCCACAAGTCCCCACAGCCACTCGATTCACTCGTGGTAGGGAACTAAGGCTGTTCCGGGACGTCGATCAGCTCCGGTCCCGTCCGCCATTTTGTTGTGCCTTCGTCTTCAAGGCCCGTCTCTGGCACTGCTCACCCCAGGGTCACGCAAGAGGGTCTAAATCTCCCGGGGGTGTTCAGGACCTTCTCCGCCACCAGTCTACCCCTCTGTGTTCGAAATCAGCGGCTCAATATGTATTTTATCAGGATATTTGAGGGATCGGGCACGGAGCTACCAGCTCACGCCGCCTCACCCATCGGCGTCCAAGCCACGCCCCCTTTACCACAACAACTTGCGTTACAACATGCAAGGCATCTATAGGAGAGATGGTGTACATTTTACAGATGAGGGGAATAGAGTCTTCCTCTTGAATTTGAGACTCTGCATTGGTACCTACTTGTAGGTACAAAAAACACCAACATAACACAACAGTTCTTTTCAGAGCTAACTTACCTCTAAACACTCTACATTATTTTTTTACTCTATTTTTTTTACACTGTTTTTCCCCGTGGTGCACTCAGGGTGCGCGTACCGGAGAGCGTACACGGGAACGCACCCAGCGCTCACCCCGCGAAATTTAAAAAATAATAGTTTTGGGGCCCTTCAGGGTCCTTCTAAGCCTCCCTCAAAAAACCTAGGGGGTCAGGGGTGTCTACCCTGCCCCCTTTTAATCATTTCCCCCTTTTTTTTTTTTCACCTCAGGTGTCTCGATTTTCCCGAGACATAAGATGGCGGACTCTCCGGACTGTTAAGAATGTTGACAGACATCATACAGCCAATCAGCTTTCCGCTCGCGCACTCCCGCAGCGCACCGGGTGCGCTCCCCGGTACGTGTACCAGTGAGCGCTCGGAGCGCGCCTATTGATATATATGTTTTTTTGAAGTTGCTTTTCATAAAAACCACTGGAGCAATTTCAAAGAAATATAGAAAAGGCCCTACTACATATCAGTACCTATTATTTTGCCAACTTTGGTGTAATTCCATTCATCCGTTCAGGCTGTAGCCTTGTCTAAATGTCCTATAGAAAATTGCATGGGGAAAACACATTTGAAAGTATTGAAATTTAGAACCAATCAAAATATTACTTTAGTTTGGAATTTGTGTCTGATGAAGTTTGATCGGTTATGTATATATCTTAAATGAGAGGAAAACACGGCCATTTTGTGATACTCCTGTCTGAGGTACTTTTGAGAGAAATTTTGGGTGCTCAATTGCTGGACTTTGAATGACACAGTACTAACTCTTCTACTTTCAAAAAGGTGAGTTGTTAGTTTGTAAGGGGAACTATGTTGTACACTTTAAGATAATTTGGAAAATGTTTTCTGCTAGTTATTTACAGTCCTTCTGTTATAATTATGGATTAAGATAGGCTTCATCACATGCAGTGCTTTATATTTCTAGTTCCTGTCTGATACTATACACTGCCCAATTAATTTTAAAGAACTAAATACTTGATTAAGCTACTTTTATGTTATGTATTACTAAAAACGATAATTGAAAGTGATTACTTTTTTCTGCAATTTACAGCAAGAAATTTGAAATTAAAATGAATCAAAATAAGGAGACCAAGGAAATTTCATTTGAAATTTCAACTATATTTATTGAAATTCAAGATGACATGGATAATTTTTGGGATGAATCTCTTGACGAAGAATTAATCGAATGTTTGGATAAAATACAATCATCATGGCACACTTTTAATGAGGACATTCCTGATCACATGATTGAAGAGGAAATTCCAGATGAGGACATGCTACAAGTTCTATTAAATTATGAAAATTCTGAACAATAAATTAATATTTACAAATTCAAAATTAGTTGACATATTATTCACTTTTATTTCTAATTTATGAAGTAGTAGCGAAGTGATTGTATTGAAGTGAATTTTTGACTCTGCATCGGTACCTACTTGTAGGTACTTAAATCACTCACATAACACAATAGCTCTTTTTAGAGCTACCCTACCTCTAAGCACTCCAAATTCTTATTTTACACTATTTTCGTTCAATGTTTTTCCCTGTGGTACTCTCTGGGTGCGCGTACCGGTGAGCGTACATGGGAACGCACACAGCGCTTACCCCGCCAAAATTGACCTTCAGGGTCTTTCTAAGCCCCCCTCAGAACACCTAGGGGGTCAGGGGGTGTCTACCCTGCCCCCTTTTAATCATTTCCCCCTTTTTTTAACCTCTGGCGGACTCTCCGGACTGTTTAGAATGTTGACAGACATCCGACAGCCAATCAGCTTTCCGCTCGCGCACTCCCGTAGCGCGCCGGGTGTGCTCCCCGTTACGCGTACCGGTGAGCGCTCGGAGCGCGCCTATAGATATATATGTGTTTTTGAAGTTAATTTTCAAAAAAACCACTGGAGCAATTTTCACCAAATATAGCAAAGGCACATCTGCGTACCAGTCCCTACATGGCAAAGTTTCGCGTAATTCCGTTCAGCGGGTCGGGCTGTAGACATGTCAGAACGTCCTATGGAAATGAACATGTGGAAAACACATTTTGGGACCCCCCTTTTTTCTCAGCCCCCACTTCACGAATCCCCCCGAAACTTTAAGGGAAGGAGCGGAGCGGAGCTGGCCTAAATTTTGGAAAATAACACGCAAATTCCTCAACCGGCGCCAGAGTTATTCCCAATAGAATGTTGCGGATTTCCTATGGTAGCTAGGTCCTAACTATAACTAGATACTGGCGACCGCCAGTAGGTAATATATATATATATATATATATATATAGATATATATATATATATATATATACCCCCTAGGTTTGATGTGGGGGCCATAAAAGGGTCCCGGGGGACAACCATTTTTTTTTTCCGATTTTCACGGGGGGAGCGTCCGGTACGCGCACCGGGGAGCTTACCGGGGAGCGTACCAAGAGGCAAACCCAGTGAAACAGTAAAATAATAATTTAAAGTGCTTAGAGGTAGGAATGCAGAGTTTTAAATTCAATGTAGATTGTCTCCTCTGTAGATAATTTGCATGTTGTTACAGAAGTTATTGTGGTATATGGAATCCATACCATAGTTTGTCAGGAAAGTAGAAACAACATGGAGGCAGGAGATGAAAAAGAGATGTGAAATACACATTGGAGATAATATAGTGGGAGAAAGGAAGTAACTATGAGGAAAATTACTATGTAACATAAAAAAGTTGCACAGTATACTATAAGTCTCACATTATATTATATTAATTTTGGTACTATTTCATGAATTACATATAAAAAAGAATAATGTCTGGAACAATTTTTAATTATTAAATAAAAATGTATTGCTCTGATTTTTCAAAATTTAATAACACTATAACACTTCCAACATTATTTCATCAGGAATGTCCTCATTTGGATTACATGATTCCATTTCTTCCACATATTTAAGAAACTCTTCATCAAGAGACTGATCCAAAAAGTCTAAATCATTAATCTCTTCCTCTGGGTTGTTCTCGAGATCAATTTCGAATGAAATATTACATTTCTTTTGTTCTCCTTCCATTTTGTTGCTGTAGATTGCATAAAAAATAAATATATCAGTAGAGATAGGGCACTGTTAGGTTTAAGTTCAGACAGGTACTTCTGAGTTTTTAACAGTGAAGTTATCTTTGGGCAGTGTATGGTATCAGGCAGGAAGTAGAACTATTAAAAAGTGCATGTGATGAAGACTAAGTAAAATCATAATTATACTAGAGAAGCCTAACTTAATCCATAAATATAATAGAGAAGCGTATCTCAAGCTATAACTATAACAGAGGGACAATAATTAACTATCAGAAAACGTTTTTACTAATTAATTTAAAGTGCTCCTTACAAATTAACAACTTACTTTTGAGAGAGATGAAGAAGAAAAAATTTGAAAATCCTTTCAAGATGTACCTCAGGTAGTTGTAGTCAAAATGGCTGTGTTTCCCTCTTTTTTCATTTTTATTCATGTACATTACCAATCAAATGTCAGGAAATAATACTAGAAATTGAAAGTAACATTTTAATTGGTTGTAAGTTCTAACACTTCAGATGTGTTTTTGTCATGTAATTTACCTCAAGATATTTAGACAGGGCTACAGGCCAAATGGCTCAATGGAATTCCATCAAATTTGGGAAAATGGTAGGGACTGGTATGTAGTATGGTGTATTCTATATTTGGTGAACATCTCTACAGAGGTTTTTATGTAAATTAACTTTTAAATTTTTTGGGAGCACTTACCGGTGAGCGCCCCGGTACGCGTACCGGTAAGCGCAACGGGAGTCCTCCATCTTGTGTTTCGGAAGAATTGAGACACAAGATGGAGGACAAACAACGTTTTTTAAAAAATTTCACGGGGGAGCGCCCGGTACGCGTACCGGGGAGCGTACCGGGGAGCGTACTTTGGTGAAAAATAGTGAAAAAAGTTAGAGAAAAGTAATCATTTTGAGAGATCAGAGGTAGGGTAGCTCTGAAAAGAGCTTTTGGGTTCTGTGGCTGATTTAGGTACCTACAAGTAGGTTCCAATGCACAGTCTTATATTCAGGAGGAATATTCTATTCCCCTCATCTGAGAAGTGCACACCATCTCCTCTGTAGATATCTTGCATGTTGTAATGCAAGTTGTTGTTTTATATTGAGCCCATTCCATAGTCTCTCATGTAAGCAGAAACAGATTTATTCACATGTTTCCGTGCTTTTTCAAATTGTGGACAAAATTGGTTGGACCACTTCCATTTCTGTCTTTGGCATATATTGGAATATACCAAGGCAGTTTGTGGAAAAAGTGTCATCAATTGCCCAAAGGTGTCCTTTAAAACCATCTCCAGACCTACCCCAGTCAAAGTGCCTAGGTCATTTCCACCACAGTGCAAAATTATGAGGTCAGGGTGTGGCAGATGGTAAAAGGTTTTCACCAATGGTATCAATTGATGACATCTCAATCCTCTTTGGCCAATCCATTTTATGTGCACATTTGGTAAATCAAGGTTGTGAAAATTTCTGATAGCTGCATACCTTTGAGCCCAGTGAATGTAGCTATGTCCAATAATCCAGATAGAGTACATGGTGAGAGGAGGTTCTGGTGCAGTCAGATGAAGTGTAGGAATGAAAGGCAGTTGGAACAGTAGGAGTTTGCAAAAAAAAACTGTGGAGTTTCAGAGCTCTTGAATCACAAGCAATGATTTGTGGATTCAGATAGTTGAAAACTGAAAGTTAGGGTGCATGGTTCTGTTCTGTGAAAGAAGTAGTTTGAATGGTTAAGAAAAAGTAATTAAAAGAAAGATTGCACCTCATAAGCTGGTGTATTGAGAGGTCAACCATCCTTGCTAAGTTCAATTGCAACATTGTAGAATAAACTTTTAACCCTGAGAGGTGAGTGAGGAGGGAGTTGCTATGGTAACAGGCAGAAAGGGCTGAGGGGGGAAGGGTGTTGGTTTGAAAATAGAGAGCGAATAGCTTTAATTGGTTAACATGAGGGATATGTGTGTAGAATTAGAGGTTTTCTGTGCCATTCATGGTTGCAGTGCCTGGAGGACATACCTTTTGCTCTGCTAAAGAAATATTGGTGTGTGTATCTGACACTGTTCTCAATCTCCCAAAGCATTTGTAAAGGTGAGTTATGATTTATTCAATATAGATAGAGAGTTCAGATTAGGAAGCAGACTGAGCTTCTTTGCTGTTGATTTGTGTCATTTTTTTGGTAAAGCTTGGTAGGAATGTTTGCAAGAGAGAGGAAATGTATTTTGTAAAATAGTGAGTTTTCAGTACTGAAATGGAATGCTTGTACATATGACCTGCGCTCTGTTTCTAAAATGTTATTGTAAAAACGATTTTTGGGCAAATAAATGGTTTTTACATTTTTGAGAAGGAATAAATAGTGTGTGCATGATTACATAAAAATATTTGAACCTTTCACAATCATGTCACCTGTGTTACCTTAGATTAGGAAGCAGGCTGAGCTTCTTTGCTGTTGGTTTGTGTCATTTTTTTGGTAATGCTTGGTAGGAATATTTACAATAGTAAGGAAATGTATTTTGTAAAATAGTGAGTTTTCAGAACTGAAATGGAATGCTTGTACATAGGACCTGCTCTGTGTTTCTAAAATGTTATTCAAAAAACGATTTTGGGGCAAATCAATGGTTTTACATTTTTGAGAAGGAATAAATAGTGTGTGCATGATTACATAAAAATATTTGAACCTTTCACAATCATGTCACCTGTGTTACCTCAGATTAGGAAGCAGACTGAGCTTCTTTGCTGTTGGTTTGTGTCATTTTTTTGGTAATGCTTGGTAGGAATGTTTGCAATAGAGAGGAAATGTATTTTGTAAAATAGTGAGTTTTCAGTACTGAAATTGAATGCTTGTACATAGGACCTGTGCTCTGTTTCTAAAATGTTATTCAAAAAACGATTTTGGGGCAAATCAATGGCTTTTACATTTTTGAGAAGGAATAAATAGTGTGTGCATGATTACATAAAAATATTTGAACCTTTCACAATCATGTCACCTGTATTACCTCAGAGTAGGAAGCACACTGAGGGCCTTATTTATGAAAACAGCGATGCGTCAGTTTTCACTGCGCACTCCTTGCGACACCAATGATGCGTCATATTTAATGTATGACGCATCATGTCGCAAGGAGTTACAGAGAAGTCAGTATTTCTGACGTATCTGTAAGCGCAAAAGTGACGCATTGGTGGAGTGGGTCACAAAAGTGACGCAGCTCCAGCAATGCGTCTTTTCAAATGGGGAAAGCCCCATGTGAAAGGGTTTGCGTCAGTGTTATGCCTGCTGTGAGGCAGGCGCAAGATTTTGACATAACAGCGTCCTAAAAGTGACGCAGTGAAATCTCATAGATTTCACTACGTCACTATTACGAGGTTTTTTACGGGGGAATGCCCCCTCTGCATACATTATACCTGACGCAGGTATAATGTGGCGCAGGGGTTTAAAAAGTGACGCATCTACCTAGATGTGTCATTTTTTAAATATGGCACAACAAGGCACATGTTTTATGCTGCCGATGCGTCTCAAAAAGTGACGCATCACCAGCGCAAAATTGACGCAGGGCCTTATAAATGAGGCTCTGAGCTTCTTTGCTGTTGGTTTGTGTCATGCTTTTTGATTATGCTTGGTATCTACATTTGCAAGATAGAGGATTTTTATTTTGTGAAATAGTGAGGTTTCAGTAGTGAAGTTGAATGCTTGTACATGGGACCTGTGCTCTGTTTCTAAAATGTTATTCAAAAAACGATTTTGGGGCAAATGAGTGGCTTTTACATTTTTGAGAAGGAATAAATAGTGTGTGCATGATTACATACAAATATTTGAACCTTTCACAATCATGTCACCTGTGTTACCTCAGATTAGGAAGCAGACTGAGCTTGTTTGCTGTTGTTTGTGTCATTTTTTTGGTAATGCTTGGTAGGTATATTTGCAAGAGAGAGGAAATGTATGTTACCTGTGTTTCCTCAAATTAGGAAGTGGATTGTGCAGATGAGGTGAGGCATGTCCAGGGGCGCAAAGGAGTTGAGGCCTGTGTCCATGAGTGCAATTGAGAGGACTTACCTCCTCTGACCCTTAGACAAACATTATCTAATCTGTGCCCCTTCAACAGGCCTCAATACATTGAGTATAATTGATGGTAACAGGGTGCAGATGAGATGAGGCGTGTCCAGGGGTGTAGATGAACTGAGGCCTGTCTAATGGTGCAGATGAGTTGAGGTCTATTCAGGGTTGCAGATAAGGTGAGGATTGTCCAGGGGTGCATAGGAGGTGATGCCTGTGTTGAAGAGTGTAGCGGAAGAGAGGTCTGTCCAGGGGTGGAAAGGAGGTGAGGGCTGTGTCTAAGAGTGCAGTGGGGGATAGGCTTCATGAAGTGCAGTCCAGTGCACTCTTAGACACCGGCCTCACCACCTATGCTCCCCAGGACAGTCGTTACCTCATGTGTACAATCTGCTTACTAATCTGAGGAAACACAGGTGATATCATTGTGAAATGTGCAAATATATTTTTTTAATCATGCAGATACTATGTAATCCTTGTCAATAATGTAAAACCAATTCATGTGCCCAAAATATTTTTTTAGAATTATATTTAAAAAACAGAGATAAGGTCATATGTATAAGTATTATAGTGTTTATATTGTTTGCTTATTGTCATTGTTTTGTTGTTTGGTAATAGTGGTCTATAATGATTTTTTTATGGATTTTTTTTGTTTTCCACAGATTAAAATCAAGATTTCAATAGTAAGGAAATATGCCCTCAAGGGAAAGGAGACGAAAAGACGCTAAGCGGAAAAAATCAAAAACAGCAATGGAATTAAAGCAGTCTCCTACAACAAATACTTAAAAAAACAGGAAAAAAGCTCCTGGTAAGACAACTAAGTCTTTCTTACGGAACATATGTAGATCAAAAAAAAATGTTGGACAGAATGTAGAAAAAGAGAAGGAGAGAGCAAATTTGAAGAGGAAGGAGAGATTCTGAAAAAATGTTACTACTGCAGCAGGAGACAATAATATGTATAGGAATAGAAGGCAAAATCAATTTAGGGACATTCGTAAACGAATGTTTCGCAATAGGGTGGTTTTAAATTTGTTAAAAAAATATTAAAAAAGGTAAACAGAGATCTGCTTTTTATAAGAAAAAGAAAAGTGTAGAGAAGATTGTTGATCGGGCTTTTGAAGTTAAGAAAAAATTATTTATTTTAATAATCAATAGAATTAGGACACTTAACAAGACAATTGATGTTTTCAAATCAAACAGTAAATGGAAAACAGTAATTAATCGGACTAATTTTTGTAAAGTTTTTTCTGGAGAATGGATGCACAGTTCAAGTTGTGAGCCATTTTTTAATGAGGAGAGTTACTTTCAGGAGAATGATTTAGTCCATGCAGTTGACACCAGTGGTCGAGCATATGAGGTGAAAGATGGTTGTCCGATTGAAAAAGAGAAACTTGTGCCTAGAGAATCAGAAGAGGTGTTAACTGATGAAGTTTTAGGGAGACGTACTAAGGGTCCAGTGTACACTTGGAAGTGAAGTAGTATTTGTAGTGTGCGACAGGAATCAATCGATTTGTTTTGTAATTTCTTACGTACATATAGTAAGAAAACTCTAAAACAGAAAATGAAGATGTTGCAAGACTTAGATCCTTGTAGAGTGAGAGAAAACACAGGTTTGCAAGGGCATTCACTGGCTTGTCTTTCTAGAAAAGTATGTCAGAGTGTTTTTCATCATTTTAGGATGTTAGCAGTGCATCATAACAAAATGAGGAAATTAGTGAGAAGGTTGTATTATGCAAAAAGTCCAGCACTTAAGCTTAAACAATTAAACAGTGCTCTTTTGCATGGAACTGAATTAGATGTGAAGAAGATTTGTGAAGAAATTGAGATTTGTTATTTTGGTGATAAAGAGGACAGTGTAGAAATTGACACAGAAATTCAAGGTAATGTGGAAGACAATGTACAGATTTCAAGTACAGAAAAGTTTGACCAGGAAATTACCAGGTTTAAGGTGAAATCAAGTGAAAGGCCGAATTTTACTTGTGTGTGTTGTCGACGAACTCATTATAAGCATCAAACTAGATTAGTTGATTTATACGTAAAAAGTGAAAAGATAAATAATTATGAGTGGAAGGATTTTGCCACTTATTTGTGGGTGGAGAATTCTTTTGATTTGAGTTCTGATCAGCGTATTTGTAAATATTGTTATGATAAATTAAATCAAAACAGAATGCCTGCTAGAGCTGTTCATAATAATCTGGAGTTGGTAGACATTCCTCCTGAATTGATGGATTTAAATACATATGAGTCTATTTTGATTCAATGTGTCCATCCTTTTCAGGCAATTGTTCGCATGGAGCCTAAGATAGGGAAATTGCCTCCTTCAGATTTGCAGAGAGGATTAAAGGGAAGAGTTGTTTATTTGCCTCTAGATTTCAAGAAAAATATTGATACAATTGGTGTAGAGAAAGTGGAAGAGGAACCTCTGGTTATTCTAGTTAATGGGGTTCCGACAAAGAGTAAGAAAATCTGGCAAGATTTAGTGGATGTTAGGAAAGTCAAAAAGGCAACGTTGTATTTGGTCAAAAACAATGAGTACTACAAACATGTATGTGTTGAAGCAGAGGAAACAGCTGCAGATGAAGACAGTGATTCTTCAGCTGGCCAAATTGAAAAAGTTGATGTGTCTAGAAGTGAAGAAATATATGAACATTATACTGTTCATCCTTTGCATTCCAAAGAAGTGATGGGGAATGCAATTGACTTGTTTCAAATGAAAGCAGCAAAAGGAAGTCCCATTAGTGTATGGGAAGAAAGTTTGGAGGCTCGTTGTTTTCCACATTTATTTCCAACAGGTCGAGGTGGACGATATGACGATCGACCCCTTCAAATTCCTGCATCTGAATATCGAACTTTAAGATTATATGCTGAAGATCCAAGGTTTCGTCAATGCATTCCATATTTGTTTCATCTACTGTATGAAAGTGACTTGTGTGGGCTTTCTTATGCAGTAAACCATATACTGAAAAGTGGAGCACATCTGCAAAATGTTTCGGCAAGGGACTTTATGGAGAAAGTCAATCTGCAAGATAATATTTTGGAATCTCATCTAATCAATCTCATGGCATGTCAGCGTGGTACAAATGAGTATTGATACCATCGTCATGGAGAATTGAAATGTATGCTAAGAAACTTAGTAACTCCTGCATGGTTCCTCACTCTTAGCTGTGCTGAGTATGCATGGGACGACTTACTTCAATTTCTACGAGAGTCAAATGGAAAAATACAAAATATAGAATTCAAAACTGCTGGAGAACTGTGTTCTTTGGATCCAGTGAATGTATGCAGATATTTCAATCATAGATTTGAAGCTATGATGTCTTTTATTACCAACAAAAAAAATCCTCCCCTTGGAGAGGTTTTGGATTTCTTTTGGAGAAAGGAGTATCAAGCGAGAGGTGCTCCTCATATACATATGTTGTTGTGGATTAAAGATGCACCCAAATTTGGAACAGATTCAGATGAGACAGTGATGAGCTTCATTGACGAGTATTCAACATGTGCTGTTCCGAAAAGTACCGAAGAAAACAGTTTAAGACAACAAGTTTTACGCTTTCAATCCCATCGTTGTGGAAAGTAGTGTCGTCGAAAATTCAGAAACAAGGACAAGTTCTATACAAAATGTTGTTTCGCATTTCCACGACCAGTGATTTCTAAAGGAAGAGTAAATAATTTGATGTCTTCTCTGCGACATACTATGACGAGGAAATCACCAAAAAATACATACAATTTAAGAAGAAACGAAGAGTCCAAGTACATCAACGACTACAACCCAGTGATTTTGTCCATATGGAATGCTAACATGGATATTCAGTTCGTTGCTGACAACTCTATTGCTGTGGCTAGATATGTGACGTCTTACATCACAAAAAAAGAAAAGACAGAATTGAAGGAAATGTGGGAGGACATTTCACATGAAAAGAGTCTAAGCAAGAAATTATACAGTTACAGTCTGAAGATGTTGTCACATCGTGAAATTGGAGCATATGAATGTTCTGATCGATTATCATCAGCAAGTCTATATGCCAAATCTAGAACCATCATTTGGGTGAGTCTAGGTCTTGCTGCAACACGAAACCGAGTTTTGAAATCTGTACAAGAAATAGAGTATTTGGCGGAGAAAGAACCAGAAAGTACAGATATTTTGAAGACAAACATGTTGGATACATACTATCCAAATAGAAGTCCTTACCTTGAGAACGCTTGTCTCTATGAAGTTCTGCAAATATATATTTATAAGAGGAACATCAGAGAAGATATCAATAATGGAATATATGCTGTCATTGGGTGTGAAGGATGTCTAGTGAAGCAGAGAAAAGGCCATTTGATTAATCATCGAAAATTGAGTTGCGAAACTCCAGAGAAAAGGGAATTTTACTATTTAGCTCTTTTGCAACTCTTTAAGCCATGGCATACAGAAGAGGAACTACTTGGAGATTTTCTCTGTTACGAAGATTCTTTTAATGCAACCAAGGATACCATAGAATGTCCTGTTTTTCCAAATTATCTGCAAATGCTGAACGAAGAGATAGAGCAAGAAGCCACAATTGCTGTAGAGACAGTTCTCAAGACAGTCAGAGTTCTACTTCATTGAGTCAGGATCCACTAGGAGGACCAATTATCCAAAATGAAGCTGCCACAGCCATGGATGAGGAGGAAAGAGCTATGGAACAAGCTCAAGATGATGTAGTTAACTTAGAAGATTTGGTGAAACAACTAAACCTTGAGCAGAAGCAGATATATGACGAAGTCACAGAACAGATTGAACATGGATTCAGTCATGAGAAAAAAGAGTGCTCATGTACATCATTTAAGCCTGTCCAACTGTACGTGAGTGGAGAAGCGGGAACTAGAAAAAGTTTTCTGATTAAAGCAATTGGAACTTATCTGCAGAAAAGGTCTGAATCACCGCTATCTTGTGTTGTTACCGCTCCAACTGGGCTGGCAGCACATAATATTAAAGGGATTACTTTACATCGTTTACTGATGCTGCCAGTGGAGCATGATAACAAATTGCAATACCACAAGCTATCTAGAGATGCGTGTTCCGAAGTTTCGAGAGTCCTGAAGAAAATGAAACTTCTTATCATTGATGAAGTAAGCATGGTCTCAAATCTAATGCTTGCTTTTGTGCATTTGAGAATGCAAGAAATTCTTAGAACAGAGTATGATGTGTTATTTGGAGGGAAACACATTATTGTTTTTGGAGATCTACTGCAGTTGACTCCAGTGAAATGACAACCAGTGTTTAAAATGGTCACGCATGAAGATACCAGGAAGTGCCTAGGAAGCATTGGAAACGTTAGAATATGTTTACATTTCAAATATGCAGAACTACTCCAAAATATACGGCAGGCAAAGGATGAAGATTATAAAAACATTCTACAAGATGTAAGAATCGGAAAAGTACGTCAGCATGGGAAAGAAGCTTTACATGGACGATTAATTTCAAATTTGTACCCAAATGAAAACATTCTTCCAGAGAATATTTTTAAGAAAATTAACGAGAAGAAATCTGCCATATGTTTGATGCCAACTCTGAAAGAATGTTCCATGTTCAACAACAAAATGTTAAAGTTAGAAAATGAAGAGATAGTGAAACTGGAAGCTATAGATAAAATAAGAATATGGGAGCAACAATTATTTTGTCTGAAAATTTGAAATCAAAATTGGATTCATTAGAGAAGACTATATCTAAAACTGCTGGTTTTGAAAAGACTCTGAATGTGTGTTTAAATTGTCGTATCATTTTGAGAAGGAATTTAAATGTTGAAAGAGGTCTGGTAAATAGAACAATGGGTCATCTTGTTGGTTTTGTGAATTACAAAAATAGAGATGGAATTGAAACTTTAAAAATGAAATTTGATGGCATTGACGAAATAGAACAAATTTGTTGTTGTTCAGCTAGATTTTTGCTTGTGAAAGACTTATATGTTCACCGAAAACAGTTTCCTGTTTGTTTGGCATATGCAGTGACAATTCATAAATCTCAAGGTTTAAGTGTAGATAGTGCTTTGGTGAACATTGGAAGTTCTGTGTTTAAAGAGGGTATGGCATATGTGGCATTATCACGAGTCAGAACTTTATCAGGATTGTACTTGCTTGAGTGTGATGAAAGAAAGATTTGCGCTCATCTAGATTGTGTTAAAGAATACAATAGGTTAAGAAGAGAGTATGCTCCACATTTGCCTCAATATCCTCTGTTTGAAAAACGTGTGGTAGGCCGAAAAAGAAGAAATGAGAAGAATTGCAGTGAGTTAGTAGCAAAAAGACAAAAAGTAGATGAAACTGTAATTGTAAGCAGAAAGAAAAAGGATTCTGTTGAAGATGTTGTTGGATTTCACTTTGAAAACAGTTCTGGTGTCAACAGCTATGCTAATGTAGTGGTTAATGTTGTTTTTTTTCTTCAAAATTTACAAGAACAGATTGTTGAAAATCGGGATCAAACATTCTGCTGTTTATTGAATTCTGTGTTTGAGAAATGTAGCAGTGATAGAGCAAAAATAGAAAGTGTTTCAGAAATTAGAAATCTTCTAGACATATGTTCTGGTCAAAATCAATTTTCACAGATTATTCAGCAGGATTGTCAGGAATTTTTAATGTATATGTTTGATGTTTTGGAAGATGAAGGTGTAGATATAAAAAATCTTTTTAGCCTTTCTTATCAATGGCAGCATGACTGCGACAACTGTAGTTTATCAAGTAGTACTAGAATAGACACTGAAAGATTTATATATTTGAGTTTACCAGACTGCAAATCAGTGCCTTTTAATAATCTAGTTAAAGCAGCTGATCACAATATGGTGTGTACCCAATGTAAGTCTGCAATGCTGTCCACATTGTTTTTACAAACTTATGCTAAATATGTGATTTTAATGTTCCAACGATGTAGACCTGATGGAAGTAAATTGTCAACTTCTATTATTGTGGCTTCTCAGTTATCAATTTCAGGAAGAACCTTTGCAACTGTAGCTATTATAAATCATGACGGTCCTTCAACAACATCGGGGCATTACACATGCTATTTAAAAAGTCGTAAAGGTTGGACCCACTGCAATGACACTCATTTGACTTTCAAACAACGTTTGCCTTTTGACTTAAAAAATTCATACCTAGTGTTTTTAGAACCAAAATTTAAGTAAAGGTAATTGACCTATGAAGACGGGAGCAGTTAATAAAGGTTAGTTTGCTGTTTAAAATTATATTCTGAATAAAAGTGATAAAGATAATATAAAAAATTGAGTTGTCATATAGTTTTATTTTATTTATTTACGTAATTTTTATAGCGCAACAAATACCCTGGGGTGTCTCGGCGCTGTGGAGCTACTGGAGTCAGCCATCCTCTTACTGGTTAAACAACCATGTTTTTAAGAGCCTGCGGAAGCTCATCAGGTTCGGGGCAGTTTTGATGGCAAGTGGCAAAAGATTCCAGAGTTTTGGAGTGGCCACAAGAAAACGCCTGTCTCCCCAGGTGGCCGTTCTTGTACGTGGCACAAGGAGGAGACTGGTGTTGGCCGATCTTAATTGCCTTCTGGGAGTATAAAGCTGAAAAGCTTCGGTCAGGAACCTGGGTCCTATGCCAAGTACTGCCTTATATGCAATACAGAGGGCCTTAAATTTTATGCGGCTCTCAACTCTCAGCCAGTGGAGCTGACGAATGCCAAGAGTGGTGGATTTGCGGCGAGGAATGTTTAGGAGGATCCTGGCAGCCGCATTCTGGATGGATTGCAGCTTAGTTATGACACGCTTCTGGGTGTGAAGAAAGAGAGCGTTCCCATAATCTATTTTTGAGAAGACTAAGGTGGAGACCAGAGTCTTCCCAGCTGAGGGGGGGAGATAAGGTAGTAATTTCTTTATTTTTTTCAAAATAAAGAATGATGACGAGACAACCTTGTTAGTGTGGAGGTCAAAAGCCAGCTTGCTGTCAAAAATCACTCCCAGATTTCTGGCTTTTTCCACTGGGACAGGTGGATGGCCGAGCTTTTCCGGCCACCAACTAGAGGACCATTCAGGGGAGAGTTTTCCGAAGGTCATAATCTCGGTCTTGTCCGAGTTGAGCCTAAGACAATTCGAGGCCATCCAGGTACTGACCTCAAGCATAGCTCTCTGGAAGTTGGCTGCCACAGCAAGGCCATCCCTGTGGATACCCAGGACCAGCTGGGTATCATCTGCGTAAGATGTGAGCCGTACCCCATAGGCCTTTATTACCCTCGCTAAGTCCGCTACATAGATGTTGAATAGCATAGGACTTAGCGAGGAGCCTTGTGGGACTCCACAAAGGAGTGCAGAGATAGGTGAATAAAAATCTCCCAGCCTCACTGTCTGGGTACAGTTTGCCAGGAAAGATGAAATGAGATCCCTGGCCGAACCGTTTATCCCCAGGGCTGTGACACGGTCGACTAGAGTGACATGGTCGACCGTGTCAAAGGCCGCTGACAAATCCAAAAGGATGAGGACAGCCGCCCCTCCCTGATCCATGATCGCCCTGATCTCATCAGAGGCCTTTATCAAGGCGGTCTCTGTTCCATGCCCTTTCCTAAAACCAAATTGCGTTTCGTCGAGAAGTTGGTGGGTCTCGACGAACTCTGAGAGCTGTCTATTCATCAGGAATTCGCATACTTTGGCAGGAAAGGGCAGACACGCAATGGGCCTATAACTGGCGACAGCTGTAGGGTCTAGGGAAGGTTTTTTTAAAAGGGGTTTTATAACAGCCTTCTTCCATATACTGGGAAATTGGCTTGTCTGAAATGCGGTGTTGCAGATCTCCATGAGGGGGCGTGAGATCACTTCTGTGAGTTTTAACATCACAGAAGGAGGGCACGGGTCCAGAGGGGAGCCCGATTTGATGGTAGAAATGAGTTTGATAACATCATCATGTGAGGCAGGTGAGAAACATGAAAAGGAATCATGGTTGTGATGGAAAAGTACTTCTTCCACAGTACCACCTCTGTGTTCAGTTTTGATATCCCCTTCAAATGAGGCATATATATCTGCCACCTTTGTGGTAAAGAAAGTGGATAATTCATTGCAGAAGGTCTGTGAGGGCTCGACTCCAGGGCCAGAGGGGGGGGTGGACAGAGTCGTGACAACAGAGAACAGCTCTCTGGCAGAGTTGGCAGCGGTCTCAATTTGCGCCGAGAAAAAAACCGTTTTTCGAGCCATAACCGCCTTTTTATAAATCATAAGGGCCTCTTTATAGGTTTGTCTGGCTATGGGGCAGTAGGCTTTCCTCCATCGCCTTTCTAGATTCCTACAGTGTTGGCGATGAAGTCAAAGATCTTCATTATACCAGGCAGCCGAAGGAGATGCTCTGTTAGGTCTCGTGAGTTTTTCTGGGGCCACTAGATCGGCGGCACTACGGATCCAATCCTGGAAATCTGAGACTGATAGTGCAGGAGTATTTCCTTCCTGAGGACAGGAGGAGACCAGGGAATCTAGCATCTGAGGGATGTCTGCGTTTTTCCAAGCACGAGTTCCCACCCTAGTTCTGGGCCTGGGAAGTGAAGGGTATGTGGTCCTTATATCCAGCTGGAATATAATAGCCCTGTGGTCTGACCACGTGATGGGAATAATGTCCAGCACAGAAATGTTAGGATCATTAGTGAACAGACCATCAAGGGTGTGTCCAGCTTGATGTGTAATGCCCTTAACTAATTGGTGCAGTCCTAGGTTAGAAAGGTCGGTAATGAGTTGAATAGTATCAGAGTTGTCCTGCTCTTCCAAATGGAAGTTAAAATCTCCCAGTATCGTATATTTTTCTGAACCTATAACGTTATCATTCAGGTCAGAGAAAGTGGAGAGAAAAGGGTTACGGGGGCCAGGGGGTTGGTATAGTATTATACCCTTTAGAGCTTGCTTAGGGCTAATGCTAATAGCAAAAGCAGCTGATTCACAATTGGCAGAGTTTATGGGGTCGAGTGTGGTACGATATTTGTCCTTGTAAATAATTGCACGGCCACCACCGCTTCCTATAGGCCTGTCGTGTCTGGCGACGCTATATCCATCCGGGGTAGCGTCGCAAAAGTCCGGCCCTGACCCGGCATCTGCCCAGGTCTCAGTGGCAAATAATAGATCCAGGTCATGGGCAAGAATAAACTCATTAATCTGGAGACTATGACATGGGAGTGAGCGCGTATTAATGAGCGCAGCTCGACAGCCATGCAGAGGAGTGGTATCCGGAGCATGTTGAGGGACATAATTAAGATCTAGATGGGCTAGTAAATGAGATAGGGGGAATTGGTAGCTACAACCTGGACACGAGGGGGGGCGAGTGCCCATCACAGTAGTAAGAGAGGCAGTAGTGCAATCCTGATGTATCTTACCAGGATTCAGCTCTTTTAAATAATGGGATGAGTACAACAATCGAGGACCAGGGGTTATGGCCCTGGGCCGTTTCCGGCCGCTGACGGGCGCAGACGGGCTTGGCTTTGGCGCGGCTTCGGCGCGCGCCCGCTGCGCCAGCCCGCTGCGCCGTCTGAACATAGTGCTCATTTATTGGCCGTGAGGAGGGTGGGAGGCCAGCGCGACTAGAGCGCAGCCCCAGCCCACACCCAAGATGGCGCCCGCCGCCGCCTACAGTTGACCAAAGCGGCTAGGCGAGGCGAAAGAAAACTGAAATAGCGTGAGGAGGGGTGTTAGAGTGCCTCAAATAAATTCCCAATTACACTACAAGAATAAAATTCCCCCAAACAGAATTGTCAGTACGATATATAAAATGCTTTAAAAACGAAGTACAACAGGTTAAAAAATGCAGCAGTACATATAACTAATTCCAGGTAGCTCGCAGCCCTAGTGCTCACACAGGGAGAGCTCAAAAAAGGCAAATAAGGTTAAGACATAGGGAGTGACAGAGAGAAAAGAGAGAGAGAGTAAAGGAAGGAGTGTAAGTGGATCTCATAGGAAGTGATATCAGTATCATACAAAATGATGAACATAAGTGAGTCAGAGATAGAATTATGATTATTTAAATATTGTGAAAACGTTGTATGAGCCTTTCTTTCAGAACGTCGGGAAAACAGTAATTTCACAGTTTCTTTTAAGTAATTTGAAAATATACTCATACATCTGACACTATTTGGCCTTAAGGAAAAGTGAAGGAATGAGCAGAGTTATGACTGAAAAAAAGGAGTATATGAAAATAATGAAAATATTTCAGATGTTCTTGGAGCTTTTCTTCTAGAAAATCGATTAAATGGATTTTTTAGTGAACAGCAGAGTACTTTCCAACGAAAAGGACCTTTATGATATACTTTTTGGCCTAAAGGAAAAGTAAGTGAATGAAAGATTAGTGTACATTTGTGATTTTTAAGTGTATAAGGTTTTTTTTAAAACACAATCTTTTAGATTGTGTTTTTTATTCCCGCTGTCATATGATGAGTAATTTGAACTCACTGTTTTAAGTGAAATTCAATATATTCTGAGAACAGCAAAAATAAACTATGTAACATGTTGTACAAGTTATTCTATAGTTTGTATTGTGTAATTTAAATTGTATTCCCATTGTCTCACACTCACTTTCCTTTTTCCACCCTCTTTCAGCTCTTTTTACTCACTTATAATGTTCTCTCACTCTCTTTCACCCCCGTTCCTTTACTCCACTTCTTTCACAACCCCTCTTTCTCATTTCAACTGTCTGCATCCCCTCGCTCCCTTGCATAACTATTCAGCTTTCAGTCTCTCTGCTTTACTTCCCTTTTACGTCTTTTCCTCTTTTGCTCTTTTAGTAATTACTCTTTACTCACTCAGCAGTATTGTTGCACTCTATCACTATAAATCACCCACTCTCCCTCGCTTATCTTTGTTTGCTCCTTTCTTTTGACCTCTTCTGTCTATTTTCCGTTCACTACCTCTATGTCCTCAGTTCCTCACTCTCCTTGTGTTATGTTCACTTGTGTTTATCTACCTTCTATCATTTCTCTTACAACAACTTCACTGCTCCTCTCTCATCGTTCTTCAACCCATTTCTTTTAGTCCGGTTCCATTACTACCCCTCATTTCCTATCTTTCAGTGTCCTTCTCTTTACTTTCATCACGGAATCACTTTCTCTCAGTACCACTGCTTTAGTCCTCTTCTCCTCTCTTTCCTTCTTTTGCTCCTTTACTCATTTTTCTTTCCTCACTCATTGTGCTCCACTTCACTCAGTCCTTCCCTTAGTCTCTCTGTCTACTAACTTCCTCACACCTTTTCCCTCAATCCTTCCATATTATCCTCTCTCCCTTCATCCCTTCACTCTATGACTCTCCTTCACTTACTCTCAGTTATCTTCCATTCCTCATTCTTCTGAATGCATCCTTAATTAGACTCCTTTCCCTCTCAGTCATTATCTTTTTACTTACTCCTGTTTCCTGATTTAGTTTTGCTAACTCACATTCTTTTAGTATCTTTCTTACCTTCAGTTCATTTTTCTCTTCTTCTCTTCCTTTCTGTCAGTGAATCTATATGCCTTACTCTTAGTAATTTACTCTCCTTCTATTTCTTTTTCCCTCTTTTTGTCCTTCTACCTTACGTTATTTCCCTTTCTGTGTCCTTCACTCTTACTTTATTTCTAAATACACTGTTATGATTTTTAACCTTTTCATTTGTATCTTTTATTTTAAAATACATATTTTACTAATTATAACGTATTTTTTCTTCTCTCTTTCACAGATACAAAATGTAGTGAAAAAATGTAATTAAAGTTACATTTATTATATGGTAAGTGTGACTAAAAAAATGTAGTTTGTCATCACCCTTTGCTTTAACCTCACTACTATTTTCTCAACCTACCTCACTCCTGTTTCTTTACTCTGCTTTCCTCACTTATTCATATTCTCCATGTTTACTCCCCTTTCCCTATTTCCCCTCCTACATTCAACTTCTTTCAGTCCCTATTCTTTACTTCCCTTACCCTCTGTTCCCTTCCTTTGCTGCCTCACTCATTCTCTTTCCCTTAATCGTTTACTTCACTCCTACACACACACCTCCCCCAATACACACACACACACACCTCTGACATACACCCCAAACACACACCACACACACACTCCTCACACACACACACCCACACATCCCACACACATACACATACCCCTCACACCCACACACCCCCCACACATATCTCACTCACTCACACCTCCACCCACACCCAAACACCCCACACATCCACACCCACATACACACCTTACACACCCACACCCACTGACTCCCTATAAGTCACCCACACTGCCTTACTTACCTTTCTTTCCTGTTTCACTCAGACTCTTTAAGTCACTCCTTCCTTTACTCTCTCTCTCTTTTCTCTCTGTCACTCCCCATGTCTTAACCTTATTCACTTTTATCCACCCTCTTTTACCCCTCTTTACTTACACTCACTGCTCTTTTCTCACCCTCCCTCAGCATTGTTAATTTATTCCGGTTCCGTCACTACCCCTCATTCCCCATTCTTTACTGTCCTTCCTTTTACTTTCAACACCCACTCACATTCTACCAGCACCTCTACTTTAGTCTTCTTTTTCTCTCTTCCCTTCTTTCGCTCCCTTATTCATTTTCCTTTTCTCACTTACACCCTATTACACCTTCTCTGTTTTTTACTATGTAATAAACAATCCCTCTGTGTTGCTCCCTCTAGCTCTTTTTCTATTAACATTACTCTCTCTGTGTTCTTTCCTCATGCTCACTCTTTCTTTATTATTTTTTTTTGGTTGCGCGCCCAAGGTGCGAGAAAAAAGATTGACAGAGATTCTTTAAAAATATAGGTTTATCTTTATAAATTAAAGGTAGTTCTAAAAAGAACTGTTTTTTATTCTTTTTGTTGTTTTATATATTTTTTATTTTTTTTTGAATTTTTTTACTTTTTTTGGATTTTCTGAACAGTTTTATATTTTTTTTGTATTTTTTATGGGTAGAAACAAAAAACAGGGAATTGTAAATGGCTCAACTGGAGCAAAAAAAAAAAAAAAAGAAAAAATTAGGGGTTTTTCGGGCACTTATGGTTATCCCCAGCACAGATGATAAGTTTTATACTTTGCTCACCATAGCAAAGTAACTTTCCACAATATTTGCACATGATTTTAAAATCGTTAAATTTTGATTGTATGATAGGTATTGTCTCTGTTGCCTCTGAACCCGATGGAGTTGGTTCTTTTGATGTTGAGGGTCTAGATGTTGATGGGGGTAGCTTACTGCAGAGGTCCCTTACCTCTGCAGCAGAATAGTTGATTGGGTGCCAACGGATCATGTGCCGAATCATGGTATGGTTCCCGAAGGAATATTTTTTGTTAGGGTTCCCCCTGGACAGCTCAGCATCACAAATCAGACAAGTCACCTTCGCAGCGTTGACTTTTTCGAAACCCCTTGGGATTCTGTAGAACTGCCATACGAAGTGCTCTTTAGGTTTGTAGGACTGATTATCTTCAGGCAGGAAATGCCTTGTCTGTCCCTCCTCTTCATCATCCACCTCCTCTTCTTCTTGACCACCAATGTAATCTTCTGGTGGTCTTTTTGATGGTGGTGGTGGTTGTGGTGGGGCAGATGCTCCAGCTGCTGCTGCTACTGTAGCCATTTTAAAGTAGTAAAGATTAGAGACAGAACTCCAAACAGGTCTTCCTCAGTCAAAGGACAAAGTCAGAATAAGGAAAAAAGGTGGGGGCTTTCATCATTTGGAAAACAAAACTGTTCTGGACCAATGAAAAGTGTTATTTTCAAGTCACATGATCCAGGCTTTTCATCATTTGGAAACCAAAAGTGTTGTAAACCAATGAAAAGTGTTATTTTCAAGTCACATGACCAGGGCTTTCATCATTTGGAAACCAAAAGAGTTGTGAACCAATGAAAAGTGTTATTTACGAGTCACATGACCAGGGCTTTGATAATTTGGAAACCAAAAGTGTTGTGAACCAATAAAAAGAGTTATTTTCAGGTCACATGACCCGACGCGCTTACGCTACGCGAGCCGTTATAGTTAGCTGGAAATTTTACTCGCATAAAACCATTGAAATTCCCACGTTATAGTTAGTTGGACTCACTATAACTTGCGCGTGCAATGCACTGCTGATGACGTCACATATTACATCACTAATGACATGACATCACTCATGACACCATCCAGTGAATGTGTGTCTTTCTGAAAAATAAATATGTTTTATATATGTATATGTAAAAGTTGATGGTAGAAAAAAAGTTTAAATAAGTGTGTAAATGGATGTTTTAAAAAAAAATTGATTGGTTAACTGGCTTATTAAGTGTATCTTAGTGAATACATATATTAGTGAGTAATGTTTACATATTTAAATATATGTATTAGTGTTTCACTTTGTGTATAAGTGACTGCATGGGTTGGGGAGTAGCTACATGTGTATGTATATGGGTTATTAGATGTTTTTCTTAGAACCAGTATGAGTGTTTGTATGGTTTGGTGGGGGTATTACTTAGCACATAGATGCATGAATGACTAACTCTCTCTTTGTATGTGTTTTGAAGACAACATATGTGCAGGACTGTATGGGTGGATGAGTGTGTATATGTGTGTGTTAGTGAGTGAATGACTGTCTCACTAGTGTCTTTATCAGTAACTACATATGTTTTAATCTAGTATATGTGAATATTGATGTATATAAGTGAGTATATGTGAGAATGAGAGATTGTAAGTGTTCCTGTTTAAATAAGTATGTGTTTCTATAAGTGATTGTTTAAGAGAGTAAGTATGTGTAAGTTTCCTTAGAAGTAAGGTGGTAGTGTGTGTATAGCTGTATATGGAAATAAATGGATGTTCAATAGGTTTTTTTATTTTATTTTTTATTTTATTTTTTTATTTTGATCACCAGTCATATATTTTTTTTTGTAAACTTTGTTTAGGTTTTTCATGCAGTAAAACACCGTATATTCACATCATGCTAATGTCACATTGTCAAACTGGGAATACTCAAACCCTCAAATTCCCCCCCCCTTTCCCTCCTCCCCTCCCCTCCTCAATAGCTGAAAGAAAAAACAGATCCTCAGTTAACATCTATCCGTGTCTAACAGGGACGTCACATCGGAAAGTAAGGTCCATCTCCAAAGGGTATTCGAGCTAGGCCAGGTATAACAGGTAAAGTCAATAAATACGGGTATTATAGTAGTCAGGAACATAAGAGTGGTAACAGCACATCCAACACAGTTGCAGCATGTTATACATAGCAGTTGAGTACTCAAGGTTCGTTGTACATTCAGGCGCCAGCCTCTTGCTACAGCTGGGAGCTCACCCTTCTGTCCCCCTCTCGGTCTCTTCCTCCTCCTCCCCTCCCTGCCTTTTTCGGAGAAACGCTAAAAACGGGCTCCAAATGTCCTTAGGTCTGGAGTGCAAGGGCATTAGCTCTGCGTATGCATGTAAGTTCTCTTGCCATAGTACCATATCTCGGAGCCACCCCTTGAACTTAGGCGCTCTTCCCCTCCCCCAGCGGCACGCCACCTGTTGTTTCGCTAACATCAGACCTAGCAATAATAACTTCTTATGTGGGGTGACAATGTGTGTGATTAGGCCCAGGAGGGTCGTCGTTGGCAACGACTCGATATCCACCCCCAACATGTCAGCTAGCCCTTCCAATACTTCCTCCCAATACTCCGCCACTTTAGGGCAGCCCCAAGCCAGGTGTAGGAAGTCTGCCGGGCCGCGATGGCATCTCTGGCATCTATCATCCTGCCTCAACCCTAGTCTGTGTAAGCGCGCCGGTGTGTGGTATAACCTGTGCAAACATTTTAAATGAAGTATCCGGAGTCTAATACTGCCGGAAATGCGTTCTATCTGAAGGCATGCATCCTCCCATTGCTTGTCCGTGAGGGGTTCAGGTAGATCTCTGTCCCAAGCCGCCCTAGCCCTGGCCGGTTCATGGGGGGGGGACCAATCTGCTTCTGGCGTATAGTGTAGATGTAGCATGTTTCAGCGTCTCACCCTGCAGCATCAGGTGTAGGGATTGAAATGTCTCCGGCTCCGTGGGGAAGTCGGGGCATATGGCCTTCATACTCTGCTTCAACCTCGTATAGAGGAACAGGTCCATGAATGCAGGGGGATCCTCCCCAAAGAATTGGTCATGCGTACGGAATTTGCCATCCAGAAACAGATCCCCACACGTGTGATAGCCGAGTCTCATAAGCATATTTTGACAAATTCTTTCACTTGTTACCTGCAATATCTGACTTGTCAGCAGTGGCAATTTGGGGGAATAGAGACGCGATAGGCCTTCTGCCTTAGCTAGCCAGTACATTGCCTTTACAGTGCAGTCCACCGTAGTGGGATCCCGATTGCCTGGTTTATATGGGGCAAACACATATCCCGTTGAGGGGATGGGAGACATATGGCCATCCTCCACCGCCAAATGGGGCATGTAGGGGGGGGGGGGTGAAACCAGTAAGCCGCAAAATGCGCCTGTGCACTGTGGTAGTATTTCTCGAAATCTGGCACATCAAAACCTCCAAGTCTATATGGCAGCATCATAGTATCCAGCTTCAAACATGCCTGTTTCCCTCCCCAGATCAGTCGCACCAGTTGCGTCTTAAGAGTAGCAAAGAAATGCGCTCCGGAGTGGTATGGGATGTTCACAAACAAGTAGAGGAACTTAGGCACGATCACCATTTTGATGAGTGATATGCGCCCCGCCATTGATAAAGGGAGTCGAAGCCAGGAAGTGATGTTATCCGTCACTTTGGAGATGACCCTGCCATAGTTCAATCTCAGAAGTGTGTCTTTGTCTCTGGATATGAATATCCCTAGGTAGCGGAAATCAGATTCCTCCCATTGCAGGGGGTAATCCAGTGGGTGCGGAACGGTGCGGTCAGTCAGCGGAAATACCGCTGATTTACTCCAGTTCATCTGCACTCCTGCATACGCCCCAAACTTCGTGATTTCACGCAGCACGGGATTCAGGTTTTCCTCAGGCTTGCAGACGTATAGGGTGATGTCATCCGCGTAGAGGGAGACAAGCACATGTCGGGAAGGGTAATTTAGGCCTCTATGATTATGATGCTGTCGCAGTTTAGCCGCTAAAGGTTCAACCGCGATAGCGAATAACACCAGCGACAGGGGGCACCCCTGTCTCGTCCCTCTGTGTATGTGGCAGGCTTCAGAACGCGCCCCGTTAAGCAACACTCTAGCAAGTGGTGCTTCATACAGTGCTTCATACAGGAGCTTGATCCACCTCAGGAACTGTCCCGGCATCCCCATATAGGCCAGAGTCCCAAACATGTAATCCCATTCCAGGGAATCAAACGCTTTGATAGCGTCCAGGAAGACGGCCGCTGCCGCGCATTTGGGGGTAATGTCCTGGATGATAGCTCACAACGTACGCAAATTGTGCGAGGTGGCCCGGTTAGGCACAAAGCCCGCTTGATCCGGTAAAACCAATTTTTCAAGCAGGAGGTTCAACCTGGTGGCCAGAACTTTAGCTAGTATTTTCGTGTCACTATTCAACAGGGACAGGGGCCTATAAGAATCGCAGTGCACGGGATCTTTACCTGGCTTAAGTAAGGACAGTATGTGCGCTTCTCGCATAGTGTCTGGGAGTACGCCCTCTTCCAGAATAGAATCGTAGAATACCGCCTTAAGTACAGGAGCTAGTATGTGTACATAGGCCTTATAAAATTCGACAGGGATTCCGTCCGATCCTGGGCATTTGCCAGATGCCATTCCCATTATAGCGTCCTTAATTTCGTCCACCTCAAGGTCGGCTGCCAAGAATTTCTGCTGCCCAGGGCCCAACCATGCTAGAGCCACATCTTCGAAGTAACTCTCCAGTGATAACGCGGCGCTGTGTTGTGATGTATAAAGTGTTTTATAAAACTCAGTTAGGATTTCCATCTGTCCCGGTAACGATCTGCACAGTCCCCCTTGCCCATCCTGAAGTTCTGTTACGAAGTTTTGGAAACGCGGTGGTCGAACAGCTCCAGCCAGAGACCTCCCCGGCCTGTCTCCCTCTCCCGGTTTCCCCCGAAACTTACACTCGCGGTCAGCCTCTTCGGCATGTTCCAACAGTTTCTCCCTAATGCACGCTTGTATAGGGGAAGGGTCAGCGGCGCTCCCTGCCTCACGCTCCAATGCCTTCAGTTCAGTCTCTAGTCTGTGTAGGGTTCCACGCAGTGCCTTCAGTACGCCTCCCCCCTTAGCAATGCACCACCCCCTGACAGTCACTTTGAAGGCCTCCCAGACGGTGGTAAGACTAGTCACAGAGCCAGTGTTTCTAGGGAAGAAGTCAGTTATCTCAAGCTTCAGCTCTGCCCTAAAGGCAGCATCCTGTAGATGTGCGGAGTTCAGTCTCCACCCCAGATAGGGAGCAGTGTCTACTGGTAAGTGCATGGAGACGCATACAGGGGAATGGTCCGAAAATGTCCTAGCCATATGTGTTGCCTTGTGGACCCAGTTAGTCATCCCTCTCGCCACAAATATATAATCCAACCTAGCCCAGGTATTATGGACATAGGAGTGATGCGTGCCTTCCCTCAACGACTGGTGTAGAAAGCGCCATGTATCAATCAAGCCTTCCCCTGTGACTATATCGTCCAAGGCACGTTGAGAGGTGGTGTAATGTGCCGGTGTAGCCTGTGTTCTATCCCACGTTGGGTCTACAACAGTATTGAAATCCCCACCCCAGATGAGGTACCTACACCCTAGTTCTTTCACCTTGCCATGTAGCAATTGCAGGTAGTGAGGATCAAACACATTAGGCCCGTAATAGTTCACCAGAGCAACGTCGTGTGTCAGTAGGGACCCCCACAATAAGCAGTATCTACCATCCAAATCCTCTTCCCTCCCTCGTTCCACAAAATGCAGCCCACGTTTAATCAAGATGGCCACCCCTCTTGCGTAAGAAGAGTACGACGCAAAACAGCCGTGTGAGGCCCACCTAGTTGCAAATTTAGGGGCAGATCCTCGTGCCTGATGTGTTTCCTGTAGGAAAGCTATATTAACGTTGTGCCTATCTAGATAACCCAGTACTTGTCTTCGTTTCCGGGGATCATTGAGCCCTCTCACATTCCATGTCATCACACTGACGCCTGGCGCGTCATCTAACTGCTTGTCCTGCATTGTCTGTGATAAACATTAGGTGTCAGACCACCACTGAAGATACTCCTCCTGCCACACCATTTAGCCACTCGAGTTACCCGACCCTTATGTTTCTCAGCCCAGCCCCCTCCTCTCATAAACTGAACGTCCCGCAATACCCCTGCCTCCCGCTCCCCCCCTCTCCCTTGCCCTCCCACACCGGCTGCCCCAACATGCCAGGAATCAACCTCCCCTCCCCCCCAAGTCAAAAACAGATCCTCGGATGCCAACATACACCCAGGCGATTCAAGGAACTAAGAAAAACACAGTAGTGTTAGTCAAACAAGGGGGAATGCCCTCAGTGGGGACCGCTAGGAGCTCCCGCCAATACCGTCACACCTCCCTTTCTCACCCATCTGCAGCCCCCTGGGCCACAGGAGGCTGCATTGACGGGACGGGGGTGGGCGGCCAAGAGTCATATTGTGCCTTCAAGTCAGTAACAGTGTCATACTTCACCCTCTCGATGTTTCACGTGATGTCACCATAGAGTTCCCCAGTCCATTCTACCAGCAATTTAGATGGCAAGTCTCATGATGGTTCCGATAATGGCGAGTTGGAGCGCGATCTCCTCCTCGCAGCCGTCTCTCTGGATGCCGATCGCCTGTCGTGTTTCAGAAAGTCCTCTGCCTGCTGGGGTGTTAAGAAGATATGATGCCGTCCCCTGTGGTGGATCCGTAGGCGGGCCGGGTATAGCATCGCATATTTGATGCTGCGGGATTGAAGTTGTTTTTTCACCGCCTGGAACTTTCTTCGGGCGCCTTGCACCATTTGGGTGAAGTCGGGGTAGAACGACAGGGTAGTGTTCTCGTGGCGCACCTCGCCCTTGTCTCGCGCCAAGCGTAGTAGCGTGTCCCTATCCCTGTAGTTCAGGAACTTCATGATGATCGGTCGCGGCGTGGCGCCCGGAAGGGGTTTTGGCGCCAGGGAACGGTGTGCTCTCTCAATTACTAGGTGCGCCGAGAAGGCGTCGCGCCCAAAAAGATCTATCAGCAGCCGTTCCATGTAGTCCTCCAGGCGCCCCGTGTTGGTGGACTCGGCCAGGCCCAGCACGCGTACGTTATTTCGTCTGGAGCGGGATTCTAAATCCTCATTACGTTCTGCAATCACCTTCAGAAGTTTGTCTATATGAGCCATGTGCTGCCTGCCAGTTGTAGCCCCGTCCTCAATATCCGACACTCTTTGCTCTACACTCTTAATGCGTTCCTCATGTCCATCCAATTTTGCCACCACGTTGTCCAAGCGTAGGGTCATGGAGTCTATTTTTGAGTCTATGGACGTGAGGCTTTGTTGCAGTCCCACCAGGATGGCTTTCCAACTGTCATCTCGCAGTTCAGGCGAGCCCGCGGTGCTTTGAGTGCCGGAGGTCGCTCCCGGTGTTCTGCGTGTGTCAAATGGGAGCTTGGACTGTCGTTGCTCTGGTTTGCCCATCCTGGCTAGCTTCTAAGCACCCCACCCCAGCGGGTCCGGTTTGTGAGGTGACGCAGGGCCCGTGCCAGCCGGCGGCTCAATTGACAATGGTGGATGGTGGATGGGCCGCCACCCCGAATGCAGGGGCCCAGACGTTCTCTCTGCGCCCCACTCCCAACCTCCAGGGCAGCCAGTCCCCCCGGTGTAGCGCTGCAAACATCTCTCACCTCCAAGCAGCTCGGTGCAGTTTGCCAGTTGAGGCAGGAATGGCTGGGGGGGCTGCAGTAGGGTGACCAGGTGTCCCCGTTGTGCCAGGACGGTCCCTGTTTTTAGCCAGCTGTCCCAGCAAATTTCAAGAACTTTAGCTCAGGTCCCCGTTTTTGGAGAGGGTCGACTGAAAACGGTGGGAGGTGTTTTTTATGTTTTACAAAGCAGGGATAGTTAGCAGTTGTCTCAAGAAAGCAATTTAATTAGCAGGCAAGCTACTGGGCTTAAAAATTGCATTTTATATTTGTTCTTACTGTCGGTTCTCTAATTCTCTGCTGAGGAGCGCGTTCATCACTTTAAGTAAAATGGTAGTCCTTTTTCTATTTTTGTGAAATGTCCCGGTTTTTGGTTTTAAAATTCTGGTACCCTAGGCTACAGGGCTCCGCCACCGCCGCCGTCGTCAGGCGCCCAGCGTCTCCTCCGATCCAGGCGCCCCTGCTTATGTGCGTCCAGAGACCCGCTCACGTTTCCGGGCGGGCAGCGCTCAGCAAGTTCCCGGCCGCCGCGGCCCGATGTCCACAAGATGGCGGCCGTGTCTCCCCTTTGCCGAGGTATGCGCTGTGATCCGCGTTGCTCTGCCTCTGTAGCTCCGCGCAGCGGAGTATGGACGCTCGCTAGTCTCACCTCCCGCTCCTCCGTATTGTCCGCTGGGGCCCAGTGGTTGCTCCCTCAGTCTCTAATGACTCGCCGCGCGGGAAGCGCCCTCCAGCAGTCGGCCCTTCCGACCACGGGCTCGCGCAGCCCCGCAGTCCGTCCTCTCGCTCCATCACCGCGCGCTTCCGTGGCCCCGATATATTTATCAGCCGATCACAGGAGCACCATCGGAGCCTCCGATGCAGGATTCACGCCACTTCGGCAGCAGACTTTCCGCTAAGCGTTGCTGTGGGTTGGGGTAATGTCCTCGAAGGCAGGATGAGGATTATGTGCAGAAGTACTCCCGGCCTGGCGAGAGCTCTACACAATGGCGGCCATACCGGTCCCCGGATGCTTGTTTCCTTCCCAGTACAAGAATTGGCTTGGTAGTTTGGTTTGCCCTGTTCCCATCATGCACTGGGAGAGGAACAGACTAATTTGCATATAGCCAAGTTCTGAGCTGGGATGGTGCAGTGAGCTAAAAAACGGTGATGGATCAAGCCCTGATCTTTGGACTGGGTAAGAGTGGTCTGCTTAATTCAGGCACTCTGTTCATCACCACCCCCTTTTCTGGGCCATACCGGTCCAGCGCCACCTCTGTTCAATAGTTTATTTGCATGTGTGAGTATGTGTGAGAGTATCTTTTGGATGACTGTCGGTGTGTAACAGGATGTATAGGTGTATCACTACATATGATGAGTGAGTATATGTATGAGTGACTATATAGAACTGTTGGTGAATGAGTGGATGTGTATATAGATGGTGGAATTATTGAATTGGTTGTTGTAACTGGTATGGGTATCTCCATTTTTTTGAAAATGTTAGTTTCTATTATTGAATATGTGTTTCAAGGGTTACATTACAGTGAAAGGAGGTCTGTCACTCTGTCACAAGGATGGTGTCATCAGTGATGTCATGAGTGATGTCACTGACCATGTCATGAGTGATGTAATATGTGACGTTATCAGCAGTGCATTGCACGTGCAAGTTATAGTGAGTCCAACCAACTATAACGTGGGAATTTCAATGGTTTTATGCGAGTAAAATTTCCAGATAACTATAACTGGTGTGAAACCTATGGCTTTTTCAGTGAATTTAATAGGTTTTTTAAATGCTAATTCCTAACTATAACTGGTGTGAAACCTATGGTTTTTTCAGTGAATTTCATAGGTTTTTTATTAGCAAATCTGTATGGAATATTTTTTATAACGAATTTTATATTGTATAATTATGTAATTTTTTTTTAAATGTATTTATTTATTTATTTTTGCCCCGGAGCGCTCCCAGGGCGCGTACCGATGCGCTCACTAGTAAGCGTAGTGCAACGGCGCGCCCCGGGGCGCGTACCGGTGAGCGTCCCGTTAGCGCTATTCCCGCGAACGAAAACAACATCGTGACGTATCGCGTAGCCGCCTGATTCGTCATATGACGCACAGCGTAAGAGCACGCGAGCGCATACGATCGCGAAACGTCCTGATGCGCTTACGCAACGCGCCCCGGGTCACGTAGCGTAAGCGCATCGGGTCATGTGACCTGAAAATAACTCTTTTTATTGGTTCACAACACTTTTGGTTTCCAAATGATGAAAGTCCTGGTCATGTGACTTGTAAATAACACTTTTCATTGGTTCACAACACTTTTGGTTTCCAAATGATGAAAGCCCTGGTCATGTGACTTGAAAATAACACTTTTCATTGGTTTACAACACTTTTGGTTTCCAAATGATGAAAAGCCTGGATCATGTGACTTGAAAATAACACTTTTCATTGGTCCAGAACAGTTTTGTTTTCCAAATGATGAAAGCCCCCACCTTTTTTTCTTATTCTGACTTTGTCCTTTGACTGAGGAAGACCTGTTTGGAGTTCGGTCTCTAATCTTTACTACTTTAAAATGGCTACAGTAGCAGCAGCCGCTGGAGCATCTGCCCCACCACCACCACCACCACCACCATCAAAAAGACCACCAGAAGATTACATTGGTGGTCAAGAAGAAGAGGAGGAGGATGATGAAGAGGAGGGACAGACAAGGCATTTCCTGCCTGAAGATAATCAGCCCTACAAACCTAAAGAGCACTTCGTATGGCAGTTCTACAGAATCCCAAGGGGTTTCAAAAAAGTCAACGCTGCGAAGGTGACTTGTCTAATTTGTGATGCTGAGCTGTCCAGGGGGAACCCTAACAAAAATATTCCTTCGGGAATCATACCATGATTCGGCACATGATCCATTGGCACCCAATCAACTATTCTGCTGCAGAGGTAAGGGACCTCTGCAGTAAGCTACCCCCATAAACATCTAGACCCTCAACATCGAAAGAACCAACTCCATCGGGTTCAGAGGCACCAGAGACAATACCTATCATACAATCAAAATTTAACGATTTTAAAATCATGTGCAAATATTGTGGAAAGTTACTTTGCTATGGTGAGCAAAGTATAAAACTTATCATCTGTGCTGGGGATAACCATAAGTGCCCGTATAAACCCTAATTTTTTCTGTTTTTTTTGCTCCAGTTGAGCCATTTACAATTCCCTGTTTTTTGTTTCTACCCATAAAAAATAGAAAAAAAATAGAAAACTTCAGAAAATCCCAAAAAAGTAAAAATGTTCAAAAAACCAATTAAATATAAAACAACAAAGAGAATAAAAAAAGTTCTTTTTAGAACTACCTTTAATTTATAAAAATAAACCTATATTTTTAAAGAATCTCTGTCAATCTTTTTTCTGCAGGGTACGCGTACCGGTACGTGCACCGGGGCGCGCACCGGGGCGCGCAACCAAAAAAAAAAAAAAAGAAAGAAAGAGTGAGCATGAGGGAAGAACACAGAGAGAGTAATGTTAATAGAAAAAGAGCTAGAGGGAGCAACACAGAGGGATTGTTTATTACATAGTAAAAAACAGAGAAGGTGTAATAGGGTGTAAGTGAGAAAAGGAAAATGAATAAGGGAGCGAAAGAAGGGAAGAGAGAAAAAGAAGACTAAAGTAGAGGTGCTGGTAGAATGTGAGTGGGTGTTAAAAGTAAAAGGAAGGACAGTAAAGAATGGGGAATGAGGGGTAGTGACGGAACCGGAATAAATTAACAATGCTGAGGGAGGGTGAGAAAAGAGCAGTGAGTGTAAGTAAAGAGGGGTGAAAGAGGGTGGATAAAAGTAAATGAGGTTAAGACATGGGGAGTGACAGAGAGAAAAGAGAGAGAGAGTAAAGGAAGGAGTGACTTAAAGAGTCTGAGTGAAACAGGAAAGAAAGGTAAGTAAGGCAGTGTATGTGACTTATAGGGAGTCAGTGGGTGTAGGTGGGGGTGTGGGTGTGTAAGGTGTGTGTGTGGGTGTGGATGTGTGGGGTGTTTGGGTGTGGGTGGAGGTGTGGGTGAGTGAGATATGTGTGGGGGGTGTGTGGGTGTGAGGGGTATATGTGTGGAGTGTGTGTGTGTGTGTGGGATGTGTGGGTGTGTGTGTGTGAGGAGTGTGTGTGTGGTGTGTGTGTGGGGTGTATGTCAGAGGTGTGTGTGTGTGTTGGGGGAGGTGTGTGTGTAGGAGTGAAGTAAATGATTAAGGGAAAGAGAATGAGTGAGGGAGCAAAGGAAGGGAACAGAGGGTAAGGGACGTAAAGAATAGGGACTGAAAGAAGTTGAATGTAGGAGGGGAAATAGGGAAAGGGGAGTAAACATGGAGAATATGAATAAGTGAGGAAAGCAGAGTAAAGAAACAGGAGTGAGGTAGGTTGAGAAAATAGTAGTGAGGTTAAAGCAAAGATTGATAACAAACTACATTTTTTTAGTCACACTTACCATATAATAAATGTAACTTTAATTACATTTTTTCACTACATTTTGTATCTGTGAAAGAGAGAAGAAAAAATAAGTTATAATTAGTAAAATATGTATTTTAAAATAAAAGATACAAATGAAAAGGTTAAAAATCATAACAGTGTATTTAGAAATAAAGTAAGAGTGAAGGACACAGAAAGGGAAATAAAGTAAGGTAGAAGGACAAAAAGAGGGGAAAAGAAATAGAAGGAGAGTAAATTACTAAGAGTAAGGCATATAGATTCACTGACAGAAAGGAAGAGAAGAAGAGAAAAATGAACTGAAGGTAAGAAAGATACTAAAAGAATGTGAGTTAGCAAAACTAAAGCAGGAAACAGGAGTAAGTAAAAAGATAATGACTGAGAGGGAAAGGAGTCTAATTAAGGATGCATTCAGAAGAATGAGGAATGGAAGATAACAGAGTAAGTGAAGGAGAGTCATAGAGTGAAGGGTTGAAGGGAGAGAGGATAATATAGAAGGATTAAGGGAAAAGGAGTGAGGAAGTTAGTAGACAGAGAGACTAAGGGAAGGACTGAGTGAAGTGGAGTACAATGAGTGAGGAAAGAAAAATGAGTAAAGGAGCAAAAGAAGGAAAGAGAGGAGAAGAGGACTAAAGCAGTGGTACTGAGAGAAAGTGATTCGGTGATGAAAGTAAAGAGAAGGACACTGAAAGATAGGAAATGAGGGGTAGTAATGGAACCGGACTAAAAGAAATGGGTTGAAGAACGATGAGAGAGGAGCAGTGAAGTTCTTGTAAGAGAAATGATAGAAGGTAGCTAAACACAAGTGAACATAACACAAGGAAAGTGAGGGACTGAGGACATAGAGGTAGTGAATGGAAAATAGACTGAAGAGGTCAAAAGAAAGGAGCAAACAAAGATAAGCGAGGGAGAGTGGGTGATTTATAGTGATAGAGTGCAACAATACTGCTGAGTGAGTAAAGAGGAATTACTAAAAGAGCAAAAGAGGAAAAGACGGAAAAGGGAAGTAAAGCAGAGAGACTGAAAGCTGAATAGTTATGCAAGGGAGAGAGGGGATGCAGATAGTTGAAATGAGAATGAGGGGTTGTGAAAGAAGTGTAGTAAAGGAATGGGGGTGAAAGAGAGTGAGAGAACATTATAAGTGAGTAAAAAGAGCTGAAAGAGGGTGGAAAAAGGAAAGTGAGTGTGAGACAATGGGAATACAATTTAAATTGCACAATACAAACTATAGAATAACTTGTACAACATGTTACATAGTTTATTTTTGCTGTGTTCAGAATATATTGAATTTCACTTAAAACAGTGAGTTCAAATTACTCATCATATGACAGCGGGAAAAAAAAACACAATCTAAAAGATTGTGTTTTAAAAAAAACCTTATACACTTAAAAATCACAAACGTACACTAATCTTTCATTCACCTACTTTTCCTTTAGGCCAAATAGTATATCATAAAGGTCCTTTTCATTGGAAAGTACTCTGCTGTTCACTAAAAAATCCATTTCATCGACTTTCTAGAAGAAAAGCTCCAAGAACATCTGAAATATTTTCATTATTTTCATATACTCCTTTTTTTCAGTCATAACTCTTTGCTCATTCCTTCACTTTTCTTTAAGGCCAAATAGTGTCAGATGTAGGAGTATATTTTCAAATTACTTAAAAGAAACTCTGAAATTACCGTTTTCCCGACGTTATGAAAGAAAGACTCATACAACATTTTCACAATATTTAAATAATCATAATTCTATCTCTGACTCACTTATGTTCATCATTTTGTATGATACTGATATCACTTCCTATGAGATCCACTTACAGTACCTATATGACAACTCAATTTTTTATATTATCTTGATCACTTTTATTCAGAATATAATTTTAAACAGCAAACTAACCTTTATTAACTGCTCCCGTCTTCATAGGCCAATTACCTTTACTTAAATTTTGGTTCTAAAAACACTAGGTATGAATTTTTTAAGTCAAAAGGCAAACGTTGTTTGAAAGTCAAATTAATGTCATTGCAGTGGGTCCAACCTTTACGACTTTTTAAATAGCATGTGTAATGCCCTGATGTTGTTGAAGGACCGTCATGATAAATAATAGCTACAGTTGCAAAGGTTCTTCCTGAAATTTATAACTGAGAAGCCACAACATTTTTAATAGAAGTTGACAAATTACTTCCATCAGGTCTACATCGTTGGAACATTAAAATCACATATTTACCATAAGTTTGTAAAAATAATGTGGACAGCATTGCAGACTTACATTGGGTACACACCATATTGTGATCAGCTGCTTTAACTAGATTATTAAAAGGCACTGATTTGCAGTCTGGTAAACTCAAATATATAAATCTTTCAGTGTCTATTCTAGTACTACTTGATAAACTACAGTTGTCGCAGTCATGCTGCCATTGATAAGAAAGGCTAAAAAGATTTTTTATATCTACACCTTCATCTTCCAAAACATCAAACATATATATTAAAAATTCCTGACAATCCTGCTGAATAATCTGTGAAAATTGATTTTGACCAGAACATATGTCTAGAAGATTTCTAATTTCTGAAACACTTTCTATTTTTGCTCTATCACTGCTACATTTCTCAAACACAGAATTCAATAAACAGCAGAATGTTTGATCCCGATTTTCAACAATCTGTTCTTGTAAATTTTGAAGAAAAAAAACAACATTAACCACTACATTAGCATAGCAGTTGACACCAGAACTGTTAAAAAAGTGAAATCCAACAACATCTTCAACAGAATCCTTTTTCTTTCTGCTTACAATTACAGTTTCATCTACTTTTTGTCTTTTTGCTACTAACTCACTGCAATTATTCTCATTTCTTCTTTTTCAGCCTACCACACGTTTTTCAAACAGAGGATATTGACGCAAATGTGGAGCATACTCTCTTCTTAACCTATTGTATTCTTTAACACAATCTAGATCAGCACAAATCTTTGTTTCATCACACTCAATCAAGTACAATCCTGATAAAGTTCTGACTCATGATAATGCCACATATGCCATACCCTCTTTAAACACAGAACTTCCAATGTTCACCAAAGCACTATCTACACTTAAACCTTGAGATTTATGAATTGCCACTACATATGCCAAACAAACAGGAAACTGTTTTCGGTGAACATATAAGTCTTTCACAAGCATAAATCTAGCTGAACAACGACAAATTTGTTCTATTTCGTCAATGCCATCAAATTTAATTTTTAAAGTTTCAATTCCATCTCTATTTTTGTAATTCACAAAACCAACAACATGACCCATTGCTCCATTTACCAGACCTCTTTCAACATTTAAATTCCTTCTCAAAATGATATGACAATTTAAACACACATTCAGAGTCTTTTCAAAACCAGCAGTTTTAGATATAGTCTTCTCTAATGAATCCAATTTTGATTTAGAAATTTTCAGACAAAATAATTGTTGCTCATATACTCTTATTTTATCTATAGCTTCCAGTTTCACTATCTCATCATTTTCTAACTTTAACATTTTGTTGTTGAACATGGAACATTCTTTCAGATTTGGCATCAAACATATGGCAGATTTCTTCTCGTTAATTTTCTTAAAAATATTCTCTGGAAGAATGTTTTCATTTGGGTACAAATTTGAAATTAATCGTCCATGTAAAGCTTCTTTCCCATGCTGACTTACTTTTCCGATTCTTACATCTTGTAGAATATTTTTATAATCTTCATCCTTTGCCTGCCGCATATTTTGAAGTAGTTCTGCATATTTGAAATGTAACCATATATTAACGTTTCCAATGCTTCCTAGGCACTTCCTGGTATCTTCATGCGTGACCATTTTAAACACTGGTTGTCCTTTCACTCTAGTCAACTGCAGTAGATCTCCAAAAACAATAATGTGTTTCCCTCCAAATAACACATCATACTCTGTTCTAAGAATTTCTTGCATTCTCAAATGCACAAAAGCAAGCATTAGATTTGAGACCATGCTTACTTCATCAATGATAAGAAGTTTCATTTTCTTCAGGACTCTCGAAACTTTGAAACACGCATCTCCAAATAGCTTGTGGTATTGCAATTTGTTATCATGCTCCACTGGCAGCATCAGTAAACGATGTAAAGTAATCCCTTTAATATTATGTGCTGCCAGCCCAGTTGGAGCGGTAACAACACAAGATAGCGGTGATTCAGTCCTTTTCTGCAGATAAGTTGCAATTGCTTTAATCAGAAAACATTTTCCAGTTCCCGCTTCTCCACTCACGTACAGTTGGACAGGCTTAAATGATGTACATGAGCACTCTTTTTTCTCATGACTGAATCCATGTTAAATCTGTTCTGTGACTTCATGATATATCTGCTTCTGCTCAAGGTTTAGTTGTTTCACCAAATCTTCTAAGTTAACTACATCATCTTGAGCTTGTTCCATAGCTCTTTCCACCTCATCCATGGCTGTGGCAGCTTCATTTTGGATAATTGGTCCTCCTAGTGGATCCTGACTCAATGAAGTAGAACTCTGACTGTCTTGAGAACTGTCTCTAGCAATCTCTACAGCAATTGTGGCTTCTTGCTTTATCTCTTCGTTCAGCATTTGCAGATAATTTGGAAAAACAGGACATTCTATGGTATCCTTGGTTGCATTAAAAGAATCTTCGTAACAGAGAAAATCTCCTAGTAGTTCCTCTTCTGTACGCCATGGCTTAAAGAGTTGCAAAAGAGCTAAATAGTAAAATTCCCTTTTCTCGATGATTGATCAAATGGCCTTTTCTCTGCTTCACTAGACATCCTTCACACCCAATGACAGCATATATTCCATTATTGATATCTTCTCTGATGTTCCTCTTATAAATATATCTTTCCAGAACTTCATAGAGACAAGCGTTCTCAAGGTAAGGACTTCTATTTGGATAGTATGTATCCAATATGCTTGTCTTCAAAATATCTGTACTTTCTGGTTCTTTCTCCGCCAAATACTCTATTTCTTGTACAGATTTCAAAACTCGGTTTCGTGTTGCAGCAAGACCTAGACTCACCCAAATGATGGTTCTAGATTTGGCATTTAGACTTGCTGATGACAATCGATCAGAACATTCATATGCTCCAATTTCACGATGTGACAACATCTTCAGACTGTAACTGTATAATTTCTTGCTTAGACTCTTTTCATGTGAAATGTCCTCCCACATTTCCTTCAGTTCTGTCTTTTCTTTTTTTGTGATGTAAGACGTCACTTATCTAGCCACAGCAATAGAGTTGTCAGCAACGAACTGAATATCCATGTTAGCATTCCACATGGACAAAATCACTGGGTTGTAGTCGTTGATGTACTTGGACTCTTCGTTTCTTTTTAAATTGTATGTATTTTTTGGTGATTTCCTCATCACAGTATGTCGCAGAGAAGACATCAAATTATTTACTCTTCCTTTAGAAATCACTGGTCATGGAAACGCGAAACGACATTTTGTATAGAACTTGTCCTTGTTTCTGAATTTTCGACGACAGTATTTTCCACAACGATGGGATTGAAAGCGTGAAACTTGTTGCCTTAAACTGTTTTCTTTGGTACTTTTCGGAACAGCACATGTTGAATACTCTTCAATGAAGCTCATCACTGTCTCATCCGAATCTGTTCCAAATTTGGGTGCATCTTTAATCCACAACAACATATGTATATGAGGAGCACCTCTCGCTTGATACTCCTTTCTCCCCAAAAAATCCATAACCTCTCCAAGGGGAGGATTTTTTTTGTTGGTAATAAAAGACATCATAGCTTCAAATCTATGATTGAAATATCTGCATACATTCACTGGATCCAAAGAACACAGTTCTCCAGCAGTTTTGAATTCTATATTTTGTATATTTCCATTTGACTCTCGTAGAAATTGAAGTAAGTCGTCCCATGCATACTCAGCACAGCTAAGAGTGAGGAACCATGTAGGAGTTCCTAAGTTTCTTAGCATACATTTCAATTCTCCATGACGACGGTACCAATACTCATTTGTACCACGCTGACATGCCATGAGATTGATTCGATGAGATTCCAAAATATTATCTTGCAGATTGACTTTCTCCATAAAGTCCCTTGCCGAAACATTTTGCAGATGTGCTCCACTTTTCAGTATATGGTTTACTGCATAAGAAAGCCCAGACAAGTCACTTTCATACAGTAGATGAAACAAATGTGGAATGCATTGACGAAACCTTGGATCTTCAGCATATAATCTTAAAGTTCGATATTCAGATGCAGGAATTTGAAGGGGTCGATCGTCATATCGTCCACCTCGACCTGTTGGAAATAAATGTGGAAAACAACGAGCTTCCAAACTTTCTTCCCATACACTAATGGGACTTCCTTTTGCTGCTTTCATTTGAAACAAGTCAATTGCATTCCCCATCACTTCTTTGGAATGCAAAGGATGAACAGTATAATGTTCATATATTTCTTCACTTCTAGACACATCAACTTTTTCAATTTGGCCAGCTGAAGAATCACTGTCTTAATCTGCAGCTGTTTCCTCTGCTCCAACACATACATGTTTGTAGTACTCATTGTTTTTGACCAAATACAACGTTGCCTTTTTGACTTTCCTAACATCCACTAAACCTTGCCAGATTTTCTTACTCTTTGTCAGAACCCCATTAACTAGAATAACCAGAGGTTCCTCTTCCACTTTGTCTACACCAATTGTATCAATATTTTTCTTGAAATCTAGAGGCAAATAAACAATTCTTCCCTTTAATCCTCTCTGTAAATCTGAAGGAGGCAATTTCCCTATCTTAGGCTCCATGCGAACAATTGCCTGAAAAGGATGGACACATTGAATCAAAATAGACTCATATGTATTTAAATCCAACAATTCAGGAGGAATGTCTACCAACTCCAGATTATTATGAACAGCTCTAGCAGGCATTCTGTTTTGATTTAATTTATCATAACAATATTTACAAATACGCTGATCAGAACTCAAATCAAAAAAATTCTCCACCCACAAATAAGTGGCAAAATCCTTCCACTCATAATTATTTATCTTTTCACTTTTTACGTATAAATCAACTAATCTAGTTTGAAGCTTATAATGAGTTCGTCGACAACACACACAAGTAAAATTCGGCCTTTCTGTTGATTTCACCTTAAACCTGGTAATTTCCTGGTCAAACTTTTCTGTACTTGAAATCTGTACATTGTCTTCCACATTACCTTGAATTTCTGTGTCAATTTCTACACTGTCCTCTTTATCACCAAAATAACAAATCTCAATTTCTTCACAAATCTTCTTCCCATCTAATTAAGTTCCATGCAAAAGAGCACTATTTAATTGTTTACGTTTAAGTGCTGGACTTTTTGCATAATACAACCTTCTCACTAATTTCCTCATTTTGTTATGATGCACTGCTAACATCCTAAAATGATGAAAAACACTCTGACATACTTTTCTAGAAAGACAAGCCAGTGAATGCCCTTGCAAACCTGTGTTTTCTCTCACTCTACAAGGATCTAAGTCTTGCAACATCTTCATTTTCTGTTTTGGAGTTTTCTTACTAAAAAAAAAAACCTATCTAGGTATGCCGGGCTATATTTTATATATGTAACAGACCTGGGCAAGGGGAGCTTCTTAGAGGGACAAATCTGGCACCAACGACCAGATTAACTAAGGGGGGGTTTTCCAGGGAGGGGAGGGGGGGGGGAAGGGGCAAAACTATAAAATATCCTCACCGCCAAGTCACCGTTTCAAACCCACAATTCCTATCAAATATATGCATACTCTGTTCGATCCGCATTGGGAGATGTAATTCTTTAATGAGCTGGGGTAAGGGCACGGATATCAGCTGGTGGGAATAACATTTTTGTCCTGGAATGTCAATGGCCTGCGTGTTAAGAGCAGGAGATATAGAATATTGCAATATCTGAGGGACTCTCTGGCGCAGGTCATTGTCATCCAAGAAACACATCTTCTTCAACATGAAGTGAGGGATATGTTGAGCAAAATCAGATGGGTAGACTGTTTTATTTGCACTAACCACAATGCGAATATTCGTGGTATATTAATTATCTTCAAAAAACAAATAAGAGCTCAGATTCTTGCCTATGAGGAGGACTTTAGTGGGAGGTGGCTATACGCTAAAGTTAGTCTAGAGGGCAATACATACAACTTGGTTGGTTATTACGGTCCCAATCAGGATGACCCCTCATATCTGAATAAAATCCAGAACCACCTACTAACAACTCAAGGTCCAATAATTTGGATGGGAGACTTTAATATGGTACTTAACCCAAAGCTAGATAAATCCCCCAATTCAAGGGCATTAACCTACAAGAAATCCAGGCAGGTATTGGGGGATGTTATGTCGGCGCTCGGATTGGCGGATCCATGGAAGGAGAGGGCTGGCGAGACTCTCGGCGTATCATATCATAACTATAAATACAATCACAAGTCGAGAATCGACTATGCTCTTTTCAGTTACTCTTTAAGGGACCCCCTAAAGGACTTAACATATTTGCCCTCACACTTATCAGACCACTCCGCTATACTTTTCTCTCTACAATTGGCTCAGCAATCTTCTCAGACTTTATGGTCATTTGATCGCACGATTCTATTAGAGGATGAAGAAACTGACCTCCTCATCCAAGAAACCAAATTTTTTATGGATACCAACATAAACTCTACTCAGTTAAATATAGTATGGGAGTCCTACAAGGCCTATTTGAGAGGTTACATAACTAACAGGGCCTCTTATCGAGGGAAAATATATAGGGCAAAGATCGCCAATATCGAAAGAGATATAGCATCATTGGACCAACGTATTGGCTCCGGAAATGGAACCAACATGGAACAAGAACAACGTAAAGACCTAAAAGAGAAGCTAGATAATATCCTCCAGGAGAGGGTCGCACGGAGATGGGAAGTAAGTAAGCTCTCCAACTTTGAATACGGTGAGTCCGCGGGCAGGGTCCTTGCTTGGAAAATTAAATCTGAGCAGGCAAAAAAACATATAAAACATATAATTGTAGAGGGCGAGACACTTGAAAGATCGTCCACCAAAGATATTGGAGAAGCATTTCTGGAGTTTTTCCAGCAAATATATAAGGAAGAGACCTTGGGGGACCCGATATCAAAATCCAGATGGCTGGAGAAGATTAGTCTACCCATTCTTAGCTCTGAACAAAGAGATCGTCTTGACAGGCCTATCTCAGAGGGAGAAGTGAGGGAAAGCATTAACAAGGTGAAGAGGGGTAAGGCAACTGGCCCTGATGGTCTCCCTGGGGAACTACTACGTGTCTTAGCACCCGAAATAGTTCCGGTCCTGACAAGGCTTTTTAATGACATCTTAATAACCGGGGTGACCCCTCCTAAATCATGGGGCGAGGCGACTATTGTCCTGATCCTGAAACCCGGAAAGACCCAACTAAGTGCGGCTCATATAGGCCGATCTCGCTTCTAAACAGCGATTATAAGCTCTTTGCAGCTGTGTTGGCAAACAGGCTAGGGCGTGAGGTTGGCTCAATAATCCACACTGACCAAAAGGGCTTCATAAAGGGTCGACAACTCTCGGACCTTACGTATGACCTAATTGGGGCAGTGGATATAGCCTCTACATTTTCTCTTCCTTTGGCCATTATGACCCTCGACGCTACTAAAGCGTTTGATCGAGTAAACTGGTCATACTTAGATGAGACCATGAAGAAATTCGCACTCGGTCCAAATTTTCGGAGATCAATTGGACTCCTATATGCAAATCCTAGTGCAAGTATTATGGTCAATGGTGTATGTACCCAGCCCTTTTTGATTACCAGGGGAACAAGACAGGGGTGTCCCCTGTCCCCTTTACTTTTTAACATATACATTGAGCCACTTGCACAATCTTTTAGGGACGACTCAAGAATTTCTTCATTTAAATTTGGCGGATGGGAAAGGAAAGTAGGGCTTTACGCCGATGACATTGTAATCTACACCAGCGATCCAGTAAATGCTTTTCCCATAGTGGTCGAAAGGGCCAAGGAATTCGGATGAATTTCAGGCTATGATATCAATGCCGATAAGACTGAGCTAATGACATGGAATATTGCCAATCCGGGTGTTGAAATGGCGCCCTCAATATGTTCAATGCGTTACCTCGGGGTTAAAATAACACAAGATATTGAAGTCTTAGCTAAAACAAACCTAGACCTGGTCGCCAGAGAATGTAGGGCCCTTTTGAGATCTTGGGTGGGTCTTAGACTATCAATCTTTGGGAAAGTGAATATCGTAAAGATGTCTATCCTTCCGAAACTGACTTTTATTTTTAACACAATTCCCCTTGCATTAGACTCAAAGCAACTTCTTAGGTGCCAACAAGAAATTAATTCCTTCTTATGGGGCTATAAAGCCACAAGGTTGGCTTGGAAAAAACTGAGGAGGAGGAGGGAAAAGGGTGGATTGGCTCTCCCAGATTTGCAGTACTACTCCTGGGCATTCCAGCTTTCCCATTCAAGAATGCTTTTGAAGTCACCAGATGTTACTTCAAATGGGAAGCTATTTAAGGCAATGCTGGTAGGGGCAAACCTTCCATTAGATGGGTTTTTATTTAAGTTTGGAGATCGAAAGTTCTTCAAGAAGGTGAGGCTGAAGACTCTACTAACACAACTTAAGTTATGGGTACAAATCAAACGTAGAGTGGGGTTGGCGTACTATTCTAATTATGCTCAAATTTGGGATTCTCCTGGGCTCCCACTGTGCCTGCAAGATTCTCTGGCTACCCCCCTAATTACAGCTGGGCTTTCTAGATGGGGTGAACTGTTATACGAAGGTATATTGATACGGTGGGATGTCCTTAGGGAGAAAGTAGGGCTGACATTGTCAAGATTTAAGCACACACAAATTAGTAGCTGGGCCACAGAACTAATCAGGAAAGATTCTAATACCGGGAGAATTAGTCCCCTAGAACAACAGCTAGTCGAAAAACAGACAGGGGGTAAAGAGGTGGCTCTTTGGTATTGGTCCATACTGGAAGAGATAGATGGGGACTTTCATCTCCCAACGGAATTATGGGGCAGAGAAATTGTGACACTAGACGAGGACCGGTGGACAGAATCCTTTTCCCTTCTGTATAAAGTGGTTAAACCCGCTTGGCTTAGACGAAACCACCTGTTTACTTTACATCGGGCCTATCTCACCCCTTTACGTCTATCCAAATACCAAGAGGGGAAATGCTGTAACAAATGCCAACTGCTAGCAGCCTCCGATATACACATGTTCTGGGACTGCCCCCACATATCTACTTTCTGGATGGAGATCAAAGTAACTTTGGATTCAATTACTAAGACCAACATTTCCTTAACTTTACCACTTGTTATTCTTGGTCTTGACCAGATCATCACTGGGGCAGTACGGTCCTTTATATTCTATGCCATCCTGTTGGCAAGACGGCAGATATGCATGCACTGGGTGGACACCACCCCTCCCTCTCACTCAGCATGGCTAACCTCACTTTATGAAACCTCTAAGGTAGACTTGAAAAGATCATGTAGAGCCCAGAACCTCACATTTTGGAAATTCCTGACAGAGTGGAAGTGAGGTTTTTTTTTTTTTTTTTTCTCTCTTTCTTCTCGCCTTCTTGGTTTTTTTTTTTCTTTTTTTTTCCCCCAAATATCCGATGATTAAGCCCACCTATCTAATGGTTCAGTTTGGTGGTCCGCCCAGATTTCGACACCTAAATACTGGAATTATTGGCACGAAGCTGCCTTGAGATATCGTCACAAGATGCATGGTTGTTCCCACCAACTCATAAAAATTTCAGCCTAGGCGTGTAGCGGCTCAATTCCCAGGGCATCGCTCCCAATGGCAGTGAGCTGGTCGGGTGGCTTTCGCTGCATCTAAAGGACCTGTGTCGGGCAGATGAGGATAAAAAAAAATAATAATTAAAAAAAAGAGTTTTCTTACTATATGTACGTAAGAAATTACAAAACAAATCGATTGATTCCTGTCGCACACTACAAATACTACTACACTTCCAAGTGTACACTGGACCCTTAGTACGTCTCCCTAAAACTTCATCAGTTAACACCTCTTCTGGTTCTCTAGGCACAAGTTTCTCTTTTTCAATCGGACAACCATCTTTCACCTCATATGCTCGACCACTGGTGTCAACTGCATGCACTAAATCATTCTCCTGAAAGTAACTCTCCTCATTAAAAAATGGCTCACAACTTGAACTGTGCATCCATTCTCCAGAAAAAACTTTACAAAAATTAGTCCGATTAATTACTCATTTCCATTTACTGTTTGATTTGAAAACATCAATTGTCTTGTTAAGTGTCCTAATTCTATTGATTATTAAAATAAATAATTTTTTCTTAACTTTAAAAGCCAGATCAACAATCTTCTCTACACTTTTCTTTTTCTTATAAAAAGCAGATCTCTGTTTACCTTTTTTAATATTTTTTAACAAATTTAAAACCACCCTCTTGCGAAACATTCGTTTACGAATGTCCCTAAATTGATTTTGCCTTCTATTCCTATACATATTATTGTCTCCTGCTGCAGTAGTAAAAAATTTTCGGAATCTCTCCTTCCTCTTCAAATTTGCTCTCTCCTTCTCTTTTTCTACATTCTGTCCAACATTTTTTTTTGATCTACATATGTTCCGTAAGAAAGACTTAGTTGTCTTACCAGGAGCTTTTTTCCTGTTTTTTGAAGTATTTGTTGTAGGAGACTGCTTTAATTCCATTGCTGTTTTTGATTTTTTCCACTTAGCATCTTTTCGTCTACTTTCCCTTGAGGGCATATTTCCTTACTATTGAAATCTTGATTTTAATCTGTGGAAAAAAAAAATCATTATAGACCACTATTACCAAACAACAAAACAATGACAATAAGCAAACAATATAAACACTATAATACTTATACATATGACCTTATCTCTGTTTTTTAAATATAATTCTAAAAAAATATTTCGGGCACATGAATTGGTTTTACATTATTGACAAGGATTACATAGTATCTGCATGATTAAAAAAATATATTTGCACATTTCACAATCATATCACCTGTGTTTCCTCAGATTAGTAAGCAGATTGTACACATGAGGTAACGACTGTCCTGGGGAGCATAGGTGGTGAGGCCGGTGTCTAAGAGTGCACTGGACTGCACTTCATGAAGCCTATCCCCCACTGCACTCTTAGACACAGCCCTCACCTCCTTTCCACCCCTGGACAGACCTCTCTTCCACTACACTCTTCAACACAGGCATCACCTCCTATGCACCCCTGGACAATCCTCACCTTATCTGCAACCCTGAATAGACCTCAACTCATCTGCACCATTAGACAGGCCTCAGTTCATCTACACCCCTGGACAGGCCTCATCTCATCTGCACCCTGTTACCATCAACTATACTCAATGTATTGAGGCCTGTCGAAGGGGCACAGATTAGATAATGTTTGTCTAAGGGTCAGAGGAGGTAAGTCCTCTCAATTGCACTCATGGACACGGGCCTCAACTCCTTTGCGCCCCTGGACATGCCTCACCTCATCTGCACATTCCACTTCCTAATTTGAGGAAACACAGGTAACATACATTTCCTCTCTCTTGCAAACATTCCTACCAAGCATTACCAAAAAAATGACACAAACCAACAGCAAACAAGCTCAGTCTGCTTCCTAATCTGAGGTAACACAGGTGACATGATTGTGAAAGGTTCAAATATTTTTATGTAATCATGCACACACTATTTATTCCTTCTCAAAAATGTAAAAGCCATTCATTTGCCCCAAAATCGTTTTCTGAATAACATTTTAGAAACAGAGCACAGGTCCTATGTACAAGCATTCAACTTCACTACTGAAACCTCACTATTTCACAAAATAAAAATCCTCTATCTTGCAAATGTAGATACCAAGCATTATCAAAAAGCATGACACAAACCAACAGCAAAGAAGCTCAGAGCCTCATTTATAAGGCCCTGCGTCAGTTTTGCGCTGGTGATGCGTCACTTTTTGAGACGCATCGGCAGCATAAAACATGTGCCTTGTTGCGCCATATTTAAAAAATGACACATCTAGGTAGATGCGTCACTTTTTAAACCCCTGCGCCACATTATACCTGCGTCAGGTATAATGTATGTAGAGGGGGCATTCCCCCGTAAAAAACCTCGTAATAGTGACGCAGTGAAATCTATGAGATTTCACTGCGTCACTTTTAGGACGGTGTTATATTAAAATCTTGCGCCTGCCTCACAGCAGGCGTAAGACTGACGCAAACCCTTTCACATGGGGCTTTCCCCATTTGAAAAGACGCATTGCTGGAGCTGCGTCACTTTTGTAACACACTCCACCAATGCGTCACTTTTGCGCTTACAGATACGTCAGAAATACTGACTTATCTGTAACTCCTTGCGACATGATGCGTCATACATTAAATATGACGCATCATTGGTGTCGCAAGGAGTGCGCAGTGAAAACTGACACATCGCTGTTTTCATAAATAAGGCCCTCAGTGTGCTTCCTAATCTGAGGTAACACAGGTGAGATGATTGTGAAAGGTTCAAATATTTTTATGTAATCATGCACACACTATTTATTCCTTCTCAAAAATGTAAAAGCCATTGATTTGCCCCAAAATCGTTTTTTGAATAACATTTTAGAAACAGAGCGCAGGTCCTATGTACAAGCATTCCATTTCAGTTCTGAAAACTCACTATTTTTCAAAATACATTTCCTCTCTATTGCAAACATTCCTACCAAGCATTACCCAAAAAATGACACAAACCAACAGCAAAGAAGCTCAGTCTGCTTCCTAATCTAAGGTAACACAGGTGACATGATTGTGAAAGGTTCAAATATTTTTATGTAATCATGCACACACTATTTATTCCTCCTCAAAAATGTAAAAACCATTGATTTGCCCCAAAATCGTTTTTACATTAACATTTTAGAAACAGAGCGCAGGTCATATGTACAAGCTCCATTTCAGGACTGAAAACTCACTATTTTACAAAATACATTTCCTCTCTCTTGCAAACATTCCTACCAAGCTTTACCAAAAAAATGACACAAATCAACAAATCAGCAAACTTAGGTATCAGTTTGGCCAATCTCCCTTTTAGCATTTTAGCAGGGCATTTTAGCAGGGAGATTGGCCAAACTGATACCTAAGTTAATACATCCAGATCAGAAAGGGTTTGTCGCAGGTAGACATATCCAGGAACAAATACAGCTTCTTATAGCTAACATCGACCTGGCTATCCAGAGGACAGAACCCTTGGCCGTTGTCGCTGTCGACGCGGCCAAGGCGTTTGACAGAGTTTGCTGGGTATATCTATGGGAGGTTCTGAAGGTTATGGGTTTTGGCCCTATTTTTATACAGACCTTACAGAATTGCTATCAGGGTGCCTCTGCCCGAATATTTTTGAATGGGTTCCTCACTGCGAGTTTTAATATTCAGAGAGGAACGAGGCAGGGGTGTCCGATTTCACCTCTTTTGTTTAATTTATATGTGGAACCGTTGGCCCAGATGCTTAGATTGGATGAGTCCATTTATCCATTCAGATCAGAACAATACGGCTCAAAAATAGCTCTGTTTGCTGACGACTTGGTGCTGTATACAAGCGACCCGGATACAGCTATCACAAGGGTGGAAGAGCGTATGAGCGAGTTTGGATTACTTTCTGGGTTTCTTGTTAATAGAACCAAGACGGAGGTGATGTGTTGGAATTTGGAGTGGTCAGGGACAGAAAGTGAAGAGATGAGATACTTGGGGATTTATGTAGTGAAGGAAATTGAAAAGATCCCTGAGCTAAATCTAAAGAGGGTGGTAAAGGAAATTGACAGTTTATTCAGTAGATGAAGAAATCTCCCATTGACCATATACGGGAAAACCAACTTAGTAAAGATGGCCATCCTTCCTAAACTGTCATACCTCTTCTCTTCAATTCCACTGACATTTCCGAGTAAAAGTCTGATTAAAGTACAGAGTAAGATCAACAGTTTCATTTGGGGCAACAAAGGGGTTCGACTGGCGTGGAAAAAACTCAGACGCAGATAAAAAAAGGGGGGTTAGCGCTCCCAGACGTAAGGCTATATGCAGCAGCGTTTCAGTTTAAAAGCATACGGATGCTGTTAGTAAAGCCAGGAGAATCAGCCTGGGGGAGACTGTTAGGCGAAATGGTGCAGGTAGAAGGGGGAGGAGATGGTGAAGCATTTCTGTATAAATTTGGATCACCTAGGTTCTTCAAGAGGGTTCGTTTGAAGGTTTTAAGGGCATCTCTGGAGATTTGGTGCAGGCTCAGGCGTAGCTGGGGCATTGGACACTACTCTGATAATGCCCCTGTATGGGATGCCCCAGGAACCCCGGATTGCTTGCAGGATGGTTTGGCACTACCGATAAAGAGGGCTGGTGTCAAAATTTGGTCTGAACTCTTGAACACTGGGGGGATATATCCCTGGGATTACCTGAGGGCCAAGATTGGCACTGGGCTCTCGAGATTCAAGTACATACAGTTAACATCATGGTATGAGGCAGAAAAGCGGGAGATCAGTGGAAATAGGGAGATCGAAGACTTGCTGCAAGGCACACGCCCATTGAATAAGGAAATCTCTATGTGGTGCAATAGTTTGCTAGAGGCCGAAGACCATGAGACACCTGCCCTTGTTGCAGTGTGGACCGGAACCCCACTCGGGCCACCAGCAGACCTTTTACATGAATCCTCATTGAAGACCTTGTGCAGATTTGTTAAACCCGCCTGCCTAAAAAAAATAATTTCTTTGTCATTAATAGACTTTATTACACCCTGGCAAAAATTGCAAAGTTCGCTCCTTATCCTGTCCCTAAATGCCCCAGATGTGCAGTACCTCTTGCCAATGACTTACATATTTTCTATGAGTGCCCAACACTCACAAGGTTTTGGGCTGAGGTAGGTGACAACTTACTGGACATACTTAACACCAACATCGAGATAAATATGCAACTGTTATTCTTTGGAGATGATGGTCACCTCAGCCAGAACCTTTCGCAGAAAGATAGGGGTTTACTATTGAACTTGATATTGTTGGCAAGAAGGGAAGTGTGTAAGAGGTGGAAGGACCCCCTACCCCCGCAAAGGGAGGATTGGCTTAAAGCTGCATTCTCTCTGGCACGACTGGAGTATGATGGAGTGGAGGATAAGATCTCGAACATGTGGCACCCCCTTGTGAGCTGGGGCAAGAACTTAAGATTACTGTAACATCTTTGGTCTTATGATTACACCGTGGTCCCTTACAAAACAATGGGACTGGTCGGACGACCCAAGCGAGTGCGGTAAGCCGTAGGGGCGACAGATAACGAAGGCGGCTTCATAAGACCCGCAGAGGCTTGTAAGGTGAGAAAAAAAAAGAAAAAAAAGAAAAAATCAACAGCAAAGAAGCTCAGTCTGCTTCCTAATCTGAACTCTCTATCTATATTAAATGAATCATAACTCACCTTTACAAATGCTTTGGGAGATTGAGAACAGTGTCAGATACACACACCAATATTTCTTTAGCAGAGCAAAAGGTATGTACTCCAGGCACTGCAACCATGAATGGCACAGAAAACCTCTAATTCTACACACATATCCCTCATGTTAACCAATTAAAACTCTTCCCTCTCTATTTTCAAACCAACACCCTTCCCCCCCTCAGCCCTTTCTGCCTGTTACCATAGCAACTCCCTCCTCACTCACCTCTCAGGGTTAAAAGTTTATTCTACAATGTTGCAATTGAACTTAGCAAGGATGTTTGACCTCTCAATACACCAGCTTATGAGGTGCAATCTTTCTTTTAATGACTTTTTCTTAACCATTCAAATTACTTCTTTCACAGAACAGAACCATGCACCCTAACTTTCAGTTTTCAACTATCTGAATCCACAAATCATTGCTTGTGATTCAAGAGCACTGAAACTCCACAGTTTTTTTTGCAAACTCCCACTGTTCCAACTGCCATTTCATTCCTACACTTCATCTGACTGCACCAGAACCTCCTCTCACCATGTACTCTGTCTGGATTATTGGACATAGCTACATTCACTGGGCTCAAAGGTATGCAGCTATCAGAAATTTTCACAACCTTGATTTACCAAATGTGCACATAAAATGGATTGGCCAAAGAGGATTGAGATGTCATCAATTGATACCATTGGTGAAAACCTTTTACCATCTGCCACACCCTGACCTCATAATTTTGCACTGTGGTGGAAATGACCTAGGCACTTTGACTGGGGTAGGTCTGGAGATGGTTTTAAAGGACACCTTTGGGCAATTGATGACACTTTTTCCACAAACTGCCTTGGTATATTCCAATATATGCCAAAGACAGAAATGGAAGTGGTCCAACCAATTTTGTCCACAATTTGAAAAAGCACGGAAACATGTGAATAAATCTGTTTCTGCTTACATGAGAGACTATGGAATGGGTTCAATATACAACAACAACTTGCGTTACAACATGCAAGATATCTACAGAGGAGATGGTGTGCACTTCTCAGGTGAGGGGAAAAGAATATTCCTCCTGAATATAAGACTGTGCATTGGAACCTACTTGTAGGTACCTAAATCAGCCACAGAACCCAAAAGCTCTTTTCAGAGCTACCCTACCTCTGATAACTCAAAATGATTACTTTTCTCTAACTTTTTTCACTATTTTTCACCAAAGTACGCTCCCCGGTACACTCCCCGGTACGCGTACCGGGCGCTCCCCCCGCGTAATTAAAAAAAAAATTTTTGGGCCTATATGGGCCTCCTAAGACCCCCTCAGAGAACCTAGGGGGTCAGGGGGTGTCTACCGTAGCCCCTTTTACCCATTCCCAACTCTATTTTTCACCAAAGTACGCTCCCCGGTACGCGCCCCGGTATGCGTACCGGGCGCTCCCCCCGCGAAAATTTTAAAAAAACGTTGTTTGTCCTCCATCTTGTGTCTCAATTCTTCCGAAACACAAGATGGAGGACTCCCGTTGCACTTACCGCTACGCGTACCGGGGCGCTCACCGGTAAGCGCTCCCAAAAAATTTAAAAGTTAATTTACATAAAAACCTCTGTAGAGATGTTCACCAAATATAGAATAAGCCATACTACATACCAGTCCCTACCATTTTCCCAAATGTGATGGAATTCCATTGAGCCATTTGGCCTGTAGCCCAGTCTAAATATCCTGAGGTAAATTACATGACAAAAACACATCTGAAGTGTTAGAACTTACAACCAATTAAAATGTTACTTTCAATTTCTAGTATTATTTCCTGACATTTGATTGGTAATGTACATGAATAAAAATGAAAAAAGAGGGAAACACAGCCATTTTGACTACAACTACCTGAGGTACATCTTGAAAGGATTTTCACATTTTTTCTTCTTCATCTCTCTCAAAAGTAAGTTGTTAATTTGTAAGGAGCACTTTAAATTAATTATTTAAAACGTTTTCTGATAGTTATTTATTGTCCCTCTGTTATAGTTATAGCTTGAGATACGCTTCTCTATTATATTTATGGATTAAGTTAGGCTTCTCTAGTATAATTATGATTTTACTTAGTCTTCATCACATGCACTATTTAATAGTTCTACTTCCTGCCTGATACCATACACTGCCCAAAGATAACGTCACTGTTAAAAACTCAGAAGTACCTGTCTGAACTTAAACCTAACAGTGCCCTATCTCTACTGATATATTTATTTTTTATGCAATTTACAGCAACAAAATGGAAGGAGAACAAAAGAAATTTAATATTTCATTCGAAATTGATCTCGAGAACAACCCAGAGGAAGAGATTAATGATTTAGACTTTTTGGATCAGTCTCTTGATGAAGAGTTTCTTAAATATGTGGAAGAAATGGAATCATGTAATCCAAATGAGGACATTCCTGACGAAATAATGTTGGAAGTGTTATTAAATTTTGAAAAATCAGAGCAATACATTTTTATTTAATAATTAAAAATTGTTCCAGACATTATTCTTTTTTAAGTGTAATTCATGAAATAGTACCAAAATGAATATAATATAATGTGAGACTTATAGTATACTGTGCAACTTTTTTATGTTACATAGTAATTTTCCTCATAGTTACTTCCTTTCTCCCTCTATATTATCTCCAATGTGCATTTCACATCTCTTTTTCATCTCCTGCCTCCAGTTTGTTTCTACTTTCCTGACAAACTATGGTATGGATTCCATATACCACAATAACTTCTGTAACAACATGCAAATTATCTACAGAGGAGACAATCTACATTGAATTTAAAACTCTGCATTCCTACCTCTAAGCACTTTAAATTATTATTTTACTGTTTCACTGGGTTTGCCTCTTGGTACGCTCCCCGGTAAGCTCCCCACATCAAACCTAGGGGGTCAGGGGGGTCTACCCTGCCCCCTTTTGGTCATTTCCCCCTTTGTTTTTGCCACCTCTTGTGTCTCGACCCTACCGAGACACAAGATGGCGGCCGCTCCGGACTGTTTCGAATGTTTACAGACACCCGAGAGCCAATCAGCTTTCCGCGCGCGAACTCGCGTTGCGCGCTGGTATGCTCCCCGGTGCTCGTACCGGGGCGCGCTTATAGATATATATATTTTTTTGAACCTAAATTACTCAAAATCCTCGGGAGCACATATCTTGAGACATAGCAAAGGCACATCGGGCTACCAGTCCCTACAATTTTGCCAAGTTTGGTGAAAATCCATTCAGCCGTTTGAGCTAAAAGTGAGTCCAACCGCCCCATGGAAATTAACATGGGGAAAACACATTTTGGGACCCCCCTTTTATCTCGGCCCCCGCTTGACAAATCACCCCAAACTTTCAGGAAAGGAGCGGAGCGCAGCGAGGCAAATTTGAGGAAAATTACAGGCAGATCCCTCAATCTGCGCCAAAGTTATTCCCAATAGAATGTTGCGGATTTCCTATGGAAAAAATCCTAACTATAACTACCTACTGGCGACCGCCAGTAGGTAATATACCCCAGCCATACCCAAACCAACACACACATAAACAGCAGCACTGACCTGCCATCAGTGTAAGTGGTGGAGGCCACCCTCCCTAATCTGGAAAATATGCCCCACAGCAATGTGAAGATCCCCACTACAAACAAACTCCAGGAGAGCAGGACTCCAAAAGTGAGCCTGATTGCACTGAGGGTGAGAGTACCAGTAGGCCATGCAAGCAACCTATGCAGGTAAGCTGGTACTAGCACAGGCACAACTTGGCAACATCCATTGTAAACAGTGCTGACATTTGGCCATGGCCCAGCCATTCAGGCCGTAGCCCGGCAGATCAAGGTGCCGACCTTCCTACTGCCTTCTGACCTATTTACTGTGTGGCCCAGGGTCTGGAGTAAAAATAGACAATGCATATATAAATAAGGCTCAAGGGAGCTCGAATTTTAGGGGGGGGGCAGACATAACTAGAGGCTTGTCTGGGTAACCCTAGGCCTCTCTCCCCACCACAGTCCCTATTGCCCTGGGTATATTATTTTGAGAATCCCTGTTTTAAGGGTATTATCCTGTTCAAGAGTAGTAATGGACACAATTATTTCTGGATGGATAAAAGTTTTAATGCCAGTATTTGTCTGGCAAAAGAAGCATTCTTATATTTTTTGCAATAGCAGAACATTTTTGAAGGCTACTTCTTCGCCTGGCACAGTATTTCCTCTGTGGCCCAGTGCTTCAGAATAGGGCAATTTCTGAAATTAAGCAAACAAGGAAGAAAATGTTTCTTCTGGAAATGCAGACGTTTTTGGCGATACAAAGTAGTAATGTTTTGTAGTAGTGCAACAGTTTTGAAAGCACTGCAAAGTTCCTTGTATATTCAGCAGCTTTCAGGCAACAATAAAAGGGTCAAGTTAACTCTAGTGAATAATGTACCTGCTGGAAAGAAATATTGGAGTTTTGTCTAGTGGCAGTTTTAACTCATCTAAGATAGCACAGAGCGTCAATATGCTTGCTGCAAAGAACAATATTTTATGTGCATAGCTCAGTGGGTTATTTTTTTGTCACAGAGATTCTTTTTTTACTGTGAAGTTCATAAATTACAATTGTAATCTAGCATAGTGAGCACGATTTGCCATCAAAGAGCTGCATGCAAGCATCGTGGGACAGGTTAGAAAGTTATGTTTTTTCCCAGCCTTTCTTATCCTCATGTTGCTAAAATGTTTCTTTGGGTATAAATATTTTTATTACTAAAGGCAACCATAACCACTATGTTATGTTTTCAATCCTGAGTTTGTGCTTCTCCGGACCAAGCACTCTTCAAAGTTTCCACCCGGTATGGATGGCATGTGAATCCTACACCTTGTAGTCCCTTTTGCCGTACGTAATATTTTCTACACACTGATTTACACATAAATGATTCATTGTCTATGCATGTGTTTGTGTGTGATGTAAAGTGCTCTGACACCCTACACTGGTATGAGAGGTGCTCTATAACAAATGAAATACATGTGAGAGAGGGGCTATGTAGAGATCAGAGGTACTAATGGAGGGTGATAGTGAGGGATTCATTGAAGAGCTCCACAAAGATTTTCTTATCTTGGTGCATCTACTATGCTTTAAAAGCTAATAGAATTGAATATATAATGACAAATGTGTTGTGGAATGTACCATTTTCCCCAAAGATTGTTGGGAGGAGAGCATCCCACAAAACCCCTGTTTGTAGTGGTCAGACTTGCTCGCTACACTCGCTATGCCCTGAGAACTATAGAGAACTATAGCACTTCCACAAACAGAATCATGCAAATCAATCATTTTTCCAAACTCAATAATGCAATAGGTAGTGACCCTTGTCTTTCGATTTTCACAGAGGTTAGTTGTTAGGAACACTCACAAAATGACGGATCTGAGAAAATAAGAAAGTGATAGAATGAAAAAAATATATTTGCGAGTCCCAGGACTCCCATGCCTCTCCTCTGAGGCATCATTGGTTTTCTGAATGTGCTATATTGATGGTAATAAAGCAAATTGATACCCCGAGAGGCATATAACAAATAGCATTTGTTACAACGCATGTGTTTTCTACGCATGCCATTACAATGACGCGTTTTTACATCTAATGCCATTACAACGCAAGTCGTTACAACGACTACCTGTAAGGGGGGCACTGGAGTTTTGAATAGTATAATTTACTATTCCAACTCCAGTGTGTGCAACAGTAGGGAAGGTGTTGGATTGAAAATCCAACAAATCCAACAACTTCTGCTCCCTACAGCAAGTCATTGTAACAACTTGCGTTGCAATGGCATACGATGTAGCACATGCATCATAAACGATGTTTCCCGCATAAAACACCTACCTGAAGTCAGACTGAGAATATCCAAATAGTAAGTAAGTAATGTATTTGCATAGTTAATAAAAACCATTACAATTCGAGTAAAACCATTGCAGTTCGTCCATTAAAAATGACATGTATGTACTGTGCATGTTCACCATATCAATAATATAACGTATAAACAGTTTTTAAAATCATGAAGATTAAATTCAAATTACCAAACATTATTATATAAAATTCATCTTAGTTTCATTGTTCTCTGAGAGCTTAAAGCATACTCATTTCTGCTGCTCCTTAGAGTTGATATTATTAGGCAACACTTTAGTCATAGTTCAGTTTAATTAAATAACTAAGAACTTAGTTGAAGGTTAAATTCCTGCATCTTTTTCTCCACCACCTTCATAAACTTTACCAGGCTGCAGTTCAACTGCGGATCGTCTGGTGTGAAACAGGCAAGAACTGCATGTCTGCGAGTACGTATTCCTCGTAGGTTAAACTGGAATTTCAGCAGACGTTTTCTTTCCTCCAGCAGTTTGTCACAGGAACACAACAGATGTGTCATGTCCTTAATTTCTTTGCCACGTAAACGACAGAGGGGGCCCCCTTTATCCCTCAGCCAGTGTGGAAGATGGCATATACAGGGTAACAGGCCCAATCTGAGCTTTAGAAATTTCAATTTTGTATTGCCTATTACTTTTTGTAATGACCATTCTGCTTACCCTAATAAAAATTATTTGAACTTAAAAAAAAGAAATTTCAATTTTTAATTCTCGAATACCCCTGGTCGAGGTAGCTCTGTTGACCTTGTTCAGAATAAGAGTTTAGGATAATCCATCCGTGTGACCTCTTGGCAACAGTCGCCTTATCCTCTATCCACGAGAGATATTTAGTTGTTTTCTTTACTAATCTTTTGACCGTGGAGTGATTAGTAGGGGTATTCCACAGCTCCTGTATACCTAAGGTCGCCAAGCTTTTTTCCAAGTATTTGGCAGCTGGCGAGGCCGAATTTCTCTGAATTTCTGCCCATAAAAAGCTGTTTAAAGTTCCCTTTTTGGCCTTCCTGATTTTGTCCCAAGTAGTTATGTAGGCCCCTTGTCTTGCCAGAGACTGTTTTTGGCCACCAAACTCTAACCTAAGTTGTGCCGGGGAGGTATGTTTTGGCAGACCGAAGATAATCCTATATGCTGCTGCTACAGTTTTGTCCAGAGTCACTGCGTCTCTTCCTCTTTGTGCTTCGCTGCCATAGGTAAATGTAGGCAAGAGTTTGGCTCGTATAACTTGCGTCATCGGAAGGAGAGATGGACTGGTGAGTCTTCCATTTAGTTTTTTTAAGGAGATTGCTAACGTAATACCTTTTCCTCTGATGCTTTCTTTTTGGATGATGAACTGACCGCTGCTGTCAATTTGGACCCCTAAGTACTTGTAGACTGACGTGTCTTGTATGCGGATGTTATTCCAAAACCAACTATGAGGGGTTTTTCCTTTCTTGTTAATTGACATTGTTTTGGACTTCTCCAAATTTATCGTCAGTTGATTCTCATCAGAGTATTTTTTTGTTGCATCCACAAGATTTTGCATCCCTATTTTAGTGTGACTAATTAGGATCAGGTCATCTGCATATAATAGTGTTGGAAGTTTTTGACTTCCTAATTTAGGTGCATGAGAATTGCAGTTATTAAGAACCGGGATGAGATCTCCTAAAAACAGGTTAAAGAGAGTTGGGGCCAGGACGCATCCTTGTTTGAGACCTTTGTTTGTTGGGATGCGTCTTGATAGATAGGAGCCATCACCCAACTTCACCTGTACCCATGTTTCGCTATGCAAATTGATCAGCAGGTCTAATAACGGCTTTGGTATTCCCCACCTTTCCAATTTGGTCCATAAAAGGTTCCGGTTGACGTGGTCGAAAGCCGCCTTGTAATCTATGAAGCACAAGTGGATTGGCATTTTAGTCGATTTTGCTTTATCGATTAGCAGACTCATAGTCAAAATGTTCGTTGTGGTCCCTACCGATTTAGAAAAGCCGGTCTGATTGACAGGGATTAGGGAGTTTTCTGTGGCCCAGGCCTGTAGTTCCTCCAAAAGAATCCCAGCAAAGCACTTTGCCTCATTATCCATAAGGGCAATCAATCTGTAATTGCAGGGTAGAGATTTATCCCCTGACTTGAAAATTAGGGAGATAATTGAGCCCTTCCAGGAGACAGGTAGTTTGTTGAAGTGTATGATTTCCAAAAACAAAGGCTCAAGAGCTTCGGCCCAATCCTTTTCCTTCAGTTTATAAAGGATAGAAGGGATTCCATTTGGACCTGGAGCCCCCTCTCTTCTACCTTTTTTGATGTAACGCCTCATAGTCTTTTGTAGATCTGTCTCTCCTGTGGTTGTAAATAGAGCTATTTGTTTGTTTAGACTGACGCCCAATGGTTTTAAATTCTTTTCATCATTTTCCGTCGCTGAACCATAGGTTGTATGTTGTGTGAAATGATCTTTAAGATGGTTTACCCATGTTTCTTCGGAGATGTGAGAGGAGACTCCATCGTGCCTAGGGTTTAAAAATGAGTTGATGGTTTTCCAGAATCTCGCTGCATCGTTCTGCTTGATGTCTGCATTTAACTTGGCCCACAAACTGTCCTCCATTGCCCTGTTTGCTTCCCATTTTGTTTTTTTCAAGGATGCCTTTAGTTCTCGCAACTGGTTGTGCTTCGCCGTTTCTTTTGGGGAATACCTAAGTTGGCGCATTGTTTGAGAGATACATTTTTTATGCATTTTATCTTTTCTTTGTGACTTTTTGAAAAAGAAGTCATGTTACTGTCCTTCTGTGCATATTGGAGATTTGGAGTTGTAGTGTAATTTGCCATGGTTGTTGTGAAGTTCTCCCATTTGTCAACCTCGCTCTCTCCAATTCTCCCATCAAAATGTAGCTTTGCCATTTTTTGGAGGTCTCCATCTTTTACTACAGAATACTTAATCCTTTTGTAGTTAATGGTGTAAATTAGATCTTTCTATACCAACGATTGCTCAAATTTGGGTTTACCGATGTTAAATATAATTTCCTGAGGACAATGGTCGCTGTCAGCTTTTTCCCCTATGTGGAATGAAACAATGTGGGGGAATCAGGATAGTGACATGAAAGTGTAGTCCAATATTTTACTGAGTCTTGTTGTATAAAATGTAGATGCTGGTGGGATGTCTTCAGTACATCTCCCATTTAATGCTCTCATGTTATAGCACTCAAGATTCTCTAGCACCTCCTCTCCCAATTTGGAGTGTTTGGATGACAGTGGAGGCTCTTGTTGCGGTATTTTCCAGGCTGTGTTTTGATAATGATTCTCATCAGTTGTCGTGTTTCCCATCTGATTGAGATTGAAATCCCCAGTGATCATAAGGTCCGTTGTCGGTGTATCGTTAGTGATTTCCTCCAGGCATTTATATAGTTCTTTAGTTACCTTTCTTTTCCTTTTTGGGTGTATATAAACATTGATCTATATAAGGTTTATGCCCTTTTTGCCCGGTTTCAAGGTGGATAAATGTATTATTTTTAAATCAGGCGAGGTTGGTCCTGATTCCCTGATCTCATAGGCACTTGCAGCTGAAACATATGTTACTAAGCCCCCTTGGAGATGGCCATATTTTGCTGTTCTTACCGCACTCGTAAAGAAACGTAAAAATCCATGCAGGTGAGGGGGTTCTAGTTGCCATGTTTCTTGCAGGGACACAATATCAAAAGATCTTAGATAGTTGATAAATTCTATATCAGATATTTTAGAGGCCAAACCGTGGATATTCCACGAACATATTCTGAAGTGGTTTTGAGTGCTTATATTAGGGTGTTTTTTGTTGGTCAATTTGACTGATTATTAATTGTTCTCGCAAACCATCTTAAGTCTTGTGTTACGTAATCTAAGGTGCGGCCCCTAACGTTTGAATTTTCGATGCTACTTGCCCCATCTACCCCTATTGCCCCTCTGAGTACTGTTAGACCACACTTATTGAAGGAGTTTTGTTTTCCGTCTGTTACTGCTGGAATCAGTAAATCAGGATATTTTGGTTTTATGTAGGGTGCAATTGTTATTCCCCAATTTTTAAAGGTAGTGATTTCTGCCAGTATGTTTTGTGCAACTAAAGATGTTATCCATGTTGCTTTTGTTTTTTCCACGTTCATTCCATCTTCTGATATAAATTCAATGGAAGCCAAGTCCTGAGTTGTCACGCCGGCCAGCGAAGGGATATGAGCTAATAGCTTTAGGATGTTGCCTCTATTCAAAACATTGTGCTTTCCTTTTGAAGTGTACTCCTGTTTAAACCATACAATATTTGTTGCACTATTTATGTTTTCCAGACTGCAGTAATATTTATTGTCTTTATTTCGTCTTTGTACAGATTCATGTCCTTGTGGTGATCTCAGTGAAGCATGATGTGAGGGCGGTGTAGCTTCTTCGCTCCTATCCATATTGAAGGTTTGTTGCCCTCCTATAATTGACTTTGGGTTTACAATACCCTGTTGGAGGACCGCAATTCCATTTCCTAGATCCCTTACCTGTATCGTGGTATCAACTTTCTGATTACCTCTTAGATCAGCAGATTTAGATGATTGTCGGCTAGATACCGGTCTTTTGTCGTCTAATACCTTTGATTCCTCTTTTATTGTTTTTGGTTGTACATATTGAATGCTTTCACTCCCTTGCTTTATTGCATTTGTTTCAGGAGTTTCCATTGCAGTAGCGTTGTTCAGACCATTGTTATTACTCTGTTTTACTAGCTGATTTTGAGTTAAATCTTTGATGTATTTTTCTTTAGTTGTTTGCTGAGGCGATCTATTAGATTCTCTTTGATGCAGGACATCCGCTGTTTCGGTTATATTCATTTCCTTTTTGGACTCTCCATCTTCTTTTGTGTTAGTGTTGTCCAAGGATTCGGGTTCACATCCAACCAATTGTGACGTGACCCCGAAGAGGCGATAGAATCGTTCTTGAGCAAGGTTTATTTTTTGATTTCTACCCTTGCGTTTTTTAGCGCGCCTTTGTTTTGCGTTCAATTGTTTCAATTGTTTGTCGGCCATGTCTTCCATTGAAGCTACGGGCGATTGATCGTCTGCTGTTGTTATATCCTTCGCTTCTGTTTTTCGGTTCTTGATGGTCTGTATCTCATTAGCCCCCGGGTCTTTTATTTCCCTGATAATTAACATTCCTGGGTTCCTTGTTTTATCAGTTGAATTCGTATTACAGCTATCAGAGGATTGCTTATCCACATCAGTGTCTAGATGATCGTCGCACAGGTGGCTGCCTATTCGTCGCAGGGGATTTTTTATTTGTGTACATAGGTCACTCAGCATTAGCGGAAGTGTAGCCAGTTTGTCAACAATAGGGCCGCATCCACATCCCGTACTCTATTTGGGACCTTGATCCTGCTTGTTTTGTAGAAATGTATTTAAGGTGCCCAGCCTCCCATCGATAGCGACCACAAGGACAGCCAGGGTATCTAAAAGGCTAAGCTGAACATCCATTTTATCTGACTGGTAGTGGAGAGCTTCTACCAATAATTGCATTGTTTTTAACAGGCTAGGCCATGCTGTTTCCTGGCTAGCGTTTTTTGGTGTGTCCTCCACCCCAACTGGAATTATTTTCTCTTTCCGATCTTCATTTATGTTACCTCCCACCGGAAAATCCTGTGTGTCTTCAGTTGTGTTTTTTTGGATTATGATGTTGGGCCCACTCCTGATTGTTTCATGGTTGTATGCGGACATAAGGCCTTTCCATTCTTCTGTTCCCAGGAATGAGGAGATCTCTATGTCTTCCATATCTTCGACTGAGTTTTTTGCTCCGATCAACTCTTTGATTTCCTCTCCCCCCTGTTTAGCTCTAGTTGATAATTTGATGTTTCTTTATTTAACGTTGGGATCGGCAGTACCAGTTTTGAGTCCGCGTCTACCTGCACCTCACCCTTCGTTATTTGACTGGGGTCAGTGTTCATGAGCAATGGTTTTTCCTCCGTGCTTGATTGGCTATTGATCTTTGGTGTTTTGACTATGGTACAGTTAGTAAATTGGTTTTTGCTATATTTTGGTCCACAGCTAATTTCTTGTTTGTCTTGTTTATTCCCTTGGGCATCAATATGCCACTTGTTTTCCCCGTTTTGCCTGTGGATAAAGACTTTGACTGTCTCTGCATTACCAGCTTGTTTTCCACCTGTAGATTCGCGGCTTATCCGCATATTGCTATGTTGAGGAGTTGTTGTTATTTGTACAGGGCTTGTAGGTGCTGTGTTAGTAGATCTATTATTGTCAGGACAATTTCCGATAACTGATTTTGAGTCGTCAGTAGTTTGTGAAGATTGATTAAGTTGTAAGGGCTGAAGGGGATGATTGTGAAGGCCTGACACCTCTCTTGTGTTCGAAAGTAAAGTGTCCCCCGGATTTTTTAGAAAATAAAATTTTTTAAAGATTTTTGGTTGGTGGGAAATTTGTCTTTTTATTAAATTCTTACTAGATTCCAGATTTAACCCAGAAGGATTTCCATCTATTGGTATTTCTATGAGGGAGTCATTTTTCTTGGTTGCCAAACTAGTTTCTGGTAGTGTTATGGCCCTCCCATCCATTCCATCCTCCAGCATCTTAGATGTTCTTTTTCGTTTCTTTGTTTCTTTTTTAAAAGTTGTGTTCCCCCGGACACGGCCAGACCTCATACTATCCTCAACGGTACTTGCTCCGACTCTCTGTAATCGTATAGTCAGTTGAGTTATTGATAAGTGAGTTTATTCTTCTCTGGCCGTTCATTAGCTGTCCCCGCAGTCCCTCTACCAGCAGCCACGGGGAGGAAGACTAACGGGGCTTTTTCTGTAACTGGCCCCCAACACGGCAGCCTGAATGGCAGTGGCAGTAGTCCAGTGTCTCCTGACGGCCACCCTTCTTCAAGCGCCTTGAGACCCTCTGGGTATGTAGCGCGCTATATAAATCATTTGACTTGACTTGACTTGACTCCCAGTGTCACGGCTTAAGAGGACCTAGGAGGAGTACCAAGGTCTACACCCCGCCTCAGTTCCGTGGACAGTGCTCTCTCGCTTTTCCGCATTCCAAGGACACAGTGATAGTGATACGGTGTCTTTCAGCGCGTCTTTTCAGCGTCAGTAAGAGGGTTGCAATGGCGCTTGTTATGGGGGATTATTGTTTATTAAATAATTATTTATTTAAAGTTGAGATGAATTATTTTTTAGATGCTCTTCATTGTTTTTTTAGCTTTTGTGGTCGAGAATTCAAGAGAGCCTCATGACTCCCATACAAAAATACAGAAATATAGTGTACTGATCCAGAGTTACAGCCAGCAGTCTAGTGTTTCTTGTATGCCCTACACTAGACACCCACCCACCACTGATGTCACTGGTCAGGTGACACAGCTCTAATAAAAGGGGCCGAGCGCACGTGCTCGAGGCCAGTTGTACCAGTACCTGACTGTGTCCGTGTCAGTCATTCTTAGCAATGAGGGCCCAGGGCCCCCAACATTACATTGGCGACAAGGCGGACGCTAGCCACGCGTGCCGCAGCTGAAGATCCCCGGGAAAGAAGAAGGGAAGTGCCCATGTGCAGAGCATTCCCCTGGGGAAGCGGCGCCGGCCGCCGAGAGGCCCGTGGGGCGTGTGCTGTGCCCCGGGCCTGAAAATCCATGAGGAGGTGCCTGGGAGTCCACCCCGCACCTCCATGCCCAGCACGAGCCCTCCGGCGTGAGGGGAAAGAAGAGCGGACCGACCGGAGCCTACCCGCGTCGGCCGCGACTGCGCCCCTGCCTGGGGTGAAGAGAGAGAGCCGTGCAGAACCCACCTGCATCGGCCGCCACCGCATGGAAACCTCCGCGGAGCCCACCCGCGTGGAGGAGGAAGGCCCGTCGGCCGAACACAAAGGTGAGCGGAGGGGGCCGCGCAAGCATAAAGCGACCCCCGTGACTGTACCATAAGCGGTGCCCACCCGCATGGCTGTGGCGCCCTGCCGAGTGCCGACAATGAAAGCGGAGCCCACCCGCATTGACCAGCGCGCCTCGCCGGGCGTAATTGCAGCCACCTTAATGTTCAAATAAAGCAAGGCTCGCGGAGCCCACCCGCGGCCTGCCTGTGGTGCCTCCTGTCCCCCCGCCGCGAGGGTGAATGAACTGGCACCAGAGAGCGCCCGCAGCGTGAGGGAAGCTGCGGGGCGCCGAAAAGTGAAGCGGTGCCCACCCGCATGACCAGCGCGCCTTGCCGGGCGTAAGTGCAGCCTCATTGAATTTCCGGTAAAGCAGCGCCAGCGGAGCCCACCCGCGGCCTGCCGGCAGTGCCCCCGCTGCGTGGGTGAAGTACGGCGCAGGGGGAATGAACATGAAAGAGGAGCGCCCGCAGCGTGTGAGGAGCTGCCAGGCGCCGAACAAATGAAGCGGAGCCACCTGCTGTGACAGGAACGGAGGCTGCAGCGGCCGCCAGTAAGTGCCCCAAGCAAAGTGTGCCGCGCTAGCTGTTTGCCCGGTAATAAAGCGAAGCCAGCGGAGCCCACCCGCGGCCTGCTTCCAGCGTCCCCCGCCGCTTGTATGAAGAGCGGCGGCAGGGTGACTAAAATGCTGGAAAGCGCCCGCAGCGTGAAGGGGAGCTGCTGGGCACCAAGACACTGAAAACGGAGCCACCCGCAAAGCTTCAACTTCTCCCCGCGCTGCGTGTGATGGAAAGGCGGCGGGGAGAGGAGGAACGCAGAGTCAGCGTCCGGCAAGAGCGGACTCCATCCGTGCTCTCCCCACCCCGTGCGCCGCCCAAGTAAGACAATGCCCGCGGCGGGGAGGGTCATCAAAGCAACACTCACGGGAAAGGCTGCTGCGGACGGGGACAGAGGGGCAAGACAAGCGTGTGACGACCAGCGGCCGTCCTGGTCAGCTATTTAACAATAGAGCCCGCCCCCTCCCTCCAAAAGAAAGTGCAATCTGCACGGAGTAAGACAAAAGGGACAAAACTAATGCCTGCACCGAAAACACTGTGATGCCCGACTGCCCCAAGTGCAAATGAAAAGAGATGGGACTTACCTGGTCAGCAGAGACTTCAGCCCCCTCCTCCCCTGCACACTCCATAGCAACAACAGGCCCTGCAGGCCTGGGACTCCAAGCTTAGACAAATGAGAAACAACAGGGAAGAGAGTCACCAAGGGAAGGAAGCTGTTTCAGAAGGAAAATACAATGCCATCTAGTGGCCATCCACCACTATTGCACTGACACACACCACAAAGAACTGCAACAAGCATTGCACAAAGCAAGAACTCCCAGCACAGTGTTCACAAACCCACCGTCACTGCCCAGTGACACAGGACAGCATAGAGCTGCAGGAACCGCAGGAACACGCCAAGAGGCGCAGGAACGCGCCAGAACCGCAGGACCACTGCAACCCTGCAGCACAGCCTAAGTGCGCCAGAAGACAGCTGACTCCCCGCAGAGGACACTCGACAGACTGTCAGCCGCAAAGAAAGACATTTCACAGGTACTCCCCAGGAAGTGCCAGAACGTTCAGGACCGCATCAGGAGATAGCGCAGGAACGCGCCAACACTCCAGGAACACTTCAAGAAACGACGCAGGAATGCGCAAGACTGAAGGACAAAGAACTGTACAGAGTTCAGGGCAGTGTGTGCAAATACACCAGGACAGCGCAGCACTGCGCCGGGAGTGCCAGAAGTCAGGAGCGCCCAGTGACGCTGCACAGCGACACACCAACGCCACAGACCAGCATTGTGCGAGACCGCGCAAGGAGTGAAGGAACTCCACACCTCAGAACCAAACAGCATTGCGCAGGACCGCGCAAGGAGTGAAGGAACTCCACGCCACTACGACCGAGTAACGCAGGGATCGCGTCCTCGGAGACCTGTCAGTAGGTCACAGCGAAGATGACTTGCCAAAAAGTCACCGCCAGATGCGGACCAGTCAATTGGTCACCCGGAAAGAAAAGGAGAAGATGACCAGGCTGTTGGTCACCCGGAAAGAAAAGGAGAAGATGACCAGGTCGTTGGTCACCTGGAAAAGAAAAGGAGAAGATGACCAGGCTGTTGGTCACCCGGAAAGGAAAGGAGAAGATGACCAGGCCGTTGGTCACCCGGAAGGAAAAGAAAGGAGAAGCGGACAGTCAGAAGATCACGACTGCTAAGACATGCCAGAAGATCAAAGGCATAGCAACTGAATAGATCAAGAAGAGGTCCATGGACGGGACTCAGAAGAGGTCTGATGACACCGACCCGAAGTAAAGAAGGAGCGACAGGAAGAAAGGTGCGATGCCTGGTTTGGCCATCGGAAGAAGAGGAAAGTGTGTCCTAGGGGTAGGACGCAACCAGGGAGATTTGTGTGGAGTGCACGCCACACGGAGATGGCCTGGGTGGTTGAAGAAAAGAAATGGGACCAACCACGTCGGGAAAGGAATGGAGGAGAAGAAGGGTAGTGAGTGCTACGGTGCCACTAGAAGATCACAAGAAGTGAAGAGGTGTGATCAGTCAACTCACACACCCATCAGAAGAAGATGGTGACATGCACCAGAACACCGGAGTGCAGCGGAGAACAAGGCCTGGCATGAACACCGGTGGCACAAGTCAAAGATATCCACCTACAAGCCATCCATCCATGTGGCGATCGTAGAAGAGAGCAAGTTTGGACTGTTGACAACAATTCTACCTTTGGGGTTGAGCGGAAGATTGAATGGCGAGAGTGCTCACACATCCGGCTGAGGAACTGGCCACTCCACATCAACCCGTGGCAGCCCAAGAATCAAAGGCCTCAAGGGACTCTGGTGGCAGCAAGTCCCGCAAGAGAGACAGATCCACGACGGTGCGTCTGCACGACCCACTGAGAGGGAAGCTTCGCGTGCAAGAAAAGAGTCAACAGCGTAACCTTCAGGTGGAACTCGGACACAACGGTGAAGATCGTGGAGCGCCCCGCTCACGGCCCGAAGGCTATGGTGGAGCAACATGACCGACAACACCAGTCCAGTGGAAGCCTGGCAAAGAGGTCCTCCCGGACATCTTGTGAGAGAGGAATACCGGCGAAGAGGGGCATCCTAGTGAGAGGGATGTATGCACCTACTCCTTTCATCTGCCCAGAAATACTTTGAAGCCTGCCCAGAGACATCACCAAGGACCAGGACTGAAGAGGAGAACCGAGAAGACAACCCATACTCGGATCACGTCACCCTTCTATCTAAACTACCAACTGTCACCAGTGGTGCCAAGCAAAGGCAAGATCGAGAACAATGTCCAAGCGGCGCAGATAGAAGGTAGGACCCGCTGAAGAACGGCAAACCATGCCACAATGACTCATGAGTCCTGAATGCAGTAACTACACCATCTGCGATCTGCAATCCACCAAAGAGACTCATTTCAATTTACAGAGTCCAGTGTTATATTGCACGTACATTTTTCATTCCCACAGGTTGAACTTTATCGTGGGGTTTGCAAACTGCATTTTTCTTCCACAGGTTGGACTTTCATTTGTTTTCATTTTTCCCGAAGTTTGGGAGGGATGTACTGATCCAGAGTTACAGCCAGCAGTCTAGTGTTTCTTGTATGCCCTACACTAGACACCCACCCACCACTGATGTCACTGGTCAGGTGACACAGCTCTAATAAAAGGGGCCGAGCGCACGTGTTCGAGGCCAGTTGTACCAGTACCTGACTGTGTCCGTGTCAGTCATTCTTAGCAATGAGGGCCCAGGGCCCCCAACATTACATATAGCTGACTTGGACTTAAACTCCTGCAGCACTAGACTGCACACTTAACAAACGAGACTCCCACTCTCTTCCCTGTTCTTCCCCGCTCCTCCGCAGCACTCACGGTTCTTTTGCAGGGTCTCGCGGCACTCCCACGCAGCCTGTCACGGTGTCGAAGTGTCCAGGGCCTCCGGGATGAACGCTTTCCTCCCGCGGTTCTCAGAGCTCAGTGCGCAAAGCCACACAGAGCCACTGCTCGTCTCCGACTCCAGGGCCGCGGTGCACAAAGCCGTGCAAAGTCGTGCAAAGCCGCTTTCTCGTTTCTTGCCCGGGAGTCCGGCTCCGGCTCCAGGCTCCAGGCTCTGCGGCTCCCGGTCCTTCTGCAGACCGCGGAGTCTTCTTCACCTCACTGCTGGTTGCTCTACGGCTCTCATGACTCTATGGGTCTGCCGTTACCGTCCAAAACCGCTTCCTCCTCCACCTCGTAACTGACTCACTGGTTCACTGGCTCGTGGTAGCTGATCAATATCCAAAAAGATAAGAACCTCTGACTCATTCCACATATTTACATGAAGGATTTGCCAGTTGAATCTGGACTAGACCCTTTTGCTTGTCAATAGCTGGCTCAAAGTACAGTGCTCACAAATATTCTAGGTTTGCCTTTAATACAGAACATCTTAGTTTTGAAAGCAGTTATTCGTTGGTGGTCCAATAGTTGTTTCTTGTGAATAAGGTACACAAATAGGGCAACTGATGCATGTATTATTGCTAAATTGTCGCTGCACTCATGGCGGAATCTCAGCAATAAGAATTCTCATTACAGCAATTCTGCCACTAGTGTGGAGACTCCACTACGACTGCAGATTGTCTGCAATGACTGCAAAGGCTCTTTGTCAATTTGGACCAATGTCACTAAATTATTTGGCTTCTTTTTTACACCCCCTCTTTAGGTAGCACTGGACCTTCCCAGCCCTAATGCTCTTAAGTGAGGTGATGGTGCTAGACAGCACACCCCACTCTCAGAATTGTTCTAGAACCACTGAATTCATTTATATTTATGTTCAACTACGAAGGTTTCTTCCATGGTGCTTTTTTAATCGGCAATGATTCCAGGAGATTTTCATGACCACACTGTACACCAAAGCAACCTTTCCCTGTTGTCGATTTATGAATTGTGAGGCTCTTCCTCATGTTCTTTTCTGACACAATGACTATACTGTGCCCATGCGTGGGGCTCAGTCGTGCCAACAGTATGTTCCTTTGAGCATCCAATGGCTCCTTTGATTCCAGTTTAACAATAGTAGAGATAACAGAGCTTTATTTAAGGTCTGACCAGCAGCCTGCTGGCCCATCCGGATGGGGAGATGAAGACCTCTGTCACACTGGCTGTTGACCAACAGTCATATTTAGAGGTCTCCGCCTGCCAGAAGTGATATCTTTACCTTCAGAGGAGTTGATGAGTGACTGCGATGTTTCATGTAAACTGTAACCAAATCAAAAAGGTTATGTCCCTAACACTCTGGAAGCTTTCTCCCACGTTGTAGGGCCATTTTGATATTTTTCTATTGGGGAATGCCAGGCTTTTTCTGGTGGTTCTGAAGAGGAGAAAAGCATGTCGGAATATCTTCCATCAATAGAGCACACAGTCTGAAGAATTTAGGGGGTCCTAGGATTACGGGCAGACTTTGTTTGCCCGTCATCCTACCAGTGATCTGGACCGCCCGCCATAAGGGCGGGGGTCCCGTGGCCAGCATTAGGATGCACCCCCCACAGTGGAGGGCGCATCCAACATTCCAACCATTGTGGCGGGTGGTGCACTCAGCACCGCCCGCCACAATGGCAGGAAGGCATGCTGTGCACTTCCATGCACAGCATGGCAGGCACCGAGCAGTGCCTTCCATGCTGTGCATGGAACTGCTGGGGGGTACCATAGGTACCCCCCATGTGCACCCCCCAACCCCCGGAGTCCTTGGGGGCCCGCAACGGGTCCCCACAAGCAATTCCCGCCTGCCTTTCTGTGGCGGCATTGCCGGCACGGAAAGGCATCTGCAACAGCCCATCCTAATATGGCTGGCGGTGTCTGATAGACACCGCCACCATATAAACCCTTTTCCGCCCCAGCCGCAAGGCAACCGGGGCGGAAAAGCGGCGGATGGTGTTTCCGTTCACAGCGGTCCCCCGCTCCATAGTAATATGGCGGGGGGAAATGGGTGGCGGGCGGGCAAGTATGTCGGGCGGATCGCCACCGCCCGCATGGCGGTGTCGATCCGCCCGACATCCTAATGGGCCCCTTAGATTGACAACCCAAAGACTAAAGGGCCGCCAGTCTAAGGTTTCCATAGCAGGGCCACTGGTGGGAGAGGAGGAGTGAGCCAGAGGAAAGAGAGACAAAGAGGACGGAGGACGGCTGGCTCAAAAGAGGCTGACCCATAAGGGACAAAGGGCATTGGAAATGATGACGATTAACAAGAGCAGGAGGAGGAAATAAAGACTGAAGACAGTCCAGAAGAGGGGAGATTCCAGTGATAGAGAAAGTGAAGAGAGAGAGATGAGAGGCTGGAACAGGACGAGATATGAATAGAACATGGAAGCCTGGGTGGGGAGGAGCCAGGTCTGGGATTGACAGAAATTCCTCAGAACATGGTCCTGCAGAGAGAGAGCAACTGTGGCTCCCTCGGCCAAGGTTCATGCAGCGAACCATGTTCCAAGGTGAGCAAATGAGTGATGGATTGGGATGCTACCGGAGTGATTGCCAGTGGTTAGACTAATTGAACGTATTCCTCCCATCACATTATGTTTGTTTGATGTCACGCCTCAAGTCAAGTGTACGCCCAGATTTTTGTAATGACCTCACTGTGCCACTGGAACTAAGCTACACTCGCCTGAAGTACCCCAATTAGGGCAAAACCAGTCGTGGGTTGCTCCTCAGCGAAGACTCGGCCTGGCAGCTTGAGCTGCACTGTTCCTATTGGAGCAGTGTCAAGGCTGATTTGCAGACTTATTGGCTGTTCCACAACAAGGAGGGTGGGTTGGGAGTCTTTTCCTGCCCATGTGATAACTCTTCCAGACAAAGCACATTGCACTTTATAAATCTGTTGATTAAGATTTTAATTCCTCTTTTACGATCGCGCAATGTTAATTCTTATCAGGAAGGTTTTTGATTTTTATTGCATCTTGGCTCTTTAGATATTTGCCATGCTGTTCTTAACTTTATTAGAGGGTCCTTGAGTATCAGGAAGAGATACGGTTAATGTGATTGGACTCAAGAGTTATGATTATGGATGTAATGATTTTGTGATTATTGTCATATGCATGAAATGAATTGTATGTATTTTATATTCTTTGCTTTGATCTCTTATGGCTTGGTAAGCTGAATGAAGTTTTTGACTGACTGATTTGCAGGTGGCTCAGTCCAAACTGAGGTAGCTTGGCTACCCAGAGCGATTGCTAGTTTGTGTTTGGAGTAATCAGGAAAACGTGTGTGGTTACAGTGCCGTCTTAACGCATGGGCATGCTGGGCAGTTGCCCGGGGCCCCATGCTAATCTATGCACATACCAATGGCTCAGAGCCAACAGCTGAAAAATAAAACTATATTTGAATATCGTGTCAGGGTGGGGCAGAGCCAGGCCATGAGAGGCGGTTGTGTAGACAAGGCCCAGTGCACTCCTTTGCCTGGAGGCCTATAATGCTGTTAAGACAGTCCTGAGTGGGTCTGAGGTGGGGCACTTAAAGGCCTGCAGGCGAACAGGTTCTTGGTAATCGACAAGATGTAATGGGTGTGGCACTGGTCCCCTTGTACAACCTGAGTACATCTACATTTTGGTGGCGTGACCAGGAACCTTCACTGTGGCATGACAGAGCACTGTAGGGGAGATTGGGGAGGAAGAGCGCAGACAAAATATTGGGGAAGGTAAGAGACAGATATAGGTGATCATTTTTCTTTTGTTGTGGATCTTGACCCCAGTACAGACCTATTGAAATAAAAGACTATTCCAAAAATAATAGTCTAGGTTAATGGTTGGGACAGAAGGCCCTGTCTGGAATACTTTAAAAAATGGCCATAAGTTCCTTTTGCCCATAACCGATTTTGTGGTCTTCTTATCTGTAACAGAGACCATCAAGTCCTTCTTTCTGCCAAAACATGCAGGCCCTGGTCCTCGGAAACTTGTTTCCGGTCCAGGGAAGGCATGGTTTGGCAGTTCAGGCTGGACTTACTGTTCCCATGAGGCACAGGGTCAGACTGATTTGCATATGGCCATGTCTGAACTGGGGTGGCAGAGTGGGCTAAAGAACGGTGATGGATTAAACCCAGATCTGTTGACTGGGTGTGAGTGTTTGATGGGTTCAGATGCTCCGCCCATCACCACCCCCTTTTGTACCAGTTTGTGATTTCATGCACATTTTTCCCATGAGTTGACTTTGTCCTATCACTCCGTTAACCAGGACTGTAGAGTTTGCCTTCAATTGAAACAACAATACGCAGAGCATACTTGTCCCTGCAAAATAACATTAGATTGTGGCCGTGTGTACAGAAAAACATTTTGCTAAAATCAAAGTGACCTCACTGTGCTGCTACACGTTTAAATGAGGACCCTGAGCAAGGAGCACACTTTGCCCATTTTCTCACGAATTCATCTCACACATTAGAACTTTAACTACCAATAGGGCAGTTATTGCAAGAATTGATTATTAGTTGAGGTACTGGATAAACCCTAGCTCGTTTCTGAGGAAGACAAAATGATGTCTGGATGCAGAAATGGAAGGAGGAGGGATTTTGCTTTTATGGCTGAACCCTCTATGATTTACCAGCTGTGACAGCGGTGATATTATATTTTCAGACAACTGCCTGTAGAACATACAAAAAATGCTAGTGGCCACATTTTTGACAGTGCGGTATCATTAGAGATGCTATCAATATACTGCCCCATCCTCCCCTCAGCCAATTTAGTTACAGTAAAGGTGTCAGGATCTCTCGCTTTGATTTTTCGAAAATATATTGTACCAATTACATACTTTTTTCTTGTTTTCCTTTATATATTTCAAAATAATTCCTTATGAGCTGACCTCTCTCTCTCTCGAGCTTTTCACATAGACTATTAAAATAAATGATATCTGGTCTTGGTCTGGACAAATATATATTACTTTTCTTCAATTGATTGGTGTTATACCAACCACAGGAAAAAATCAGTGTGATCAATTCTAACAGGTTGGAAGAAATGAAGTGAGTTCTTGACCGACGCCTTTCATACAGTATTCTGGGGATAGTGTGAAGCTTCTTCTGTGCCACCACAACTTATTCTCACTTATGAGAGCTATTTTCTGACCACCAAGACAAATTAAATCTTATTTATGGGATTTTTTTGGGAAAGATCAGGAGTTCTACATTCAGTTGCTGCCGTTCCAAAAGAAGGACGTCGTCAGTATACATTCTTGTGTAAATGTCTTTAAAGTTCGCTTTCAGGAAGTGTGGCAGACCCTATGGGAGCCTGTTATTCTCTGCAGACTGCAGTCATCTTTAGGACTTTAAAACTTGGCTGCTAAGGGGTTTTCCCCTCCTGTGCTGGAGATTTATGTTTCCCATTATACATGACGAGTTGACCTTGTCATGAGCACAGATCCAGTGTGCCTCATGACGAGTTCACCTTGTCATTAGCATGCAAGTGGTTAAGGAACTGAGTTTATCCCACAGTTGTTGTGTGATTAAACTAATGCTCAAGTGACTCTCCAAAATGATATAACAATGTCCCTGTTGTTGTTTTGACTCTCTTTCTGAAGGGGAAATCAGTAGTGCATTCTCTCACCATTTCAGTTTCATCAACACACCTCTCCCTTTTTTTAAATTACAAACTATCAAGTTTTTTTAGCTGATCTTTCACAATCGGCAACGAAACCTATTATGCATGATAGTTTCAAACCCTTCCCACATAGACGACAAACCCTTCGTTCCTTTTGCTGCCAGAGCATGCACCAACATTATCACTTTGACCGTCCTTACTTCATAAGGTTAGATCGCACCATGAGACAAGCAACCTATTCCCTTCACTATCCCCCAAGGAAGACATACTTCAGGTTAGAAAACCTACACATATCGTTTTGTGTGTACTACAGATATGACACACTTGTTATAGAGAGACTTTGGCGGCTTCTGGAACGAGAATGTCCCTTGCATGGGAAATGAGCATGTAACCCTTCAACCAGTTACCCGTTTGCATGTGAATCTGGGATCCTGATTTTTCTTTGGGTAAGATAACACAATAATATGGTATATGCCCTGAGGCATAGGGCTAATACAACATATGATCTGTGCAGCTTAAATGCTGGTGCCCATGCATATCCATTGTTGCCGGCCGCATCACAAAAATGAGAACAACCAATAAGACCATGCAAGATCATTGTTAAACATAACATGGACTATATTAAAACACAATATTTGGACAAAATATCAAGTAGTAAATATTAGGATACCGAAATATCAGATAGAAAATATTGTGATACAAAAATATCGTGAAGCAGAAATATCGTGGTCAAGAATATTGTTTTTTTCAGGTAAGTAATATCGTTGTTAAGAATATTGGGCCAGATGTATCAAAAAAATGTTTTGTAATTCCCTAATTGTGAATCGTTGCGATTCGCAATTAGGGAATCGCAAAATGGCATGCATGAAAGTGTGCAGTACACTTTCTGCGTTTCATAAGGGGTCGCAAATGACCTACCTCATGAATATTAATGAGGTAGGTCGCAATTTGCGGCCCTATAGGAATCACAAAGATTACAGGGATGGTGGCCTGCCGAGATCAGCAGACCACCATGTCTGTGATTGCTTTTAAATTAAGCAATCATTTTTTTGTAAAGCAGCCTGTTTTCCTTAAAGGAAAACGAAATGCCTTACAAAAAGAAAAATCAAAAGGTTTCTTTTAATTTTTTAAGAGCTGGCAGTTTTACCACTGCCAGCTCTTAAAAAAGCTTTTACAAACATTCACAAAGGGGAAGGGGAACCTAGGGGACCCCTTCCCATTTGCGAATGTCTTACTACCAACTTGAAGTAGGTGGGAATATGCAAATGTTTTGCGACCGCATTCGCGGTCACAAAACATTCATGCATACTGTTAGGATTCGCTATTTGGAAGGGACGCCCTAAACACGCCCCTTCCAAATAGCGAATCACAAACAAGTTACTGAATCGCAAAATTGGGTTTGATGCATCGCAAAACAATTGTTTGCAATTGCAAACGGGGCGATTCTGCGAATCGGCCTGTTTGCGAGGAGAAAAATGCTGGATGCATCTGGCCCTTTGTTCATGTTAATACAGTTTTCAATATTATAGTTCTAAAACATATTGTTTTTTTATTATCTTAATGAATTTTAGTTTGTATATATAAATTTAATGTGTTATTGTGTGTATAATTGTTCATATTTTTACATTTAGTTTAAAATGTTAAGTGCTTTATAATTTCTAGTAGTAATTTATAGTGTTGTGGTAGGTTGTTAGGTTTGTAGGGGAATAGGGTGGAAAGTTAATTAAGTAATAATTAATTGTTACATAATTATTAATGTATTATTAATTATTTAATTGATTATTAATTATGTAATAATTACATTTTTAAGTTATATTTACTTGAGGTTGCTGGGTTTGTAGGGGTATAGGGTGGGAAGTTAATGAAGTAATAATTAATTAAAAAATAATTATTAATTTGTTAATAGTTATTTAATTGGTTACTGATTATGTAAATTGCATAATAACTTTATATTTTGGGTATATTTTAGTTGTGGGCTGATGAGTTTGTAGAGATATAGGGTGGGAAGTTTAGTAAGTAATAATTAATCATCAATTATTTGTTTATTTGTTTATTATTAATTATTTAATTGGTAATTAATTATGTACATTATGTAATAGTGATTTATTTTAGTTATCTTTTAGTTGCAGCGGTATGGGGTGGGATGTTAAGAAATGATTAATTAACAAATAAATATTAATTGTGAATTAGTTAAATGATTATCAAGTACATAAATTGCGTAATATGTATTTACTTTAGTTGCATTTTAAGTGTGAGCTGCTAGGTTTGTGGGGGTCTAGTGTTTGAAATTAATTAAGCAATAAAACATGTTTTTTAATTAATAATTACTTATGTTGTTTAATAATCCTGTACATTGTTTCTAATTTTTTATACATGTCATTTTTTGGGGTCAGTTAATAATGTTCATATTAAGAGTTTTGCATTTGTTCTGAATTAATAGGGTTATTCAATTATGTAATGTGGTTGAAGTGAGGTACTTTCTTTACTGTTGCACAGACTGGGGTTGGAATAGAAAAATGTAACCCCTCCAAAGTCCAACGCTTTCCCTACTGTTGCACAAACTGGAGTAGGAATAGTAAATTTAATTGGCGAAGCCAATCCTGTCCCTCCCCGAAAGTCCACGAGTCTATCCACCTCCCTGAGGGCCTAGAAGTTCCATAAGAGTGTAATTTAGCCCCCCAGCCAAATCTGACTACACTGCCTGTGGAGGAGTCTCTCATGATCTTGGTGCTCTCACCATTCAATGCCCTTGCATATTTCTTCGGTGCATGTGTTCTTCTGTCTGCCATAAATGACGGTTCTTGTGTGGTGAACACTCAGTTATTTATTATGATCAGCGGAGATGACCAGTAGTACAGCCATAGGTCGGGTAATGCTATGTCCCCCTCATATGGACTGTGTGTGAGAGTCTTGAGAGCTATTCTGGGAGGATTGCAGGCTAACAGGAGCATTCTGGTGGTGCCATCCACCCCGCAAATAAGCTGTCTTGTATCTCGAGGGTTTGTTCAGCTGTACATACAAGAATTTAGAGAGACTAGTCATTCTGTAGAGGGATGCTCACCCTGTATCGAGGACGGGAGTTTCCTCCAGTGTTCAACATCTGACTGGTATGCATCTAGCACCATGTTCAGATTCTGTTATATGAATTCCGTCCTATTTACTGTGACGTAGATATCAAGTTATTGGAATTCGCACTACTCCAGTGCAGCAGACAATCCCAGGTCACGTGTTGCCCCCAATCCGTTATCTCACTGATTTCTGCCTAGTTTATATGTACCCCCCGAGAATGCCTCAAATATAAATATGTGTTCAGTATTGTAGGGCTAGATTGTGTGGGATCGGCGAGATAGAGTAGAATGTCATCAGCGAAGAGGGAAATAACATCCTCCCACTCCTGATGGCACTGTAGGCCCCGTATCTGTGCATCGCATCGAATCCAGCAGGCCAGAGGTTTGATGGCTAGTGAACACCAGAAGAGGGCATTGTCCTGCCTGGGCTCCCGACCCAGTAGGAAAGGCCTAAATGTTGTACCATTCACCCATGCCCTGTTGATGGGGTCCTTATACATAAAGTGAATCTAGGGCATAAATTCCAGCCCAAAACCCATCCTGTGGAGGACCACCATAAGATACAGTGATTTGAGTGATTCAAAGGCGTTTTCAGCATCCAGTGACAGTATCACCGCATGATCTCTAATCCCTGAGGCTTTGTGTAGTACAGGTGACTCAGATTGAACATCTTCTACAAATTGATCTAGGGCAATGAGCTTGTCAATGATGTCATTATGGTTAGTATTTTGGCTAGAATTGTCATCTCTGTATTTCACATTGAGATGGATCTGTAAGATGCATAGTCCTCCTCCGGTACCCCAGCTTTATGTATGATGACAAGATTGACGTTGTGGAGGTCCTCCAATAGTAAGCCCTCCTCCAGGTCATGTAAAACATCCCTGCAAGAAGCTCACAGTGGTGCTGGAAGTATTTGAATAACTCTGATGGCAGGCCACTGCAGCTGGGGACTTTAGCATTTTTTAATTGATGGCTTCCACTACCCCCCAACGGCTCTATCTTTTTCTCAAATGTGTGTCCCTGTCTTCAGGAGGAATGGGAGGAATTGGCAGATACCTCACAAATTGCATCATTTGTTCAGTCGCCCAGTCACACCTGGTGTGGTATAAGTTAGCTAAGTAATCCGTGAAGGTCTTGGAAATGTCTTCAGTGGTATGGACTATATTCTTCTGGGGTGAACTCACACACCACACCAATCTTTGCCCACTTTTCTGTATGCCAGCCACGCCAGGAGCTTACCTGCCTTGTTGCCCACCTCCTACGGTTTATATTGGAGGGCATGGATTTGGCCCTTGCATCCTGTGTTAATTGTCTGTATTCTTCTCCAGCAAGGGATATGTTCTGGGAGACCTCCATACTAGGGTTGTGTAAATTATTCAGTCTTCCACTGCATGAGGCGCTGCTCAATGACCTGCATATTTTTACTTTCATCTCATTGCAGAGGCAGCAATCAGGTGGCCCTTGTGACTGCCTCATAGGCTCCCACAGTGTCACAGGTGAGGCAAGTGACCCAGTGTTTTCATTGAAAAAGTGCTATGCGGTTTGTATCAATTGCCTTTTGGCTTCTTACGTGTGGAGTCCCCAAGGATCCATTCTCCAGGGCGCCCTGTCTCTGTGTGACCATTAGCAACCCGGTAAAGGAGAGCGATCCAAGACACCCATTAGGAGGAACCCAGTGTTCATGAATCTCATCTCATATACCATTGACACAAAAAGATTGTCTAACCTGGAGCTCGAGCACATGCAGCAGATTACATGAGAGTACTGCTGTTCCCCGGGATATGGCACCCACCAGAGGTCCACCAATCCCACCACTTTAAGTATTTGGGCTAGTCGTTTTTCATCTCTGACTATGTGGCAGGTATGGGAAGACCTATTTAGCTGTGTCTGCATCATGAAGTGATAGTCTCCATCCAGAATCATAATTGCCTCCGGGACCTGAATAAGTCATCTCCCTATCTTTTCCAACATCAGTGTTTGGAGGCAGCAAGGGGAGAAATAAATCTGCACCACTATTATTTTCTCTCCTTTCCATTCCCCCAGTGTGCGGTACAGCATCCCCCTGGGTCGAGCCACGTACGCATGGCTGTAAGTGGGAGATATTTATGTGCCAATACCCCCACGGGAAGTGGATGTAAGCCAAATGGGCTAGGACCTTGTACCTGCCCCTACCTAGCAACCCACAAATATTGCCCACCAGGTGTGTCTCCTGGATTAGTATTAAATTTGACTCCTGCTTTGCCAGGAATCTCGCAACCACTCCTCACTTTATCTTGTCCCCCAGACCTTGACATTCAAAGTGAGGATCTCAAATCTACTTTACCCTGTCCTATTGTAGTCGGACGTGGGTGTTCTGACAGGGAATCCCATCGTGCAGCAACAACCCACCCATCGCTGCCACTTCCATACACAGTGCTTCTCAGGCTGTCAACTTATATCCCCAAGCCAAACCCACTTTCCACCCCACCACACTGCCTCATGCTTTGGGTTTCAAACTACCCACCCCCCAAATGCATGAGGAGTCTGTTACCCAAACAAAAACATCAGCACATTAAATGAACAAAAAGAACAACAGAGTCAACATCTCCTGTCCCTTCTCAACTCGCATTTGGGGGGTGGTGGATGTGGATGTGGCCACAACTTTGCTTCCCTCCCATGGGCCAGCAGCTGCGGCCGGCAGTCTGCAGTTCACATCCCCACCTTGTGCTCCTGATGATCCTAGGTTTCGTGGGTACTGACTGTTTCATCCGGCTGGTGTGCGTTTCCGAGGCCCCCAGATTCCAGTACTTCCCATCACTTGCAGGTCATTGAATATCCTTCGTTTGACTGGTCGCCAACCCCAAAGCCAGTCCCAGATGTTCTCTGGTATAGTAAAGAACCATCAGTGGCCCTTGAAGATAACTTTACACTTGACTGGAAACATCATCATATATTGAACGTTGCAATTTATTCAGTTTAATTTTGAATGTACACTGTCGCGCCCGCACCTCAAGTGTTTAGTTGGGGAATATCATGAAGGTCTGATTTTCATACCATATTGGGTAGCTAGCATTGGCAGACTGCTTTAAGGATAGCATCTCGATCTCTGTAATTAAGCATCTTTGCAATCATTAGCCTAGGCGTTGCTCCCGGCCTTGGTGGTGCTCCAGGGACTCTGTGTTCTCCTTCGAAAGCAAATTGTGGGGATAGGACTGTTGGGCCATACGCTGCTTTGATGAAGTGTTCAACAAACTGCTTGGCCTCTCGATCATATGCGTTTTCTGGGAGACCCACCAGGTCAATATTACTTCACATGGATCTTCCCTCTACATCTTCGGCCCTGGCCTTAAGTTGCTGGGTATCCATAGAGAGGAGCAGCATCTCCTTTTTGAGGGCCATGATTAAGTCTGAGCTGTCTGCCAGGGTATCTTATGGGTATTTTATGAAAGTCCGCCCACAGCAAATTGTATCCACTGACATATTGTCAATTTTGGATGTCTAGAGTGAGGTGCGATTTCTTCACCGTGATTTTAATGTGGGGTAGAGGGCTGCAGGAGTGTCCCGGTTATGCTTCTTGGGCTGGCTAGTCTACTCCTGAGGGAGATGCCGCAAGGCATATTGGTCGAGGCTGGAGGATTGAATTGGTTTGCGGGCTTTGTTACGGCCAATGACTAACTACTGAGGGATGCACAGCTTCACCAGTTTATCACGGGCAATTCCCTCTCTGGGTTCCCTTTATTTCATATACTCAGGATCCATCAGTGTTCAGAACGTATCAAGGCCCAGGATCACAATGCAGCCCCCGCTTGTCGGTTCATTTGTGAATCAGCTCTTCATCCATCTAATGCCACACTCGTCCAGTTGGTAACTCAGTGCTTCCATCTATCATCTATAATTGCAGCCCCACTGCTAGAAAGCAGGGTATCACTGAGGGTTACTTCCCCATGTCAGTTATGCCATTTTTGGGGGTGGGGGTCTCTGCCTCCCCCACACCTCCACCTGCTGATTTGATGTGGGCCCACTGAAGACACAGCAGTTGTGGGCCTGCATAGTGACCCAGGAATGGAATCTCAAATTATAGAATACCCTGGTCACTGCAGCTTGGTGGGTCACTTGCCGTCGGCTGCAGCCATCTTTGCGGGCATCTCCATGAGTGGCGCGCCGCTCTCGACCGTGTCTCTTTCGGCCAAGAGAGCCACCCTCAGTATCTTCTCCCACCATCATAACACCACCCTAGCAGAGCTCAGGGTCTGAATAGGGTTGTTTGGCAACACCCACCATTAGGATTTTTGCCGGAAACACCAATGAAGCTCCAATATAACACAGCATCTAGGCTCGAGCTCCAAGCCACGCCTCCCAATTGGAGGGTAAGCTTGGTAAGCTGTTCCATGATCTGATGAGAAACACATTGTGAAAGAGAATGTAGTTCTTGTTCAGAGTTTCTCTAGTCGAACAAAGTGCCCTATCAATTGGCACCCCTTTTATATTCTCTTCAAATGGAATGAGTAAACAATTACTTCTAGGACTCTAAGAGCCTTAAAGATGCCATGGTAATATAGCTCAAAGATGACCTGGTCAACACCCTGTATGCAGATCCATATTATGGAGAAGCCAAAATGGCTAAGTGAGGTTATATATATGGGAAAGAGGCATCCCTAGGGGAATTGCAACAGCCAGAGTCAGCATGAGGGAGATCAGCATCACACATGGGGGGACCACACGGGGAACAGACAACTCAGCTTCTGATTCACAATAAGATGATGAAGGCTCCTAATACCTTCTTAATCCCATTTCTGTGCTGAAGGCACACGTTCTCCGAATCAGGGAAGGAGAAGTCTATACTTATTAAAAAACAATGTTATGATCTGCAATTCCTGTGCTGGTTGGAACCCCTCTTAATTTCTCGAATAATTTTTGTCTCCACTGTTTTTCCATTTGTTGCTTTTTCTTTTCTGTTTACTTCCTATGGGTTTTGGGGAGAATTAATCAGCTCAGGATGGATTTATACTCTTCCTAGCAGTCACACAGCGGGGTTTGTCACCTGCAACATACTCTTAAACACTTACCATTTTAAGCATGGTCTGGTCCATTCTCCTCAATGTTGAAACTCATTTGTTTTAAAGCTGAAGGTGAGCTGTTCACAGCAATGATCATGCTACATATGCTGAAAGACAACATTGCCTTATTCAGAAAACACATAATCGCTCAAAAAAGATTGCTTCTGACTTAATTCCAAGTTGTTTACAGGTAGTCTCTTTCCTCATGCACCGCTAAGTCAGGAGGGTTGGTCCGCAATGGCAAATTCTCGCTGAAACCCAATCTCCAAACATTAATGTTTGTGCGGTATATAGTTTTATCAGTAAAATCATATGTCGGTCAAATTTAGTTATAATTTCAAGGAAAATGTGATGTCTGTAAATGAGGTTGGCTATCACATCATGCTTTAGTAATATATTTGTGACAGTGTGCTTCTAAATGCAACACTACCTACATACTACACCCTTACCACTCCCCTGCTTAATGAGCATGGCTCATTTGCAACACTTTTTCAATGTGTAATGCTTAGATTTTTCAGAGTTCCTATGAGTGCAGTGATATAAGATTGATGGCAGCACCACCAGATAAAAAATTGCACCAGTACTACTCCCTACTAGGGCCACAGGGACTCTTACAGCACTGGGCCTTGCTTTTAGCTCCTTCCAATTCCCTCAGCTGCAGGAGTAGGACTCCGAGCAGCAGAATCTACTGAAGCACCTGTGGGGGCATTGCAAAGGCCTCATTGTGCTTGCACTGAATGGACGAGCAGTGCGCCTTCTCACTTTTGTAAATGCAAAGTGCGCTATTCAGCCCTAGCCGCCTGATGGCAGCAGAGGTCAAATAAGAAGTTATGCCCATGCTACTGGGTGGCATCTGAGGACAAGACAGTTGCAGTAAATACTGCATTCAGCCTGATGGTTGGAGGGCAGAGGAGGTCAGTTAGTAAAAGAACATAGGACAGAGTGCTGAAACTGAGAAAATAAATAATTTGTGCTTTGTTTGTTTCATTTTATTCTAAAAATACACAGATAATTTCAAAACAACTTGTTCGGGTTGACAATGCACAATTCATCCTTAATAAAATCATAAATAGGAGTAGTTATCCTTCGGAGACCCAAGGACACCAGCCAGAATCTCAGAAATCAAGATGTTGATCCCCGGAGCGAGATACTGAGAGAACTCAAATAACAGTTGTACACAGTACTGTAACAGAGGTGGACAAGCCAACATGCTAAAAAGGAGAACCAAGTTAAGACTTTGTCTTGGCTGTAAGCGCCCAGGCATAAGCTGAGCTATGGGAACATTTTACATGTAAATTGAGCAAAAAATATTATGTAAAAATATGGTGAAATGTCTTAAAAATTGAAATCATATAGTTCTTTGGCAAACGTTTCACCTTAGTATATCAGATTATTTCACTGCATTGGTAGGCATTCAATAAGAGTGATAGTTTTCAAAGATAAACTTAGAAACATTCATGCCCCCACGCCCTACTCTGACGACAATACCATTAGTGAACTAAAAAGCAAGTCAGTTACCGAGAGCATCCTATATATGGGCTTCATTCTTATTTTACATGGATCAACATTATAGTCTAATAAATAAAACACAAGAGAGTGTTTTGTACAACACACATCCTCACATATTTTAAGGTTTTCTCATATGCAATAATGAAAAAAATACAAGACACAATAAAGCCAAATAATTGCATAGCAACAGACAATTTGGTCAAGTGGCCAAGACAGGATTGATCCCAGGCTTTCTGTTTTCACATTGTGTAACTCAGCCACCAGGTTGGTATCCCTTTCTCTTTCCTGTTTCACACCAAAGTTTCATGCGATATCTTACATTCTTGGTGCATAAGGTTACAGCAGGGTAATGGCCACAAAAAATGTCCGCTAATTTTGGACTCAAGAGGATCTCAGGCTGAACCAGGGCCTAGGATCTGGCACGGGCCTTCAGTGACCCACCCACCTCTATAATTTACTCTGGGTATTCTCCTGTGCCTGAAATAAGCTTAGACACTGCTACCAATGTGATACCTGATTTGTATGTGAGGATATTTTAGCTTGCACTTCTGATGACTGTCTTGTACCTGTGCTGTGAGGGGATCTTACACTAATGCCAAATGCTGCACATTCTGTATGTGTGTATACATGTCCATGTGCTGTGCATGCACAGGAAGCCTACATTGTTTCTGACCAGATTGGTATGTTTTCTATGAGTATGAGGGAAATGTGTACTCTTGCCCGATGCTGTAACTGCTTTGTGTGTGGAAATCTTGTTATGCTTGTGAATCAAATTTCAAATAGGCTTTATTTGATAGCTAGTATCATAAAAGCATTTCAGAATCGTAAAAAGGTATAAAATTAGCATTTCATATCAAAGTTAAAACGTTTCAAAACCTTGCTATACAAAACCACTCTAAGAAATGAGCATCATATCCAAGTCGGCGTTCCACCATTAAGTATATATTTTCAGATTTTCTAATACAAATGTCTCGGGGATAACAATAAAACAACAACACTTTACAAAACATTCCTGTATTAAACTTTACTCTCAAAGCCCTCAAATTAAATACTATTTGTTTGGACATACTTCCTTATTTTGTGCTTTTGGACGGATAATCCACGCACATCCCAAGTACATAGCAATACCACAAACAAACAATGACCTGGATGAATCTGTTCTCAGGATACGTAGGGCCACAAGATGGTTCTAGTGCCCAGTTGAAGGCATACAGGCTTGAGCCATTTTGCCTAGGCCTGTTTGTATGCTGGGCAAACAAAGAATAGATGGGCTATAGTTTCTTGCTGAGCATCACAGCAAGGGCAGTTAGCTAAAATGGAGTTTATAGGATCCCATTTTGCCAGAGTGATGTTTAGCATTAGGGACCCAAATCTAAACTGCATATATAGAGCCCTATCTCTGGGTGTCCTGATGAAATCTAAATAAGGTTCCTGGGAACCAACTAGTTTATGCTGAAATAATTCATCAGTTAGTCTCCCAAGCCTAGAATTAAGTAGGAGCTGGTGATTAACCCAGTTCCAATAGGTCTTTTTTATCTCACACTTGGTCGGAGGGACCTGATTGGCCCAGGATTCAGGTAAACCCAATTTAATCAACAGGTCTTTCAAATCCCTAAGCAATTTGACCCTTTTGTTAGTGTCGAGGGTAATCAACTCAGAGAGACCAGTCGCATAATTAGAAAGTTCTGGGGTGCGTCTTAGTCTTACCCAATACAAGAGGGGACAAAGTCTGGCCACCTCACTAAAAGGGCGTCTACCCATATCAGAGAATAAAGGCTTTAGTGGGGTATTGATCAGGACAGATACTAGTTCTCTGAGGAATTTATTCTCTGATCTTCCAATCTCTTCAGTTTTTTCAAAGCCCCAGAGTTCAGCACCGTACATTGCTGAACTCACCGCTTTTCCTTCATAAACTACTAGGGCTGGGGCTACCAGTCTAGTTGGAGAGGAACGTTGATCTCTAGCGATGGCGCCTGCCACCCACTTGTGATTCAGTAACATCTTGTTCAAATGTGGCCCCTAACGCATTTTGTCAGAAAGTCTAATGCCCAGGTAGTCAAAGGAATGGACTCTTTCTAAAGGGGAACCATTAAGAGTAAGTTTATTTCTAAAATGTTTCCCAGAATTAAAAGCCACAAACTTAGTCTTTGATATGTTTATTGTTATGCCTCTTAATTTGCAAAATGATTGAAAGCGGGTGAGGAGTTTCTGAAGTCCCATCGGGGTTTTCGAGATTAGAAGTGTATCATCAGCAAACAGGAGAGTAGCAATTTTTTCCCCCGCCAGGGTTGGGGCATCAGCTGGAACTTGGCTCAGGAAACTAACCACTCGATTCATATAAAGTGAAAAGAGGGTAAGGGCCAGCTCACAACCCTGGCGGACCCCCCTGTTGACCGGTATCTTCTCAGTAGTTTGCCCTTGGTCCCTTGGCCCTTGGTCCCCCATCTAACTCGGGCATAAGTATCCTCATGAAGGCGTATTAAAAGATTTAAAATATAGGGGGGTATGCCCATTTACTGGAGCACTGCCCATAGCTTTTCGCGTGGCACTAAATCGAAAGCAGTCTTAAGATCTATAAATGCAATATAAAGGCTTCCCTTGACAATAATAACTGCTTTCCAGTAGAGAAGAAGTAGTCTAAATACTTGATCTACTGTGCTTGTGGCTTTCCTAAAGCCTGATTGGTAATTGGAAAGTATACCTTCCTCCTCCATCCAAATCTGAACCCTATTTAAGAGGGCTCTGCCAACCACTTTCTGTATAGAGTCTAGTAAGCTAATAGGCCTGTAGTTGGCAGGGTCCTGGCGGTCTCCCTTTTTAAATATGGGTATAACCTCTGCCTCTTTCCATGAATTTGGGACATCGACTCCTTCCATTATGTTGTTAATTAAGAGTAAAATATATTGGGCCCACTTCTGTGGTTCCATTAAAAACAAATCAACCGGGATAGCATCTGGCCCTGCCGCCTTTGCAGGAATGATACAATTAATTGTGCTCACAATCTCATTCAGTTGGAAGAGATTGATAGCATCCGATACAGGTGGGGCCTGGTTTTGCTGCAAGCATATTCTAGGTAACCCCTCATCTTCCTCAGTGTACAATTCAGCAAAATGATCCCACCAGGCCTGATTACCAATATGGTTCGGGATGGGGGTGTTGTCACTCCTTTCACTCTTCTTAATTAGAGCACCAAAGGAAGCGGAGTCTCTCTTATTACTTGCCTCTTTTAAATCCTCCCAATGGGCCTCATCCCAATCACGCCTAGAGTAGTTATACTCATTCCTCGCTTTTTTGACCAGAGTAGGGTTTTTCCCCTTTACCGCTGCAATTAAAGATTTCCTTTTCTCCTTGCAGAACTCTGAGTACCATAGGTTGGAGCTTTCTATTTGCCTTTTTCTAAGACCACTACGTGGTCCTCCAAGGAAGTGGGCACCGATCTGGTCACTTGTTTCTTGATAAATTAAGGGAATCAACTCCCGCCCCTGTGCTGCAACAGAGGCTACCTCAAGTTCGACTGTCTTTGACACCAGGATTGGGGAGATATACAATAGTTTTAGATCCTCCCCTACCACCTTAGACCACTTTAGGCGCCTACCACAGTTAGAAAGGATTAACTCCTTAGTAAGGAGGGGGCGTTCGGAATAATATTAGTTTTTATATTGGGTAACGCCCATCGGTTCTTTAGTTTTAACATTAAAGGATTGTGGTCACTATCAATAGTGTGACCCACTTCCATGTCAATAACATCCGCCCAAAGGCGTAAATCCACCAGAAAATAATCAATTCGGGATGGGCATGCAAGTTTATTATAAGTATTTTTCCCCCGTAAATCTGATAAAGTTCTGCCATTTGCAGCTCTGAGGCCATGTTCTAGTATCAAGGCATGTACTTGTATTATAATCTCAGACCATCTTTTTACTGGAGGCAAAGCTAAGGGGGGCACTGCCCATTTGCTGTCCTCATCCATTGTCCCTAAAAGATCTTCATTGCTTAGCGGCTCGAAAGTACAGTTAAAATCGCTGGCCACAATGATTTTTGCAGTGGGGGGGGCACTTGGTTAGAAGTTCTTCCAGCTGTCTCAAAATGGCAGAGGAATTGCCATTCACAGTTCCTCTTATATAAACATTGAACAGCTTCAGTAAGTCTCCACCCTTTGGGCCTTTTATCGTTAACCACATGATGTCAGGGCTTTCGATGTCGAGCGGGAAGGCTGACCCGCCCAGATCTAATCTTATCCATGCTGTCAGACCACCTGAAGGCCTGCCCTTTCCCATGGAGACTGCCGGGGTATGGAATGCAGTGTAGCCAGAATTATACAGTGCCATTACACTCCAAGTTTCCTGGAATAAGCATATGTCGTAAGTTTCCACAAACTTATTCCACGAGGGTACAGACATATTTTTCTTTAGCCCGGCTATATTCCAGGAGAGAATTTTTAAATGGGTTTGACCATCGGGAATTGGGCTTAGGATTTCTTTGTGGTGGGAATATTTAATGGTATGGACCTAAGAGGGACCAAAGAGTGCTCTTGGTTAAGCGCGACAAGGGAGCTGTGACAGTAGGAATTGCGACTCTTTTCCCCTTCTACAAATAGATTCTTGTTGGACCCGGCCTAGTGGCGTGGCCCGTCTCTGTCCCTCAGAACTCTGCGAGCGTAGGCCTGCACCCTGAGCCCCTGCGCAGCGTCCCCGTAAGAATAGCCTGCACCCAGCAGCCTGGTAGTCTCACCCCCGATGAGCCCGAACCCCCGTAAACCCACGACCAGGCCGCATGTCCCCGTCCCGCTCACGGCTCCGAGCACCTAGACCTGGCATGCCCCACAAGGCCCGGACGCCATCTTCCCCTCTCGACATCCCTGTCTCCTTGGGCGTAGCGTGACACCGGCCCCAGCGAAACCCAGCCTCCAAAGGCGCGCCAGTCCCAGCCGGGGGGTAAAGGGCTCCCCGAGTGAGATAAGCCAGGGAGTTTCGATGGCACCTCCGGCCTCCCCTGAGAGACTGGTATCTGTCACACCTTTGGGCCTCCCCTGTGGCCCAGTTTTGATCACCCCTCTGGCCTCCCCGAGGGCTGGCTCCAGACCCGCTGGGCGTCTGGGAATTCCCGGACCCTTCTTTCAAAGGGATCAAAGAGCCAACCGCCGGACCTCGCCAACGACCAGCCCCCAGGGCTTGAGACCTCCGCCTGCGAGGGTCCGGAGATCAAAGAGCGAAAGGACTATAACTGGGCCCGCCCAACAGCTAGCGGGCAGTTGTATCTTGGACCTGAAGCCTGCTGACCTGGTCGCGGCTGACCCTAAGAAGACTCACCTGGAACCTCTGAGCCCTGCTGACGCTGTCGCGGCTCCTTCTTCGCCTTAAGGAACTGAACCACCGGAGCCCTGCTGACGCTGTCGCGGCTCGATCTCTAAAGACCACCGGAGCCCTGCTGACGCTGTCGCGGCTTGACATCTAAAGACCACCGGAGCCCTGCTGACGCTGTCGCGGCTCGACATCTAAGACCATCGGAGCCCTGCTGACGCTGTCGCGGCTCGAGCTGAACTTGCAACCATCCGAGCCCTGCTGACGCTGTCGCGGCTCGACCTCTAAGACCATCCGAGCCCTACTGACGCTGTCGCGGCTCTCATGAACCTCTCCCGATCGAGCCCTGCTGACCTCGTCGAGGCTCGAGGAGTACTCTGGTCCGGCTGGACCATCGAGACCACCATCACGACCGGGCCGACTCGACGAAGGTGAGGCAGCCAGTACGACCACCATCCCGTAACCCCCGGCTCAAGGATTGAGAGCTGTGCGTGGGATATGCCTCGTACTGACCCAGAGACTAAAAGACTGTCCCGCTTCCCCCTTCCAGAATCCTCAGAGACTTTGTGGTCCTGTGGCCACTGTGTATATAAGAGTGACTTCCTTCGGTATTTGCTTATATAAAGAACTTGTTCCTAAAACCCAACGGTGTGGTGTCTGTTCGTAGTGTGGTGTGAGCTCAGTGTGTACGATCCCAAACCCAAAGGCCTCCCTGGCGAGGACCTCACAATCAAGACTCGGCAAGTTCTGTGGGAGAGGTGGATCTTGGGGTGTCTGGGTGAGCACAACCTGGCCCTCGGATATTGCCCCTTCTAACATTGGTGGCAGCGTTGCGATAAGAACCTACGTCTAGGGATCGTACAGTACTGACACACTACCCGAACAAAGAGCAGCCATGAGCGTCACTACCGACAAGACCACCTTCCAGATGGAGCTTCTGGGAGACTATTCGCACCGTGAGCTCAAGCAATTCTGCAAAGATCTCCATATCCCGTCAACGGGATTAAACACCAAAGAGGACTTCCAACAAGCTCTAACAGCCTGGGTGGAGACCGGAGCCCAACCTCCAGCACCGACGGAAGCCGATGGAGGGGCAGCACCCCTGATCGAAACCCACGCCCCAGAGCAAGAAAGAGCAGAGTCCCCGATGCGGACTTACAGCCCCGAGAGAGGTCTCTCTCGAGAAGAGATGACCGACCGAGAACGCAACCGAAACCACGAGCTAGAACTAGCCCGTTTGAAAATGGAAGGAGAACTCAAGCTGGCCGAGAAGAAGCTAGCCATCGAGCACCTGCGGCTGCAAGGAGAACTGGAGGAGAAGAAGCTCCAGCGAGAACATGACGGAAAGAAGCTCCAGCTGGAGCACGAGCGCAGCATATTGGAAATCGAACTAAAGGCCCGGAACGAAGGCAACAAAACAGCAGCGACCCGAGAGTCTGGTCCCCCAGTGGAACTCAAGGTCCACATCCCCAAGGATGTGGTCAAAGAATATTATAAAAACGATGACATCCAGCAATGGTTCAAGGCCTATGAGGTAGCTATGACCTCACACCGAGTTCCACAGAAAGATTGGGGAGCCGGGCTGTGGGGTCGATTCCTGAGTGAGGGGAGAGACACCCTACTCGACCTACCGTCTGCCGAACAGACCTCCTACAGCCACATGAAAGAGGCCCTCCTCACAAGGTACGGGCTCACTCCAGAAATGTACCGCCAACGCTTCAGAGAGTGCAAGAAAATCCCCGGCACCACCTGGGTGGAATATGTCAATTTCTATAGCCGGGCCCTCGAGGGGTGGATCAAGGGCAGCAAGGTGTCCACCTTCGAGGGGCTCATTGACCTGATTGCGTATGAACATTTGTCCCTGAATTACTTTGTGGAACTCCGACAGCACCTCCTGGACAGCAAGTTGGCTGACCCCCGGAAACTGGCCGTCGAGGCCGATCGCTGGGTGAGCACCCGAGTCCCCTGGGGGCCCGGGGGAGATTCTGGCCGAAATGAACAGGGGTCTTCCCGCCAGAGAGGAGGGGGGAACCAGAATAGACAGAGGGGATCCCAGGGAGGGTCCCCGCGCAGTCCCCCCAGAAACCAGCCCAGCACCTCGCCTCCCACAGCGCGCGCAGGGTTTCCCCCAGCCAAACCAGGGCCCCGAGTCAGCCAAGCCTGCTACCATTGCCAGCAACCAGGGCACTATGCCAATGACCCCCGCTGCCCTTTGTTCAAGAAGCCTGCCGCTGCAGGGCCCCCAGCGCGCCACATCACCTCAGTAGCCCTAGAAGAAGAGGAGGGAGAAGAGGAGTTCGAGGGAGCTGACCCCGCAGCCATGATGTTAGTCTCCCTGGGTGATAGAGAGATGGTCCCAGGAGCCCCCCTACCCGACAATACCGAGAAGTACCGACAGCAGGTGACTGTCAATGGCCATCACATAGGGGCGCTCCGAGACACGGGGGCCAGTATCACCGCCGTCAAACGGCATCTAGTAACCGAAGCCAAGATTGTTCCCCACATCTCCTGCAGGGCGATCGCAGCCGATAACTCCGTCCGCACCTGCCGGATAGCTCAAGTCCCGTTCGAGTGGGGGGGCGTCTCGGGGGAGTTACGAGTGGCAGTCCGCTCCGACATGCCCGTGGACTGCCTGCTCGGCAACGATCTAGAGAGCTCCCCATGGCAGCGGGTTGAGAAAAGGACCCACCTGGAGATGGTGGGCCTGCCCGAATGGGCCTGTGTGAGTACCCGGTCGATGACCGCCCGAAGGGTCACCCCCGAAGGGGCGACCTTAGAGGCGGCACCAATGACCCCTGAGGACCCCGAGGCCCCTGAACCCTCCGAAGCCCCTGAACTGTTCCCCGGGGAGAGCTTCCTCCCCGACGCAGGTCCCCTCGGCCCTAGCGTCGATTCGACCCCGAGCCTGGACGACCTTCCTGAGCTGGCCCAGTGGCGCCAGTAAGGAGGACCGTCCCGTGAAGAATTCTGCCTAGAGCAGACCTCCTGTCCATCCTTGGTTGGGCCGCGGCAGCAGGCCGCCGCCCAGGCCGCCGGTGACCAGTCCGGCTCCCACTTGGTATATTGGGAAAATGGCCTCTTATACAGCGAGCAAAAGTCCGCCGAGCTAGGGTCCGGCCGAGTGCTGGTGGTCCCCCTACGCTTCCGCGGCTTTCTCCTGAACCTGGCCCATGACGTGCCCCTGGCGGGACACTTGGGACAAGACAAAACGTACCATCGCCTGGTCACCCACTTCTACTGGACGGGCATGCGCTCCAATGTGGAGGCTCACTGTAAGTCCTGCCCCACGTGTCAGTCCAGCGGGAAGAGCGGCGGGAGGCGCAAGGCCCCCCTCCAGCCCTTCCCCGTGGTCAGTACCCCCTTTGAGAGGGTGGGAATCGACATCGTGGGCCCCCTCGACCCCCAGACCTCCTTGGGGCACCGCTTTATCCTAGTACTGGTGGACCATGCCACCCGCTACCCCGAAGCCATTCCCCTCCGGACGGTGACCGCCCCTGTAGTGGGGCGGGCCCTCATGGCCATCTTCTCCCGGGTGGGATTCCCCCGAGAAGTCGTCAGCGACCGAGGGACCAACTTCATCTCGAAATACATGAAGTCCCTCTGGCAGCAATGTGGGGTGACCTACAAGTTCACCACCCCATATCACCCCCAGGGGAACGGTCTGGTGGAACGCTTCAACCGGACCCTCAAAGGGATGATCATGGGTCTCGAAGAGCCCCTGAGGCGTAAGTGGGACGTCCTCCTTCCCTGTCTCCTCTTCGCGTACCGCGAAGTCCCCCAGAAGTCCCTGGGGTTCAGCCCCTTCGAGCTGCTCTACGGGCACCCCGTCCGAGGACCCCTCAGTCTGGTCAAGGAAGGGTGGAAGACGGCGGCCCCTGAGCCCCATCCAGATGTGTTTCGTTACATTCTGGCCCTCCGGAACCAGACGAGGAAGTTCAGAGAACTGGCCGAGGCGAACCTCGAGGCCAGTCAAGAAGAAATGAAACGGTGGTATGACCAAAATGCCACTCTGGTCGAGTTCCAGCCCGGACAGCGGGTCTGGGTGATGGCCCCCGTAGAGCCCTGTGCCCTGCAAGACAAGTGGACAGGGCCCTTCAGGGTGGTCGAACGCAAAAGTCAGGTGACCTACCTCATCGACGTAGAGTCCCCCAGGAACCCCTTACGGGTCCTTCACGTGAACCGCCTCAAGCCCCACTTCGCACGGTCCGAGTTGAGTTTGCTCCTCGCCACGGACGATGGGGAAGAAGAAGAAACGGAGCCCCTCCCCGATCTCCTGTCCACGAAAGAAAAAGACGGCTCCGTAGAGGGGGTGAGTCTCTCCTCCTCCCTCTCTTCCGAGAAGCGCGCGGACTGTCGCCAGTTGTTGGGACAGTTCTCGGACCTCTTCTCCCTCACCCCCGGCGTCACCAGCTGGTGCGTCCACGACGTGGACACCGGGGACAGCCCTCCGGTACGGCACAGAGCCTACCGCGTCCCTGACCGAGTCCGGGCCTGTATCAAGGCCGAGGTATCGAAGATGTTAGCCCTCGGGGTGGTCGAAGCCTCTGACAGCCCATGGGCTAGCCCCGTGGTCCTGGTTCCGAAGGCAGCCGCCCCCCGTGCGGTTCCCGAGCTGAGGTTCTGCGTTGACTACCGCGGGCTCAACGCAGTCACCAGAACCGATGCTCATCCCATCCCCCGAGCCGACGAGCTTATCGATCGCCTCGGGGCTGCTCGTTTCCTTAGCACTTTCGACCTGACCAGTGGATACTGGCAGATCGCCCTCACCGAGGGAGCTAAGGAAAGATCCGCTTTTTCCACCCCGGATGGTCACTACCATTTCCGGGTGATGCCCTTCGGGATGAAGAACGCCCCCGCCACACCTTCCAGAGGCTGGTTAACCAGGTACTGGCTGGGCGGGAAGAGTTCAGCGCTGCGTATCTGGATGATATCGCAGTGTACAGTTCCCACTGGCCCGAGCACCTCCAGCACCTCTGGGCGGTGCTGACCGCCCTGAGAAGGGCTGGTCTCACCATTAAGGCAAGCAAATGCCAGATCGGACAAGGGTCCGTAATCTACCTCGGGCACCAGGTCGGCAGCGGCCTCGTAGCCCCCCTCCAGCCCAAGATCGATGCCATCGTGGCCTGGGAGGCCCCCACGACCCAGACGGAAGTGCGGGCGTTTCTAGGACTCACGGGGTACTATCGCCGGTTCATCAAAAATTACGGCAGCATCGTAGCCCCCCACACGGAGTTAACCTCCAAAAACCAGCCGAGGAAAGTCAGCTGGACCTCCGCCTGCCACGAGGCGTTCGAGACGTTGAAAGACGCTATGTGCACCGCCCCCATCCTGCAGGCCCCCGACTACTCACGAGAGTTTGTAGTCCAGACGGACGCGTCCGAGCATGGCATCGGAGCGGTCCTGTTCCAGGTGAACGAGAACGGCCTAGACCAACCAGTGGCATTTATTAGCCGGAGGCTACTCCCTCGCGAACAAAGGTGGAGCACCATCGAGCGGGAGGCCTTCGCGGTGGTTTGGGCCCTGAAGAAGCTGAGGCCCTACCTGTTCGGTACTCACTTCCGGGTCCAGACCGACCACCGACCCCTCCGGTGGCTAATGCAGATGAGAGGGGAGAATCCCAAATTGCTGCGCTGGTCCATCTCACTCCAGGGGATGGACTTCACTGTTGAGCACCGGCCTGGTGTTGACCACGCCAACGCAGCCTGGTAGTCTCACCCCCGATGAGCCCGAACCCCCGTAAACCCACGACCAGGCCGCATCTTCCCCTCCCGACATCCCTGTATCCTTGGGCCTAGCGTGACCCCGGCCCCAGCGAAACCCAGCCTCCAAAGGCGCGCCAGTCCCAGTCGGGGGGTAAAGGGCTCCCCGAGTGAGATAAGCCAGGGAGTTTCGATGGCACCTCCGGCCTCCCCTGAGAGACTGGTATCTGTCACACCTTTGGGCCTCCCCTGTGGCCCAGTTTCGATCACCCCTCTGGCCTCCCCGAGGGCTGGCTCCAGACCCGCTGGGCGTCTGGGAATTCCCGGACCCTTCTTTCAAAGGGATCAAAGAGCCAACCGCCGGACCTCGCCAACGACCAGCCCCCAGGGCTTGAGACCTCCGCCTGCGAGGGTCCGGAGATCAAAGAGCGAAAGGACTATAACTGGGCCAGCCCAACAGCTAGCGGGCAGTTGTATCTTGGACCTGAAGCCTGCTGACCTGGTCGCGGCTGACCCTAAGAAGACTCACCTGGAACCTCTGAGCCCTGCTGACGCTGTCGCGGCTCCTTCTTTGCCTTAAGGAACTGAACTACCGGAGCCCTGCTGACGCTGTCGCGGCTCGATCTCTAAAGACCACCGGAGCCCTGCTGACGCTGTCGCGGCTCGACATCTAAAGACCACCGGAGCCCTGCTGACGCTGTCGCGGCTCGACATCTAAGACCATCGGAGCCCTGCTGACGCTGTCGCGGCTCGAGCTGAACTTGCAACCATCCGAGCCCTGCTGACGCTGTCGCGGCTCGACCTCTAAGACCATCCGAGCCCTGCTGATGCTGTCGCGGCTCTCACGAACCTCTCCCGATCGAGCCCTGCTGACCTCGTCGCGGCTCGAGGAGTACTCTGGTCCGGCTGGACCATCGAGACCACCATCACGACCGGGCCGACTCGACGAAGGTGAGGCAGCCAGTACGACCACCATCCCGTAACCCCCGGCTCGAGGATTGAGAGCTGTGCGTGGGATACGCCTCGTACTGACCCAGAGACTAAAAGACTGTCCCGCTTCCTGCTTCCCGAATCCTCAGAGACTTTGTGGTCCTGTGGCCACTGTGTATATAAGAGTGCTTCCTTCGTTATTTGCTTATATAAAGAACTTGTTCCTAAAACCCAACGGTGTGGTGTCTGTTCGTAGTGTGGTGTGAGCTCAGTGTGTACGATCCCAAACCCAAAGGCCTCCCCGGCGAGGACCTCACAATCAAGACTCGGCAAGTTCTGTGGGAGAGGTGGATCTTGGGGTGTCTGGGTGAGCACAACCTGGCCCTCGGAGATTGCCCCTTCTAACAATTCTGATGAAGTCAACCATTTGCATCCAGATTTGACATGGACCCTTTGGTTCGTAGAGCAAAATCCTTAGCCCCGCCACTTACAGTTGGAATGGGAAAGCGCCTTAATTGAATGCTGGTGGAATCTGGGGAGGACGTTCGATAATCTAGTGCCACAAGGTTTTCAGCCAGGCTAGCATCTGCCAAAGTTAACTCAATACTATCTAGTGCTGAATTAGAGGTTATGCATCTTCTGGCTTTAATAATGTCCTCCCTAATAATGGAACGGCACCCTCGTACATGGCGAATCCAATGAATCGATTTATTGGTCAGTGAGTCGCCAGATTCAGATCTTCTAGAGTCAGTAATTTTGGGAACATTAACCATAAAAACTATGTTTGAGGGTGTATTTTCATTCTTGAGGTTTCTTGGACCTGGGGTTACCGAAGAGACCGGGAAAGTGAGTGTGCCATGAGGTTTTACCAGTGGTACTTGTTTTGATACTAAAGGCCTCAATCCATCTGCTCTCTCTTGAGTATAATGGAGCCTATTAAATGTATATTTTTGTACGCCTCCTTTCCCCCGGGTGATTCAGGCATGGCCCCCACTGTAAGTGGGGTAATCGTGCTTAGGCCCCCCCTGGGTAAGTATAGATTTGTGGGCAGGATAAGGGTTCAATCCAGCTTGGCTAGTATTTATTTTAGGATTGGGTGTGGAAGTAACTAATGCGCGAAGCTCTATAATCATACTTTTCATCAGTTCAATCTCCCCTCTAAGTGCCTGTATAACCACTACTAGATCCTCATTAGAGTGGGTACAAGAGCAACTTTGTGACATCCTAGGTGTATCGGGCAATAAAGATGGTATTATTGGGCCAGGTTGTTCGCTTAGCGAAGCAAGGGGAGCATATCTATTGGTTTTGAAAGAACACACCCAGGCAGACTTAGGCTAACACAGAACTGGCTAAATCACAGAATAATTGGAAACAAAAATGTTCGTATGAACATATAGGATGAATATATAAAAAGAACAATAGATACAACAGACTGTTATGATATCAAAAATATATTTTTAATTTCTAATTCATTTAAAACATGATAAAAAGATGAATTGATAAGCATATCTATTGGACCATTGGTCAGTAGAGCCCTCCTGGTTTTGCACCCTACTTTCTTCCTGGGGAACCATCGAATCACATCTGGGTGGATTCGCTTCTGGTTGAGACAAACTCACCCCCCTTTTTATCCCCCCGATTGATGTTTTGAAAAATATATGGAATTACTGATTTTTAAGGGGGAACTATATGGCTCTTGGTCGAAGCTTCTTCCACAGGATTACTAGACTCCCCAACTAGGATATCTTCACATTCCTGTATTACGGTGTCTATCCTGTTCATTACACAATTGGCAGCGGCATTTTTTACGAGTTTCCTCTGCCTCTTTTTCTTTCTCTGCTCTGTTGATGACCGATTGCATCCCCCAGCACCCTCCATAACTTTCCTTTTCCCCATTGTTCGAAATAGGCACCCCTTAAGGGTTACAATGTGGGACACGCTTCACTATAAGAAATAATCGAAAGCGCCACAACACAAACTCAAAGGTGACAACTCAGATCGGGTAGAAAGTAACAACCAGGATACTTATATCAGTCAAAGTAGTTCGACAAGAGGACAATACCTCATCGCATGTGTTCCAAGGCAAATCAAAGGGACCAGGCCCTGCCCTGCCTCTTCCTGGCTTGGACGGGCTTAGACGGGCCCGCCCGTGGCCCAAGCTTCGCCCGGTGTACGCCCGCGCGCGTCCCGCAGGCGGGAGGAAGGTACTTTGTTAAATCCTCTTGGCGGGTAGGAGGGAGGAGCTGAGGCTCCACACAATGCCCCGCTGGCGTCTGGGGCTTGATGTCCAAGTGCCGGTAACCACGGACACCTGCAACAACGGCGCAGCGTCTCCCACGAAGCGGGAGGCGCAAGCAGTTCTTCAGTGCTTGGCGGGCAGGAGGGAGGGGCTGAGGCTCCACACAATGCCCGGCTGGCGTCTGGGGCTTGATGTCCAAGTGCCGGTAACCATGGACCCCCTTCAACAACTGCGCTTCTGCTCCCTGTGTTCTAGCTATTTCTGTGTAGGTCTAACAAAAAGACTGTTTAAGCGATCTCAACAGCCTCATGTTTTCTCAAAAATAATACATAATCCACAAAAAAGAGAAAACGAGCTTTAGGCAAGCCACATCAGTTATTCATCAGACAAAGCCCCATTCACAAATTAGTTCAACCCTTGACAACAGGTCAGATACAGTTCTTCAGAGAATCAGCACTCTTCAGCCATTGACTTTGTTGCCAATGTTTAGCTCTGCCTAGTAAAAAGCCACTGGTCTTTAGGATGTCAGGTAATCTGATTAACATTATTTTGCCTGCTTACTCTGTGTTACTCTGAATCCTGAGGAGTCCGACCTCAGAAGATATTTTCTTTAGTTCACCCCCCAGCAGCTCACCCGCAAATGCTTAACAGTGCTAATTGAATAATGAGAGTACCAGCAGCTCCGCTGTTACTGGACCACAACTTTCTTATGTAGAGCACCAGGAATCACTGATTCAAAATTCAAAATCATGCCACCATCTTGAAATGTTATTCTACATACACTATCATGTTTTACTGTTCCAAGGTGGCAGACAAGTGCTAAGCTTTATTTTTCAAATTTTTGGTGAAGCACATGCCTTTCACATTTATTTGGCATATTTTTTTTTCTTTATTTATTTCTTAATTTATTTTAGTTTACGATTGGTTTACAAAGAAAACACCACATTGTGTTTTTTAGAAGGCAAGTGGGACCTTTTTTGATGAAAAGACTCTTCCATGCAAATGTTTCTAAAGATCAGACTCACATAGTCTGCAGCATTGGTCATAGTGTGGTGATAGTATATTAGATAATCCCAGTGGACATTCACACTTCAGGGTAGCTTACTTCAAGAGTTTTGAATGTCACTAGTACCCTGATGCAACAGATAGTCAACCTGTACCTGCTGTAGTACCATCTGTCTAAACTCTGCTCCTTCCTACTGAGCTGCTTACCCGTGGGTGAGCAGTGTGCTTGTGTGAGTGCAGAATTGGCACCATGTTTTGTGAGTACATTGTGAGGTGTGTGCCTGTGTTAACGCAGGATTAACAGTGTCTTTTGTGAGTGCAGGGTAAGCGGTCTACAGGTTGAAACTTGTGCTTTTGTGAGTGCTGAGATAGGACTATGCCTGTGTGAGTGCAGCATGAAAGATGTGCCTATGTGAGGTCAGCAGTGTGAGTGTGGGCTCCCAGCATATTATGTTTTTTATAGTTATGGCTTTGACTTCCATAAATAAAGTGCAGTGAGTGGAAATAAAATTGTGTGTGTATGGAAATGGTAGTGAGTTTTGATATGGCAGATATAGATTCTGTCGACAGAGGTTGAGGAATGTTGGGGGCAGCCAATAGACTAAGATGTCACCCTATTTAGGGGCCCCAGTTACTTTGTTTACACTAGGGCCAATGGCCATGGGGGAGAGGAGTTGGCCTAACGGCTAGGGCGGTCGACCTCGAATCTGGGGAACTGGGTTTGAGTCTCGGCAATGCCCTGAACATCCTGTTATTCTTGGCTAATCACTTAATCTCCCCGTGCCTAACAAAAATGAATGTGTCCTCTTATAACGCAATGGGTGCTATGTAAAGCGCTCTGATACCTGATACCTTTGGGTCAAGTTTGCTCTATATAAAACTCCGTATGAACCTAACTACGCCACTGACTATATGCCAATAAAAAGATTTGATCCAAAAGATAAAACCATATGAAACATTATGCCAGATACCCACCTTGTTTATTAACACAGAGACTAGGAAATAAAAAAGAAATATATTAGTTTTGTGCTTTGCCTAAAATGAGGACCGCTATCTTACTTTCATGCATAGCCATTGGTCTTGCATCCAAATTCTCAGGTAACCCATTACAACAAAGGTATAGATTGAGTCTTTGTAAATTCTAAGATTTGGATGTTTTCTAATTGCATCTTCTAAAGTAGACAATGTTGTGAAATCTCTTTGACTAGAGGAACATTTAGGTTTTGAACAAGAGGGTAGACAAGAGCCAGAGGACAATCCACTTTTGAGCTTCCATCACTCAGAATTAATGTCTCCAAAATGATAGGCTTCTCTATGTAAGACAGGAAGAGCTTGATCTAAGCTCACATAAGGGCGGTCAGTACCAATGTAATAATGAGCATGATCTACCTTGTTGAATGTAGTTGAACGATCTAGCATATGTAGCCAAATGCTGTACAGAGATGGAAGGGTCATCACCAGAGCTTCTGTTAATACAAGGATGATTCAGAGACTGTCAAATGACCTTTCAGTCTAAATAACCCTCGAATTGAAGGATGGGCTTATACAAAAAAAATGTCAGTTTATACTTGGAGACTTAACATCGGCCTGTAGTTGCCTGGATCACTTCCAGTAGCGTATGCTCAGAGGGTTATAGCATGTTTTTGAGTGCTTAGAATTGTTCTAGATCTCTTGAATGTCTTGACTGTTTAAAGAATGTTTTAAGTCAGGGTTCCCAGTGCTGAGTCACAACTTTGAACATATGGTTATAGTATATTGTCCTGTATTAGTAATTTTTAGAATGAGTATGTGAGGCCGTACTTTGACCAAAATGAATGGAGACATTGATGGAGGAGAAAATAATATGACACTCATGCAGCACAATATGACTCTCTAGAGAGTCGAATACACCTATTAGAAGAACATGTCAGGTCAAATTCCCTGTGCATGAATGGTTGCTCTTTCTTTCCTGACTTTACGCCACTGTCCTTTTATGTCCAGGGTTATTGGCATGCATGAACAGACAGTGCACTCTGATGTCACTGCACAGATGTCGTAAGATTGATTTCGCAGTGCTGTCTGAGGTTTTTAGACACCAGTCTGCATGCTATGCATTCAGTGTAGCATAAGTGGACTACAATGACACGAGCCATGCTGTGAGTTCCACAACTTTAGCAAGGATGATACCATTTGAAGCAAACTGTTCCACGTCTTTGCACAAGACTCTCCTGAATGAAACCTTGACCTTTAAACATGTCAGGAAACAGGACACAAAGGAACTGCCCAACCCCACAAAAGCAAGAACAATCATGTCACAGGAGTGGATGGCTGTTTTCTCACACTGACACGTTCCCCACCATGAACCAGAAATGCTGACTCTGGGACCCCCAAGAAATCACTTTTCGAATGAATGCAAATGGAGTCTGATGATCTGCGAAAATAATGTAAACAAAGAAAGCGAATCATCAGTAGGGTGGGGGAAAGGTTATACATTATGACTTCACACAAGCATACATGCTGTCAAGAAGTGACATCAACAAGACTGACTCACTTGATGTGGGAATTGGATCCCACTTTATAGCATTTGTTCTGGACATTATATGCACCTCAAAGACTGAAAAGCTGTCAGTAGACTCACATCTGTTTCCACCAACGTAGGCATTTTTCAATGGGTGGTCAAGCTCCCTGGATGAACCTGAGTTGTTTGAACAAAACCTTGCATGATGAGAATCAAGCCTTCAGGATGAAGTGTGTGTGCCCAAAATGAATTGCAAACCTACAAAAACAGTGCTGCTTTTACAGCGAATGTGCAAAATAATGTTTCAAGAAAGACATGTCAATAACATCAAGAATTGGTTAAAAATCATTTGGACTGGTGAATGAAGAACTGTCATTAATAGTTGAAGGTTACACACCAAGGACCAGGTATTGGCACATCAAAAACTTACAATAAGTAAGCAGCATTGCACATGAGAGCCACTGAGACTTGACTGCTACAAACAAATTGTTTACAGAAAAAGTATGGATTCCATTGCTGGTCAGCATCATTGAAAAGTCCTTAAAGATATGGCATATTTGCTCCAGCTAACCATAACATTACAAACACCAATTAATGTAAACCTACCAAATACATTGTAGAAGGTGCAGCAGAAGATTTATTTAGACCATTCCATCCAGACATGACCTCGGATGATTTTTTAAAATACTTTAGGTTCTCGCTGGTTATTCAAACTATCTTTTATATTATATCAAATATTCACAGGATAGGGAATTCTGGGAATTCTCAAGACAGACAATAGGCTGTAGTGTTCTAGTCATCTGTTAGTTGGTTCTGGTGAAAGACTTTAGCCAGAACCAGAGCTGGTAAGAATGTAGAGTCTTTTGTGTGTTTTAGCTGTGGAGATTCTTTTACAGTTGGAGAGACGCAGTGATGGTGTTCCCTGTTTTGCGGGCAGCTCTAGCCTTCAAATAATCTTCATGGTGAAATATTATCTTGTGTGGTCGTGCTCCTGGCGGATTACCATACTTTTGATGGCAACGAGTGGCAGAGCTGCCACAGGACCATGTGGCAGTTGAACTCTCAATGGATGGAAAAGTTAAATGCAAGTACTTTTATTGCTGGGACCCTTGCCTTCCTGTCTGGATTTGGGTTCCAAAACCACCTGTTGGTGAGCAGAGGCAACATCCAACTTACTGAATCACTTCACACCGAACACCGCAGCCATCAAGTCTGAGATCTTCAGAAGTGGGTAAAAATCCATCCAAAGGGCCCTGTTTAGATTGTGTAAATCCACACAAACCCTGAGTTCACCATTCCTCTTACAGGCTACTACAAGAGGAGATAAACATAGCGAAGACTCAATAGGTTCAATGACTCTGTTGTCACAAAGCTTCACTAGCTCACTTTCGAACTCCTCCTTGATGAAGAAAGGTACATTCCGCAGCTTGTAGTGGACAGGAATGGACCCCTCCTTAACCTTAATTTTGTGTTGTAACCCCTTTATAGTTACAAAACTATCAGAAAACACATTGAGAATCTTGCACAAACCTCCTCTACCTTACAGCAGACCTCAGTACTAGCCTCAGCTACACCAACAATGGAGACCTGGGGGGTCATTAGGATTTCGGGCGGACAAATCCTACCGGTGAAAGGGACCTCCCGCCATAAGGGCGGGGGTCCCTTGGCTAGCATTAGGATGCGCCTGCCACAGTGGCGGGTGCATCCTGCATTCCTACCATTGTGGCGGGCGGTGCACTCAGCACTGCCCGCCACAATGGCACCCCCACCCCCCCCAGAGTCCATGGGGGCCCGCATCGGGCCCCCAAAGCAGACTCCGCATGCCTGCCATCATGGAAAGGCATCTGAAAAAGCCCACTGTAATATGGCTGGCGGTGTCTGATAGACACCGCCACCATATAAACCCTTTTCTGCCCCGGTCGCAGGGCGAATGGGCGGTAAAGCGGCGGAGTGTCTTTCCGTCTGCCGTGGACCCCTCAGCCATACTAATATGGCGGGGGATAATTTCGGCTAGGATGGCGGGTGGATCGCCACCGCTGGCCTAGCGGGGCGAATCGCCCGCCATCCTAATGGGGGCACTGGTCTCTTGTACCAGGTCTTAAAATCATCTTAAACAAACCCTTGTGAAACCAACCCCAAATACACAACCCTTTACCAGCAACATAGACGTTCCGAAAAATCTTCCACCCTCTGAAAATTAATACTGCCTAAAAAAAACCAGACAAGTCAACACAACGCCCTTCATATGACACTGGATCATGGTCAGGGGATCCAACACTCTTTCAGGCCACTGCTCACCAAATAACTCCTGAGTAATCATAGCTATTCTTGCACTTGAGTCAACAAGCACTTTAACTGATGTATCCCCTATTAAGACATCAACATCTGGTCCACACAAGTAGATGGATCACCTGACTCCGTCTTGTCATCACTGACTACTAACACCATGTCTTGGAAAGCTTCTTGAAGTCTGTCCAAATGGCTTTCAGAAAGTTTATCCCCCAAATTTGCAACCACAGGGTTGTTTCTACCTGTCTGTTTCCCTTGACTCTGGCACACTTTAGCGAAATGTCCCAACTTATTGCAAATCCTGCATGTAAATGTCCTCACCAGACAAGAAATATACATTAGTTTGTTTAAAACAATGCCTATTCACTTTACTGCTTTTCCATGGTTGAACAGCGTCTTTAACAGAAATGTTCCCCTTCTGCTTCACAGTTTCAGTCTTCTGTTCCTCCAACTGCCTAGTCAACATCTGCAACGTTTAAATGCTTTTGGCTATACATAGCGTTTCCTCTAGCGTAGCATTTGTAAAAAACAACAACTTCTGGTGTATGACCTTGTTAGAGCAATGGCAAATAACATTTTCCACCCTATAGGGGTTTTCCAGGTGATTGCAAGAACGAAAGTGGAGGATTTACAGACTACATTGTACCCAATAATTTCTATGGCTACAGGAATAAAGTAGAAATACAATAAATAAAATTTAAAAAAAACAGTACAGTATTATTCTTTCAACCTACAGAAATTTGTGACAAGAAAAACAGGAAATGTCATAAATAAAACTGGAATGGTTTGCACGACACACCAGTCAAAGTCATGGGTATTGTTGTAGAGGGTTTCCTTGTCACAAGATGTGGAAACAATGATGCTCACTCTGAAGTAAGATAGTAGTGTGTATCAGTGTTTAAAATGTGGATGTGACCAATACCGATAAGCACACCTGATAGGAGGTAGCCATGCACATGGGCGAACCAAACCAGGAAGACAAAGCGGAAAAAGCAAACAGCATGTTGTTAACCAAGAAATACACGCGTTGCTTTGGCAGAAGCAGGATGCAGGACGCACACATGATAGGCTGTAGCCAGGTGCATCGGCAAAGCGAATCAGGAAGACACAGTCAAAAAGCAAACTGTGTGTTGCTAACACAGAATAGACGTGTTACTATGGCTGAAGGCAGGATGCAGGATATATAGAACCAAGGACTGACGTAGGCCGAATTACGCACCCCCGGACTCCTCTGAAATGGCCGTCGGACATGGAACGCTTCTGAAACACATATGTGAAATGGCTACGAGGAACAGATTTGACAGAGAAACAGTATTGGGGAAGCCATAGAAAAAGACTGCGGTGAACTCCTGCTGAGCCTACTACCGCAATGAACAAACGCAGGAAGGCAAGGTTACCAGGAACAAAAGTGATTGTGCTTAACCCTCTGTCCATCAAGAGTTCGCCCCTCCCAAGGGTGCTTTCCAATATCGGAGGATGCTGTTCAGGCTAGCCTTGGCGGCATTCGTTTTTCAAAGAATCATGTACCCATTGTTTAGAGACGTAACTGGTGCAGTCGCTTTCCAGGACAACATGTTAATATTTGCTAAAACTAAAGAAATCATGAGGTCATTTTGAATCAGGCTCTATCAATTTTCCAGGAAAAGAGGGTAGTTTGCAAAAACAGAATCAAGTACTTGGCTCATGTTGTCTCGGGGGAAGGGATCAAACCAAGACCAGGTCTGGTTAATGCAATTATTGAAATACAAGTTTGCAGTGATAAAAATGCTGTTAAATCTTTCATGGGAATGTGTGATTTGTTTTCTCGCTTTATACCAGATTATGCTTCTCACATTATATACCGTTAACAAAACTTTTAAAGAAGGATGTCAATTTTATTTGGGATGATTCATGTCAAGAATTGTTTGAGTGGATAATGAAACAATTGGCCAGTTCTAAACTGTTGAAACCTCTTGACCCCAAGCTATAATTTTGTATCATTATGGATGATTGTAATTATAGTGTAGGTGCCATATTGACTCAGTAGAATGGGTTGGTGGAGAACACCATTAGTTACACTTCTAGGATGTTGAGGGAAGCAGCAATCTATTATTCAACCATTGAAAAAGAGTTGCTGGTTTGTTGGACGGTGATTCAAAAATTCAAAACATATGTCTGCGGTTTGAAATTTACTGTAAAAACAGATCTTAAACCCCTGGTTGCCATTTTGTCTGGTTAGAAGATTAAAGAACAAACACCCGGAATCTCGAGACTATTGTCCAAACTTTTACAGTTTCACTTTTATATTGTACATATCAAGGGGGGCAAAAATGTACAGGCTGATTTTTTTGTCTCGGTTTTCAATTCAGGTAGATGGTTTGGGAGATGTAGAGACTACAGAGGAAAGTTGTTTTATTGCTTTGTTGGATCTGGAGGGAATGTGTGCAGTCATAGAATGAGAACGGAGAGAAGAAACGGCTTCGGATGAAAGAGTGAAAATAGTTATGGGGTATGTTGCTAGGGGATGGCCTAGTGAGAGATCCCTTTCTAGTTCGTGTCAGCCATTCTGGAAAGTTTCTGATGAGCTATCAGTGGATGATGGTCTCCTTCTTAGAGGTGATAAGTTGGTAATGTTGGAGGGATTTGTTAGCATGATCTGAAAGCCATTTTGTATTTCTGGCAGCCATCTTGTTTGCCATGTGCTGCCACGTGCTAGCCATGTGCTCTGTCCTCCCTCAGTGTTGACTGCTCTTGTAATCTGCCTAGAAACTAACTATATTTAGCATTTTCCACCTTCGCACATGCTCAGTTGAGCTTGCAGATGTCCTTGCAACTGTTTCTAGTCTGTAAACATCAGGATGTGTTCACCAGAATTAGCAACTGTTAGCTCCTCCCACTTTGTTGAGCAAGCAGATCTTGCATGCCCATATTAGTCATTTTTGCAAGCTTACATGTGCCAGGACTGCTCCTTGTCTTATGCTGACTATGTAACCCTAAGCATATATAAGGCCTCTGTTTTCTGTACTCCTCAGACTGCCTCATTCAGTTGCTAAGGCTTCTGTGTGACGTAGTCTCCCTCATTTGAGGTTAACCCCTTCGGCGCTGATGACAAAGCCAGCTCGTCATCAGCGTTACCTGCGCTGCGCGGATGACGAGCTGGCTTTGTCACGATCAAGCCATTTTTTAAATTCCCGCGCACAGCAGGAAAACGCGGTAGCGCGGTAGGGGTTAATAAAGATGTTCTTTTTATATTTCAGCTTCTGTGCCAATTTCTTCTTTGTTAGTTTAAAAGGACCAAGTATCAATGAGACCCCTGAGAAGGTTTCTATGTTCTACAGTAATGCCTATGGGGTTAAGGTTTAGGTTCATGAGGAGCCACATTCCTGAAAAAACGGCTGAGACAAGCTTTGTGGTAGCCTTCTTTGGATAGGGAGGTTGAATCTTTTGTGGGTGAATGTGGGGTGCATCTAACCTCAGAGAAGGGGTTGGTTGTGAGGAAACCTCCTCTGCAGCCCATTGAATATCCAGCGAGAGCCTGGGAGAAAATTGGTGTTGCCTACGTAGTTCCATTCAATACGTTTCCTTGTCATAATCGTTTTGCGTTGATAGCGGTTGATTTATACTTGAAGTTGCCAGAAGTTAAGTTTGTTCCTGAACCCAATGCCAGAGCAGTCATTGATTTCCTCATGGAAATTTATCTCAGGGAAGGTTATACTCGATTCTTGATTTCTGACAATGGGGATCAATTTGTCAATGAACAAGTTGAAAGGTTTCTCAAAGCTGGTGATGTCAAGCATTTGAAGGTGTCTTTATATCATCCCCAAACTAATGGCCAGGTGGAAGTCTTGAACCGAGCATTAGTCCATTGTGTTCAGTGGGCAGTTAACAACAGGTGGGTAGTTGTCAATACAGTAAAGTCTATGTTGTGGTTTTACCCTACCACTCCACATTCTACTACCCATGTCTCGCCTTTTGAAATGCTGAGGGGCAGGAAGCCTGCTACCAAGGTATGCCTGGGTGGATGAGCAAATGGGCAAATTTGGCGTGGATGTTAGTGTTTGGAATGCAAGGGCGAAGGTGGAAGAAGCTAAGTTAAAACAAAAAGAGAATTTTGACAGTTGTAATCAGGTCAAAATGATTAAGGTGAATGTTGGTGATAGTGAGTTCATTAAAAAAGGGTGTTATGTTTAGAAATGTGATAGTAAGTTGGATGGACCTTTTGTGGTAGATAAGGTTTGTGGCAGTCCAGTGAGAGTCTGCGGTACCAGCTGGTGAAATGTGGCAATGGTGGTCAAATACTTACATAAGTATAGTAATAGGTCTGGTTCTGAGGAAGTGAATGGGGCTAAAGGGTCGGGTGCAAAAAGGTGGCTGAGGCGCCCGATGTTCATTAGGTGGAGAAGGCGGTTGTGGAACCCGGTGTGCGCAGAAGCAGCCGTTTTAGATGGATTCCTTTGAGATTCAGTCAATAAACAGGGGTTCACGATCTGTTTGTCAATGATTTTTGTAAGTATTTACCTTTCTGCTCCTCTATTTTTAGGTCTCACCTGAGCCGGCGCGCATGCGTTGCTCTGCAAGGCTTATTGTAAGGACTTCCAAAAGGATTTCCAACTCCTAGAGCTTTGCTAGTGTTTTTTTTTTACTGGTACGCATTTAATTAGCCATTGCGTAATGCTTCCACAAAAGAAAGCACGCAAATGGCCAAAGGCTTGGGTATGTCCTGCCTTATCTTTAAATGTCCCCTCCCATAGCCTATGTGTCTCGAGAGCAAGCGCAATAATTAGCACCGCGCAGTGTGCCAGCTGCACGGCAGGGATATATGACGGTACCACGCGTACTTTTACAACGCGTACCGTTACAACGCTACTTTTACCACGCAAGTCGTTACAACGACTTGCGTGGAGGGGCGCTGGATAGTAAATTTTTTAATTTACTATTCCAACTCCAGTCCCCGTGGACTCTAGGGAAAGGAATTGGATAGTAAATTAAACTATTTACTATCCTGGAGCGCCCCCCAGCGCAAGTCGTGGTAACGTTTTGCGTGGTAAAAGTAGCGTGGTAACGGTACCGCGTTGTAAAAAATGCGTGGTTACCGTTGTATACCGCACGGCAGGCTGCATTCCAGTATCAGGTTACTTTCGCCGCCACTGTGACAGAAGCCAGACATAGCACCCCTCCTCCATTTCTCTTTCCCCTCAGCCGATCCCTTTGTTTATGAGCAGTTGCTATCATGCTTCCCACCGCATAATACATACTGTATACATATAACTGTACACAGGGGCGGATTGGCAAGGCGGGCATTCGGGCATGGGCCGAAGGGCCGGTGCCTCAGTGCCCTCTGTGGGCCGTTTTTTTCTCCCCTGTCCCAGTCCACAGAGAGTGGACTAGGAAAGGGGAGAAAAAAAAACGGCCCACAGAGTGCACGGAGACAGACAGAGAAAATGAAAGCAGCCTCGCTGTGCGGCCAGACAGCGATTGTCAGCTGTGGCCTCTCCTTCAACCCTGCCCTGCCAAGCAATCAAGCTGAGGCTGGGCTGGGATGGGGAGGGGTGATTGTTTGCAAGAATCGGCCTCCCTGGGGGCCAGGTGTTTCTCAGGCCTTTGAGCCATTTTCACCTCGGCCCCCCTGGGGCCCATGCAGCCCAGAAACGGTGTTAGTCTTAACACCTCGCCCACAGCCCTTCACATTCAGGGCATAGTGGGCGAGGAAGAATGGGTCTTGCCGTGGGGGCCAGGTGATGTTTGGAATTTTTTTATTTTATTTATGCGATTTTATATAGCGCGGACTTTACCCGAAGGTGTCAGAGCGCTTCACACTAGGAACAGCAATAATACATGAGGAGAAAAATTACAAGTGGACAAATTACAAAAGCAAACGTTAAGTTACATGAATCAAAAGTGACAATAGTGAGCAACCAAAATACATGAATCAAAAGTGACAATAGTGAGCAACCAAAATACATGAGGTAGCAATCGGTACATTACAGGAGGAAAAAGTGATATGTGTGCAGGTTACAAAGGCGTACAAAGTACAAGTAGAGGTATAATATTGCAATAAATGGCAGACACTCCAGCATAAGAACAAACGTTACGTATGCAATGGTGGCACTTGTGCAATATCTAAAGCAAACAAAAGTGAGAGGTAGCATACAGTGTGATACCATAGAAAAGTGACGTGTGCAAGTTACAAAAGGGTACCATACACAGGTACAAGGGTAATACTCCAGTAAATGGTAAACACTCAAACTGCCAGAACACACTGGGAAGGCACTTCCCATGCACCAGCTTCACCTCAGCCTCCCCCCTGGCTACCTGGCTACCTTGGATGACCAAGAAAGCTGTGTTTTGTGCTCCCCTGCCAGGACATTTTCCCGAGGCCTGGAGGGCTGATTAATTTACTAATTGCAGGGGCCTTACCTCTGTTCATGTGCTCCTGAGCTGAAGGTCTGGGGAGGGCTAAGTAGGTTAGTAATAGCAGGGGCTTTGCTGCTTTACAGGTGCTCCTGTGCTGGAGGGATGGAATAATTTTGTGACAGAAAGGGGCCTTGCTATTTTTTTTAGTTGCTCAGCATGTAGGCCATTGTCACCTTGGCCCTGTGTCCTGTGCAAGAACAGTATCCTCCCACTTTCATTCCTTTGTCTGTGCAAATGGTGTTTTATGAAAGGACACGCCCCTTGAATGTGGGCCACGCACCTTAAATATGGGCCACGCCTCTTGAATGTGGGCCACTTTTTTCGTCAGTGCCCGGGCCGAATTGTGATCCCAATCCGACCCTGACTGTATAGCGCTTTGGCTGATTTCACTTTCTTTGTAATCACCTCGGCTCCCCTCCCATGTCCTAGAGCGCCATAATGTCTTCCTGCACAGAACACCCCTCCCACCTCGCAAACATCAATCAACAGCGATACCGTGGCTGGTTTCACTTTATTTGTGATTTATTACCAAGCTCCTTCCTCCCCCCCTCCCAATCAGTGATGGGGCTGGGATGGAGAAGGCGGGTTATGCTGCCGTCTCAGAGAACGGGACACTGGTCTTTCCCTGCTCCTCGCAGCTGATCCGGGTGTGGGCCTGCTCTGATCTTCGAGGAGAAAGAACTGCAGGTAGGAGCTCTTATTATGAGCTCTGTTGATCAGCTGCTTTCCCTGATCAGTATTTTCAACCCCCTCCTCCACCTCCCCCTTCTCCCTGCTCTCCCACCCCCTCCCTTCCAATCACTCACGGAGCTTGCACGTTTTGAAAGAAGCCATCAGCAGTGTGAAAGCCCTGCAGCACATGTCTCGCCTGCAGGAAAACACTTTCCAGGAAAACTGCGGGCAGCTAAGTACGAACTCTTCGGTAGTTCCGGCCTTTGGCAACATATTTATATATTTTTTTTATTTGGTTACAATTTTGTAACAATACATCGTCACTGAAAGGTACTGTGAGCACATAAACGCGGGAAAGCAAGCAGACATGCCAACCCTCCCGATTCAGGCGTGAGACTACCGATTTCAAGGCTAGTCTCCCGCCTCCCGATCCCTGAAAGCAAAAACCCGATTCCTCGGGGTTTCAGCTGACAAGGCTTGGTATTGTGTTAAGTACCAATTGTTCCAGCAATAGTCAGAGTGGCCATGCAGGGGCTCTAGAAGGGGTGAAAAACCAACAAAGCGTCATGAACAAAGGAATGGTCTTTTAAATACCTGTGAAGTATTGGTGGGGGGCGGCTGTATGTGTTCACAGGAAGCTGTTTCAGACCCGGCAGGTGGTGGTGGGGCGGGGGGAGGGGGGGAGGGTGGGGCATGCTCTGCCAGCAACCTGCCAGGCCAGTGCACAACACTTGCATCACCCTCTCTGCCTGCTATTGCGCTCCATGCTTCTAAAATGTAAGAAAAAAGAACGTACATTTGTGTTTCAAATGTCCGATCCTGCAGCAGCCACTTCCAAAGCCCATACATGACAGTAACCCGATTCAAGGCCCCATTCTCCCGATTTTTTTTTTTTATCTCCCTCTTTGCACTTCTGAAATGTTGGCATGTATGAGCAAGGGTGAATTATTTTTGCAGGATGCTAATTGTTGGTAACGGCTATTGCATTCTGTATTTTTTTTAAACTCTTTAAATAACCGACCACGGGAACGAGCATGCTTCCCTTGTATGTTTCCTCCCCTCACCCTGTGCTCACCCTCCATTTCTTTTAGCCCATACCTTCGTGCTCTGAGGCCTCTACACCACCCCTCCCCCTTGTTATCTCTACTACCCCTGTGTGCTGTATGTTTATTCAGCAGCAGAAAAATCGGTGCTCGTTTAGCACTGAAGGCACAAGTGGGCTGCACTTTTAAAGTTTCATTCCTAAACTGCATCTAAAACATAACAACTGATTATACATCGCTGGCCTTTTCAATTTGAATATCAGTAAGTGCCTACATTTATCTATAATATGCATTGGTGTTCTAAATCAATATTAACTTTAACTTCAACTTCCTTTCAGTACCTGCAGGATTTCCTTAGAAACTGCATAATTTTTTTCGCTTTATTGCACCAACCGCCTTTTACATTCATTTATGCTCCGTCTTAAATATAAAGTACCTTCTTCACAGCTGAAATAAGTCTGTGTGTCAAGTCTTCCCACACACGCCATACAACAGTGGCTTGGCAAGGCGTAAATAGTCATGGTTTCTGATGTCTTTTTTTGGGGTGAATAAATACATACTGTTTTTCGATATGTTGAAGCTTCACATAGGTAAAATTGAGCTTGTTTTCACATTTTTGTTTTGGGTAGGAGTTAAATATATTCTGCTTTTCGAATTTACTTTGCCTTCTGCCTACTGTGGTTTCATTATTCGCATATTTTCTGCAAGGGGGAGCATTGTTTTTAGCTTTGTTCACTCAACAATATATTACATTCATTGTTGCAAGTCTCGTGGCAGACACAGAGCGCCATCTTCAAAGCTGAATTTTGTTTGTCTTTTCAATTTAACCATGAACAGCAGATCCCATAAAGCTGCTTCTTGGCCCATGATAAGCTAACAATATAATAAGTCTTCTGTGTGCATCATGTTGGAGCATGGGCAGCACTTTTATTGCCTTTCTGTTGCTTCAACAATCCGAAGTGAACAAGAAGAGGGAAGGTACATGATTTTATAATATGTTACTTCATGATACTTTGCAGTCACACACAGAATGTTATAGTGCTGTTCACATGCATGGAGGCATTTGTCTTCCTGTCGGCGTATTAAAAAGCCTTGGAATGTGTCTATTGATCTTTCCTGCGGCAAGCATGTATTCCTGCATCAGAATGCATGATGAGGTTCTGTAATTCTCGAGTCTGACTCTATTTTGTTCTGTGCCACCATTTTTGTGTTGCCTTCACGTAGGCCTGTAAAGGTAGCCTGGCGAACAAAGTGGCCTGGCCTTCTTAGTTCATGTATACATTAACTAGGTTTCTTTTTGACTCTGAAATAAACTGTAAGAAACTGACCTCTTCACCTGAAACTGACCTCGCAAAGCCAATTTCCCTGATCGATCTTTGTCTGAGATTGCCAATCAATGTTCAGGACATCGTTAACTTTTTAGTTTCCTTGCACATGCCTTATCTTGTTCAGCATCTGTTACTGTTCTTTTTTTATGTTTCTTCATTACATGGGTAATGCTTTCAATTATAGATTTGTCCGGCTTGTGGAGATTGAATTTGGGACATTCCTAATAATTAACTTTTGGATTGGGATACTGTAAATTGAGTTTTTGCTATGTGATACTTTGTTTGAAAATGTATCTTATTGGCTAGAATTTTGTGCAGCGGGTGTACATTTATAATGTGAATATTGGGTATAAAAGGAGACGTCTCGCCTTAGTAAAATGAGCAGTCTCCTGAGAATTTAGACCGTGATGTATTTCTAGGATCACTGTTACTAGCTGCAGCTAATAAACTTGGTCTCTGACGCCATCCAGAAGTATTCCGTGTCTTTGAATACCAAGTCAGGTGAACTTGAAGATCTTAGGCGTGCCCTTGACGCCGCTGGGTTAAACCCCGGTTCTTAAACTGGCGCCCAATGTGGGGCGACTTCAGCGGTACTGGTCTAAGCACGAAGACTGCGAGGAGCCCCGTGAGGAAATTCTGGAGGACGGCCGCCACTTCATTGACCCCTGCATGTCGACGTGGACCGAAGGTTTTTTCTGCGAGGCTTCCCCTTTCTGACGGCTGCGAAGGACTGCTGCCCTGTAGTTGCACTGTCTTGGACCCTCTTGTAATGATTTGTAAGGCGAGACGTTAGACGGTCTTCTGGTGGCATGACAGACATTTTGGTTAAGTATAAGTGGAGTAGTGTGGCTCACTGGTTAGAGGCGGCAGACCCGAGAGCAGAGGACGGCCCGGGACCAGGGTTCGATTCCCGACGCGGCAGGTTTCTGGACCAGGGTCAGCGAACTCGATAATTCTCTCACCTCGGTGCCCACTCTGATCAGCGATCACACTCGGCAACTCTGGGCACTAGCTTGCCTCATCTTCACTAACGGCCCCACCAGACCGCCGGGGATGCCTGGTCTCACCCTGGAGATACCCATTAAGGGACCATCTCTCAGGGAAGCCAGGAAGGGTTTCGCAGCGGTCGAAGCGCGGAGGTACCCCTTCGGGAGTGATTCCAGCGCTATATAAGCACATAATTAAGTGGGTCTCCGACGACTTTGTTTTGTTTCTTGGTTTTGATTCGGCCATTGCAATAGTCGAAGCCGAGGGGTTCGTATATTTACGAGTGTATCATTTTTGATAACCCCTTGAAGTTTGAAGCAAGACTAGTGAGCTAAAGATGCCTGGTTTTGGCAAAATTAGGAAATGGTTTTGTTGTAGTTGTAATAAGGATTCCCGATTGGAGGATTCGTGTCCGATACCTCCGGTTGGAACTCCAACTTATGAGCTCTATTCGAAGCATGGTGTGGGTCCCATTACCTTTAATGAAGTATGGGTCAGTTATACAAAAGAAAGATGGCCCCAACATGGTAGTTTTGAATCAAATGTTTTAGATAACCTAGAGGTTGTGCTATTTAAGAAGAAAGCACGACCGGCGATGTTTGACCTTTTCCGCCTTTGGCGTAAGGAAGCCAAACAGCGAGAAATTAAGCAAGCTAAGGGAGATAGGAAGGAAAGGAATATGTTGGTAATGCAAGCTGCTAGGCAGTTTAAGGAAGATGAAGAAGATCGTGCGATTGAAGTGTCAGATAGACAACATTGCATGGCCATTGACAAATGTTACCCGGCTTTGCTACCTCCCCTTTCAAATGTGACTGAAGACCCTGAAAAGGATCCTTTGATGTCACATTTACTGAGATTACCACCCCCTTATGTGCAGGGTGCTACTGCACCTCCGATACCTCCAGTTGTTGCACCCCTTGTTGTTGTTTAACCCCCTGTTGTTGTTCAGCCATCTGTTGCTTCACAGGTGGTTCTTCCTCCCGTGGCGCAGCCCCCTCCAGGGCCGCCAGTTTTGTCACCAGCCTTGCCTCAAACTCCTTTGCCTTACACTCCTTTATCTTCGACTTCTCTTATTTCTGTCCCTACGTCTCTCTTGCCTCAAAACACTTTGTCTCCTGTCCTCATGTCAACTTCTTCTCCTTCTGCTCGGCAACGAATGACTGAGACTGTCACTAGTCTTTTGTCTCCTTTCTTTGGGTCACTGACTATGACCCCTGTTTCTGAACGTAAGCAGAGATGTAGTCAGCTTCCTGGTCCCGAAGAGCGGGCAGTGTTAGATCTCCTTGCTCATAGATGGGTTTCGAATGCCTTCAAGTACGGTCTTCAAGTGGTTATGGAAATCTTCCTACAGTGGGAGGCACCAAAACAAAGGTATGTTTTTGATGTCATGTGTACTTTCCTTCGTCAGGAGTGGGCAGATAATGAGTTGGGTTCAATTCCACTGGAATTGATTAATGTTCAGTCTGAATTTGCTAAAGGAACGATAGTGGGATCCGATGTTGAGGAAGCGGTAGAGACACTACTCACTTTTAGGTCTAGACTTCCACCTCAGTTATTGTTCGAACCTGACCCTTCTGTTAGGAGAAAAGTGAAGCAGTATCCTATGAGAGAGGTTCCCCCTGTATGGAGAGAGGCAGTTGTGGCTGATGCCGCTCATGGTATTGTGGCTGCACCGGCTCATTTTCAGCTAGTGTGGGTACATGTCCCTTGGAAGAGAGCTGAGGTCCTGGCTCTTAAGCAGACCTTGCCTGACCCCCGTAAAAATCCTGCTGGTTATTACAAGAAGTTGTCTCAGACAGTGATGCGTGTGTTATGAATTTAGCTGACATAGATATGTTGATGGGTAATGTAGTTCCTCAACCCTTGTGGGCGAAGATCCATCACGAGGATCACGCGCCAGAGTTAGAAGATACGTGGGTTAATGTTACTGCTGCAGATGGTCGGCAGGTAGGAGGTGCCAAACCTGAACCCTTAGTTGCAGAACTACTGGTAGGATTATTAATTTAATGAAAACTATGATGCCTCCTTTGCGGGTGAATTGGGACAAGTTAGCAGCATGCAAACAAAAGAAAGATGAGAGTGTGTCTGATTTCTTCACTAGGTTTGAGGAAACATTCCTTGATCATAGTGGTCAGGACATGAGTACAGAAGGTGGTCAGAGGTTGTTTGTAGATACGTTTGTTTTTAATTTACTTCCTGAACTTTCTAATAAGTTAAAGGACTCTGAGAGTTCATGGGCAGTTTCTTCTTCGACCCATATATTGGCTACTGCACAATACTATGAGAATAGAGATAAAGATGAGAAGGATAAAATAGAGAAGAAGACTAGAGAATTAACAAGCATTAGAAATGCAATAGGTCTCGGAATTTTTTGAGTTAGAGGTAATGGCATTCTAAATGGCAATGTCCTGTAGCCATGTGTTATGGAGTGTATGCATGTGGTGTGTAGTGGAAATATGTGTGTTGGATTGGACTAGTAGCAATGGTGCATGCTGCGCTTTAGATGAATATGTTTAAAAGTAAGTGCAGCATAGTGCGATTGCTACAATAGTTAATTGTGGATGCATTAACAATTGATGTGTGCACTGACGGGTGGTAGTGTGTGTGCCTGTTAAGTGTACAGCGATAGTTGGTAATGTCTGTGCTTGGTGAAAAGGTGCACTGACAGCTGGTGGCAAGTGCGCCTAGTGAAAGAGTGCACTGACAGCTGGTGTTGTGTGTGACTGGTGAAAGTGTGCACTGACAGCTGGTGGTGTGTGCGTGTGTTTGGTGAAAGCATGCACTAACATTTGGTGTTGTGTGCGTGGTGGAAGTCTACACTGACGCATGGTGTAGTTTGTGCTTGGTGAAAGCGTACATTGATGGCTGGTGGTGTTTGCGCTTGGTGAAAGCAGGCACTGACGGCTGGTGGTGTGGGGTTTTGTGTGTGGTTGTGTGTGTAGTGGTGAGTCTGTGGGGGTGAGTCTGTGGGGGTGAGTATGTGGTGGTGAGTCTGTGGTTGTGAGTGTGTGGTGGTGAGTGCTGATGAGTGTGTGGTGGTGAGAGGCTGGTGTGTGTGTGTGGTGTGTGTGAGTGTGGTATGTGTGTGTGGTGTATATGTGTGTGTGGTGTGTATGGTGTGTGGTGTGTGGTTTTATGTGTGTGGTCCTATGTATGTGTGTGGTGAACTTAGTTTTAGTGTATGTCTCCTGCACACTCACACAGTGTCCCTACACATATACACTGCTCACTCTGCACATCCACACTGTTCATCCTGCATAGTCACACACTGTTCATCCTGGACACTCACACACTTTGCACCCTGCACACCACACTCACTCTGCAGTCACTCGGCAGTCACTCTGCAGTCACACTCACGCTGCAATCAATCTGCACTCGCACTCACTCTGTACTCACTCTGTACCTGCACTCACTCTGCACTCACTTTGCACCTGCACTCACTCTACACTCACTCTCCAATCACACTCACTCTGCAGTCACTATGCAGTCACTATGCAGTCACACTCACTGCAGTCACTCTGCAGCCACACTCACTCTGCAGTCATTCTGCACTTGCACTCTCTCTGCACTCACTCTGAACCTGCACTCACTCTGCACTCATTCTGCACCTGCACTCACTCTACACGCACTCTGCACTCACACTTACTCTGCACTCACTCTGCACTCACATTCAGTCTGCACTCACTCTGCACCTGCACTCACTGTGCACTGACTCTGCATCTGCACTCACTCTGCATTCACTCTGTACTCTGCACTCACTCTCTCTGCACTCACACTCACTCTGCACCTGCACTCACTGTTCACTGACTCTTCACCTGCACTCACTCTGCACTTACTCTGTACTCTGCACTCACTCTTTCTGCACTCACTCACTCTGCACCTGCTCTCACCCTGCACTCACTCTGCAACTGCATTCACTTTGCCCCTGCACTCACTGTGCACTCACTCTGCACTCAGCACTCTGCACTCACTGTCACTCTGCACTCATTCTGCATGCACTCTGCACTAACTCACACTCTGCACTCACTCACTCTCACTCTGCAGTCATTCTACTTTCCCTCTGCACTGGCGCCGCCGCTTTTCCAGTGCTTAATTTGTGCTGGTGGCTGCTTGCAGGTTGTTGGGACCCATGCTTCCTTTTCATCATCGGACTTTGACCAGCATGAGAGAGCACGTCAGAAGGGGTAGGTAGGATAGAGAGAAAGGCGGGAACGCTGCTACGAAGGTTAAACTCAGGGTTGAGAGGATCCTGCAAGAGTGAAATAGAGACAGGAAATGTCCGGCATGCGCGAAAGAGGCACGGGGTGGAATAAAAAACGTGGCACCCTCTGGAGTCGGCAGTTCTGCATTCGTTTTAAAAGTGAAGGTGTGGTGATAGCCCGTGCAGCATCTGCCATCATGTTTTAATTGGCCCGACTGAAGAAGCCGCTTGCGAATCTCGGTGCAGAGGATCACACAGGGTCATTGTGCGTGTTCGGTGCTTTGCGAGGCTGGTGTCACAACACTTTCAGGGGCTGCGTTTTGCTTTCAGTCCCAGCCTAGTTCAGGTCCAACCATACATCAGTAAGTGCCATGTTAGGGACTGGCACGCGCTGGGATGGTTTCTGAAATGATGAGCAGTTTCTCAGGGCTTTGAACGTCACCCATCACCCCAAGGAGCGTCTGGAAACATCTGCTTATAGCTCCCACTGATAGCGTCTCTTCTAGGCGCTATGATGCCATATTATTTGCAGGATGTGTCAAATGGTAGTATACGACTTTAAATGGAAATATAGAGGTGCAGGTACTCTCAACTTAAGAGTGAGTACCTGTTTGCCCATGAAAGTGCCAGTAGTCTCTCGTTAAAAGCAGTGGAGCAGTGCTGAGAAGTGCAGGTACTCTCCCTTTCAAAATAAAGAAGTACCGGACAGTATCTGCCCATTGAAAGCACTGGCGCTGCCGCTTTTCCAGTGCTTAATTTGTGCCGGTGGCTGCTTGCAGGTTGTTGGGACCCAGGCTTCCTTTTCATCATCGAACTTTTAAACAGCAGCAGGAGAGATCACGTCAGAAGAGGTAGGTAGGATGGAGAGAAAGGCGGGAACGCTGCTACGAAGGTTAAACTCAGGGTTGAGAGGGTCCTGCACGAGTGAAATAGAGACAGGAACTGTCGGGCATGCACGAAAGAGGCACGGGGTGGAATAAAAAAACGTGGCACCCTCTGGAGTCGGCAGCCCTGCATTCATTTTAAAAGTGAAGCTGTGGTGATAGCCCGTGCAGCATCTGCCGTCATGTTTAAATTGCCCTTTTCCAGTGCTTAATTTGTGCCGGTGGCTGCGTGAAAGGTTGTTGGGACCCAGGCTTCCTTTTCATCATCGGACTTTTACCAGCAGCAGGAGAGAGCACGTCAGAAGGGGTAGGTAGGATGGAGAGAAAGGCGGGAACGCTGCTACGAAGGGTAAACTCAGGGTTGAGAGGATCCTGCACAAGTGAAATAGAGACAAGAAATGTCCTGGCATGCACGAAAGAGGCACGGGGTGGAATAAAAAACGTGGCACCCTCCGGAGTCTGCAGCCCTGCATTCATTTGAAAAGTGAAGGTGTGGTGATAGCCCGTGCAGCATCTGCCATCATGTTTTAATTGCCCTGACTGAAGAAGCGGCTTTCTAATCTCGGTGCAGAGGACCACACGGGGTAATTGTGCGAGTTCAGTGCTTTGCGAGGTTGGTGTCACAACACTTTCAGGGGCTGCGTTTTGCTTTCAGTCCCAGCCTAGTTCTGGTCCAACGATACATCAGTAAGTGCCATGTGAGGGACTGGCACACAAATGCGCCTTACGAGGAGGGAGTGGGTCAAGAAAGTAAACTGAACTATTTCATACAAAAAGACTGAAGTCAACGTTTAGCCGGGAGGCAGCATGCGTGCTCACATACAGCTGAAAAAAAAACTAACTGCAGACTGGTGGACGCGCGCCCAGCATCTGTCTTTAATTACCGCGGCCCCTGACAGCTGGTAAGAAATATTGCCTTCTGCTGGGCGTGTCCGCACGGAATATGCAGGAAGCAGAGCAACTCTACAGCCTATGGCCTATTGCGTGCTGTCTTCTAAAAAGACAGCCATGCGAAGGCCAATTGCCATGCAGCTGCCATAAAAACATTGCAAAATTCACGAGCTTTCTGGAATTCGTAGGTTAGATTTCTCGAAGTCATCATAAAAGGACTCTTAAGCCACGCCCACTTCGTGGGACGTAGGCCGAGCCCTAAAAACGAAAGTTCTTCTGCAGCAGGCTTATCCGCCTCGCCCTAATCAGCGTCAGTTTCAGCAACCCCCACAGTTTCAGAAACTGTTGCAGAAGCCTGAGTCTTTTGCTTTGCGACTCCCGCTAGGCCCTAATCAGTGTGCTTATTGTAAAGAGGAAGGTCACTTCAAGAATAGTTGCCCGATCTTGCTACAGCGTGCGTATGGTATGTCTGGTCTGAGAGGTCGTGGTGGTTACCAACAAGTACCTAGGGGTAGGGGACATGGTACGTTTCCCCAGAATGAACGTTCCTTTTCCCCTCAGAATTCTATAAAATATTTTGACCAACAGAATGTTCTGACCGTCCAGTCCGCTCAGTACTACACTGATGATTATTATGTTGGAAGTGAGAGTGCTGGTTTTAATGATAGTTAGGACAGCCATGGACAAAGGGAGGGAGTAGTGTCAGTTCCAGTAGACCAGAGTGGACCTTATGTTGAAGTGATTACATCAGGTGTGGCAGAACCTTTTCTTTTGGATATTGGTGCAGCAAAGAGTTCTATCATGCACTCTAAACTCCCTGGCGCACCTTTGTCTGGCTTGACTAATGTTTCGGTAGGATTTTCTGGCGCCCCAGTTCGTAACCCGGTTTCCTGTCCTTTGCCCCTTTCTATTGGTCCTTGTGAATTGGAGGCTCCCCTTATTCTAACAACTGGCTGTGGTGAGAATTTGTTGGGTTTGGACTTGTTGAAAAGATTGCATGCAACATTACATTGTTCTCCTTTGGGAATACATCTTACAGTGGGTAAGAAAGTGATTTCCCCGATGTATCTGTCTAAGGATCGCCTTCCACTTGAATTGCATTCTCTCCCTGATACACTTTGGGCTACAGGTCCTAATGATGTTGGTCTGTTGCAGATTCCACCCTACGTTGTTACCCTTAAGTCGAATGCTAAATTACCTCGCATTCCTCAGTACAAAATTTCAAGGTGATGGCGAAAGAGCTCTTTTAGCGATTTATCTATGATTTGGCTGAGAAAGGTGTGGTTAAAGAAACTAGAGGTAATGTGTGTAATAGTCCTGTTCTGCCTGTCCTTAAGCGTACTGACTCTTCTCAGCCACCTGTGTATCGGTTTGTGATCGACCTTCGAGAGGTCAATAAGATTGTTGTGCCACAGTTTCCTGTTGTCCCAGACATTACTGCTTTTTTGACTATGATCCCTGCCTCAGCTGCTTGGTTTTCTGTTATTGATCTGAAGAACGCTTTCTTCAGCATTCCGATTGCTGAGGAAAGTAGGGATATTTTTGGCTTCTCTTTAGGAGGCCGCAGTTTTCGGTTTAAACGCGCTCCTCAAGGTTATTGTGAGAGTCCCTCCATTTATAGTCAGGCTTTGAAAACTCAGCTTGATACTTTTGCATTGCCTTCTGGTGCTACTCTTATCCAGTATGTTGATGATATGTTGGTTGCTGCTGATGTTGAAGAGATTTGTAAAGAGGTTACTCTTTCTTTGTTGCGACACCTGTCTGACCTTCATCATAAAGTGTCACCTTCGAAGTTGCAGTATTGCCGACAACAAGTGACCTACTTAGATCATCTCTTGTCGAAGGAGGGAAGACGATTGACCCCAGAACGTATTCAAGCGATTGCCCAAATGACTGTGCCATGCACACAGAGAGAGGTGCGTGCCTTTTTAGGTATCACCTCGTATTGTAGACAGTGGATTCCGAATTTTTCTTTGCTAGCGAAACCTTTGTTGGCACTTACTCTTAAGGACACGCCACACCCTCTTCCTTGGTCTGACGAATGTCAGAAGAGTTTTTCTGAATTGCATGATGCATTGTGTTCTGCTCCGGTGTTGGGTACCCCCGACTATAGTAAACCTTTTACACTTTATGTATACGAGAGAGAAGGTTGTGCATTGTCAGTGTTGACACAACAATTTGGAGACCAGCAGCGCCCATGTGCGTATTTTTCAGCCACTTTAGATCCAGTAGCTACGGCGTTGCCTAGTTGTCTAAGAGCTACAGCAGCAGCGGCTGTTTCTATCCGACAGTCTGCTGGTTTGGTATTGGATAATACATTGATTGTGGTGGTTCCAAATGCAGTGGATACCCTATTGAACAGAACAAAGACTCAACATCTTACCAGTGCACGTTTGTAAGGTATGAGTTGACGCTTTTGGCTAGCCATGTGCACATCAAGTGGTGCAACACATTGAATCCAGCTACATTGTCGCCAATTTTTGTAGAGACAGATGTTCAGGAACAGCATGACTGTTTTCTCCGGAGAAAGGAGGAAACGAATGGTAGAGTTGATCTGAAAGATACTCCTCTTTCGAATCCTGATGGTACCCTATGGGTAGATGGTTCGTGCTTTAAGCTTCCGAATGGAGAGACGACTGTAGCATATGCTGTCACAACTTTGCACACGATTGTTGAAACAGCACGTATTGCACAGAATTCAGCACAAGCAGCGGAGTTGATAGCATTGACTAGAGCGTGTATGTTGTCAAAAGGAAAGAGAGTGAATGTTTTTACTGATAGCCAATGTGCATTTGGCGTGGCTCACAGTTTTGGTCGTTTGTGGAAAGAGAGAGGATTTCTTACTTCCCATGGTACGAAAATTCAGCATGGACAATTAGTGAGTGAACTTCTTGAATCACTTACTTTGCCGACCCAAATTGCGATAGTAAAGTGTAGTGCGCATAAGAAGGTTACGGGAATGTGGGTCGAGGGAATGCGTTTTCAGATGAAGTAGCGAGAGAAACAGCGAAAGATGTGACGAGTCGGATGTATGTTGCAGGTCCTGCCAGATGGGTTGTGGAAGGAGGAATGTGTGAAGATACAACAGAAAGTGTGAAGATGTTTCAGGCAGAAGCTACTGAGAAAGAATTGAGTATGTGGAGAGAGAGTACGGGAATGTTGGATTCGACAGGTTGTTGGGTTGAGTTGTCAGAGCACCGGCGATGGTTGTTGCTGGATGCATATGTGCTCCCGGTGGTTACTATGGCTCATGGGCTGGCTCACATTAGTTCAAAAGGGATATGTAAGTTGTTGGCTCCGGTATGGCAGAATGGTGGAATTCCTAAGTGTGCTGATGCATAATCCTGGAAAGGGAACCCCAACTCCAGCGGATCATTTTGCCCCTCCAACATATCCGTTTGAGGTGCTGCAGATAGACTACATTCATATGGAAAGATGCAATAACTTGAAGTATGTCCTTGTGGTTGTTTGTGCCTTTTCCAGATGGATAGAGGCCTACCCCCTAAAGGATAATACTGCCATGTCTACAGCCAAGGTTTTTCTTAAAGAATTTTTTTTCAGATATGGCTTGCCGAGGATGGTATGGAGTGATAATGGAAGTGAATTTGTGGGTCAGATTATGAAGAAAGTATGTGCGGGTCTGGGTATTAAACAGAAATTTCATGCTGCGAATCACCCCCAGTCAGCATGCCTGGTCGAGTGCTATAATGGCACTCTGAAGCTGAAGTTGGCCAAGGTGCAAGCGAGCTCTGGTCTTACATGGCCCGATGCCTTACCATTGGCACTTTTGTCCACAAGAACGACAGTACATTCTCGCGTGGGACTTAGCCCATACGAGATTGTTTTTGGACGCCCGGCGAATGTCTGGGGTGTGCCGAGGCCTAAGAAGTACAGTGATATCGAGTACCCTATGTTGGTTAACTACTTACATGAATTGACTGCTAAATTGCGTGTTCTTCACCAACAGGTCCATGACACTTTGCCTTCAGTTTCTGTAGACACAGGCCACACGATTCAACCTGGTGACTGGATTCTAACCAGGAATTTCCAGAGGTCAAAGAACTTGGAACCAAGATGGACCGGTCCACACCAAGTCCTGTTATCAACTCGGACTGCTATTAAGGTGTTCGGCAAGAAAAACTGAGTACATGGTACCCATTGCAAGAAGATACCTTTACCCTTACCGTACGATAAGTGGGTCCGGGAAGGTGTTACCGATTCCGAGAGTGAAAGGGTTCGAAGATTTGTACCTTTTAGCGATGCACATCTGGAATGGACTCAGTCAGAACATGCGGATAATGAAGTCTTGCAAGAAGCTGTGCAGCCGTGTTTAAGATTTGATACTACGCATCCAGAGACACTCTTTCAGGATCAAACTGTGCCTGGTAAAGAACGATACAACTTAAGGTCTAAAAAGGACAAATAAAATCTGATTTTTTTTGAGAATTACACTCTTTCAGACAAGAGACTATTTTTCTTTTTCTTTTTTGAGCCACCATCCGGGTTCAGCTGCAGGGTCGCGGTATAAGACTTAAGGGGTGGCCCGCGTATTGACGAAAGGTCTGCGGTTCTAGGGACGTCTAGGACGCCTGGACGCACACTTGAGTGAAGAAGAAAATTTGCAGCGAGCAGCACGTTAGAGGATGGAGTCTGTTGTTACTGAAAGAGGTGTTGAGAGAATAGATCTTAAGACAAGATTTTGTACATTGATATATAGCAAATGTTTTATAATATTGTGCTTTTTGATGTTTTCAAGTATCACATTAGCTTGTGTGGGTTGGATTGTCTGTTACACAACAGACATCTGCACCCACCTCCCAACCAATGCTTTCTTTCACTACTGTTTCTTTGCACAAGTTTTATACGTCGTCTGAACATGAACGAACAAGGAGATCAGAATTTGTCAACAACTCGTTCATACAGTTGTTGCATCAGCATCAGTTAGTAGTAAATACCACTAATTGTTGGGTTTGTGGTCTTATGCCTCCTATGACAGATAAAGGTATGCCATATTTGGTTTTGCCTTTTTCTTTTAATGGGTCTGTGTGGGCTTTAGAGACCATGTTGATCTATGCAAATGAGGTACGCCCCTTACGTTCCCTTAAAGATAACTCCAGCAATATTGCCTTGATAAGGGGAATAGTAGCTATGATCCGAGATATTGATGCATATAATGATATCCCTAAGGATGAGGTGCAGGCTTATGTTGGTTGGAACGTGACTGGATATAGTACTAGCTTGACAGAGAAGGAGAGACTAAAAAGGTCTCCCCCTATTTGGATTGTACCCCACCGAGGCCATTTTTGTTTACAAGGTACTGGTCGGAATCCGAAAGCTCAGCTAGGTAAGAGTGTGTGTGCTCAAACCTATGTCTATTCATCCCGGACTTCTCCACCGTTTGTGCCAGCTAAAGGCACATATTTTGTTTGTCATGACAGAGCCTACACATGGTTGCCACTTGATTTTTAAGGAACATGTTATGTGGCATTTTTGCTTCCCCCTACATACACTACTGCTTCAGACTATCATAGAACGAGATATGGTAGAGGTGTTTTCAATAAGGAAGATACTGCAGCACACGAAGTAGGAGATTTCTTCAAGGGCTTCCTGCCCTTTTGGGGTCCTATGATCAATAGTAGGCATATTCGACAGCTTGTCCGCGTTGTTGAAGCTACTATTAATGAGACAGCAGGTGCTCCTTATGACTTTGCAGAATCGTATGGTATTAGACATCATACTTGCAGATTGAGGAGGAGTATGTCAATTGATTGGATCCAGTTGCTGTGTTTACATACCAGATAATGCCCCTACAGTGTACCAAGCCATCTCTAGGTTGCATAAGATCTCTGAGTCTATCCATGTAGACGAAGGAGACTGGTCATTGACGGGATGGTTTTGGGGACTGCTGTCCAAATGGGGATGGAAGATTCTGGCATTCCTTGGTATGGTTTTAGCCATCCTTTTCTCTTGTTGTCTTTGCATCCAGTGTGGTCCCGCCATTTGTAGTCTTTGTGCTACTATGTGTGTTCAGAGATCTGTCCCGAGAAGTAGAGAATAATAAAATGATGCTACAGAAACACTTTGATGACCTAATGAATATCGATATAGACCTAGATTCAGATTAACATGAGTCTTAGGTTATTGCCTACGTAATGGCAAAAGGAGGGTCTGAGGTCCTGTAATTCTCGAGTCTGACTCCATTTTGTTCTGTGCCACCGTTTTGTGTTGCCTTCACGTAGGCCTGTAAAGGTAGCCTGGCGAACAAAGTGGCCTAGCCTTCTTAGTTCATATGTACATTAACTAGGTTTCTTTTTGACTCTGAAATGAACTGTAAAAAACTGACCTCTTCACCTGAAACTGACCTCGCAAAGCCAATTTCCCTGATCGATCTTTGTCTGAGATTGCCAATCAATGTTCAGGACATCGTTAACTTTTTAGTTTCCTTGCACATGCCTTATCCTGTTCAGCATCTGTTACTGTTTCTTTTTTTTGTGTTTCTTCATTACATGGGTTATGCTTTCAATTATAGGTTTGTCCGGTTTGTGGAGATTGAATTTGGGACATTCCTAATAATTAACTTTTGGGTTGGGATACTGTAAATTGAGTTTTTGCTATGTGAAACTTTGTTTGAAAATGTATCTTATTGGCTAGAATTTTGTGCAGTGGGTGTACATTTATAATGTGAATATTGGGTATAAAAGGAGACGTCTCGCCTTAGTCAAATGAGCAGTCTCCTGAGAATTTACACCGTGATGTATTTCTAGGATCACTGTTACTAGCTGCAGCTAATAAACTTGGTCTCTGATGCCATCCAGAAGTATTCCGTGTTTTTGAATACCAAGACAGGTGAACTCGAAGATCTTAGGCGTGCCCCTGACGCCGCTGGGTTAAACCCCGGTACTTCAATGACCCAGTGTGTAGTAATCGTATAGCTCTTCAATCCCTGATGGCACATCACCCATAATATTATGCTGCATAGCTAAACACTTATAAGGTCCCAAAGGCGAGACCTATTGGCTATGCCAATGCTTGTTTTTAAAATGTAATTGGGAGAAGAAATGTGCACCCCAGTTGGTATTTGGTAGTATTGCAATTATTATGTTTGTTTTTTAGTATCTTTAGCCGTTTGGGTTTTTCTTGGGATGGGTCTTTCTGTTGGGGTGGGCATGGTCTATTTTATTGTTTTGCTGTGTTAAAGGGGACATGTAAAATGTAAGGTTCTAGTCACTCGTTTGTTGGTTCTGGCGAAAGACTTTAGCCAGAATCAGAGCTGGTAAGAATGTAGAGTCTTTTGTGTGTTCTATGTGTGGAGATTCTTTTACAGTTGGAGAGACGTGGTGATGGTGTGCCCTGCTTTGCAGCCAGCTCTGTCTTTCAAATCAACTTCACGGTGAAATATTTTCTTGCATGGTCATGTTCCTGGTGGATTATCACATAGGAATTTATTCAACAGCTGTTAATTTTACCAATGTCTGTTACATATTCATGTGGCTCTCGAGAAATTAACAACAATATACGTCCTCAAACAAATGGTATGGCTAATGGCATGATTGAGAGATTCGTGACAATGCTCAAAAGAATGTCAAATTCCAAAAAGATTTCCATCCTGCAAGCACTATATGCTCTCAAGTCCTGAGAGATTTTAAGAACTCCAAAACGTTTCCACAGATCAGTGCCCGCAAAGCTGATCTTTCAATGTCCAGTTCAGACAGGTCTCCTAGGAAGTAGCCTGATGTTGCAGATGAACATACAGTTATGGTGAAGACTGAGTGAGGGGCAAAGAAACACGAGCATGCAAACACTAGCAGCATTACAACAGAAGCCTAGTCCTTGTATACTAGACACATTTCATGTCTAAAAGTACTCCGTTTAGCGTAACACAAATGAAGAGGAGTAGGGTTTTACCCCTTACCACCAGTACTGTGATCAGGAACATATGCCACCTTTAAAATGTTTGAAGTTCCAACAGGCACCCAGATGACCATTCATTCCCTGTCTCTGACCACAAAGTTCATCCTGACACACAGTTTTAAAAACATTAAAAAACAGCCATTCTGTCATCTATTGTTCAGGAACAGCAGAAAGGTTTAAAACTCATGGCGTGGTTGTCAGTGTACTCCAACAAGAAACGGGGGAGGTGTTGCACCCCAATCGCAGTGAACAGAGCAGGATAAGTGAGATGGGGTGCCTCGTTCTGGGTGGAAAGGAGGAAAAGAGGAAGAGCAGTTGTAATAGGTGAAAAGGACACTCTCACCAGGAATGACAGCATTCCCATGATCAGTGTGGTGTAAAAGCAGTCCATTTAACCCGCAGTTAACACGAGATTGCATTAGCACCATCCTTACCACCGACCAAAAACAAAGTGACGAATACCTGGCCAAGTTACCGAAGAGTTGACGTTTACAGCGACTTTTAAACTGGTTGATACTTCACAAACAACGTAATAAGGAGTAGGCTTAAATGCAGGGCACAAGTCCTAAAAATAGAAGTGGGGGGACGCTGTCACCGGAAGCGACGTCACAACAGGAAGTGACGTCACGAAAGATGCCGAGCTCCTCGTCCCAGATAGGCCAAAGAGTGAAGTCCAGCTGTTTGGCAGGGGGACGGCGTCTCCCCAGTAAAATAAGTGGGGGACGCCGTCCACCCGCGTAGGACCCCGACTCGAGCCCTGCTTAAATGTTGTGTTACTGTAGAATATTAATACAAGTATGAATGTTAACAGCTTTGAGCAATAAAAACACAATTGGGCTGACGTAATCCATCTCTTGTAAAGCGCTCTGTCTGCTTTTTAAATTTTATTTCATAAGTGGCTCTTTTCATACAAAATCTGTAAAAACGCCAAACATTCAAAGTCTGGAAAATGTATTGTCGAAAGACCAAGGTAGAAAACATTTGTACCTGTTTCGCAATATTGCGTCACAATTTTTTTTTTTATTTCACAAGATTTTTATTGACATGTTTATACAAAATACAGATATCATAAGAACAGTGCGAGTTTCTCCCAATGGTTCTCTGTTAGGCAATGGCTTTTTGTTCTCGCTTGTTGTTGGAATATTTTCTCGTTTAATCGTTATGTAACCCTGCATTGTCTTACAGAAAGGTAAGTAAGAAAGAGGTGGAAGGAAGCAAGAACACAAATTATGCATGTTCGATGTCTGTATATATTTCTGGATTTTTCAAGGCTTTCTTCAGCGTTTCAGCGGTGTTTTACATTTTTGGCGCAGACTTGCTGTCCTGGCTTCCTTCTCACAGGCAGTCAGATGCATACTCATGATGACTGTTATACAATGGGGAATAGCCATTTGCGTTTTAGTTGAGTGACAGTTTAGCTGTCTGCTGACCTCATTCCCTCACTCGAACTCCAAACATTGAACAGTCAGGACAACCGGATGCAGAGAATGCCAGGCTTTCATTTCTATCAGCTTTGCTCCAACAGGGAGTCCCTAATATTTTGAAAATGCCCTCCAAATATACCCATAACTGTATTTTATCCTAAGATTCCGATTCTTTCCTTTGAAATTCAGGATTTATTATCATTCTTAAAACATGATGGTAGAATTTTTTTCACTTTTGACGAAGAACCAAAAACCACAAAAATGCCTCAAGAATAAAATACGTTCTTGGCAGAGAAGAGTAGACAGTGAAAGGCATCAAAGAATAAGCTCTGTAAAGTTATTCATTCGGATGCATTATCAGTTGCGTTTAAGAGGTTTCTCCAATGTATCCTGTTCGCATTGAAGATGCAGACTTTTTTACCAGTTGGTGTGATATCACGTGCTACCGCTGACTTAATAAGGTATCTTAAATATACTTGCTCCGACCATTTCATAAAAAGATATAAATGGCTTCGTGTGCCGTTCAGCTGAGGCAGTCAAGCACATAAGATATTAATGCAAAAAATATGAAGTGAAAAGTAATAAATTGTCTGTTATAGTTTCAGTCTATTTCTGAAGAATCAGAGTTGAGATCGTGATTTCTGGATTGTTTTTAAATTGGCTGAAGGGTGCCTTGGAGCATCTCTAATGACGCAGCACTGCCAAAAATGTAGACAATAGCAATTTCCTCCTGTTCCTTCTGCAAATTGTCTGAAAATGAATCACCCCTGTCACACTTGGTAAATCATAAAAGAATATCCCTCCTCCCTTCTTTTTTTGCATCCAGACTTGATTTTTGTTTCAGTCAGAACCGAGCCGAGGTTTATAAATCCAAATTAATGAACTAATACGTTTCGTTTGTAGTAAGGGTCCTACAGATCGAACAATTCCCACCAATGATCTGCCTGAATCAGAGAGAAAACTAGCGACATGTGCTCAGTGGGGGATGCTTCGGTTTATAAACCGTGGCAGAACGAGAGTGGTGTTATTCTTAGTGAGATGCTTTGTATGCTTGGATAGTCCCCCTTTGTCATCCATGTCACTGCACTTGAAGCCTTTTGTCTCTGGGGTGAAGAAGGGAGCAGCAGGAATGACAACAAGCATTGGCAAAGCCAAAAGGTCTTGCCTATGCATGAACTGTTGGCTTCGCCAATGTATTTTGGCCATGATGCACACCAGCGTGGATGCTGTTCAGCATGGCTAAAAGTTAGTGGTGTAAAGGAGAGTGGTGTGGGGTGTCATAGAGTGGAGTTGCGTAGAGTGGACTAGAGTGGCTTAGAGTGGAGTAACCTTGTGTGTCAGAGTGGAGTGGCATAGAATGGAGTAGAGTGACATAGAGTGGGGTGGAGTAGTGGTTAACCACTTGGCTGCTAAGGCACCTGATGAGCTTCCATTGACTTTCCATTGAAATCAATGGAAAGTCCATGACGAGTTACCCTTGTCATTAGCGCTGAAGTGGTTAATAAAAAAAAAAAGTGTTGGGGCTCCCATCAAGAGGCAGTTTGTACTAGCCTGTTTCTCCTGTTAGTGCCGCCTAAAACAGAACTAACTACTAATCATGAAAGTGGGGTAGAGGATGTGGCATAATGGCCAGAGCTGCCGACTACGGAGTTGGGAACCAGGGTCCATTCTCGGCTTTGGCTCAACATCCTGTGATTTTGGGGAAATAACTTAATTTCCCCATGCCTACCATAATTGAATGTGTCATTAACTGGTGCTCATGAAAAGCGCCAGTGTTGATGATTAAGTGCTGGTGATAAGCACCGGAAACTACTGGCTCAAATTAGGTACTGGAGTGGAGTAGAGTGCCAAAGAGTTGAGTTACATAAAGTGGAGTGGCACAGAGTAGAGCAGAGTGTCATGGAGTAGAGTTTAGAAGAGTGGAGTGTCGTAGAGTTGATTGGCATAGAGTGGAGTAGAGTATCGTGGACTGGAATGGTGTAGAGTGGAGTGGAGTAGTGTATTGTAGAGTAAAGAGGTATGGAGTGGATTAGATAGGAGTGGCGTAGAGTGGACTGGTGAACAGTGGAGTAGAGTGTTGTCAAGTGGAGTGCTGTAGAGTGGAGTATAATAATGTAGAGTGGAATAAAGTGGAGTGGAGAGGTGGACTGGAGTATCGTAGACTTGGGTGGCGTAAAGTGTAGTGTCATATAGTGGAGTGGCATAGAGTGTAGTGGTGTGAAGTAGAGTGGCATAGAGTGGAGTGCCATAGAGTGGTGTAGCATAGAGTAGAGTAGGGTGTCATAGAGTGGAGTGGCATAGAGTGGCGTTAAGTGGAGTGGTGCCGAGTGGAGTGGTGTAAAGTTGAGTAAAGTGGAGTGGAGTGGAGTAGGGTGTCGGAGAGTGGCGTGTCGAAGAGTGGAGTGGCATAGAGTGGAGTAGCATAGAGTACTGCAGAGTGGAGTGGCGCAGAGTGGCACAGAGTGGAGGAGAGTGCCAAGAACTGGAGTAGAGGGGAGTAGTGTGTGGTCAAGTGGAGTGGCATAGAATGGCGTAGAGGGTCATAGAGTGGAATGGAGTGGAGTGGGGTAGAGAGGAGTAGAGTGGTGTGGCGTAGAGTGGCACTGAGTTGAGCGGTGTAGAGTGGAGCAAATTGTCATAGAGTGAAGTTGTTTACAGTGATTTGGCATAGAGTGGAGTGAAGTGAGGTGGAGTGGCATAGAGTGGGGAGTAGAGTGTCCGTAGAGTGGAGTAATGCAGAGTGAAGTGGCATAAAGTGGCGAAAAGTGCAGTAGCGTAAAGTACGTAAAGTATCCTATTGTGCAGTGGCATGGCGCAGTGTGCAGTAAAGTGTTGTTGAGTGGGGTGGAGCAGAATGTTGTTAAGTGGAGTGGAGTGGAGAGGAGTAGAGTGTAGTAGAATGGCATAGAATGGCATAGAGTGGCGCAGAGTGGAGTGGAGTGGTATGGCTTGGAGTGGTATGCATGGATTGGAGTGGCATAGAGGGGAGAAGAGTAGAGTAGAATGAGATAGAGTGGAAATACGTAGAGTGGGGTAAAGTGTTGTGGAATGGCAAAGTGTGTAGTGGCATAGAGTGGAGTATCGTAGAGTAGAATGTTGTAGAGTGCCATAGAGAGGAGCAAAAGTTGAGTAGAGTGGTATTGAATGTAATGAACAGGTGCAGAGTGGAGAAGAATGGCATAGAGTGGAAAAGAGTGAAGTGATGCAGAGTAGGGTAGAGTAGCATACAGTGGAGTGGCATAGAGTGAAGTGGCATAGATTAGGATGGCGTAGAATGGAATGACTTAGATTAGAGTGGAGTGGAGTGGACTGTCATAGATTGGAGAGGCTTAGAGTGGAATAGAGTGGAGTACAGGACGGTACAGAGGCTTATCAACCTGTGAACTTCTATCACTATATATTAATCTGGGCCCATATACACACTCACTCATATAGGCTAGTTAACTCCGCTGGGGGTCAATTTTTATAGATGCTTAGATTGATCAGATACTTTAGGTTTCTCTTATCTGTTCTCTGATCCTAAAAACCTTTATTTCATGAAATGGCTCTATTTCAGTTGAAAAGTTATTTCATTAAATGGCTCTATTTCAGTTGAATAGTAATTGATGATATGACATAGGTTCAGATACCTTTCATCTTATTAATAACCACAGACTCAGGAACATTTAAATGTTTTATCTAATATTTCATGTGAGCAAAACAGATTACAGTGTTAACTCCATCTTTCCGAGGAAGTAAGATCAATTTACCCAATTTAGCATTCTATTAAATGCGAATTTACGACGAGTACCTCAGGAGAAAGAGGATAGAGAGAACAGTGCATTGACACAATACACAGAGATCTATTTACCTAGGATGGTGTGGAAATCAGACCCCTTTGGCAAAGAGTTAATGGGTCTCTTGCAAAGTTCAGGTGACAAGGACTTCAGGACAGGTTCAGGACAGGATAGATGACCTCATCTGGATTTGGAGCCTGCATCTCACCCCTCTCTGACACTAACTTCCTCCTCGTTTCTTCCTCGCTCTTCTTCTAAGCCTATTACCTCCTTGTTTCTTCACGATCTTTTTCTAATTCTTTCAACTCCTCGAGTCTTCCGCAAATCTTTTTCTAATTATTTAATTTAAAAATTCTAAGTCTACTTCTTCAGGTATTCTATCAGCATTCGGACAGCATCTCGGTCTCTCAGCGTTATCTTGCTGCCACTGTGGTACTATTCTAACTAACTAACCCCAATTATTCTCTTCTAATGGCATGTACCACCCCCCAATGTCTCAATTTTATGAATCTCCTATTTTGTGATGGGACGAGCTGAGGGGATGATCATCACACCATGCTAAGTGTTAATAACTTTTCTTTAGTTCATTGTTTTATGATCCCGCCCTTTCATTTGTTCTCCCAAGCTTTATTTCCCACCCATGTTCACAAAGGTATCAACAACAATGTACACATTTCACAGTTGTCCATTGAGTCTTCAGGATGTTCAGCTGGTTTCCAAGGCATTTACAGAGAACGTACTTTTTACTCAAATGGCTTACAAATGGTCCCAGTCAGGACCAGACATACCATCAATCAAGCCCTCATCACTAGCCGCTTGGAATACGCTTGCACTTCGGCAACACACTCTATGGAGGTATCACCGCTCATCTCCCAAAGAGACTACAGACCATACAGAACTCAGCGGCCAGACTCATCCTCGACCTCCCCAAATGGACCCACATTACTCCACACCTAAAGAAACTCCACTGGCTCCCAGTCCACAAGAGATGTCAATTCAAGATGCTGCACCCACGCCTCAAAAGTTGTGCGCAATCAAGTACCAGCATACATCAACCACCGCCTGAGTTTCTACCAACCCTCCAAACACCAGCACACTGCCTCTTTCTACCTGGCTCACACACCCTGCATCCGCCGAACCTTGCCGCAAAGTTCTGGAACAGTCTCCCTCTCCGGCCTTCACCCTCTCAGGAATTCAGGAAGGGACTCAAGATTTGGCTATTCAACTGATTTCACCTGAGCAGGATGGCTCTCAGTGCTGGATACCCTCTCGGGTGAATAGCAGCGGAATAATCGGAATGGTCTAAGACACAGTGCATTAAAACCATATGTAACACTGAAATTGCTTTCTCACCTATCGTGCAGCTGACCTAAAACAAACTGAAACATACCTCTCCATACTACTAAAGGGTTAACATTTAGGTACTTAAGATAGGTGTGGATGCTGACTGCCTTGAGTAAAAACACTAGGGGGCATATTCTCAAGGAGTTATCGCCAAGTCATCGGCACTTTATCACAGCCAAAGTGGCAATACATTTATCACCCCATTCAGAAGCAGGTGCTAACAGCCCATAGCACCAGTTTACCTGCGATAGCAGCCACAAAAACATTGCCACAGACGACCCCGGCAACTATTGCTTGTGAGATGCTGAGTAGGCATTCCTGTGCAAAAACCCACGATAATACCACTTTGCAACATTCTCAACGACTAGCCAGAACAGCGATACGACCAAAAAACATGCGATAAGGCGCGTTAGCAGCAGGAAACTAACACCTGCCCTGACCTGGTGCAAAGTCTAACGGCAGCCTGCACCACAAAAGGGAGCCCAGCCTACAGCCACACCTGAAGAACAACAGACGCCATGAAGCCACTGAACATGCGGGCCAGACACTCAAGAGGGCCACAACACCCACCGACACCTCCCCCGGACCAACACTAAGGCAGCGCAGACAAACACAGCGACACCAACCTCACACACCCAACACCAGAGAATGTCATTGCCCACTACAGGCTCAAAGGGACAACCCACCTCGGCATCCTGACCACCATTGGTCACCAACTGACGGTACCAACACAGCGGGCAACCAACATCCCACCTCAGACAAAGCTGCTGGCCGTGAGGAATCTGTTGGCCTCTGGTTCCCTCCAACCAACAACCGCCTGAGTCGGCGGAGTCATACAGCCAGGCCAATGCAAGTCCCTCACAACAGTCAAGGATGACATAACCAGCTTGGTACCCCAGTACCAATACTTCCCCCACACTGCACAGGAACAGTCGGAGACCAAGTAAGGCGTTTACGGCAAAGCTGGCTTCCCACACGTGTCAGGGGGCAATTGACTGCACACATGTCCTACTTGTGCCCCCTGGCAACACTGCACACAATAAACGCTACAGAAGGCGCATGTATCCCACCAATGTGCAGTCACTATTAGATCACCGGGGAATCTCCGCCAACGTCGCTGCCAACCACCCAGGCAGTGTGCATGATGCATACTCCTCCGACAGTCCACCATCAACCTGCGCTACCAGGATGGCACCCACGGAAATGCACTGCTCGTTGGCCAATACCAAATGCACACACCACACACATCAGCTCCACAATCAGGCAACTCACAACACAGGAAATGCACACGTCACAAGCTCACATACAACATTGCACACCCACCAGGCACAACAGCACAACCAGGCATGTGCGAAGGAGGCAAGTGACCGATGAATGAGAATGTACACAATGCCAAGTGTGGCGTGGATGTGAAGGCGAGACTGCGGCATGCAGACCACACACACATATCCATGTCGACACACACCAATGGTGTTTGGAGAGTTGTGGACAGTGGGCACAACCATGTCACCCCAGCCAGCGGGGAAGATCGCGGGAAAGTAGCTTGTTAGTTTCCCCCCTGTAAGCGTGAGTTGAGTGGGCTGGCCCAGCATAGGGGTGTGAATAAAAGGCACATAACTCTGGGCGTTGTCCTCTTCCGGCATGCCCAAGGTCTCTGCCAGGGCAGCACTACTCACGACACCAAGAGGCCGTCGCCGTGAGTGGGGTTGCCTGCGATTCTGTGCGCCTGCTGCTCCCGGAACCTGTCCCACCCGCCCCTGCGCACCCAGGCCACAATGCCCACCTGCCGACACCGGCGTGTGTCAAAGAAGGCTCATCACTTGCCGGTGCAAGCTCCAAGCCCGAGGGCCGCGACCCTGGCAGCCTCCTCAGACCATCACAGCCTCCGCGAGCAAGGCACACAATCCTCCTTTCTCATTAACGTACTCCCCCAGCATACACAGCAGACTAGTAGGGCACACATTTGGAACTGATTCTTGATTAAAGCATGGCAGAGAACATTATTTAAGGCAGAGCTAACATCACTATACTCCCTTCGATGTGGTGCCACCAAGTCTGTGTATAGCATTCCAACCACATGCGTCTGTGGGCCCACACGGACTACTGCCCACGGCCTACGCTGCGCTCAAGTAGGTCACAGAATTGGAACTGGACATTGATTATTCAAAGGCAGAGTACATATCATTGCAAGCAAGGAGAGGCGTAAGAGGATGACGCGTTGCATTTCGGAGGAAAAAGATCATTATTACAGATGTAATCAAACCCTACCGACAACTGCCCTGGTGTCACTAACTCTGTGCATGGCGAGCCTACGACACGTGGCTGTGGGCCACTGCTGACCGCTGCCTCCGGCCTACACTGCGGTCCAGTAGGTCACAGAGTCTTGATTTAGCAATGGCAGAGTTGATATCAGTGTACCAGCATCATCGCAGGCTGCATCCCCCTCAGCCCCGGTGCCACTAAGTCTGTTCCCCGACATTCATGGACACTCTCTGGTCGTACATTGGTGGCATCTGAGTCTATGGACCAGGGGGTAGTTTTCATCCTCATGTAGCTGATACCAAATTAGTGGTGGCAACTAGGCTGTCGCTTTCCACTCCCCCATTTGCTGTTTCTGGATAAGATCAGACCTCTGCATCATGCCCTGGAGGACACCTTCCGCTGTCCCCCGCAACCCTCCACCACATTCACCTTGGACCTCAATGAGGACCCGCTCAGTCCGCGTGGCCCTTTTTCCGTGGACCGCAAGTCAGCGTCCCTTGGCGGGGTGCGAGTGCCGGCTGCTGAGCGTCCAGGGCCACTAACTCTGTGCTGGTCAGGTCCGAGACCCCTTCTTCTGAGATATTGGATGCCCTCCGAGGCGATGGTTTTGGGGTCATCAACACCTTGTGTTTGTGGCCCTGCGTTGTCCGCTGCCTATGGCTACAAATGCAGCCCACCAGGGCTCATACATCCAATCGAGTCCAGACCGGCCCGGACGTGGCATCAACGCAGGATGCACAAGCCACCATTGCCAGGACCACCTCCAACCACTATCTACCAGAGTCAAAACGGTGGTGCTGGCAGACTGACGGAGTTGCTCACACCTGTCGTTGATGCCATCATCTGCCTGATTCCCTGCTCATCACTCCAGGTGCCACTAACTCAGTGCACCACGAATCATCGTCCATTGCTGTTTTGGTTATGTGCTGTGGAGAGCTCATGCAGCAATGTCACCTCAGGCAGTGTGGGAGACCTGGGACGACGATGGTGAAGATGGTGCAGGTGTGACACCCCCCTTTGCAACTGCATCAGGAATGTCCAGGAGAGACACTATCCTAGACATTTTCATCACATTAGCACTCTCAGCTCTAGTGCCCCACCCTCAGCGCACTGAAACTCACGGACACTTCTGTTTGTATGTTGGGTGACCTCTGTACTTGCTCCGGCTCCCTCCATGTTGCTCAGGAGTTGACTCTGTTATGCAGGTGTTTTCTGTTTCCATTGAACTGGTGTCCACTGTTCAAGTTGGTGCCGGCCCCTTGCACTCCATGTGGGCTGGCTCATACTCCCCCCACACACATCCAGCACAGGCGTCACTGTGCATGTGGCCCTGCCAATGAAGGGGCCGGACACAGGTGCCCGTAGCCAGTTCAACATATTATCTGCGTGTGTCCCTGTGGTCTTGTTGTATGCATTAGGGACCTGCGACATTACATTGTGCTGTGTACAGCGGACACAGACATGTCACTGCAGGCAGCAGGTTAGTGCTTGGACATGTAGCTTTATCGTCACCCACTCAGTTCATAAGGGGAGTGGACTGGGCCATCGTGCGCAGAGCCAACGTGGGTGTGTGACTGATATGTGCATACCCCTGGGCGTGGTTCTGTACTGGAAATGTGCATCTGCATGTGTCTCAATGGCAGTGTGGGTCTCCTTTGTGGTGTGTAAGTGGTCCCTGAAGGGTAATGGACACCCCTTATGAGATCTAGTTCGCCTTCCATAGGTTCAAACCACACCAGCACCTGTTTTCCCACCTCCTTTTGGCGTTCTGTCACCTGGCATTGGGGTGACATGTGTGGATCGGTGAAGTGTTGTGGGCCTGCTGAGCTTGCGGGTGCTTTATGCTGTGTGGTCTGTTTCAGGGGCAGGGTTCTCCCCTACTTAGCTTGGCTGCCCTGGTCCTGGTGGTGGGTTGTGTGGGACGTCCATGGGCTGTTGTAGGGCATCGGTGTCGAAGGTGTGGTGGTCCTCTCCGGCATCACTGATGAGTTGTCTGGTCTGCTCTGCTGGAGGTGTTGTGTGTCCCTCTGCAATGTGAAGGGGAGACGCATTTTGACATTGTGTTGACATGTATGTTGGCACATGTTCTTGTTTACATGCAGACTGTATGACAATGTACATTGTGACTGTTTTGGAGGTGCAGGATTTAGATGCGGGACAGTGTATATTTTGTCTACAGGACGGATGTGAGGTTGTACGCGTACATTTCCATTTCACAGTTTCCATCTCTGTCAGATGTAGTAGGTCTGTTTCTGCGTTTGTGCGGAGCCAGTTGTGTCCTCTGTTCTGCAATGTCCAGGTTGCACATTGTACCACATTTTCGTCAATGTGGATGTGCTGTTCTTGCTATGTGTGTGTGCTGCAGTGTGCCATGGGGATGAGAGCGTGTAACAAGAGGGAGAGAGAGGACTAGATAGCTAGTCCGAGTCCCCGAGGGTTTATATGTGATTAATCAAAGAGGACTTGCTTAAGTTGACCAAAGTGTTGCAGTACTCTAATTAGTTCTGTCACGGGCACCTTGTTGGTGTATTCATGAAGCCCTCACCCACCAACCTAGTTGGTGGCATGCTTCATCATCGGGCTCACCCAGTGACACCTAGTATGTCCCGGGTGTGCTACGACGCCTGATTACAGCGGAGCTGGTATATTGCTGAGAGTGCAGTGAGTGAGGTTGAGTGAGTTGTGATTTAAAACGGCTTGGTGGTGGTCCCAGTACCCGAGGGTAAATTAAATTTTAATAACTGGGCCGTCACCAGCGGTTAAAAGTAAGGCTACAGGACGCGTAAGGGTGGCGAGTTACTGCCCCCTGCGTCCTTCAGATGGTCGACATGTTTCAGCCAGTGCCTTAGAGTATTCTGGCTTTCCTCAGGACCGTTTTTTAAAAGGTGTGGTGAAATAAAACAGACTTAGTGTTGTGGTACAGACTATGTGATACACTCACTAAGGCGTTTTCTATATGTGAGAGGGGGATTCCCTTCTCATGCATACGCTTTGGGTTATTAGCCAAGGCTTCCTGGAGGGAAGCGGTAAGGGGATGACCAGTCTTTCTGGTCAGTGCCTGCCTTGTACCTGTTGTCCCGCCGTCGTCCTCCGGCGAGAAGGGAATCCCCCTCTCACATATAGAAAACGCCTTAGTGAGTGTATCACATAGTCTGTACCACAACACTAAGTCTGTTTTATTTCACCACACCTTTTAAAAAATGGTCCTGAGGAAAGCCAGAATACTCTAAGGCACTGGCTGAAACATGTCGACCATCTGAAGGACGCAGGGGGCAGTAACTCGCCACCCTTACGCGTCCTGTAGCCGTACTTTTAACCGCTGGTGACGGCCCAGTTATTAAAATTTAATTTACCCTCGGGTACTGGGACCACCACCAAGCCGTTTTAAATCACAACTCACTCAACCTCACTCACTGCACTGTCAGCAATATACCAGCTCCGCTGTAATCAGGCGTCGTAGCACACCCGGGACATACTAGGTGTCACTGGGTGGGCCCGATGATGAAGCATGCCACCAACTAGGTTGGTTAGTGAGGGCTTCATGAATACACCAACAAAGTGCCCATGGGGATGAGAGACATGATCCAGGGTCATTGTGAGTATGCAGTGTACTACACATCGTTGTGCATGTATGCCATTGTGCCCATGTTCCCCCAGTCCCTAGTCGTTACTCACCCTGTTGTTGTTGTGTCAAGTACTATCATCGGACTCCCAACTCCTTGCACTATCTCCACACTGTTGACTGTGGCCTCAGTTTCCTCCAACTCCTCCTGTGGCGCAGGACTTCCACCTTCTGTTGCCGTTGCTGTCTTCCAGTTGGCAGCGCCTTTGTGCCTGGTTTATATTTTCACATCATGCCAGTGCCTATTGGCCTCCTCCATTGGCCTCCTCGACACACTGACTGGATTCCCGGTGGTCTAATTGTGGGTCAGTTCATGGTTCTGGTCTGTCACCTCTATGACGTTGATCTTGTTTTGCTGCGGACTGCACCACCTCTTCCTCTCCCTCTTCTCCTTGGCCTTTCCCAACCTTGTTTTTCCTTGCTAGTGGTCTTGGGGCTTGTGGGGTTTTCGTCCGCCTCTGCGCTCGGTCAGGGTTAATCCATGTCGCTAAGCACTTTGGATTGTTTCTGGTGTGTTGTTTTTGTAGCTGTAATAGTGCATTTTCTCGCCAGACGCGTGGGATTTGCAGGCCTGTCACTGGTTTTCGCTGCTTTTTGTACCACAATTGGCCTTATTGCAGGATTTTTTGCGTTTGCATTTCGCATTTTTACGGCGTGGCGTTGATTTTAACGCGGTCAGTTGATGCATTATCTGGAGACTATCGCATGGGGCTGCCGTGTTGAGAATGCTTCGTTATCACTGCATAATTTTCCAGTGATAGACTGCGATGGTTACCACACGTTCTTGAGAATATGGCCCAAAGAGTCTGGTTGGGGGGATCCAGTGCCTGTGATGTACTCGCCTTCTCATTTTGGTGTGTGTGTGTTTTAAAAAAAAAATAACATATCGATCATTGTTATACAAAGTTACAGGCTGGTAAATTGTCAGACATCCAAATACTTTCAGGCTTGTGTCAGGTGACGTTATTGGTCAGCATTGTTATGTTGTCATCTGGTGCCGAGTGCTGATCACCCTTTTTGGGGATATTGTTGTCCCCAGAAATGCAATTATCTTTCTCTGTTTTATTAAAAAATGTAACCCGGGGAGGCTTCCACAAGGGAAGGTGAGTGGTAAATTGAACGAGGGAAACTCTGTATTCGAGGTATCAGTTGGGCTGTAAAGTTATATGCAGAATGGATTTGTTAAATTAAAGTGATTATGTATTAGAATTATTCTAACGATTTTAATTAATTTTTAATAAACCAGAGGTAGGAGAGACTCAAGATTTTATCCGAGACAGAACTCTGAGCATGTGTGTTATCAAGATTCCACCTTTGAGACCTTAAGGTAAGAGAGTGTGAGGGTGCATGAGTTCTTTCAGGTGACCGCCGCACAAGCTTGACTGTTATCACGGCAGGAGAGAATGCTAGCAGGCTAGTATGCTGAGGTTCCGCACTCCATGGTGCTCACCTGGCAGGTCACTTTCACTCCCACTGACAGTCTGCAAATATTCTCACAACAAGTCGCAGAGATGCACTAGAAATAAAGCACAAACAGATGTCCCTTTTCACTTCCATCGTGTCTGAGGAGAGAAGAAGATGTAGGGATGGCAGGATTTCTCCCTGAGGCAGGGTCCTGCTTTAAGGTGGAAGCAGGAAGGGATTTGTCTGCAGTGTTCTAGATGCTATGAAAAGGCATAGACATTCTGATGCACTTTTCCTTGCTATTAAAAACTACACATTGGATATGTGAACTACTGAGCTCCGGTCTGTACATTAGTGACTGGTGTGAGTGGATCATTCTCTGAATAGAGATGCTATACCAATGCTCCCACTTCTCCTTTCGACCTCAGAGACTCACAATGGCAAACGTAACTTCTTTTAAAAACACATTTGCATTATTCCAATGGCTCTATATACTGGGTAAACATGCCATATTCCAGTACATAGTCTAAATGGTTTCATGCCTCTGGTAGAGAAGTGACTATATTTAACTGGGCATAGATCATAATTCTGTATGGTCTATGGCCATCACAGCACTTTAATCCTTTCAAGGCCACTGGACCGAGATCCACTGTGTTGGGCTTTACTAATGCAGTTATTTCATTTCTTAGAACCGTAATAGTCAGTAGCATCAGATAGGGGTAATCGGAGGCAGCAGCTACTATGACTGGCAAGCCATGTGGTACTTTTGACCTAAGAGACGATGAAGGCAGCAGTAGTTCCAACATCCCTGTTTACTATCTTTAGGATATACTCTTTGTGCATGGCGTATATCCTCAGGAGCATATAGTGAACAGAAGAGGACTCATGGTTAAATATGCGTTGAATCCAGTGATGTCATTCACGGTCAAGAAGTGCATGATGTCAGTTCCACTTTTCCTGGCAGTTAGGTATATTAGCATCCATCCTAAATATATTTTGTGTTATAATAATGATATGTCTGTTGGAATGGAAAAGTCCTGTGCATGATAAATGATGTGTACTCCTGCTCTGAGTGCCCAACTGTACTGATGTTCGTATCCCCAATACAGATTTTTTTGTCGTAGACAAACATTAATCATGCATTATTGTGTTTTTATCTAGGAACCTAAATCGATATTTCTATGTTATGCCTTTATTCGGCTATAATCAATAATATCCCTATAAAGGCATAGGAATCATATCCATATTTAGTCGTAGCCCATGCAGTCACATTAAGCAAGGCTACTTCCCCGGACTCCTAGAAAGCACAATGAGTTCTCTAAACAAACCAAACCTCCAACAACCTGGGAAATCCCCCTTGCTTTTGTTTTGATTTTGTCCTAGAACTCCTGTAAAGCACTGTAAGAACGGCCAGTTCTTAGTGACATCTTTATTAACGTCTTATGTCCAACCTTACGTCAAACCCGGCACCTTTCAGGTATAAATATACCAACGTTGCCTTAAGCAAACACACGGTGGTGGTTTTGGAGAAGAGCAGCTATCTACTTGCCCGAGAGCCCAGCTGATGCGAGAGCCCACGGACGCTGCCCCTCCCTTTTGACGCACTGAGAGAGACGCTGTCTTTTCTCCTGCCGAGAAATCCAGCTCCGGTGTTTCCAGATACCTTCGCGGGTTGCTGGGATATCGAGTCCTGAGAAAGAGATACAAGACCTCCTGCTTTATAAATACCCAGGTACAAAGCTGACTAAAACCTTGGAGAGAATTCTTGAGTCAGATTCTTGGCAAAACCAACTTAACTTAAACTGCTACTTACATACTCCTTACGACGTATTAGGCTTAGGTCAGGTACACCGGGGTAGGCGTATTTAGAAGCACCAGTTGAGTACGTTAGTCTATATATACAAGTATGTATATATTGTATCTATTTTAAAGTATCCTATGGCTAAGAAACCATATCACTGCTTTTACAGTATTATTTCTTAATCCTCCTTTTACTGTACACACTTTTACTTTGCTATGATTATTGCAATTGTGGCAATTCATTTCTCTTGCATGAGAAAGAAGACTGCTCAATAAATCACACCTTTTATTGAAAACGCCCGTCTCTCTTTTCTCTGCACTCTGGTGAAACTAAGTATGCACACTTGACTGAGTGAAATAGCTGTCTATTGTTTTCACACAACTCTAGAGATACACTCTTATTCTGAGGGAGCAAAGTTGTCATGTTATATGGTTGTCAGAAGCTAATCCCTTCTTGTCTAGCCAGGGAGGTTAAACTCCTCCTCGTTTATTCTAGAAAGTTTCTGGTGACCTCTGAGCTAGCTGACAAAACTTAAGTCTAATATAGTCAGTAGAGACCTAGTCGACCTCAGTCCTACGTCTACACTGCTGAATATATTATTCCAATGCGCATAGCCTATTGGGAATATAGGAACTACACTACAGCATGTGCCCCATGACATAGACCTGTCTCACAGATTACGGTCTTGTTGGAACGGGAGGATGCAAAAAGAACAGTTGATGGATAGAATGCTGAACAATGTCAAACATTAACCCCCAGTACAGAGTTTGGATCTAAATCCATTGTTTTTTGCACATCATGCCATTTCAGTTTAGATCTAGACACATGCAAATCAGTCTTGACCCTGCTCCCCATGGGAACAGTCCAGTCTGAACTGCCAGGCCAGATGCTCCCTGGACCAGAACCATGCATCCTGGGACCGGTTTTGAGGTATCACCCTTCTGCAGCCAGGCTAACTTGACTCCATTCACATGGTGAGCACGGGACCCATACCCTTCCCACTTAGGGTGAAAAAGGCTAAAAGAACAATTGATGGACGGAATGCTGAACAATGTCAAACATTCACCCCCAGTACACAGATCTAGGCCTAAATCTATAGTTTTTTTGCACACCTTTCCATTCCAGTTTAGACCCAGCATATGCAAATCAGTTTTGACCCTGTTCCCCATGGAAACCGTCCAACCCGAATTGCCAGGCTAGGTTGTCCCTGGACCGGAATCAAGCATCCTGGGACCGGTTTCAGGGTATCATTCCTCATCTGCCGGGCTAGCTTAACTCCAGTAGCATGGTGAGTGCAGGAAACTTGTTTTTTGTGTTGCTAATAACTTTGGCACCATTTACCGAATCTTCATGAAACCTTTCAAGAAAGTGCTCTTTTTGTGTAGTTTGTACATGGAAAGCTTTGTGGTTATCCATCAAACGGGGGCCAAGATAAAAGGAAGGTCCCAAAATGTGAAATTCCCAAAGCATAAGATAGTTTTCTTTAGGCAGGGCTACAGCAAAAACTGCTGAACGGAATTATACCAAATTTGGCAGGAAGTTAGATCTTGGTACACAGATTGTGCTTTGTGTAATTTCAGTCATTTTTGAGAAACTAACATTTTAAAATATTTGTATATCTGGACAGTTGGCTCCATGAGAGGCTTGTGAGAGTCTCCAGGGAGAGCCATTTTAACAATGGAGCATTCCGATTGGCCCAAGGAGCTTTTTTTCCTTTGAGACAATTCACACCAATTTAACAATGGAGTATTCTGATTGGCCCAGGGAGCTTTCTTTCTTGGATCAATTCGCTCTCACTGGAGACAGATTCCCTCAGGAGCGAGCGATTTAATTGGCTGCCAGCAACCTCAGAAAAATATTGCTGGCAGTCATTACAGGACTCGGGGACTTAGTCCCTTGTCCTGAACTTAAAAAAAGCGTTATATAAGGCGGCACGGTAAGGATACCCTGCCCCCTACACGCCATGGGGAGGACCCAGAGGGACCCACCAGGCCAAAATTGAAAATGTCTAGCAAAATATATGAAAAATATTTTTATCACTGAAAAAAAACAAAGGTTACAAGGGCGTTATAGTTAGGTTTAGATTTTACACACACAAAACCATAGATTTTCAGCAGTTATAGCTATAGTTATCTCATGTAAGTATAACTTGTGTCCTAAGGCAACTATAATTCGCGCCCCCGTCATGCATATTTTCTTTTCAATAATTTCACTGCAAATGTTGCAGTGATATTATTAATTATGTCATGAGCGATGTAATTGAATTGGAGTAATTAGAAGTGCATGGTGAGGGCACGAGTTATAGTTACCCTAGCGCATGAGTAGGCATGAGACCTCTGTCTTTGAATCATAGCAAACGTGACATGATAAATATAAAATGTAAAGGCATCTTTATTTATTACTCTTACGCGACCCATCAGAAATCGTCAGTGGGTCGTGGCTCATGTTTGGGGAAACGTTGCCATAGAAGATCATACACCTCCATCTTAAATTCTTCGTGGACTGCATCTACATTCCTCCCAATAAACTGGTTCCTGGCTCAGATATGCAAAGAGCCTGGTAAATACATATTGCTAAAGTAGTTTTGTAGATGTCTCTTTCCCTCTCAAACCCACAAGAGAGTACTCTTGATACTTCACATCATCCTTGGCGTAAATTTCATTAGGTAATTTGCACAGATATTTTGGATTCTCTTTTTTATAGCCTTTCCTTCTTCCATAATGAAAGATCAAAAAGATCAATCAATCCACTGTTTTCCAATCAGTTAAAGGTTATGGTTATGCTGCCGTCTGTGTTTTGCTAAACTGTGCTTACTGCTCATTATAATAATAATAATCCACATTTGTATAGCGCACAATCACCCGTTAGGGTCTCTAGGCGCTGGGGGGCCGTCGGGAAGATTAAGCAAGCTATTGCCCAGAGTCGCATGGTGCTGGGCTAACCTGCCGCCGGAGCCGGGGATCGAACCCTGATCCCCAGATTCCAGCGTCAGTCGCCCTGGCCGCGGCGCCACACCTCTCCCACATTCACACCACTCAGCCTCACACAAGTGCAAAATAAGCCCCAGCAATCAGATTTGCTTTCAGTAACTAGGCAACATGAACCCCTATTGATGTGAACAGGGCCGGCGCTAGGCATGGGCAGTGTGGGCAGCTGCCCAGGGCCTCGCGCTCAGGGGGCCTCGCGCCCCTGTGAAAGGTCACACTTCCACAGCCCACCACAGGCCCCCTGCCTCACCTGATTACATTACGGGTGGGGGAAGGGACAATTAGAATGGGGGACGGCACAACAGCTGGGCCAGCAATTATGTTGGTTCACAATGTCAGGGGCAGGGCAGCGCCTCGGTTAAGTACCGGCCATTATCGGCCCTTTTTGTGCATTTTGTATCTGGGCAACAGAAGGCCCTTTTGGTTCCAGCACAAGCCAGATACAGGTAAAAGGAGGTGGGTGAGGGGAGGAGGGAGCAGCCTTCGAATCTTTATAGGGCAGTGTCTCATCTTCATTGAATACAGCTAAAGTTTGGTAATAATAATGCCTGTGACATACAGTGATCGATACATTCTTCCTAGCTCGATAAATTAAAAGCAATTAATTCAGTTATGCAGAAACACTATCTGACTCATACTGATCTGACACAGGGGGGCAGTGTTACATACAAAACATAAAAATATTTACAGTTGTTGCCATCTAAGCTAGGTACAGCTACCACTTTATTTTCTGCCCACTATTGAAGAACACCCCTTCAACAGAGGTTTTTTTTGTTGTTTTTTTTGTACTCTGATGAGCTCTCAGCAGTGTCTTGGGAAGTGCCTTGTTACTGTTTGAAGACCCATGGGAGGGGGCCCCCCTCCCAAGGCCTTCAAACACTGGATCGAGCTGCAAGGTCATAATGTGGGGGCCCCCTTCCCTGGGCCTTGTAGCCTTTGGTGTCTGTTTCAGAAAGCGCAGCAGGAGTGTAAGTTTTAAGCAGGACTCCTTCATATATTGGTGATACATTTGGCAAGTCAGTGAAGGTGGCAATGTATGCCTCTATTGAGCCTGTCCTGGACTACAATATGGTTATCATCTTTGGTGGGCACCGTAGCCATCGGTGGCTTTTGGGCAGGAAGCAGAGACGTGAAAAAGTAAGTGAAGCAAAATCAGTTACCGTGGAAACCACGTTCATAAGATACTAGTAGAACGCAACAGCACCTTGCCGTTTAAGTATAGTGGACCTTTAAAAAAAGTGCTCTATGCTTTAAATTTTGAACTGGGGCTCGCTTTAACATCCTTGGCTACCGTGCTCATTCTCCGCCCACAACAGTTTTCAGCTGTGCCAGAGGTTAATACCTAAGTTTTTAGCATTATTATATGTATCTTTTGGTGACAAATATCCCCGTGATTCAAATACGTGTTCAGTAATATCCAAATTGATCTTTAGTGCTTCAACATCAACCATATAGTTTTAGAATGTAAATATTTTATTTTTTACTAGATAGTTTGAACACCTTACGTCCCAGGTCTGATACCTTGGAGATAAGTATGTGTCTGGATGCTCTCCCATGATTGTGTTGTTTTAGAGCTGGAATTTCGTTGACACAGGCCAAATATACAATGAAGTGTCTCAGTTACATTTAGTGATCTTTGAATCCCTGGAACTGACCAGGGTAGTACTGTCTTCTTGACTCCACATTTTTTCAAGTAAAAACACACCACTGTGATTGGGTTTGCGTATTATGGGTTATAAAAACAAGCATTGGCATAGCCAATAGGTCTCGATTTTGGGACCTTCTAAGTATTTAGTCATGCAGCACAATATCTTTGGTGCAACCATATCAACTGTTGCATGGCTAAACACTTATAAGGTCCCAAAGGCGAGACCTATTGGCTATGCCAATGCTTGGTGTGGTTGTGTGTGTGTGGTTGTGTGTGTGTGGTTGTGTGTGTGGTGTGTGTGTGGTTGTGCGTGTGGTTGTGTGTGTGTGGTTGTGTGTGTGGTTGTGTGTGTGGTTGTGTGTGTGGTTGTGTGTGTGGTTGTGTGTGTGTGGTTGTGTGTGGTTGTGTGTGTGTGGTTTTGTGTGTGTGTGTGTGTGGTTGTGTGTGTGTGTGGTTGTGTGTGTGTGTGTGTGTGGTTGTGTGTGTGTGGTTGTGTGTGTGGTTGTGTGTGTGTGGTTGTGGTGTTGTGGTTGTGTGCGTGGTTGTGTGTGTGTGGTTGTGTGTGTGTGGTTGTGTGTGTGTGCGGTTGTGTGTGTGTGTGGTTGTGTGGTTGTGTGTGTGTGCGTGTGGTTGTGTGTGGGTGTGTGTGGTTGTGTGTGTGTGTGGTTTTGTGTTTGTGTGGTTGTGTGTGTGTGGTTGTTTGATTGCAATATTTCCTTTTATCTGGATATTTGCTCACCTGTTTTCCATCCCCTCTACTTTTTGTCCATGTTACTGATATCAACATTAGTTAGCTTCAGTAATGCCAAATAAGTTCAATAGTACTGTGATGTTACTTTCTGTGATGTCACTTCTTGTGACGCAATATTCAATTAGGGGGGCCTCACATCTTCCCTTTCGCCCGGGGCCTCAGAAGGCCTAGGACCGGCCCTGGATGTGAAGGTATCAGAGGTATACTGTTTGTTTCCAGGAGCGGATATAAAATGTGATGGCTACATTTTAAATACCTGACTTTCGTACTTCTGGGACTGAGATGACTGGCTCCTAATCCTGTCAATTTTAGAACCAGTATTTTTTGGAAATTTCTGTCACTATCCTACCCTGCATTCTGTAACGTGAAAACAAAAGCCTGCATTATGAAGTATGCCTTCAGCTCACTGGTCCATGTCCTTGATGCATGTGAGGCGCATTCGTCTGCAAATGTGTGCGTTTATCAATTCTGCTGCCCATTTTGCATATTCAATGTCTGGAAGAAGAGCTGTCTAATACCACATTTCTCAGGGATGCTGCACCATGAGGCTTGACCTTTGAACACTGTGACATCACTAGAAGAGAAAAAAACAGCTGTTACACATGTGGCCCTTAGTAAACCACTGGCAATTGGCATTTAACCTAGACCGCTCTTCAATCAAATCAAATCAAATCAAATCAAGCTTTATTCGGTTGTAAGCGAAACAGCCATAAAAGCACAATACATTTCATATAAAAAATCACAATAAAAATGTGTTTAAAAGAAATGGCGAGTTCGCAGTTTACACCATAAGTATGCACTATATTCCATTTTACCAGTAAAAAAGCAGTCAGAATTGGGGCAATCCGTCTAACAGCTGTTGGGAGAAATATAATAGGAATGTATAAAAATACTAAAAACATACTGAAAAAATGTTAACAACAGCCCTAAAAACTGGCAAGATAAAAAAGAAGGGCTAAGAGAAATTCAAAGTGCTAGAACTGGCGCACAACGCGGCTTGATGAGGTATTGATGATCACAGAGGGCACTAATCTGGGGGAATGCAGCCCCGGTTCAACCCAGGTTCTGCCTGCGCTTGATGACTAATTTAAAAATTTTTACTACTTGTCTAGCAAAGGGTTCAGCATCAAGGAATTGAAGAGCAAGAAATGCTGGGTGACACCTACGTAAACCCATTACTTTAATGATTGGCAAAAGCCAATGATACCTCGGTTCCTGATAGAATTTGCAGAACAATATTATGTGGATCGTCGATTGGGGGAGGCTGTCATCACAGGGACAAGCCTGAAGGGGTTTTGTCCAGGTGTTGGTCTTGGGAAAAGTGACCAAATGATGAAGGATATTCAATCTCAATCTGGTTAACAAGAATCTTTCGTAGCCCGTAAAGTTGTAGGTTAAGTAGGGCTGAATCATGAATGATGTTTGAATTAGTAGTGAGTGCTGCACTGTAACTTTTGAAGCCTCACTAGCAAGCTGAAGAGATTCTAAATGGGCAAGACAAATCTTTTTAAACTTCTTTCTCGGGATTACAGCGATTGAGGTGGGGGAGTGATAGTACTGTATCATGCCGAGGTCGCTAAAGGATTTTCTGATGTAAGCAAGCCAACCGATCTTTAGGGCCATATCTAGGGAAGCACAGTCCTCTATGATCCCCCGGCAGAGAGTTGTTTCACTGCACGACCAAATACGATGCCACAAGAGAAGGGGTTGGATCCTAATCAGATCTGTTGAGTAGGACAGACCCACTTCCAAGTGACAAGCATAGGTAGATGTGCCCTGAGGCACTGCCAAAAGGAATCGCAGGAAAGTGTTTTCCACCTTTTGCACCTCCTCGATGTTGGCATAACCCCAAAGTCCCGCCCCATAAAGTGCGCTCGATACACATTTAGCCCTGTAAATTTCTAAAAGTTCAACCGGGGGCCGTCTGCCTAATTTATTCGCAAATTTGACTAAGGTAGCAGTTGTTCTCATGAAGGTGAGTTTCCTGGATTCTATGGCATACTTCCAAGAGCATTTGTGGTCGAATGTAATTCCCAGATAGGGATACATACTTGTGCTCTCTATTTTTTGTGCATCAATAAATATGGGCTTGATGTTCTTAATCCTCGACCCTGTAGACATTACAAACGTTTTCTTAATGTTGACCTTAAGGTCGAGGTTGGCCATAAAAGTGTGGTATTTCTCGAGAGCACACTGTAATTCCTTAGGGGTGCGGGCTAGGATTACGGCGTCGTCCGCATAGAGTAGGACCGGGATTGGGCGCGTGTTTATTGAGGGAAGGTCCTGGCAACCCGTCAGCATGGCTTTTTCCAAGCCATTGGTATATAAATTAAATAAAAACGGGGCCAGGACGCAGCCCTGTCTTACCCCTCGGTCCACTCTGAACGACGTTGTAAACTCGCCCCCGTGCCGTATCTGACTCTGGCTGTGGCATCTGAATATAGTTCGCGCAGAAACGTTATGAGGGAAGACTCTATTCCCATGTCTGCCAGAATATACCACAGCTTGTTGTGGTTGACGCAATCAAATGCTGCGGAGAGATCGACGTATGCCATATAAAGGGCCCCCCTTAGCATTTACATATTTCCCTATCAGTAAGGATAGGTTAAGGGCTTGCTCTATGGTTCCCAGTCCCTCGCGGAACCCAAATTGTATGTCAGAAAGAGCTTTGGTATCAGAAGCCCAGTGTTGGAGGCGCTCTAGGATAACACGACCAGCCACTTTCCCCAGCGAGTCCAGGAAAGAAATGGGCCGATAACAAGATGGCGACTGACGATCCCCTTTTTTAAAAATAGGAACGAGGATTGACTGGGACCATGATTCGATGAGTCCCAAGTCACATGAAGCTTGAAGAACCCTGGTTAAAATTGGCGACCATAGATCCGTGTTGAACTTGAAAAGATCAATTGGAACCCCATCGTGGCCTGGCGCCTAGCCGTTTTTACTGGCCTTTAGGGCGAGTTCCACCTCCTCGTGTGTGATATAAATAGGCAACGGGAAGTTTGTTTTGTCTAACCCCTCTGGAATTGATCGAATTGCGGTTGAGGGAAGGCTGAATATCCGCTCAAAATACTCAACCTACAGGTGTTCGTCGATAGCAACATCGATACTAGGGTTAGCCGTTGCATCTAATAAGAAAGGGGACTGCACAACCTTCCAGAAGGCTGCGCTATCCCTCAGGGTACATGGTCTGTGGAGTTGTATCCAGAGATCCTGTTTAAGAGTATTCTTCCTGGATTTTAGGGCCTGGTTATAGGTCTTTCTAAGGGCTGCGATATCCTTTGGATTTCTATCTTTTTTGTTTAAGGCTGTTTTTAGGTTCTGGTGGGCTTTTGTGCAGGAACTGTCGAACCATCCCTTGATTCTGGACTTACCTGATTTCGTGCTTACAAAAAGTGTTTCCCTAATTAATACTATAATTTTAGAGAAATTAGCCATTATTCCCTCGCTAGTAGTTGCTGGATCAAGGCAATTTGCAAACGCTTGCCTAAGGTTTGTGACCAGACTTGTTGTGATGGCAAGCGGATCCACTTTTTCCCACCTTAGTGAATAGCTGTTTAGTCTGTCCATTAAGATGTTATTTTGGCTTAGAAGCGTTTCGATATTAGGCCTCACGTGGCTATTAGGAAGTTTTAAGGTGATGCTGTTCGGAAAGTGGTCGCTGACGGCGATATTGTGGGTTTTGCATTTTAGAAGAACCCCTCCCGCTGTCCCTGATATAAATATAAAATCAATTGTGCTATGCCTTCCTCTGAAATTATAGGTAGGTGTTACAGGTACAGGAGGATTAACCAGGTCGTTGGCAAGGGCAAGGTCTAGGCCACACAGGGTTTCTTTCATTCAGAATGTGCCCGACTGCAGTGTGAGGGAAATGGGTTATCAGATCACTATTTTCATCTACTATACCACAGAGTGAGTTAGCACTGTGTTTGCAAAGCGTTTGGTTAAAGTCCCCGCCCCAGATTATGGTCAACTCCTTACAAGCCCTGATAGATAGTTCGTAGAGACAAAGGCCTATTTCCTTTATTGTTTTTATCAAAACCTCCGCGAATAGGTTGTTGTAAAAATGTACTATTACCAGGGCGTTGGTATTACTTTGATGAAGAGCGACTATTTGGAAATTTGGTTCCATTTTTACCGGGACTATGCTTGTGAGTTGAAGAGTGTTGGATACGTATATAACCAAACCACCCTTTGCTCTACCAGAGGGAGAAGGTAACGCTGGGGAAAAAAAAGTTCTATAACCCTCTATGTGTAATTCTGATGTTACCCATGTTTCCTATGATACTGTAGTTGTGGATGAAATCTAACCAGATGTAATTTACGACCTTTAGACGTAGGCCCGCGACGTTCCAGAACAAAATGTTACGGATAGAGTCAGCCTTAATTGTTGCGGGCTTAGGATCTACTTCCACATTTCCCTCGCAGTGACTAAGCTGTATGCAGTTTGGAAGGGCTTCCTTGTTTATTAGACCTCTGTTGTCCGAATTATCTAAAGGAGAGGAACGAACGGGTATGTTGACCCGTTTAGGTTGGGTCGAAACCCTGGGAGGAAGTCAGTCCACCCGTTCCAAATCGGAGAGCGAATCGAAGTAATTGAAGGTAGGGATGTTATATCTCAAACCCCCGCCCTCTGCCACATCTCGATTAGGAAAACCCCTGCGGTGGTTAATGGTTTGAACTGGGGAAAGTTGGGGGTAAAAGAAACTCAAGTCCCTGGCAAGGATGTTACTCTCACTAAACTGGGCAGGCCAGTTGCAAATGTGTTCTACCACCCGCCTATCCCCGAAATTAATAACAACTCAATCCTCGGGAAGATCCTTCCTTGTGTGTCCCAACCAGCTTAATCTACTTGCGAATAGAACTTGCCCGGATATGTCAGGGGGCTGGGGCCTGTTTTTATTGAGCCAGTGGGCCGCTTTATTTATTAAGTCAGGAAAATGCTCTACTCTTCCTTGGGGCAATTCCGGGACACAGACTAACACTACCGTGTATGGCAGGGATTGCGGGGGTAGGTCGATGTGTGTAAATGATCTCCTTGGTTTTGTTGTCAGGGAAAGGTCCTTTCCTACGCTAGGGTTAACTTTCATCTGTCCCTCGTGGTTCGTACCCTGACCTGAGGATCCCTCTGCTAATTTCTGCTCCTTGGTTTCTGGTGTCTTCGGGATATTCTGTGGGGATCTGCCCGTGGTGTCCACCGTAGTCGTTGGTTGTTTAGTTAAGGGTCTATGGACGGGTAAAAGATGGTTCGTGTTGTTAGTGTGAGTGTTATGTACAGTAGGGTGATCGGGCCGCTAGTCACTACTCTCTCCAGATTGTCTATTTTGTCTCCTATAGAGGGGTGCCATTATGGATTTCATAAGATGCTCAATTTTACTTAATAGACCCTCGTTTCGTGAAGGGGAAGTAAAAGGGGTGACTAGAGTATCATTAGTTCGGTTCTGAAGACCACTGTCACTGTTTGAAACTGGTGCTGCTACAGGCACTCTTTTATTAGTGTTTTTTCCTCTTGTTGTACTTAGTGTAACAGCAGCATTTTTCTGTTTCTGGCCCCCCGCGTTCCCCTTAGCATTCCCTATAGGTGGACATTCCACGTTACTGTGTTTTGTCTTGAGCCTGGCTTTTTGTCCTCTAGTTTTAACCCTCGGGCTATCATTGCTAACGCTTTGGGGAGAGGCAGGGATCGAAATTAGACTGATGGATGAATCACAGGGCCCGCTAACTATGAGATCCTCAACTTGAGGAAGGGGATCGGGTGAGGGCTTGTTCAAAAAGGTAGTAGGAGTCAGGGATAACCTAGATGGCGGGGCAAAAACTCCGGTGATATATTGCCTCCAGTGGGGGGACTATTTTCGAAGTTTAGGGCGTGGTGGACACCTGGGAGGGAGACAAATGATGGAGCCAAAAGTGAGTCCTGAGAATTGATGGTGGTCGTGGATATGTTGGAAGATGGCAAGGGTGGAAGGTACCCAGCAGGTAGTGAGAGACGGCGTTCTGCATGTTCTATGACATTAGCCACCACCCCGATGGTTTTCTGGAGCATACGGTCGATCGCTGTCAAGCTGGGTAACTTGGGTTTTGGGCCCGACTTTTGCTTTGACTCTGGGCGAGGCATCGCAAAACTGTTTTTACCTGAAATTGGGCACTTAAATACGGGATAAAAGGTTGCCAATGAAACAAGTTCTATATTTAGCACAGTGGTACTGGTAATTAAAGTACAATACAGGGCATACAAAAATTACCAGTCTGGAATAATAGGTAATAGTGTGGCTCACGCTGGTTGGAGGGCGCCTTAAACCCTGCCACTGAACCCAAGAGGGGTGGCCCGGCCTCTTCCGGCCACTAACGGCCAAAAACGGTCCCACCCTTGTCCCGGGCTTCTCCAGGGGCGCTCCCGCGACGCGGGAAAGATGGAAGAGTTATATAGGAGGAGTCGTGTAGGCATGGCTTGCTCTCGGCCCAGGTGGTGTCAGGCAAAGGTTCCTGGGACTTGGAGTCTGCCTTGGTGTTCCGGTGAGACTTCTACAAGCCTAGGATCGCGGTATATTTTCCCCTCTTTACTCCGCCAGAGTCCGTGTAGCAAAAGAAGTGTCTGGCAGGGATTGTCCTTTCCTCACGTACAAGAGTGCGCCCAAAGACCTTCACGCTGCGGCACCCGCGGAGCGGGTGCGGCGAGGTCTCTTAAAGTGCCTGAAGATGTAGGCGCGGCTTGCTCCCGGCCCAGATGGTGTCAGGCAAAGGTTCCTGGGACTTGGAGTCCGCCTTGGTGTTCCGGCGAGACTTCTACAAGCCCAGGATCGCGGTATATTTTCCCCTCTTTACTCTGCCAGAGTCCGTGTAGCAAAAGAAGTGTCTGGCAGGGATTGTCCTTTCCTCACGTACAAGAGTGCGCCCAAAGACCACCACGCTGCGGCACCCGCGGAGCGGGTGCGGCGAGGTCTCTTAAAGTGCCTGAAAGTGTAGGCGCGGCTTGCTCCTGGCCCAGGTGGTGTCAGGCAAAGGTTCCTGGGACTTGGAGTCCGCCTTGGTGTTCCGACGAGACTTCTACAAGCCCAGGATCGCGGTATATTTTCCCCTCTTTACTCCGCCAGAGTCCGTGTAGCAAAGGAAGTGTCTGGCATGGATTGTCCTTTCCTCATGTACAAGAGTGCGCCCAAAGACCTCCACGCTGCGGCACTCTTCAATCACCTCTGAGAAGATATAGGGGTTCGGCTACCTGAGACACTTTAAGGAGGCTCAATGCCACATGCTTTTGTGCGACATGCTGGATTCAGCTGGTGACTGTAGAAAGGTATGTGTTGACGAAGAGGTGCTGACTTGGACATTTAGCTTCATGTATGTGGAACTGTGTAGGTTTGAGAGCTCTGGTGTTGTGGCCATCTAGTAATGTCTCAAAACCCTAACAGATAATAAATAAAACAACATTCTAGAATGACAGTTGTTGGTGATTGTTAGAGATGCTAAACAGAACTGCTTTTTTTCCTCCACATTGGATGGCCCCTCTCTGGGCCATATGGCGAACGCTGACACACTATGTCTTAAAACCTTAGCAGTTTTCATCGAACAAAGAAACATTTTAGAATGCTTATTTGTGTCGATTATTAGAGATGCCGGACTGGGTAAAGACACCTGTTTCTTTTCTCTTCGCTACAGGCCAACTTTGAAACTCTGTTCTCATTTCTCTTTCCTGGGGGAGGTGTACTCTGATGCTCGCTGTCATCTCGAGTTAGCCCATTCCTGAGCACCTCAATTTTCCTAAAAGGTTTAAAAGGTTTGAAAACTTTTCTGAGTTTACTACCTATGTACTAGTATATTACTGTTATTCTTTAAAGCATATTTGGGAAATACAGTACTTTATAAATACAGAAATACAGTGAGCAATCAATCAATGTGTAAGCAGAACATTAAAGTGGGGGTTATCTATTTTGGGACCAGAAAGACCACAGGTCCACTTGTCCACTGTTGCCAGTGGTTTCCAGAGAAATGGGGAGCTTTACTGTGAACTTTTGACTGGGTCCCAGTGTTTTTGGCCATAAAACAGCAAGAAACCACTTACTGAGCCTTAAATCCGCACCAATATCATGCAATTATGAATAAAATCCCATAAAGTGGTAAAATACAACGCAGGACTGATTTTTCCAGTCGCAAAATCACGTGGAATTCACAATTCTGTGGGGTTATAACTCATATATTTACCAGATGCTTTGATCATTTGATAAATTAATGTTTGAGAAAAGCTGGCTAAGTACTGGAGAACCATATTCATCGAACTGTCACGCTGGCATGACTCAACTTGAAGTCACACCCGCTCCATTGCAGGCATTGTTGGGGTTCGTGCATGTCATTCCAAAACCAATGTGGCATTTCGTGGCCGTAGCGCTAATGCTCGCCAAAAGGGAAATGACCATACAATGGGGAAGCAGGCATCCACTGAGGCAAAAAGCATGGCTTAACAGCCTAATACACTGTAACACGAATAGTGACTTTTATGCACAATTACAGCCGCCAACATCCAGACCACAAGACCTATGGCAGCCGTTGCACACATACCTACCTAAATTACAATAATCAACAGTCCCACAAGCTGAACATAATGTATAATCATAGTCCCCAAGAGGTTGGGCATCGTCATAGCGTACGTGAGCAGAGGACAACTCCTTAAGGCATAAGGGAATTTGGTCACACACACAACAGAAAAGAACCGGAAGCGGCTCTCTGTGTAACATTATATGTAAACAAGGATGGAAAGTATGATACATGTGACAATTGTATGGTGAATAAGTACGGTATATATTTGAGAAAATGAAAAATATAGTGTTAAAAAAATAAATGGATAGGTGGTCCTGTGGGTGGGTCGAGGGAAGGGGTGGGGGATTCAACAAGGGATCGGGGAATGTTTTTCCTAGCGGGGAGAACATTCTTTGCAATCCCTGTAAAAACAAGCATTTGCAATGCAATCAGTCTCACATTTGTGAAAGTTAGAGCTATTGGCGTTGTAAATTGCAATGTATTTTTTTTATTTTGTTTGCAGTGGAGTGAATATTTAAAAAATAAGTGCACACTTTACCAAAAAAAGGGACATTCTGAAAAAAGTGGTTGCATAGGTTTCTAACTTATGGTAGTATTTGGGGTTGCGGGTGATATTTAAATGCTGCAATTTGTAACTGGTTTAGCTCTGCTTATATGAAATAGTAGAATATATTCCTGGAATGAAAGGAGATGAGCATGGGATTGGGACAGGTTACCTAGGTTAGATGTGATTCCTTGATTTGAACGCGTTGCACGGTAAAGTGCAGCACCACAGAGAGGAGCAAATGCATATATCAACGAGAGGCTCATTTGCACAGTGTGAAACTGGAAATATTAGTATGGGCAAAAAGTGCTCATACACGCACTTAATCCTGCCAAACAGCATCACCTCTCAGCCTCAGGAACAAAATGCAACCAGCTCCACTTTCCTTCATGCACCGGGTATTGTGTGTCTGGTATTTGTCCTTTAGCAGTGAGAAGTGTTAGAATTGAAACGTGTTATTGCCATATTGCTCGTATTTTACCAGGTATTATGTTAGCATTTATATAGCTATTTTATAACATTCTCCTTGTATGCATACACAATTAATAAGCACAGAAGCTATGTAAGTTAGGTTGTGATGAAGCAAAGCTTCGCATATTTCGCAGACTTGCTGTACTCATGAACCTCGTTTATGTGTAACAAGGTAACAAGTGTACGTCTTACTAACATTTATATTAAGTTTGAATAAGGATCATGAAGCTTGCACATGTGTTTTACTAAAATAATTTACTCGAGTCACTTAAAATGTCTGCCGCTTGTATTTAGTTACTGCGCATGCGTCAGCCACACTCACGTGTCCTGACGCGTCTGCAGAGTTGGAGGGCAAATTATGCGCATGCGTAATACATAGCTTGGCCCAATGTGGTACTGCTCGTGCCACTGCTTTTGTCACCGTTTCTATGTAGCTAACATTTAGACTGCATAAGTATATTTTTATGATGATAAGTTGAAAGTACAACTCTGTGATGTGATTTCATAACATTATTTCTATGTATTAATTTGTTCTCGCTTACTTTTCATGTACCGCGGGGAATGGGGGTCCGAACTGATTGGGAGCCATATTGACGGTCTCTTCTGCGCATGCCCATGGAGCATTGAAAGGTGGCCACTTTGGACAGTGGAACTCAGCCAGCTGGCAGCCACAGTCAAGATGCGCCTGGGAAAGCCACCTCTGCGCTACGAGAACGGAGAATTGTTGCTCCTCATGTGTTACAATGTTAATTGTCACTCGTATTTCTGCACAGTTTCTCATGGGAACCCCAATCTTGCTAGGCGGTACCCAAATATGTAAAGTAGGCATACAAATCTTGTATTCTGATTGGTGTGTTACCCAAATCCTACCTTAGGACCAATCCAAATTGAGGGATTCTGACACTTTGCAACATTGGGGGGTGGTACACCGTCCCAAAGAGTATATCTACCCTGGGTTCACCTAGGGAATTTGTCCGACTTGTCTGGTTTAGCTGACCTGTCACTGACCCATCGTACTCAATAGGTGACTGAAGATACAGAGCGCTGCGGAGCACTCTGTCCGAAATTGACCATAGACTAAGGTTTTACTGAACCTTAAGGTGCTGGCGAAGCACCTTCCTGGGAGTTCGCTGACCCAATCGGGGTCTTGATCGATAGCTGCAGAGAGGGTGGAGCGCAGCCGTTGCTTCCAAACTGCGGGTGCGGTCCTGTCCTGAGAGGTCCTGTCCTGAGCGGTCCTGTCCTGAGGGTTTGCTGTCCTGTCCTGAGGTCCTGTCCTGATTCCTAATCTGAGGGTATCCTGTCCTGTCCGGGGTGTCCATTCTGCACCTGCTGTCCTTTGAGGGGTATCCTTCCTTGAGGGTTTCCTGTACTTAACTGACCCGTGGCCAGGGTTTGGTTTCCACACCAGTCTAGGTAAATACTGCTCTAAGTTCTTTAAACTTGCACCTTTCTATATTTCTGTCTTTTGCTTAAATAAAGACACACCTTTGCACATGTTGATTTTTCCATGCTTTGCCGCAAACTATTGAAACGTAAAGTCATTTGCATAATTTTCTTGATATGTTCTCATGTCACCCTACCTTTTAGAAATTATATTTTGCATTGCAGTTTGTCATTTTCTGATATGGTCTAGAACCTCCTTACCTAGACTGTTTAAAGGTCCCTTCACTTTAAGCTTAGCGTGTTACTCTTTATAGGCCCTCCTATAGTTACCCATGCATAGTCTGTCCATGCTTAAACATTTCTGAGAGTATATAGCATTTTCCCATTCGCATTTTATAACAGTATTTCGATGATTACCTTGTCTTTATTTCTCTATAGTTATATCATTTACATTATCCTAGTTATTGAATGTCTTGTTCTTGTATATCTTATGCACAACGAAAACGAACTTTAGATAAACATTTTAAAACTTCCAGTTGTCCGTGGTCATTTAAACAATATTGAATGTCATTTGAAATTGCATTTTGCTGCCTTTCCTTTTACAGCTAGGCTCCTGATCCATTGAAGTCATAGGTACCCGTGTCGGTGGATGGTAAGTCGGGTACACTGAGTCATAACAATAGGGAACACGCACACAATTGGTAGCAGCCCGTGAAGTCGCCTGGTCAATGAATAGTGTGAATTGAAAGTATATGGGCCCTGAAACCGGAAACGGCGTAATCATTGGCTGGGTGACCTCGCGCGCTCTATCAGTTATCTGGTAGATCAGAGGATGGTTAGGGACTAGCTAAAGGTTAGGCAGGATTAGTTAGACTAGTTGAGTCGGAAGCTGCTAGTACATTAATGCTGCTAAAAGAGCGGCTGTTCAGAGAGAGCTGATCATTCTCTTGTGAATACGCTGCTGAAATTCATGAATTGCTGTATTGTTATTATTCTTGTTCTTATATTGTTATATGTATTAATCCATGCATTTGTAAACCGTCTTGTATTGTGTTGTCCGAACTCCCCGGGGGAATTGAAAGGGCAAGTGGTGAATAGAATCCATTGTCCTGAGGTCACAGGCTTAAGGAAAGTTAGGTGCAGGTTAGGATAACCGGGAAGCACTAACTAGGGTTTTTCTGAATACATGTGTGAATAAATGTCAGTAACGAGGTTCATTGGCAAAATTCCCATAGTGGCGTAACCTAGTAAGGGTCACATCGGAAAAGTAGCAGGTTCCTCGGAGCTTGGGTGAAAGCAAAGGGGTCCGCTGAGAAACCTTAGACTCGGAACATATCCCGGAAAGAAGTGGATGAGTTTAGGGGAATAACAGGTTCACCGATGCTAGAGTGAAGGGTAGGCGGAAGAGATCTGCCCGCAGCGCGTGAAAAGTAAATGGAAGTAGTTTACTTGCAGTAAAAGAAATCTTTCTGTCTAGACACTTGAGCACTGTGGCGAATGTGTATTCGTTGTTAAATAACCAAGCACTGAGCACTTTAGAAAGAAAGAAAGAAAGTTTCCGTTACCTTGTGAAGGGAGGGAGTCAGCCGCGAAGCGCCTCTGACGTCACTCCGTGCCGCGCTGGGATTGGTAGAAGCAGCGGGCGGGTAGCGGGGCTGGAATTGTAAAGGAGGGGTGAAGCGCCGAGGAGTGGGAACTATCTCACGAAGGGGCCGCGCACCCATTGGTCGAAACTATTTGAACGCGTGCACCTCGTTGGTCGCACAGAATTGCAAGGCGCGTTCTGATTGGAGGTAGCTTTGTAAACAAAGTTAAGCGTAGAAATCGTATGTGGCACTCGTATTGTCCAGAGACTAGACCCGATCCAAGAAACCAAGGGTTTGAGAGGGATCAGTGGAAAGCCAATAGATACGATATTATGTACGGAGGAAAGAGAAAGATGTCCCTTGTAAGTAGGGTAAAGAATTATTTCAAAACGGACAAACCAATTAAATCTAGAGAAGGCGTTATTGTTCCGCCACCGAATACTCCTGCCTCATTCATGATGTTTGACCGAGGGTACAACACCTGTGTGTGGTTGGAGAATTGGGTGAAGTACACAAAAGATGACGGAGTATTGGCTTTTCCGTTAGACGGTACTTTTAATGGTAGAATTTTATTCAATTTGAGAACCCGCATGAATGAATTACATCCCAGACCGAGACTAACGCAGTATGAGGCATTAGAGGAATGGGAGATTGAGGCTTTTGAAAGAGAGAAACCCCGAATGGACAAAGGTCTGACTAAATGGTACCCCAGGCTGAAACAAGAGACCAGGGATAAGAGGATGAAACAGTGGAGGCAGAGCATGATTGTTGAAGGTCTGTTTCCCATGATGCCAGCAGGTAACCCTTCTGGGGGAGAGAAAAGGACAGAAAAGAGTAAGCATTGGGGAGCTCCTGGGGAGTCAGACGATGAATTTTTAGATGACATTTTTACGAGAAGTCCGCCCCCTTATAATGAGGGAGCCCGAATTTCCACTGCAGGAGAGAACCACCAGCGTCCATCTATTAAGGAGGAGGACAGATCCCTATGTGGGGGGGAGGGGGCCAGGTATTGCCCTATTTTGAGAAGCCCGAGCCCCCAGAGGTACGAAATATATATCCCAGTATGCCCGTGAACCAGGAGGAAAAATGTTCCAGTGAAAAGCTCTTTTACCCCAGACCTCTTTATGAAAACGAAGAGAAACCATTAAGTTCAGGAGTACCCTTTTTGCAGCCTCCATATGGGGAAGAGCGTAGGTCATTTGGCACAGGAACTTTGTTCCCGAAACCAAATTATGGTGGGGGACCAAGTGAGACGCATCCTACTGCCCCGAGTTTTACGCCTCAACTGACCCCACAGATGATACCTGACCGAACATTAGGAAGAGTGTTAGATGAAAGGGAGCAAGAGGCCATAGCTAAACAGAGGTCAGAAATAATTCAGAAAATTTCCCAGTTAAATACCAGTCCTGAAGCTTTGACTATTCCGGTAACAATCGGACCAGTGGTTCCGTTGTACGGGAATAATCAAGGAGGTCTGAACCCTCCAGTTATGAACCCGATAATGGCCCCGCCGAGGCAAGAGCCCCTATTGATAGATGATCAGTCCAGTGAGTGCGAGTCTGAAGTGGTGTTCTTGGATCTACCAAACAAACAGACCGGAAAGGGAGTGCAGAAGAGGCATAATCCTTTTGATACGAAAGAAATTAAATTAGAGTCAGCAACGGGTACCAGGAGTGTCTCTTTGGTAACGCCGGAAGAAATTGAAAATTGGAGTCGGGAATTAGAAAAACAGGCTCCACAAACGAAACCTTTAGACCTCTACAAACTGAGAGTAGAAATAGAGGAATTAATGGCAGGAAATGTGGGGCTAGATAGACTGAACACCTATTCTGAAGAAGAGTTGCTGTTCATGTGTAAAAGCCTTACCAGAAGTACTAGGGTGCTCCACGAGAAACTGACCGACACCGCAGCTAGTATGGGAATAGATATATCCAGATCAAAGCCCTTGCAGAAACCATACCGAGCTGAGTTCTCAGACAAAGATTTAGAAAATTTTAATGTGTCAGGAAGAAAGTCGCAGATTAAAGAGTTGCTTGCAGTTTTGCAAAAATGGGGAGACGTGGAAAAATGGAAAACGAGGTGGGCACATAAGAAAGAGGAGGCCCGCTCCAGACAAGCTACCCCTGAGTTCCCTCTGAGAGAAGTAGACAAGCCCGAAACTTTATGCCCCATGCGCGAAGTACCCGGTGGGAGGTATGTGCACGTTCCGTGGTCCAGACAGGATATTGTGTCCTTTACTAACGATTTCCCGAAACTGCGGGAGAAGCCAGTTGAATGGTACCGGCAAGTGGAAAGGTTTGTAAAGGTGCAGAAATGCCTGTGGAAAGACCTGGATGGGTTTTTCGACATTGTGGTCCCGGTCGATCTATGGACCGAGTGTAAAATAGCCATAGCCTGGCCTAGTGAGGAGTATACAAGAGATAAAGAAACAGGGGAACCTTCGAAGGAAGTCATGAGAAAGTATGAACAAGTAATTCAGCACTTGAAACTAAAGGTGCCAGCTAAAGAAACTGATTGGACCAGGATAGATAGAACAACGCAGGAAAGAGAGGAGACAGTGCACTCCTATTATGAAAGGCTTTTACAGGTGTTTAAAACATACAGTGGTATAGATAACATCGAGATGAAGGACATGACGCACTTCATTTACAGGTTTGTAAACGGTTTAAGACCTGAAATTTGTCAGTGGATAAAAGATAACAAAATCTGTTGGCACTCCAAAAAGGTAGACGAGGTCCTGCGGTACGCAAAGTACTGCGAGGACGAGATGGTAGAAAAGAAAAAGGCTCTCAAGGAAAAGGTGATGTGGGCTCAGGTGAAGCTCGCAGAACAGCAGGAAAAGCAGTTGAGTAACATGGTCAAAAATGCTAAGAACGAAGGCCCTGGGGGAGGGGGAGGAGGCAAGCCCCGGCCCAAAATGAGCAGGGAGGAGGCTATGAAGAAATTTCCCTGCCATCAGTGCGGCGAAATTGGACACTGGCGTAACGAGTGTCCTTACTTGCCCGAAGATAACCCCAAAACTCCTGATTTAACTCCACAGACGCAGAAAGAGAGACCAAGAAAGACTCAACCACAGGTAAAAACAGTTCAGGTGCCCCGAGCACCAAAGCAAGTATACAGGGGAAAACAGGCAGAGGGAGATGAGATAGAAGTCTGGGAAAGCAATGAGAACAGAAATGCAGCAACTTCGCAGTATCTTTTAAATGAAACCTTCCTTTGTGATGACCAGTACTGACGGGGCCTGAGAGGGGAGGACGAGGAGTGCGTACTTGGCGCCTCCTTGCCGGTAGACCAGTCCGGACCATACATTGAAGGAAAGGTTGACGGAAACGATGTCACCTTTCTGTTGGACACTGGCGCTACCCGTTCTACTGTGAGAACAGTGGACGTTCCAAACCTACCCCTCTCGGGAGAAGCCATCCAAGTAGTGGGTGTATCTAATCAATTGATTAGTACTCCTGTTACCAAGCCCATGGAGATCTCAATTGGAAACTTTAAGGAAATGCATAGATTTGTCGTTTGCGACACCAGTCCAGTAAACTTACTGGGACGTGATTTGCTGTGCAAAATGAACTGTACCATCTTTTGCACACCAAAGGGTGTTGAAATTCAGACCCCAGATGAAGACGGCATTTATAAATTAATGTTAGTCCGCCCTGACTCGGAAATTAAACGAATGACCATGCAGGATTTACCCCAAGAACTCCAAGAAGCAGTGAAGCCAGAGGTGTGGGACTTTACTGGGAAAGATGTAGGGTTAATGAAAAATGTGGACCCCATACAGATAGCAATAAAGGACAATGCAGTATACCCCAATACTAAACCCTACAGAATGAATGCAGAAGTGAAAGCGGGTGTCGCTGTGGAAATACAGAAATTGCTGGAAGGAAACATCATACAGGAGGTAATGAGTAGCCCATGTAACTCTCCGATTATGGGCATCAAAAAGCCTGGTGGCAAGTACAGAGTAGTACAGGATCTACGAAAAGTCAATAAAATAGTAGTTCCCTGTTGCCCTATTGTCCCGAACCCAGCAGTGATTCTGTATCAGATTCCCTGGGATGCTGAGTGGTTCACTGTGATAGACTTGTGTCATGCATTCTTTTCCATTCCTTTGCATCCAGATAGCAAATTTCTTTTCTCATTTGCCTTCGAAGGTCACGTGTATTGCTGGAACCGGGTCCCTCAAGGGTATACAGAGAGCCCCTCTATCTTTAATCAGATCTTGAAAAAATGTTTGGAAACATTAGTCCTACCTGGGAACTCTGTCTTAGTGCAATATATAGACGACCTCTTGGTGGCGTCTAAAAGTCATAAGGATTGTGTGATTGACACCATTGCCCTGCTGAATCACCTGTGTGAAAAGGGACATAAAGTGTCCCCTGACAAGTTACAGTTTTGTGCAAAATCGGTGAAATATCTGGGGCACCAGATAGAAAAAGGTGTCAGAAAAGTGACATCGGAAAGAGTGAGGATAATTCAAAAGATGCCGTTACCCCGTACTCAAAAAGAGATCAGAATGTTCCTGGGTGTGATAGGATACTGCAGGCAGTGGATTCTGGGATTTGCAGTCCTAGCCAGGCCCTTGATAAAAATGACCAAGAGAGGAACACCCGAGATTGTAGAATGGGGGGATGAAAGCTTAACAGCCTTCACCAAACTGCGAAATTGTCTGTGCACAGCCCCTGCACTGGGAATGCCAGACTACTCCAAAGAGTTTGCCCTGTTCTGTGACACTCACGATAATTGCGCATTGTTAGTCCTAACTCAAGAACATGGCACAACGAGAAGGCCTGTGGCATACTTCTCTGCCACCTTGGATCCAGTGGCTGCTGGATTACCAGGTTGTCTGAAAGCAGTAGCTGCTACCTGTGCCAGTTTAGAACAGAGTGAGTCAATTGTCATGGGACATCCGGTAACTGTGTATGTCCCACATGGAGTGGTAATTTTGTTGACCAGAACAAAAACACAGTATCTCACCCCTAGTCGGCTGACTAAATATGAGAGGATTCTTGTGGGTGCTGCAAATGTAAACATTGTTAGGTGCAGTATTCTGAACCCAGCCACCTTACTTCCCGACCCAAAGGATATGGAAGGGGGGGTGGATGATGAACACGATTGCATAGACTTAACAGAATTCAACACCAAGCCACGCCCAGACATAAAAGAAACGCCCTTGCCTGAGCATGACAAAGAATTATTTGTAGATGGTTCATGTCTAAGGCATGAACGAGGAGGCCTGAGTGCTGCGTATGCGGTAGTATCCTTAGAGAAAATCGAGGAAGCAGGTTACCTATATCATATCAAGTCTGCACAAGTAGCCGAATTGATTGCTATGATAAAAGCTTGCCAAATTGGGAAGAACATACGCATAACAGTGTATACTGACAGTCAGTACTGTTATGGGGTTGTGCATGACTTTGGCCAGTTGTGGTTACAGAGGGAGTTCCTGACTTCATCAGGTACCCCCATTCGAAATGGAAAGGTTGTTCAGGACCTTTTAGAGGCAATCCAGTTACCAAAGGAACTGGCAGTGGTAAAATGTGCTGCTCATAAGAAGAGCATGGACAAGGTATCACTGGGAAATGATTATGCTGATCGAGTGGCCCAATGGTGCGCAAGAGATCGGTATATTGTAAATCCGAAACGAGGGGGGCCAGGAACCAGCTGCCAGCTTCAGGTGTTTGAGGAAGTGCCTACATGGGATGAGGTGAAAGAGTGGCAGCAGGCGGCACCTTGGCAAGAAAGAGAGAAGTGGAAGGATGATGGGTGTCGACCAAGGCGTGTGGATGGTGTCATTATAGGTCCAACTGGTATGCCTGTGTTACCTAGACACCTACTTAGCACAATGGCAAGGTTGATACATGAAAGATCACACATTGGTAGGGACGCCATGATTCTAGTGTTCCAACAGACTTGGTACAGTAAAAAGTTCAGGAAAGTAGCAGAGTCCCTCTGCCAGAGGTGCCTGACATGTCAAAAGATGAACCCAGGGAAAAAGACTGTAGTGGAACTGGGAAAAATTGGGAGGTCCGGGGGTCCCTTTGTAAGGATACAGGTTGATTTCATCACCATGCCCCGTTGTGAAGGGAAAAGATATGTCCTTGTCATGGTCTGTTTATTTTCCAAGTGGGTGGAAGCTTTCCCTACTCCCCAAAATGACGCAAAGACGGTAGCTAAGTGTTTACTAAAAGAACTGATACCTAGATTCGGGGTGCCAGTCACTATTGAATCAGATCAAGGCTCACATTTTCATAATGACGTCATCGATGAGCTCTGTAAGGCCTTTGGAATTGCACAAAAGCTACACTGTGCCTACCGTCCAGAGGCTTCTGGAGTGGTGGAACAAATAAATGGAACTATCAAAAACAGACTAGCAAAACTGTGTGATGCAACTAAATTGAACTGGGTGAAGGCCCTGCCCTTGGTCCTGATGGGACTCAGAAGTATTCCTGATCGCAAAACAGGCCTAAGTCCCCATGAAATCATTATGGGAAGAGTGATGAGACAAGCGTGGGTACCAGGAAGCAAACTGTTGAGTATTACTGATGATTTGGTGCTTGAATACTGCAAGAGATTGGGTGACCAAGTGCGTTCTATCTCTCGCCAGATCGGAGAAGACGCCATCCTCAATCCAACGACTCCTCTCCACAAACTGGTCCCGGGGGACTGGGTGAAGATAAAGAAGCACACTCGGAAGACCTGCCTGGAGCCAAGGTGGGGAGAAAAACGTCAGGTGATTCTGGTTACTACCACAGCAGTCAAGTGTGCCGGGGTTCCGCGTTGGATACACGCCAGCCACACCCAGAAGGTACCACCAGACGAAGTGCCTGAAGCAGAAGGACGTCCAGCAGAGGACTCTGCAGGAGCCAGACCAGAAGTAGCTGACAGCGTACAGCCCAGTACCAGTCAAGCTGCAGAATCAGCAGACGTTGGCCCAAGAATAGTTGACAACGAACTACCAGGAGCCCAGCCTGCTGAAGGGGTCCAAGGAGCTGAGCCAGAAGTAGCTGAAGACGAGCTGCCAAGCATATGGCCAGAAGAGTGGATTCCATTGATTGACCTCACTGAAGACCCTATTCGAACAAATGAAAGACTGTGGGAAGGTAGAGAGTGGACTAGTGAGGAAAAGCAAGGAATAGGCGAAGAGCCTCAGAATCTTGAGATTCACATCAAAACTGAGGAAGGAGAAGGTCAGACAGGGACAGAGCACGTGATTGATACAGAACCAGTGAATAAGACTGAACAAGTGCCCGATACTGAACAAGTGAAGGATCTTGAACAAGAGAGGAATACAGAACAAGTGATTGATACTCCTCCACTGACACCTGATATCGGGAAGGGACAGACTAGACATAGTGTAATAGTTCGAGCAGAAGAAAGTCCAGAGATCGAAGTGCTTGAACAGGATCAGATAGAATTAGAAGAACGTGTTCAGGAAAAGGAATCAGAGACACTTGAAGAACAAACACACAGTATACCTGAACAAGGTCAGATTAGTACCCAGGCAGAAGAAACAGATACTAGCCCTGGAATTAGTCAGATAGAAGAAGAAGAAACTGAAGCAGAATTGCCACAAGCTAATGAGAATAAGAGGGCAAGAGAAGGAAACGAAGTCCAAGTACCAACCAAAAGACTTAAGAAAAGAAAGCATCTTGAGCCTAAATACATAAAGAAATTGAGATTGAGAATAAAAACAGTAGAAGAAAAACGTGCAGAAGAAAGGAGAAGTGCTCGTATAGCAGAACAACCAGAAGACTCTTCCAAAAGAAGGAGTGATCGGATAAAGAGACAAAACAAAAAGTACAAGTCACCTGAATGGACACTTGTGTTAGAAGAGCTTGAAGATCTCGATATCACTGACGTAAGCGACGGAGAGCCCGTCCCTGAGTACTCTGACGAAGAGGAAGAAGAGCCACCGTGAATTTGCACAAAGTAAGATACTCGTGTAAAGTCACAAAGAGGGGTCGAGAAACTTCTGCTGAGCCAAAATGTCTGATTCAAACGTGAGTGGTAGACCTAGTCGCAGCTGTTGCAAAACTTGCTGCAAGGTATGTGTCTGTAGTGTAGTTGTCCTGATATTACTCTGGATAGGACTAACAATCTTTATACCCTTTGCTGTGAGTAAAGATACTAACATTGTCCCTACTGAAATTGTAAATACTGACAGTGAAGAGCTGACAACACAGAGTGTAGCTAGACATGAAAGAGCACTGAGACAAACAAAACAAGACTTAGAAGCATCAGATGAGGAACTACATTATCATAGAATCAAAAACAGGACACGCTTAAATGTTTTCGCAAACTTGTTAATACACTATGTAGAGACTATGGAAATTGAAGATTGCTATGTCTGCATGAAGCTACCTACTTCTGTAGCTGAAGGCGTGACATACCATCACTTGCCACTGACATACGGAATTTCCTGTAGCATTTTAGCTAGTTTATTTTACAAAAGAGGACCGTTACAGTACTATTACTCTAACAATGACGTGATCTTTTCTGAGCTCCCTATACGTGGGAACTTGAATCCTGTACATACCAAAAGTGACGCAATACGATACATGGGAGATTATTTCCTGACTATAGGTAACATTGACATAGCGGACGCACACAGAGATAACTTGACTTGTTCTTTGCATGAGCAGGAAAAGATGTTCCTAAACATGGCAGAGAAAAGGAGAATTAAAATACAAAAGAAGGCTAATGACGAAAGTCAGAAAAAGCCAAAGTGGGCAGAGAACATGGAAAGCACCTCAACTGGTGGGGCGGGTCCTGCTCTGTTGCTGGATTTGGAAAAGAAAGGCAAGCTATGTCTTCACCGCGAGAAGACTAGCTATTATAATAACATTTTCATTGGTTCCAGTGAATGAGAACATAATTACAAGGTAATTGGAGGTTGGGGTTTCAAAAATGGGTCAGAGCCTGTGTTTCCTGGAATTTATTATATTTGTGGGGACAAGGCTTATTTCAAATTGCCGGATCACTGGTATGGAAGTTGCTATTTTGGCATTGTCTTCCCGAAAATATACCATGTGAATGGAGGTGCTGGAAGCAGTGAAAATACTAATGGCTTAGTGCGTAGTAAAAGAGAAAGCATAGGTGAAATAATGGGTAGTATTTTCAGTGCACTGATACCTGGAGTGGGAGTGGTTCTGAACACTTTTTGTAAATTGTCTACTATAGTGGATGTATTGTCTACCGAGACAGCTCATGGATTTCTGCTGGTCAACACCGAAATGGTTGCGATCAGATCAATGGTTTTGCAGAATCGACTTGCTCTTGACACCTTATTAGCGAAAGAGGGCGGAGTCTGCCGGATGTTGAAGGCGCAACATTGTTGCACTTATATTCCGGACAAAAGTGTGCAGCTCAAAAGATATGTGAGAAACATTACTAATTTGGCAAAGGAACTCAGACCACTCGAGGTTGATAGTGCCTGGAAGAGACTGGTAGATGGTCTCTCAAATGTAGGTCATTGGTTCGCTAGTATAGGTAAAGGCTTATTGCTCAAAGTACTGATGCCAATTGGAATTATAGGTCTCATCCTATTTTTCATATTTGTCTGTTGCAAATGCCGCAAGCACACAAAGAAGTATGAAGTGAATGCGAGAGAAGAAAATACAAGAGGAGTGAAACGGAGTGTGGATGAGCTCGAATTAGAAGAGATGAATAATCAAATCTATAAAAAGGTGAAGAATTCTCACCCTACCAAAAATGAACGAGAAAAGTTGGAACGCTTGCTGGAAGAGATAGAATTGTATAAAGTGTGAAAGAAAGTTGGTATCTGGTTCCATTTATTTTGTGATGATAGTAAATATCATCAAAGAGGGGATTGATGAAGCAAAGCTTCGCATATTTCGCGGACTTGCTGTACTCATGAACCTCGTTTATGTGTAACAAGGTAACAAGTGTACGTCTTACTAACATTTATATTAAGTTTGAATAAGGATCATGAAGCTTGCACATGTGTTTTACTAAAATAATTTACTCGAGTCACTTAAAATGTCTGCCGCTTGTATTTAGTTACTGCGCATGCGTCCTGACGCGTCTGCAGAGTTGGAGGGAAAATTATGCGCATGCGTAATACATAGCTTGGCCCAATGTGGTACTGCTCGTGCCACTGCTTTTGTCACCGTTTCTATGTAGCTAACATTTAGACTGCATAAGTATATTTTTATGATGATAAGTTGAAAGTACAACTCTGTGATGTGATTTCATAACATTATTTCTATGTATTAATTTGTTCTCGCTTACTTTTCATGTACCGCGGGGAATGGGGGTCCGAACTGATTGGGAGCCATATTGACGGTCTCTTCTGCGCATGCCCATGGAGCATTGAAAGGTGGCCACTTTGGACAGTGGAACTCAGCCAGCTGGCAGCCACAGTCAAGATGCGCCTGGGAAAGCCACCTCTGCGCTACGAGAACGGAGAATTGTTGCTCCTCATGTGTTACAATGTTAATTGTCACTCGTATTTCTGCACAGTTTCTCATGGGAACCCCAATCTTGCTAGGCGGTACCCAAATATGTAAAGTAGGCATACAAATCTTGTATTCTGATTGGTGTGTTACCCAAATCCTACCTTAGGACCAATCCAAATTGAGGGATTCTGACACTTTGCAACATTGGGGGGTGGTACACCGTCCCAAAGAGTATATCTACCCTGGGTTCACCTAGGGAATTTGTCCGACTTGTCTGGTTTAGCTGACCTGTCACTGACCCATCGTACTCAATAGGTGACTGAAGATACAGAGCGCTGCGGAGCACTCTGTCCGAAATTGACCATAGACTAAGGTTTTACTGAACCTTAAGGTGCTGGCGAAGCACCTTGCTGGGAGTTCGCTGACCCAATCGGGGTCTTGATCGATAGCTGCAGAGAGGGTGGAGCGCAGGCGTTGCTTCCAAACTGCGGGTGCGGTCCTGTCCTGAGAGGTCCTGTCCTGAGCGGTCCTGTCCTGAGGGTTTGCTGTCCTGTCCTGAGGTCCTGTCCTGATTCCTAATCTGAGGGTATCCTGTCCTGTCCGGGGTGTCCATTCTGCACCTGCTGTCCTTTGAGGGGTATCCTTCCTTGAGGGTTTCCTGTACTTAACTGACCCGTGGCCAGGGTTTGGTTTCCACACCAGTCTAGGTAAATACTGCTCTAAGTTCTTTAAACTTGCACCTTTCTATATTTCTGTCTTTTGCTTAAATAAAGACACACCTTTGCACATGTTGATTTTTCCATGCTTTGCCGCAAACTATTGAAACGTAAAGTCATTTGCATAATTTTCTTGATATGTTCTCATGTCACCCTACCTTTTAGAAATTATATTTTGCATTGCAGTTTGTCATTTTCTGATATGGTCTAGAACCTCCTTACCTAGACTGTTTAAAGGTCCCTTCACTTTAAGCTTAGCGTGTTACTCTTTATAGGCCCTCCTATAGTTACCCATGCATAGTCTGTCCATGCTTAAACATTTCTGAGAGTATATAGCATTTTCCCATTCGCATTTTATAACAGTATTTCGATGATTACCTTGTCTTTATTTCTCTATAGTTATATCATTTACATTATCCTAGTTATTGAATGTCTTGTTCTTGTATATCTTATGCACAACGAAAACGAACTTTAGATAAACATTTTAAAACTTCCAGTTGTCCGTGGTCATTTAAACAATATTGAATGTCATTTGAAATTGCATTTTGCTGCCTTTCCTTTTACAGCTAGGCTCCTGATCCATTGAAGTCATAGGTACCCGTGTCGGTGGATGGTAAGTCGGGTACACTGAGTCATAACAATAGGGAACACGCACACAATTGATAGCAGCCCGTGAAGTCGCCTGGTCAATGAATAGTGTGAATTGAAAGTATATGGGCCCTGAAACCGGAAACGGCGTAATCATTGGCTGGGTGACCTCGCGCGCTCTATCAGTTGACATCTGTGCCACCATTTTCCCTTCATAGATGCCATCTTGTATTATAATTAGGGCTCCCGGTTTTCCGTTTTTACGGATTTATACATATAAATACAGATGGAAAACAAGTTTTCCTTTGTCTGTATTTATATATATAAACAGGAAAATACAGTAAATTTTGCTGTGCTGCCGTCTGGTGTCTCCCCCTCCTTAGAGGGTTAAGAGGCGTCAGCCCGGGCTGAGACGCACCCGAGTACTTCACAGGCCTTTGAAAGACCAGAATCGCCGGCCACAAGGGATTCGTGACGTCGCCCCTTGCCCCTAAACCCTGAGACGTGCCACCTGTGAACCCAGCCCGCAGTACCTTCTTCTGTCCCCAGAGGGCCGAGCCGGAGCCGTGAATTAACTGCAAGGTGAGTCTGCATCCTGGTTGTGCTCAAAACGGAGGCTGGTGGCAGACGCTAAAGAGCAAGGATTCTCCCTTTTAAATCACAGGGCAGGGAGCCCTCCTTCTTTCCCCCCGCAAATCCACTTTTTAACATCAGTGGGGGCCAGCACCCTTACTCGAGTGCACCCCCGCATTAGGCACAGAAGCGGTTTTTGTGTGAGGGTGTCAGGGCTCCGCCCCCGTCACTTTCACCCCCTGGGTCGGCATTGGGATAGTCAGTGTAAATTAAAAATAATTGAATTTGTCCGTTTTCATTTTTATTTTAATTCAAAAACACAAGACACACGCACCTTTTCTTTATTGCTGTGGGTCGACTTGATTTCTAATGAGTCTCGTGTGTGTGTGTTTCACTGCAAGCGGCGCTGATCCACATTTACATTCACTAAAGCTGCTTGTGGGGGGCCTGCTGAGTCTTTTGCCAGGCGGACGAGCACCAAGCCCTGAGGGCTGTGAGGTCATCAGCTCGGCAAAAGACTTTTAGCCTCCGGGATCAGTCTCTACCCCCTGATGACGTAGAAGTGAAGTTTGCCACGGGCGCTTCAGGCTGAAGCCCTGTAGTGCCAGGGGCTTCACGTCATTCAGGGGATGGAGAAGAGTGTTACCCCCACCCTTTCCCAACTCCTCCCTGTGAGAAGTTGGGAAAGGGTGGGGTAGAGGCTGCAGGCAGGCGAGATGGGAGCAGAAGATTCGAGTCTGTGCAGATTGTCATCATGATTTCTGAAGACACACTGCGCAGACTCGAGGTGTCTGCTTCCCGCGTTTTGGTAACTGCAGGCCGGGTGTGGACACCAGAAACAGCTCCAGCGTCAATTCTTGATTGACAACGGCAGTCAGAAGCAGCTGTAGGATGCATGGATTTGGGCACTTAGAAAAAGTCCGATCCCGACGGTTCCCGAGTGGACCAGGCAGCACCAAGCTCTGGTAGGTGAGTAAACAAAAGCAAAGTGGTCCATGCATCTGCAAAGCAAACAGAATCACCGCCAGTGACAAAACATGTTGCTTTGACAGTGAATCTGATTAGTCAAACGAAGTCCGGACTCACTCAGCAGTGCCAGGAGCAGGGAGTTTAATTTGGATATTAATGGCTAAGGTGTGCTAGCTGGATGAGTACAATGTATTTCGTTTTCAAAGTTTTCAGCTCTGAATTCCTAACTCATCTCAGAGGAAAAGGGGAGGCCCGGGGTGTCAGAGGGAAGATATTACTATTTATCACTGCCCATAAAAGTGTCTCCATTAATAAGTAAAGGGTGATTTATCAGTCTTTAAAATAAATCATTAAATTCTCAGTTCTTTTAGAAAAATAGCTAAGTACCTGCAGCTTTTCTGGTGAAAGCATCCAATCCAATAAATGGCTACGTTATGAGAAGAGTGTGATGTTTATACAGTCTGGGCAACTTTGATTTCTGTGTATTTGTGTTTGGGCATTCTCAGTGTTGAACATGTTAGTGACAGACAGACAGGAGTGCCCAAGTGCAGTGAGGCTTTTTTGTGGCCTCTGGAGGGTTTTGGTATAACTGGAAGCATGATGCTACTATGCACATAAATCAATATCTGCACTCGGCCTCAGCAGTGAGTTACTTAACCTGCTGCATGATTTCTTTTTAGATCTGTACAAGAAAATTAGCTTGTGCTGTAAACCCCTCAGCTTGGTGGGGGGTGGGGAGGTGCCAGATGGGAAAACATCACTGGCCATAAATCAGCAGCAGTGATTATGTGTGCCAGTCTGAGGCCCTGTCTCAGCAGTAGTCAATTAGATTTTACTTGTACCATGTTCCTGTGCTTACATTTTTGTTGCTGTACTTTTTTGAACTTCTTCAAGCTCATTCGTGGCCTGCATGATATTTAAAAAAAACTCTAAACCATACACTGACAACTGATTTTCTTGTTTTAAAGTATTTGTCCATCAATGGATTGAGTATTGAGATGTTTTAAATTTGTGTGATTTGACAAGCCTTGAGACCTTATTTTGTATTGTCATTGAACGTTTAAGTATTTTTTTAACTTGCTAAGCAGCAGATTTTTTGTGAAATCTTCCAATCCAATGAATGATTGCGAGGAGTGTGTGGTGTTCATATAATCTTGCCAACATCGAATTTTGTGTATTTGTTTGGACACTCTTAATCATGTTAGTGTATGAACAGACAAAAATGCACAAGTGAAGTGTGGCCTTCGTGTGGAGGGTTTTGGTGTCACTGAAAAGTATGTTGCTTTGCACATAAACCAGAGCCCAGCCTCAGCAGTGAGTTACTTGGTTTACTGCACAAAGTATTTCTTTTCAGCTCTGTTTGGGAAAGGCTGGATCCAGAAGGCAAAGTTTGTTTTCAGATGAATGTATAGTGTTGACCAATAACAACTGAGCGCATGTGTGCATTGTCAATTTAAATAAATGTGGAAAAATACTAGCTGTAGCGTCGTCTTTTGCTTGCGGCAAAAAGAAATGTGGATAAATACAGAAAAAATGCCCGAAAAATAAATATGGATAAATACAGACGGAAATGGCAAAAAAATAAATACCATAAATCCGGGAGCCCTAATTATAATCGAAACTGTTACTTGATCATTTACGAGAAATGATCCTTGGTGAGTTTCGCTTCTCAAATGTTGAATCTTGCTCATTAACACATGCCTTTCCCTTTGTGTAGAGGTCCTCTCCCACCTGCCTAGTAGGGAGGATAAGCCAGACAACCTTGGGCAGTAGATAGCATGTGCCAGGCTGCGGAATCAAAACTTATGCTCTGTACCCCCATTGTATTACAACATCTACCAGTGTTTTTCAATAATAGGCGGGTCTTCCTGGGCTCTGCAACATACATAATGTAACTTTATTCTTGTTAGAGTCAGTCCCTCGTCAGCCATTATAGGAGGCTGGTCAGACTGCAGTGTACTTTGTGAATAAACCAGAAAGATTGCATTCTCTACTGCGTCATTGACTCTTCATTGTCTTGGAAGGCTAGTGGAGGTCGAGAGTGACCAGGGTGACCCTAGTTGGGTCACTTCCTTCAGAAGACAGTTGGCCTGAGACCGTAGTTTGCTCCACTGCAGAAAAACACATCCAATGACAGTTAGATAGCCACCTTTTACGAGGTGTGTTTTCAAAGACTCCATGTTTATGTTTTTCAGGCAATTAATGTAAGAAAGTAAAGCACTCTCAGGACTGCAACCAAATCTACAACTGATATATAACACAAAATGAATTGAAGGTGTTTACGTCTCAGGCATCCCTTTTAAAGTGCACTTCGGTATCCATTAACATATTCATCACGAATGACCTGACAAAAGTGCACTGCAGGGAGCGAGGCAGGGGGTGCCCCGCCGGAACTCCAGGCACCTGGTGTGACGCAGCCGTGCAGGCTAGATCCCGTGATGGCACACGCCTCCTTGTACTTAATAATCAGTCACTCCAAGTGTCGGATGGCAAGCGGACTGCAAACTCTCTGCACTGGATCGTGGACTGCCTGTCACGGAGGTGCCTTGTACCCAAGGGGAGCCAGAGGATGTGCGGCCACCAAGGACACAGTGAGGACAACCACCAGATAGATAAGGGCACTGTGACCGCAGTACTGAGCCCTCCACTGGCCGTGTCTGCAGCTAAAATTGAATGTAAAATAATCTGGCGGGTAGGTCACCAGGGCGGCGCGTCTGAGAGATAATGGCACATGGTGGCTAGCAGTAGCTATTTTGGCAGTAAAGTACCACATAGCTGGGAATGTGAACACTCTGCATTATAACATGGCTCCTGGTTTTATGGTATTTATTTTGTTGACATTTACGTCTTTATTTATCCATATTTATTTTTTGCTAATTTTATCTGTATTTATCCATATTTATTTTGGGTTTTGTGAAAAAATGAATCTGAAATGAGTATATTTCTACATTTATTTGACCGATAAATGTGCACTCATGACTGAACGACTGACAGGTTTCAGAGATATAAATAAACTCAGATGATAAAATATGCTCTTATAAGAAAACATGCACATTTTAATATCAAGGTTGTGCATATCTGTTGCTGTTTTTGGGCTCTTTTCTAAAATTCCTCTATTTGTTAACCCTCCTTACCTTTCGATCGACAGAGCTATTGGCATGGTAGTAATGATTGACAGCATTTAGAATCACTCAAAAACAACCCAATTTCCATTTTTATCCACATATAAAAATAAATACAGACAGGAAAATAAATGGTTTTCTGTCTGTATTTATCTGTAAAAATCAGTAAAAACGGAAAACAGGGAGGCCTAATTTATAACAAATATTTTAACATTTGACGGTGGTAAAGGTGCTAATATTTTATTGGACTGTGGTGATTTGCTGCAGCTATATTAAGGTTTTAGTTGCTTTGCCGAGATACTATTAATGAAAAACAGAATTTGGTGAGCCAAAGAACAAGCAGAAAGCATTTCTGGTATTTTAAAGACCTCTACTGTTCGTTTTCTATCAAGACAGTTAAATAGAGGCAGTTGAACAGAAAAAAAGTCCCTACGCGGAAGCAGACAAGTCCTAGGGCTGATCTCCAGAGCCTGCAAAGCACATACACATATAACGTACACACGTATTGTATATACTAAAGTATATACAAGAGTTCTCAAATGCTCGACCCAAAAAAGGGCGAATGAGCCTTGACTGCTGCAGCAAAATTCTTATGCAATTTTCTTGTCTCGAATTATAAGCTGGAAAAATCAGCTATGGTTCTTTCACATTGAAAACAGAAGTGGAAAGCCTACTCACTCTGAATTAGGTGGAGCGAAATTCCATGCGGTAATTTCACGCTACCTGAGACAGAATCAGGGCCTTGGTGAAGAGCAGTGTAGTAGACTAAACATAGTAGGTCTTGCTACTCAGCCAGAGTGGAATGAGTGGAATGTAGGTGAGTGGTTAGAATGGAGTGTTTGAATGTCTGAGCGTAAGGATCAGTTGTGAACGGGCTGAGCAGCAAGTGAGTTGCTCCTGGTGGGGTCTCCCTCTCTGATACTTACCATCTAATTTAATAAAGAGATCTTCACATGCTACACCTCGTCTTTTAAGCCTCTTATCTTTTATTACATATGGCGACGATCCGGAAGAACCAGCATGTGCTGTATTAACGGAAGATTGAACAGAAAACAGAATTTTTAAAAAGGTGAAACAGCTATCTTGAAGGAGTAGTCTATGTACTTGGGAGCCTGACACCTGGGGACCCCACCAGTGACCATCATCTGTCGCCCGCTGTAGTGTGTCAGGACTCGAGGCTCCATATGCGGACCTGCAGTCAGTTTCGGTCTTTCTCCCTTTAAACCACGATCGTTAGGAGAGCCACGAGGAGTACCAGCAGATAAGGATTTCTGGGGCTCTAAGGAGGTTTCAACTGGTGATATGTGATGACTGGCAGGCATCGGAGCAATCTCCATGTTTTAGCTACTGAAGGGAACTGACAGACTTGGGCCGATTGCATAGTTTGGGCAGGTTGGAAAACGGAGTGATTAATTGCAAATCCGGGGTGAATGGATGGTTGGTTGCTGCCTGTAGGAAGGTGGATACCTGACTATGGTCACCCCAGATTTTTTGCCTTGTGTTTAGCTGGTTTTCGACTTAGTTGGCCTGGGATCCTGCTAATCAGGGCCCCAGGCTATCTGCTCTCACTTAAAATGGACTCCATGTACTATAGGTACATAACCAATTTGGTACTGGACACCTTGTCAGCCCCTATCCAGTGCACAATAGGTGCCAAGGGCATAGGTGCATCCAAGGCCTACCAGGGGCTGCAGCATATCTTTTGCCACCCCTGGCTGGTACTTAAATCGACGCAACTGGCTGTTCCCACAGCTGGGGCAAGGTGGTGTACTCATCCCTTGCTTAGATGTAGTATACCTATGTCTAAACCTATATCTGGACACATCTATACCTATCAGTCACTCCTATGGCAGGCCTTTACAGTCCTGGAGGCAGAGTGCTTGGTTTTATGTGAGATGGTGCTCTAGCATGAGCTGAGCCTGACTGCAGTGTTGGGACCAATTCCTTAATGCTGTTCCAGTGATACTACCATACCATATACTCTTAAGTGCATTATAATCCTTACGGTTATTGCAACTCTGGTTTGGCTTTATCAAAACATGTCGTGTTTGGTGTCATACACATTGGAATACTATCCCCTTGCCAGTCCTGGTAATGGTGACAGCATCCCATCCTTCTAGAGGGTGCAGGCATTTTACTTTACTAAAACGCGGTTAATCCTAGCCAGAGCCCCAGCATCACAAAATGGACGCTGCTGCCACAGACACATGTCTGACCTCCTGCTGCTGACCGAAACTCGGCAGAGGACGCCTGGACAAAGGGTTTCCTGTCACAGGGAGGTGTCACACCACCCCAGACAGGAGATAGTGGATTGTAGCAGGGAGGGTTGAAAGAAACTAGACACTGCCTGGGGCGCACAAGGTGTCCCTGGGCAGATTCCAGTCAAACCGGTTCTGGGGCCATCCTGCCCCAGTCCTGCCACGAAACTGGACAAAGGGAAAGGGGTGTAACCACCCCCTTCCCAGGTCCCACCCATAGGAGGGACCTAGCAGGTAATCCAGCCCCTTGATTCGACTTAAAAGTAGGAGCTGTGCCAATGCACATCAGATTATCCTGACTGAAACTTATGAAACGAAACTCTGGACCCTTCGACATCCCACTCCTCATGGAAGACTGAAGAATCTCCCTTGTGGTCAAGGAGTGACCACCCTGTGCAAACAGGCACCATCCAGCACCTCGACATTTGCTTTGTTGCAGTTCCCGCCGGAACTCGAGCAACAGAGAACAACAAGACCCAGCGTGCCTGCCTTCTAACAGCCCGATCCACAGTCCCTGCAGAGCTGAGACCCGTGGAGGCGACCTGAAGCGTGGGAGCGGCCATCTTGGAGAAACAACGTAGCGCTGACCGTGTAGCATCTTAGGGTCATATGTTCAAAAACCTATCACACCAACATAAACTAATCAACATTAAAGTTTGATATGATATCATTTCACAACAAAATAAACATAGAGGTCCGGTGGAAATTGTATTTCATTTAATCTTTAAGGCTTTCCCCAAGTCCAGCCAACACGTGTTTCGTCGATTGGGCAGGAACCCACGACTTCATCAGGGCTGATATTCAATGCTTATTAACTTTTGTGCCTTCTGGCTGGTTGTAATTCCGACCCAGCCTATTATGGCATGGGTGAAGAAATCATTATCTGGTCTCGGTCTCAATGTCTCTGGCGTTTAATTGGGTAAATATTTGGGTCCCCGTAGCGATATGACGTAATTATCCCAATCCAGCAATCCGGAATGGTAATGGGATCGTTCCTCCAGTGATATTATTGAAGGAAAATTTCCCCGCTACTCCAATATTTTCGGAGTTCCACGGCAGCGTATTATGCGCCAAGTAAGGCGCGTACTTCCGTATTTTGAAGCTGTGCATTGGAATCTGACAAGCTCCAGCCCCGAGCAGCTTGTGCACCGAAGCTCACCCCTCCACACTTGACGAGTGCTGCGTGTGGCCCTTTTGCATTTTCCTGCTCGACGCGTTGGTCCAGTCGCTTGCCCATTGGCTAGTGGCCCCAGTACCGACGAACCCTTGAATTTGCTCAGCTAGTCTGGTTGCGCCAGACTGGCACCCGCTCCCCTGAAAAGGAGCACCCGCTCAGACCTTGCTGGTCCGAGTAAGAAGCCATCTTCGAATCCTACGTGGGTTGCATTTGCCAAGGCCTGTTGACTCCGACCTTGAAGCTGACACCGCCGACAGCGAGAACCTTTATGGGACAGCTCGTGATTTACTCCAGGACATCCTCGGTGCCCCAGAGACTACATGGCAGCGGAGACAAGCTTCACAACAAGCACCTGATTGCGCCCGACATTGCCTGGTTCCTTCATGGTTCCTTCCTGGTCACTGGCTAGTGACCCAGACTCTGTCCCCTCTTTTTTCAGGTACTCGACATCTTCGATCCACCCTTGGATCACAACGTACACTTCTCTTCTGGGCGCCTGAAGCATCTTCATCTCCAGGCACCCTAGATCTGCGTGACGAAACCTGACACATCTTTGCACCTGTGCACCCGCTTCCTGTGGGTGAGGTAACTCTTGAACGCCGGTGCTCCTGTAGTGGCTTACACCTCTATTGTCTAAGTCTAAAGTTTTGTCCTTCTAGTCCAGTCGGAAGACTCTTAAAACTGTAACTCGATAACTTTTACGCACCATTGACTTTGCATTGGTGCATGCGTGTGCTTTCTGCACTGCACCCGAATCCCGCGGGCTACTCCAGTCCTAACTGCTGTTAGTCCAGTGTAGTCCCAGCGATTCCCAAGGCCCTAGGCCTTACCTCTGATCGATTAGTGATTGTTATACCACTTTTTGATATATGGTTTGAGTGGCCACCGGCCTCATCCATAATTGTGCAACTGGTGTATGTTATACTGTGCTTTTATTTAAACGCTTGTGCTTCATTGCTCATAAAGAGTAGTGGGGATTATTCTAAGAATAAATACATATATTTTGATAATATATAACTTGTGTGGTGTCCTTTCATTTGGTATTACAGGATTGTATATGGTAAAACACCTCGCTTCACTCGCCTCTGAAGTTAAGCCTTTAAGGCTGCTTAGTCCATGCTACCCCTAGGATAGCTTGTCTATAAGGTTGACTTACAACCACCACCATAAGGGATTGTTTGGACTGATATAAGGTGCCCCCAGAACTGGAGACATCATACATCAGGCCAACTTCTCACATTGGCGGCAGCGGTGGGATACGAGCTTTGCTGTTGTTTTACCTTTACAATCTTATATCAAATTGAAAGATCACATTAAGTACCATAGGTACATATAAATAAAAGCTTAGCATATTTAAGTTCTACTGAACTTAGTAGTTGTAGGCAGAAGGGCTTAGCACACCCTGACTACAACTCACTAGCAAGGTACAGTAGGAAAACATTTAGTGTGGGTAGGTGCATCACTTACACCACACTAGAGTCATGTCTGGCACAGGTGAAGCTACAGGCTCTCTACCTGTGATGGTTGACCCTCCACAGGCAACCTCCAACTATGACAAATTCAGCCATAGAGACTTGAGTGCCTTGTGCACTGCAAGGAAGATGAGAAAGGGTCACAACCCTACCATTCCTATCATGATAGCCATTCTAGAAAAGTATGATTTTGAGAGAAATAGAATAGTTCCCTCAGTGTCAGGAGAAGGAGTGAATCCCCCAGATAATGAGAACACCTCCCCAGAAGTAGACAATGAGGAGGCAGACCCTGAATCAGAAGGTGAAGAGTCAGATCATGGTCAAGGGGATACCCAGGTGCCAGTGGTAAGGCTTAGCCAAGCCAACTTGGCCCTACATGGGAATGGAGAAGGACACTTCCCCAGACCCAATAGCAGAATTCTCCCAGGCAATAGGAGAGAGAGGACCCCTTCCAGGGATTCTCACATTTCTAGTGCCTCAAGAGAATCTCAGAGAGGAATGACTTCTCCTCAGAAGAAAGAGCATAAGGCCAGGATGAGAGCTGTTAATCTCCAAGTAGAGAGGGAAGAATTAGCCCTGGCCTGAGCTAGACTTGCTTTTGCAAGAGAACAGAATTTGAGTGGGGAGACTCCCACTGGTGGCAGCAATATCCCAAAGGATAAAGACAGGTCCTATGACCATAGCAACCTGAGTAAGATTGTGCCCCCTACAGAGATGGGGATGATATCCACAAATGGATAACTGCTCTGGAGAGGGCCTGCATGGTACAGCAGGTCTCCCAAGATCAGTGGGCAGCAATCTTGTGGCTCTCCTTTTCTGAGAAAGGGAGAGATAAGCTCCTCACTGTTAGAGCGGAGGATGCTAAAAACTATACAGTCCTGAAGAGTGCTCTCATTGATGGGGTTGGCTTAACCACTGAGCAATACAGGTTGTTGTTCAGGGATGCCCAAAAAGCACAGACTCAGGACTGGACTGATTTTGTAGATTGTGCTACTAAGGCTCTGGAAGGTTGGCTACATGGCAGCAAAGTACATGACTATACAGGATTGTATAATTTGATTATGAGGGAGCAGATCCTAAGTAATTGTCAGAACCAGCTTTTACACCAGCACCTGGTGGACTCAGATCTGACCTCTCCACAAGAATTGGGTAAGAGGGCAGACAAATGGGTCAGAACCAGGATTAGGCCTAAGAATCAGGGTAATGACCAAAAGAAGGATACTTCCAAGGCTCAAGAGAAGGGTGGGGATAAATCTAAAGAAAAGTCTCCCACAGGGCCCCAAAACTCCAAGGGTGGGGGTGGGTCCCAAAACACTTCCTCTGACCAGAAGAAACCTTATTGCCTTGTCTTTGTGCAGCCTGGCCACTGGAAAACTGATAGCAGTTGTCCCAGGAATAACAATAAGGAAAACATACCACCAAGTAAAACTCCAACACCTCCTGTTACTGTCAGCAGTAATCCCCCAGGTGGTGGGAGCACCCCCAAGAATTTGGGTGGGTTTACTTTTGGAGCTCAGGTGGATTCTGGCCTAACCAGTTCCCCTAGTCCAGATACTCTTGTCTATGAAAATGGCATAGGGTTTGCCAACTTCACTGATTGCCCAAACACTTTGAGCAAGTATAGACAGGAGCCCATCATCAATGGTCAAAAAGTTGAGGCCTACAGAGACACAGGGGCTAGTATCACTATGGTGACTGAGAACCTAGTCCCCTCAAGGCAACTTTTACCTGGTGCCACATATCGGGTGACTAACATTGATAGAGTTCAGAAAAATCATCCCATGGCAGTAGTAAATCTCAGCTGGGGAGGTGTCACTGGCCCAAAGAGAGTGGCAGTGTCAGCAAACTTGCCTGTAGATTGTCTACTGGGGAATGATTTGGAAATCTCAGTCTGGGCTGAGGTTGAACAGGAAACCCATTCTAAAATGGTAAATCTCCATGGAAAGGTTAGTGGGGCTGTGATGGCCACAGCGCCAATCCAAGATGTCTTTCCTGAAAAGGTTGGTAGGGCTGTGCAAGACTCAGTCCCATCTTCAGCAGAATTCCTTCCTGAACAGGTTACCAGAGCTGTTATGGTAACAGCTATACACAAACTGAGTCCCTTCCTGAAAAGGTTGGTGGGGCTGTGATGGCCACAGCCCAAACTCAGACTGATTCATGTGTTGTGAAGCCTGAAACTATGGATCACTCCACACAAACAGAGAGCATTGAGGAGGAAGAGAAATCTCCCTCCCACCAGACATTAGGAAAGGACCAGCCTCCTCAGGAAACTGATCTTACCCCCTGTGAAGAAACTGCCCCAAAGGTAGTCAGGCCTAGCCTGGCAGAGTCCCTGATGTCAGTGGACCCTTCCAAGGTGGGACCCAGTCTGGAGCAGGTAACCTGCCCCTCTCTACCCTGCCTCAGTCAGCCCAGGGCTACAGAGGTCAAGGAGGTCAGTGAGCCCCAAAGGGCCCCCTGTCAAATAAAGCACCCCCATCAGCAGATTAGGGGTACCAAAGCTAGCAGCCCTAGCAAGGTAAAAACTTTAAAAGTTCCTGAGGGATCCCCCTTACAACTAGTTAGGGACCTCCCCCAAATGGACACTGTTGGGCACAGCCAAACCTGGGACCCCAAGGCCCCAAACCTGACCTGTCCCTCCAGTAAGCCAACAGAAGGGACCCAGCCTCCAGCTGTAGGCAGCGAGAGGCTGACCATGAGAGCACAGTGCAACTCAGTCAAGGAAAGAAAGGCACACATGGTGGAAGATGATTGGAGGAAGCTGGGCCCTACCTTAGTGGAGCCTCACTTCAGTACTCCATCTCAACACCAGCCTTTTACTTTGCCAAAACACACCCAAGGTAGTGATTCCCTATGGTGGAGTCCCTCTGATACCCCTAGGGTGAGGGATTGCTTAGTGGACCATGAGACAGGGGGTAACCATGCTAGTGCAGGTACTTCCTTATATGGCCACTTAGGCAATATAGGCTTACCTGGTCAAGGATAGCCTTATCTCCTTTCGTTTGGGGGGGGCTATGTAGGAAGGTGGATACCTGACTATGGTCACCCCAGATTTTTTGCCTTGTGTTTAGCTGGTTTTCGACTTAGTTGGCCTGGGATCCTGCTAATCAGGAGTAGTAAAAGCTGATACCCTTAATCCCCATTCATGCCCGGAAAAGTGACAGGTCCCCCCCAGGGACCCCCGCCCCCCTCAGTGTGGCAGGAAAAAGCTGCGTGGTTTGTCCGGAAAAGTCGTCATGCCTGTCCGGAAAAAGCTGTGTGTCCTTAAATGTGACAGGCCTCAAGTCCCTGGAAATACAAAGGGTGCAGCATGGGGTTTGTGTCAGAGAGTTAAATGTGCATTTTTAAAAGAGGGGATTGTAAAGAGTAATTAAACACAGATGTAGCTGCAAAAGGGGTGGACAAGGAGTCTTCTAAGGCATGAAATGTAATTTAACGCAGTTGCAAGGGCACACAACCCCACAAAAAGAGGTGAAGGGACGGATTAGCAGAGGTCCTAGGGATAAATCACACTGTCGCAGGAGACGCCCTAGAGGACGTGAAAGATAATTACGGCCGAGGACAAAATGAGCACAAAGGCCAGCAACTTAAAGTCCCTGAAATGTAATTAGCCACAGATACCGTGATAAGATGAGATGAACGCAAAAGGATGACCCTTAGGACCATTTGAAGCGCCGGTAAGAGGGCCTCAAAGGTATGTCCTCAGGGCCTGTGTCAGGAAATGAAGCCGCAAAATCAATGCATTGTCACCCATTAGGAGCCCCCCTCCACAAAGGCTGCATGTATAATGAGCAGACCATTCAAATGTATAAATCCTCTACAAATACAGGTCTCAAACACAAAGCACATACAGAGGCCACACTTCTGGAAGGTCGTATTGGCGATTTGCAGTGGTACAGTCCCAACAGCCCCTGAAGATTAAAGGGAACAATGGATCAGAGCAACTTAGACCAGATTAACGCTGCCTGCGACAACTTAAAGAAGGTAAATAAATAAGGGGCTGGGTGGTGTATGCTGATTTTATTTAATGTATGGGGGTTGCATTTAAGTGAACAGAGTTGCATTTTAAAATGTTTATTTTTTTTTAGCTATAGAGGCCGGTGCTCACATTGTTTCAAATAATGCTTAAGGATCTGTGTTATGCTCTTTAATATGAATAATGGGGACTGTGAAACACGGCTGTAATGAGGAGTTTTTAAACAATGCAAATCAACATGGGCTTGTATTTAATATAAACAAGGGTGTCTTTTTTAAAGGTTGTCTAATGTATGGTGTGTGGCTGTCTTAATTAATGTTTAATATGGGTGTGGGGTAGACGGCTTAGTGTCACAAGAGGGGTCTGTAGAATACGGTTGTAGTTGTAAGGCTTAACAGTGTCTAGCACCAGTATTGAATGTATGCCTACTGCTTTAGAGACCCCAGAGGTTGCAAAAATAAACCCCAAACAATTTTACAAATAATAAAAACTATTTAAGTACTCACCCCAGGGGCTTGGCACTGGTGTGGGGCTCCCATGCCCTGTGATGGCCCTCTGTGTTCCAGGCTGGGGCTCCAGGTGTCTTCTGTGGCATGGGGTGGTGGTACTGGTGTCCCTGGAGGCGTGGGGGTTCGAGGCCTATTTTAAAAAAAATTGATGCCGCACCGGAGCCCATGTGCTCCATGCGGAGCTCCGGGTGTCTGCGAGGGTTTTTGCTGGTTGTCCCCCCCCGCCGGTGGTGCGTGTGGGCTCTAGGCCCCCTGTTTTTAAAAATGAAACCTCCGGAGCCCCGAGGTGCTCCAGGCCGGGGCTCCGGGTAGTTGTGGCTGGGTGGGAGGACATCCGGGCCCTGCTGAGGCGGTGGTGTGTTCGGGGCCTAGTTTTCAATACATGAAGCACCGGAGCCCGAGCTGCTCCATGAAGGCCTCGGGGGGTCTGTGCGCCGGTTGTTGTGGGTCCGGGACCCTTGGGTTCCATGTCGGTGCGGGAGCCTGGTTTAAATAAAAAAAAGATATAAAATGAAACCCTCGGAGCCCCGTGGTGCTCCATGCCGGGGGCTCCGGGGTGTTGAGGCTGGTTGGTGGTTCCTGTGTCCCCGTTGCGGCAGTGGTGGGGCGCTAGGCCCGCGTTTTTAAATCTGAAGGCCCCGGAGCCCCGCTGTGCTCAATGCGGGCTCCGGGGCATGTGGCGAGGTTCTGGGGGTTCCTGTGCCCCACTGTTGCGGCATTTAAAAATAATTAAATAAATAAACACCGGAGCCCCGCTATGTCTCCATGCGGGCTTCGGGGCATGTGCGACGGCTGTGGGGGTTGCTGGGGCTCGAGGTCCTCGTTTTAAAAAAAACATTCAAGCCCCCGGAGCCATCTGTGTGCCATGCGGGCTCCGGGGCATGTGCGGCTGTTGTGGGGAGGGCTCGGACGACCCCGGTGCTGCGGGGGTAGGGCTCCATGCCCCAGTTTAAAAATAAAGCCCCGGAGCACCGCTCAGGCTCCCTGCGGGCTCCGGGAGCATGCGGCGTTGTTGTGGCTCCAGGGTCCCATGTGTGGCGCTGGTTTTTAAAAAAATAAAAAAAATGAAACCCCGGAGCACCGCTGTGGCTCCATGCGGGCTCCGGGGCATGCGCGGCTACTGTGGGGTTGCTTGGGCTCGTGGCCCCTTTTGTTTTTAAAAAAGATCCCATAGAAGAAGATCCCAGAGCAAGCGTATGGCCTGTGCTGCTCTGGGGGTTGGGGCGGATAGCGGTGGTCTCGAGGCTCCCACGAGGGTCCAGAGGGCGGCTGCCTGTTGTTTTCCCCCTCCGGGACTACTGTGGTAAGGCCCGCCCCTCCAGTGACATCAGGGGAGTCCCGATGATGTCACTGAAGGGGTGGTTCCTACCTCCGTAGTCCCGGAGGGGAAGTTTATTTATTTATTTACTTATTTATGCGCTTTTATATAGCGCTGAGTTTACCCGAAGGTGTCAGAGCGCTTCACAATAGGAACAAAACTGGTACATGAGAACATTACAAGTGAACAAAATACAAAAGCAAACGTTACATTGAATGAAGCAATAATGACAATCGGGAACCAACAAAATACAAGAGGTAGCAAACGGTGCATTATAGGAGGAAAAAGTGACGTGTGCAGGTTACAAAAGCGTACAAAGTAAACAGAGGTGTAATACTGCAATATATGGAGGGCCCTCAAGCACAAGAACAAACATTACCTAGTCAATGGTGGCACTTGTGCATGTATCTATAGCAAACAAAATGTAAGAGGTAGCAAACAGTGTGTTACAAGAGACAAGTGACGTGTGCATGTTACAAAAGCGTACAAAGTACAAGCAGAGGTATAATACGGCACTAAATGGCAGAACCCCTAGTAAGGCACTTCTATAGGCATGTAGAACAGAATTCCCTATAATGGCAGGTCTTCCTTCGGATTATAGAGAGGGTGTGAATTAAATTAGGAAGTGCCCTTGAAGGAGGTGGTTAAAGGAGGAGGTTTTAGGTCCGTTTTGAAGGCCTGGTCAAAGGTTTTAAATGGGTGTTTTTTCAATATTATATACACGCCTAAGTCGCTGTTTGTTTATTTTATGCAGCTATCCATAAGTAAACGCTAATACTCATGTGTTGATTTTCAAGGTGTGATATGTGCTTTTCTATGAGGTATGTAACTGTAACATAGTGTTTATGAGGTTTGTTTTAAAGCAACCCTTTTTTCATTTTATATATTTACCCCCAGCCACAAGACCTGCCTGTATTAACCATCACACACTCGGACCTGGCGGAATTGTTCCTCACAGACTCGCAAATGCAAACCATAGAGAAAGGTATATGCATTTAGCGAATCTTACTTCCGAGTTACTGCACACACCTGTATCTTAGAAGCCCTGCTTTTCTAATGTGTTCTCATATATGTATGATTTTTTTATAGGTATGAATCCTGAACTACAGAGGATTCTTGACGAACTACAGCTCCTACCTATGGCTCAAGACGCGTCGCTGAGTGCACAGGCTAATCCCATTCCTACAGGTAAATCAAAAGGGCGGTGATTTTCAGAGGTTTAAGACCCGGGAGGCGGGCTAGTACCCCTAAAAAACAGATGTGAACTATAGGAACGCTCCTCAGAGGGGTCTGCTAAGGTCTGGCTTATACTACAAAATGTGATTCTTTTTTCTTTACGGGTCCCCCTGAGTCACGCCAGGACATCGTGATTGTGCAGGAGTCGCCCCAAAGCCCAAAAGAAACAACTGTGAAAAGGAAAGCTACAGCATCTAAAGACGGACCTGTGAAAAATAAAGGATCTAGGAAAAGTCATCCAAAAGGTATGTTTTTACAAAAGGGTGTGAAACAAAAAAGAACTTTCTGGGTTTTATTCTCTAAAAAACAAAGGGGCCTCAGACTTAGAGTACCAGGGGTCCTGCGGAGGGTAGTGTAAGCATCTTATACAAGATACCTGTGTGTTTCTAATATATATATTTTTTATTTTACATTTCTAGGAGCAGCTCAAAAGAACATCGGCGCTGAAACTCATAAGGCTAAGAGAGCTACGAAACCGTTGGCGGATATCACAAAGATCGTTCTGAACAAGGGGCCTGCAGCAAAAGGTGTGAGTAGGCGTGTCCGCCAGGATAAACTCTGTTCTTATTACAGCCATATACACCAGCGAACAGGGACATCTCAGAAATGTCAAATCAAGCCCACCACCAAACTGTTGAACCCTTTTACAGGACAGTTTATTTTACCAGGGGTGGGTGTCAACCGTGGAGTAGTGCTCACAACCCCAGCCGTTGTAAAGCCAGTTTTGTGTAAAAAACCCTCAGCGTATCTGAAACCTCTCAAGGCCTCAAAAGGGAAGCTTGTCACAACCAAGACTGTCCTTAACAAAAAGCAGCTGAAACCCGTACCCCATACCGGACCCATAAACCTCAAGAAGAAGAAGGGCGATCATATGTCCCAACCAGGTCCCTTAGACCTCAGCAAGAAACCTGTGGCTTCTGAACCCCTGATGACTCCTATCGATCTATCTTTAAAAAATGTTGTGAAACAGGGGAGTGAGCCCACTACCCCGGAGCTCTCTAAGGACCCATCGACAGCGACGCCTGTTGCGGAAACTCTGTTACAACCACAAACTCCTAAAGTCAGCAGGCTTTCAAGAAAATATCTTAAGAATAAGCAGAGGTTAGATGTGTCAGAAGTAGAAACACCCAAGGTCCCCTTAAGCAAACCTTCGGGAGTTTCAAACAAACTAACGAATCATGCAGAGGCGTGTCCCCTAGACCAAACTCTAAAAACTTTGATAGGCGCTCCATCCGTTTTTAGGGACAAAGTGTCTGAAAAGGGGCGACCATTAGGTGGGACGGTAGACAGCCTTGAGGGAACCTCAGAAGCAGCGTACGAGGGCCCTTCTAACAACCGCAATGTGGTTGTGAGGATTCGTCACCGCGCCTGCCTAGACTATTAATAAACTACAACTTCCAGGAGCCTTTGCTGTAGGAAGTATATGATGGGAAGCGCCCGGACGAAGGTGCGCGTAATTCTGAGTCCGTCGTCAGTCTTGGCGGCTAGTTCCAGCCTTCGTCGGTTGCACGAGCGGCTGCTTCTGCCACGGAGTGAAGCTGTTGCGGAGCCAAGGGAATAGAAAGGTACTGTTTGGGGTTATATCGCTGGGAGCCGTAGCTCGCGTTATTTCCCTGCGCCTTGGATCGTTGTGCTTTTGTGTTTACTCGTATCGGCTGATGCGAGCTGGGATTTTCACTGTCGTTTGTTTTGCTTAAGGAGAGCTGTGGCGGGTGCTGCGCGCTGCCTTGGAAGCTCTGACATTGGTGTTTAACGGATTCAGAGAGGACTAGCAGCGGAGCGTCGTGGTGTTCCACACGCTGCCGTGTGTTGTTTGTTTTCAGGTCTGGAGCGGTGAGGTGGTCGCAACTTCCCGCTGCCGGATAGTCGTTTGTATAGGGCACATTGTTCAAGCGGAGCCTAGGGGTGTCATAATTCCATGCTGCCGTTTTCTTGCGTTTCTCATTTGGATAGCTATCTAGAGGAGCTTAGAGGTGGACGCAACCTCAGGCTGCCTTTACAATTTTAGGGGAACTATATTCTATACTGCGTTTAAAGTATTGGCAATACCTTTTAGAGTGCTACGAGAGATTCATCTCTAACTCATTAGGTCCTGTTGAACTGGGGAAGCAGACTCACACGGAACACACACTGGACTATTAGATAAAGGGGTCAATTAGAAGTTCATCTCCTCATAACATGGTGTGTGATTACACATAAAGGATTTATATATGTTGTATGGTGCTGCCATGAAATATTATAACGTGTGCATTTAATTACAGGAGTTTGAACTGGGACTTACTTGTTAGTGCTGGAAGACTGATTACAGCTTGATAAGGTATAGGAGTTCTAGCGAGAATTATTGAGTGTAGTGTTGTATGCTGCCTAGTATTTATCCTTGTCCTGTGTTTTGTCATTTCAGAACCCTTGTCCCTGCTGACCCCTTCCCTTCCCCGGTCCTTTTTTCATCATTTCTCCCTCACCTGCTGGTTCAGACACCCTGTGATTTACATTCGGGGTGTTGGTAACAGCTGGAGGTGGAACCATATATTCATCAACTGGATCCTGCAAGGTGGGCCCTGACAGAATTACGCGCCCAAGTTAAAAGCTTTGCCTGATTCGGTTGTTGAATATCCATGGCTACCCTGGAGGATGTTTTGCAGGCTCTTGTATTAGTACAACAAGAACTAATAGCGTCTAGAGCAGAGACAACTGCCCTAAGGGACAGGGTAGATAGATTGGCAGGAAAACCATTTGATGCATCAACTCAGAACCCCCGAATTCAGGTTACTGTGCCTCCACCTATTCCATTGGCTAGCCCTGAAAGGTATTCTGGAGATCCTTCTAAAACGCAGGTATTTCTTACTCAAATCATGAGGGACTTTTCGTGTAAACCTGCATCTTTTCCCGACCACCACTCCAGAATGGCGTTTGCCATTTCTTATATGGTGGGGGATGCAGCGAATTGGGCTGTGCCGTTGGTGCGTAAGGATGATCCCATGTTGTCAGATTGGGGGGCTTTTAGAGCAGAATTCAAGAGGGTCTTTGATAGACGTGCAACAACCTTCAGTGCTGATAAGGAGCTATTGGAATTGAGACAGGGTAGGAATGAGCTGGTCACCTATCTAACAACCTTTAATAGGTTGGTGGCGGAATCGTCATGGCCCGAAGAAAAGCAAATGTCCATATTCTATCAAGGACTTAGAGAAGGTCTAAAGGATATAATCGCTCAGATAGACCCACAACCCACTACTTGTGCAGGAATGATCAGCCTTTCCTTGAGATTGGATGGTAGCATGTCGGAGCGTAGTGGGGATAGAAAGAAGTGGGATAGAGGCTATTCGAGGCTAGAATATTCCGCTAGGAAAGGACCATCGGTGTCTGTTGAAGGTAACGAACCCATGGAGATAGGTGCTGTAAGGGCACCATTAACCAGAGAGGAAAGAGAAACCCGCAGAACACAAGGGTTGTGTATGTACTGTGGGAAGAAAGGGCATTATGTCCGAGAATGTCCTTCCAAGCCCAAAAATACGGGAGGATGGGTCAAGAAAAGATTGGCTGTGTCTAACACAGGTTCCAATAGTGAAACATTTGAGGACTGTACTGATAAATCCCCTTTGAAACTTCCTTCGCTGGTGTGCGAAGTGATTCAGGATTCTGTATCACACATAGTGTTGTCCATGTGTCTAGAGAGTCATCAAGTAATACATCAGGTGCTGGTAATGATAGATTCAGGAGCCACCGGCAATTTTATAGACGGCGGTTTGGTGTCACTATTGTCATTGAAACGCATTCTTCGGCAACATCCTGAGGAAGTATGGGCAGTGGATGGTAAACCACTGAAGTCAGGGTTAATCACTGAACAAACCGAAGAAGTATTATTAACTGTTGAGGTACTGGAGGATGAACATCGAGATAATTTGATTTTGAACATCATAGAGGCACCTCAATATGAGGTCATTTTGGGCATGCCTTGGCTGGCATATCATAACCCCGACATTAACTGGAAGGAAAAAAAGATAAGGTTTCAGTCTGAAGAATGTCAAGCACACATGAGTCCACACACAGTCACACAGGCAGCAGGGTTATCCTTCCCGTTTCAAGTTGCTACTGCAGCTGAAAAGGAAGCGTCATTACCCATTGAGTATCTCATGTATGAGGATGTATTTGATGAACAAAAGGCAAATGAGTTACCCCCTCATAGACCCTATGATTGTTGTATTGATTTAGTGGAAGGAGCACTGGTACCTACGTGTAGGGTGTACGCCTTATCAGTGCCAGAAACAAAACATTTAAAGGAATACTTAGACCATTATCAGGCAATTGGGTTTATTCGACCTTCAAAGTCTCCAGCTGCTTCGCCTATGTTTTTCATATCTAAAGCTAACGGCAAATTGAGGGCTTGTGTGGATTATAGGATGCTGAATAAGAATACCATTCGTAACAGGTACCCTCTCTCCCTCATCTCCGTATTGCTTGATCAGGTCAGGAACGCCCAGATTTATACTAAACTGGATCTGCGGGGGGCATACCACTTAGTGCGTGTGAGAGAGGGGGATGAGTAGAAAACTGCCTTTAAGACTCGCTATGGGTTGTTTGAATACACCGTCATGCCTTTTGGTTTGTGCAACGCCCCGGCAGCGTTTCAATTCTTTTTGAATGACGTTCTGAGAGATCTAGTGGATACCAGGATCGTGGTATATATCGACGACATACTGATCTATTCAGACCGGGTGGAAGCACATCAAGAACATGTCCTACAAGTCCTGCAGCGATTGAGAGAGAACAGACTATATTGTAAACTCAGTAAATGTGAGTTTGGAGTGGACATAGTAGAATTTCTGGGAGTCATGCTTTGCCCTGAAGAGTTACAGATGGCTGAGAGGAAAGTACAAGCGGTTCAGTCTTGGCCGATACCTAAAACGGTAAGAGATGTCCAGTATTTTCTGGGCTTTGCTAATTATTATCGGAGATTCATACTAGGATTCTCACAGATCGCTGCTCCTCTCTCTCGCTTGCTTAGGAAAGGGGTGGTATTTCTATGGTCACAAGAGGCAGATACTGCTTTCTGTGTTCTTAAGGAAGCGTTCATCTCTGCTCCCATCCTGGCGCATCCTCAACCTGCATTGCCTTTTATAGTGGAGGCAGATGCTTCGGATGAAGCTGTTGGGGCCATTCTATCGCAAAGGGATTCACAAACAGGTCAGCTACACCCAGTGGCCTATCTTTCCAAAAAATTAAGCCAGGCAGAAAAGAACTATACCATAGCAGAAAAAGAGCTTCTGGCTATAAAGAAGGCATTTCAAGAGTGGAGACAACATTTGTGAGGGGCTGCCTATCCTGTAACGGTATACTCCGACCACCGTAATTTGCAATATATGAGGACTGCCAGGCATCTATCTCAAAGGCAAATGAGGTGGATGTTGTTTTTTGCCGAGTATAATTTCATCATTACTTTCCGCCCAGGCAGCGAGAACAGAAAGGCGGACACTTTGTCACGGCTAGAGGACTCAGAAGCAGTAACCTCTGTCCCTTCAATGGAAGCTATAGTGGAACCTAACAAAGTGATATGCGTTCTAAATGCTGATACCTTTCTAAAGGAAATTCGGGGTCAAAGATCCCCCGATGCATGGGTTACTTGGAGCAGTAAAGAGGCCAATCGTTCCAATAAACAAGGTTTACCTTTTGTATCCAAAAGACTGTTCTTACCTTCGGTGGAAAGCCGGTAAAAGGCTTTTGACTGGTGTCATTCATCTCCTGTATCTGGTCATCAAGGAGTAAAGAAGACGATACTTCTTATGCAGAGACAGTTTTGGTGGAACATGTTGGCCAGTGATGTAACTTTGTGGGTGGGAAAGTGTGATGTTTGTGCTCGAGCTAAGAACCAACAAGGTCAGAGTAAGGGAAAACTGATCCCCATGCCTACTCCCAAAAAGCCATGGCAAAGTATTAGCATGGACTTTATAACTGGACTACCTGCTGATCATGGGCATACGGGAGTGTTGGTAGTAGTGGATAGTCTTACAAAGATGGGACATTTTATACCTTGCCGAAACCTTCCCACTGCTGGCCCGACAGCCCAACTACTCTTAACCAATGTTTTTCGCTATCATGGGATTCCTGAGGTTATCATTTCGGACAGGGGTCCGCAGTTCATTGCTAGCTTCTGGAAATCCTGGTGTTTGGCGCTGCATATCAAATCCACCTTGTCAACTAGTTTCCATCCTCAAACAGATGGTCAAACTGAACGTTCGAACCAAACTTTGAAAAAATATTTAAGGTGTTATGCTGGAGAGGCACAGGACAATTGGGTGTCGCTTCTTTGGCTTGCTGAATTGGCGTATAATAATGCATGGCACAGTTCATTGGGTGTGTCCCCATTTTTTGCCAACTATGGATTTGATGCTCGAGTGTTGCCCATCACCATCCCTGGAGAGGTGGGTAATCAGCCTTCAGTGATGAGTCAGATCCGTCATTTGCATTCTGTTCAAAGGAAGGTTTCCAAACATCTGATTCAAGCCAAAGAGGTCTACAAGAGGTGGGCTGACAAGCACCGAGGGGATTGTCCAGTGTACCGTGTAGGGGACAAGGTGTGGTTGTCCACCAGGAATATTCGGTTTAAATTGCGGTCAGTGTTTCACCCCAGGTACATTGGTCCGTATGTTATTCTGAAGCAAATCAATCCTGTGGCCTATAAACTAAAGTTGCCTGCTTCTCTTTGTGTACATCCTGTTTTTCATTGCAGCTTGTTGAAGCCTGCTTTGTCTGCTAAACGCAAGGCTCCACCGCCTGTGCTATGTGACGGTGGGCTGGAGTATGTGGTTCGCTGCATCAAAGACTCTAAGCGATGCAGAGGTGCTTTGTGGTATTTGGTGGCCTGGAAAGGGTACACAGCGGAGGATGACTCGTGGGAACCATCCTTGAATGTGCATGCCCCGGCGGCGGTTAGAGCATTCCATGGGAGGTTCCCTGCTAAGCCTGGGCCTAGGAGGCGCTGGGGGGAGGGCATATTGTGAGGATTCGTCACCGCGCCTGCCTAGACTATTAATAAACTACAACTTCCAGGAGCCTTTGCTGTAGGAAGTATATGATGGGAAACGCCCGGACGAAGGTGCGCGTAATTCTGAGTCCGTCGTCAGTCTTGGCGGCTAGTTCCAGCCTTCGTCGGTTGCAGGAGCGGCTGCTTCTGCCACGGAGTGAAGCGGTTGCGGAGCCAAGGGAATAGAAAGGTACTGTTTGGGGTTATATCGCTGGGAGCCGTAGCTTGCGTTATTTCCCTGCGCCTTGGATCGTTGTGCTTTTGTGTTTACTCGTATCGGCTGATGCGAGCTGGGATTTTCACTGTCGTTTGTTTTGCTTAAGGAGCGCTGTGGCGGGTGCTGCGCGCTGCCTTGGAAGCTCTGACATTGGTGTTTAACGGATTCAGAGAGGACTAGCAGCGGAGCGTCGTGGTGTTCCACACACTGCCGTGTGTTGTTTGTTTTCAGGTCTGGAGCGGTGAGGTGGTCGCAACTTCCCGCTGCCGGATAGTCGTTTGTATAGGGCACATTGTTCAAGCGGAGCCTAGGGGTGTCATAACTCCATGCTGCTGTTTTCTTGCGTTTCTCATTTGGATAGCTATCTAGAGGAGCTTAGAGGTGGACGCAACCTCAGGCTGCCTTTACAATTTTAGGGGAACTATATTCTATACTGCGTTTAAAGTATTGGCAATACCTTTTAGAGTGCTACGAGAGATTCATCTCTAACTCATTAGGTCCTGTTGAACTGGGGAAGCAGACTCACACGGAACACACACTGGATTATTAGATAAAGGGGTCAATTAGAAGTTCATCTCCTCATAACATGGTGTGTGATTACACATAAAGGATTTATATATGTTGTATGGTGCTGCCATGAAATATTATAAGGTGTGCATTTAATTACAGGAGTTTGAACTGGGACTTACTTGTTAGTGCTGGAAGACTGATTACAGCTTGATAAGGTATAGGAGTTCTAGCGATAATTATTGAGTGTAGTGGTGTATGCTGCCTAGTATTTATCCTTGTCCTGTGTTTTGTGATTTCAGAACCCTTGTCCCTGCCGACCCCTTCCCTTCCCCGGTCCTTTTTTCATCATTTCTCCCTCACCTGTTGGTTCGGACACCCTGTGATTTACATTCGGGTTGTTGGTAACAGCTGGAGGTGGAACCATATATTCATCAACTGGATCCTGCAAAGCGGGCCCTGACAGTGGTTTTGCAAACGTGTGTTACACCTACGCCTCCCCAACCCTACGATAGGTCCTTAGCTTGTAGCACCCTGGATTATTGCGACAGTCAATTACACGCACCCCTTCTTATGTCCCCTACACCCCCTCAGGAAGTTTACGACCCAACCAGCCCAGCGACACCCCCAGCAATATACACTACTGATAGTACAGGGTCGGGCGAATGGTCAAATCATAGTATGGAGGGGGCCTGTAGTAAGATCCCGTCCCCAAATGCCCCGGGGTGTTTGCACTGGGACCCTGTTTCCATGATCCCCACAGGCCCGCAGTTACAGGATGGTGGGGGGTTTGAAGACACTAGAGAAGCCCCTGGCGCGTTAGAGGCTGCTACAAACACAAGCCCTGTATTCACCCCAACCCTCCAAAATATGACTCTATAAATCCAAAACCGGTACTAGATGCGTATGTAAAGGATATACAACTGGCTGTCAGAAAACTAAAGCGCCAAGCGGTCACCGCAACCTTAAAATGGGGGTTGGGGGGTAGCTGTGACAGATCCATGGTGGCGGCACAACAGAAGATATTGCAAAGGGTTGACCTGTGTAAAAGAGTGATCCTCCAAACTTGTCAGGAAGCAGGATCAGACATAGGGGCTATACAGCCGTGACTAAGACGCCGCCAGCTCCTAAAGAAACGACAGTCCCCCGGGGTTAGTAAAATATGCACCACAAAATATACCCGTAAGGTCCAAACAGTTCTAACAAAATCCCTGCGTTTCTTACGCTTACGCGGTCATAAAAAGTGCATAGAACACCGCAAACAGAGGCATGCTGTTTCAAAAGCCAAGTCCGAATCATATACCGCGATACCAGACACACACCAGAACACTTGTGCGGGAGAGGACAGTCAGAGGGGTTTTGGGGTTAGAGCCCCAACACAACCCCAACCGGAACCCTTAGAGGAGTCGGTTTGTGGTTCTATAGCAGAGGCCTCAACAAACACTCCACACATAGGTACAGTACATACTGCCCAGATAGGCTGGGGTCTGGAACCTAGAAAAGCAGGGTCCCATAAAAAACAAAAGTGGGCCTATAGCACTAAACAACGCCGGTTTTTAATCAGGAAGCTAAAGAAAGCCAGAATATGTGCTACAAGGCGCTTTAAAAGACAACAAGATCCCCTACTAAACCAGAACCCTCAAAATGATACCGCAACAAGCTCCCCAGAAAGTCAAACTCCTCAAGATGAGGATTCAGAGGTTGTCTTTTTAGAGAGCGTTAGAAGCTACAGGCGTAATGTGGAGAGATTTAGGGCCACCGAGCACTACGAGGAGTTTAGGTTTGCTAACCTACACCGAATAACGTCCACCGATCACGGTGTTTTTGCTATACATCAGGCGGTGCAAGCGCTCATTGAAAGGTTGTTACGCGATGTGGGGCCCAATGATTTTTTCCAGCTACGTGTCCAGGGGCAGGGTTTTGATAGTGCGCTGTTCACCAGAAGGGCATCGCGAGATGTGTTTGACGCCGTAGACTTTTTAGAAAACCTGTCGCGGCTTTTACAGAGCAATGCTGAACTAGTCGCCTTTGGCACTTTCAGAGTCATAGCTCTCATTGTACGGGGTCGTGAGGGGGGTGTTTCCCACCCCTTAAAGAGCGTGCTATATAGCCAGATAATAGGTAAGAAGCAGCGCTGGCTGCTCGACTTTAACAATGCCGCAACCAACACTTGTCTTGCGGCCAGCATCGCTGGGTTGTTGATGGGGCGCGACACCACCAACGCGGTCATCCTGGCTAGAGCGTCTGAAGCCCATAAGGTTCTTGAAATACCTCCAGACCAGCTGGTCGGTTTTGGTGACATCAGTCTTTTTGAAAACTATTTCTCGGTGACTGTGAAAGTTCTTTATCACAACGGCTCTTGGAAGTACTTTACAACCGGGGCCCGTGTGAGGCACAAGACTGTATATGTCCTTCACCATGATAAGCACTTTAATGGCATCTTGAACCTTAAAGGTTTTCTGGGAGCCCGATATGTGTGTACACATTGTGACCACATATACAGCAATATGGAACGTCATCAGTGTGAAATGCATTGTAAGATGTGCCAGAGGGATGGGTGCGTCGCAGACGCAACCATGAAGGTGAGGTGTCGCACCTGTAAGATGTTTTGTCGCTCTCAAGACTGTTTGAACATCCATAGGAAAGCTGCTACATGCAGCCCTAAAATGGATTGTTTTGAGTGTGGCCGGTATGTGGCTGATGATCACAAATGCAGGGGTATGAAATGCCCCCGGTGTCGGATGTCTTTTGATGCTGGTACCAACCATCAGTGCTACATGGTTAAAGGCAGACCCCAGACCAAGACCGAAGCATACATCGTGTTTGATATAGAGTGCACGCAGGAGATGGGAGTACACCAGCCTAACTATATTTACGCACACCATCTAACTTCCGATGACAGCTGGGAGTTTGAAGGTAGAACGTGCGTTGGTGATTTCCTTAACACCTTCATTCAAACAGAATTCAAAGGGTACACCATGTTGGCCCACAATTCAAAAGCCTACGACTCATTCTTTATTTTGCAAAATATGATTCGTGAAAAGGTACAAGTAGACCTCATCACTCAGGGTTCCAAGCTGATGCTGTTAACAGCTGGCCAGTTACAAATAAGGTTTATAGACACCTTGAATTTTTTACCCATGAAACTGAGCAAGCTTCCAAAAGCCTTTGGATTCCCTGGGTGTAAAGGTTATTTTCCACACTTTTTTAATACCTGGGCTAACCAGGATTATGTGGGTCCCATGCCCCCTCCTGACAGTTACGGGGTTGAATACATGATGCCTGCCGAGAAAGAGAACTTTCAACAATGGTACTCTGAAAACCGTGAAAAGGAGTTTCATTTTAAAACACAGTTGAAAGCTTATTGCCAGGCGGATGTAATGATCCTGCGACAAGCGTGCAACCTCTTCAGAGATGCTGTGGTGGAGATGACTAAGAAAGTCAAGCTGTTAAAACCAAAGAAGCCTCAAAGACCAACGACGGTCAGAGCTATGAAACCCAAGGAGCCTAAAACGGTAAAGAAAAGCAAGTCCTTGAAATCCGAGAAGGATCAGTCGCCAAAAGAGATCGAATACATCGACCCTTTTCAAAGCATCACATTGGCCTCCATGTGTATGTCCATTTACAAACACATGTTTTTAAAACCAGAAAGTATCGCTCTAGTCCCTCCAGATCTCTATAACGGCAAACAGAAACGTTATTCAACCCCATCTATCCGATGGCTCATGTAAATCTCTGAGAAAGAAGGCATACAGATTCACCACGCCTTACAGGGAGGTGAACACCGTGTGGGTCCCTACTACCTGGATGGGTACGCTAAAATTAAGGGAGTGCCGACGGCCTTCGAATACAACGGCTGTTTTTACCACGGTTGCCCTCAATGTTACAAGCCTCACAAGTTTAACAGATTATTGGGTGCCAAATTTGAACACTTACAAAGACGTACTCTGTTGAAGGCACACTATGTTGAAAAATGTGGCTATGCTATGAGGGCTATTTGGGAGCACGAATGGTTAGAGATGCTAGCAACCGACACCGAGCTCTGTTCTTTCCTACAGACTCGTGCTTTACCCGAACCCCTGGAACCTCGCAACGCCTTATTCGGCGGTCGTACAAATGCCATACAATTGTACAGGGCAGCGGGTGATGGTGAGAAAATACACTACTATGATTTCACCAGTCTGTACCCGTTTGTGAACAAGATAAAGGTGTACCCATTAGGACACCCAACCATCATCTATAGAGATTTTAAGCCCATACCCGAATACTTTGGGCTAGTCAAATGTGAAATCTATCCTCCAAGACAGCTTTACTTTCCTGTGTTACCATACAGAGTCAATGGTAAACTGATGTTCCCCCTCTGTCGAACATGTGCTGTGCTTAAAGAGGCTGGTTATTGTGGGCAAACCGAAGAACAAAGGATGCCCACAGGGACCTGGTGCAGCATCGAGGTAGAAGCTGCCTTAGAGAAAGGTTACAGGCTCGGAAGGATCCATGAGGTGTGGCATTTTAAGAGGACCTCTACACAACTCTTTGCCCCGTACATTAATCTGTTTCTCAGAGACAAGCAGGAAGCCTCGGGCTATCACGAATGGTATACTAGTCAGGATGCAAAGCAGAAGTACATCGATGACTACTACCTTCACGAGGGTATCCAGTTACGACCCCAATTGATAGAGGTCAACCCCGCCCGTCGACAGTTAGCCAAGTTCTGTCTCAACTCCTTATAGGGAAAATTTGCTCAGCGTATAAATCTGTCAAACACGACCTTAATAACAGATCCTGACGACCTGTTTAAGTACCTCTTTGCCCCTTGTTACGAGGTGTCCAGCTGCGAGTTTATCGATGACGATACCGCGGCACTATGCTGGAAATACACCAAAGCATACCCCACAACGTGTAACAACGTAAACATCTTCATAGCAAGCTTCACGACAGCCCACGCCCGTCTAGAGCTTTACAGGGTTATGGATAAACTCCAGGACCGTTGTTTGTATCACTATACCGACTCAGGATTTTTGTGAGTAAGCCGGGGGATGAAGACCTTCCCCTTGGAGATTATCTTGGTAATTTGACCAGCGAGCTCGATAAGGATGAGCATATAATAGAATATTCTTCATCCGGGCCTAAAACATACTCCTACCGCACAAACAAGAACAAAGTGTGTATGAAGGTCAAAGGCATAACCCTAAACGTCAACCACACCCTAAAAATCAATTTTGACAGTCTAAAGAATCTGGTGCATGAATACGCGGCATCACCCGATTGTGAAAATGCTAAAACCATAGTTGTGAACCAGCCGTGCATAGTCAGATCCAAAAAGAAGTGGGAAATTACAACACAGCCCTTACATAAAACCTTACGCGTTGTTTTTGATAAAAGGGTCCTGACCCCCGGCTATAAAACGCTGCCGTACGGCTCTTAGACCCCATTAGAGAGACAAACCCGCCCCTAACATGGACACCAGATTACAACATCCATTCTCCTGCGTGTTAGCAGGGCCCTCAAACTGCGGTAAGAGCTACTTTATAAAAAAGCTCTTAGAAAACTCTGCATCTGTTCTATCCCAGACCCCTAAAAACATTGTATGGCTTTATTCATGCTGGCATCCGCTTTATACAGCCCTGGCCCGCAGATTCCCCCATATCAGATTTATAGAGGGTATACCGGATAATCTCAGCGATGATGAGTTACTGCCACCGACCAAGGTTAACATGATAATTGTCGATGACCTTATGCGTGAAGGGGGCGATCATCCGGAGTTAGAGAGAGCTTTTACTCAATATTCACATCATCGCAATCTAAGTATCTGTTATATTGTGCAGAACTTGTTTTACAAGGGTAAGAACAGCAGACCTATAGCTCTCAACGCTTCCTATCTTGTTTTATTTTTTTTAAAAACGTGACAAACAACAAATAGCCGTCATAGCTAAACAAATGTACCCCGGAAACACCCACTTCTTCATGGAAGCCTTTAACGATGCTACAGCAAAACCCCACGGTTACCTACTGGTCGACTTAAAAAATGAAACTCTAGAAGACTATAGATTGAGGGCTGATATTTTTCCCCCCGAGCTACCAGTCGTTTACACGCCAAGGGTCAAGAACAGGTCCTATAAAAAGCAGGTTTGATGACTTTTAGAGACATTTACAACCAGGACCGTATAATACAAGGTGTTGACCATGTCGGCCCGTCTACAACGCAATTTAGCTCTCCTGAAAATGCTGGTTACAGCCAGCCCCCAACACAGAAAGGCCATCCTGTGCGCTGCTTCTGATGACTTAGTGTCTGCCATTGCAGAAATAGCCCTAAACACCCTAAAAGGCAACGTACCTATCTCAAGGAGTCAATTGCAGGTTCTGAAGAAGAAGAGGGGTCTTATCAAGAAGCTCAGTAATAAAAGGGCCTCACTCATTACCAAGAAGAAGCTGGTGAAACAGTCTGGGGGGTTTATAGGCGCTTTGCTGCGTATAGCTATACCAGTAATCACAAGCCTCTTCGCGGCACGGTGATGGAGCACGCCACAAAAATGTATTTGGTTCCTAAAAAGCAAATGGACCAGCTGGGCTCTTCCGCGGACAACGCCTGGGATATACGCAGAAATGAGACTCTACGACTGGATGCTGAAATTAAAGACATTTTGAACCGTACTGATCTAAACCCCTACGACAAAGCTAACCTTTACACCAGCACCCTTAAAAACTTTTTAAGTTACTACAGCCAGTGGAATACCGAAAAGAACAAGCTGACTCTATATACCCCAGACTCTGAACAAGCAGCAGCCCCTATGAATGCCCCTCAACCCCTACAAGCGCCGCCGGACCTTGCGCCACCCCCTGATACCTTTGTTGGGGACCTGCTAAAAATTATAAGTCAAAGGCATAGAGGGTCCGCGCAAATGTTGATGAGTAAACTATCAGCTTCGAAAGACCTAACATCCTGGAATGATCGAGGAGAATTTCTCTACAAAGGACAACCGGTTGCAGGGTCACACATATACGATCTAGTCAAAGGGCTCACACACCCCAAAATCCTAACGCCTCAAAATGCACCTCGCGGCTGGGAGCAGTTTTTGCGAGCCGCTGCTGAACTCAACATCCCCTCCACTCTCGTGGGTAACAACGAGCACCGGCGTCTGCTTGAACAATTAAAGACACCCCTCCCTCCATCGCCTGAAGGCTCAGACGCACCGCTGCTATCCCCCTCATGGAGTACCCCCATGGTGCCGGCTGAACGGCAAAAAAGACATTTGTCCAAAACCCATACTTGGATTCAGACTTAATGGTTTTTAAATAAAAATGTACAGTTTATGTGTATAAGCGTGTCTGATTTTTCTTCATATGTTTATTCGCCAGAGTTTGTCATTGTAATGTTCAACCTACAGTCCTGTTTGTAATAAACACTTTTATAACTTTTCATACCGTCTCAAGCGTCTTTTTTTAAAACATTTTTTTTAAATTATGGGGCCTGTATAAGCAATAAAAATACAGAGACTGAATGCCTGATTATTAAAAAATATTGTTTTTATTTTTAGACGTTCATCATTAAAACCATAAGTTATAAGCTCTTACAATTTTGACAAGCAACATATTCGTTTTTCACAGGTGTGACCGATACCCTTGTGTTTTCTTTTACATATTTCACAACTATACTGTCGTTGTTAACAAGGTCCCGCGAATATAAATTTAAGAAATTTCTAAACGAAACACCCTCTGACATATTACTGATAAAATAAATACAGTGTTCCCCGCATGTCATGGCTGTAGTATCCTGTATCCGCACCTTATTATACACCACTCGCTCTGCAACTTTTTTTACAAACTTGAATATGGGTTGTGTATATAGACGGTGTTCTGGGAACTCTGCTGTACTGTCAAACACTATAACCTGATCATTCTCTATAAACACGGCCGCCCAGTGTGTTCCACCCTTGTAATGAGGATCAGTGTTAAATACCAAGGTCGGGGTCTTTCTACCCATATTTCAGCAGGTAACCCGTCGCTGGGGAAAACACCTAAAAAGTATTTCCTGGCGTGTTTATGCCTGCTTAAGACGTCCTGGATTTGCACAGTGTCCATTTTGCCAATGTTTTAAAGATAGTCAAACAAAATCTGTCTGGCGTGGTTGATCTGGATGATGCTGTCAAATACCGAGAATACGACCATGTTCACATTCGTAGGTAGAGGATTACTGAATCGTATTTCAGCTTTTAGATTTCCGTTTTTGACCAGGTTGTAGTGATCGCCGTCTTCCAGGTCGGGGGTCAGGTCGAATGCGAACAGCGTGTATCCAGACCCATAACCTTCTCGTGACACGGCTACGCCGCAGTCCCTCTGGTGCTTCCCTGTTATCGAAACCAACCCCTGATATTCCCTGACGTAGTTGGAGGTTACAAAACTGGGAGTGTAGGGTTTTGCGGGAATCACATTGCCCTCGTGGACCAGCGCTGCGTAGTTGATGCCGTAGTGTTTAAAATTGAAGGGGTTTGAGGCATAGGTACCGCTAAAGGCTGTATTGTCCACAAAACCGATGATGATGAGTTTGGGTAGTTGCCCCAGAAATAGGTTCTGCTGCTGTGTTAAACGGGTACCTGCTGGGATACTGAATACCTTCAGAGCTACTCTTTCCACAGCGTACTTGGCGTTTGATATTTGTAAAGCGTCGGCGTGCGCTAGTCTGACGCTCAGAGATACTTTCACTCTCTTTACAAACAGACTTGCTGCCAGTATGTCCAGTTTGTACTGTTCCGCATCCCCGTTGATGAGGCAGAATGAGTCCTTGTTACGGGTGAGCTTGATCTTAAGATCAATTCCGTTGATGAGCAGTTTATCTTGGAAGAATAGGTCTGAATGTATGCGTCCCAGAAGGTCAAAGTTACGACTGCCTGCTGCCAGCCCCGCTCTTTTTACAAAACCCTTATTGGCGCCGTCCAGAGCCGTGATTTCAAACTAGGCGTGTGTATCTCTGTAGAAGAGACCCGTTGAAAGCTGGGTGTCAAGGGCGTCGCTGCTGTAATTTAGAATACTCTCGAGGTAGGCTCTGTAGGCGTACATGTTGTCGTTCTGCGTGATGAGCCGATCACCCAGGGTGATGTCCACCTGATTAAACATTATAGCTATGGGATAAGCGATCGTAGCCACTTTAGCGGCAGCTGCGATGTCGGACCCATCCGCTTTCGTGATTTTACACACGAGATGCAGCAGCGTGTTGTTGAGATCCAAATACATATCCGTGGACCCTGACACATAAAACTCTATAGAGGCCAGAGGCGTCAATGCGGCTAAAGGCGATACCTCCATGAGGAAGCTGTTTTCGATGCTTGTCTGCGTTGGTTTTAGAGTGAACAGGTCTAACTCGGATTTGGCGCACTCGCCAGACGCGCAATGTACAAAGGCCATGGTTTGGTTTACGAGGCTTTTAAAAAATATTCACTTTAGAGACGTTTCGCTTCTTCTTCGGCGTCGCTCTCTTCCGTCTTGGAGCTCTTCTTTTCTGAGTGCGCTTGGGCGTGCTCCTTTTTGTATAGGGGGCAGGTGGGCCCCTGCGGCTTGAAGCACGACGCTTCCTTTTAACACGCGCACGCGGGGCGTACACCAGCCACGATCCTTCTTGCGGCTGCTTGTTCATGCGCTCTGCAACTGCCGATGTAACAGAACCGACCACATCCCCGGCAATGCTAGTAGCTGCCGTCTTAATATGCGGTTTTGCAATTTCATAGCCTCTTCTCAGGAATGGCATCGCTCTTCTAAACAGACTCCTGAAGAATCCCCCTAAACCAGCCCCGTACATAACCGGTGATCCTTGAAAGTACGGCGGCCCTCCATAGCCGGCTTGGTTTCTGTAATAGTCCCGGTACATAGAAGGGTCACCGTATGTTTTCACGACCACCATGATGCCTGCTTAATTGCCGCTGTCGCGTCTCGGTCTTAAATGAAGCTTGACAATAACTTTCCCGTATTTAAACCTCACCGGCTCAGACTGATCATTGTAGATCATAATTGAAATAGTGTCAAAATGATTTTTAGAAACTGCGACGTAGTCGGGTTTATGAAACTGGATATTGACCATCCCATTATTTTCACCTTGTACCTGGACCCATCTTAACAGGGGCGAGTAGCTATCGCCGATCCTCTGGCCCTCTACTATATCGCTATATACATAGAGCGTATAGAACCCTCCGTTAATATCGGGACAAGATTGATCCTGTTCCGCCAGGCCCTTCGAAGCCGCATTCATCACTGTGCCTAAAATCCTTTTTAATTTACCGGAGCAGTTAAACGACGTGCCTCGAGTCGGAGCTTTCAAGAAACACCTTCCTTCTGACATGATCGAGCGTCAGCTGAATATTCGCATATCCTTTGAGGGCGGCTATGGATTTGTTGATGGCGTTGACAACACTTGCAACTGATGGGTAGTAGCCAAACGGGATGCCGGAGTGCATGTTCACATTGTCCTCACGCTTTATGAAAAACTTTGCTTCGCTCGATGTCAAGGTATTCCAGGTTCTAGGGTATTGTATTTCTGTTAGGGCCACCTCCCAATCCCCTTTCAGGTCCACCGGCTTTGCCAATTTCACGATGTAGTTAGAAATTTGGTTGTCGGGGAACATGACCTTTGAAGAGCTGGATGGCAAGGTGATATAAAAGGGCTTTGTCTCCATCTTCTCAGCTGCTTGTAACAGGGCCTTAGCTCACACGCCCTTCAGAGAGCTGTTAAACTGTTAAATTTCTCAGGCCAGCCCCACCATTTGACATATGCCTGACTGTTAACCCATTGACCCCGCCTTTTCAGAACCTTTTCAACCCTATACACACTGTTCGGCTCATCAGGTACCGATTGTAGCTCTTCCTTGTAGAAGATACCCGATACCTCTTCCCCAGCGTAGTCCTTTAACCTGTAAATATACAGGCCCTCTTTGAGCTCCACACTTTCCACTATAAATATCTCGTCGCTAAATGTCTGCTGGTAGCCCTTCGTGAAGACGCCTTTCAATTTTGAAATTCTGACGTGCTCTCCTTTTTTAAAAATAGGCTTCTTGACCTTTGTAGCAAAATTGCGCCCGTACACCGTTCTCCATACAGTTAAAACATTACTAGGAGTCACCTCTGCTGGGGCTGTTTTGATGGTCCGGTGATAACTGGCATTATATACATCTAAAAAAGCCTTAAGAACATCCACGTATCTGTAGGTGTTGTTGGCCGTAAAGTACCTCCACATCTTAGACTTTAAAGTTCTGTTAAACCGTTCTACAACAGCAGCTTTTACCTCCGTGTGTGTCACAAAATGTTGAACACCATGATGGTTTAATAATTGCTGAAATGTCTCCACTTGGATGCTAATGACAAGGGTAACTCGTCATGGAGTGTCCATTCATTTCAATGGAAATTACATGAAATTTATGGATTTGCCTTAGCATTGAAGGTGTTAAGAATTCTTTGCCGGCGTCTGTTTGTAGTTTTTGAGGAATTCATCCCCTAGCGAAGATGTCTTTAAAAGCGGCCGTGACACTCGTACCACTTTTATCGTGTAACGCTTCTGCGTAGGCGTACTTGGACAATACGTCTATGACTGTTAATATATACTGGGCGCCGTTGTTATGTTTTGCTATATCTTGAAGGCTTATGATATCAGCCTGCCACTGATAATCTAATTGTGCATTAACGATTGTTGGGCGTCTCTTAAAACGACTTCTGGCTGGTTTATGGAGGGAATACGCCTCTTCTCCTGAAAGCCACGTCTTGACCTGGGCTCTTGTTACTTGCTTGTTTTCAGCTACAACCCTTCTATACAGAGCTTCGGCGCTTCCCAAGCCGCCCACCCCGCCAGTATCGTAATAAAGTTTTCTTAACCGCTCCCCCGGCATGATATCAACAGCTACACCACAGCCAATGAATGACACTTGTTCTGCGTAAGGACATTTTATTAAAATAGTGAATCTTAACAAATCATAAACAGAAGGTATTTTACATTTTCACAGTAAACGGTGTAAGAACTGCTTAAACCATAGTCACCTCGAGGTGTAACATCCTACTACTTCATTCATTCTAAAAACACGCTATCAGGGTCCTTTAGGTGTGACATTATTTATTTAAAATAGTCTTCGAGGTGCCATCGGCCCTATTCTTATATTTTTTTTATACAGCTTACACACCCGTCTTTCTATGAGTCTGTCTATCATCTTTCTATCCTTAACCGTACACACAGCCTGCATACACAGCAGTTTTAAATCGGGATGGGGGTCGTGTTGGGCTTCAGCGAGTGTCGCTGTGATGATCTTAACCATAGAAGGGTGAACATATTTCTTTTCATCTGACAACCCGTAAACTACCCTTAGCAGTTTATACATCCGGTGAGGGTCTAACGCACTACATATATAACGGGTTACCCTGTCTCTGTATGCATCGAGCAGACAATCGCGCGCGTCCTGCTGAGGATCATCCGCCTTATGTCCGTAACAAAGATCGTAATAGTCATGTTTGACACACGTTTGCACCACTGTCACTACGAAACCTTTAACAGACTTCAAATCGTCGTAAGTTATTGCAATAACTTCTTTTACAACAACTTCTCTCTTAGAGACAACGACCCGCTTCTCAGGAACATCAGCACTTTGACTTATGGAACTTTTAGCCTGGTTTGCACAACATAGACAGTAAAAATTCACGCTGTCCGTTTTTGTAGGAGACTCCCCGACCTTCGTTCTTTTTGGGATTCCGCCCTAGGGGGTAAAAGAAGAAAGATTGACGGATCATTAGTTTAGCTGGAGAAATAAAATACAACACTACGTACCATACGATGCATAACAGTTTTCTTACTAACCTCTGCATTTTCACAGCTCTCTGCACTCGCTCTGAAATTTTGAGAGTCGCTAATGTCCTGCGAAGCCCCATCATCTTCGATGCTTCGCAGGACATTAGCGACTCTCAAGATTTCAGAGCTCTCCGCGGCCGCTCTGAAATCTTGAGAGTCGCTAATGTCCTGCGAACCCCCATCATCTTCGGCGCTTGTGCCAGGATGTTGCAGAACGACCTTCTCAACAGCCGTCTTCTCACGAAGATCCATGTCTTCATAGACTGATGTTTTAGGATGTTCTACCACTTTTTTTACAGCGGTTATGCCGTAGGCGCATCCCTCGGCGGCCGCTCTGAAATCCTGAGAGTCGCTAATGTCCTCCGAAAACCCAGCATCTTCGACTGGTGTACCCGACGGCTGCACGACGTCCTTCTCGGGATTTGCATCCTCCTGAAAACCGAGGTCTTCATAGATGGGGGTGACAGGCAGAACTACCGGATCTCCCAAGCTGTCCAACTCCACAAACTCGAATCCCTCAGACGCGCTGTCATTACAAGAGTCTTCACTCCCGCTGCTATTGCCCTTAATAGGGGATATACAACAGTCGCAAGCCTTGGGCCGAGGGGTTTCAATACTCCGACGCAGGTCCGCGTCAAAACCAGTAACGTCGCAGCCTTGATCCCCAGATGATTCTTGTTGAGCATTCTCATCCACCACCCGGGATGGCAAGCAGCTGTAATATCTATTGATAGTGGTCTGGGACCCACCCCACATAGGGCCTTTCACGACGGGGTTGTATCGCTTCATTCCTTTTTCTTTTTTCTTGCTGTGGCAACTGCGGCGTATTCAGGATTCCGGTTGCTGTACAATACTCCTAAGGAGGCCTTATATGTATCCTAAACAGCCCCCAAAAAAGGGTGTACCCTCTACTCCACAACTATGTCATACACGCGTCATAGGGCTGTGGTTCGCCGACGACTCCAAAAGAAGCACCGCCCCCTGCACACCCCCCTTGAGGACCCCATGCTGCACCCTTTGTATTTCCAGGGACTTGAGGCCTGTCACATTTAAGGACACACAGCTTTTTCCGGACAGGCATGCCAACTTTTCCGGACAAACCACGCAGCTTTTTCCTGCCACACTGAGGGGGGCGGGGGGTCCCTGGGGTGGACCTGTCACTTTTCCGGGCATGAATGGGGATTAAGGGTATCAGCTTTTACTACTATCAGGGCCCCAGGCTATCTGCTCTCTCTTAAAATGGACTCCATGTACTATAGGTACATAACCAATTTGGTACTGGACACCTTGTCAGCCCCTATCCAGTGCACAATAGGTGCCAAGGGCATAGGTGCATCCAAGGCCTACCAGGGGCTGCAGCATATCTTTTGCCACCCCTGGCTGGCACTTAAATCGACACAACTGGCTGTTCCCACAGCTGGGGCAAGGTGGTGTACTCACCCCTTGCTTAGATGTAGTATACCTATGTCTAAACCTATATCTGGACACATCTATACCTATCAGTCACTCCTATGGCAGGCCTTTACAGTCCTGGAGGCAGAGTGCTTGGTTTTATGTGAGATGGTGCTCTAGCATGAGCTGAGCCTGACTGCAGTGTTGGGACCAATTCCTTAATGCTGTTCCAGTGATACTGCCATACCATATACTCTTAAGTGCATTATAATCCTTACGGTTATTGCAACTCTGGTTTGGCTTTATCAAAACATGTCGTGTTTGGTGTCATACACATTGGAATACTATCCCCTTGCCAGTCCTGGTAATGGGGATAGCATCCCACCCTTCTAGAGGGTGCAGGCATGTTACTTTACTAAAACGCGGTTAATCCTAACCAGAGCCCCAGCATCACAAAATGGACGCTGCTGCCACAGACACATGTCTGGCCTCCTGCTGCTGACCGAAACTCGGCAGAGGATGCCTGGACAAAGGGTTTCCTGTCACAGGGAGGTGTCACACCACCCCAGACAGGAGATAGTGGATTGTAGCAGGGAGGGTTGAAAGAAACTAGACACTGCCTGGGGCGCACAAGGTGTCCCTGGGCAGATTCCAGTCAAACCGGTTCTGGGGCCATCCTGCCCCAGTCCTGGCGCGAAACTGGACAAAGGGAAAGGGGTGTAACCACCCCCTTCCCAGGTCCCACCCATAGGAGGGACCTAGCAGGTAATCCAGCCCCTTGATTCGACTTAAAAGTAGGAGCTGTGCCAATGCACATCAGATTATCCTGACTGAAACTTATGAAATGAAACTCTGGACCCTTCGACATCCCACTCCTCGTGGACGACTGAAGAATCTCCCTTGTGGTCAAGGAGTGACCACCCTGTGCAAACAGGCACCATCCAGCACCTCGACGTTTGCTTTGTTGCAGTTCCCGCCAGAACTCGAGCAACAGAGATCGACAAGACCCAGCTTGCCTGCCTTCTAACAGCCCGATCCACAGTCCCTGCAGAGCTGAGATCCGTGGAGGCGACCTGAAGTGTGGGAGCGGCCATCTTGGAGAAACAACGTAGTGCTGACCGTGCAGCATCCAAGGCTCCCTCGAAGCTGTGCATTGGAGTCTGAGAAGGTCCAGCCCCGAGCAGCTTGTGCACTGAAGCTCACCCCTCCACACTTGACGAGTGCTGCATGGGGCCCTTTTGCATTTTCCTGCTTGACGCGTTGGTCCAGTCGCTTGCCCGTTGGCTAGTGGCCCCAGTACCGATGACCCTTGAATTTGCTCAGCTAGTCTGGTTGCTCCAGACTGGCACTCACTCCCCTGAAAAGGAGCACCCGCTCAGACCACGCTGGTCCGAGTAAGAAGCCATCTTTGAATCCTGCGTGGGTTGCATTTGCCAAGGCCTGTTGACTCCGATCTTGAAGCCGACACCGCCGACAGCGAGAGCCTTTGTGGGACAACTGGTGATTCACTCCCGGACATCCTCTGTGCCCCGGAGACCACGTGGCAGCGGAGACAAGCTTCACAACAAGCACCTGATTGTGCCCGACATTGCCTGGTTCCTTCCTGGTTTCTTCCTGGTCACTGGCTAGTGACCCAGACTCTGTCCCCTCTGCTTTCAGGTACTCTACATCTTCGATCCACCCTTGGATCACACCGGACACTTCTCTTCTGGGCACCTGCAGCATCTTCATCTCCAGGCACCCTAGATCTGCATGACGAAACCCGACACATCTTTGCACCTGTGCACCCGCTTCCTGTGGGTGAGGTAACTCTTGAACGCCGGTGCTCCTGTAGTGGTTTACACCTCTAGTGTCTAAGTCTAAAGTTTTGTCCTTCTAGTCCAGTCGGAAGACTCTTAAAACTGTAACTCGATAACTTTTAGCACCATTGACTTTGCATTGGTGCATGCGTGTGCTTTCTGCACTGCACCCGAATCCCACGGGCTACTCCCGTCCTAACTGTTGTTAGTCCAGTGTAGTCCCAGCGATTCCCAAGGCCCTAGGCCTTACCCCTGATCGATTAGTGATTGTTATACCACTTTTTTGATATATGGTTTGAGTGGCCACCGGCCTCATCCATAATTGTGCAACTTGTGTATGTTATACTGTGCTTTTATTTAAACGCTTGTGCTTCATTGCTCATAAAGAGTAGTGGGGATTATTCTAAGAATAAATACATATATTTTGATAATATATAACTTGTGTGGTGTCCTTTCATTTGGTATTACAGGATTGTATATGGTAAAACAGCTCGCTTCACTCGCCTCTGAAGTTAAGCCTGTAGGAGAGTGGGGTCTGCAATCCTATGGTCACCCCAGATTTTTGCTTTTTGCTTCACTGGTTTACGACTTTCCCTGGCTGTGGGCCTGCTAATCAGACCCACAGCCTAGCTGTTCTCTCTCTAAATTGACAACCATGTACTTTAGGTGCATTTACCAATTGGTACTGGGCCACCTTGTCAGTCCCTGTACCCAGGGCATAGGTGTACCCAGGGCCTACCAGGGGCTGAAGCATGTATTATGCCACCCCTGGCTGGCCATCTAAAACTGACACAACTGGCTGCACGACAGCTGGGGCAAGGTGATGTAAACACCCTTTGCTGTAGATATAGTATACCTATATCTAACCCTAAAAATGGACACATATCCTCCTATCAATCACTCCTATGGCAGGCCTTATCAATCCTGAAGGCAGAGTGCTTGGAATTATGTGAGATGGTGTTCTAGCATGAGCTGAGCCTGTCTACAGCTTTCGGAACCAAGTCCTTTAGCTGTTTCCATGATAACGCTATACCATATACTCTTAAGTGCATTATCAAACTCGCGGTTAAATGCCAACTCTGGTATAACATTATCAAAACATGTCAAGTAAGGTGTCATACGAATTGGAATACTACCCCCTCGCCAATTCTGGCAACGGGGGTAGCATTCCACCCTTCTAGAGGGGCACGACATGTATGTAACTGAGAACCCCGGTTAAAGTTAACTTGAGCCTTGGCATCACAAAATGGATGCTGCCACCACAGACACAAGTCTGACCTCCTGCTGCTGGGAGCCCTTCCAGCGAGGGCGGCTTGGACAAAGGGTTTCCTGCCTTGGGAGGTGCTAGCACCACCCCAGACAGGATTTTGTGTATTGGGGAGGATAGGCCTGAAAGGAATGAGACATGCCTGGGGCACACAAGGTGCCCTGTGCATACACCGGTTCAAACCAGTTGCTGGGGCATCCCAGCCCCAGCTCTGGCGAGAAACCGGACAAAGGATAGGGGGTGTAACCACCCCCCTTCCTGGTCCCACCCAGGGGAGGGACCTAGTCAGTAGTGCAGCCCCCTTTAGCAGGATAAAGGTAGGAGTTGGTCCCATTCCAGATTAGATTAATCCTGAACTACTCTACATGAAGAAACTCTGGACTTCGACGTTCTGCTCCACAGAAGACTGAAGAAATCTCCCTTGTGGGCAAGAAGTGTTCACCCTGCATCTGCAGGCACCATCAAGCGTCCAGCGGCTTCACTTTGTCATCTTCCCTCGAGGATCCAGACTTCAGAGCCCAACGAGACCCGGATTCCCAGACCTCTCCGACCTCAACTCACCTCTGCAGCAAAGCTGAGACCCGTGGGTGCGACGAGACACGTGGGACCGGTCATCTTGAACGAACCTGCACTTCGCTTCCAGCACGACTCCCGAGGTAAACTCGACCAAGTGCTTTGGGGACTAAGAAGCCCCAGCCCCGAGCAGCCCCTGCACCGAAGATCAGCCCTCCAGCATCCACGAGATCTGCGTGGGGTCCTTCTGCTTGTCTGCTGCTCGACGCGTTGTCTGGTCACTTGCCGGCTGGCTAGTGGCCTCCTAGACGACGAACCTTTGAATCTTTACTGCTGGTCTGGTTGCTCCAGACTGGCCCTTGCTCCCTTCCAAAAGAGGGGCACCCCGGACTCTCCTAGTCCGCACCAGACGTCTTTTCCCTTCACCGCGTGGGTTCCCTTTGCCAAGGCCTGTTGACTCCAATCCTGGATCCAACACCACCGACAGCGAGAGCCTGCATGGGACAGCTCGTGCCTCCATCCTGGTCATCGAAGACACCTCCTGGTCCACGTGGCTGCAGAGTCAAGCGTCCACACTTCACCTGATCGCGACGACAGCACCTGGTTCCTTCCTGGTTCCTCACCGGTCACTGGCTAGTGACTTTGAACACTGCCCCCTCTGCTTTCAGGTCCTCTTCTTCACCGATCCATCCTTGGATCGCACCGAACATCTTCCTCTTGGTCGCCTGCATCATTTTTTTTTGTTTCAGGCTCCATTGACTTCAACGCGAGAACCTGACACACTTTGGCACCTATGCACCCGCAGCCCGTGGGTGAGGTAACGAGAGCATTTCGGTGCTCAAGGGTAGTCTTACTGTCCTAGTGTCCAATTCCACAGTCGTTGTTGTCCTACCTAGTCAGGATTGTCTGTACTTACCTTTTACTTGAACTGTAATGTCCATAGACGTTGTTACGCATCTCGCGTGTGAGTTCACACTCTGCACACGCGTTCCGTGGGCCTCCTATTACTTACCTGAAGTTAGTGTAGCGTGGTCCCATCGATCCTACAGCCTCTGGACAGCTCCATTCGTTTTATCGACTCTCACATTCCACTTACTTAGTATATGGTTTGTCGTGCCCCTAGGGCACCATTGTAATTTTGTGCAACTTGTCGTATTTTTCCTAAGAGATTGTCATGTGCTTAGCCCTCTGACCTCATAAAGAGTTCAGAGGTGTTGTTATTAATAAATATACTGTTTATTTTCATAACAACCTGTGTGGTGTCCTTTCATCTGGTATTCAAGGGGTTATATTGTGGTAAAACAGCTGGCTTCACATGCCAAAAGAGTTTAGCCTAAGACTGCTTTGTCCATGCTTCCATTAGGATAGCTGGTCTATAAGGTTGACTTACAACCCATCACCATAAGGGTTGTTTGGACTGATACAAGGTGATCACAAGAACTAGTGAACATCATATATCAGGCCAACTTCTCACATTGGTGTGCAGTGGTTGGGATTTGAGCTTGCTGTTGTTTTTACCACATATAATCTTGAAATATCATTTGAAAGATCACATAAGGTACCTAGGTACATATAACAAGATTAGAAATACTCTGAGTTCTACTGAACCAGCTGTTGTAGTAGAAAGGGCCTAGCACACCCTGACTACAACTCTTAGCAAGGGATCAGTAGGAAAACCCATAGTGTAGGTAGGTGCATCACTTACACCTCACTAGAAAGCATGTCTACCCATGGAGAGACTTCCGAGACTCCCCTAGTGGTTAGTGACCCTCCACAGGTCCTTTCCAGATATGCAGCTCATAGTTTCCAGGAGATGAGACAATTGTGTACCTCCAGGAAATTGAAACAGGGTTCTAACCCTACCACTCCTTTTCTGTTAGGTCTCTTAGAGACATATGATGCCAGAAGGGCTGCTAATACAGACCCCTCTAATCCAGATAGGAGCATTCCCCCCTTAGAAGGTACTTCTGGAGATCCAGACCTCCCTGAAACAGATAATGTAGAAGAGGAGGTGGAAGAAGAAGAACAATCTGGGGATGAGGCAGACAAAGGTTCTGTGATAGTCAGCAGACTCACAAGGGCCAACTTAGACCTACATAGGGAAGGAACTGGGGGACCCCCAGTGCTGAACCTAAGCAGGCCTAACTATGGAGTTAGAAGAGATAGGTCTCATTCTAGGGACTCCATTAGATCTGTGCACTCTCGTGCCTCTCATGCATCTGCTCAGAGGAGGATGACTTCCCCTCAGAGGAGAGAGCATGAGGCAAAGATGAAGGAAGCTAATCTGAGGATCCAAAGGGAAGAACTTGCCCTTGCCAAAGAGAAGCTTGCCTTTGCTAGAGAGCAACAGTTGAGTGGGGTAGTCCCCACTGGTGGCAGCAATATCCCTAGGGATAGAGACAGGAGTTTTGATAATAGACACCTGAGTAAAATAGTGCCCTCCTATAAGACAGGAGATGATATCCACAAGTGGATAACTGCTTTGGAGACAGCCTGCAAAGTACAGCAGGTACCCCAGAGTCAGTGGGCAGCTATATTGTGGCTCTCCTTTGAAGGTAAAGGAAGAGACTAGCTCCTCACTGTTAGAGATGAGGATGCTAATGATTACCAAGTCTTGAAAACTGCACTGATTGATGGGTTTGGCTTAACAACTGAACAGTACAGGTTGATGTTCAGAGACACCCAGAAAACTCAGGCTCAAGATTGGACTGACTTTGTTGATTGTGCCACTAAGGCTCTGGAGGGCTGGTTACTGGGAAGTAAAGTTACTGATTATACAGGATTGTATAATCTAATTATGAGAGAGCAAATCTTAAATAATTGTCAGAACCAGTTGTTGCATCAGCACTTGATTGACCCAGATCTGACCTCTCCCCAAGAATTGGGAAAGAAGGCAGACAGATGGGTCAGGACAAGGGTCAAGCAGCAGAACCAGAACCAGGGTGGTGGCCAGAAGAAAGCAGACCAGAAGGGTAATGAGAACAAGAAAAATGACCAGAAGTCTTCAACAGGGCCCCAACAACCTAAGGAGGGTGGGTCCCAAACTTCCCAAAAGAAGAAGAATGACGGTCCTAAGAAACCATGGTGCCAATACTGTAAAAGTAAGACTCACTGGTTTAGTGAGTGCACCAAGAAAGGCCAAACTCCTACCACTACTGTCCCTAAGACACCTGCACCTCCTAGTACAGTTAGTAGTGGTAGTGTACCTCCCAAGGCTATAGTTGGGTTAACCCTGGGAACTGAGGTGGGTTCTGACTTAGTCAGAATTCCTACTCAGGCAGTTCTTGTTTGTACTGGGGACATGGATATGACCCCTACTGTAAGTCCTACTACTCTGGGCAAATACAGACAAACGCCTTTGATTAATGGAAAAATGGCACAGGCCTACAGTGACACATGTGCCAGTGTCACTATGGTGACACCAACATTTGTGGACCCTGACCAGATCATGCTAGGTTCAGATTACCTAGTGACCAATGCTAGCAATGTCACTACCAATCACAGTATGGCAGTTGTTAATTTCTCCTGGGGAGGGGTAACTGGCTTCAAAAGGGTTGTGGTTAGTTCAGACCTCCCAGTAGATTGTCTTTTGGGCAATGATTTGGAATCCCCACTGGGGTTAGATGTGGAGTACAGGACTCATGTAGAAATGCTAGGTCTCTCATCACGTGTCCTTGCTGTGACTAGGTCACAGGCCAAGAAATGCCCAGCTGAACAAGTGCTGGATCCTGGAAGAATGGACCAGACACTACCCAAGAGAAGGAATGGTAGGGTTAAGGCAGAGCCTTCCCCCCTGCCTCAGGTTGAGGATCAGCCCTCTCAGGAGACTGACTCAGAGACCCCAGAAGGAACTGTCCTAGAAGAGCTTGAACCTGATCAGGTTGAGTTTCTTGGGACAGGGGGACCTTCCAGGGCAGACTTGAGGCAGGCCCAATTAGACTGTTCCTCTCTTGAACCCCTCAGACAGCAGGCTGCTGCTGAGGCTGCAGGGAATGCTACAGGTGCCCATAAGGTATATTGGGAAGATGGACTCCTATACTCTGAGGCAAGAGACCCCAAGCCTGGTGCTACCAGGAGGCTGGTCATCCCCTTGTCTCTTAGAGGTTTCCTTCTCACCTTAGCCCATGAGATTCCCCTTGCAGGACACTTAGGCCAGAACAATACTTGGGACAGGCTTGCCCCACACTTTCACTGGCCTCATATGTCTGAAGACACTAAGGAGTTTTGTCGCTCATGTATCACCTGCCAAGCCAGTGGCAAATCAGGTGGCACAACAAAGGCCCCCCTTATACCACTACCTGTGGTGGGGGTACCCTTTGAAAGAGTGGGGATAGACATTGTTGGACCAATGGACCCCCCAACAGCATCTGGGCACAGATTTATACTGGTGGTAGTGGATCATGTCACCAGGTATCCAGAAGCTATTCCCCTTAGGACCACTACAGCTCCTGTTGTGGCCAGGGCCCTACTTGGAGTTTTCTCCAGAGTGGGGTTTCCTAAGGAGGTTGTCTCTGACAGAGGTGCAAACTTCATGTCAGGATACTTGACTGCAATGTGGAAGGAGTGTGGTGTCAATTATAAATTCACCACACCCTATCACCCACAGTGCAATGGGCTTGTTGAGAGATTCAACAAGACCCTCAAAGGGATGATAAAAGGGTTACCTGAAAAGCTTAGGCGAAGATGGGACATCCTTTTACCCTGCCTCCTGTTTGCTTACAGAGAGGTCCCACAGAAGGGGGTTGGCTACAGTCCTTTTGAGCTTCTGTTTGGGCATCCTGTAAGAGAAACCCTATGTCTGGTGAAGGAAGGATGGGAGTTACCTCTCAAAAAGCCTAAACTTGACATAGTGGACTATGTACTTGGTCTCCGCTCCAGGATGGCAGAGTACATGGAGAAGGCATCTAAAAACCTGGAGGCCAGCCAAGAACTTCAAAAAGCTTGGCATGACCAAAAGGCTGTCCTAACTGTGTATCATGCAGGACAGAAGGTGTGGGTGTTGGAGCCAGTGGCCCCAGCAGCTCTCCAAGACAAGTGGTCTGGACCCCGTACCATCATTGAGCAAAAGGGAGAAGTCACCTACTTGGTGGACATGGGAACTCCCAGGAGCACCCACAGGGTGCTTCATGTGAATAGGCTCAAGGCATTTGTCAACATGGAGGACATGGGCTTGCTCATGGCCACAGATGAGGGGCAGGAGGAAGAGAGTGACCCTCTCCCAGACCTGCTCACTCAGAACCCTGATGATGGGTCAGTAGATGGTGTAGTCTTTTCTGACAGCCTCTCTGAACATCAACAAGAGGATTGTAAACAGGTTCTTCAATCCTTCAGGCAAATGTTCTCACTGACCCCCAGTCAGACAAACTGGTGCACCCATGAGGTGGACACTGGTGACAGTCTGCCTGTCAAGAGTAAAATCTACAGGCAACCTGACCACATCAGGGACTGCATTAAGAAAGAAGTCCAAAAGATGTTGGAATTGGGAGTCACTGAACCCTCAGAGAGCCCTTGGGCTAGTCCTGTAGTTCTAGTGCCAAAACCTCACACCCAGGATGGTAAGAGAGAGATGAGGTTTTGTGTAGACTACAGGGGTCTCAATGCTGTCACTAAGACAGATGCTCATCCAATACCTAGGGCAGATGAACTGATAGACAAGTTGGCTTCTGCAACTTTCTTAAGTACATTTGACCTAACAGCTAGTTATTGGCAGATCAGGTTAGCTGAGGATGCCAAGGCCAAAACAGCATTTTCTACCCCAGGAGGTCATTACCAATTTGTGGTGATGCCCTTTGGTTTGAAAAATGCACCTGCCACTTTTCAAAGATTGGTGAACCAAGTTCTCACTGGGTTGGATGACTTCTGTGCAGCATATCTAGATGATATTGCTGTCTTTAGCTCCACCTGGGAGGATCACCTGATCCACCTGAGGAAAGTTTTGGAGGCCCTGCAACAGGCAGGCCTCACTATCAAGGCCACCAAGTGCCAGATAGGGCAGAGTCAGGTTGTGTACCTGGGCCACCTTGTGGGTGGAGGCCAGGTTCAACCCTTGGAGAGCAAGATACAGGCCATAAAGGACTGGGCTCCTCCAACCACCCAGACACAGGTCAGAGCTTTCTTGGGCCTGTCTGGTTACTGTAGGACGTTTGTCAAAAATTATGGGTCCATTGTGACACAACTTAATTACTTGACAAGCAAGAAAATGCCAAAGAAAGTTCAGTGGACAGTTAGCTGTCAGAAGGCATTTGATGACCTAAAGCAGGCCATGTGTACTGCACCTATTCTCAAGAGTCCTGACTACTCCAAAACCTTCATTGTCCAAACAGATGCATCTGAGTTGGGTGTGGGAGCTGTCCTATCTCAACTGAATATTGATGGTCATGACCAGCCCATTGCTTTTATAAGCAGAAGGCTGACCCCTAGAGAGAAACGTTGGTCAGCTATTGAGAGGGAGGCCTTTGCTGTGGTTTGGGCCCTGAAGTAGTTGAGGCCATACTTGTTTGGAACTCACTTCAAGATTCAGACCGACCATAAGCCCCTCTTATGGCTAAATCAGATGAAGGGTGAAAACCCCAAACTTCTTAGGTGGTCCATTTCCCTACAGGGGATGGACTTTACAGTGGAGCACAGACCAGGGACTGACCATGGCAATGCAGATGGTCTCTCCAGGTATTTCCACTTAGAACAGGAAGACTCACCTGGTCAAGGTTAGTTTAATGTCCCTAGGTTTGGGGGGGGGGGGGGTTATGTAGGAGAGTGGGGTCTGCAATCCTATGGTCACCCCAGATTTTTGCTTTTTGCTTCACTGGTTTACGACTTTCCCTGGCTGTGGGCCTGCTAAACAGACCCACAGCCTAGCTTTTCTCTCTCTAAATTGACAACCATGTACTTTAGGTGCATTTACCAATTGGTACTGGGCCACCTTGTCAGTCCCTGTACCCAGGGCATAGGTGTACCCAAGGCCTACCAGGGGCTGAAGCATGTATTATGCCACCCCTGGCTGGCCATCTAAAACTGACACAACTGGCTGCACGACAGCTGGGGCAAGGTGGTGTAAACACCCTTTGCTGTAGATATAGTATACCTATATCTAACCCTAAAAATGGACACATATCCTCCTATCAGTCACTCCTATGGCAGGCCTTATCAATCCTGAAGGCAGAGTGCTTGGAATTATGTGAGATGGTGCTCCAGCATGAGCTGAGCCTGTCTACAGCTTTCGGAACCAAGTCCTTTAGCTGTTTCCATGATAACGCTATACCATATACTCTTAAGTGCATTATCAAACTCGCGGTTAAATGCCAACTCTGGTATAACATTATCAAAACATGTCGAGTAAGGTGTCATACGAATTGGAATACTACCCCCTCGCCAATTCTGGCAACGGGGGTAGCATTCCACCCTTCTAGAGGGGCACGACATGTATGTAACTGAGAACCCCGGTTAAAGTTAACTTGAGCCTTGGCATCACAAAATGGATGCTGCCACCACAGACACAAGTCTGACCTCCTGCTGCTGGGAGCCCTTCCAGCGAGGGCGGCTTGGACAAAGGGTTTCCTGCCTTGGGAGGTGCTAGCACCACCCCAGACAGGATTTTGTGTATTGGGGAGGATAGGCCTGAAAGGAATGAGACATGCCTGGGGCACACAAGGTGCCCTGTGCATACACCGGTTCAAACCAGTTGCTGGGGCATCCCAGCCCCAGCTCTGGTGGGAAACCGGACAAAGGATAGGGGTGTAACCACCCCCCTTCCTGGTCCCACCCAGGGGAGGGACCTAGTCAGTAGTGCAGCCCCCTTTAGCAGGATAAAGGTAGGAGCTGGTCCCATTCCAGATTAGATTAATCCTGAACTACTCTACAAGAAGAAACTCTGGACTTCGACGTTCTGCTCCACAGAAGACTGAAGAAATCTCCCTTGTGGGCAAGGAGTGTCCACCCTGCATCTGCAGGCACCATCAAGCGTCCAGCGGCTTCACTTTGTCGTCTTCCCTCAAGGATCCAGACTTCAGAGCCCGACAAGACCCAGATTCCCAGACCTCTCCGACCTCAACTCACCTCTGCAGCAAAGCTGAGACCCGTGGGTGCGACGAGACACGTGGGACCGGCCATCTTGAACGAACCTGCACTTCGCTTCCAGCACGACTCCCGAGGTAAACTCGACCAAGTGCTTTGGGGACTGAGAAGCCCCAGCCCCGGGCAGCCCCTGCACCGAAGATCAGCCCTCCAGCATCCACGAGATCTGCGTGGGGCCCTTCTGCTTGTCTGCTGCTCGACGCGTTGTCTGGTCACTTGCCGGCTGGCTAGTGGCCTCCTAGACGACGAACCTTTGAATCTTTACTGCTGGTCTGGTTGCTCCAGACTGGCCCTTGCTCCCTTCCAAAAGAGGGGCACCCCGGACTCTCCTAGTCCGCACCAGACGTCCTTTCCCTTCACCGCGTGGGTTGCCTTTGCCAAGGCCTGTTGACTCCAATTCCGGATTCAACACCGCCGACAGCGAGAGCCTGCGTGGAACAGCTCGTGCCTCCATCCTGGTTGTCGAAGACACCTCCTGGTCCACGTGGCTGCAGAGTCAAGCTTCCACACTTCACCTGATCGCGACAACAGCATCTGGTTCCTTCCTGGTTCCACACCGGTCACTGGCTAGTGACTTTGAACACTGTCCCCTCTGCTTTCAGGTCCTCTTCTTCACCAATCCACCCTTGGATCGCACCGGACATCTTCCTCCTGGTCGCCTGCAGCATCTTTTCTTTCAGGCTCCATTGACTTCAACGCGAGAACCCGACACACTTTGGCACCTATGCACCCGCAGCCCGTGGGTGAGGTAACGAGAGCATTTCGGTGCTCAAGGGTAGTCTAACTCTCCTAGTGTCCAATTCCACAGTCGTTGTTGTCCTACCTAGTCAGGATTGTCCGTACTTACCTTTTACTTGAACTGTACTGTCCATAGATGTTGTTACGCATCTCGCGTGTGAGTTCACACTCTGCACACGCGTTCCGTGGGCCTCCTATTACTTACCTGAAGTTAGTGTAGCGTGGTCCCATCGATCCTACAGCCTCTGGACAGCTCCATTCCTTTTATCGACTCTCACATTCCACTTACTTAGTATATGGTTTGTCGTGCCCCTAGGGCACCATTGTAATTTTGTGCAACTTGTCGTATTTTTCCTAAGAGATTGTCATGTCCTTAGCTCTCTGACCTCATAAAGAGTTCAGAGGTGTTGTTATTAATAAATATACTGTTTATTTTCATAACAACCTTTGTGGTGTCCTTTCATCTGGTATTCAAGGGGTTATATTGTGGTAAAACAGCTGGCTTCACATGCCAAAAGAGTTTAGCCTAAGACTGCTTTGTCCATGCTACCATTAGGATAGCTGGTCTATAAGGTTGACTTACAACCAATCACCATAAGGGTTGTTTGGACCGATACAAGGTGATCACTAGAACTAGTGAACATCATATATCAGGCCAACTTCTCACAAAGCCTTTAAGGCTGCTTAGTCCATGCTACCCCTAGGATAGCTTGTCTATAAGGTTGACTTACAACCACCACCATAAGCGATTGTTTGGACTGATATAAGGTGCCCCCAGAACTGGAGACATCATACATCAGGCCAACTTCTCACACTGCCGTCTTCTGGATCCAAATGAAACTTTTATTTGCCGGAAATGTGTCCTGAATACAAGTGCACTTAACACTTTTGAAGAGGAAAGCTACGTGATTTTAATAGCTGTGTATTTTGATCTGGGTGAGCAGTTCGTCTGCGTGTACAGTTCGTCTGCGTAGGCAGCTTTGGGTTTTTTTTGGTTTTACTCATGGACATCGCTGTGAAGGATTTTGGGGCAAATGTGATGAAGAAAGTTTTCGCATATTACGCGACTTGCTTAAATCATGAACCTCGAATAACTTATAATCCTGTAATACAAACCCGTCTGTTTTACTAATTTCCTTTATTTTGGATATGTATGTATCCTAGTGATGCTTGCCTATGTGTTTACTAATACGAATAACCCTTGTCTTAATATGGCCGCTGCTTGGGAATTTTCTACTGCGCATGCGTTAGTCACACTCACGTGACGTGACGTAGTTGCAGTTCTGGTGGGAAAATGTGCGCATGCGTATTCGCCTCTAAAATGGCTGTCTGAAAACTCACATGGTGAAGCTTGCACAGATGCTCTCGTGTTATTGTCTGTTGCACTAATTCATAATTATTTACTACAAGGGGTGGTGAGGGACAGAGTCTCTGAATTAAGCAGAATACTCTCACCCAGTCAAGAGATCAGGGCTAGATCCAACACCGTTTTTTAGCTCATTGCACCATCCCAGTTTCAGAACCTGGCTGTATGCAAATTAGTCTGTTCCTGTCCCAGTGCATGATGGGAACAGGGCAAACCAAACTACAAAAGCCAATTCTTACACTGGGAAGGAAACTAGCTTCCGGGGACCGGTTTCTGGCATTACAGCCGTCTTCGGCCCGGCTTGTTTGAATCCTGATGGTGCAATGAGCAAGGGACTCATGTCTGAGTATACCCTTCCATGCTTAGGGTGGACAAAATTATTTACAACAAGGGGTGGTGAGGGACAGAGTCTCTGAATTAAGCAGAATACTCTCACCCAGTCAAAAGATCAGGGCTAGATCCAACACAGTTTTTTAGCTCATTGCACCATCCCAGTTTCAGAACCTGGCTGTATGCAAATTAGTCTGTTCCTGTCCCAGTGCATGATGGGAACAGGGCAAACCAAACTACAAAAGCCAATTCTTACACTGGGAAGGAAACAAGCTTCCGGGGACCGGTTTCTGGCATTACAGCCGTCTTCGGCCCGGCTTGCTTGAATCCTGATGGTGCAATGAGCAAGGGACTCATGTCTGAGTATACCCTTCCACGCTTAGGGTGGACAAAATTGTTTACAACAAGGGGTGGTGAGGGACAGAGTCTCTGAATTAAGCAGAATACTCTCACCCAGTCAAGAGATCAGGGCTAGATCCAACACCGTTTTTTAGCTCATTGCACCATCCCAGTTTCAGAACCTGGCTGTATGCAAATTAGTCTGTTCCTGTCCCAGTGCATGATGGGAACAGGGCAAACCAAACTACAAAAGCCAATTCTTACACTGGGAAGGAAACAAGCTTCCGGGGACCGGTTTCTGGCATTACAGCCGCCTTCGGCCCGGCTTGCTTGAATCCTGATGGTGCAATGAGCAAGGGACTCATGTCTGAGTATACCCTTCCACGCTTAGGGTGGACAAAATTATTTACAACAAGGGGTGGTGAGGGACAGAGTCTCTGAATTAAGCAGAATACTCCCACCCAGTCAAGAGATCAGGGCTAGATCCAACACCGTTTTTTAGCTCATTGCACCATCCCAGTTTCAGAACCTGGCTGTATGCAAATTAGTCTGTTCCTGTCCCAGTGCATGATGGGAACAGGGCAAACCAAACTACAAAAGCCAATTCTTACACTGGGAAGGAAACAAGCTTCCGGGGACCGGTTTCTGGCATTACAGCCGTCTTCGGCCCGGCTTGCTTGAATCCTGATGGTGCAATGAGCAAGGGACTCATGTCTGAGTATACCCTTCCACGCTTAGGGTGGACAAAATTATTTACAACAAGGGGTGGTGAGGGACAGAGTCTCTGAATTAAGCAGAATACTCTCACCCAGTCAAGAGATCAGGGCTAGATCCAACACCGTTTTTTAGCTCATTGCACCATCCTAATTCATAATAGCATAGTATATTTTTATAGTAAGAAATATATAGTAGCTACTTGTGAAATGCAGTAAAAACATTTATTTCTATGTTTTAATTTGTTTTCGCTTATTTTTCATGCACTGCGATAAATGGGGGGTCGGAGTGAGACGTGAGCCATCTTGAAGGTCCCTACTGCGCATGTCGCGCAGCCAGGGAGAAAGTAACCTTGAGCAGTGGAACTCAGCCAGCTGGCAGTCACAGTCAAGATGCTCCTGAGAAAACAACCTCTGACCCAGAAGGATGGAGCTAAACTGTCCTTAACTCGATACAATTGTATATTTCCCCATTGTATTCTGCAGAATAGGTCATGGGAACCCCAAATCTGCTAGGCGGTTCCATGACATGCAAATACGAGCTTGTAGAAGTTTGTTCTGATTGGTGTGTTGACCTTTCCTACTTGGGGACCAATCGAAATTGGGGATTCTGACACTTGCAACATTTGGGGGGTGGTACACTGACCCGAAAACAGTATACCTAGCCTAGGTTTAGCTAGAGAATTTGTCCGACTTGTCTGAATAGCTGACCTGTCACTGACCCAACGCACTCAATAGGTGACTGAATACAGAGCGCTGCGGAGCACTCTGTCCGAATTTGACCATAGACTCTAAGGTTTTTGTAGTATTCTCTGTGTTGTGCCTCCTAGGCACCTGTAGTTGGAACCTTGCCTGTTTCATGGTTCCATGCTTTGTCTGAGAACGCTTATGTTTGACAGTTGATGACTGCCACTGCTCCCTGTCGCTCTACTTCTTCTAAGCTAATAAATACTTCATTTCAAATACTTCAAGAACATCTCTTGAATTATTACTACAAAAATATTGGCAACGATGCTTAGAAGAAGATAAAGGACCTGCCTTCCCTCGTATCTCCTCGTGTACCAACAGGGAAGGAATTAACTCAATGGAGAAAGAAAAGCAGCCGCTCTACTAAAGAAGACAAACCGGCGGATTTATCACTTGAAGCGAGATAAGTAATCTCGCTTTACTTTCAGCGCGTAATCGCCGAATTTAAAAAAAAACAAAAAAAAAGAAAGCTTAAGCGTAACTTCCAACTTACGCTCTCGGCGTGTGATGTCACCAGTCTGTCATCAATAGCGTGCCCTGATTGGCAACGCATCTGCGTAGACTTTGTCTAACGTGTGGTTGGCAGCACTCTGTGACTCTGTATCACCTTAGTAACATACACCCAAGCTGCTCACGTCAAATAAGAGGCGCGCCCCCTTGACAACGTGTCCACGTTACCTTAGCAACATACGGCAAAGCTGCTCGCGTCTCAGAAAAGACGCGCTTCCTTAACAACGCGACCTTAGCAACGAGCGGAGTTTGTTCGTTACAGTCAGAGACGGACGTGCTGATTTCACTGAATGGTTAAAGACTAAGTCAATAAATGCTCTTTAATTTCCACATTACAATTAAGAGCATCTGCACTATGAAAAGAAAAGTCTAGCACCACAATTTTCTTTACTCCAGTGTTAAAAAAAAAAAAGAAAACATTGACACTGTCTCCTTCCCAGTGTAAGTCAATTGAAATAATTTTATCTCATCATATGTACAATCTTTTATGGTCAGCGACAGGGCAAGTCAATATAATTTTGGATCTAAATATTTCTGTGGAAATTTTAAAGAAAACTAAATTTCACTCAAGATGCAGTCAGTTTCTCCTCCACCTCCTTTTTTGGAAACCCCAGGAAATCCACCTATAAGTTGGAAAAAATGGTTCGATGCTTTCGAGACGTATTTGGGTGCAATAGGCGCGTCAAGATATCGCGCAGAGAGGAAGAAATGTCTTTTACTACATTCTTTAGGTTTTGAGGGGAGAGAAATCTACAAACATTTGCCTCCTTTGGTTAGAAACAACGCAGAGGAAGATATAGACGAATATACCGAGACTAGAATGAGACTAGAACTGAGATTTGATGTTAAACCTAGTCTTGTGGTAATCAGACACAAATTCTTCAAAAGGGAACAGCTACCTGGGGAGGATGTGGAGACATATGTCTCTAGTTTAAGACAGCTGAGTGCAGAATGTGAGTTTGAAGGTTTTAGAGAGCAATTAATTAGAGATCAGTATGTTTGTAAATGTACAGACAAGTCAATTCAACAAAAACTACTGACGTTGGGCAATCCAACTCTTGAGGAGACTATCCGTATGGCCAAGAGTATAGAATTGTCTAAAAAAGAAGTGAAAGAACTAGAGAAGAAATGTGAAGAGACAATTTCCATTGTTAGAACTAAGGAGAACAAAGACAACAAAGCGGTTTTTGGTCAACAACGTTTTGAAAAGAATAACTTTCCCGGTTCGCAACGTTTTGAGAGAAATGCTTTCTCTAGGAGTGACATTTGTTATAGATGCGGAAATCCTTCACATAACAAGAACAACAAATTTTGCCCTGCCAGGAATTCTACCTGTCGGAATTGTGGAAAGTTTGGTCATTTTGCAAAAATTTGTCAAGTTTCCAAACAAGGGAATTCGTCTTTTTCTAATAAAAGTCAAGGGCAGGGCAATGTTAATGTGGTTGGGAATGTCACAGAATTTTATGGAGGTACTGGGAGGGACTCAGATCCTATCAATTGTATTCAAGACGACCTTAGGGACATGGTCGTAGTGGTACGAGATGATGGTGCCATCATTGGTGACCCTTCAGAGTGTGTTGACCCTTATGAAGATTTTGGTGTTGGTGATAAAGTTATTTCCTTGTTGGTAGATTCAGGCGCAAAAGTAACAATGATCACCCAAGAATTGTTTAACGAAACTTGGCCTGAAAGGGAACTCCTGCCACCAGATAGAGCCCCTGTTTCTTATGAAGGACACAGGATAGCTCTCTTTGGTTTTTTTGAGGATATTATTCAGTTCAGGGGTAGGAAAATTTTTGAAAAATATATGTTTCCATTAAAGGTTTGAATATTTTGGGGTGGTTTCACCAAGGGTTGTTTAAGATGGTTCTAAGACCTGGGACTAAAGAACAAATTAGTATTGATCAATCCTATGACTATTTTGAAAATCTTGCAGTTGTAGATTCGAATGAATACATTGAAAAACTAATTCTCAAGTTTCCTACTGTTTTTGGAAACAGTCTTGGTATGATCAAAGATTTCAACCATGAGATAAAAGTTAAAGATGGGGCTATTCCTGTTAAGCACAAGGTCAGGAGTGTCCCTTTCAGCGTAAGAGATGCTTTAGAAAAGGAGTTGAATGGATTGTGCAAGAAAGGGGTCATAGAACCTATAGAGTCGTCCTTGTGGTTGTCTCCTCTTGTTGTCGCCAGGAAGAGGAATGGTGATTTGCGCGTCTGTGTAGACTTGCGCAGTGTCAATAAAAACATCTGGATTGATTCACACCCTTTGCCAAAAATTACGGACTTGTTGTCCCTCACCTGAGGTGCTAGGTGGTTCACTAAGCTGGATTTAGCTTCCGCTTACCACCAGGTGGTGTTGAGTCAATCCTCTAAACATTTGACTGCTTTTGTCTCTCCTTTCGGGAGTTTTCAATACTGTCGGATGCCGTTCGGCCTTGCTTCGGCCGCGGCAGTCTTCCAAAGATTAATGAGTCAGATGTTTAAGGATGTTCCTGGAGTAATTGTTTTCCAGGATGATGTTTTGATTTTTGGCGAAGACAAGGGGGGTCATGACTTTTATTTGAATCAAGTTTTAGAAATCATGCAGGACAAAGGAATTGTACTCAAATCTGAGAAGTGTGTTTTCTTAAAGGATAAAATGGAATTTCTGGGACACGTGGTCTCACATAATGGGGTGGAACCACGTCCTGGTCTTGTTAAAGCTATTGTAGATGCTGTTCCACCTATTGATAAATCTGGTTTAAAGTCCTTTATAGGGCTCAGTGAATTTTACTCCAGATTTATTAAAGATTATGCATCTAAAGTTCAACCTCTCACAAACATGCTAAAAAAAAATGTGCCTTTTATTTGGGATAAGAACTGTCAAGAAATTTTCAATTGGATTAAATCACAGCTAGTGGGTGAAAATGTGCTCAAACCTTTTGATCCCAATAAGGAATGTGTTTTCACTGCGGATGCAAGTGGTTTTGGCCTCGGGGCTGTGCTTACTCAAAAAAATGGCCAAGCTGACAATACCATCGCCTATGCCTCGAGAGTGTTGCGTGGGTCTGAGGTTAATTTCTCTGTCATCGAGAAAGAGCTTTTGGCTTGCTGGTGGGCAGTCAGGAAGTTCAACCCTTTTCTTTGGGGTAGTCATTTCATGATTCGTACGGATCATAGCCCTTTAGTTTCTATTTTGTCTGGGGAGAAAATCAAAGAACATACTCCAAGAATTGCTAGGTTGTCCACTAAACTTCTACAGTATGACTTTGACATTGTGTATCTCCCTGGTTCGAAGAATGTCAGGGCAGATTATTTTTCACGTTTTCCCATAACTGAGAATGATTCTGAACTTGAAAAGGAGGATGACCTAGAAGACTGTTTTGTTGCTGCGACAGATCTTGAAGGAATGTGTGCCGTCAATGAGGTTGAGTGGAAAGAGGAGTTGTTAAAAGATGAGGTTCTGGTACAAGTTGCTAATTACTTGAAGTCTGGTTGGCCTAAGGAGAAGAATGTTTCTGGAGATTTCCAGACCTATGTTAAGGTTGCTGATGAGCTCACTGTTGAGGATGGCATTCTTTTGCGGTGTGGCAGACTCATTCCTCCTGAGAGTTTGAGGAAACGTCTTTTAGATGGTGCACATGAAGGTCATTTAGGGAAAACTTTTACAAAGCGTAGGTTGAGGGACGTGTTTTGGTGGCCACAAATGGATGTTTGTGTTGATACTTTGGTTGACAATTGTGTCATTTGTAAATCTTCTGACAAGAGTCATAAGGTAAGGACTCCCCCTTTGGAGCCTATTCAACTTCCGGAGAGGGCGTGGGAAAAGATTGGAGTTGATTTAGTTGGCCCTTTTTATCTTCTACCCTCTTCTTCTCGTTTTGCCATTGTGGCCATTGATTATTACTCCAAGTGGCCAGAGATTCGATTTGTCAATGAACCTTCCTCTGCTAATGTCATTCTTTTTTTGAAGGATATTTTCTTGAGAGAGGGTTTCCCTTCAGTAGTCATGAAGGACAATGGTGTACAGTTTGTTAGCTCTGAATTTGAGTGTTTTCTTAAACAGGGTGGTGTTGGTCATAAGAAGAGTTCTTTGTATCATCCTCAGGCCAATGGCCTTGTGGAAAGGATGAATCTTGTGCTCAATAGTTGTGTGCAGTGGGCCATCGCCAGCAAGTGTGTTGTGGAGAATGCTGTACGTTCCATGTTATGGTTTTATCGCACTACTGCACATTCCTCTACTGGAGTTTCTCCTTTCGAACTTTTAAGGGGAAGAAAGCCTTCTACCAAAATTTGTCCTGGTTGGATGTCCAAGTGGGTGAAGATGAATGTGATGGATGGCATTGATGGTTTTGTGAGGGACAATATTTCGGCGGCTCAGAGGAAACAAAACAATTATTTTGATGAGAGGAAAAGATCTGTGCCTCACAATATTTCTGCTGGTGATGTCATTCGCATCAAAAATTCTGTTCATGTCACCAAGGGAAGGAGCAAGTTTTCTGAACCACTAGTGGTCGACAAGGTATGTGGGAATGCTGTGCGTGTGAATAACAAGGATTGGTGGAACATTTGTAAAGTTGTAAAAGTTGGTAGAGATGATGTGTTATCCAGTCCTGTTAGTAATAACTGTAATGATAATGTTGATGCTGATGTTGATGCAACTTTTGTGTCAGAACCTCGCAGGAGTCTCAGAGTCTGTAGGATTCCTGCCAGGTTCAGATGATTTATTGTAACGTTATTGTATTCTTTTCCGCTTTCTGATGTGTCTTTTTACTCTGCTCTTTTATCTTATCCTTTTTCTCATTTCCTTCTCGCTTATGTTTCTTTTTCTCCTCTTACCTTCTACTATCTATCTATCATTGGTTTTCTTTCAATTTATAGAAAAGAGGATAATGTAGTATTCTCTGTGTTGTGCCTCCTAGGCACCTGTAGTTGGAACCTTGCCTGTTTCATGGTTCCATGCTTTGTCTGAGAACGCTTATGTTTGACAGTTGATGACTGCCACTGCTCCCTGTCGCTGTACTTCTTCTAAGCTAATAAATACTTCATTTCAAATACTTCAAGAACATCTCTTGAATTATTACTACAGTTTTACTAAACCTTAAGTGCTGGCGGAGCACTTTGCTGGGAAGTTCGCTAACCCAATCGGGGTTCTGACTGATAGCTGCAGAGAGGGTGGAGCGCAGGCGTTGCTTCCAAACTGCGGGTGCTGGTCGTGCCTTGGTGGTCCTGTCTTGATCCTAATCTGGTTTTCCTGTCCTGTCCTGGGGTGTCCAATCTGCACCTGCTGTCCCATAAATGACTGTCCTTCCTTGGGGTATTTCCTGTCCTTGACTGATCCGTGGCCAGGGTTGGTCTGCACACCTTTCTAGGTAAATATAGTGCGAAAACTCTATACTGCACCTTCTATTTTTCTGTCTTTGCTTAAATAAAGACATTTCTTTGCATATGTTAATTTTCCATGCTTTCCGCAACCTATTATAAAGTCATACAGTATATTTTCCTTAGCATGTTCCTATGTTTCCTTACCTTTTTAGAACACATTTTCTTCATACTGTTTATGAAACATAACTGTGGTATATAAATTTCTCCTGAAATCTGATTTACGTAATGACGCTAGAACTATAGCGTGTTCCATTTTTTTCCCCCACCCATAGATGTATAGGATTTCCAATCCTTACCTTGCAGTATTTTTTTCCAAACCAGTAAAGTCTAGTTCGTGATCCAAATTTCTAAAATCCACTTAGTAGATCGCATTGTTATAATTTTCTTATAGACTCATAAATGATTGCCCTGACACTGTTCCTCTATGGTTATGTTCTTTTCGTTATCTTGATTATTGACTGCCTTTTAACTGTAAACTTGATGATTTCCGAATCTGATTCTTAGATAAACTTTTAAAACTTCCCAGTTGTCTGTGATCATTTAATGCAAATTAGAAACAAGTTGGGTTTGGTATTTTGCCTGCTTTTCTTTTACAGCTAGCTCCCTGATCCATTGCGGATCTTAGGTACCCGTAGCGGTGGATTGGTAAGTCGGGTACAATAGAAATAAATAGGAAGGAACCAGGGTTACTGGTAGTAGAGTTGTTAGGTCACCCGATTAATGTATATGATAAATTGGAAAAATATGGGCCTGGTACGTGTATGGTGAAAATTAGTGGCCGGGTGACCTGCGATCTCTATCAGTTATTTTCTGGTAGCAGAGGTATGGTTAGGGACTAGTTAAAGTTAGGTAGGACTAGATAAGCTAGATAAGTTGGATGCTGCTAAAATTTTATGATAATATTTTATTTCTGCTACAAGGGTAAAACAGTTTGTGTGAATTGATCACTCACGTGAAATGTTTTCTTTGAAAAATTATGAAATGTTTTAAAATTGTTTTTCTTATTATTATACTGATATGTATTAACCCACTCGTTAGTAAAGTGTTATATGTTTGTTGGGAATCCCTGGGGAATTGAATCGCGAGTGGTGAAGAGAATCCACTTCGCGTTGAGGTCACTGGCCTAAGGAAGGTTAGTGCAGGTTAGGCAGAACTGGAAGCACTAACTAGGGTTTTCTGAAAGTATGTTTGAATAAATGATAGCGACGAGATCACTGGCAAAACTTCTATTGTGAGAAAAACCTAGTAAGGATCACACCGGAAGGAGTAGCAGGTTCATCGGAGCTTGGGTGATAGCAAAGGGGTTCGCTGGTGAAACTTTAGACTTAGTATATATCCCGGAAAGAAGTGGATAAGTCAAAAGAAGTAGCAGGTTCCCTAACGCTTGCGTGAAGGGTAGGGAGAAGAGATCTATCCGTAGTGTATGAAAAGTAAATAGAAGTAGTTTACTTGCAGTGAAACAAATCTTTGCTGTCTAGACACTTGGGTACAGTGGCGAATGTGTATTCGTTGTTAAATAACAAAGCACTTGCACTTTTTGAGAGAAATTAAGTTTCCGTTACCTTGTGAGGGAGGGAGTCAGTTGCGGAGCTGCTCTGATGTCACTCTGTGCCGCGCTGGGATTGGTAGACGCAGCGGGTGTGTAGCGGAGCTGGAATTGTAAAGGAGGGGTGAGTGCCGAAGCGTGAGAACCTGTCTCGCGAAAGGCCGCGCACCCCTTGGTCGAGATTATTTGAAACCATGCACTTCATTGGTTGCACGAAAATAAAAAACGCACTTGGATTGGAAGTAATTTGTAAACAGAATCACTAGCAGAAATCGTATGTGGCACTCGTATAGACCGCATACTCAGGAGAAGCGTGGCTCAGTGGTTAGAGGCGGCAGACCCGGAAGCTGGGATCGACCGTGGACCAGGGTTTGATTCCCCGCCTCGGCGGGTCTCGGGCTAAAAATTCCACGGACTCGACAATTCTCGCTCTGGTGCCTACTCAACTCACGGAGTCACACTCTGCGACTCTGGGCAATAGCTTGCTTAATCTCCACTACGGCCCCTCGCGGCGGGATGCCTGGCTTTCACCTTGTGGACACCCTGCTGGGGGTTTCTCACAGGGGAATACCAGGACGGGTTCCCTAAGCAAGCGCCGGGACGCTTACGGGCAGCCGTGCGCTTTACAAGTCCAATACATTTACATTTACATTTACATACTAGACCTGATCCACGATATTTAGGGTTTGAGAACAATCAGTGGAAAGGGCATAAAACCGACATTATGTACGGAAATAAGAGAAAATTATCCCTTGTAAATAAAGGTGAAAAATTATTTCAAAAAGGACAAACCGATTAAAACCAGAGAAGGTGTTGTCATTTCGCCACCTAATACTCCAGCATCTTTCATGATGTTTGATAAAGGGTACCACTCATGTGTATGGTTGGAAAACTGGGCGGAATACACCAAGGATGACGGAATTTTGGCTTTTCCGTTAGAGGGTACATTCAATGGCAGAATTCTATTTAATTTGAGAACCCGAATGAATGACTTACATCCCAGACCTAGATTAACGCAGTACGAAGCTTTAGAGGAATGGGAGATCGAAGCTTTTGAGAGAGACAAGCCCCGAATGGATAAAGGGTTAACAAAATTATATCCAAAGTTAAAACAAGAGACCCGTGATAAAAAGATGAAACAATGGAGACAGAATATGATTGTAGAAGGGCTATTTCCCAAGATGCCAATGGGTGGTCCTCCTGCAGGAGAGAAGAGAACCGAAAAATGCAAACATTGGGTGCCCATGGGGGAGTCGGATGATGAATTATTAGATGACATGTTAATGAGAAGTCCGCCTCCTTATAATGAAGGACACCGACCCTCTAGTGAAGGGGATAATTCACGGAGACCTCCTCCTCAGGAAGAGGCCAGATCAGTAAGTGTAGGAGAGAGTCGTCAAATACCTCCGTATAATGAGGGTTTGGGACCTCTAGGTGCTAGAGATAGCTGTCAAAGAGCACCATTTTGTGGGGAGTCAAGATATTCAAGAGAAAGAGACTTCTGCTCTAGACCTCCCTACGAGGGTGAGGCAAGGCCTTCCACATCAGGAATTCCGTTCTCAAGACCCCCGTCTGAGGAAGAACCAAGATCCCTAGGCACAGGAAGTCTGTTCCCAAAACCTAATTACGGTGAAGGACCAAGTGAGACACATCCCACTGCCCCGAGTTATGCCCCAACTTTGACCCCGCAGGTATTACATGACAATTCTTTAGAAAGGATACTGGAGGACAGGGAACGAGAGGCATTAGCTAAGCAGAGAGCCGAGATAATTCAGAAGATTTCCCAGTTAAACACAAGTCCTGAAGCCTTGACAATCCCGGTAACTATTGGACCAGTGGTTCCGCTGTATGGGGATAGACAGGGAAGTCCGAAGACTCCAGTTATTACTCCAGTTGTAGCACAGCCAAGACAGGAGCCCTTAATTGTGGATGACCAGACCAGTGAATGCGAGTCCGAGGTCTCGCTAATGGATCTGCCCATTAGGGGTGCAGGGAAAAGGTTACAGAAAAGACACAATCCTTTTAACACGAGGGAGATTCAAATGGAATCGACTTCGGGTACCAAAGAAATTGAAAGGTGGAGTCGAGAGTTAGAGAAACAAACTCCTCAGTCGAAACCTTTAGATATTTTCAAACTCAGAATAGAAATGGAAGAGCTAATGGCGGGAAATGTAGGGTTAGACAGAATAAATACCTATTCTGAAGAAGAGTTGCTGTTTATTGGCAAAAGTTTTACCCGAAACACCAGAGTGCTCCATGAAAAATTAACAGACACTGCAGCTAGTATGGGAATCGATATTTCAAGATCAAAGCCACTGCAGAAACCCTATAGAGCTGATTTTTCAGACAAAGATCTGGAAAATATGAATGTGTCAGGGAAAAAGGCGCAGGTTAAAGAATTATTGACAGTGTTGCAAAAATGGGGAGACATAGAAAAGTGGAAAGCCAGGTGGGCAAAGAAGAAAGATGAGGCCAGATCTAAACAGACGACTTCCGAGTTCGTTCTAAAGGAAGCTGACAAACCTGAGCAGTTATACCCTATGCGTGAAGTGCCAGGTGGAAAATATGTGCACGTTCCATGGTCCAGACAGGATATTGTGTCCTTTACCAATGATTTTCCAAAATTACGAGAAAAGCCTGTGGACTGGTACAGGCAAGTGGAAAGGTTTGTAAAGGTGCAAAAGTACTCGTGGAAAGACCTGGATGGGTTTTTCGACATTGTGGTTCCTGTGGATTTATGGACCGAATGAAAGGTTGCCATTGATTGGCCCAACAAAGAGTATGATAGGGACCCTGTAACAGGTGCTCCCTCTGATGAGGTAATGAGAAAATATGACCAGGTCATGTTACATCTGAAAATGAAGGTGCCTGCAAAGGAAACTGATTGGACTAAGATAGATAGAACTACGCAGGAAAGGGATGAGTCTGTGCACTCCTTTTATGAGAGACGGTTGCAGGTGTTCAAAACTTACAGTGGAATAGATAACATCGAGATGAAGGACATGACCCACTTCATTTACAGATTTGTAAACGGTTTAAGACCCGAAATTTGCCAGTGGATCAAAGACAATAAGATTTGTTGGCAGTCTAAGAAAATGGATGAGGTCCGACGGTATGCAAAGTACTGTGAGGACGAGATGGCAGATAAGAAAAAGGCACTCAAGGAGAAGGTCATGTGGGCACAAGTGAAGCTAGCAGAACAACAGGAAAAGCAGTTGAATAAGATGAATAAGAATACCCAAAATCAAGGCTCTGGGGGTGGAGGGAAGCCCAAGGTAAAAATGAGCAGAGAAGAAGCTAAAAAGAAATTTCCCTGCCACCAGTGCGGAGAAATCGGGCACTGGAGAGACGAGTGTCCATATTTACAACATGATAATACCCAACCCCCTGATTTAACTCCACAGACGCAGAATGAAAAACCAAGAAAGACTCAGCATCAGGTAAAGGCAAGTCAATTGCCCCGAGCGCCAAAACCAAATTATAAGGGAAAATCACCACAGGGTGATGACAGAAATCTGGGGAGGCGATGAGAATAGAAATGCAGCAACTTTGCAGTTTTTGTTGAATGATACCTTTTTCTGTGACGATCAATACTGACGGGGCCTGAGAGGGGAGGACAAGGAGTGTGTTCTTGGCGCCTCCTTGCCGGTAGACCAGTCAGGGCCATACATTGAAGGAAAGGTTGATGGAAATGATGTCACCTTTCTATTGGACACTGGTGCTACCCGTTCCACTGTGAGAACAGCGGACGTTCCAAACCTACCCCTCTCGGGAGAAGCAATCCAAGTAGTGGGTGTATCTAATCAATTGATTAGTACCCCAGTTACCGAGCCCATGGAGATCACAATAGGGAATTTCAAAGAAATGCATAGATTTGTAGTTTGTGATACCAGTCCAGTAAACTTACTGGGACGTGATTTGTTGTGCAAAATGAACTGCACCACCTTTTGCACACCAAAAGGCGTCGAAATTCAAACCCCAGACGAGGATGGCATATACAAATTAATGTTAATTAGATCAGACTCAGAAATTAAACAAATGACTATACAGGACTTACCTGAAGAACTCCAAAAGACAGTGAAACCAGAAGTATGGGACTTTACAGGAAAGGATGTAGGATTAATGGCAAATGTAGACCCAATACAAATAGCCATGAAAGAAAATGCAGTTTATCCTAATACCAAGCCATACAAAATGAGTGCAGAAGTGAGAGCAGGAGTTGCCATTGAAATAAAAAGACTGCTAGAAGCTAACATCATACAAGAAGTGATGAGTAGCCCATGTAACTCACCCATAATTGGAATTAAGAAACCTAGTGGCAAGTACAGGGTAGTGCAAGACCTGAGAAAGGTAAACAAGATAGTGGTTCCTTGTTGTCCTATTGTTCCAAACCCAGCAGTGATCCTATATCAGATTCCCTGGGATGCTGAATGGTTTACCGTGATAGACCTATATCATGCATTCTTTTCGATCCCATTGCATCCAGATAGCAAATTTCTTTTCTCATTTGCTTTCGACAGTCACGTGTACGTTTGGAATAGGGTCCCCCAAGGGTACACCGAAAGTCCCTCTATCTTTAATCAGATTCTAAAAAAGTGCCTTGAATCTTTAGTGTTACCTGGAAATTCGGTCTTGGTGCAATATATAGACGACCTTTTGGTGGCGTCTAAAAGTCATAGAGATTGTGTTATTGACACCATTGCTTTACTGAATCACCTAGGTGAAAAGGGACATAAAGTGTCCCCTGACAAATTGCAGTTCTGTACAAAATCAGTGAAATATCTGGGGCACCAGATAGAAAAAGGCATCAGAAAAGTTACCTCAGAGAGAGTCAAGATAATTCGAAACATGCAGTTACCCCGTACACAGAAAGAAGTCAGAATGTTCCTTGGAGTGGTAGGTTACTGCAGGCAATGGATTGTGGGATTTGCAGTCCTGGCAAAACCTTTGATAAAAATGACAAAGAAAGGAGCAAAGGACCCAGTGGAATGGGATGATGAGGGCATGACAGCATTCACTAAATTACGAGAATGTCTGTGTACAGCACCTGCTTTAGGGATGCCTGACTATTCTAAAGAATTTGCACTATTTTGTGACACACGAGATAATTGTGCACTGTCAGTCTTAACACAGGAGCATGGTCTGACTAGACGTCCAGTGGCCTATTTTTCTGCCACTTTGGATCCAGTGGCTGCTGGATTACCAGGATGTCTGAAAGCAGTAGCTGCAACTTGCACGAGTCTAGAACAGAGTGAATCTATTGTCATGGGACATCCTGTAACTGTGTATGTTCCACATGCAGTTGTAATTTTACTGACCCGAACTAAGACCCAGTATCTCACCCCTAGTCGGCTGACTAAATACGAGAGGATTCTCGTGGGTGCTGCAAATGTGGTTATTACTCGGTGTAATATCCTGAACCCAGCTACCCTGCTCCCTGACTCAATGATTATGGAAGCCGAGGGAGAGGATGAACATGACTGCATAGATCTGACAGAATTCAGTACTAAACCACGCCCAGACATTAAAGAAGTACCTTTGCCTGTAGAAGATGAGGAGCTGTTCGTGGATGGCTCATGTATGAGACACGAACTTGTAGGCCTAAGCGCTGATTATGCTGTAGTCACTATAGACGCCATTAAAGAAGCTTCCTGTTTATATGGAGTAAAGTCTGCACAAGTAGCCGAATTGATTGCATTGATAAGAGCCTGTAAAATTGGGAAAAACAAAAGAATAACAGTATATACTGACAGTCAGTACTGTTACGGAGTTGTGCATGACTTCGGCCAATTGTGGCTACAGAGGGAGTTTCTAACTTCTTCAGGTACTCCCATTAGAAATGGAAAAGTTGTACAAGATTTACTGGAAGCAATCCAATTACCAAAAGAATTGGCAGTGGTCAAATGCGCTGCTCATAAATCTGGCATTGACCATGTAACTTTGGGAAATAACTTTGCTGATGAAGTGGCCAAACATTGTGCCAGAAATCGCATGTCTGTAAATGTTAAACTGGGGGGACCTGGAAACAGCTGCCAACTTATGGTGTTTGAAGAGGTGCCTACCTGGGAAGAGTTGAGAGATTGGCAGCATGCGGTGCCAGAAAAAGAGAAAGAAAAATGGAAGAAACTTGGTTGTCGACCGAGAAGTGAGGATGGTGTCATTGTGGGCCCAAATGGTATGCCTGTGTTGCCTAGACATCTGCTTGCTTCTATGGCCAGACTGATACATGGAAATTCACACACTGGTAGAGATGCCATGGTTCTGGTTTTCCAACAAACATGGTACAATCCGAAGTTCAGGAAGGTAGCAGAGTCACTCTGACAGAGGTGCTTAACATGTCAGGAGTTTAACGCTGGAAAAAGGACTGTAGTCGAATTGGGAAAAATTGGAAAATCAGGAGGTCCCTTTGTAAGAATACAGATTGATTTCATCACCATGCCTCGCTGTGAGGGAAAGAGATATGTCCTTGTCATTGTCTGCCTGTTTTCAAAATGGGTGGAGGCCTACCCTGCTAAAAAGAGTGACGCTATAACTGTAGCTAAATTGTTACTACGAGAATTAATACCTAGGTTCGGGGTTCCAGTCACTATTGAATCAGATAGAGGCGGACATTTTCAGAATGAGATAATTGAGCAACTCTGTAAAGCATTCAAGATCACACAGGTGCTACACTGTGCATACCGTCCAGAGGCTTCTGGAGTAGTGGAGCAAATAAATGGCACTATAAAATCAAGGTTAGGAAAAATGTGTGACTCTACGGGCATGAACTGGATAAATGCTTTACCTCTTGTTCTGATGGGACTTAGAAGTATTCCAGATCGGAAAACAGGCCTGAGCCCTCATGAGATCCTGATGGGAAGAGTGATGAGACAAGCATGGGTACCAGGACATAAACTGCTAAACATTTCTGATGATTTGGTACTTGAGTACTGCAAGCAACTGGGTGACCAAGTGCGTTCTATCTCTCGCCAGATTGGGGAAGACGCCGTCGCCAATCCAACAACTCCAGTCCACAAATTGGTTCCTGGCGACTGGGTTAGACTCAAGAAACATATTCGTTCGAGTTGCCTTGCACCGAGGTGGGGAAAACAACGCCAAATAATACTGGTGACCACGACAGCGGTGAAGTATGCCGGCGTTCCAAAGTGGATCCATGCCAGCCATACCCAGAAGGTGATTCCAGACGAGAAAACTGACGCTGGAGGTTGTCCAGCTAAGGGGTCTGCAGAAGTTGGTCCTGAAGTAGCTGATGACGAACAACCGAGCACCAGTCAAGATGATTGGATACCCATAATCGACCTGACTAATGACCCAATCAGAACAAGAAGTCAAACCTATGCAGATAGAGAGTGGGACAGAGAGGAAGAGATAGGCACAGGCGAAGATCCTCAGATTATTGAGATTCACGTCAAGTCTGAGGAAGAAGAAGGTCAGACAGGGACAGAACAAGTGATCGACACACCTCCACAAACTCCTGAAATTGAAAAGGGACAGACAAGAATTAGTGAAAAGGTTCAAGCAGAAGAAAATCAAGGGACCGAAGTGCTTGAACAGGATCAGATAGAACTAGAAGAACGTGTTCAGGAGGACACAGAAACAGAAAAGCTCGAAAGTCAAAATAAGAATACACCTGAACCAGGCCAGCTTAGTACCCAGGCAGAAGAAATAGAGACAAGACCTGGAACTAGTCAGACAGGAAGGGAAGAATCAGAAGTGCCACAAACAAATGAAAATAAAAGAGCATTAGAAGAAAGCCAAATCACAGTGCCAACTAAAAGACTAAAGAAAAAGAAACACATTGAACCAAGATATATTAAGAGACTGAGACTGAGAATAAAAACAGTAGAGGAAAAACTTGCAGAAGAAGGAAAAGTCCTCGTATTGCAGAGCAAGTTGGAGAAAGTTCACAAAGAAGGAGTGATCGAATAAAAAGACTGAACGAAAAATACCAAGATCCTGAATGGACATATTTAGTGTTGGAAGAATTTGAAGATCTTGATATTACTGACGAAAGTGACGAAGAACAGACAGTTGATTATTCTGCCGAGGAAGACGAACTAACCTGAAGTTGTGCAGGGTAAGCTACCTGTGCAAAGTTACAAAGAGGGGTTGAGAAATCTTCTTCTGAACGAAAATGTCTGATTCAAATGTGAATGGAAGGCCTAGACACAGTTGTTGCAAAACATGCTGCAGAGTATGTATATGTAGCATAGCTATAGTATTGATAATTTGGATAGGACTAACAGTTTTCATTCCTTATATGGTGAGCAAAAATACTAAAATTGACCCTACTCAGACTGTGACCACTGACACTGAAGAACTGACAACACGAAGTGTAGAAAGACGTGAAAAAGCACTCAGACAAACAAAACGAGACTTAGAAGCATCAGATGAGGAAGGACTACATTATCATGGAGTTAAAAACCAGACACAGTTAAATGTTTTCGCTAATCTTTTAGTGCACTATGTAGAAACTATGGAAATAGAAGACTGCTATGTCTGCATGAAGCTACCTACTTCTGTAGCTGAAGGCGTGACGTATCATCACCTACCTTTGACCTATGGAATTTCCTGTAGCATTTTAGCTAGTTTATTTTACAAAAGAGGACCGTTACAGTACTACTATTCTAACTCAGACGTGATATTTTCTGAACTTCCCATACGTGGAAATCTGAATCCTGTACATACTGAAAGTGACGTTACACGTTATATGGGAGAATACTTTCTGACTATAGGTACCATAGACTTAAATGAAGCACACAGAGATAACTTGACCTGTTCATTACATGAACAAGAAAAAATGTTTTTAAACATGGCAGAGAAAAGAAGAGAGAGTTTCCGAAGAAAGGCAAATGATAAAAGACAGAAAACTCCTAAATGAGCTGAAAACATGGAAAGCACCTCAAATGGTGGGAGTGGTCCTGCTTTGTTGCTGGATTTCGAAAGGAAAGGGAAACTCTGTCTTCACCGTGAGAAGACTAGTTATTATAATAACATTTTCATTGGTTCCAGTCAATGTGAGCATAATTACAAGGTAATTGGAGGTTGGGGTTTCAAAAATGGGTCAGAACCTGTGTTTCCCGGAATTTATTTTATATGTGGAAACAAGGCTTATTTCAAATTGCCGGATCACTGGTATGGAAGCTGCTACTTTGGCATTGTCTTCCCGAAAATACACCATGTGAAGGAAATTGCTGGAAGCAATGAAAACACTAATGGCTTAGTGCGTAGTAAAAGAGAAAGCGTAGGTGAAATAATGGGTAGTATTTTTAGTGCACTGATACCTGGAGTGGGAGTGGTTCTGAACACACACAGAATTTGCAAATTATCCACAATAGTGGATGTGTTGTCTACTGACACAGCTTATGGATTCCTGCTGGTCAATACCGAAATGGTTGCGATCAGATCAATGGTTTTGCAGAACAGACTTGCGCTTGATACCTTATTAGCAAAAGAGGGCGGAGTCTGCCGGATGTTGAAAGCGCAACATTGTTGCACTTACATACCGGACAAAAGTGTACAAATCAAAAAGTACGTAAAGAACATTACAAATTTGGAAAAGGAACTCAAACCACTGGAGGTTGATAGTGCCTGGAAGAGACTTACTGATGGTCTCTCCGCTATAGGTCATTGGTTTGCTAATTTAGGTAAAGGTTTATTGTTTAAGGTACTGATGCCAATTGGAGTGATAGGTTATTTATTTATTTATTTATTTATTTAAGACATTTATTGAGCGCACAGCTACCCCCAACGGGGGTGTCCCGGCGCTGAGGAATGCAGATCAAAGGGGAGAGGAATTTATTGACCCGAAAATAGAAAAGTTTTCAGTTTGCCCCTTGTAGGAGAGTAGGGTCTGCTATCCTATGGTCACCCCAAATTTTTGCTTTTTGCTTCACTGGTTTTCGACTACTGAGGCTGTGGGCCTGCTGATCAGACCCCCAGCCTGCTGTTCTCTCACTAAATTACTGACACATGTGCTATAGGCACATACCAATTGGAAATGGACTCCTTGTCAGCCCCTGCATAATGCACTATAGGTGCCCAGGGCATAGGGGCCACCAAGGCCTACCAGGGGCTGCAGCATATCTTTTGCCACCCCTGGCTGGTTCTTAAATTGACACAACTGGCTGATCACTCAGCTGGGGTAAGGTGGTGTAAGCACCCCTTGCTTAGATATAGTATACCTATATCTAAACCTATATCTGGACACATGTAAACCTGTGAGCCACTCCTATGGAAGGCCTCATCAATCCTGGAGGCAGAGTGCGTGGTTTTATGTGAGATGGAGCTCTAGCATGAGCTGAGCCTGTCTGCAGCTGTCGGGAACAACTCCCTAAGCTGTTTCAGGATAATGCCATACCATATACTCTTAAGTGCCTTATAATCCTCGCGGTTAAATAGCAACTTTGGTTTGGCTTTATCAAAACATGTCGTGTAAGGTGTCATACGATTTGGAATACTATCCCCTCGCCAGTTCTGGCGACGGGGATAGCATTCCACCCCTCTAGAGGGGTAAGACATGTTCCTTTACTGTAATGCGGTTAATTTCTCCAAAGACCTTAGATCCACAAAATGGATGCCTCTGCCACAGACAAATGTCTGGACCCCTGCAGCTGACCGAAACTCGGCCAAATGGGTCCTGGACAAAGGGTTTCCTGTCACAGGAGGGTGTCACCGCCCTCCAGACAGGAGATAGTGGATTGTAGCAGGGAGGTCTGAAAGAAACCAGACACTGCCTGGGGCGCACAAGGCTGCCCCTTGCATAATCCGGCCAAACCGGTTCTGGGGCACTCCAGCCCTCGTGCCAGGGCGGCCTGGATCAAAGGAAAGGGGTGTATCCACCCCCTTCCTGGGTCCCACCCATAGGGGGGGACCTAGCAGGTAATCACGCCCCCCAGATTGGAATAAGAGTGGGAGCAGTGCCAATGCACATCAGATTTCCTGGAAGAAACATTAGAAACGAAACTCTGGACCCTTGGACCTCCATCTCAACGTGGAAGCCCGAAGAATCTCCCTTGTGGTCAAGGAGTGACCACCCTGCAGCAGCAGGCACCATCCAGCCCTCGACGTCTACTTAGTTGCAGTTCCCGCCGGAACTCGAGCGACTGAGATCAACGAGATCAAGCTTGCCTGCCTTCCAACAGCCCGATCCACAGTCCCTGCAGAGCTGAGACCCGTGGAGGCGACCGGAAGCGTGGGGCACGCCATCTTAAATTGACCACGAGACGCTGACCATGCAGCCCACGAGTGACCCTCGAAGCTGTGCACCGGGGTTTGAGAAGCCCCCACCCTGAGCTACTCCTGAGTCGAAGTTCAGCCCTCCACACTCGACGAGTGCTGCGTGGGGCCCTTCTGCTCCATTTGGCTCAACGCGTTGGCCCGGTCACTTGCCAGCCGGCTAGTGGTCCCTGTGCCGACGAAACTACAAAGAAGACTCGTGAATCTGGTTGCTCCAGATCCACACCAGCTCCCCTGAAAAGGAGCCCCGACTCTGACCTTCCTGGTCCGAGTGAGAAGCAATCTTCCGATCCCGCGTGGATTGCTCTTGCCAAGTGTTGTTTGCTCCAAACTTGAAGCTGACTGCACCGACGGTGAGAGCCTGCGTGGGACAGATCGTGACCTGCTCCTGGACGTCGCAGATGCCCCAGAGCCCACGTGACAGCGGAGAGAAGCTCCTCGACGACCACCTGATTGCGCCCGACATTGCCTGGTTCCGTCCTGGTTCCACCCTGGTCACTGCTGAGTGACCCAGACTCTGTCCCCTCTGCTTTCAGGTACCCTTCGACTTGAGTCCACCCTTGGACTCCACCGGACACTTCATCTTCAACCCGCCTGCAGCCCTTTCAGCTTCAAGCACCAAGAGCCTGCGTGTCAAAACCCGACGCCACTTCGACCCTGTGCACCCACTTCCTGTGGGTGAGGTAACTTTGCTCCGCCGGTGTTCCCACACTGGTGCACATCTCTAGGGTCTGTGTGTTAAGTTTTGTTCCTCTAGGTCCAGCGGAAGTGTCCTTAAACTTTAACTTTATGACTTTTACGCACCATTGGTTAACATTGGTGCATGCGTGCGCTTTCCGCACATCTCCCGAATCCCGAGGGCCATTCCCGACTTCAGCATTGCTTGTCCTGACTGCTCCCAGCGATTCCCTAGGCCCTAGGCCTAACCACTGCTCGAGTGGCATCTCTTATACCACTTGTTTAGTATATGGTTTGAGTGGCCACCCGCCCTCATCCATAATTGTGCAACTTGTATGTTTAAACAGTGCTTTTGATTTAACGCTTGTGCCCCTTTATTCATAAAGAATACTGGGGATTGTTTTTAGTAATAAACACATATATTTTTATAATATATACTTGTGTGGTGTCCTTTCATTTGATATTACAGGATTGTATGTGGTAAAACAGCTCGCTTAACACGACCTCTTAAGTTAAGCCTTTAGGCTGCTTAGTCCATGCTACCCCTAGGATAGCTTGTCTAATAAGGTTGACTTACAACCAGACACCATAAGGGATTGTTTGGTCTGATAATAGGTGGTTCCAGAATTGGAAACATCACCTATCAGGCCAACTTCTCACACCCCTGAATTGAGACTCGATGTCAATGAGCCGAAGGTTGATGGGTAGGGAGTTCCAGAGTTTTGATACTACCACTGCAAACGCTCTGCCACCCTTTCTTGCTAAGCGGAATCTAGGGGTGAGCAGAAGGCGAAGATGGTTAGACCTGAGATTAAGGGAAGATTGGACTGGTTTTAGTCTATGTCTCAGGTATTTTGGGCCTTTTCCGTTGAGGGCCCTGAAGGCTAGGACCAGGGCTTTAAATTTGACACGGGCCGTAATTGGGAGCCAATGTAATTTCCTTAGGTGGGGGGAGATCGAGTGTCGATAGGGGACTTTGCAGATCAGCCTGGCGGCGGCGTTCTGCACAATCTGCAGCCTATGGAGGAGGTACGCTGGCAGTCCCACATACAGGCAATTCGCATAGTCCAAATGCGAGGTGATCAAGGCATGTGTCACTGTCTTCAATGAATGCTTCCGTGGGGAGGAAGAGGGCAACTTTTCTTATCATGTGAAGTTTCCCGAAACATGCAGAGGTAACTTTCTGGATCTGTGTTTTAAAGGATAATTCATTATCAAACTGGACTCCAAGATTGCGAGCCACTTTTACCGGAGAAGGTGGAGGGTTGAGTTCCATAGGCCACCAAGTATCGGGCGACAAGGGAACTGTTTGATTAAAAAATAACACCTCCGTCTTATCCGTATTGAGTTTTAGCGTGTTAGAGGTCATCCAGGCCACAATGTTGGAGAGACAGGTTTTAAAATTTTCAGAGCCAGAAAGCGAGTTATCTCTAAGGGAAACAATGAGCTGCGTATCGTCAGCGTAGGATATCACTCTGACCCCCAGAGACTCGATCACCATTGCCAGGGGTGCGACGTAAATGTTAAAAAAAGGGGGCTGAGGGCAGATCCTTGGGGCACCCCGCAGCCTAGAGGTTTCCTGTCTTTAGACCAAAAGGTTTCATCATCTTTCTCATATTTGCCTGTTGCAAATGCCGCAAACACACAAAGAAATACGCTGTGAATAAGAGAGGTGTGAAACGGAGTGTGGATGAACTTGAATTAGAAGACTTGAATAATCCAATTTCCAATTTATAATCTTTATTCGGTTCTTAAAAAGACACCATAAAAGCACATACACAAAGTACACACATAAATATTTAAAAAAGGGAGTAAATTTCCATTTTTTTTTTTTTAAACGTTATAAAAAGATAAAATTATCTATCATCCTTATTCTTAAAACAAGGGGAACGGCAATTCATTGTTCAAGTGGACAAGTAATTGTGGAAGAGGTGTGGCGCCGCGGCCAGGGCGACTGACGCTGGAATCTGGGGACCACGGTTCGATCCCCGGCTCCAGCGGCAGGTTAGCCCAGCACCATGTGACTCTGGGCAATAGCTCGCTTAATCTTCCCGACGGCCCCCAGCGCCTAGAGACCCTTACGGGTGATTGTGCGCTTTACAAATGTGGACTTTACTTTACTTTAGGGTCCAGACTCTCTGGTGTTCCTCAGCCGTATTGCCATCCGAATAAAGTTTATGGTGCAAAAGAGAGTATAAGCATCCTCGGCTTCCTGTAAAAACCTCAAGGCCAGTTTTGCATGTTTAAACTTTAAGTCTTTCAAAATCCCCACCAAGAACTTACGTCTTGGGACAGTGTAAAATGGGCACAATAAAAGAAAGTGAAGGGTATCCTGCGGAGACCTGTGGTCGCAGCCGCAGGTACCCTTCTCTGCCACTGTATGGGTGAACCCAGCTGGGACCGCAAAGAGGTGGTGAAGCATGTTAAGTCTGAAGCGGGTCATCATGTAACGGTCTTGGGCGTTATACATGACCCTCAAATAAGGTTCCATTACTTGCTTCGTTATAAGCTCATTGTAACATGAACTGGTGGGTTTATAACTTTCTTTCTCTGCCCTTAGTGATTGAAGCCGAGCCGGGAAAAGTTTTTTCACCAGAACTTTACTCTCATTTGTTAGAGAGTGTGGGGATGTAAAAAAGTTTATGCAGTCAATCTCTGCTAGTGATTTTTCCACATACTTCAGCCAGGGAATGACTTGGCCTTTATCTCGTTTGAGGCAGTCCAATATAATTTGTCTTGTTAGGGCCGCCTCTGGATTTGTCCATATTTTAACCCATGCCAAGAGGGGTTTGATTTTAATCTTGTCTTCTAAAAAGGGTTCTCCCACTTCCTCATGGATGATATGAGCCGATACGCTCTGGGGCACTTTCAAAATTCTTCTCAGGAATTTATTTTCTTCTGTCTGGATTTGCTGTACTTTGTTATCCAGGAAGCCCCACACTTCTGCCCCGTAGGATACCTTCGTGCAGCAAATTGACCTATACAGATTCAGTATTTGTTCTGGAGACCATCTTCCTAGTCTTTGACCATACCCCATGATAGCTCCTACTGATGCTGCCAGTTTTATTGAATGCTTTTCTACCAGGGGTTTGAAGTTAAGGTGATTATCGAACAATAGCCCCAAGTATGAAAAGGTCTTGACCTGGTCAATTTTGTGTGACCCGATGTGGTAGGTGAAGTTCCCTTTTGTCAGTTGCCCTGATGACATGATATAGGATTTTTCTAGGTTTGTCGCCAGGTCCAACTTGGCCATAAACATGACAAACCCGTCAATCAGTTTTTGTAATCCTAGAGGGGTTCTGGCAAGCAAAACCGCGTCATCGGCATATAATAGTACAGGCACAGCACGATGACCGATTTGAGGTGAATCCACCTTAAGTTTGAGGAGGTCTCTTTCCAGCGCATTAATATAAATGGAAAAGAGGAAGGGCGCCAGGATGCATCCCTGCCTTACTCCACTGTTGCAGGTGAAGGGATCGGTCTTTTTTCCCTCTTGGTTGTACCTCACACTTGCGGTGGTATTCCAGTGGAGATTTTGCAGGGTATCAACTAACGGTTGATCCACTCCTAGTTCTAGCAGCATAGACCAGAGCTTCCTCCTGTTTACGCGGTCAAAAGCCGCTGAGAGGTCCATAAACCCCATGTGGATGGACCCCTTCCCAGCGATGGTATATTTAGCTGTCAGGAGGTATAAGTTTAGGCATTGGTCGGTGGTGGATCTGCCCTCCCTGAAGCCATATTGAATTTCAGAGAGGACCTGTTGCTCCTCGGCCCAATCTTGCAACCGCTGTAAGACCACTCGCCCCAATACCTTTACCGTCACATCAATGAGAGAAATGGGTCGGTAGCATTGGGGGTCATCTCGGTTCCCTTTTTTATAAATGGGGACTATGGTCGCTGTTGACCAGGACCGAGGCAGTCCTGCCACCACTGCCTCGTTCAACACCCTGGTGAGCAATGGGGCCCATAGCTCGGGTCTACTTAAGAATAAATCAGGTGGAATACCATCCGGGCCAGGTGCCTTGTTTTTACTTAGCCCTGCTATTCCCATTTCAATTTCTTTCAGTGAAAAGTCCAGTTTAGCCGGCTGAAAGCTCCATGGTGCGTCCCCCTGGGCTGAATGACTTGAATAATCAGATTTACAAAAGGGTGAAAAATTCTCACCCTAACAAAGATGTGAAAGAGAAATTGAATAGGATGTTGGAAGAAATCGAAATGCACAAAGTGTGAGAAAGTTGGCATCTGATTCCATTAGTTTGTGATGATAGTAAATATCATCAAAGAGGGGATTGATGAAGCAAGTTTTCGCATATTACGCGACTTGCTTAAATCATGAACCTCGAATAACTTATAATCCTGTAATACAAACCCGTCTGTTTTACTAATTTCCTTTATTTTGGATATGTATGTATCTTAGTGATGCTTGCCTATGTGTTTACTAATACGAATAACCCTTGTCTTAATATGGCCGCCGCTTGGGAATTTTCTACTGCGCATGCGTTAGTCACACTCACGTGACGTGACGTAGTTGCAGTTCTGGTGGGAAAATGTGCGCATGCGTATTCGCCTCTAAAATGGCTGTCTGAAAACTCACATGGTGAAGCTTGCACAGATGCTCTCCTGTTATTGTCTGTTGCACTAATTCATAATAGCATAGTATATTTTTATAGTAAGAAATATATAGTAGCTACTCGTGAAATGCAGTAAAAACATTTATTTCTATGTTTTAATTTGTTTTCGCTTACTTTTCATGCACTACGATAAATGGGGGGTCGGAGTGAGACGTGAACCATCTTGAAGGTCCCTACTGCGCATGTCGTGCAGCCAGGGAGAAAGTAACCTTGAGCAGTGGAACTCAGCCAGCTGGCAGTCACAGTCAAGATGCTCCTGAGAAAACAACCTCTGACCCAGAAGGATGGAGCTAAACTGTCCTTAACTCAATACAATTGTATATTTCCCCATTGTATTCTGCAGAATAGGTCATGGGAACCCCAAATCTGCTAGGCGGTTCCATGACATGCAAATACGAGCTTGTAGAAGTTTGTTCTGATTGGTGTGTTGACCTTTCCTACTTGGGGACCAATCGAAATTGGGGATTCTGACACTTGCAACATTTGGGGGGTGGTACACTGACCCGAAAACAGTATAACTAGCCTAGGTTTAGCTAGAGAATTTGTCCGACTTGTCTGAATAGCTGACCTGTCACTGACCCAACGCACTCAATAGGTGACTGAATACAGAGCACTGCGGAGCACTCTGTCCGAATTTGACCACAGACTCTAAGGTTTTACTAAACCTTAAGTGCTGGCGGAGCACATTGCTGGGAAGTTCGCTAACCCAATCGGGGTTCTGACTGATAGCTGCAGAGAGGGTGGAGCGCAGGCGTTGCTTCCAAACTGCGGGTGCTGGTCGTGCCTTGGTGGTCCTGTCTTGATCCTAATCTGGTTTTCCTGTCCTGTCCTGGGGTGTCCAATCTGCACCTGCTGTCCCATAAATGACTGTCCTTCCTTGGGGTATTTCCTGTCCTTGACTGATCCGTGGCCAGGGTTGGTCTGCACACCTTTCTAGGTAAATATAGTGCGAAAACTCTATACTGCACCTTCTATTTTTCTGTCTTTGCTTAAATAAAGACATTTCTTTGCATATGTTAATTTTCCATGCTTTCCGCAACCTATTATAAAGTCATACAGTATATTTTCCTTAGCATGTTCCTATGTTTCCTTACCTTTTTAGAACACATTTTCTTCATACTGTTTATGAAACATAACTGTGGTATATAAATTTCTCCTGAAATCTGATTTACGTAATGACGCTAGAACTATAGCGTGTTCCATTTTTTTCCCCCACCCATAGATGTATAGGATTTCCAATCCTTACCTTGCAGTATTTTTTTCCAAACCAGTAAAGTCTAGTTCGTGATCCAAATTTCTAAAATCCACTTAGTAGATCGCATTGTTATAATTTTCTTATAGACTCATAAATGATTGCCCTGACACTGTTCCTCTATGGTTATGTTCTTTTCGTTATCTTGATTATTGACTGCCTTTTAACTGTAAACTTGATGATTTCTGAATCTGATTCTTAGATAAACTTTTAAAACTTCCCAGTTGTCTGTGATCATTTAATGCAAATTAGAAACAAGTTGGGTTTGGTATTTTGCCTGCTTTTCTTTTACAGCTAGCTCCCTGCTCCATTGTGGATCTTAGGTACCCGTAACGGTGGATTGGTAAGTCGGGTACAATAGAAATAAATAGGAAGGAACCAGGGTTACTGGTAGTAGAGTTGTTAGGTCACCCGATTAATGTATATGATAAATTGGAAAAATATGGGCCTGGTACGTGTATGGTGAAAATTAGTGGCCGGGTGACCTGCGATCTCTATCAAATGAACCACTGTCTCAGTTTGAATTCATCTCGAGCTATGTTTGGAGTGCTCGAGCACACCTACGTCTCTCATCGAGGTGTTTTTGTTTCCATGGCAACCAGAACTGCTCCTGGACACCTGTGGGCACGGACTCACCGTGAACCATCCCGGACAGCGTCGAAAAACGTGCCGCCATCTTGGCTGATCGAGTTTGCTGGTGATAATGTCGGAACTGGTGAGAAGTGTTTGGAGCTTCGTTTCTTCTGTCATCGTATTTTATGTAAGCGAACTCCAAGGTGGTGGAAAGTGACAGGACAGATCACAGCATTACAACTCTATTATTCATGGATCAGTACACGGAGGACAATATTACATATTTTTGCGGATTAGGCACTTTGTCTAACAAGGAGTGTTCAACAGCATGGGGGTGCTGGTGTTCTCCATCAGTAACCTGCTGAAGCTAGGTTTTAAATGAGTTTCCTATTTTAACAACAGTGGATTCGGGTGAGACATCGCTCACCAGCGTGACTGGACTATATTCCAAAGCTGTTTTATACATCGTTTTGACTCTTTATGGTTTTACTGTATCTGTAATAGTATTTTAAGTTACAGTACCAGTCTGATGTTTTATCTTATTTAGTACTTTGAGTCATATGTTAGGCACTCTATTCTAGTATGCTATTTCATACTCTGGTGATCTTGTTCAGGTTGCGTTCTCTAAGCAAAACCTTTCTTTATTTGATGAGATTCCCTATATGGACATTTTTTTAAGGGGGTTCTAGGCATTGTTTGGTTTCTTTAGGGTATTCATGTGTTGGAGCCGGTCTTTACACACTCTGGTTTAATCTACAGTGTGGGTAGTGCACAGTAATTCTACCCTAGTCGTTTTTCTTTTGTACCTAGCATTAGTAACACAATCTCTACCCTTTTTAGTTTGTTATTTAGCTGTGTTGATGGTTGTTGGCTTAAAGTTGAGCTGTGCAATGTATTACATTCATATTTTATTTGATATTGCGCAGTGACCATATTTTAATTGGTTAAATGGGCAGGGTATCCATACTTTTTGAGGAATGCGCAATGGGCTGTGTTCCCATCTTTAGTTTTAGGTACAAAAAGGCAGTGTACCTATTCTTTAGGTAGGGATGCATATGTTTAGTTTTAGGCGCAATGGGCTGAGTTCACATACTTTAGTTGGATATGTGCAATAGGTAGTGGATGCTAGTTTTAATGCACATTGGGCTGTGTACCCATAATTGTGTTTGGAAATGCGCAATGGGCTGAGTACCCATCTTTAGTGTTAACGTACACTGGACAGGGTAACCAAACTTTAATTGTGTATGTTCATTGGGCACCGCAAACTTCATATTTTGGAATTCTATACACTCAATTCAATTACATTTTCAGGTAGTTGCTGTAATAGCCTTCGGCTATGTGGTCTTCCACCGGTACGTGGATTTCTCACCTATTGTGCATGGTTCATAGTGTTTTTTTTTTAACTGGTTTAGTTAAGGGGTTGCCATTTATTCAGGTGTATGGTGATGTCCACATTTGCGTGGACGGGTATAAGCCTTCTGGCTTTGTGATATTCAAGGGTACGTGCTGATATCACCTGTTGGATTTCTACTTCTTATTTCTCTACTTTACTGGATTTTTTATTCATGGTGTGTAGAATCTACAGCTTCTGTAATTTTGTGGCAGTGTGTGGTTTTCATTTTTATTGGTTGTGGTACATGATTCCACATCTGTTTCTGTCACGTTGGACTTATTTTAAAGTTCAACAGGTTGCAATTTTCACTTTTCTTAATTTATATATTACTGTCTTTCCTTATATTATTACGAATCGCTTCTTCTGTCCTGCTCTTTTTCTAACTTTTGCTTTTCTTTCCTTCATTTGCTCTATTAATGGGGATGAGACATGCTATGTATTTTCTTTTATGAATTATTACTTGTCTTTTTCCTTCAGATGCAATGTTAACAATTTTCCCCTTTGGTGATTCATATTGTTATCGTACTTGCAGAATTCTTTTGTTTCTGTTTAAAAGGGGGAAGGTGATGTAGTAGACTAAACATAGTAGGTCTTGCTGCTCAGCCAGAGTGGAATGTTGGTGAGTGGTTAGAAGGGAGTGTTTGAATGTCTGAGCGTGAGGATCAGTTGTGAACGGGCTGAGCAGCAAGTGAGCTGCTCCTGGTGGGGTCTCCCTCTCTGATACTTACCATCTAATTTAATAAAGAGATCTTCACGTGCCACACCTCGTCTTTTAAGCCTCTCATCTTTTATTGCAAGCAGACGAGGAGTTTTTACTGGCAGTGTCGTGGACTGGTTTGAATATTATTGCCAACAACTAAACAAACTGTCATGGAATGTTGGTAATACGACAGCGCGCCAGGGCTCGCGCTGCCACGCAGAAGGGAGGAGGGAGGGCTCTTGAACTATGGAAGGGACTAAGGCACTAAGCAGCAATGACGACAAAGCAATCAATACATTAATAAATATAGATACTACACTGATTTGGGCTTCCAGTGTCTCCCTGTGCCCCCTCGTACAAATCACACCGTCATCCATTTCCAGATAGCCAAAAAAGGAACGGAAAGTGCCAGGGGAGCTGCAAGCTTGAGGTTTTACCCCACCCTTGATTCACTGCTTGGTGCCCTCGGAGCTACAGGCTGATGTTTGCATTTCTCCGCGCTCTGGGAGTGCCCAGATATGTTCTTGACATTAGATTATGTCCTGTAAACACAACTGATTCCCTAGCAACCATGATACACTCGAGTAAAGAGGGAGCGGCTGTGCAGTACACGAGGACTCTTCCTGTCACGCCCTACCATGGTAACCACGTCTCTGGGCACATTCTCAACGCAAGCTGGCCATGACCCGCAGAGATAATAACCACCAACTGTATTTCCTTTTATGAAGCGCTGAAATAACAACCACTCTTTACAAGTGGCTCGCGCTGTGGAAGTGAAAACTGTAACCGTCGAATGAGGGAGCCCGTCACTGAGATTTCCTCTGGCTCTCTGGGGAGAATCTGTGAGAAACTGAAACATTAAAAGATAACTGAGATCGGCAGCCTCGTCTATACTTAGTAATACGGTAGAAACAGCGAGGCTAACATATGTGAAAAACACTACAAAATACGGCTGTCTTGTGTCGATTCAAGTGATGATCCTTCCTTTGTTCACATTTCAGGTATTCCATATTGCAAAGGAAATTAGTGAGCTCCTGAAGCTCCTGGGCCTTAAGGCTAAAGCACCTGCTGCCCAATTGCAGTATTTACAGTGGAATATATTTTTCCCCGAGCGTATTTCACCAGGTAAAACCTGTCAAAATCTATGGAGTAAAAGTATTACATATTTTGAGTTTTGCAGCTTGAAATAAGAAAATCATGCAGTACTGTCACATTATGCGCAATTCGTGGGTACAGAATGCGGAGGCAATACTGTACCTCGTGAATATTGCACGTGGCGATGTTGTTATTTATGGGAGAAGTATTACCTTCCACAATACAGAAATACTCAGAATAAGTACCTAAATAAGAAGCAAACATTGCAGCATGATTACCAATTGTGTTGTGCTTTGCTGTCTCGTTTACCATTGCCACCCTCTATCCACATTTTCAAGCACGTTATTGTATGTTTATGACATCTGCTAACACACTGTATTTTGGCCCCATTTCCCATGCTCCCTTCATTGAAATATTCTAGGTGCCTTAGAAATAAAAGGGAGTTAGATTCAACAAGAATTTAACAATCACAGTGTAACCCATATGGCCACACAGTAAAACTCAGAGTTGATAAATGGGATTAAGTTTGGATTCATTCAGTGGCGGCTCTGCGCTAAGGCAGAGGAGCGCCGCCCCGCTGCTAGTTCAGCAGAGTAAAAAATAAAAATAAAATGATAATAACAGGACGTTATTATAATTTTATTTTTCTATGCAGGACTCGGAGCCAGGTCAGGGCGGGGCTGCGCTCTGTGACGCCAGAACTTAGTGAGGAGTGGTTTGCACTCCTCTAAGTGTGCATGACGGTTCAGCCGGCCCTTTTGGGCCGGCCAAACCATTGTGCGCACTCAGCATGTTCTACACTGGGCTGTGTTCCACAGCTCGTGGAGAACATGCCCAGACTCCCAGGCACTGGCAAATCATAAAAAATACATCATGAAATTACAATATGTAGTTGAAAACACGGTATTAAAAAACAGATAAAAACTGAGTAATATTAAAAACATTTGTTAAAAACAGTAATAAAAGTTAATACGGTTGAACTAGAAATCATGTAGACGATAGCTCAGCTTCAAGACGAATTTTCAAACATGATTTTAAAAAGCGAGCTACACATTTAGCAACATACTGTGAATCTAATAACTGAAGGGCCAGATAAGCTGGCCGGCAGGTCCTCAGCCCCATTTCTCGAAGAAGTGGGATGATCCAGCGCTTGCGGGGATGCTCGTAATAGCGACAAAACAAGGTTACGTGTATTGTCGACTGGGATGATAGTCCGTCGCACGGACAGTTGGGCAAAACGTGGGACCAGTTCAACTCGGTGGGAAAAGTAACAAGGCGGAAAAAAGAGTTAAAACGAAACCTGGTTAGAACCTATTTTTCGTGGTTAGATAAATAAAAGGTTAAATAAGGCTGGATACCAGGGGAAGACTGAATCATTAGGATCTGCACATTTGTTGGCTTTGATACTTCGTGTGAGAGATTTTTGGTGTCTATATTTATATAAACATCTGCTTTATTTTAATAAATTGTGGTTGGGTTTCTTTTACGTAATGTCAATTACCTATCGTCCATGTTGGTAGCCTGACATGCTTAACACATGTTCCTCTTGTAAAGCCTGACTGCTCTGTGTCACACTACCAGGATTGAGCTAGGGATTTATTAGTGTGAATCAAAAGGACCTATTTGGGGTCTTGTGAGAGTATTGCATAGTGAAGTCTAGCCAGCCTCTCTACCTAAGATTTCACTTTCCTACAGTCAGGTTTTGCAGGATATTGCACCAACCATGAATATAAAATAGCCGCCCTTTCCAAACGACCATCACATAGTTCTTCCTAATTTGTTTTTTGTCAGGTGTTTGAACAATATTCCATTAGGTTTGTTTCCCAACCCCACACTACCAACCATCCATCCACTGTCTCACTGACTCTTCCAAAGCCAGACTCTTCACACTGGGAGAAACCTAATGTCTTAAGAATATCAAGGTTGAACTGAGCATTCATTGTGCTCAGATATGATAGATGTAGAAGGACAAAAGATATCTCGCCATGCTCCTCACTTCTCCCATTGGCCATCACTCCATACACTGCTTTAGTACTGGCCACTACTCCTCCTGCACCTAAGAATACACTCTTTGCACCCAGCTACAGTCTTAGAAAAGCAATCCTCTTGCCAATGCAACTGCAGTCCTCCCTGCTTCCATTCTTCAAAAAAGATCCCCCTGACATTTTATTCATTTCTTTTTATTCACAATTTATACATTTTATTATTTATTATTTATGCAATGTATTCATTTATTAAAAGTTTATTTTGTTTATTTTAGTTTTTCATAGTGCAAAATAGATCAAGTTTGACAGCAGATTGATGTGCACTGAGAAGAACAGCTATTACAATATTTATTGTGCCTTACCAGAGCCGAATACATGGTCAGAAAATTCATCTTAGCCATCTGGTATTCACTTTGGACAGCATTCCGTTGATCTTTTTTATACTTGCAGTACCACTCCAGACAGGGTCTAACACATTGCAAATCTGACTTTGTCCGGCTCCATTCAAAACAGTCCAATCCAAATTGTCAGGCCATATTACCTCCAATCAGGGACACAAGCAGCCCCAAAACAGTTTCAGCTTTGATGGACCTCATCATTGAGGTGAAGTATCACTTAATCTCCTGTTGAATAATAAAAAAAAATCATTGAGGTGAAGCTTGACTTGTAGTCACAGAGATATCAAAGATCAACCTCTTACTATATCATTACTATATCATTCACACCTTGGGAAAAAAGAATGCAGTCATGTTTACATTTTCACTGTAGTGGATGGCACAATGGGTGCTGCAGTCCACTTGTAACATTTACCTTACAGGCCCTCAGAACAACTTGGTATCATATACAAGGGTTTTATAGGTAAGTTAAATATGCCAATCAGGAGTATACCAATGTTACCATGTTGAAAGGAGATGCACAAACACTTTACCATGGGCTAGCAGAGGTAAAGTGCACAGAGCTCTATAGTCAGCAAAAATAGGGTTGTCTCCTGTCCTCTATCCCTGTGACAGCACAGGCAGCACCTCCAGTTCGGAGGTGGACTCACCAGGATGGGTCTCGAGGGGTGCTTCTCTCAGAGCAGGTAACCCCTGACCCAATTGTCCTCCCACTGTGGATGGCATCCACCTCCTACCCCTTAATCTCCATCTGGGCCTCTATTCTCCCCATCTGGAGACAGTATTTCCAGAAATCTGAGAGGTTGGGGCACCAGGTGTGGCCACCCCATCGATCTGTTCTCTCACCATGGAAGTTTATCACCAAGAATGCAGTCAAAACGCATCTGGGGACTGACAATGACCCTCCAGTGGTCCACTTCCCCGCTACATTCCATTGGAAACCAGGGCCATAGAGTGGAAAAAGTCCTGCCCATGTGCCTGGGTTACTCTACATACCTAACCTTGCAGATACTGCTCTGCGAAAACAAACTATTCCACCACCATGGTCTGGCTGACACAGGAATACCTCAGAGCAGTGATGGGGATTCCATCAACTGTGATCTGATGAAATTGATAACTCCCACTCTCTCGATCCCCAAGTCTAGTATAACAATGCTGAGCTTTCAGCAACCAGACATTAAATGCACAAAAATTGTTTTGCCATTCTGTTTTACTCTTTTTAAATGCACCCCAAATGTTCTAAGTCAACCTTGAAGACCTGTCAAACAGGCTGTGACACTGTAATGTCAAAAGAGTCCCACTGAGATTAGGGCCTGACTGGCTGGGAAGACAAAAGAAGGGCCCTGCCCAAGTGTCAGCTAATATCCTGATGTGACATGGAGGCCTCCTAAATGTGCTCCTCAATTATATGAAAAGCCCCTGCAGACCTGTAAAGAAGGATATGACATGCAGATAGGACTTGGCACTTAAAAGTAATAAAACACCTTCCCAGCCCCCTTGTATTTCTGTCACACTCAGAAGGATCATCTCTGCCCAATTAGGTCAGCATACTGTTTTGCTTCAGGGATCAAGTTCAAACCTCATTCACGCCTATTTAAATGCTAATTACCAACTGGACTAAGTGGAAGAACAAATGCAAACTTAGCTTCCAGGAGCCTTAGGCATAGCAACTGTAATTTCTTAAAAAGTCCCCTTTTCATAATATTTAGAACACATCTGACTTCACCATTGAATTGGATTTTTAACAACTATCAAAAATAGTTGTTTAATTATTCTTTGAACTAGTCCCATTCCCGAGATACAGGATTAGAATTTTATATTGCATCACATTGCTTTTGCTATGGAACAGCTAACCCCAATACAGTGAAAATATCTTTGAAGGGCTAGTCACAATAAGGGCGTGATTGATATTAAACGTTTACATGTCCTACTTCTGATTACCATACACCATGCTTTTAGGAGCAATAAGGCCTTCTTTGGAGTGACTTATAAATATTTAAAAAGAAGGTTTAGGCCTGTCAAAATGGGTTATTTTGACAGGTCTAATTTGCAGTTAAAACCTGCACAGCCAGGGTACTGGTGGCAGGTCAGCAGTAACATTGGTATTATCACTGTAGTGGATGGAAAAATGAATGCTGCAGCCCATTTGTGACATTCAAATTACAGGCCCTGAGTGCAACTTGGTGCCATATAATAGGGACCTATTGATTAGTTAAATATGCCAATCAGGCATACAGCAATTTTATCATATTAAAAGGAGGAGCACAAGCACTTTACCACAGGTTAATAAGGATGAGGTTCACAGAGTTCTATTGCCCCAAAAAATAGGGCTCAGCAAAAAGGCAAAAAACATTTGGGGTGACCCTATAGAAAGTGCAAATTTCCAGATATATATGGAACTTTGCACTTTCTGTAGGGTCACTCCAATACACGGTTTTCATCATATTTGCCCTCTAGCCTGCTTGGCCCCCTCACTCATAAGTACAACTCCAAGAATATAGATGGCTTATATTGCAATATTAGATCTATGGCTAGGCATGCCATAGAAATATGGGACCTCATTTCAACGTTCAAACCCAAGTTTTGTTTCTTTATGGATACTTGGTTCTGTAACTCAGCTGTCCCCTGAATCAAACTAACCATACCTGAACAGAAGTAACTGGTCAGATTGGTTAGGATAGAGCGCCAGCGGGTGGTGTTCATATTTCCTTTCATGCACCCCTAAAGGTAGAGCTCATTGACACCCTATGCATACGCTGGCTAGAGATATTTATTTTCAAACTAATGTTATATGCAACAGAAGCCTGGAAAGGGACACTGATATATCGCCCTCCAGGCGCTAAGAAAGTTATATCGTATTTGGTGGTGGACACAGCGTTGTCTGCTTACTATGATTCCCATATCTCCTCTTTTGAGCAAATAGCTCCTCTTAAAAAAAACACATTTGTCTCCTTCAGAAGCCCAGCTCTATGGTATTCTGACACTTTGCGCCAAGAAAAGTTGATTTGTAAATGCCTTGAATGCAGATGGCGCTCTACAAAATCCTCCAAGGACAAAGCAGAATATCGGACTAGGCTTGGAGTCTATCACAATCTGATCAGGGCAGCACGGAAAGCACATTTTGCCTCTACAATTGACAAAGTAGGTAACACCACTAGAGAGTAACACAAAGCATTGAAAAGCTTCACAAACCCCCATGCCTGTGCCTCCCTACTGTAACTTCCCAGGATCTTTGCAATGACTTAGCTGAATTGTTTTTACGCTAAAATAGAGGCGATTTATAAGAATTTTCCAGTCAGTCCAGATTGCCTAGAGAATAAAGCTGACTTAAACCATCCTCATCCAACTGCCACCTACAGTCTGAACGACTTCAAACTTTGTTCGGTGGACCAGGTGCTGGAAATTCTTTCCCACACCAAGTTTGGCTCCCCTCAAGATCCATGTCCTCCCAAGAAAATGGCCAGTCTAGCCACGTGTCTGGCACCAGTAGTCAAAGATGTATTCAGTCTCTCACTGACCACAGCCAAAGTACCTACGGATTGGAAGTGTGCTCAATTATCTCTGCTGCTTAGAAAACCTACAGCAAACCACAATGACCTTTGCAACTACAGACCAATTTTGCTGTTACCTTTATGTGTGAAAACTCTAGAAAGGTATATTAATAAACAGCTTCTAACCTTTCTAGAAAATACCACATCTTAGAGCCCTCGTTGTTGGGTTTTAGAGAACTACAAAGTCCTAAGAATGCATTGCTGGCTGTTGCTGATAACAGCAGGATCTCTTTAGATTTTGACTCCCCGGTCATGTTAGTGTTACTTGATTTATTGGTGGCCTTTGAAATGGTCTCCCACTCCATCCTAATCCGCTGACTACACAAGGCTGGGCTCCAAGGTAGGGTGCTACATTGGCTCAGGGATTTCCTTGCTAATCGAACACAACAGGTCTGTATGGACCCTTTTAAGTCACGACAAATGCAAATGAACACAGAAGTGGCCCAGGGATTGTGCCCGAGTCCAACATTCACTGACATCAATGTAGCACCGCTAACCCAAATGGTGAAAGCATGCGGGGTGGAGATCATGTCATATGCAGATGACACTCAACTTCTCATCTCCTTTGGCCCTGTTCCAGACAAGGTGAAAGGCAATTTTGCTAACTGCATGAGAGAAATTGCGGTTTAGATAAATAACAACTGTCTCATATTGAACAGCGATAAGAGGGAGATCATGCTGTTAGGCAAAGCTATAGAGCTTTGGTCAGTGGACTGGTGGCCCCCAGAACTTGGTCCAGCCCCTGAACCTAAGCAGGTAGCGAAAAATCTTGGTGTGAAATTAGACCAATCACTATCCACGAAGGACTAGGTTAGTGCCACATGTGGCACTTGTTTTGCCACCATGAGGCTCTTAAAAAAAGTCTTCCCTTGGCTTCCAGACACCGCCAGGAAAACTCTTGTCCAAGCTCTTATCATCAGTCTCCTGGACAACAGCAATACTCTGCTGGTAGGAGTTAACAACACCTTGTTGTCTAAGCTACAGCTGGTCCAGAACACAGCTTCACGACTGATTTGCAGCATTTCCTCTCACTCGCCATCTTCTCCAATCCTTAGTAAGCTTCACTGGTTCCCTATTATAAAGCGGGTCATTTTTAAGCTACGCTGCTTGACACACAAGGCACTCCACAAGGTGCGCCCAACCGATCTGCTATCGTGACTCAATGATTACCTGCCTCCTAGACGTCTTAGGTCTTCGGATACGACTATTCTGGTGACCACACGCATCCTTACCTCAAGATATGGGGCAGATCTTTCCCCTATGCAGCCCCATTTCACTGGAATAGACTTCTTCACCTTGCTCCTGCCTAGATTTCACTACCTTTAAGAAGATGTTAAAAACTTGGCTGTTTTAGAATGTCTATCCTCTCAATGAGCAGCGATGGGCCAGGATCCTCCTTCGGGACTGAGTTGTGTGCTTTACCAAGCTTCTAACATAAATAAATGGTAAACAACCTTTACAACGAAACTTTTACAACGAACTACCATTACAACGCAACTTTTACAACGCAAACTATTACAACGCATTGCTCTTGGGGGCGCTCTAGGATAGGGAATAGGTTAATTTACTATCCAATAACCTTCCCTACTATCCACGGGGACAGGAGTTGGAATAGTAAATTAAACTATTCACTATCCAGCGCCTAAAAGCATTATGCGTTGTAATGGTATGCGTTGTAAAAACCGTGTTGTAAAGGTAGGCGTTGTAAAAGTATGCGTTGTAACGTCATACATCCTAAATAAATAAATAAATAAGTTAGCCAGGATGCCCAACCAGGAATTGTAGCCTGTGGTGAATAGAATCTTTCATAAATATTCTTGGGTTGACACTATAAAATTCTGCAGCGTCCTTAATGCAAAAGGATTTATGACATGGTAAGATTTGCACAGTTAACTGCTCAAAAGAATTGTAATCTGAACCACTGATTGCTGAACAAATTAGTGACTCTTGATGGAGGAGTTCCAGACCACTGTGTATATCCTCAGGTTTATTATTCATAAATATTTTAAACCTCAGTGAAAGCAGGTAATTAAGACTGAGGACTGCATCTGAGACAAACGAGGTCATAGCCACTCCTAGGATGTTGCTTTCTTCCTCTTCTAACAGCTCACGTACTTCGAATGCATGTTTAGAGGCCCATCTGGCATGCATTGGCTCAACATTCCTAACTCACATTTACTGTTCTAAAGTTCAGCTCATAGGAACTAGGGCTTAGTCGGCTTATTAAGACGTGGGTCTGCCTTAGGGCTGGGCACAGCATTCTGAGTAGCAGGGCTGAAGGTAGGAAGTGTTGATCTGGCTGCAGGGGTACAAGCTTGTGAGAGGTAGGGAACCCTTAGACGGTGGTCAGTCTGTTATCTTGGGGTGGTGGTATGAGTAGTGGACTCTGGCCTCCTTCCACCCACTTTGGACAGTTGCCTGGTGTAATTTGAATAAAGTAACCTAGGTGATTTGTGTTGGAGTGGCTTAGCAGATCTACCCCTCTAGCAGTGGCATTTTAAGTCGATTCTTCATCAGTTTTGGTTTATGAATGCACACAATGGAAGAACTATTTAAAAAATGGAACAAATTGTGGTCAATGCATCTCATAATTGAACTTGTTTCGTACAGGATCCACTTGCTGTCCGCATGAGCTGTGCAGATCCACAATTGGTTGCTAAAACGTAGCTTTCTTTCCAATTAGAACAATTGGCATTTTCTTTCAAAGCAAATAATTACTTAACCCCTTCGACGCTCATGACGAGCTGGGCTCGTCATGGCGTAGCCTCCTCGCACGCTCATGACGAGCCCAGCTCGTCACGTAACATGCGTTTCCGCAAAACCCAGCGTACGGGCGGAATTCCGCCCGCACGCATGCGGTTTTAAAGTCAGATATCCTTTGAGGACTAGGTACTTGGCCCGCCTCCCTCTTCCAGCCAATGTATTCCCACTGATGCTGGTATAATTTTCCCTTTACCTTTATACCACATGGGTTGAACAGATCCACATTCCTTTGCTGGCTTCGAAACTATGTATACTTGTTTTGAACCGACTTTCCTGAGGGGATATTTTAAAAACATAAATTTTTGCTTTTAATTCTGAGATGATTTGAAAACAACGAATCTTTTAAAATAAAAAAGCATTTAAGAATAACAAATTTCTCCTTGACAAGTGCCTATGTCCCCCACTACCACTTCATCTTTTCGCCATTCAATCATAAACAGCAGCACAGCCTCTTGAAAGAATGTGCTATTTATTTCTGCTGTGCTACAAGAGAATGTCTGGTATCCGAGAGAACATGAGCAGAGTGACTTATCATCTGCTTGATAAAGCTCTGTCAAACTAGACCTTTCTGATTGTTTTGATGTACACGTTTACCACTTGATTAAAAAAATGGAAAGATAGCATTTTTGCAGGTGTGTTGTAGTAAGACGTTTGTGAGAAGGGTTCCCAAGTGAAGCCTCACTCTGACTAAGATGGGTGTATTTCCAGCAGTGTGACATGCTCTTTGTGCATGTATACAGGGTACCTGCATAACACACATCTAGTTATAATACAGTCGAATGCTGTGCAAGGCACACGGCTGATGGCACAACTGGTACCACTTGGTGCATTGGTTGAAAGGACATGTAATCAGATCATCAAGGAAGCCTTTGACACACTCCAGCTATTCACTCTGTTGGTGAAACAGCACAGGCAACCATATCCATGAAGTTGCTAATTTGGAAACAAGTGGCCCTTGAAGTGAAACATGGTCAGTAATTCTGAACCTCTACATTCCATATTATTTTCTTCCCAATTTCCTCAGATGGTTCACTTCTCTGATGGCGGGTAAGGACATACTACCATTGGAATGCAACAGTCGCACACACTCTTCCAATACCCTGCCACCTGTTTTCGGATCAAAATATCAACGTTTTTACTAAATAATACATCGTGTGTTTTTTTAGCTTTCCTAGAATACACACAAATGCCTGAAGTATTCATTTCTAAATGTTGGCGAGCTGTACTTGGTGCCACAATTAGTACTTGCTTTAAGAACTTTCAGTGGCCCTTGCGACCACCCTATACATTTCTTCAGGTGTAGGAGGATTTCACCGAGATTTTCTATTTATTCAAGTTGGCTGTTACCTTCTGAGCATTCCAGGTGCGGAGTTGACCACATTTTACAGGCATTTCCATTGTAAGTAACAGTTTTTTTTTTATTAAAAGGTTTTTCTTTCTTTCTTGTTATGCTTGTCATCTCTTTTCTGGGTGCACTAGTTTGGTTTGAGTCCAAAGATATGATTTCCATGAAAATACACACACCATGCATCCAAGGAGCAGAATTTAAATGTAGTACACTTTTATAATTAGAAGGCATTGGAAAACGAGAGAATGGCTAGCAGTTATGTCCGCAACAGTGGGGACAAAGGGTCGGATGCACTAAGAGATAGGTCGTAAAAAGTGGTGTGTAGCAGAGGCGCAACTAGAGTCAAATTTCGGGGGGGGGGGCTAAGAATTTTTTTTGGGGGGGGCTGAATCTTTAGGCAATCGGCAGAGTCGAGCTGCAGGGGCTCTTAGAAAGGGGTGAAATAACAACAAAGCCCCATTAACATGCACAAGGTCTTTTAAAGACCTGTGAAGTGCTCGGGTGCGGCTGTGAGCGGCCTGGGAAGTGTCTCATCCCTGGCTGCCGCACACGCCGGGGGGCCAATGGGTGTTGCGCGCCTGGTGTGTAGTACTAGGTCACGACAAAGGGGCAGATTTACAAGCCCCATTTGCCACTGCAATGTAATCGTGCTCCCACCAATGGTCAGAGGATGAGTTTTAAGGACATGATGGAAGGTCCTGGGCACAAGCTCCAGAACGATACCTCTTAGTCCCCTGCAGACATGCGTGTGGTGTAGCGGTCTAGTGTTGCTGTGCACGCCACGCAGTGATGTCAGCGGATGTCCGGTAGTGGCCATTTTGCGGCATTGGCGCACGGACTCCGATTCACGGAGCAGTTGAGTTCCGGCGCTCCCGGGGGTTGTAACTTGCTATGAAATTAAAACCTACTTAAACAATCCAAGGGCTGATGTGGTTTGTGCAGCCAGGCGTTTCTACCCAGAGTAGCTACTTTACAATGGCGACGAGGTCGTGAGGGTGCCTGTCCCGACCAAGAACACCCAGAACCCACACCTGGGCATCAGCCACAGCGAGCCCAGACCAAGCAAGTTCACCCTCAAGCAACGCGGGCGGAGAACAGCGTCCAGCTGTGCAATTAGCGGGAGCGTGGCAAAGACACCAAGTGCACAGCAGCCAACACGCTGAACTGTGCCAGACGCTACAGAGCTGTCCCAGCATGACCGGGGCATTCACCACAGCCACCAGGAGCATTCCGGGGAGAGCCCACAGGCGGCCACCACGACACCAACCACGCAGGAGAATCAGTGAGGTAGTGCAACCTGTAGGCGGTCAATTAAGCTGGCGCACCATGGCGAGGGCCAGGGGGGGCGGAGAATCGATCCCAGGAGGACGACGCGACATCAGAGCACCCGCACCTCAGCACCGCACCTCCAGGCGGCGAAGACATCCCAGAGCCACGAGCCATCGCCAACCGGAACATGTGCGCGCAGACGTTTTCCCTGACGAATCCGGTGACGTTCTTGCCCAAAGTAGGCGAACCTGAGATGCCCTGGGAGGACTGGAAACCTTACTTCCTCAACTACCTCTCAGCACTAGAAGAAGAAGGAGGAGAGGAGTTCTCAAGCGCACGACGTAAGAAAATTCTACTTCATAACTTAGGCCCAGCGGGGCAACGACAATACCTCCACCTATTAAAAAAGGAAAGACCAGCCACAGACACAAATGTATTTCAGCACGCCCTAGAGGATTTAGACGCGCACCACCGCCCTGTCGTCTGCACAGCCATAGACCGGTTCAATTTTTTCCAAAGAAAACGGACAAAGGGGGAGTCGGTGGACGAAGAATACGTGGCAGCATTACAAAAATTATCCGTCACATGCAAGTTTGGAGCGCTACAGGAGGAACTAATACGTGACCAAATAATTATGCACACCGTTAACACATCCGTACAAGAAAAGCTGTGGGTGAATGGCGATGCACCTCTAAAAGAAGTAGTGGCCTTAGTGAAGAAGGCAGAGATGTCGAAGAGATGCGCGGAGGCAGCCAAACAAGAAAGCAACCAAGGGACAGCGGTATACAAAGTGATGGACAGGAAAACGACAGAAACGAAACAGCTAACGGGACAATTTGGAGCACGCAACAAAAAAAGGTTCACCCCTAAACATAACAAAATGCAAGGACACAGGAATTGGAACAGGGATGCATGTTACAGATGTGGAAGCAAAACACATGCGCCCAACGACAAGGGGTGTCCAGCCTTCGGGGCCAAATGTTCTTATTGTGGAATCATGGGGCACTATGAAAAGGTTTGCAGGAGGAAAACATCCAGAAGCGAAGTCAAGTACATAGCACCAGACTCACACAAGGGGAATGAAGAAGAAGAGACTGAGGAAGACGATGAAATCTTGATGGTAGGGGGGCAGGTTCTGGGCTTGGAGTGCGCCACCAGAGCCATATGGCACCATGCACCTTTCGGCGGCACATTTCAAGTGATGGTGAAGGATCTTCTTTATTCTCACACACAAAAGGGGAGAGGGTCTAAATGTGGTTCAACCACCCTGAACCCCCTACGTCACTATAGTATACACCTAAGAGGGGTGGAGAAAACAAAACATACACAAACTAATCACGAGTGTACAAGCAATGGCTCACCCATGAGTGATGAAAACTGCCCTCACTCACACACAATGTGTGTGACATGCTTCATCATCGGGTCTGCTACGACGCCCGGGCGGTGCCACACTCCGGGCGGAGCATAGGGAAGGGGAACAAAGAAATACAAAAATGACGTACAACACAAAATTGAAAGTTACAACAGCTTTGTCGCCATAAGTTGGCAGGGTATGCTCAGACGTTGAGTCCCTTGCTCACTTTGCCACTGGATTCAAGCAAGACTGGCTGAAGACGGCTGGAATGCCAGAAACCGGTCCTAGGAAGCTTGATTCCGGTCCAGGGAAGGCATGGCTTGGCAGTTCGGGCTGGACTGTTCCCATGAGGCACAGGGTCAGACTGATTTGCATACGGCCATGTCTGAACTGGGGTGGCAGAGTGGGCTAAAGAACGGTGATGGATTAAACCCAGATCTGTTGACTGGGTGTGAGTGCTTGATTGGTTCAGATGCTCCGTCCATCACCACCCCCTTTTGTACCGCTTTGTCGCCATAAGTTGGCAGGGTATGCTCAGACGTTGAGTCCCTTGCTCACTTTGCCACTGGATTCAAGCAAGCCTGGCTGAAGACGGCTGGAATGCCAGAAACCGGTGCTAGGAAGCTTGACTCCGGTCCAGGGAAGGCATGGCTTGGCAGTTCGGGCTGGACTGTTCCCATGAGGCACAGGGTCAGACTGATTTGCATATGGCCATGTCTGAACTGGGGTGGCAGAGTGGGCTAAAGAACGGTGATGGATTAAACTCAGATCTGTTGACTGGGTGTGAGTGTTTGATTGGTTCAGATGCTCCGTCCATCACCACCCCCTTTTGTACCGCTTTGTCGCCATAAGTTGGCAGGGTATGCTCAGACGTTGAGTCCCTTGCTCACTTTGCCACTGGATTCAAGCAAGCCTGGCTGAAGACGGCTGGAATGCCAGAAACCGGTCCTAGGAAGCTTGATTCCGGTCCAGGGAAGGCATGGCTTGGCAGTTCGGGCTGGACTGTTCCCATGAGGCACAGGGTCAGACTGATTTGCATATGGCCATGTCTGAACTGGGGTGGCAGAGTGGGCTAAAGAACGGTGATGGATTAAACCCAGATCTGTTGACTGGGTGTGAGTGTTTGATTGGTTCAGATGCTCCGTCCATCACCACCCCCTTTTGTACCCCTTTCTACATGTGTCCTAACTCTGGAGCTTTCATTAGCTGTCCGGAGAACTATTTACTTAATTAATGTACACAGGACTTGTGGGACTTCAGCAATGGCGGCCACTTCATGCCTAACAGATTTGGCATTACTTGTTTACTTTGAATTACCCTGCACAATTTGTTTCAGATTTGCCAGTTTTAATGTATTTGTTAGGAGTTTAATTGTATTTTTTGGGATTGGCATGTTTTTGTAGAACCGATACAGAGACTCTGACCCGGTTCACTAGGCACATGGTGGGCAGCTCCGTGAGCTATGCCACTTTGGTAGCTCTTGTGGAGAGAGCTTTTAGTCTAATCACTTAGACATTAGGAATGATTTCACTTCTGATTTGAAGGAGGCGGAAGAGTGAATCAGGCGAATTTCCTTCGGCAGGGAATTCCAGATTTTCAGCGCAATGCTAGTGAAAGCTCTGTAGCAAAAAAATTTCTTGCGGCAAAATCTGTGGTTTCGGCAGCATGGAGCTGTTTCTATGCGATGTCCTACAGTCGCCCGATGGTTCCAGTATTTGTGCAAGGTAACTTGGGGTGTTGAAATGTAAGCCTTTGTGGGTCATGCAAGCGATTTTTATGGTTTAAATCTTTTATTGATTTTCAAACATAGTAAAGAAGAACAGGACCTCCTGCTCCTTAAAGACAATGGGATACAGACATCAATTGTCAGCAATGGTAGCATTACTGAGTAAATGCTGGGAGCGGGTCAACAGGAGGGAACTCTAAGAAAAAGGGAAGGGAACCTAACAACAAACACTCCCGAGATCCACCCCCACCCCGCCTCCTGTCCACAAACCATAAAGATAGGAAGGAAACAAAAGGAAATAATGCCAGCGAGTCACCGTGGCCGCCGGGAAACGCGCTTCTCAGGGATCTGCGTGTCTGCTAGGTGGAGAAGCCTTTTCTATCGGGGGCAGGTCAGTTCCCTGAACTCCGTTGTAAGCAAAGTCATGAAGGGGCGCCACAGCTCTGGAAATTCGTCCCCTCTGCCCGCCAGTGTGAGGGATAATTTCTCCATACGACACCTGACACAAAGGGATGTACAAAAGTTCCCCGGGAAGAGTGACGAAGAGGGGTGTGTGTGCTAGTGAGTGGGGGGAATCCCCTAGTTGGAACTAGAACCCTCACACACCCAGCAAGCTAGGTGTCATGCTTCATCATATGGGCTCTGCTCCTCGTCAGACTGGCGCTGCAATGTCTGACGGGCTCCCGAAACCGGGGCTCTTTAACGGAGATCTTCTGTTCCCGCCATATGGTGCATGCGTGTGAGAGGGCCTGTGGAGTGTGGTCGTGACGTGGGGGTTAGGTTAAAAAAGGTGAGTCAGTCTACATACCGAATTTATTCTCGTAGTAGACTCCCTTGGTTAAAAACAAGGAACGGTGGTGTGGGAGGGGAGAGACAATGACCCTAACACTATTAGGGTGAATTGGACTACTACCCTCAATTATCGGTCAACATGTTTCTTGCCTAATGGCAATTCTTCAGGACCTAAGTAGGATCGTACCACACAGTGAAAATACTAGTGACAAATATATACAAAAAATAGAGGTAGGGGGTCAACACTTGCAGGCAGGTATACGTCCGTAATACAGTCAGTAATACCAAGGTGCAGGCTAGTCAGTCCTGCTGCAATGTGAATGCCTGTAGGAATGAAATAAGGTATGAAAACAGACATAATACAGAGCAACTGCAGTGATGGATTTTATACCTCAAAAACATAGTGAGCGCACACACACCCACAGTAACCGTGCAAGTTAAAAACCGAGCATAACAGTTGCTAATAGTGGCAAACTATCAATGTGATCAAATGGTACCAGTCATTGCATGCATCGGTCAAAATAAAACTGAAGAAACAACAAATAACAATGCTGTGCAGTCTGAGGAGTGTAAACTAGATAACCTTACCCTAAACCGGATCCCTGATGGACCTCTCAGTCTGCTCCCGTGGGACTGGCTGGGGAGGTATAGTACCTAGTTATCAGGAGACAATAGTATTTTATGGGGTGTATAGGCTCCTGACCATATTGTTTGGGGTGCTGCCAAGCAGGTGTGGTCTAACCATGTGGCCCACGCGACGAGGTAAGGTAAAGTACCTTCCCCTGCGCCCCGAGCACTAGAGTCGTCCGGTGTGTCTCCCGCTGCCATGAACGGCCAGGACTACACCAACAACAGGGGGGCGGGAGCGGACAACAGGGCCAGCGCCCGCCGTCGCCGCGCTGTGACCCAAACACTGTGTTAGAGAGCAATTGCGAGCTGGCAAAGCAGCTGGGCAAGGTGGCCGCGCCCGCCCCACATCTATAGCAAGGCGCGCTGCACCGTAGTGCAGCGGGAGACGGCCACCCAGAGAGTCAGATACTCCTGGGATGCAGTGGGGGTTACAAGAAGAGCTTACCTGGTCCGTCGATGATTTTCCACGGCGATTACCTAAGGAAATCTCTCACCTTCAGTGGCAGCAGTCCGAACGGATTCACCTACCCCACGAACAGCGTCTAGGCAATGACGCGGAGCAGCTGGTGACGGGCTCTATGCGCGGGCAGTATTTAAGCGCCATAGAGATTGCCAGTAGTAGCGTCGCTCTCAACTAAGGGACCGCCCCCACCCATGACAGCGCATGTGTGGTATGCAGGGCGACTTGTTGGTAGATGGGCTGACGACTATGGCGGCCATCTTAAAGAGATAAAATTACGAGGCAAACAGGAGGGGAACTGGGCTAATGGTTGTGCCGTTTACACTGTTTGGGCAGTCGAACAACTAACTGCAATTGTCCAGAAGCCAGGGTAGTCAATTGTTAATAGATTTCTGTGTAGCCAGGAGACAGGGGCCGCCCCCACCCAAGACTGCGCAAGAGTGTAAAGCGCGACTTGTTAGGGGGCCGACTGTCGGCTATGGCGGCCATCTTGGAAAGGTGACAACAAGAAGGGGAGGAGGGTGATAGTGACTCAGTTTAAAGAGCTGGGCAGTAGGACTGTAGGTTGTGAAAGTCCACATGACTAGATGTTAAAATGTCAATTGGTCTCGACTCAAATCAGAGGAACAGTATGTAAAGCGTACCATAACCCATGCTAGACACTGCGTGAGGTAGGGTCACAGAGTCATGTTCCTAGCGAGACCCAAGGGACAGAGTCATTTAGTCCGACCTGGTCCAATCGGAGACGGTGGACCCATCTTTGTTCAATCCTGAACAAGGCTTTTCTGGAAATGGCTGGGTGGGCTTCTAACACCAACCAAGTGAGGCTGTCTGCTGTGTGGTTGTTTTGGGCAAAATGTTCGTACAGTCTGGTATGTGTTCTGTGGCACCTGATGTTACTCTTGTGTTCTAGAATCCTTACTTTAACGTGCCTCATGGTCATTCCTATGTACTTTTTGCCACAAGGGCAGACAATCATATAGACACATTTGGTGCTATTACAATTAGTGTGCTTACGTAGTTGCCACTGAAATGTGTCAGACAATCTTACTTCTTTACATTGAGATGTCTGAGGGCAAGCCGCGCACCCTCCACAAGGGAAATGACCAACTACTGGGGGAAGGTCCCACAATCTCCTCTGGTTATCACTGTTGTTATGTCTCGGACGGGTGTGTATTAAGGCGTCCTTCAGGTTAGCAGTTCTCTTAAATGCGAATCTGGGTTTGGGAATTTCCAGCCCTCCCGAGTTGATTATTGGCCAATGTTTATTGATAGTTTTTTTGAGGAATGTGGAGTTGGGAGTAAAAGAGGTCACACACGTAATCAACTCGTCTTGGACTTTAGGATGTTCTTCCAACAGGTTTGACCTCGGGTTATTCAAGGCTCTTTTCCGTGACTGTTTTACTAGTCTGGTGGGATACCCTCTGTCTTGTAGTTTGTGTTGCAGCAGAGTGGCCTCCCTTTGGAAATCTACAGTGTCCGAGCAGTTCCTTCTAATACGAAGGAATTGGCCAAAGGGCAGGTTATCCCTTAGGGCCCGTGGGTGATGGCTCTGGAATAGTAGAAGGCTGTTTCTGTCAGTGCTTTTACGAAAAAGAGTCGTGCTCAAGCTGGTAGGGTTGAGGTTGATGCATAAGTCTAGGAAAGGGATCGTGGTGGTTGATATTGTTTCCGTGAACTTAAGGTATTGGTTTTGCTGGTTGATCCAGTTGCAAAATGCCTCACAGGTCCTGCGATCACCCTTCCAAAAGACCAGGATATCGTCGATATACCTGCGCCACAAGGTGATGTTATCACGATAAGGATTGTGTGCAGACTGGATAACCCTATCCTCAAAGGTTGCCATGTAAATACATGCCAGGCTTGGAGCAAAGGTAGAACCCATAGAGGTCCCCTGGATTTGGTGGTAGAGTTGAGAACCATATTGAAAAAAGTTTTCAGTCAAGGCTAAGGATGCACATGCCATGATAAATGCAACCGGGGTGGGAGAGGACCAATCTTCCAACAGAAGGGTGGACTCCACTGCCTCCAGAGTGGCCTGTTGAGGGATGTTAGTGTAGAGTGCCTCAACATCCATCGTTAGAAGGAGGTCCACACCTTCCCTCCCCTCCAGGGATTCAATAAGTCGGAGGACATCCCGAGTATCTTGTAAGAAAGATGGGATTTTCTTCACCACTGGTTGCAAAAAGAAGTCGCAGAATTTAGACAAGGGTTCGAGAAGGGAGCCTATGCCGGAGACAATGGGTCTCCCTGGTACTGGAGTGACACCCTTGTGAATTTTGGGGAGTGTGTAAAAGTAAGGGATGACCGGGTCTGTAGTGACTAGAAATGCTGCTTCATTTTTTGAGATCCACTCATTTGTCTCGCCCTCAAGTACAAGGCTTGTAATAGTGGTCATGAGTCGTTTGGTGGGATCATAGTTGAGTGGTCTATAATAGGAGATGTTAGCAAGTTGACGTCTGCATTCTGTGTCGTAATCAACGTGATTCTGGATCACAGTGGCACCACCTTTATCTGCTTGTTTGATCACTATGCTGGTGTCATTACCAAGTTCAACCACCGCCTGTTTCTCTACTTTGGACAGATTCATGTAAGAGGAATTGTTGGGTTTGTTATCTAAACTCCTCAATACTGCTTTCTCAAAAGCAAGGATTTCTGGGGGAACCATCGAGTCTGACGGTGTGAAGGTTGATGGCTTGCGTAGACCAGTGTCTGTTATGTCCTGTTCTGGTTTGTCTGCAAAAAAGGAACGGAGACGTACCTTTCTAAAGAGTTGCTTAACCTCACAAATTTCGGTGAAGTTGTCAGGAGTAGGAGTGGGCACAAAGCCTAGTCCTTTCTCGAGGATTATAGTTTCCTGACTGCTTAGAGCTCTGTCAGACAAATTCACAATCAGACTCTCCTGCCCCTGGTCGTGCTCTTGGTTTCTACCGCTGTCTGTGCAGCTGATTGGTCTTGCCACTGAACAGTTTTTCGCCCTCCTCGCTTTCGCCCTCTTCCTCTGCCCCAGCCTCTGCCTAAAAAAGGTGGGTTGATTGGGTAGAATTGAGGAGGTCCTTGAGGATAGAAGGGGTATTGCCAGGGAGGTGGCATCTGTGGGGGTCCCTGGAACATTTGGCCATTGTTCGGCACTTGGTTCCAACCTGGGTGGGGTTGGTTACCACGGTTGTTGGGTCTGTTGTTATCACTGGAGTCGCTGCCAGAGGAGCCCCTCCGACTGTCATTATCCGTACTCCCATCAGTGGAGTACCCGTTTTTGTTATTGCTGTATCCCTCTTTGAGGTAGGGGTATACTTTTTCTTTGTCAAATTTGGCTATGTCCTTCTTAAGTTTTGTCATCTTTTGTTGTATGAGATACTCTCGGTTGTCAGTAATCTCTTGGTTAATCTCTGCCAACTTCGTGGTGAAAGGAGTCTTTTTCATAGTGCTCAGAAGTGTGGCTTCGATGGCTGTGATCTTCACTAGGAGGGCATCAGCCAGTCTTTTAGCCGTTTTGACGATCAGAAATAAGAGGTCTTTGGTACATTTCCAAGAAACGTGACACCAGTCCACCTTAAATTGACCGTCTTCTAGGAATAGTCTCGGCATGATATTCACGATGAGACCCTGTGGAGCTATCTTGGCTCTGAGATATTCCATCATCATTTCCCCATGTATAGTTATCCTAAGCCATTCTTTTTTAAGGGTAGTTAAAGTCACCCAATCCTCAGTGGTAGCACTGGAGGCAGAGGCTCCGCCCATTCCAAAGAGTGAGGGAGCCGATCTCAATGCCTCTTCGATTGTTTCTTCATCGAAACTAAGACCTGGTACATCCTCCATCGTGAGGTACTCCTGGTCCTGGTCTTGGTAAAAAGTGGTGGTGGAAAGGTGATAAAGAAAGCCAGCTGTACGTAGTGTGTATCAGTGGGCAAGGGATGGTCCTCTCAGTAAAGGTTTGGTTACTGTAGGTAGCCTGGAAGTCCCACGAGAAAGCTCTCGCGCTAAACTTTTTTTACAAGGAGGAGGGACATGGATAGGACAATATTTTATGGGGTCCAGTGTACTCGTCCTATAGACTAGCGACACAAAGGGATGTACAAAAGTTCCCCGGGAAGAGTGACGAAGAGGGGTGTGTGTGCTAGTGAGTGGGGGGAATCCCCTAGTTGGAACTAGAACCCTCACACACCCAGCAAGCTAGGTGTCATGCTTCATCATATGGGCTCTGCTCCTCGTCAGACTGGCGCTGCAATGTCTGACGGGCTCCCGAAACCGGGGCTCTTTAACGGAGATCTTCTGTTCCCGCCATATGGTGCATGCGTGTGAGAGGGCCTGTGGAGTGTGGTCGTGACGTGGGGGTTAGGTTAAAAAAGGTGAGTCAGTCTACATACCGAATTTATTCTCGTAGTAGACTCCCTTGGTTAAAAACAAGGAACGGTGGTGTGGGAGGGGAGAGACAATGACCCTAACACTATTAGGGTGAATTGGACTACTACCCTCAATTATCGGTCAACATGTTTCTTGCCTAATGGCAATTCTTCAGGACCTAAGTAGGATCGTACCACACAGTGAAAATACTAGTGACAAATATATACAAAAAATAGAGGTAGGGGGTCAACACTTGCAGGCAGGTATACGTCCGTAATACAGTCAGTAATACCAAGGTGCAGGCTAGTCAGTCCTGCTGCAATGTGAATGCCTGTAGGAATGAAATAAGGTATGAAAACAGACATAATACAGAGCAACTGCAGTGATGGATTTTATACCTCAAAAACATAGTGAGCGCACACACACCCACAGTAACCGTGCAAGTTAAAAACCGAGCATAACAGTTGCTAAATAATTTCTCCATACCCAGCACCATCCATAGCCTTTGTAGCCAGCCCAAATGTGGGGGAGCCTGGGGGGAGTGCCAATGTGCGAGTATGTTCTGGGTGGCTGCCCCTAGGGCAATGGCGATGAGACAGCATCTCCTGGATTTCAAAGGGTATGTCAACAGGTTGGGGAGCCCTAGGAGGATGTAAGCTGGAAAGCGTGGGAGTTGCGTGTCAAGATGAGAGTCTATGTCATCTAGAATTGCAGCCTAGTATGGTTGGATCCTGTCACAGATCCCGGAACAGCCAGTGTTTTTTGGATTCTAGGCGGTGCCATTCTACCAAATAGCGGAGCTGTACCTAATAAAAGTAGAGCTGCAAATCTGGTATGCCAACCTCTCCCTGTTTCGGGGGGAAAACCGCAACTGCCTGCTTGAACCGTGGCTTGCGACCTTGCCAAATGAAGTGTATCAGCTCTTACTGGGTTTGCTGAATCCAGCCTGCAGGAGGGCGCAAATGGAGTGTCTGGAAAAGTTAAAGGATCTGGGGGAGAATTGTCATTTTGACGGCTGCTATTCTGCCCAACCACGAGAAGGGGTAATGTTTCCAGATACCTAAATCCCTGCGGATTTGAGTGCGAAGCCTGTCATAGTTAGCTGTGATGGTGGCTGGTATGGTGGGGCCCAGGTGCACTCCTAAGTAAGGAACCGTGGTGGCGGACCACTGGACAGGATGCTCTTCCTGCAAGGGGGCCAGCGTAGTCGCAGATAATGAGACATTAAGGGCAAGCGATTTGTCCGTATTGATCATGAACCCCGAGGCCTGCGCAAAGTTATTCAGCTCAATGAAGAGAGCCCGCAGAGGAAGCGGTAGGAAATCTGGCCATTGACGTGCACTGTGACCTGGGGTGAGCGATAACAATTGAGGATGCGTGTGCACAGGATGTCACCAAAGCCGAACCGTTGCAGGACTTTTTCTAAGTAGGGCCAGTGAACCCTGTCAAAAGCTTTTTCAGTGTCAATAGCCAGCAACCGACATTCCCCCTGTATACAAGACGCCTTTTCTATGAGGTCTAGTACTCTCTTTGTATTGTCACTGGTTTGACGCTGGGAAATAAAGCCCGCCTGGTCCGGCTCCACCAGTTGGAGCATATAAGGGGTTAATCATGTGGCGAGAATGCTCGTATATAGCTTAATGTCAATGTTTAAAAGGGAGATCAGCCTATACGCACTGCAGCTAGTGGTGTCTTTCCCGGGTTTCGGGATAACTATAATCAAGGCCTCCAACATTTCCTCCGGGATCGCACCGGGTTGGGCACATTTGTTAAAAAGGTCACGTAGTAAGGGGGCCCCTTCATTGCAAAAGACTTTATAGAAGGCTGAGGAGAAGCCATCTGGGCCAGGTGACTTCCCAAGCTGGAGGCGTGAGATAGCCGCAATTACCTCCTCCAGCTCAATAGCCCCATCTAAGTGGGTAGCCTGAGCAGGGTTCAAAGAGGGAAGCTGCGCGCCTCTAGGTAGTCTAGGCTGTGTAGCATGTCAAGGGAGTCACTCGAGTACAGCTTAGCGTAGGAATCCCAGAAGGTTTCTGCTATGGCTACATAGTCAGATGTGAGATTGCCTCCAGATGGTCGGATGGCTTGCACGCCTTGCCGCTGTCTCACTTCCCGTAGCTTTTGAGCTAAGAGACGGGCTCACCTGTCACATCTGGTGTAGTAGGAGTGGTGTAGGCGAAGGGCCACATACTGAGCTTTGTCCTGGTCCAGTGCCGCGCGCTGCTTCCGCTCCATGCAGAGTTTGCACCAGGCTCTGGCTGCTCCAGTGCACTGGTGCATCTGTTCCAGCTCCGCAACTCGCTGCGTGAGCTCAGCGCATTTCTGGGCGCGTTGTTTATTAATGGAAGAGGAAATGGCTATGAATTCTCCCCGTAAGACGGCCATAAGGGCAGTCCACTGTGTCGTCAGTGAGGGGCCCAGGTAAGCATTGAGGGCTAAATAATTTGATATAGTGGTTTTGATTTGGTCAGTTGTGGAAGCCTGATGCAAAAGCGAGCCGCGGAGTCGCCAGTGCCGCTGTGGTGTCTGTGTGCGTGGGAGTAGGAAAGAGGCCATGACTGGGGAGTGGTCAGATAGAGACGAGGTGAGAACATCGGCGTCAGTAGCTAATGCCAGCAGTGGGGTGGAGCACAGGAAGTAGTCTAGCCTGGCGTAGGTCTTATGGGCTCCTGAATAATAGGTAAAGGTCCGGCTATGGGGGTGAAAGCGTCGCCATAAGTCAACAAGACCCAGGTCCCGGATACGTGCCAAACCAGACTGTGAGAGGACCCCTACCTGACTAGTGCGCTGGCAGGAGCAGTCAGTAAGGTTGTCAAAGACAAGATTCAAGTATCCCCCCAGCAGCAGGCGCCTTTCGGAGTTGGCCGTGGCTTCAGTGAGTGCGCTGTGTAGGAATTTGTCCTGACTTTCATTGGGAGCATATACCGGGCATATTATGAGGGACACCCCAGCCACTAGGAATTGGTACGTGAGCAGGCAACCCTTGATCTCGGCCTCTTTCTGGAGTACCTTGCCGTGGAAAGAGCGGGAAACCAATATTGCTACCCCTGCAGACTTAGTGGAGTGGGAGGAGAACAGCTGTGTGGGGAAGGCTCGGGATTTCATCCTGTGTTGATCTTTGTGCAATAAGTGGGTCTCCTGTAGGAGGCACATATCGGCTGTTGAATGTTCCAGATAATTAAGGACAGCCCGACATTTGATGGGGTTATTCAGACCCCGGACATTGATGGTCAAAATTTTAAGAGGACCATGTGGCATCTAATGTGCGAAACAGGGTGAAGCTGAAGTAGGCGCCAAGAAGACAGGGTGCGGAAGTAGTGTGAGGAGAAGGCAGTTGTGTTGTCTCCGGAGGCGGTGTACGCTGGCAGATGAAAGGAAAATGTGGATAAGGGGAGCTCATCCAGCAAAATGTAGATAGGGGAAAAAGAAAAAGGAAACCTAAAAACACATAGCTAGAAAAAATATCCACTGGCGGTGCATTAGGGGCTCAAGGTGGACCTACTCTGTGCGCTCTGTCCAAGACTACATCAGAATCATGTGCCTCTCCCAGAATGAAGCGGAAGAGGCCCTGAGTGAACGTGAAGATGTCGCGGGTAACCTCGGGGAGCTTAACCCCCCCGGATCCGGATGTTGTGACGCCGGGAACGATTCTCCAAGTTTTCCATCTGGGTCTGAAGGTCGACGTTTTGATCCTGGAGCCTAAGTACCTCCTGCTGTAGCATGGTTAAGTCCGATGTTGTGGCGTCGTGTCTCTCCTCGAGAAAGGCCACCCGTTCCCCCACCCAGGCGCGGTTCGTCCATTGGGGCGTGGGGGCATAGCCCCCTCTGCCCGACGACGCCCGCAGCTCCCTCATGACATTCATGTCAATGAATCAACATGACGTCAGACCGCCGGGCGGGCGTCATGTTGATTCATTGACATGATTGTACAGGCGGCAACAAAAGTACGCATGCGTGGGGACGGAGGGTGAATTTGTACCCGTGCCCATGCATGCGCACTTGTGTTTTTGCGGCGTTTGGCATGCCCATCAGGAGCCCTAATGGGCGTGCTGCGGGCGAGAGGGTACCTGTGCCCCTGGTGCCAGGATTGGCCAGGGGCGCTGTGAGCCTGTGACGTGTGGGGAGCAGAGCCCAGAGGTGGCGCGGACCGGGACCGGCAGCAAGGTAAGAGTGTGTGTTTTTCGGTGTTCCAGTAAACTAGCTCGCACAAATGACTTGAGATAGTTCAGTGTGTTAAAGCATCTGCTGCAGAAATGTGTGCGTCTATTCCAGGTCACCCGTTTATTTCACGGCAGAATTTCTATTTTGATAGTTGCAACAACAGCCTTCAACAGATTTCATTTTATAAACATTTTCCAGAAAATGAGTTAACAACTTTGTCACCACAAATATAATGTACTCTTTGAACTAAGGTTATAAAATTTCAAAATGTTAACAAACGGTAGAGGCGGAATAGCATGATATGTGCATTTATTATTGCATGCATGTTGGTGTATGTTTGTATGTGAATTTGTATGGTACATACCTAGGGCTTACAGGATGGCAAATACATGGGCGGTAGAAGGTTTCCAGCATAAAAAGGTAGGGGTGATGTAATATGTAAACTGGCACATCCTTCAACATCGATCCTAAAGGCTTGTTAGAGTCCATAATTTATTTTTATATGGTCATAAAAATACATGAATGATGGATGGCTGCAGGGTGGGTGCATTAATGATTGTTCGGTGGATGGGTGGGTGGATGGGTGCATGGATGGATGCATGCATGATGGGTGGATGGATGCATGAATGATGGATGGGTGGGTGGATGGGTGGATGCATGAATGAATGAATGATGGGTGGATGGATGGGTGGATGCATGAATGATGTATGGATGTATGGATGGATGCATGGATGCATGCATGATGGGTGGATGCATGATGGATGGATGGGTGGATGGATGGATGCATGAATGATGTATGGATGGATGCATGCATGATGGGTGGATGCATGATGGATGGATGGGTGGATGGATGGATTGGTGGGTGCATGAATGAATGATCTATGGATGCAGGATGGGTGGGTGGATGGATGGGTGGATGGATGAATGATGTATGGATGGATGCATGCATGATGGGTGGATGCATGATGGATGGATGGGTGGATGCATGAATAAATGATGTATGGATGCAGGGTGGGTGGGTGGATAGATGGGTGGATGCATGAATGATGTATGGATGGATGCAAGGTGGTTCGGGCTCGCTCGCTGCGCTCGATCGCTGTGGTGCAATATGCAAATTAGTTTACGCCTCACCACTTTCAAATGTCACCAGCCGCCCCTGCCCCCACCCCATCGACATCCCATCGTAGTTCCTTGACCTCCGCGGCAAATTCAGCTTTAACCGTTTGAATATCCTCCCTAAGGGTGAGGAATAGTGATTCAAGGAAGGCTTTTGTAATCTGTTTGTCTCCAGTGGATGGGGGGCCCTGCCTCGATGCAGCCTCCGGTGTTGTGGCCGCCATGTTAGGGTTGGAGAGTGAGCGGCTGAAGATGTCTTTGAGGGCCTTCGTCTTGTTGGTTTTAGTCTTGGACATGCTATCAGGCCTCAGCAGGCGGCAACGACGTGGGCCCCCAGTGCAGGGTACCTGCTTCTGAGGAGGGGGCTACTGCCACAGAGCAAGTCAAAGTCCCCACAGGGGCCTCATAGTGAAAGGGGCTCTCCACCGCCAGGCCAGGGCGGCATCCCCAATCTGGCTGTTGCCACCCTGCTCACTGCAGCGCCACGCAGCGCCAGCTCTCACAGGGAAATGGTTGCTGTGCTTCTCCGTGGAACGTGTAGAAATGGCTTCCGCATGTGCTCCCTTTCCCCGGTGCAATCGTTGTCACAAGCCGCTAAGGCCCTGTCTCTCCCGGGCTCCAGGGAACGGACCCCTCGCTGTTGTCCTGTAGGGTCGGGCCTGAGCTGTGCTCCGTGGGGGGGGCCGCCAAGCGTGTCAGGAAGGCCTCAGTGCACCCCGGCGTGTGCAGGAGACACTTTGAGGCGGGCGCTTATGCCGACAGTGATGAGAAGACCAAGGGGGGCTCCTCCTCACCCTCCAGTCCTCCAGACAGGGCTCAGACTCTGCCGAGGGCCCAGCTCTGCACCCTCCAATCGCTGCGTCACTCAGTCCAGCCCCCTGGTTACCTCACACCCACAACGGTGGCGTGCTGCCTTCTTACCTAGGATATTGGCCTCCGCTGGTCCAGGGGGCGGTGTGATCTGTGAAGCGCCAGCCACAAATCCCCAGATGGCCGGTGCTAGGCCGCAAACTTTGAGCACAAGGGTCTTGTGCTCTCTGGGATGATCAGCTGCAGCGAGCGGTGGGCGAGTTCAGCTAGGGGCGGGAGGGCCCCCGGGGACCACAATCCAGCGCAGGTGCTATCAGGCCCAGAATCGGAGGCCTCTCCTCGGATCCGCTGCCTTGCGTTGGCCGCCGCCCATCCAGGTGTGTCTTGGGCGGGCTTAATGTCATGCGAGGCTGGAGATCGACTTGGCCCAGGGCGCCAGACAGGCCCAAGGCCAAAGGCCCACCCTCTAAGCTGCCGGCAGTAGCGAGCACGTACCTCGCAGGTCATCCCTGAGGCTCCGGTGGGTGTTTATTAGGGAGCTGGTGCGGGGGAGCATTCACGTTTCCGCCGGTGGTGGCCGGAGAGCTCCCCGGCAGCGTCCGATGCAGTTACTCCTGCTTGTGGTTCAGGTTTCCGTCACTTCTCCACTGTCTGGTTAGAGGGACAGGAGCCCAGTGGAGTGGAGGGCTGGGGGGAAAGGAAGCCGGCCTCGGTGATCCGATCCCGAACCACCGCATTGTTGAGGCCGCACTCACGCGGGAATCCCAGGCTGTCTCCCCGCTCCTCCGATCCCACCTCCATCGTCACCGCTGGGAGTCGGATCCTGGGTTCTAGCCAGGTCCGGTGGGTGCTGCCAGGGTTCCCGAGTCCAAACCCACGCTGATCAGGCCCCCATTGAGGCGGGCAGGAGCCAAAAAATGAGCGTCTTACATCTCCGCCATCTTGGCCACGCCCCCGCAAGCGATTTTTAGATGAATTTGTGCGTCATACGGGAGCCAGTTTAAGGATTTCAGGTCTGGTGGGATGTGAATATTTCTTTTTATTACGGTGATGAGTCTGGCAGCCGTGTTAAAGGAGGACCATAGGGGGGCCAGCTTGTATCGGGGAAGGCCACTCAGCGTGGCATTTCCGTAGTCAAGCCTTGGGAGGACTAGGGCTTCGACCGTCAATTTAAGATCTTCCTGGGGGAGATGGGGTTTTAGTTTCCTTAGAATTATCATATGGTAGTTTGCTCCTTTGGTGGCATTGCTGATATGTTTCTGCATGTGCAGATGTTTGTCAAGTATAATTCCCATAGATCTCGCAGAGTCTACAAAGCTAGGAGTACAGTTGAGAGCAGGCAGATGCTTCATCCAATGATCGATCTTGAGATTGTGTTTGAATGGGGTGATGAGGAGGAATTCCGTTTTGGTGGCATTAAGTTTGAGATGAGCGTAAGCCAGTTCGGAGTATTCTGTAGGATCGTGTTGAGGGTAATGAAGCCATCAGGAGAGGAGATTTTTAGGTACAGTTGTGTGTCATCAGCATACATATGACGATGAATGTTGGAGGATGCTAAGGAGTCTGCTAAAGGTTCCATGAATAAGTTGCAGAGAATGGGCGAGAGGGCAGATCCCTGTGGGACTCCCAGAGTGACCATACAGGGCTTTGCCAGAGAGTGGTTGACCTTGATTCTTTGGGTTCTGTTCTGGGGCCATTGGAGGAGGGTCCCTGAAAGACCCATTCTTCTTTCAAGTAGGTATAGAAGGTTGTTGTGTTTCACAGTGTCAAATGCAGAGAATAGATCAAGGAGGATGAGAAGACATGCTTTATTCTGATCAATTATTGATAGGGCGTTATCCATTATGAGAGTGAGTGCTGTTTGGGTGCTGTGGTCTTGGCGAAAGCCTGACTGGTATTGGTCAAGGAGTTGGTACTGATCTATGTGATTACAGAGTTGGATCTGAACCCAATTCTCGATAAGCTTCGCCCGGTTGGAAATGTTGGAGATTGGACGGAAATTATTTAAGTCTGCACAGTCTGCCGTTGTTTTTTTTAGGATGGGGCTACCTGTCCTACTTTTAGACCATAAGGGATGGTGCCCTGGAGGAGAGAGGTGTTTACGATCTTAGTCCATAGAGGGAGGCTAGACAGTTTGATCTCCTTAAAGATAGATGAAGGTAAAGGGTCGAAAAAGTGTTTCAATGGTTTCAGCAGTGTGAGCAAGTAGTAAATGTCACTTTCCTTGAGAGGGGTGAATGTGTGTGCCAAGAGGCATTGTTTTGGGGGGAGAGCTCAGGGTGGTTGATCTGGATAGTAGACTGTAATGGAAGATTAGAGGAGGGGAAGTTAGATGGTAACAACTCCCTCATAGTTTGTAGCTCTTTTTCAATATTTACCATTTTTTCCATGAAGAATGAGGCAAATTCTTCGCAATTATGAGGCTTTTTTTGGAGCCGTAAAAGGTTGGGGATGGTTGTTGGATTGTTGCTTTACAATTTCAAAACGTTTTTTAAGTCGATTTCTGGCTTGGTCCAGTTGGGTTCTAAAGAAATTGGCTTTTGAGTTCCTGATGCTTTTGTTGTAGGTGTTTCTCACTGCTCGTAGCATTTCCAGGTTTTCCATGGAACGTGAGACTCTCTAGGCTCTTTCAGCTAGTCTCAAATTGCGTCTTTCATTGTTCAGGTTTTCGTTGAACCAGGGTTTAGACATTTTTGTGGATATGTTTTTTAGTTGTAATGGAGCGATCAAGTCCAGGATATTCAAGATAGAAGTATAGTAATGCTCTGTTAGGTCGTGGACGTCCATGTACAATTGAAGGGTCAGGTAGTTGAGGCTAAGGGCCGATAGGTCCTTGAGGTTTATGTTCTGTAGGTTTCGTTTACAATGGGTTTTTTTCTTGAGCTTTTTTAGGGGTCACATTGGCATTGATGAGGAAGGTAATACAAAAGTGGTCTGTCCAATCCAGGATGGACCCCAGTGTAGTGGAGCCTCGATCTGAAATGATTAGGTCTAGGGTCTCGCCTTTATTGTGAGTGGGGCGATCACAGATTTGGGTCAGTTCGAGGTCTGACAGGAAATCTTTGAAGGTGTTGACTAATTGGTCATTTAGGTCATTCCAGTGAAGATTGAAGTCTCCAAGTAAGATCTGACTGGCTTGTTGGCCAGCATTGTTAGAGATTACTTCCATGAGTTGTTTGATGAAAGCTGGGTTGTTTTTGGGTGGATGGTAAATTAGATGAAGTTTGCAAGTAGGTCTGTCATTGCTAATGATGTTGATGCAAATGGATTCTTCTGTAGGTAGGGCATCTGAAGCAGCATGAATTACCTCTAGGGTATTACAGTACATGCATGTATTACCAGCGCACCATGCGTGCTTTCACAGTGGCTGCCACCCCACACAGCACTTGCGGGACACCAGCAATCGCAGGTGCTTCTTTGTATTAGCAGCGCACCATGTGGGCTTTCACTTTTACAAAGGTGCCTGCTGTCCCATGCAGCACTTGCGGGACGACGGAACTTGTTGCACAGCTTGCTCTGTAGTACCGCAGTCAGCGCACACCTGCCTTAACTTTATCAAGGTAATTATGTCTCCAGGGGTTGCAGGCATGGCTCGCAGGGGTTGTGGGTGCAGGCCATGCCGGCCGACCCTGGTGAAAAAGCTAACCCTGAAAACTATTCCTCGAACAATTCAGGAAGTTTAGTGCAAGTTAGAACAGGGGGCGAAAGAAAAAACAGATTACTTTTTGTTTAGAGTTAAGGTCTGAGTGGACTATTTACACCGACTGTGCAAAAAGGCAGTTTTTCACTAGCCGAATAGTACATTTGTAACTTTTACACTTCTAGGTCTGTCCACATGTTATTGACAAATTACACTGTCTATTCACACTCTTCTCATCATATATTGCAACTTATTTATTTCCACCTATTCTGTTAAAATTCTAACATGCACATGTTCGTTTAAAGTAGTTGTGTCATTCATCCATTCCCTGCACCCCAAAGAATCCTATCGCCCCCTCTCATTACAAGCCTTGACTACTGTCACCTGCTTCTCACCAGCCCTTCCTTTTCCCATGGCACTACAGGTACTACCATCAACAGCCGACAAGGATGAAATTCACCTAACAAAACATGCAAAAACACCACTAACATCAAAAGCATGGGAAACATTCTACATCCCTGCCAGCGTATTAGTCAAACCCAAGACAAATTTAGATGTCAGCGACCCCAAAGACATAGGATATAGACATTTGATCTGGCAAAACCCTGTGTCACAGTTGGCTAAAAAAAATACCAAAACAAAACTTACCTTGCCGCCGCCAGGTCTCGCGCCTTCTCTACTGCTTGCCTGTGTCCGACTCTAGGTCTGAACAGGAAGCAGGCAGCCAGCCTCCCAACCCTCAGCCAATCACAACGCTCAAATGGAGCGTTGTGATAGGTCTGAGCGGTTGTGATAGGTCTGAGCGCCGTGACACGCTATCAGCCTGGGACTGTAGGGGTTGGCATGTTCTCCATGCATGGAAAACAGAGGAGTGCACATGACTGTTTTGGGCGGCCTGAGAGGGCCGACCAAACAGTAATTGCGCACAGAAGTGTCTGCAGCTCCGCCCACTCAAGCACTGCTGCCACAGGAAGAAAAATAAAATTATGATATTATTTTTTCCTTTTTTTCTGCTCCTGGCAGTGGGGTGACGCTCCTCCGCCTTAGAGGAGGAGCCACCGCTGTGAAATGTCTCGTTTACATTTGGATTCCCTTCATTTGACGTAGGGGCCTAATTTTTAAACATTTGCTTTTTATTTTCATTATTTCTCCCAAACTCCCTCATGTGCAGATAGGTGTTGCAGATTCCAGGGGCATCTTCGTACCCTCTGCTGTTGGACCCTCGGCGTGTGTGCAATGCCTTCCAAGTGCTTATGCAGCAGTGCCCCGGGTGACGTATCCTTCTGAACAAGCGGCCCACTTTGCAAGTCAAGGTATCTTTTTTTTTTTATATCTTTATTCGGCTTGTTGAACAACAATTTCTCACCCTCAGCCCCCCCACCCCCCCCCCCACCCCGGTCAGACAAGAATGCATATTTTTACATTTACATGAATTACCTCATCACAATTACAGAGTTGTTCCTGGCGCAGCTTCAATTTAAGAATACATATGATTCAGTTCCCGCCTTGAGACTGGCACCAAATCAATAGGGGAGTCCAAATTTCTAACCCTTTTTTTGCGTCATCTTCTACCCTTTTGCTTATAAATGGAGCTTTACATATTTGAGATGGCAAGAAATCTAGCTAACCATTGTTGAAATGAAGGAGCCGTCGAGTCTAACCAGGCAGAGGCAATGCATAGCCTAAAAACAGCCATAGCTATAAATATGAGCTCGTGCCCCACTATTGCATTGTTAGGATCTGCGGCCCCAAGTAGGATAACATCACTAGATAAAACTATCAGGTTTTGCAGCACTTTAGATAAAAACCTCTCCATTTCTTGTTTGGTAGATTTTAGTCCATCACAAGTAGAGAAGATGTGCACTGAGTCAGCACTATAGAACCTGCATCTAGGACAACATGTGCTTTTGCTACTTCCCCACTTAGCTATTTTATCCGGGGTATATTATAAAAAGAAGCAAGTTTTAAAAAATTGCGCTTGCAATTTCGTTGATAAGAGAATCGTTTGTGACATATAAAAAGCATAATTAAATTCGGCATCAGACAATCCAATTTTCTCTTGCCATTTCTGTGATGTTTTTACCATATTGTCCGGAAACAATGCATTAATAAGTGCGTAAATGCCCCAATAGTATTTTTTTTACCACAAATTAAAGTCTCCACAAAATTGTTTTTTTCCAAGCCCACCCTTCCCCCAACCTTGTGAGACAAGCAGTCCCGGATTTGGAGGTACTTGAAAAAGTCTTGCCAAGCCAGCCCGAAGTTGTTTTTCAGTTCTTAAATAGAATAAACCCCATCCGAGGAGAGTAGGCAGCCAAATTGCACAATCCCCATGTCTGTATATAGCTGCCATTACAAATTCCTGGGAGAAGTGGATTATTTTCTTGGGGAGTATAAAAGGACCATCTCCCTATGCCCAGTAATTTCCGAACAGCCTTCCACACCTTAAATCCGCCCGATAAAGTTTTAAATTTTACTTTCTTGTGGTCGCTATTGTGTAAGTGTTGCCAAAAGTACCCTCTATTTTCCTGGCCTAAAAGTAGTTGAAATATAGAAGGCATGTGATACTCACTCTCCTCCATGCCCCAGGTGTTCTGTAACAGCTCGTTGCTCTATAATAGCACCGTCGCCCAATAGTATGCTTTTAGATTAGGGAGGGCTAAACCTCCCCTATCCCTCTGTAGAGTGAGTAGCTTAAATGCTCGCCGAGGTTGTGAGTATGCCCAAACAAATTTTGAGAACACCCTAATGACTTAAACCAAGAGGATGAGAATTCCAAGCAGATTGCCCTGAACAGATATAACATTTTGGGGAAGAAGACCATTTTAATCACATTCACTCTTCCAATAATAGAAAGGTGCAGGTTATCTAGGAGCTGGAGGTCTTTCTGTATAACAAATATCATAGGTTTCAGATTTATATTAACCATATTTTCTAGATCAGATGTTATATTGACTCCCAGGTATGTAGCGTGTTCCACTATGCGTGCATCCCCCATTTCACTGTTCCTGTTCAGGACAATCTGTGTTTTACTTTTATTAAGTGCATATCCGGATACCAAGCCAAACTGATTGGCTTCTCCTCCAATGGCACTCATGGCAGTATTGGGTTCAGCTGTCACGATTGCTATGTCATCCGCATATGCCAGTGTCTTGTTCGCATAGTTCTGTGAGATTATGGGTTTGATTGGCCGTTCTCTTCTAGCTTGCGGATGAAAGGATCTATATAGATTGTGAAGAGCACCGGTGAGCAAGGGCAGCCCTGCCGGGTTCGCCGTGATATCATCAGTTCTTCAGTTAGGCTGCCATTCACCATGACTACGGCCCTAGGGTTCACATATAGTTTTTGGATTGCCTGTATGCACCTTTCTTTTATGCCCAGTCTGGCCATGGCAGCCCATAGGAAATGCCAGGAGACCCCATCGAATGCTTTCTCCGCATCGAGTAGCACCAGCGCCATAGGGTCTCCTGTCACCTCCATCCGGTCAAAAAGGGTAATCACCCGCTGGATGTGATTAATAGTGGATCTACCTGGGATGAAGCCATGTTGACTTTGAGCTACCACTTTGTGAATAATGGGCACTAATTGGTTTGCAAAAATTTTCAAATATATTTTGGAGTCCGAATTAATAAGAGTGATGGGGCGGTATGAGCCAAGTTGCTCCGGAGGTTTACCTTTTTTGGGAAAGATAACTATTTTTGCCCGGGACCATGACTTTGGTGGCTGTCCCCCTTCAAAAATGTGATTGATACGATTTAATAAAGTGTCTTTAATTTGTTCTGAGAAGGTAGCATAGAACCCAGAGGGGATGCAGTCCAACCCGGTTGCCTTCCCATTTGGCAGTTCTCTGATGGTAGTTAAGATTTCGTCTATTGTGGGGGCTTCTTCTAGGAGATCTGCATCCTCATCCCGGAACTTCTTATTGCTAGCACTCTCTAGATATTCCTCACTGTTTGCTTGATTACCCTCCCAGTTTCTGTGTAAAAAAAACTCGATAGAACTGCCAAAATACCTGCCTTACAAGTTCTGGGTCGGATACAAGATTTCCATGATAGTCAAAAATTTCCCGAATCAGATTCGAGGAAGTCTGTTGCCTCATGCGTACAGCCAATTGATGTCCAATTTGTTCGTTCACTTCGTATATTGTTTCTTTTTGTGAAAGCACCTTTTTTACTGCTTTATCGGTAAAGACATTCATAACTATGGCTTTGTCAATTGCCACTTGGTTCTGCATCTTCTCCAGTTCTTCCTTCCCACCAGGCGTATCCCCCATTGTCACCTTTATTAACCCCTCCTCTGCCATCCTTAAATTTTCCTGCATCCGCAGCAAAGTTTCCTTAGCTTGTTTGATGGAAGTTAAAGAATATTGCAAGGTCGCCCCCCGGATCCCAGCTTTCAGCGCATCCCACACTGTTTCGATTGATGTGCTCCCAACATTATCCATTAAAAATTTCGGGATCCACTCCTCATGTGACTACAATACTTATCATCTAATAGCAAAGTTTTCTCCAAAGTCCATGAGTTTGGTGCGCATTTATCAAGGTATATTTCTACCGAGCATATTAGCGGATTATGGTCCCAGAGGATTCGCGGAAGTTTTTTCATTCCGCATTTTGTTTTTAGAGAGTTGGACATTAATATATAATCCAATCTTTAGTGGATAAAATGTGGATTAGAGAAGAACGTGAAGCCGGGATCGTTAGGGTTTATGGACTGCGAGCAATCAACTAAGCAGTGCATGCTGCACAAAGGTTTCAATGCTCTAAATACTTTGGGTTTGCGGCCAATATACTTCCAGTTGTCTTTTAAAGACCAATTGATAGGAAGATTGATATTGAAATCCCCGCAAATCATAAGGGGTAGTGGCCAGTGCAGAAGCTCATTTGAGATCACATCCAACACTGACGGGTCATCGCTATTACAACCATAGATGGAGCAAAGAGTCAATTTTTGTCCTTTCCCATACTGGCATTCTGTGATCACCCACCCACCAAATTTGTCTGCATTAGAGCGACTAAAAACAAAACCACTTCCTCTAGCAAGAATAGCAACCTCCCTGACCCTGGCGCCTTGTGTAGTTGCACAGATCAGCCTAAACCCAAGTGATTCTAAAATGTGCGTTTGTGACCCCTCAATATGTGTTTCTTGTAAGAAAACCACATTTGCCCCCCAAGCCTGAAGTCCAGCAGCAACCGTTTGTCTTTTCCTGATATCATTTAAACCGCATATATGCATTGACAATGCTCTTAGCAAACCCATTTCCTTATTGTCGTTAATCCATACATATAATCAAGATTTGGCACATATCGATACCGGGTATTAGCGCCATACCTAGTTTGTCTGTCCCATATTGTGAAATTTGAAGCACCTTGTCTGATCTGACCCACCCACCCCTCCCTCCTCCCCCCCACCCTCCACCACCCTTGAAGGTTACCTGGCCAAGCCAGGAGTTTGACATCCGATGTGCAGAACCCTGCGGGCCCGCTGAGCCCCCTCGCCCCCTTAAGAGAAGCAAAATCTAGAGGGAAAACAACGTCCTCGTCTCTGGTAGCAGTTCCCCCCCACCGCAACTTGAGGCTTCCTAGAATCAAGGGTAGAGGTAAAAGAGAGAGAGAAAAAAAAGGGGGGCGGTTAGAAAATTAATCAGCGAGGTAAGCATACAAAAGAACAGGGCAGACAAGGCAAAGAAGACCAATACACTCAGCTAAAAATCGAGAACCGTGTGCGGTATTACAGCCCCTCCCTATGTTTTCCTCTGTTTCACCCTTTTTCTCCCTTTCCTGGAAAACAATATTATCAGCCTTACTTATGACTAGTCAACTCCTCTAGATATTTTTGCGCTTGTATTTCGGAAAGAAAACTACGTATTGCCCCCTTGTATACCACTTTTAGCCTAGTTGGATTTTGTAAATAAACCTCAGCTCCCTGTCTCTGAACAGGCTCAAACAGTTGCCGGAACCGCAAGTCATAGTCACCTCAGGGCCACCAATAACACCCCGCCCCAGCACATACCCCAAATGCGCAAAATAATACACAGAGATATTATTAGTTTGGGAAAAAATTGCTGCAGGTTTTATTACATACAACATATGTAATGATGGTGGGTAACATTACGGGCGATCCTGGGCAGGCTGCATTCTCGCCACCTGCCCGCCTGTTGAGCCAAACAGCACAGTGGCGAACCACCCAACTGCTGTACAAATAAAATATAACTACAGACACACCCCATGCGGGGCGTGACTAGGCAAACCCCCGGTTGCACAGGCCCACAACCGCCCGAAGGACTACTGGGGCGCCGACACGAATTCCTGCACCTCCCCTGAGGTTACAGGTTAGGCTCTGGCACCCCTATGTGCCCGCTGAAGTACATCGTTCGTTTGCACCTCTCTTCTTACGGATCGCCCAGTAATTCCGCTTAACTCCTCCTGCAACGATAAAGAACACATTAAAAACCTCCACAAATCCCCACCTCCAGGCACTCTGGGATAGAGGAAAGGGAGGGAATAGAGTGTCCTGCTGTACACGACGGCGTCCGGGCGGCAAAGAGGCCCTCCCAGGAGGTGCAGGGACCTAAGTACCCTGGGAGGCCCCTCCCCGCTGCCCCGGACGTGGATGTCTAGCAGCCACCTCCTCCCCACAGGAAGGAGGAGACTGAACATCCGGTTCTGTTTATGGGGGCGGGACAGCCCTCACTGACTAATGGCCCGCCCTCTCAATGGCCACTGCGTAGCCTCGGGCAAGCGCATAGTCACCTCAGGGCCACCAATAACACCCCGCCCCAGCACATACCCCAAATGCGCAAAATAATACACAGAGATATTATTAGTTTGGGAAAAAATTGCTGCAGGTTTTATTACATACAACATATGTAATGATGGTGGGTAACATTACGGGCGATCCTGGGCAGGCTGCATTCTCGCCACCTGCCCGCCTGTTGAGCCAAACAGCACAGTGGCGAACCACCCAACTGCTGTACAAATAAAATATAACTACAGACACACCCCATGCGGGGCGTGACTAGGCAAACCCCCGGTTGCACAGGCCCACAACCGCCCGAAGGACTACTGGGGCGCCGACACGAATTCCTGCACCTCCCCTGAGGTTACAGGTTAGGCTCTGGCACCCCTATGTGCCCGCTGAAGTACATCGTTCGTTTGCACCTCTCTTCTTACGGATCGCCCAGTAATTCCGCCACAGCCTGTGCGGTGGTACCCGCTGCCGCACAGGCCCCCCCACCCTTGCTACCAGAATTACCTGCAACCTTTGCTCATGAGTGCTTCCTTCAAATCCAGCAGAAAAAGGTCTAAGCCCACAGGCGTGAGGTGTACACCATCCTCCTCAAAATAACCTTTAACTTTGTCCTGAAGCATTTCATGTCTGATAAAGCCCAGACCTCTGCGCTGGGTGAACTTTTTCATGGCAGCGTTGATCCTCCTCCTAGACCTCTCTATAGCCTCGCAAGACAAAGCCCCCCGCCAAGATCTCCTGGGGACAATTTCGGACCACCAGACCTCGCTACCCCGCAAGAGGCCACTGATAATCCCCAAGTCGGTCTTCATTTTTTGAAGCAGGGTTGACCTCCCCAAGTATGTAATGTCATTGCCTCCCAGGTGGATAATCAAGTGGAGGGGGGGGGGCCACCCCGAGCGAGGGCCTCCCTAAGTCGGAAAAGGAGGCTATGCCAACGCATGCCAGGGAAACCCCACCACACACAATCAATACTTGAGAAGGAGCTGGTCCACTGTCTGACCTCTGCCCAGCGGGCCAATCTGTCGACCATGGAATGCCCAATGACCCACACTCGAGAACCTGTCAAGGAAAGACGCAATATGTTCAAGGGTCTTTATTGAAAAATCACAAGAAAACAGAGTATGCCACAAACACAGCAAACAAAACCAAATATACATTCGTATGCAGAAATCAAGGCCAACTGTCACAAGAACATCAAAGAATGCAAAAAACACAGCAAACAAAACAAACGTATGCATTCTTTTCAGGGATCAAGGCCTAATGTACCGTTTAAAGCAGGATGATTCCCAGCGTCCCACAGACTGAACCTGAACTGGTTGCATCCCTGCACGAAATGCTGAAGTGGCCGCCCCTATGCGGAAAGAATGGCTCGAGAACTTCTTCCCCTGTACTAGCAAACCCGCCCTGTCCAGGCAGGCGAGCATTATTTTGTCCATCTGGTACCTAGTCAAAGGGGTGCGGTCAGCATGGACAAGTAGGTACCCAGGTCCCTCAGGGCGCAAGGCCAGGAATGCCCGGAGAACGAATACCGGGCAGCAACCAGGATCCCCTAGGGGAGAAAGTCTGATAACAGTACCCCTACCAACCTGATCAGTCTTGGACCGCCTGAGCGTAATGGACAACCCATCCCCAAAGGCAATATCCCCCACTCCCAACGCGTCTCCAGAGACATCGGACTTAGAGCGGGCCACAAGCTCGCAGCTACGGAAGGCCCCGAAAAAAGCAAGGCAAAAGGCCGCCGCAAACAAGGCTGCCTCATACTGGGAGTAGACAACAGCACGCAACACTTTTAACATAGCCTGTAAAGATGGGAAGTCAATTGGGGACCTGTCGTCCGGTGCCCGTGGGTCCTCTCGCGCCCAGCCTTTCAGAGCGGCCCTCAACGCAAAGGATTTAGCTGGATCACTCCTCCCACTCAACCTAGCTTCATGACTGATGGCCGCCAGGTGGCCGCAAACCCAGGAGTGTGACTTATTCTGTTTCCTAGCCCACACCACGAACGCCTGCACTCTCCCCTCTAGCGCCAGCGCTTGTAAGCCCAAGTCAGAGATAACCTTGTGAAAGGTAGCGCGTTGGCTCGCATAGCGTTTCCTTGTACCCAGCGCTAATGATTTCTCTCCTAATTCTCTCAGTTCCTGCTCCACTCCAAGATGTGCCAGAGCCAAGGTGCGAAGGGGGTCATCTCCTCTCTCGCCTGGGGGCATGCCGCCCGAAAACGGTCCAGCTGTAAACGAGAAAGAGCGTCAGCTGCCACATTAGAGACCCCCGCAATGTGTCTAGCTCTAAACTCAACATTGCAACGCAAGCACCTGCTGGCCAGTTCCCGGAGCAAAGACAGTACTAACGGACAATTGGCAGAAAGACCATTGATTGCCTGAACTACAGCCATGTTGTCTGACCAGAACAAGACCTTCCTGTTGGACAGGGTATCAGGCCAAAGATGTAAAGAAATCACGATGGGAAAGAGTTCAAGGACAGTGATGTTAGTAGTGATACCACGCCTGCGCCAGGCATTGGGCCATCCCTGCGCGCACCAGAACTCACCCAGGATGACACCGAATCCCTCGCTACCTGAGGCATCTGTGAACATGTTCAACTCGGGGCTCTCTACCCACGGGGACCTCCATATCACGGTGCCATTAAAATCAGAGAGAAAGTCATCCCACATTCGCAGATCTTTTTTGAGCGCCGAGGTCAATCTGACAAAGTGATGCTGTCTGTGGACCTTAGCAGTGGCCCTGGCGAGTCGCCGTGCAAAAACTCTCCCCACCGGGATGACCCTGGCCGCAAAGTTTAGCTTACCTAGGAGACTCTGGATGACCCCCAGGGGAGCCTTATCCCTACCCAACAAGTCATGGATATCCTTCTTCAGCCCAGCTACCTTGTCTGCAGGGAGACGGGACACTCCCTCCACTGTGTCCAGCTCAATCCCCAAGAAGGTCAGTATTTGAGCAGGGCCCTCGGTTTTACCTGGCGCCAAGGGGACCCCTAAGCGGCTAGCTAGGTCAATGAAACAGTCTAGGCCCTCCTGACACTCCTGCGTGCCATCCCTCCCGATGAAAAGGAAGTCATCCAGGTAGTGGGATACTGCTGCCACTTTGTATTCCTCCGTGAGAGCCCACTGGAGGAAGGAGCTGAAGGCCTCGAAGAAGGCACACGAGACAGCGCAGCCCATAGGCATGCACCTGTCGAAGTAAAACTCCCCTCTCCACTTGAAACCCAGCAAGTGCTGGCTGTCTGGGTGTACAGGTAGCAAGCGGAAAGCCGCCTCGATATCCGCCTTCGCAAGCCAAGCCCCCCCCCCCCGCTCTCCTCACTAAATCAATGGCCATATCAAGTGAACAATAGGAGACAGAGCAAGCCTCTTCGGGTAGCCATGAATTAACAGAATCCCCCTCAGGAAAAGACAAATTATGTATCAACCTGTAAGCCCCAGGTTCCTTCTTGGGGACTACACCCAGGGGAGACACAACAAAGTCAGGGAGGGGGGGGGAAGGAAAGGGGCCAGCCACCCTCCCCAAGGCCATCTCCTTGGTAATCTTTTTGTCCACAACCTCAGGGAGCTCCCTGACAGATTTTTGGTTCTCAGCATCCCTGCAAACACGAGGACCCTGATATGGAATTTGGAAACCCTCCAGGAAACCCGAAGACAGGACCTCTCTATCCTTAGCATTAGGGTAAGCTCGCAGGAGGGGCAACAGGCTGGCAATGATGACTGGAGACGGGCCTTTGGAGGGCGAGACCAGAGAAGTACTCCCTGTTAGAGTAGAGGGGCTGGTGTACAAAGCCAAACAGGTGGGGGGCGCAGCTGAAAGGACATTGGGCTCAGGAATGGGGGTGGCGTCATTATTTATCTTTATTGGCGGCGCAGGCAGGAGCAGGCCGCTTCTCGCAGGAAGACTCTGGGTGTGAACCACCGCATTTGTTGCACGCATGGGAGAATCTGCATGCTTTGCCCCAAGTGCAATTACCTGCGTTGAACAATCTGCAATTGTGTAAGACATTTTTCTTGGCATATTGTCTGTTGAAATTCCCCCCCCACGCCCCCCTCGAAAGGACTGCCTAAAATTACTTTTCTTCTGAGGGAACTTCTCATTGTCAGCCTTCTTGGATTGAACAGCACGATCAGCACCACCATCTGTTTTACCCTTACCCATATACACAAGCCAAGACCTAACTTCAATCTGGTCCCACCCAAGATCAGGACAGACAGACATTTTCTTGCGGAATTCACAATCGTAGGAGTACCACCCCAAACCAGTGGTTGCCTCCGCTTCATTCGTTATGATGCTGTTGTACTGAAATAGACCTTGCGCCTGCTCGGGGAAGCGCTCTGTAATCACTGCAGCCAGGATGGCAAAAGCCTGTCGCCAGTTTTTTATCGTTTTCTCTGGCCATGACTGGAAACGGGCTTTCTTCACCTCATCCTTGGAACCCATCCTAGTTACATCCGCCCCCTGCGCCCCCAGCATTAGCAGTGAAAAAATGTCTATGAACTCTCTCCGCCAAATACTTTCCTTAGCTACCTGTGGGACCAGCCATGCTAAAGAACATGTTCCTGACAGAATGGGTGCCATGGTCATCAGAACTGACGGCGCAGGCAGGGCAACCCCCAGCGCCAAAGAGGAAGCAGGGATACCGAGTGCACCCAGAGGGGGGGCGGCGGAAACAACAGCCGGAGTCTGGGCAGGTGCCACTGCGGGCAAAAGGGCATCATGGGCCTCACTTGGGGCCACCGGCAACACTTGGGGAGGGAGCACCGTGGACACAATGATTGGCGGTGAGCTGTCAAGCCGTGAAATCCCCTCTGACAGAGGACTGACCATGTCCCCACCCTGAGCTGGAGGCCCACCCCACACCCTTGCCACGTCTGCCTCCCCAGCTGGAAGGGATGGCACCACCACTGATGGGGCCACAATCAGTGAGTGCATAGGAATTGGGGATTGCACCGGGGGAATGCACAAACCCGCTCTTATTTCAGACATGAATGAGGCAAGTGAGTCCGAGAGCTTACCCAAATCTTCCCGGGTAGCGTCCGAGAGCTTACCCAAATCTTCTCGGGTAGCAAACTCCACATTAGGAACGATCGGGCGGGGCGGTGACGGGGGGCATACCCGGGACGCCGCCGGGGGGGATGCCGGTGCGTGCACAATAACATTCCTCAAAGTGTCCACCGCCCTAGTCTTACTGGGGGGTTCTGCGGGAAAGTCCTTCACCGTTGGTTTCTTAGTGCGCTTAGGCCTCCCCGTGGCCAAGTCCTCAGCCACCTCTATTTCCGTAATCCGTGGGGCGGGGGGCGGCCCGTGGGTAGACTGGGCGTTTGGCAGCAAGAGTTCGCTGGCCCACGCCACCCCGTTCGCCTTTATTAGATCCAACAGAACTTTCATCTGGGGGTCCTGGGAAGGTCCTAGCCCTGAGTCATCAACCTGGGACGTCTGTGTGAATAGCGATGGGGACCCCTGACTTTCCATGGTGTTTGCGAGTGTATCCTGCAAAAGAGATAACCATGAGCCACCATGTCCGCATTTTGTCCAAAACACGCATGCCCCACCCCAGGACCAATCGCACCCCCCCTACCCCAAAAAAGGCTTTCCCCACCAGGACTACGTAGAAACTGTGGGAGGCAGAAAAGAACGGTCGGGACAGATGGGGAACAGGAACAGAATGTCGCTGAAAACTAGGTACAACCGTCGTACCGGCCCCCCCAAGCAAGGTACATACCTCTCCTGTACAAAACGCACGAGGTCCGAGCGGGGTATGCCCCGGGGTCTGCTTCTGTGGCTGCGAGCACTGTGTAAATAAAAGAATGAAACACTGAGCCTTACACATTGTACCGGCCATAGCCGGGAATGAACAGCACATCAGCACATCCAGTCTCACTGCGAGACCCCTTACAACCCCTCATGAGTCCCCCCGTCGGCCTGCTTGCTAGGTTTAAATCATTATCGCGACATCTCTTGTCGTACATACCTTGCACCAGCGAAATGAGCCTCTATCGACACGAGAGGGGGGGGGAGGGCTATCCAGGGCGCGTAAGGCAAATGCGACCGAATCTGAAAATAAAGACCACAATGTCACCTGATGCCCACCTCATCGCATTACAGGCCCCCACTCCGACGGGGAGTAACATTACTCTTGCTGTGGTCGCTAGACCTGAGGGGGGGGTGGGGGGTGAGGTGACACCATACCTCCCTTTGGAGGCAAGCTGCGATGTTGCCCTGACTTATGATCACGCCCCTGCAAGAGTGCCTACTCACTAGCTTTACATCATTATCGCGACATCTTAGACGTACATACCTTGCACCAGTATTGTGCACCTCTATCGACGCGAGAGGGGGTAGGGGATGGGGGTTTCCAGGGCACGTTAGGCAAATGCAACAGAATCTGAAAAATAAAGACAAAATGTCACCCGACGCCCCCATCATCTACATTGCAAGCCCCCACAAAATGGGAGTAGCGTTACTATTGTTGTGCCCCCCTCTTCGGGGGGGGGGGGGGCTGAGGGGACACCATTCACTCCTTTGAGGGCCAATAAAGAGGGGGGGGGGGTGCTGGCCAGACTTGAACGCACGCCCCTATAATGGGTGGGGCAGGGGAGGCCACTTACCAGGCTACCCAAGCCGAGGCATTAATTTATTCGCTATGCGAGGGGGGGGGGGGGGGGGGGGCTTTGCCTGACGCATGGCTGCCAGGCTGTACAACATAGGCCCGTGACTCATCCGCCGCGCAGCACAAGCGACGGCACCGGCAGCAACCTGCATCTCAGCCCAGGCGGTATATAACGAAAGCAAACACCATTCATATACAAATAATTTTACAGTCGTCACAACTCGAAAACAGCTGAATTGAGACCGCACATGTCGATCCACCAAGGGCGGCGCTAGCATGTATTACATGAAAAAGAATCTTACAATCGAAATAACGCATGTCAAAGAACAGCTGAATTTTGTCTGCATGTCTATAGACCAGGGCGCAAACCCCCCTGCACACACCGTGGATCCTGCCTCCCCCAGGGTTCTACATCCTCCGCGCCATATTGTAACGGTGGGAGGGGTCCGGTGGTGGCACGCTACCGGGGGCGAGGCTGGCGCGCACATTTCTTCCTACACGCCAAGTCTCTTAGCGTGAACTAGGGCAGCGCAGAACACTGAAATGCCGTGGCGGGCGAGAGGGGGGGGGGGGGGCATCCCATCGAGCAAACAAGCATCCCCGGCCCCTCCGCCCGCTGCTTGGACCCCACCCTCCCCACCGCACGAGGCTAGGCCGGACACAGGGCCGGTGTGCTTGGTCCCGCAAGGCGAGGCGGGTCTGACATATAGAACATATCTCCCCGCTGCCAGGACATAGCCACCCGCAATGCCGAGACTCGGCCAGCACACACGCGGAGACCACCGGGGAGACAGTCGGCTCCCCCCCCACAGCAGACCACGCATCATGGGCCGTCTCGCCCGGCTTACAAAGATTGCAGCAGGCGGAGGGGAAGGGGGGGGGGGGTGCGGGTAGGCCTTTACCGCACCCAAGGGACCACCGGGAACAGGACACAGGACATCCCCCCCCCCCACAGCAGCCCACACGTGATGGGCCGCCTCGCCAGGCGCACGACTCGAGTGAGGGCGCAGGCGGAGGGGAAGGGGGGGGGGGAAGAATGGGCCGGGCACGGCCTCGCTCACGGGGAACAGGACACAGGACACCCCCCCCCCGCAGCAGCCCATACGAGATGGGCCGCCTCGCCAGGCTCACAACTCGGGTGAGGGCGCAGGCGGAGGGGAAGGGGGGGGGAGAATGGGCCGGGCACGGCCTCACAGGACACAGGACATCCCCCCCCACAGCAGCCCACACGTGATGGGCCGCCTCGCCAGGCTCACGACTCGGGTGAGGGCGCAGGCGGAGGGGAAGGGGGGGGAAAATGGGCCGGGCACGGCCTCGCTCACGGGGAACAGGACACAGGACATCCCCCCCCACAGCAGCCCACACGTGATGGGCCGCCTCGCCAGGCTCACAACTCGGGTGAGGACGCAGGCGGAGGGGAAGGGGGGGGGAGAATGGGCCGGGCATGGCCTCGCTCACCTCTATGAGTGTCCTGGAAAAGAGTGTCCTGCTGTACACGACGGCGTCCGGGCGGCAAAGAGGCCCTCCCAGGAGGTGCAGGGACCTAAGTACCCTGGGAGGCCCCTCCCCGCTGCCCCGGACGTGGATGTCTAGCAGCCACCTCCTCCCCACAGGAAGGAGGAGACTGAACATCCGGTTCTGTTTATGGGGGCGGGACAGCCCTCACTGACTAATGGCCCGCCCTCTCAATGGCCACTGCGTAGCCTCGGGCAAGCGCAAGGTTTCAATGTGGTGAGGCGCTCGTAACAGGAAGGGTGTGGAGCAGCCCGCGTGCACCATCGCACACGAACGCCCTTGTTTTTGGCATCTAGGTTTTCTCCTGGCTGTCGAACTTGGATGCTTTGGGTGGTGTAGATAGAATATAGCGCCCACTGAGAAGTTAACCACCTACTGGCGCTTGTGGACTGGTGAGAATTGGGAGAGGCACCTGTAATTACTTTTAAACGTTGCCAGATGTGCCGGTGTTGAGGTCGCCCGGACGAATCCTAGCCCACAAGGGGTTAAACGGCAGCCCTTGCATCCCTTTTTGTCTTATGATTAGTTACACTTTTAATTACAACGGTCAGTCACTGCTGTCATTTCATGGCCGTGGAAATTGAATGCCCGGGGCTGCGTTCACTGGCTTTTATTGTAAGAAGCAGGAATTCGACAAAGGTAACACTGGCATTTGGCGGGTCGCTTCGAAGCCCTGGTACTATCTGTTCAAGAAAACACTGAAGCTGTGGTAGAGGGTTCCCAACCAGGAGAGGCTGACCCTTGCAGTTAATTGAGATAAAGGTGTGAGAAATTTGAATATGACGGTGATCTCCAAAAGAAGCATAGAGTTTACCATGGCTATGGTTTCTAGGCAGATTTAGAGCTGCTGCAGAGACATGTACACATAGGTCTGGCCTCAGCATCCTTTTATACTTTAGGTTAATAATGTATGCACCGTTTACCTTGTAATTAAAGCACCAGTATGCTAGCCCGCTTCACATTGTGTGCTGTGCATATTTTAAATGTTACTATGCCTTGAGCTTTACTTTTGTGTTGGCCTTCCTTTCATATGGTGCTGTGGGAACTTGCGGGCTAGTGAAAGCTAGGCCCCTGGATTTTACACTCCTTGGGGATAAAGCTCCCATCAGCATCCAAGCAGATATGTTTATTTGTGAGATTTATCCCTTCCGGAATGTCTACAAAAATAAGCCACTTACAGGCTCATTACCACTTTCTGTTCTTCTCTGCAAACAAAACGCCTGCTCCTTCTGGGAGAGGCTGCAAGGAGCTATGTGGGAGGAGCTGGATGTTGGCTTCTGAAAGCAGAGATGTCTGTGTGTATAGAGAACCACGTCATTCAAAGTGCATGGACATCAGCAGATTTTCGACTGCAGGCCCGACCATTGCTTTGCACATATCTATATATATAAAAACGAATGTATGTCTGTCTGTTTGTCCTTTATGCATTACTACACCATTCATCCGATCGGCATGAAACTTTGGGAAGTTGTTTAGTACACTCCCGGGAAGGTTTCTGGCAAAAAAAAAAAAAGAAATTGGTAAAAGTTGTTGAGTACACTCCCGCGAAGGTTTCTGGCAAAAAAAAAAAAATAATTTGTTAAATATCGGCCCCCGAGCCCCCCAGGGCCCTCATAATCTTTCCAATACTGAACGTTTACAGTTTCCGGTGCGACTCGCTTTTGCAATGACCATCAACAAAGCACAAGGACAATCGCTGCAAGTGTGTGGACTAGATTTGGAGAATCTGTGCTTTTCACATGGACAACTGTGTGTGGCCAGATCACGGGTTGGAAAACCTTCTGATTTATTCGTATACGCACCAGACGGAAAAACAAAAAATACTGTGTATCCACAAGCACTCAAATAAATAAACAGAATTAAAACAACAATTTAAAATGTTTTCCATATTAAAATGAATAAGTTGCAATAAAAATGCCACAATGTAAATTGAATGTTATCATAACACGTTTCCTTAAATTTCCTTTCTTCTGAGATCGCAGCAACCCGTGACGGGTAAGCTAGTTTCAAATAAAAACTCTTTTTAAATTGTATCTTTGTTCAGTGATCCAAGCCCCTTTCCTCTGAAGAAGTTTTAATTAAAATAGGGCATCTTTAAATTTGAAGCTAGTTTGTAAAAATATATAAATTGTAAACATATATTTAACTCGCAAATATGCAAGAATCGAAAGGGCATGTGTTACAGACTCTTAGATTCACTAATGCACTCCCTAGCTTCCTCTATCTCTCGCCACAACACACTAATGCATGCCACATACATGTTCTAAACACAACACATTTTCGCATCTCATATTAACATGCCACACAATTCAACTCTACACACTTCTGCTCCACATAATTCCACTGCATGCCACATAATTGCAAACCAATACAATAAAATCCACATAATTCAACTACCCTACATGCAACAAAATTCCACTTCACTAATAACACTCAGCTACGTAATTCCACTCCATTCCAAACCTTAAAAGTACACTCCACACAACACAATTCAACTGCACATAATTTCACAACACATAATTACACATAATTACAAAGCTACATTTCACACCACATATTTACACTCCACGTAGATGCACTCAAACCAAAACGCGTAATTACACTGCACAAAATAAATGTAGCTTCACAAAATGCCAAATAATGACCCACATATAATGCTACTCCACACCATGCCACATAATACCACTCCAAACCATGCCACATACCTCCACACTACACTACACAATTGTAAACCACTAAATTCTGCTCCATACAACAAAATACACTCCACGTAATACCTTTCAGCCACCCATAATTGCACACCACATAATCTCACTGTACTCAATAAAAATTAAAAATTCCAATACAACCCTCATAGTTCCAATCCACACCACATACATCCACAACACTCCAAACCAAAACACATAGGTAAAAGACATAATTTACAACAGCAATAGCTCTAACTCTCGCAAATGTGAGACCTATTGCATTGCAAATGATTGTTGTAACTTGGGCTTCGGGTTCATCTTGTTGTATTCCATTACACAGATCTAGTTGAGAGACGCCGCACTGTCGAGAATTAATTTGGCAGATTGTTTCCTGATTTTATGTGTAGTCTTGGGTATTTCTTTGGCGCATCGTGATCAGCAACAATGCAAACATATTCATCGCTGTCTTGAAACGTAGGGATGAGGGATCTCAAATCACTGAACATGGAGCATTGAGATCTGTAGGTAGCGTGCGACCTTAGACTTGATCACGAGGAGCTGAAGGAACATTCTCCCTGACCACATATTGCCTTTGCATGATGTCAAGATCTGAATTCTCTTGATTTTTTCGATATTTCTTGTGATTATACCCTGCACACTTTCTTGAATTGATTTTCTTTCCCTGAGTGTCGACATTTTTGACCTATGACAGGGCATGGTCCAAAGTGCGAGTAATCTTGACCACAACGATAAAACTCCAGTTTGTCGTCTTTCCTTTTGTCATTGTGCTTTTGACTGCGATGATGATCTGTAGATCTGGGTGTATGACGACACATTGGTGTGTACTTGATTCCTTTGCTTGAATATCTCTAGGACAACATGTCTCTCCGCATCTCCTCTCTAGCCCGCTGTTCTCTTGACCAACTCTTCCCTTTCCAGTTCTTCCTTTTGACTTCCCCAGCCAGGGTCCCCTGTTCCCTTTGGGTCCTACTGCTCTGGCGCTAATGTCCAGTTACACCATTACATCTCCCTCTTCACAAAGGTTGATTCTCATTAATCACTTAGGGGTCCATTAGGATGTCGGGCGGATTGCCCCCGCCAGGGTGGCGGTGGCCACCGCCACCCTGGCAAGGGCAATCCGCCCGACATCCGCATTCTAATTCCCCCCCGCCATATTAGGATGGCGGGGGGGACCGCGGCGGACGAAAACACCGTCCGCCGCTTTTCCGCCCCGGTCGCATTGCGGCCGGGGCGGTAATGGAACCATATGGTGGCGGTGTCTATCAGACACCGCCATCCATATTAGGGTGCCTGTCTGCAGCTGCTTTTCCGCTGCGGCAATGCCGCCATGGAAAGGCAGGCGGGGATTGCTGCGGGGGGCCCCCGCAGGTTCACCACACTGTCAGGGGGCACATGGGGGGTACCTATGGTACCCCCCCACATTTGCATATGCAAAGCGGCAGGCACCGCGCGGTGCCTGCCGCTTTGCATATGCAAATGCAAATAAGCATTTTTACCATCGTGGCGGGCGGTGCAGAGTGCACCGCCCGCCACAATGCTACAACTACAGGATGTGCCTGCCACTGTGGTGGGCACATCCTAATGCCCCCCACGGGACCCCCGCCCTTATGGCGGGCGGTCCCGTTTCCCAATATGGTGACGGGCGGACAAAGTCCGCCCGTCATCATAATGACCCCCATAGATCTTTAGATTTCTCCTGTTTTAACGTCCGGGCAGATGCTAACTACAAGAATCTCTTGAAATCACAAGGCTCACTAATCTCTGGAACACTCAGCTACAATGCACACCCTTCAAAAAATTGGTATGGAAGTCAGTAAAACAACTCACAGATGGAAGACAAGGCTCTGTTCTCAGCCAGATCTCATGCCTGGATGACCCTGAACTCTTACAAAACATCTGCACCCCAAAAATACTACAATCAGGATTACCCTAAAACTCTCAATATAAAGTTTTTAAAGCACCCCCTGGGCATTCCACTGTGCGCCGCACACCTGCCACCATGGCAAAGGGCATGCTCACCAAGCACTTGCAGTCTGTGCGACACAGGCCCAGGAGACATTCTGCACCTAATGTGCACATGCACAGCGCTGGAGCAAGAGAGGATACAGCTGCTAAAGCTCCCGCTCAAGCAGTCAGGGATCCGCACCAGGCGGCAAGCTGTGCTGCCATGTTTCGATTCCGGGGCAATACAACTGAACTGCAGAGTGGTCAAATGCCTCACACTGGCAGAACAAAAAAATCGATTCAACATCATAGGAGCGTACAAACCACTCCGGAAGATGCTTCCTTAAACTCAATTTTAACAACTCAAAAAATAGCCCGCCAAGATGGGAAACTCCGGCCTGAGTCTTAGCCATAAGGAGCCTCCTCCTTATATGTACGCACTCTCCGCATTTCGCGCTGTGGTGTCTGGCACTACTGTCTTATACAATAGATGCACATTGCAGCCCATACTAACCGTTATCATCACAGCCATGCAGTAGTGCAGTGCATAGTTTTTAGGGCTCTTGTTTTACTGTCACATTTTAATGGCACTGAATGAATGTTTTTTATCAGCCTTTTTGTATATTTGTATGTAAGCACTGCACAGCACTTTTATCATGTGTGTCAATGTTTTTACTGCAGAACCACAATGACTTTTTTTTTATCTTGACAGCACACAACTGTGCAATGGTTTTTAGTAACTATGCATAATAAAAATAAACTTGAAACCTGTTTTAACGTTCAGTTACAGCATATTGCTGTCGAGTCAGTGAAAAGGAGAGCTTCTGGGTCCCAGATGGCAGGAATTGTCTGGATGAGACATGCTTTCGGAGTTAATAAACCAAACGTCTACCTACCTTCTCATCCCTTTCATAGTGCCTCTGTCAAATACGGAAGCGGCATTTCTATGTCAATGCAATGCAGTTAGTTGAATCTAAGATGATTTCTAGAAACTTGAAAAAATAGTCTTATGTATTATTATGATATGTCCTTATCTTAGCTTCCATTTTCCTGGATCTGCCAATGTGAAGTGTTGAAAATGTGTGCTTTAGCAATGGTCCAAAAAGAGGCAACGTCTGGATTGTACATTATCCTATACTGATCATGACACCATAAATCGAAACAGCTTCATATATTTTCCGGAAGATTTACATTTGAATTAGAATCCATACAAGGTAACAGATGATGGGGGAAATGTAATAACACACGGGTCAATCTTATTAAACACTGCAACACCTTCAGTCCTACCTGCTAGGTCTTTTGTCAAGAATGAGGGTTTTTACTTTATATTAACATAATCCAAGGTTGAATCCTGGTGGTTCACCGGTAACTATATTGCCAATGGGGTACACCTTTCAACTCAGCAGCACTACATTAATAAAAGCTTTTTTCCTGCTGGGGTCGCTGGGGCCCTCTCATAATATTATAGAGGGCCTGGTTGGTTCCTACTAGGAAACTTCTACCTTGGACCACCATTATGAAGGCTTCTCACCAAACATATTAAAAATAATTTTCAAACCTCCGTTCCAGTCACCAGCCTTCGAACACTCCTTAGCAAAACAACTCAACATTCGGTGATGTCATCATAGGCTCACTGCGGCGTGTAATTGGTCCTATAATTTCCCCTAAGCGAAAGCACACACAGCATCTGCACACACACACAGAACCCGCCCAAACGTCAGCTGTCAAAATGCAGCCTAAATTCACTACTAAAAGGCAGCATCTGTTCACAGGTAACCTGAACGTGTGTCTTCTAGGCACTACATGTAACGAGCAAATTTTGTCGTGGGGCAAATTTACTTTGCCAAGTAGGAACCCCTGTCCACGAGACCACTGTTAATGTTGGCATGTGTTCTGCTGTGTCTCTCCGGAAAGTACTTAGCCCTGCCTTTTACAGGAGTAAATGTGCAAGCATGTCCGCAGTGAGCACTCACCTGTAAAATGCTGTTTAATACCCACAATTCTGGATCCCCAGAGAAATGCTCACCTGCCGGCACCTACATTTTATATACAAATTCAGCAATTCCCCTATACTCAAAGAGCATCTGTATTTTGGGCATTGAGCAGTAATAATGCGTTGTGAAATTACTGTGAGTGTAAAACGGTTTGTAGTGATGGTGTGTAGGGAGACAACCACAATCAGCATAACCCGATAACATCCCTTAGCCTGCTGCAGAGAAAACAGGGCGTAATTTAGGATGAAACACCTTGTTCAGTCTGTTCGGGTTCTTACACTGACTGACAAACAGCATGCAAATCAAAGGCTAGTGTGTTTGATTTATGACATCAGCAGCACAGCAATTCTGGTTCGCATATATTAGGTTTGGCGCAGTAAACAAACATTGCAAGCAAAACGGGTAATTTAAATGCTTCAGAAGCGAGCTGTAGAAATGGTTGGACCACATTACAGTGAGATGCAGTTTAATTTCATTTTTACTGAAGCGATTGGGCTTGCCAGTAATTTAAGGGTTTTTGAGGCACTGCTGGTACAAAAAATTATGAGATGTATTAAAGAAGGAAACACGTTCGCATTTATATTCTGTAAACTTCTGTAGGAGGCAGAGATACTACATGAGGGCTTAAATAACTTGCTAGGCGGAGGGGGGAGGTTGCAGGCTCACAAACGGATAGTGGAGGGGGAGTATGTCACAATATTGAGCTCAATAACACTGACCTCCACCTACATCGACTCCCACGATGGCCCTCGTTACATGCACAAAGAACAGTTGATGGACAGAATGCAGAACAATGTCATACATTCACCCCAGTACAGAGATCTGGGCATAAATCCATCGTTTTTTTGCACTCCACACCACCCCAGTTCAGACATGGCCATATGCAAATCAGCCTTGACCCTGTGCCTCATGGGAACAGTCCAGCCCGAACTGCCAAGCCATGTCTTCCCTGGACCGGACTCAAGCATCCTAGGACCGGTTTCTGGCTATCAGCCGTCATCAGCCAGGATAGCTTGACTCCAGTGGTGTGGAGAGCACGGGACTCACGTCTGAGCATGCCCGTCCCACTCAGGGTGACAATTGTAAAAACAACAGTTACTGTACTGGGGTGAATGTATGACATTGTTCTGCATTCTGTCCATCAACTGTTGTTTTTGCATTTGTCACCCCAAGTGGGATGGGTATGCTCAGACGTGAGTCCCATGCTCTCCACACCACTGGAGTCAAGCTATCCTGGCTGAAGACGGCTGATAGCCAGAAACCGGTCCTAGGATGCTTGATTCCGGTCCAGGAAAGACATGGCTTGGCAGTTCTGGCTGGACTGTTCCCATGAGGCACAGGGTCAAGGCTGATTTGCATATGGCCATGTCTGAACTGGGGTGGTGTGGAGTGCAAAAAAACTATGGATTTGGGCCCAGATCTCTGTTCTGGGGTGAATGCATGACATTGTTCTACATTCTGTCCATCAACTGTTGTTTTTGCATTTGTCACCCCGAGTGGGACGGGTATGCTCAGACGTGAGTCCCGTGCTCTCCACACCACTGGAGTCAAGCTATCCTGGCTGAAGAAGGCTGGTAGCCAGAAACCGGTCCTAGGATGCTTGATTCCTGTCCAAGGAAGACATGGCTTTGTAGTTCGGGCTGGACTGTTCCCATGAGGCACAGGGTCAAGGTTGATTTGCATATGGCCATGTCTGAATTGGGGTGGTGTGGTGAGCAAAAAAACGATGGATTTAGGCCCAGATCGCTGTACTGGAGTGAATGTATGACATTGTTCTTTCTGCATTCTGTCCATCAACTGTTGTTTTTGCCTCGTCTTCATGCACAGCACTGACAGGGTACAAACTCCGGCCATGAAATTAACATTATGGTAGCACTTCACCAGTACTGTGGAGTTGCGAGTAAATGCCCCACAGAATGGGGAATAACTGGGGAGGCCCGATTTTACCGGGCATAATTCAACAACATTCTACCTGTTTCCGCAGGATTCATTTAACAATCACATTTGCCCTCTGCTTTGTGGTAAATATGTGATGGGGGCACGTGCTGTTCAGAAATGGATGGAGGTACTGTTAGGGCAGCCGAGATAAAGGAGATAAAGGTACTCTGGCATGCACATGCTCCCCCCCCCACCACCACCACCCTGCAGAAGAAAAATCTGGGTAGGAAAGGGGAGAGAGGCTTAGTTGCCCTTCTAGTCAAAGACTCATGCACATGTAAACATGTTGTTTTGAGTACTTAAAATCTTTACAATAAAAAACAATGAAAGTGCGGCTTAATACTAATCGTTTAAAATGCCAACTAAAGTGTGTGATTAAAGTAATCAGCCATATGCTCCTTTTTTTGTACATCAATAGGAAGACGAGATGGTAAAATTTGTTGGTAAAAAATACACGAAGTGAACAGGGTGAAGGGTGCTTTGCGAGCACTGTCCAGGGAGATGTCTATTTCTCAATAAAGAAGCAGTTGTCCAAGGAGGTATCTATTTCCTCAAACAGGTTGTCAGTATGTTGTTAGGGCAGGTTGGGATGTGAGCCCCTGGTCATGTTTTTCTGCCTTTTCCACACCATTACTGTACTTAACTATTCTAGCAATGGAACTCACGTCTGATGAAGTGAAGAAGGTCAGGGTAGCTTCCCTGCAAGTACGCACCCTTTGCTGTTTCCAATGGGGGTGCTAACGTTTCTGGCAAATTTGTAGTGTGGTTGGACAGAGACAGGTGGTGTGGACCAGGTTTTTGACTGCCAAGCCACATAGCCTTCATAGTGTGTCTCTTACGGCCCTCATCTAGGGCTTGATAAATGCCAGTGATGGGAATCCACCCAGTCAGCAAAGAAATATATGTATTTTTTTATCTTGGGATTTAGGGCTTCCACAAGGTACTGCGGCGGTCTCAGGGATGTGTAGCTGTTCAGAACGACCCAGGCGTGTTGGCGTTTCGCTAGGGTTGCCCCATCCTCTAACGATGCTGATATTTTAGATGATTTTGATGATGCCTTTTTTAATTGATGTGGACTTGCTGAGCTTAGCCACAATTCCTTCAGCCCTAGCAGTTCAATAGTATTATTGAAATATTTCTGAAAAGGCGAGCATGGCTTTTTTGCAATCTCCTCGCAAACATAGTAATTGATGGAATTTGGCTCTGCGTTTTATTGCTTATAGCAGAGAGCAGCAAAGGCTGCTCCTCTTGCGTGAGACTGCTTTATTAGCCCAAACTCGAGTCGGATCTGTGCTGATGAAGCGCATTGGGGGAGATGAAAGATTCACCATTATATGCGAATTAAGATTTTATCCAGGATCAAGGTGTCTCTGCCTCACAACGCTTCACACCCATAAGCGAGGGTAGGTAATATTTTTGCTTTGGCGGTTTCAAGAATAGGGGTATAGGAGGGCCAATTTAGGTGCCTGAATAGCCCTGCCAGGCCCGCTGCGAGGGTCATCCCTTTCTTTTTGATCACCTCTTTATGAGACTTGAAAGTGCCTCATGGGAACAGTCCAGCCCAAACTGTCAGGCCAGGTTCTCCTTGAACTGGAAACAAGCATCTTGGGACCAGTTTCAGGGTAACACCCCCATCAGCCAGGCTAGCTTGACTCCAATGGGAAAGTGAGCAAGGGACCCATGTCTAGACATACCCTGCCAACTTAGAGTGAACAAAGCAAACACAAGGAGATGATGGACGGAGTGCTGACATTTTTCAGACACTCACCCCAAGTAACAGATCTGGGTTGAATCCATCACCGTTCTTTAGCTCACTTCGCCACCCAAGTTTGGACCCAGCCAGATGCAAATCAGTCTCAACCCTGTGCTTAATGGGAACAGTCCCTCCTGAACTGCTAGGCCAGGTCATCCCTGGACCCGAAACAAGAATCCTGGGACCGGTTTCCAAGTAACACCCCTCATCAGCAAGACTAGCTTGACTCCAGTGGCAAAGTGAGCAAGGAACCCACGTCTGAGCATACCCTGCCAACTTAGGGCAAACAAAGCATGCACAAGGAGATGATGGACGGAGTGCTGAAACTTTTCAGACACTCACCTCCAGTCACATATCTGGGTTGAATCCATCATCGTTCTGTAGCTCACTTCACCAACCCAGTTTGGACCCAACATATTGAAATCAGTCTTGACCCTGTGCCTCATAGGAACAATCCAGCCCAAACTGCCAGGCAAGGTCCTCCCTGGACTGGAAACAAGCATCCTGGGCCAGGTTTCAGGGTAACACCCCTTATCAGCCAGGCTAGCTTGACTCCAGTGGCAAAGTGAGCAAGTACCCTCGTCTGGGCATACCCTGCCAACTTAGGGCGAAAAAAGCAAACACAAGGAGATGATGGATGGAGTGCTGTAATATTTCAGACACTCATCTACAATCACAAATCTGGGTCAAATCATCGTTCTCCAGCTCACTTCGCCAACCCAGATTTGACCCAGCCATATGCAAATCATTCTTGACCCTGTGCCTCATGGTAACAGTCCAGCCCGAACTTTCAGGCCTGGACACACGCATCCTGGGACTTGTTTCAGGGCGTTAACAAAAAGAAATCTTCAGAAATGTATTTCTTTCTTTCTTTTCACAGGTGATAAGCAGTGTTTCTTCTGTCATTCCTCAACTTGGCTGTAATCATCCTGGATTGTGGTGGGCTTATCCAATTCGGCCGTGCCTGGAGGCAATCACCACCCCTCAGGCCACACTTCAGGATCACCGCCTTCTTCTTCCTTGTCTAGTGACTCCTCCTGCCAAATCTACGTTGATGGTCTCTGTGATCATCTTTGGCTTCCTCATTCTTTCTGCCTTCAATTTCCTCTCAGCCACTCCTTGTTTGTAGCTCCTGCATCTTGCTGTGGCTTACTTGCATCTTTGGGTTCTTTACATCCTCCTCCTCCAGGCACAGTATCTGCTCCCAGTTTGGCGTCTTCCCTTCCTGCCCAGCGAAAGCCTATTTCTTTAGTCCATCCTCACTTTTATATCCATCTGCCTCTCTCTTTCACTTTCACTCTTTCCTCACTGTCTATCCTACTCCTACTGTGTTGTCCTTCTCTTTCTTGCTCCCTCACGGGAACAGCACCAGAATCTTCCAGTCATGGATCACCGGTATCAGATAAGTTTCTCCTCTTGCAATGATCCATGGAAAGGCCCCATAAGTTGAATGGCTACCAAGTGAATTTCATAGCAATCACCTCGATTTATTCTCAACTATTTTGCATCAGTTTTTAAAAGTAACTCAATGGTTTGGAAGGTGAGCTGGAAAGTTTACATGGGCAGCTGAGTGTGTAACACCTAGTTCCTCAGAACCAGCATTCACAAACACTGTCCCCCTCTTCAACTACATGTGCTACTGGGCACAGTTTCAGCATCCATACCTAAATGAAGGTTTCCATATCATTACTTGTAGGATTATTACTATACTGCAGTTCAATTTGAATGGCTTTTCAATAGTTTTAGCAGGGTCCACAGTGAAAACTTAAAGGGTAACTATTGGAAAACCTTTGGGGATACAAGCAATGGCTGAAAATCTGGTTGTAAGAGTATGTGAAATAAATCCCCTGATAAGACTCTTGCTTCCAGAATGACATTTGCTCTTGGTTTCAAGCCTCTGCAATCCAATTCCTTTGAGCGCACTGCCAGGATTCATGCCAAGTTCCAGCCATTTCCAAAAGGAGTTTGAGATGACTGGAGGCACTACTTTACAGAGACCCTGTTTTTTCTATACCCAGAGTTCTTTTTAAAGACCGGTCAATTTTCTCCTTGAACGGATTTGACCTCTTTGCATCAATCCCATGTGATTATTTCTTTTAGATGCGGGGGCTGAGCAGGGTTAGGATTGAGAGAACCACCTGCATCGTTCTTCTCAATGTATGCCAAACACAGAATTCTAACACTCTTGAACAGAACTTGGGGCCAGATGTACTATTTTGTTGTCGCTGACAACGTTAGTCACAAAATAACAGAGTTTTCAAGTGCATAATAGTGTTTGACCATTTACAAAGTCTTGGTAAAAAGTATTTTTGCAACCTTTTCTGAATTGCAAATAAGAATGCATGAAATAGGTGACCTGAGTTGGAGTGGTAACTGATTGTTAAAGACTAGGCCTGGGCAAAGCATTACGCTACGCTCGCATAGTTTGCGAAGTTTGCGCAACTTTGCACTCCGTGAACTGCTCGTAGCACAGTGCGAACACGCGTAGCGTAGCGTAGTGCAGCGGGCATTTTTTGCTTGCTCGCGGTCCTCAGCGTCAATTTGGTGACCGTGAGCAAGCAAAATGACATCCTGGCGAGACTTTTTCCTCGTTCGCGATCAGCAACATCAAGTTGCCATTCGCGAGCGTGGAAAATAAACCTCCCTGCGAGATTCTCAACGCGGGGAGGTCTGGTTTCTCATTGCGAGTCGTTGCGTTTGCTCGCGATGAAAAACCACCAGTCCGCGTTGAGAAAGCTGCCGCTTGAGTAAAAATCTCCCCGAGCGGCAGAAAACTACAGCTCGCACTGTTCAAGATGCCGTTTTCAATGATTGCACAAGGCCGGATGCTTGTCCGCACTGTGCAATCATTGAAAACAGCATCTTGCACAGTGCAAACATGCTACTACTCAGTTCGCGTAGTGCTACGCATAGCTCGCGTAGTGCGAAGTGCACTTTGCGTAGCTTCACGAAGCGCTACTTCGCAAACTACGCCCAGCCCTTTTTAAGACCCATTGGGACAACTTCCCTTTTGGTATTTATGCTAGGAGGTCTCGGGGGGAGCAGGCAGTGGTCAATAAATTCCCAGTTGACACAGGTGGCTAATTGAAAAAAATGAAATGTATCCCATTTGTGAAAGCAAATGCTGGGTTTTAGGAAGAGTATGTGGTTGTGTAGTGGTGTGCGATATGGAGCATTATACACCAATCACTGCAGGCAAAGTACAAACACAAGTCCTATTCTCACCCCTGACCACCAATGTTAGAGTACAATAATTGGCAGCGGTTTGCACCCTGTCCAAGTAGGGACCATCATTCTAGTCAGGGTAAGTCATACTGCGCTATAGGACCAGAATCACAGCTAAGATAACCCCTGCTCACGCCCTTGGTAGCTAGAAACGAGCAGTCAGGCCTATCTCAGAGGCAATGTAATAATAATAATAAATACATCTTTATTTGGAAGTTATAACAAACATAAAAGATAAAAACATACTATAAAAAGAACATAATTGCAGTTATCATTCATTAAAAGAAATATTGTTCAAAATCGCAAGGTCCAAGCGGGCATCAATCACATCTTGAGCTTCTTGATATAAAAGCAGCCCTCAGGAAATTTGTGACAACAAAAAGGGTATGGTCGTTGGGCAGTAGCTGCAAGCACATAAGTGCACTTGTTAAATTGTCTAAATTTCATAGCATTTATGGTTCAAATCTTTTTATTAAACAATGCAGAAAACAGGCGTGCAGTAAATAGGTCATACAAAGCCCATGGCTGTTACTAATAAGTGCATTGATATTACAAAGAACAACATATAACATGCATTCTCACCCACCACCCAAAGAGAAATGTAAAGAAGAATAGAAAGCGAAAACAAGGAGAACCCCCCCACCCCCATCCCCCGGTCCATTACTTCAAAACAGCGCTGTACGAACTGAGTGTCATCCATTAAACTAGGTTAGTCGTAGAAAGCATAAGTATAGAGCAAGACGACTCTCGGAAATCTTGGGCAAGCAAAGCAAGGAATGGTTGCCAGAGGTCCCTGAAGGAAGAGCCTTTCCCAGCCAGGGTGAGTGATATCTTCTCATGTCCAGCACATGCCTAGTCGCTGGTACCACCCTGTGTGTGTAGGAATTTGAGGGGGCTCTTGAATGTATTAATATGTTCTGAATGGCTGTGCCTAGTGCTATGACTGTCTGCTTCCCTCGCCTGGACGTCTAAGGGTAAGTGAGCGGATTTGGTACCCCTAGTAAGACATATGCAGGGAGCCTAGGGAGTTCCGGGTCGAGATGCTTGCCGACATCGTAAAGTATTTGCATCCAATAAGTTCAGAGATGATCGCATTCCAACAAAAGATGGAGCAGTGTGCCCCTCTTCTCACACCCTCTCCAACAGTCAAGGCACAGTGTAGTGTCAGCTTGGTGGAGGCGCTCCGGATATAATACCAGTAGTAGACAAGTTTGGTGAATGTTTCAGTGAGGCCGACATGTGTTGCTGTGTGACGCACCTGTAACATGCCACCTTCCATTTCTTGGGACTCAGACTCCACCCCAGGTCTCTCTCCCAGCGCGCGAGCCCCGCGTGGTAGCTGTGGGTATATCTGGAAAGGAGCATCTTATATAAATCCGAAATCAACTTCTTGTCCGAAGATCGTGTGATGAGCCACCGCTCATAAGGGGTGAGAAGCCTAGTCGCCTGTGTTCGGTTATCAGGGTGCATAGCCCAATGTCGCACTTGTAGGTAGCGCAACTGTTCAGATTCGGGAAGGTCGTAATCAGCTTTGAGTAGCGAGAAGGGAACAATATCGCCTTTGTCAAATAAAAGGCCCACGGTTCGGCAGCCAGCTGCTCTCCACAACGGAAAGGACTGCAAACCCATCCCGGGGCTAAAGTCCGGATTATCACAAAGTGATGTGAGTAGGTAAGGGAAGGTCCTTAGGTCATAATGCGTGTTGGTCCGGTTCCAAATATTAAGGGTCGTACATGTCACCTGCGAGGCGTAAAGATTGGGTGGGTGTTAGGATTTCCGGAGAAAAGGGATTTTCATGATAGATGTACCAGCGACTGCACGGTCTTGAAAAAGCCAATGCTTCTCGGATTCTGCTCGGCTCCACTCGACCAAGTGTCGAAGCTGCGCAGCATTGAAATGGAGCATGAGATCTCGTATTCCAAGGCCCTCTTCGTGAGGTGGAAGAAAGCTGACCATTTCATTCTCGGCTTGTGCCCCTACCAGAGAAAAAGAGAGCGTTCCGACTGCACCCTGTGGAGCCAGACAGTAGGGGGCGGCAAAGGGAGTATCTTAAAAAGATACAATATTTGGGGAAGGATCGTCATCTTGATGACCGCAATGCACCCCCAACCATGAAATCGGATAGTGTTTCCATCTCCACAGCACAGTGCGAATGTGTGAGCGGAATAGGGAGTAGTTGGCCTCCTCATAGCCTGCAAAGTCAGGGCCAATTGTAAGCCTAAGTAAGGGACAACGTCAGAGGACCACTCTAAGGGATGTCGAGCCTGGAGGTCTGCTCGCGCTTGAGCGGACAAAGAGAGATTGAGCGCCGTGGGTTTTGTCAGGTTACCTTTAAAGCCAGAGGCATTCGCAAAGGAATCCAATTCCTCCAGAAAGGTCCCCAAAGCAGTTGCAGGGTTCGTTAGGGTGACCAAGACGTCATTCGCGTATAGACTTATAGTATGTGTATCCCCTCCGAAGCGAATGCACGTGATCTGGGGGTGGTCCATGACCCTCTGCGCCATAGGTTCCATAGGTTCCACATAGAGGGCAAAGAGCAAGGGTGACAAGGGCACTCCTATCTCATGCCTCTACTAATAGGGAATGGGGTGGATGTGTGACCATTAATTCATACTGTAGCTGTGGGGGGGCGGTACCAGTTAAAAATATGCGTCCGCATCTTGTCTCCCATGCCGATGCAGATCAACACTTGCTCGAGGTACGGCTAATGGACTCGATCGAAGGCCTTCTCCGCATCTATGGTGAGGAGCATATTAATTCCAGGGATGCTGGAGGCCTTTTCTATGAAGTGTGTGACCCGATTGGTGTTGTCACTCATTTGTCTCTGCGGCATGAATCCCGCCTGATCGGCGAACAAAAGCCCCGGCATATAAGGGGCAAGCCGTGAGGCCAAAATTCCAGTATACAGCTTCAGATCAATGTTCAAGAGTGAGATAGGTTGTATGACCCACAGGTCGCCTTGTCGCCTTGTCCTTGTCCTAGGGATAACAGCGATCACTGCCTCCTGCATTGAGGAGGGGATCGCTCCAGGCGTCGCAAAGGAGTTAAAGAGCCGAGTAAGCAGGGGAGTAAGCTTTGCGCAGAACTGCTTATAAAAGGCCGTGGTGTACCCATCGGGACGCGTTGACTTACCCAGCTTCAAACGGGCAATAGCTGCTATGACTTCCTCCGGCCTGATCTCCCTCTCTATATGAGCCGTCTGTTCCAGCGTCAGTGCAGGCAGACGGGCCTGGGCCAAATAAGCGTCAATATCTGTCCCCTCTAAAGTCTGTGCGTCATAGAGGTGGGCTTAAAAGTCACTGAATATCTCGGCAATAGCCTCATCGTCCGAACAGAGCGCTCCTGTGTTGTCTTTAATTTCCTGGACACCCTCGCGCTGCCGAACCTCCCGAAGTTTGTGCGCGAGCAGTCGCCCACACCTATCGCCACCAAGATAGAAAGAATGTTGCAGGCACATCGAAGCGTATTCCGCTTTGTCGCGATCAATGGCGGCTAACTGTGCCCGTGCGGTGGTTAACTGTTGCCGAATGCGTGACGCCCCAGTGCGTTGGTGCATCTGCTCTAACTCTCGCACCTGTTGTGTCAGTTCCTCCCTTTACTTTTTACGCTCCACATTTTCTGCGGAAGAGATGGCGATAATTTCGCCCATAATCGGGTAGAAAGAGCTGTGTCAGGGCTGTCATTATGTAATAGATAGTTATCAGCTGCGCTCTGTATTTGGACAACTGTGTCTGGCCGATGTAACAGGGTGTCCCGAAAGCGCCAATGTCTGGTCGGTCGCCGGAGCTGTGGAAGAGCTAGTGTTACCACCACTGGGGCATGGTAGGACAGGGCTACTACCAATATATCAGCCGAGAGCGTGGCCACAGGGAGAGCTCTCAAGCCCAACAAATATTCTAGTCTGGCATATGTTTTGTGTGCGTTAGAGTAAAATGAGAATTCTCGTGACTGAGGGTGCTGTTGTCTCCACAAATCTATAAGACCTAGATCCTGTAGTCTGGCGAGTCCTGAATGCGAGAGGGCGCCAACCTGGGTTGTGCGTTGGGCTGATCTGTCCAAATCATTATCGAATAACAAGTTGAGATCTCCCTCTGTCAGTATGTGATGCTCCTGGGTTGCTGTCACTTCAGTGAGTGCATCGTGTAGGAATTGCTCCTGGCCCTCATTAGGTGCATAGAGAGACCCCACAATAAAAGTGTCCCCTTATAGCGAAGTGGTATGTGAGAAGCCTGCCCCTTATCTCAGCCCCCTTCTGCACCACCTTCCCCTGAAAACCCCTGGAGGTCAAGATAGCCACCCCTGCAGTTTTAGAGGGTTTGGAGGAAAAGAATTGTGTCGGGAAGGTGCGGGACCGAAGCCTGGGACAATCCTTAGGGAGCAGGTCCGTCTCCTGAAGGAGGAAGATATCCGCGCCTGTGCTCTCCAGGTAGGAAAGAAGTGCCCTGTGTTTAATGGTGTTATTGTGCCATCTTATATTGAGAGTGAGAATCTTAACTAAGGGCGGTGGCATCTAAAACCCAGAGGGGGGTAACGCCTATCATAAGCACCAGTGGAGTAAGGACCTGAACAAGGCCTACAAGGGACAACTCTCAATGCCAGCGCGAAAGCAAGGAAGCAGTGACACCCCATAGACCGAGGACTCTCCCGAAAAATGAGAGAAGAGAAGAGAGTGAGAAAGAGAAGGATAAAGCAAAGACCCCCAAAAGGTAGAACAGACAGAGCAGGGAGCAACTAGCGCAAAAATGAGTCCCAGTACAAAGATCATTGGACGAAGCAACCACATAATAGGAAAAATATGAACCAAAATGTAGTCCTTCATCCAGGGATGAACGGAGAAGAATCATGAAGGGGTCTGTGTCGTGACCAAGAATGTACCCCCCCCCCCCCACTGAAAATGGAGTTACAAGCCAGCAGTCCCCGTTGCATTCACGATAAATGAGATTTCGCCAGAGCTTCCGGGAGGGACTCCAAAGCAGCCCTCTGTCCCAAGGTAATCTCTGCGGATCCAACCTGTTAGTGCACCACCAGCGACATTGCTGTTGCCAGCCCGATGATGACACTCTGGTGGCAGAGCCCGAGGTACGGGCCTCTTCTTCCTCCTCCGGGATATCAACTCCGAGAAGTCTGCTGGCCTCCGAAAGGGAGCAAAGCTGATATTGTTTCTCATCGAGATGAAAAATAAGTCTGAACGTTTGGCCCCAAGCATATTGAATGTTACATTGTCAGAGGTGGGCTGTGATAGGATGTAAGAGTCTGCGCTTCTGAAGGGTGATCGGCGCCAAATCCTGGTACAAGGTGGGAGTTTGGTCCTTATAAGTGATTGGGGTCATGGTCCGGGCTTTATGGAGGATCTCCTCCTTCGTGCGAAAGTCCTGAAGCAAGACCAGGATATCTGCAGGTCGTGCCTTACCGGCTCTGGGGGGGAGCCCACCTGGTGGGATCTATCGATCGTAATGTCAGATTCCGCTGGGTTCCCCAGGACATGATCTTCGAGATGTGTTCGGAGAACTACCTGCTGGTTGTGTATACTAATGACCTCTTGTTATAAAGTGGTAAGTTCCACGTCTCTGTTGTCTCCTCTGTCCTCGAGGGTGGCCACCCGTTCCCCAATGCTATCGACATCCCTGCATATGTCTTTGATTTCCGAGGTAAGACCATGCTTCATTGTCTGCAAATCCTCCCACAAGGTCATGAAGAGTGATTCAAGAAAAGGGTTCGCGAACGCCAACTTATTGAGGTTAGTTACAGCACATTGCCAATTATATTGGGCCCACCTTATTCTGTTTGGACCAAGGCTCACTTTGTTTTGGCTTGACCACACAACTGTTTTCCTTACTTACACGTAGGGTCTTTACTGTACGCCAGACAAAATAGCCAAGCACTAATTTATTGAATAGTTTGACCACATACCTTTTTCGCTCATGCAAAGTCAAGGGATCCCTACTTGCTCGACTAAATAGACATATTTAAAGATTACTCGCTAGTACACCTATTCACTAAGATATACTTAATAAGTCAGTTATACAATCAATTTTACAAAAAAAACATCCATTTAGACACTTATTTACCCATTAATTCTTCCATTGACCTTTAGATATACATATATAAAAAAAATATATTTTTCAGAAAGACACACATTCACTGAATGATATACTCAGGGATGTAATTTGAAATGTCATCAGTGATGTCATGAGTGATGTCACTGACCATGTGATGAGTGATGTAATATGTGACGTCATCAGCAGTGCATTGCGGGCACGCAAGTTATAGTTAGCTGAGCTAACTATAACGGAGGAATTGCAAAGGTTTTGTATGAGAGAAATGTTCAGCTAACTATAACGTGTGAAACCTATGTTTTTTTCAATGAATTTGCATAGTTTTTTAAATGCTATTTCCTAACTATAACGTGTGTGAAACCTATGGTTTTTTTCAATGAATTTGCAAGGTTTTTTAAATACTAATTCCTAACTATAACGTGTGTGAAATCTATGGTTTTTTCAGTGAATTTCAAAGGTTTTGTAAATGATAATTTATAAATGTATTAATTATTATGTCTTTCTTTTTATACTAATTTCTTATATTTTTAATATTTATATTTATATTTATTTTATTTTTTAGATTATGTTTCATATTCTTATTATAAAATAATAACAAAACTAAATTGCAAAGTAATTTTTGGATGAATTATTGCCTGATGTCGGTTGCAAGTATAACACAGCTCCAGCAATTCTCTTTGGGCCCTATGCTCACAATGCTGTATCAATCCTTACACCTGCTTCAAGCACGTGCCAGGTTTTGACGCAGCATAAGCTCAAAACTCACTGAATAAAATGTTATACATTTCACTCAGTCACTTTTACGATGCCTTGCTGCATCCCCTTCTGCACAAGAAAGCCTCTTCTGGCGCAGTGCTTTACAATGTAATACACCCTCCAGATGCATCACATTGTTAATAGCACACACCATGGCACATCTTTTGCACCACCACTGTGTCACAAAAGTGACACAACGGCTGTGTAAAAGAGGCACAAGGGGATTGTAAATCCGCCCCTAACACATACAAATTCACCCAAGCACTTTCACCAGCAGCGCAAATTGAAGCATACACTTGTAACATATTTATGTACATATGATACATTCAAGTGCTTCGGACATACTACAGTATACTATAGATAAACACCTTATAGATTTATGCTGTAGCAGTTCCTTATAGTTCTGCACTTTCACATTCTCCATACACTAGTAACATATTCATTCATCCATTTATGAACTACACATTCAATCTAACAAACTTTTACACACTACCATAGAAATATAGTTCTTTCTTTGACCAGTGAAGGTAGTTCTAAAAAGAACTGTTTTTTTTCTTTTGTATTTTTTTGTGTTTTCTCAACAAATTCCAAGCAGAACAAAAGAATGAAAAAAAGAACAACTAATGTCGAGGACAGCAATGATCCTGCATCCTGCGTTTCATCAAGTCTATAGACTGTTCACCATAACACAAAAGTTTATCGCAATAAATGCATAGAATTTTAACTTTAGCAAAGTCAGAATCAATTTTGGGTGTGGACTGCTTGCTGAAAATGCTGATGCCGCAGTTGATGTTCTTGGTGTAGTAGCAGGTGGATTCTCGTGCAACCTCCGTCTTGCAGCTCGAGCAAAGTTCTTGGGGTGCACGTTCTTCATGTGTTGCACCATATTTGCTGTGCCAACGGAGTATTTTTTACATGGATCACCCCTTGAAAGAGTCGTTTGGCAAATTTTACAGGTTACTTTTGGAGCATAAACCTTTTTTTGACCTTCTGGAAAAGTGAAAAACTTCCAAATTAGAGCTTCTTTCCTCTTCTTTGGAGGTTCTTCGGGAATGAAATCTCCCTCTGAAGAGCTGCTGGAAGATGACTCCATTGCTCTTATTATGGTGATCTTCCTTCTATTTGAGAAGATTCTCAGAACAAATGCTTCTTCTTTGAAAGTCAAAGTCGAATAATTATAATGGGACGGAACTTTCAACAGTCGCAATAGGAAAGGTTATGAACCAATCAAATCTCTACTTTTAAAGTCACATGTCTTTGCGTACGCTTATGATGCGCTTGCAAAGCTCTTTCAATACGAGTACGCATGATGTTCTACCGCGATTTGTGTATTTCTTTTTAAAAGTAATATATGATTGTTACAAGTATTAAAAAAAAACATAGTTATCCCAAATGTCTGCCCTTAGTATGTACATTAAATACATACATGTTTTAAACCAAGTAGAAACATTGCCCCCTTTCGCATACAGAACGCCGTACATGACGTCACGCCGAAGCTTTAATGCGACGCGTAACGGCAAAGCATATTTGTACCGAATGTTATACATTTCACTCAGTCACTTTTACGAGGCCTTGCTGCACCCCCTTCTGCACAAGAAAGCCTCTTCTGGTGCAGTGCTTTACAATGTAATACTCCCTCCAGATGCATCACATTGTTAATAGCACACACCATGGCACATCTTTTGCACCACCACTGTGTCACAAAAGTGACACAACGGCTGTGTAAAAGAGGCACAAGGGGATTGTAAATCCGCCCCTAACACACACAAATTCACCCAAGCACTTTCACCAGCAGCGCAAATTGAAGCATACACTTGTAACATATTTATGTACATATGATACATTCAAGTGCTTCGGACATACTACAGTATACTATAGATAAACACCTTATAGATTTATGCTGTAGCAGTTCCTTATAGTTCTGCACTTTCACATTCTCCATACACTAGTAACATATTCATTCATTCATTTATGAACTACACATTCAATCTAACAAACTTTTACACACTACCATAGAAATATAGTTCTTTCTTTGACCAGTGAAGGTAGTTCTAAAAAGAACTGTTTTTTTTCTTTTGTATTTTTTTTGTGTTTTCTCAACAAATTCCAAGCAGAACAAAAGAATGAAAAAAAGAACAACTAATGTCGAGGACAGCAATGATTCTGCATCCTGCGTTTCATCAAGTCTATAGACTGTTCCCCATAACACAAAAGTTTATCGCAATAGATGCATAGAATTTTAACTTTAGCAAAGTCAGAATCAATTTTGGGTGTGGACTGCTTGCTGAAAATGCTGATGCCGCAGTTGATGTTCTTGGTGTAGTAGCAGGTGGATTCTCGTGCAACCTCCGTCTTGCAGCTCGAGCTAAGTTCTTGGGGTGCAAGTTCTTCATGTGTCGCACCATATTTGCTGTGCCAAAGGAGTATTTTTTACATGGATCACCCCTTGAAAGAGTGGTTTGGCAAATTTTACAGGTTACTTTTGGAGCATAAACCTTTTTTTGACCATCTGGAAAAGTGAAAAACTTCCAAATTAGAGCTTCTTTCCTCTTCTTTGGAGGTTCTTCGGGAATGAAATCTCCCTCTGAAGAGCTGCTGGAAGATGACTCCATTGCTCTTATTATGGTGATATTCCTTCTATTTGAGAAGATTCTCAGAACAAATGCTTCTTCTTTGAAAGTCAAAGTCGAATAATTATAATGGGACGGAACTTTCAACAGTCGCAATAGGAAAAGTTATGAACCAATCAAATCTCTACTTTTAAAGTCACATGTCTTTGCGTACGCTTATGATGCGCTTGCGCAGCTCTTTCAATATGAGTACGCATGATGTTCTACCACGATTTGTGTATTTCTTTTTAAAAGTAATATATGATTGTTACAAGTATTAAAAAAAAAAAATTCATAGTTATCCCAAATGTCTGCCCTTAGTATGTACATTAAATACATACATGTTTTAAACCAAGTAGAAACATTGCCCCCTTTCGCATACAGAACGCCGTACATGACGTCACGCCGAAGCTTTCATGCGACGCGTAACGGCAAAGCATATTTGTACCGAATGCGCGGGTACACGCTGAGTATGATAAGCAGTAAAAACTATGGTGCGATCACCCTCTCAGTGACAAATCAGAGCTCAGGGCGCGCTATAGAAAATGATTAGAAGTGCTGACTCATTGCAGATCCGATTCTGGGTCTGCCTCAGCGCACATGATAACACCACCCCCATCTCTCTCTGTTGTTAATTGTTAGTGCACACACTCATACTTGCACATGCGCGGTGCACGCCCGCCCACACTACCCACATGCCACCACCTAGCATGCTTGCTATCATTTAGCCTGGAAACCAATACATTACCCAATGGCATGTCCCCCAGGCCATCATTTTTACAGACCGTGAAAACGCTACCAATGACGGCCCTGGCCTTGTTGTGGTCAGCCCCCGCGGTTCCCATATAATGCGGGCACCGACGTGAGCACGCTTTCTTTTGCCTGCCTGTGCTGCGGTGACAGACAGACTGTCGAAAATACCCCAGACTCAGCGAAACCGCAGCCTTTCAAGACACGACAAAAGACGGCAGAAGCAAAGGTAAGACAAGACGACAAAACATCAGCCTCCACTGTAAATTGTATATGCATAATGCTATTTTTTTATCCTTCATATGTTAATTGAAATATGTTTTTATAAGTCACGAGGTCCTATACACATCTAATCTTTGAAATTGTGCGTGCATAAATTTCTGTCGTATTTCTGTACTACGCCACGTGCTTAGGCCTCTATTATTATTAATTGTGCGTCCATGATAGTATTTTTTTTTCTGCGTTACAAGGCCGTCCCAGGCTTCCATTAACTTATTCATCTTCCTCTGTTTGCTGGAGCTGCAACAGTCTAACTACGAAATATTAAGAACCCACATTAAAATTCACTTTTGATGGTAGTTACGCAATTCAGTTTACGATGACTAATCAAAACATCCTTTTGTTTCCTTCAGCAAACATCCTTCAGAAGCAACCACAGCCTATCGAGCAACAGCAATGGAATTCTCTGCAACTTATTGAATATACTTTGACGTATAGAAGCAGAGTTCAAGTCGAGTGGTGAACTCCGGTGGCCGCACTCTTTATACAAGGTAAGCACAGCAGCCTAAATCTTCAAAGCCTTCATAAAAATGCATTAGAAATCAGTCGCCATAACGGGTGTCAGTAACGCAGTAGGCAATTCCACATAGACACCACTTGAACGCAGCACTATAACAACTGAAATATACCAGGTACACTGCACTCGTAAAACTGTAGTGTTAGCTTTATTTGTGAAACGAGAGAGGGCCATATTATCAAACCTTGGCAACAAAATTATCGCCACTTTATCGGCAGCAAACTGCTGCTAAAGTGGCCGTAATAGGTTTGATAATATGCTCTATGGAATTCCAATCAAAGCTCATGTTAGATGTGAAGGACATCTAACATGAGCTTCGATTGGAATTCCATAGAGCATATTATCAAACCCAATATCGCCACTTTAGCGACACTTTCCTGCCGATAAAGTGGCGATAATTTTGTCGCCCAGGCTTGATATTATGGCCCAGAGTGCGTAGTGTACAGCAGCTTCTCTGTAAAATCTATAATTACCTCCAAACAGTGACAACAGATACATTACAACAGTCTGTCAAACAGATCCACAACCTTATTACGCCACTTTTGAATCACTTTTAACATGGGTAAAGTGACGCAAGGAGCTAGTAAATATACATCTAACTTTTCTAGTAAAAATCTCAACTTCAGATTCTGCGACACAGGTTTAATGTTGTTTTCTCTCTCTTTTTCTCTCTCACTCTCTGTGACATCATTTCTCTTTCTCTCTTAAACTTAGACACTGCTGTCTGCTTGGACGTGTAGAAGAACAGCCCCAGGGAAGTTGTGTAGTCTACTTCCTTATGTGTTTGGCCGCAAGGTTTATACAACGGTAAGCACAGAGGCCTAGATCTACAAATCCTTCATAGGAATGCATTAGAAATAATTCAGCATAACGGACGTTAGTAACGCAGTAGGCACTTCCATATAGACACCACTTGAATGCGGCACTATAACAAGTAAAATGTACCAGGTACACTGCACTCGTAAAACTGTAGTGTAACTTTTATTTATGATAGTAGAGAGGACCATATTATCAAATCTTGGCAACAAAATTATCGCCACTTTATCGGCAGCAAACCGCCGCTAAAGTAGCCATAATAGGTTTGATAATATGCTCTATTGAATTCCAATCGAAGCTCATGTTAGATGTGAAGGACATCTAACATGAGCTTCGATTGGAATTCCATAGAGCATATTATCAAACCCATTATCGCCACTTTAGCGACACTTTACTGCCGCTAAAGCGGCGATAATGGGCTTGATAATATGCCCTTGTGAATTCCCATAGTATCCCAGGTTAACACCAGAACCTGGACTGCTATGGGAATTCACAGCAGCATATTATCAAGCCCATTATCGCCGCTTTAGCTGCAGTTTCCTGCCGCTGAAACGGCGATAATTTTATCGCCGTTCTTGATAATATCGACCGTAATGCTTCAGCTCATTTACTCACATCTACATAATTCTAAACTCTAATTTTCTTTTTTCTTTTGCAGATTACCAATCGGACACCTTTTGGAATCCATTTCACAATTTGTTTATAACATTGTTTAAGTTATTTTTCCAGTTCTAATATAGTTATAATTGAGTTTCGTTTATATTTATTGTTTAATAAAAAAAACTACATACTTCTTTTATTTTGTGGGGGAGGGGTATGACGGCCCACAATAAAAATAATGTTGAAATACTAAAGTAAGATATTCAAGACTAGGATTGAAAACTACTGAGTTCTAACTAACAGATATAATAAAAACAATGGTGAGAAAGTACTAAAATGGCGGTGGACAGAGTACGTAATCAATGTTTGGCGCCTCGGCACTACCTTTCAAATAAATATAAAAAAAATATGACTATTAATACTGTACAAAAGTACAGCAGCGGATGACACACACAAACCGGGAAAAAAAAGCGACAGATTTACTAACTGATATAAAGAAAGGTTTGCTTGTTGAACTTGAAGAAAAAGAAAACGTGGGCTTCAAAACGACGCTGAGCGAAGAGAGTACAACTGCTACACCAAAAAAAAGGAAAGCTTTACATACTATCATAGAAATCAAGGAGCATATTATCAACAAAAGGCGATACATTATCGCCGCTTTTATCGACAGGAAACTGCCGATAAAGCGGCGATAATGTGCTTGATAATATGTCCTTGTAACTTCCCATAGCAGCCCAGGTTCTGGTGTTAAACAGGGCTCCTATGGTTATTCACAAGGGCATATTATCAAGCCCATTATCGCTGCTTTATCGGCAGTTTCCTGCCGATAAAAGCGACGATAATGTATCGCCTTTTGTTGATGAAAAGGCTCATTGCTCTTTTTTTGACCAGTAAACTTAGGTGCATATTATCAAGGACAGGTGTTACAATTATCGCTGTTTTATTGGCAAGAAACTGCAGATAAAACGGCAATAATGACCATGATAACACGGCCTTGGTATTTCCCATAGAAGCCCATGTTAACACCAGAACATAGGCTTCTATGGCAATTAACAAGGAAGTATTATCAAGCCCACCCTCCCAACATTAATAAAAAAACATAGGCCCTTGTAAATTCCCATAGCAGCCCAAGTTCTGATGTTAACCTGGTCTGTTATGGTTATTCAGAAGGGCATATTATCAAGCCCATTATCGCCGCTTTATCGACAGTTTCCTGCCAATAAAAGCGACGATAATGTATCGCCTTTTGTTGATAATATGGCCCATTGCTCTTTTTTTTGACCAGTAAACTTAGGTGCATATTATCAAGGACCGGTGTTAAAATTATCGCCGTTTTATTGGCAGGAAACTGCCGATAAAATGGCGATAATGAGCTTCATAATACGGCCTTGTTATTTCCCATAGAAGCCCATGTTAACACCAGAACATAGGCTTCTATGGGAATTTACAACAGCGTATTATCAAGCCCACCCTCCCAACATTAATAAAAAAACTGCAGACAATGCAGGTACCCAGAGCTGGAAGGTCATTTTACATATCACTGCCCCAGAAATGTGGCGTTCCCCGCGACGTGTACGGGGAGGGAGAGAGAGAGAGCTCAAAACATATATTTTTTTAAAAAGACCCGAGGGGTGCCGCTCACCGAGACTGCGGGGAGTAGGGCCGTAACTCCCCCCGCACACTTCAAAATAAAACCAGAGGAGTGCCGTTCCCCAGTGCTCGGGGCACCTCACAAGCCCCCATTATGCAGAAAAATTGCCCCCGTAATTTGTCCCCCCAGGACCTAACGAATAAAACTGACTTTTACTTTTTCTTCACCTTTTCCACCGCGTACAAGTACTGCACGAGTACCCCGCCATTATTTATTTTTAAAAAAATAAAAATTGAGCCTAAAGATCCATATACCACCCCCTGACCAAGACTATAGGCTCAGAATGTTTCTACCCTGCCCCGTTTCCTTATTTCTCAACTTTGTTTTACTGTTTTCTTGTGACTCTGCTCTCCCGACAAACAACATGGTTGCCAACACTTCCTGGTTTGGAGTATTGACAGCCAATCAGCATGCAGCTCCTGCTCGTAATTGTACGTATTTCCATACGCGTACACCGCGACTTTTCTTTAAAAAAAATAGAGCCTAAACATTCATGTACGACCCCCTGAGCAAGCCTAGAGGGTCAGACTGTCTCTACCCTACCCCTTCCCTTATTTCTGAACTTTGTTTTACTGTTTTCTTGTGACTCGGTTCTAGCGAGGCACAAAATGGCCACCAACACTTCGTGGTTTCGAGTGTTGACAGACAGTTCACAGCCAATCAGCATGCTGCCCGCGCTTGTAATTGAAAAGATTCCAGTACGCGTGCTGAACTCCGTCTCTAGATATCGCTATGATTTTACTTGCAATTTGCTCAGAAACTATTGAACGGATTTACACCATTTAACAAAAAGCACAATCTGCGAAAAGAACTCTACCTCTCTGCCAAATTTCGTGTAATTCCGTTCAGCCGTTCAGGCTGTAGCCCTGGCTAAAGGTCCCTATGGAAAATTGCATAGGCAAAACACGTTTTGGTACCTCCTTTTTTCTCGGCCCCCACTTGACGAATCACCCCCAAACTTTCAGGGAAGGAGCGGAACCAAGCAGGCCATTTTCTTGGAGAAATTTACGAAGAATCGTCCACCGGCGCAAAAGTTATTCCAAATAGAATGTTGTGGATTTCCTATGGAAGCTAGGTCCTAACTATAACTACCTACTGGCGACCGCAAGTAGGATATATATATATATATATATATATATATATATATATATATATATATATATATATATATATATATATATATATATATATATATATATATATATATATATATATATTCCTCCCAAACTGCCCCAGCTTTCAAGAGGTCACACGCATTGCTCAGCTCTCCGGCTCTGTTTACAAGCAGCCCGCTTTCCAGCTCCACAAATTATTTATTTTGCCAACGCGTTTCACGGCATCCACGCCGCTTCTTCATGGGCTCGCAGCGACAAAGCATTCAACTCGCCCCTGATTGGTTCACACTTATTTATTTCACATGCTTGCATTTGATTGGCAAAAAAGTTTATAACCATTATTCTGGTGCATGTTGGACTATTGAGTCCGTTCAGGGGTCAGTCAATGCCTTGTACTTATTTCTGCTGTATTAATCCTTTGAGTAAGGTTAGAAGCTTTCCGGCAGGTTTCATTTTTGCATCACGAGCAACGTGCTGTTTGTTTCCGATTAGTTCGTCACAAGTAGCATCACCCTGCAGGCTCTCCATTCGTTACCTGCAAGGGACGGTGCTCCTCTTCACGGCAGGACGGCCGTGCAAACTATTCCTCCCAAACTGCCCCAGCTTTCAAGAGGTCACACGCATTGCTCAGCTCTCCGGCTCTGTTTACAAGCAGCCCGCTTTCCAGCTCCACAAATTATTTATTTTGCCAACGCGTTTCACGGCATCCACGCCGCTTCTTCATGGGCTCGCAGCGACAAAGCATTCAACTCGCCCCTGATTGGTTCACACTTATTTATTTCACATGCTTGCATTTGATTGGCAAAAAAGTTTATAACCATTATTCTGGTGCATGTTGGACTATTGAGTCCGTTCAGGGGTCAGTCAATGCCTTGTACTTATTTCTGCTGTATTAATCCTTTGAGTAAGGTTAGAAGCTTTCCGGCAGGTTTCATTTTTGCATCACGAGCAACGTGCTGTTTGTTTCCGATTAGTTCGTCACAAGTAGCATCACCCTGCAGGCTCTCCATTCGTTACCTGCAAGGGACGGTGCTCCTCTTCACGGCAGGACGGCCGTGCAAACTATTCCTCCCAAACTGCCCCAGCTTTCAAGAGGTCACACGCATTGCTCAGCTCTCCGGCTCTGTTTACAAGCAGCCCGCTTTCCAGCTCCACAAATTATTTATTTTGCCAACGCGTTTCACGGCATCCACGCCGCTTCTTCATGGGCTCGCAGCGACAAAGCATTCAACTCGCCCCTGATTGGTTCACACTTATTTATTTCACATGCTTGCATTTGATTGGCAAAAAAGTTTATAACCATTATTCTGGTGCATGTTGGACTATTGAGTCCGTTCAGGGGTCAGTCAATGCCTTGTACTTATTTCTGCTGTATTAATCCTTTGAGTAAGGTTAGAAGCTTTCCGGCAGGTTTCATTTTTGCATCACGAGCAACGTGCTGTTTGTTTCCGATTAGTTCGTCACAAGTAGCATCACCCTGCAGGCTCTCCATTCGTTACCTGCAAGGGACGGTGCTCCTCTTCACGGCAGGACGGCCGTGCAAACTATTCCTCCCAAACTGCCCCAGCTTTCAAGAGGTCACACGCATTGCTCAGCTCTCCGGCTCTGTTTACAAGCAGCCCGCTTTCCAGCTCCACAAATTATTTATTTTGCCAACGCGTTTCACGGCATCCACGCCGCTTCTTCATGGGCTCGCAGCGACAAAGCATTCAACTCGCCCCTGATTGGTTCACACTTATTTATTTCACATGCTTGCATTTGATTGGCAAAAAAGTTTATAACCATTATTCTGGTGCATGTTGGACTATTGAGTCCGTTCAGGGGTCAGTCAATGCCTTGTACTTATTTCTGCTGTATTAATCCTTTGAGTAAGGTTAGAAGCTTTCCGGCAGGTTTCATTTTTGCATCACGAGCAACGTGCTGTTTGTTTCCGATTAGTTCGTCACAAGTAGCATCACCCTGCAGGCTCTCCATTCGTTACCTGCAAGGGACGGTGCTCCTCTTCACGGCAGGACGGCCGTGCAAACTATTCCTCCCAAACTGCCCCAGCTTTCAAGAGGTCACACGCATTGCTCAGCTCTCCGGCTCTGTTTACAAGCAGCCCGCTTTCCAGCTCCACAAATTATTTATTTTGCCAACGCGTTTCACGGCATCCACGCCGCTTCTTCATGGGCTCGCAGCGACAAAGCATTCAACTCGCCCCTGATTGGTTCACACTTATTTATTTCACATGCTTGCATTTGATTGGCAAAAAAGTTTATAACCATTATTCTGGTGCATGTTGGACTATTGAGTCCGTTCAGGGGTCAGTCAATGCCTTGTACTTATTTCTGCTGTATTAATCCTTTGAGTAAGGTTAGAAGCTTTCCGGCAGGTTTCATTTTTGCATCACGAGCAACGTGCTGTTTGTTTCCGATTAGTTCGTCACAAGTAGCATCACCCTGCAGGCTCTCCATTCGTTACCTGCAAGGGACGGTGCTCCTCTTCACGGCAGGACGGCCGTGCAAACTATTCCTCCCAAACTGCCCCAGCTTTCAAGAGGTCACACGCATTGCTCAGCTCTCCGGCTCTGTTTACAAGCAGCCCGCTTTCCAGCTCCACAAATTATTTATTTTGCCAACGCGTTTCACGGCATCCACGCCGCTTCTTCATGGGCTCGCAGCGACAAAGCATTCAACTCGCCCCTGATTGGTTCACACTTATTTATTTCACATGCTTGCATTTGATTGGCAAAAAAGTTTATAACCATTATTCTGGTGCATGTTGGACTATTGAGTCCGTTCAGGGGTCAGTCAATGCCTTGTACTTATTTCTGCTGTATTAATCCTTTGAGTAAGGTTAGAAGCTTTCCGGCAGGTTTCATTTTTGCATCACGAGCAACGTGCTGTTTGTTTCCGATTAGTTCGTCACAAGTAGCATCACCCTGCAGGCTCTCCATTCGTTACCTGCAAGGGACGGTGCTCCTCTTCACGGCAGGACGGCCATGCAAACTATTCCTCCCAAACTGCCCCAGCTTTCAAGAGGTCACACGCATTGCTCAGCTCTCCGGCTCTGTTTACAAGCAGCCCGCTTTCCAGCTCCACAAATTATTTATTTTGCCAACGCGTTTCACGGCATCCACGCCGCTTCTTCATGGGCTCGCAGCGACAAAGCATTCAACTCGCCCCTGATTGGTTCACACTTATTTATTTCACATGCTTGCATTTGATTGGCAAAAAAGTTTATAACCATTATTCTGGTGCATGTTGGACTATTGAGTCCGTTCAGGGGTCAGTCAATGCCTTGTACTTATTTCTGCTGTATTAATCCTTTGAGTAAGGTTAGAAGCTTTCCGGCAGGTTTCATTTTTGCATCACGAGCAACGTGCTGTTTGTTTCCGATTAGTTCGTCACAAGTAGCATCACCCTGCAGGCTCTCCATTCGTTACCTGCAAGGGACGGTGCTCCTCTTCACGGCAGGACGGCCGTGCAAACTATTCCTCCCAAACTGCCCCAGCTTTCAAGAGGTCACACGCATTGCTCAGCTCTCCGGCTCTGTTTACAAGCAGCCCGCTTTCCAGCTCCACAAATTATTTATTTTGCCAACGCGTTTCACGGCATCCACGCCGCTTCTTCATGGGCTCGCAGCGACAAAGCATTCAACTCGCCCCTGATTGGTTCACACTTATTTATTTCACATGCTTGCATTTGATTGGCAAAAAAGTTTATAACCATTATTCTGGTGCATGTTGGACTATTGAGTCCGTTCAGGGGTCAGTCAATGCCTTGTACTTATTTCTGCTGTATTAATCCTTTGAGTAAGGTTAGAAGCTTTCCGGCAGGTTTCATTTTTGCATCACGAGCAACGTGCTGTTTGTTTCCGATTAGTTCGTCACAAGTAGCATCACCCTGCAGGCTCTCCATTCGTTACCTGCAAGGGACGGTGCTCCTCTTCACGGCAGGACGGCCGTGCAAACTATTCCTCCCAAACTGCCCCAGCTTTCAAGAGGTCACACGCATTGCTCAGCTCTCCGGCTCTGTTTACAAGCAGCCCGCTTTCCAGCTCCACAAATTATTTATTTTGCCAACGCGTTTCACGGCATCCACGCCGCTTCTTCATGGGCTCGCAGCGACAAAGCATTCAACTCGCCCCTGATTGGTTCACACTTATTTATTTCACATGCTTGCATTTGATTGGCAAAAAAGTTTATAACCATTATTCTGGTGCATGTTGGACTATTGAGTCCGTTCAGGGGTCAGTCAATGCCTTGTACTTATTTCTGCTGTATTAATCCTTTGAGTAAGGTTAGAAGCTTTCCGGCAGGTTTCATTTTTGCATCACGAGCAACGTGCTGTTTGTTTCCGATTAGTTCGTCACAAGTAGCATCACCCTGCAGGCTCTCCATTCGTTACCTGCAAGGGACGGTGCTCCTCTTCACGGCAGGACGGCCGTGCAAACTATTCCTCCCAAACTGCCCCAGCTTTCAAGAGGTCACACGCATTGCTCAGCTCTCCGGCTCTGTTTACAAGCAGCCCGCTTTCCAGCTCCACAAATTATTTATTTTGCCAACGCGTTTCACGGCATCCACGCCGCTTCTTCATGGGCTCGCAGCGACAAAGCATTCAACTCGCCCCTGATTGGTTCACACTTATTTATTTCACATGCTTGCATTTGATTGGCAAAAAAGTTTATAACCATTATTCTGGTGCATGTTGGACTATTGAGTCCGTTCAGGGGTCAGTCAATGCCTTGTACTTATTTCTGCTGTATTAATCCTTTGAGTAAGGTTAGAAGCTTTCCGGCAGGTTTCATTTTTGCATCACGAGCAACGTGCTGTTTGTTTCCGATTAGTTCGTCACAAGTAGCATCACCCTGCAGGCTCTCCATTCGTTACCTGCAAGGGACGGTGCTCCTCTTCACGGCAGGACGGCCGTGCAAACTATTCCTCCCAAACTGCCCCAGCTTTCAAGAGGTCACACGCATTGCTCAGCTCTCCGGCTCTGTTTACAAGCAGCCCGCTTTCCAGCTCCACAAATTATTTATTTTGCCAACGCGTTTCACGGCATCCACGCCGCTTCTTCATGGGCTCGCAGCGAGTTGAATGCTTTGTCGCTGCGAGCCCATGAAGAAGCGGCGTGGATGCCGTGAAACGCGTTGGCAAAATAAATAATTTGTGGAGCTGGAAAGCGGGCTGCTTGTAAACAGAGCCGGAGGGCTGAGCAATGCGTGTGACCTCTTGAAAGCTGGGGCAGTTTGGGAGGAATAGTTTGCACGGCCGTCCTGCCGTGAAGAGGAGCACCGTCCCTTGCAGGTAACGAATGGAGAGCCTGCAGGGTGATGCTACTTGTGACGAACTAATCGGAAACAAACAGCACGTTGCTCGTGATGCAAAAATGAAACCTGCCGGAAAGCTTCTAACCTTACTCAAAGGATTAATACAGCAGAAATAAGTACAAGGCATTGACTGACCCCTGAACGGACTCAATAGTCCAACATGCACCAGAATAATGGTTATAAACTTTTTTGCCAATCAAATGCAAGCATGTGAAATAAATAAGTGTGAACCAATCAGGGGCGAGTTGAATGCTTTGTCGCTGCGAGCCCATGAAGAAGCGGCGTGGATGCCGTGAAACGCGTTGGCAAAATAAATAATTTGTGGAGCTGGAAAGCGGGCTGCTTGTAAACAGAGCCGGAGGGCTGAGCAATGCGTGTGACCTCTTGAAAGCTGGGGCAGTTTGGGAGGAATAGTTTGCACGGCCGTCCTGCCGTGAAGAGGAGCACCGTCCCTTGCAGGTAACGAATGGAGAGCCTGCAGGGTGATGCTACTTGTGACGAACTAATCGGAAACAAACAGCACGTTGCTCGTGATGCAAAAATGAAACCTGCCGGAAAGCTTCTAACCTTACTCAAAGGATTAATACAGCAGAAATAAGTACAAGGCATTGACTGACCCCTGAACGGACTCAATAGTCCAACATGCACCAGAATAATGGTTATAAACTTTTTTGCCAATCAAATGCAAGCATGTGAAATAAATAAGTGTGAACCAATCAGGGGCGAGTTGAATGCTTTGTCGCTGCGAGCCCATGAAGAAGCGGCGTGGATGCCGTGAAACGCGTTGGCAAAATAAATAATTTGTGGAGCTGGAAAGCGGGCTGCTTGTAAACAGAGCCGGAGGGCTGAGCAATGCGTGTGACCTCTTGAAAGCTGGGGCAGTTTGGGAGGAATAGTTTGCACGGCCGTCCTGCCGTGAAGAGGAGCACCGTCCCTTGCAGGTAACGAATGGAGAGCCTGCAGGGTGATGCTACTTGTGACGAACTAATCGGAAACAAACAGCACGTTGCTCGTGATGCAAAAATGAAACCTGCCGGAAAGCTTCTAACCTTACTCAAAGGATTAATACAGCAGAAATAAGTACAAGGCATTGACTGACCCCTGAACGGACTCAATAGTCCAACATGCACCAGAATAATGGTTATAAACTTTTTTGCCAATCAAATGCAAGCATGTGAAATAAATAAGTGTGAACCAATCAGGGGCGAGTTGAATGCTTTGTCGCTGCGAGCCCATGAAGAAGCGGCGTGGATGCCGTGAAACGCGTTGGCAAAATAAATAATTTGTGGAGCTGGAAAGCGGGCTGCTTGTAAACAGAGCCGGAGGGCTGAGCAATGCGTGTGACCTCTTGAAAGCTGGGGCAGTTTGGGAGGAATAGTTTGCACGGCCGTCCTGCCGTGAAGAGGAGCACCGTCCCTTGCAGGTAACGAATGGAGAGCCTGCAGGGTGATGCTACTTGTGACGAACTAATCGGAAACAAACAGCACGTTGCTCGTGATGCAAAAATGAAACCTGCCGGAAAGCTTCTAACCTTACTCAAAGGATTAATACAGCAGAAATAAGTACAAGGCATTGACTGACCCCTGAACGGACTCAATAGTCCAACATGCACCAGGATAATGGTTATAAACTTTTTTGCCAATCAAATGCAAGCATGTGAAATAAATAAGTGTGAACCAATCAGGGGCGAGTTGAATGCTTTGTCGCTGCGAGCCCATGAAGAAGCGGCGTGGATGCCGTGAAACGCGTTGGCAAAATAAATAATTTGTGGAGCTGGAAAGCGGGCTGCTTGTAAACAGAGCCGGAGGGCTGAGCAATGCGTGTGACCTCTTGAAAGCTGGGGCAGTTTGGGAGGAATAGTTTGCACGGCCGTCCTGCCGTGAAGAGGAGCACCGTCCCTTGCAGGTAACGAATGGAGAGCCTGCAGGGTGATGCTACTTGTGACGAACTAATCGGAAACAAACAGCACGTTGCTCGTGATGCAAAAATGAAACCTGCCGGAAAGCTTCTAACCTTACTCAAAGGATTAATACAGCAGAAATAAGTACAAGGCATTGACTGACCCCTGAACGGACTCAATAGTCCAACATGCACCAGAATAATGGTTATAAACTTTTTTGCCAATCAAATGCAAGCATGTGAAATAAATAAGTGTGAACCAATCAGGGGCGAGTTGAATGCTTTGTCGCTGCGAGCCCATGAAGAAGCGGCGTGGATGCCGTGAAACGCGTTGGCAAAATAAATAATTTGTGGAGCTGGAAAGCGGGCTGCTTGTAAACAGAGCCGGAGGGCTGAGCAATGCGTGTGACCTCTTGAAAGCTGGGGCAGTTTGGGAGGAATAGTTTGCACGGCCGTCCTGCCGTGAAGAGGAGCACCGTCCCTTGCAGGTAACGAATGGAGAGCCTGCAGGGTGATGCTACTTGTGACGAACTAATCGGAAACAAACAGCACGTTGCTCGTGATGCAAAAATGAAACCTGCCGGAAAGCTTCTAACCTTACTCAAAGGATTAATACAGCAGAAATAAGTACAAGGCATTGACTGACCCCTGAACGGACTCAATAGTCCAACATGCACCAGAATAATGGTTATAAACTTTTTTGCCAATCAAATGCAAGCATGTGAAATAAATAAGTGTGAACCAATCAGGGGCGAGTTGAATGCTTTGTCGCTGCGAGCCCATGAAGAAGCGGCGTGGATGCCGTGAAACGCGTTGGCAAAATAAATAATTTGTGGAGCTGGAAAGCGGGCTGCTTGTAAACAGAGCCGGAGGGCTGAGCAATGCGTGTGACCTCTTGAAAGCTGGGGCAGTTTGGGAGGAATATATATATATATATATATATCCAAAAGTAAGGTTAACCCCAAAGGAAGAGCCCACAGTGCAGTGCTTCTTCGGTATTTTATTGATGACAGCTTACAAACAGGTAAAAGAGAAAGCTGACAGCGTCTCCTCTTCACAGGCCAAACGCGTTTCAGGTGTGACCCCTTTCTCAATGGCCTCTTTTATGCAAGTGCAAGACTGGTTTTGCGCACTTATTTAAAGTTCCTGGGACCTGCCCAAGTGGGCGTTGCCATTCGCTCTGCCTCCTGGTCCCTGTAGTGCTGCACCTGTTTCCTCGAGTGAGTCCGTCTTGCAAAGCACCAAATGAATGTTCAAAATAAAACCCAGTGGGTTGCTGCCACAGTTCTGCTTTTAAACGAAGTAATTTTGGTGCATGTCATCCCGAAATTTCTGCCTCTCCCATATTCATGGCGCCGAGTGACACCCTGACGAGCCTGCAACACGCATATATTCACTGAAAAAACTATAGGTTATAGACCATATATAGTTAGGAATTAGCATTTACAAAACCTTACTTTACTCACAAAAAACCATTGAAATTCACATATATAGTTAGTTGCACTAACTATATATCGCGCACCCGCAATCCACTGCTGATCATGTCACATATTACATCATTCATGACATGGTCAGTGACATCACTGATGACATCACTGATGACATCTCAAATGACATCACTGATGACATCACTGATGACATCTCAAATGACATCACTGATGACATCTCAAATGACATCACTGATGACATCACTGATGACATCACTGATGACATCTCAAATGACATCACTGATGACATCACTGATGACATCTCAAATGACATCACTGATGACATCTCATTTGACATTACTGATCACATCACTGATGACATCATTCATGTGCTAATACGATGAACCTCTTCAGACTCTAATATAACCTTAGATACACTCAGTGTAAACAGACACTCCCAGACTGTCACTCATCCATGGAGTTACTCACACACGTAGTCAGTCATGCAAAGAATCAATCACACCTCCATTTCCTCAACTATACAGTTATACACACCTTACTTATTTAAACATATACTAACACATATTTACTCTCTTATACAATCCCTGATACAAGTTCACAATGATCCATACAGCCACTCACACATTCACTGGCTCTTATGCACAGTTATTTATATATGTCAACTCTCACATGTACTGTGTTTTACATATGTACTTACTTTGACATGTAGCACTGAGATATCCATTCACTCACCAATACACTCATGCACACAGTCAACCGCCCATACAGCTGTTTCCACATGCACTTTTGAACCCATACATCTAGTGAATCAACTGCTCACACATCTATGCACAGAGTCATACACCTCCCAGCCACCCACACACACACTCAGTCTCCCATACAAATACTTGGGCAACCAATCAATAACCCATATAGTTACTCATATAGCTACTGATCAACACATGCAGCAGTTTACAGAACAACAGACATAATGATGCACAAATTAAGACAGTTTAGTCACTAACCCATGCACTCAGTGAGACACATTTAATCACTCACTCATACAGTCAGTCATGCACCTACTAAATCCTTCATCCAGACACTTATACATCCACTCATTCTTCAATATGTAAGACATATTTTAACTTTACAGAAACATACAGTCACTGGATGTTGTCATCAGTGATGTCATCAGTGATGTCATTTGAGATGTCATCAGTGCTGTCATCAGTGATGTCACTGACCATGTCATGAATGATGTAATATGTGACATGATCAGCAGTGGATTGCGGGTGCGCGATATATAGTTAGTGCAACTAACTATATATGCGAATTTCAATGGTTTTGTGTGAGTAAAATAAGGTTTTGTAAATGCTAATTCCTACCTATATATGGTCTATAATCTACGGATTTTTCAGTGAATTTTCAAGGTTTTGTAAATGCTAATTCCTAACTATATATGGTCTATAACCTATGGTTTTTTCAGTGAATTTCAATGGTTTTTTAATAGCAAATATCAAAAGCTGTAAAATGTATTCTTCTTTTAAAGGAAAAATATATTTTATATGTATTTAATATAATGTTTTTATGTATATAAATTTTTTGAGGGAACGAATTTATCAACTATCATGCTGAAGAAGAGTGTGGGGGAAAAAAACCAAAGAGGAGGACTAAGAGGAAAGAACAATCAGTTCAAAAATACAATTGCTTTAAAGCATGAAGTGCTTTTCCACACATTTACATTTAAATAACCCATATTAGAACATACAAAATATCTACAGAGGAGACGGTGTACATTGAATTTTAGACTCTTCATTGGTACCTAAATGTTGGTACTTACATCACCCACACAACACAACAGCTCTATTCAGAGCTACCCTACCTCAAAGCACTCTAAAATATTATTTTAATATTGCCCTTGGTTTTCCCCTTGTTACGCTTTCCGGTACGTTACCCGGTGCGCGGACCGGGCGCTAACCGTGCGAAAATTTGAAAAAAAAAAGGGGTGTTTTTTTTACATATATGGGCCTCCTCAGCCACCCTCAGAAAACCTAGGGGGTCAGGATATGTCTCCCGTGCCCCCTTATACCCATTCCCAACATTGTTTATCCTCCATCTTGTGACTAAATTTGTCCGAAACACAAGATGGGGGACTCCCGTTACGCTACCGGTGAGCTACCCGGTTCGCGTACCGGGTAGCGCTTCCACCGCGAAAAATCGAAAAAAAAAGTATTTTATTTTTTTGCCCTGCGGGGCCCTTTAATAGCCCCCACATCAATCCTAGGGGGTCAGGAGGGGTCTACCTTGCCCCCTTTCATTCATTTCCCCCTTCGTTTATTTCCACCTCTTGTCTCTCGATCCTACCGAGAGACAAGATGGCGGCCGCTCCGGACTGTTTAGAATGTTGACAGTCACCGGAGAGCCAATCCGCTTCTCCTCGCGAAGTTCCGTTACGCGTCTGGTACGCGAACCGGGGCGCTAACCGGGACGCCGTCACAGATATATATATTTTTTTGAACGTTAATTTCTCAAAATCCACTGGAGCACATATCTTGAGACCTAGCAAAGGCACATCGGGCAAACAGTCTCTACAATTTTGCCAAATTTCATAGAAATCCATTCAGTTGTTCGAGCTAAAAGTGAGTCCAACCGCCCTATGGAAAACTCAATGTTAAAAACACGTTTTGGGACCCCCCTTTTTTCTCGGCCCCCGCTTGACGAAACCCCCCCAATCTTTCAGGGGACGCTCAGAAACGAAATGTGCCATTTTCCAGAAAATTTCAGCCAATTCTGTCCATCAACGCCAAAGTTATTCAACATAGAATTTTCAGAAATCCCTATTCAAAAAAATCCTAACTATATATACCTACTGGCGACTGCCAGTAGGTTATATATATATATATATATATATAAATATATATATATATATATATATTCACTGAAAAAACCATAGGTTATAGACCATATATAGTTAGGAATTAGCATTTAAAAAACCTTATTTTACTCACACAAAACCATTGAAATTCCATATATAGTTAGTTGCACTAACTATATATCGCGCACCTGCAATCCACTGCTGATGATGTCACATATTACATCATTCATGACATGGTCAGTGACATCACTGATGACATCACTGATGACATCTCAAATGACATCACTGATGACATCTCACTTGACATCAATGATCACATCACTGATGATATCATTCATGTGACAATACAATGCATCTCCTCACATTTTAATATAACCTCTGTTTCACCCAGTGTTAAAAACAGAGTATAATTTTTGAAACCATTGACACACCAATACTAGTTACTACATACGTACTCACTGATTCCTACGTCTACACACACATTCACTCATTCACCCATACAATCATTCATACATACAATCACTCATGTTTACAACACAATCATATGCACTCATACACCTATACAGACACTCACACTCTGCCACTCATCCATGGAGTTACTCACACACCTAGTCAGTCCTGTAAAGAATCAATCACACTTCCATTTTCTACTCTATACAGTTAAACATAGAGCACCTTACGTTTTCAACCATATACTAACACATACTTACTCTCTTATACAATCATTGATACAAGTACACATTGATCTGTACAGAGTCACACACCTCCCATCCAGCCACACACACACTCAGTCTCCCATGCAAATACTTGGGCAATCAATCAATAACCCATATAGTTAATCATATAGCTACTGATCAAAACATGCAGCAGTTTACAGAACAACAGACATAATGATGCACAAATTAAGACACTTTAGTCACTAACCCATGCACTCAGTGAGACACATTTAATCACTCACTCATGCATTCAGTCATGCACCTACTAAATCCTTTGTCCAGACACTTATACTTCCACTCATTCTTCAATATGTAAGACACATTTTAACTTTACAGAAACATACAGTCACTGGATGTTGTCATCAGTGATGTCATCAGTGATGTCATTTGAGATGTCATCAGTGATGTCATCAGTGATGTCACTGACCATGTCATGAATGATGTAATATGTGACATCATCAGCAGTGGATTGCAGGTGCGCGATATATAGTTAGTGCAACTAACTATATATGGAATTTCAATGGTTTTGTGTGAGTAAAATAAGGTTTTTTAAATGCTAATTCCTAACTATATATGGTCTATAACCTATGGTTTTTTCAGTGAATTTTCAAGGTTTTGTAAATGCTAATTCCTAATTATATATGGTCTATAACCTATGGTTTTTTCAGTGAATTTCAATGGTTTTTTAATAGCAAATATCATAAGCTGTCGAATGTCAAGTACGTGGTAAGTGAAAACATTTTCGTGTTTATGCACACTGATCTGCTTTGAATGGTGCCCCCCCCCCTCATTTCTATTAGGAGTACTCTCTCTTTGCAGATAGTGAAAGGTAGTTAACGCAGGTCTTTGCCCCCATTGTAATCCGTCGTGCCTGCTTCTCTCTCCATTTGATTCATTGTTATCCAAGTATTTACTGTTTTAGAATTAGTTCTCTTTGGTTCATTCTCTATTTACAAACAAACACAGAGTCGCAATACTCTGTTTAGTCTTTGCAGATAACGAAAAATCGTGTAAAAAAAAAGAAAAGGAATCGAGCAAAATCAGTAGGCCACTAATGGGATCTCTTTTTGACCTCGCTAAAATAGAAACATTAGGAACAACCCCTCATGACAAATACAAAACTAGTGAGATGAACTGAACTCCACACAATGATGGCTGCAAAACAGCTCTGCTCCGCCACCCACCCCGCCCAAAATAACGATAAAGAACGGCTGCCATGATTGGTTGCGGAATGACCACGACGGAGCTACGAAATGGTGCTGCTCTCATGCTAACCCCAGCTTCAGTCTGAAACATCCAGAAACACTGTAGACTACCAATTCGATCAGTTCCGGTAGCGCCCCAATGTAACCCGGTAGAGAAGAACTAGCCCTCCCCTCTTTGACTGATGGTTCTTGTTGCCTGTCCCTTCTGTTGTCATTTAACAGAACTATTTAGCCTGCTGAAAGGGGTTGTGTTCCGACCGCTGGTTGGTGGAGACATTTTGACTATATTCTGTACCTGCGTTGTCGCGTAATGCGTCATATGACGCGCCGCGTTAGCGCATCCGGAAGTCATCCGGGGCGCGCAGCGCGTAACGTAAGCATAACAAGTCATGTGACTTGTTAATAAAACTTTTCATTGGTTCATTTTACTTTTCTTATTGTAATGATGAAAGGCTTGGTCATATGACCTAAAAATTACGCTTTTCATTACTTCCGAACATTATTTTTTCTTAAATATATGTTATAATGTTCCAGGCTAATGTACTTTCCCGGAAATTTTACAACTGTCCTGCAAGTAAAATATATTCTTTTTTCGAGAAAAAGAGCGTTTCTTCGTCCCATGACGGAGCCGTTGAGCAAAAGAGGGTCGACCTGCTGTCTTAGTCGCCGATACGCCTGAATATGAGATTCTTATCGATCACTTTATGTTGCAGGAATAGAAAACACAACAGCCCTTGACCATTTATCTTTACTGCGTTCCTTCGTATTATACCTTTTACCCTTCATGTAATTGGTCTGCTTTATTTCACTTGCCTTTTAATGATTCTAAAACAGTGACTATTATTAAAAACTTTACCAATGTATATACTACTACCATGTTTTCTTTTAAAAACCTTTATTGTGAAAATTTCATTATACAAATACGAGCCTATAACCACGTGGGCCGGCCACGGAGCAAACTGTAATCGTATATGATAAATAGACATTTACACTGTAGAGGAACGTAACGGGCGGGCCATTAGGTTGCAAGAACTAAGGTGTCTAACAGTTACGGAATCGGTGGACGTACATTTTATAATTAAAATACGACAGGGCCAGTTACAATAAAATTATCTAGATATACATTTGCGGGCAAGTACCATGGGTGACGTTAATTCGAACTTTCAACAGTACAGTAATCAATAACACATCAGAACTTAATATCAATAGGTATGTCGAAATATTCAATCAATTCTCGTCCCCGCCCGCCATGTGCTTCAAAACTGCATACGTATCTCGTGATTTCAAGGTTCTGCAACCAGTACACAACAAGGAGTTACGAGTCCCATTTATTCTGGCGCCATTTTGGGCGAGGACGGGCAGGTCCAGGATATAGTCAAAATGTCTCTACCAACCATCGACTATGATGATGTTCATATACTGTATTTATTAGAGTAACACTCAGATGTCCACATGAAATAAATTTGCCACAATCTAAACATGTCATTTTAATCTTTCCAAAGTTCTTCTAAATATTTGGGACCGTTTCCCTTGCCTCTGAAGCTCTCAGTGCCACTTCTTTGATGAATGTACTAGCAGGTCAGGGGTTCTCCTCCAAATCTCTTTTATGCAGCACTATAATTAATTGGTGCCACCTCTCCATATGACAATGCATGGTATAGTTACCACAACTATATTTTTTTTCGGTTCCTCTAGAGAGTTCATCGTGGCAGATGAAGCGTGTAACGTACCGGGCATTTACCTTTTTTTGCATGTACAGGAAAGGAAAAAAAAATCGAGCGTCCGAGTTCTAAGGTGTCCCAGGGCCATTTTAGTGGACCAGGCCCAAATCCAAAGAACAGGCCGCCATTTTGAGAGTCCTGTTGCAGCCGCCTGTCGCTGTAGCATCAAGAGCAGCCGAAACTCAGCTGAATGGCAACTGAAACGGTAAAGGGGCGCCCCACTACAGCAGACGAGCCAGGCCCAAATCCAAAGAACTGCTATCTCACAGGCTAATGGGGCGACCCATGCCGAGTTTCAGCATTGTAGGATGACCACACAAGTACAGCAACTTGCTAGACATCACCTCGGTGCCATCCGGATCTCGGCGCCCCACTGCAGATGAAGTGCCTCTCAACTATGAAACCACCACGGTGACATCCGGATCTTGGCGCGTTGTGCTGCCTTCGGCCTATTCGCACATCGGTCCGCTACTGACGCCATCTCACAGGCTAATGGGGCGACCCACGCCGAGTTTCAGCATTGTAGGATGACCACACCAGTACAGCAACTTGCTAGACATCACCTCGGTGCCATCCGGATCTCGGCGCCCCACTGCAGATGAAGTGCCTCTCAACTATGAAACCACCACGGTGACATCCGGATCTTGGCGCGTTGTGCTGCCTTCGGCCTATTCGCACATCGGTCCGCTACTGACGCCATCTCACAGGCTAATGGGGCGACCCACGCCGAGTTTCAGCATTGTAGGATGACCACACCAGTACAGCAACTTGCTAGACATCACCTCGGTGCCATCCGGATCTCGGCGCCCCACTGCAGATGAAGTGCCTCTCAACTATGAAACCACCACGGTGACATCCGGATCTTGGCGCGTTGTGCTGCCTTCGGCCTATTCGCACATCGGTCCGCTACTGACGCCATCTCACAGGCTAATGGGGCGACCCACGCCGAGTTTCAGCATTGTAGGATGACCACACCAGTACAGCAACTTGCTAGACATCACCTCGGTGCCATCCGGATCTCGGCGCCCCACTGCAGAGGAAGTGCCTCTCAACTATGAAACCACCACGATGACATCCGGATCTTGGCGCGTTGTGCTGCCTTCGGCCTATTCGCACATCGGTCCGCTACTGACGCCATCTCACAGGCTAATGGGGCGACCCACGCCGAGTTTCAGCATTGTAGGATGACCACACCAGTACAGCAACTTGCTAGACATCACCTCGGTGCCATCCGGATCTCGGCGCCCCACTGCAGATGAAGTGCCTCTCAACTATGAAACCACCACGGTGACATCCGGATCTTGGCGCGTTGTGCTGCCTTCGGCCTATTCGCACATCGGTCCGCTACTGACGCCATCTCACAGGCTAATGGGGTGACCCACGCCGAGTTTCAGCATTGTAGGATGACCACACCAACTTGCTAGACATCACCTCAGTGCCATCCGAATCTTGGCATCTCAACGCCTAGTGGTATCTTCCATACAAAAAATATTGTTACGCTGCCTTTGGCCCCATTCGCACATCAGTCCGCAACTTAGACATCACCTCGGTGCCATCCGGATCTTGGCATCTCAGCGCCTTGTGGTGTCAGTCAGAAAATATTGTTGTGCTGCCTTCGGCCTATTCGCACATCGGTCCGCTACTGACGCCATCTCACAGGCCAACGGGGCGCCCCACGCCGACTTTCAGCATTGTAGGATGGCCACACCAGTACCACAACTTGCAAGACACCACCTCGGTGCCATCCGGATCTTGGCATCTCAGCGCCTTGTGGTCTCTTCTACACCGGAAATATAGTAGAAAATATTGTTGCGCTGCCTTTGGCCCCATTCACACATCAGTCCGCTACTGACACCATCTCACAGGCCAACGGGGCGCCCCACGCCGACTTTCAACATTGTAGGATGGCCACAGAAGTGCGACAACTTACTAGACACCACCTCGGTGCCATCCGGATCTTGGCGCGTTGTGCTGCCTTCGGCCTATTCGCACATCGGTCCGCTACTGACGCAAACTCACAGGCCAACGGGGCGCCCCACGCCGACTTTCAGCATTGTAGGATGGCCACACCAGTGCGGCAACTTCCTACACACCACCTCGGTGCCATCCGGATCTTGGCGCGTAGTGAAGCTGCAGCAGCTGCAAATAAGCTTCAGACAGTGTTACAACCGCTGCTCAGAACTCTCAACTATGACACCACCTCGATGCCATCCGGATCTTGGCGCGTTGTATTGCCTTCGGCCTATTCGCACATCGGTCCGCTACTGACGCCGCCTCACGTGCCAACGTATTTTCTCCGCATTTTATACCCTATGCCGCATAACAGGTCATGTGACTTGTTTATAAAACTTTTCATTGGTTCATTTTACTTTTGGTTTCCTAATGATGGAAGGCTTGATCATATGACCTAAAAACAACACTTTTCATTGGATGAAAACTTTTTTTTTCCCCCAAACGATGAAAGCCCCACCTTGTTTCTGGATGTTTCAGACTGAAGCTGGCGTCACCATGAGAGCACCACCATCTCGTAGCTCCGTCGTGGTCATTCCGCGAGCAATCATGGCAGCCGCTCCCCACCAGAAGCCTGCAGGAGTCGGGGCCCCCAAAACTTTTGATGAATTCTCAAGGCGGAGGGGACGCTTTCGAGAATGGGGTCCAAGACCTAGCAGACAACCGTCCGATTTCCAAGGTGTCCCAGGGCCATTTCAGTGGACCAGGCCCAAAAAGGAAACAGCCTGCCGCCATTTTGAGAGTCCTGTGACAGCCGCCTATCGCTGCACCGCAAGAGTGGGCGCAACTCAGCTGAATGGCGGATTTTGACACAGTGGACCAAAAGCGGACGGAATGGCAACTGAAACGGTAAAGGGGCGCCCCACTACAACAGACGAGACTCCACCTGGAGAGGCCCGTTCACGCCGCCTCCCCCGGGGCGCCCCACGCCGTTATTCGGAGCAGCATTGTAGGATACCAAAACCAGTGCGGCAACTTACTGGACATCACCTTGGTGCCATCGTTCTGCTGCCTTGGAACTATTCGCACAACAGTTTGCTACTGATGACCCACCCCCCGCGACGCCCCACGCCGTTATTTGCTGGGTGGCAACTTACTAGACATCACTTTTGTGTCATCTAGATTTCGGCGCGTTCTGCTGCCTTGGAACTATTCGCACAACAGTTTGCTACTGATCACCCACCCCCCGCGACGCCCCACGCCGGAAATCTGGACGTTGTGCTGCGTTGGGACTATTCGCACAGCCGACCGCTACTTCGTTGTTTTTCTCTAAAAATGTTTATATGTTATTACTATTTTTGTTTTCTTGTATATATTTATAAATTATTAAAGTTTTATAATCTTACTACTTTGTCGGAGTGCTATATATTTTTAATGTGACACATAATTGTAAAAACTTTGATGTACAAAGAGTCATCCCTGGAATCTTCCGCTTCACGCTCGGTCCCCTCCCCAATCACAATACAGAATGGTTTTCAGATAATAGCAACGCTTCTGCTGTGACGGATCTCATCGAGTGTGGGCCTTGATCTACTATAACTCCTTTGAAGACGGGTGATTCTTTACAGCTGTGGCCATAAACTACATCTGCAGGGCTAGCTGATAGCCTAGGACCGGCCTGGACAATCGGACACAGAGGAAAAGGAGTGTCAGAGGGTGCGGTAGTGAATAGGGCGAAAGGGAGGTGTCGGGCGGGCACAGGGTGTGATTCTCAGGGAAGAACAGCGCAGATGGGGGGAGGTTTATTACCCATGCATAAAACAGAGAGCGGGGGTGACCACTGCCTGGGGGAGATGCTTGCGAGGGTGGGGAGCCATGCTAAGGATCGACAGCGTTCACAGAGTGGATCTGGTCAAGGCATCTAAAATGGCTGCCGTGCACGACAAAAGTGTGGCATTTGAAAAAAGACAAGATGGCGCACACAATGTTTTTCAACAATTCCTGATTTCCTTCGAATCGAACGTTAACAGACGTTGGGGCATATTACCAAGGTTAAGCGATATTTATCCCTAACGATGCTTAGCAACGATTTTTTTACCGTCAGAAATTATCGCAGATAAACCTTGCTATTATCAAGGTTTATCGCAAATACGATAAAAAACGAGCGCAATGCATTAATGTCGCTGAAAACTCCGCGATATTCATGCATTACCGAGCTAATGCTCTTAGCCATGTTATCCACCTCCCATTGGATAACATGGCTAAGAACTGCTCAGGGCAGCTGTTACTTTTTGGAGATATTCGCGCTTATCTCGAATATTTCCAAAAGTTGATAATAGGAGATAGCGATGTTAGCGACTGTTTCCAGTCGCTAACATCTTGGCATGCCCACTTTGCATGTCATTAGTGATAAATATCACTCACATGCAAAGTGGGACCCAAGATGGTCGCTATCTCCTACTAGCCGTCGCTAACTGGTGTTAGCAACAGCTAGGTAATACACATATAATTTTATCTCCGCGAAGCGGAGCGCTGTTACAGATATATATCTTGTTTTTGAACGTTAATTTCTCAAAATGCACTGAAGCACATATATTGAGACATAGCAAAGGCACATCGGGCTACCAGTCCCTAATATTTTACCAAGTTTCGTGCAAATCCATTCAGCCGTTCGATTATTATTATTATTATTTTTTTTTGCCCCGCGGGGCCCTTTTAAAACCTCCACATCAAACCTAGGGGGTCAGCGAGGATCTACTATGCCCCCTTATGGTCATCAGCCGTTCGATTATTATTATTATTTTTTTTTTTGCCCCGCGGGGCCCTTTTAAAACCTCCACATCAAACCTAGGGGGTCAGCGAGGATCTACTATGCCCCCTTATGGTCATTTGCCCCTTCGCTTTGGCCTCCTCTTGTCTCTCGATCCTACCGAGAGACAAGATGGCGGCCGCTACGTACTGTTTGGAATGTTTACAGACACCGGAGAGCCAATCAGCTTCGCTTCGCAAAGCTCCGTAACGCGAAAAGTACGCGAAGCGGTGCGCTGTTACAGATATATATCTTTTTTTGAACGTTAATTTCTCAAAATCCACTGAAGCACATATATTGAGACCTAGCAAAGGCACATCGGGCTACCAGTCCCTACAATTTTGCCAAGTTTCGTGCAAATCCATTCAGCCGTTCGATTATTATTATTATTATTTTTTTTTGCCCCGCGGGGCCCTTTTAAAACCTCCACATCAAACCTAGGGGGTCAGCGAGGATCTACTATGCCCCCTTATAGTTATTTCCCCTTTTGTTTTGACCTCCTCTTGTCTCTCGATCCTACCGAGAGACAAGATGGCGGCCGCTACGGACTGTTTGGAATGTTGACAGACGCCGGAGAACCAATCAGCTTCGCTTCACAAAGCTCCGTTGCGCGAAAAGTACGCGTCCTGGGACGCTGCCCGGTCCGCTGTTACAGATATATATCTTTTTTTAAACGTTAATTTCTCAAAATCCACTGGAGCACATATATTGAGACCTACAAAAGGCACATCGGGCTACCAGTCCCTACAATTTTGCCAAGTTTCGTGCAAATCCATTCAGCCGTTCGGGCTAAAAGTGAGGCCAACCGCCCTATGGAAAACTCAATGTTAAAAACACGTTTTGGGACCCCCCTTTTTTCTCGGCCCCCACTGGACGAACCCCCCCCAAATTTTCAAGGGCTGCTCAGAAACAAAATGTGCCATTTTCCTGAAAGTTTCAGCCGATTCCGTCCACAAACGCCAAAGTTATTAGACATAGAATTTTCAAAAAACCCATAGAGAAAAAATCCTAACTATATATACCTACTGGCGACCGCCAGTAGGTAATATATATATTCACTGAAAAAACCATAGGTTATAGACCATATATAGTTAGGAATTAGCATTTACAAAACCTTATTTTACTCACACAAAACCATTGAAATTCGCATATATAGTTAGTTGCACTAACTATATATCGCGCACCCGCAATCCACTGCTGATCATGTCACATATTACATCATTCATGACATGGTCAGTGACATCACTGATGACATCACTGATGACATCTCAAATGACATCACTGATGACATCACTGATGACATCTCAAATGACATCACTGATGACATCACTGATGGCATCTCAAATGACATCACTGATGACATCACTGATGACATCACTGAAGACATCTCAAATGACATCACTGATGACATCTCAAATGACATCACTGATGACATCACTGATGACATCTCAAATGACATCACTGATGACATCTCATTTGACATTACTGATCACATCACTGATGACATCATTCATGTGATAATACGATGAACCTCTTCAGACTCTAATATAACCTTAGATACACTCAGTGTAAACAGACACTCACAGACTGTCACTCATCCATGGAGTTACTCACACACCTAGTCAGTCATGCAAAGAATCAATCACACCTCCATTTCCTCAACTATACAGTTATACACACCTTACTTATTCAAACATATACTAACACATATTTACTCTCTTATACAATCCCTGATACAAGTTCACAATGATCCATATAGCCACTCACACATTCACTGGCTCTTATGCACAGTTATTTATATATGTCAACTCTCACATGTACTGTGTTTTACATATGTACTTACTTTGACATGTAGCACTGAGATATCCATTCACTCACCAATACACTCATGCACACAGTCAACCGCCCATACAGCTGTTTCCACATGCACTTTTGAACCCATACATCTAGTGAATCAACTGCTCACACATCTATGCACAGAGTCATACACCTCCCAGCCACCCACACACACACTCAGTCTCCCATACAAATACTTGGGCAACCAATCAATAACCCATATAGTTACTCATATAGCTACTGATCAACACATGCAGCAGTTTACAGAACAACAGACATAATGATGCACAAATTAAGACAGTTTAGTCACTAGCCCATGCACTCAGTGAGACACATTTAATCACTCACTCATACAGTCAGTCATGCACCTACTAAATCCTTCATCCAGACACTTATACATCCACTCATTCTTCAATATGTAAGACATATTTTAACTTTACAGAAACATACAGTCACTGGATGTTGTCATCAGTGATGTCATCAGTGATGTCATTTGAGATGTCATCAGTGATGTCATCAGTGATGTCACTGACCATGTCATGAATGATGTAATATGTGACATGATCAGCAGTGGATTGCGGGTGCGCGATATATAGTTAGTGCAACTAACTATATATGCGAATTTCAATGGTTTTGTGTGAGTAAAATAAGGTTTTGTAAATGCTAATTCCTACCTATATATGGTCTATAACCTACGGTTTTTTCAGTGAATTTTCAAGGTTTTGTAAATGATAATTCCTAACTATATATGGTCTATAACCTATGGTTTTTTCAGTGAATTTCAATGGTTTTTTAATAGCAAATATCAAAAGCTGTAAAGTGTATTCTTCTTTTAAAGGAAAAATGTATTTTATATGTATTTAATATAATGTTTTTATGTATATAAATTTTTGGAGGGAACGAATTTATCAACTATCATGCTGAAGAAGAGTGTGGGGGGAAAAAACCAAAGAGGAGGACTAAGAGGAAAGAACAATCAGTTCAAAAATACAATTGCTTTAAAGCATGAAGTTCTTTTCCACACATTTACATTTAAATAACCCATATTAGAACATACAAAATATCTACAGAGGAGACGGTGTACATTGAATTTTAGACTCTTCATTGGTACCTAAATGTTGGTACTTACATCACCCACACAACACAACAGCTCTATTCAGAGCTACCCTACCTCAAAGCACTCTAAAATATTATTTTAATATTGCCCTTGGTTTTCCCCTTGTTACGCTTTCCGGAACGCTACCCGGTGCGCGGACAGGGCGCGAACCGTGCGAAAATTGAAAAAAAAAAAGGGGTGTTTTTTTTACATATATGGGCCTCCTCAGCCACCCTCAGAAAACCTAGGGGGTCAGGATATGTCTCCCGTGCCCCCTTATACCCATTCCCAACATTGTTTATCCTCCATCTTGTGACTAAATTCGTCCGAAACACAAGATGGGGGACTCCCGTTACGCTACCGGTGAGCTACCCGGTTCGCGTACCGGGTAGCGCTTCCACAGCGAAAAATCGAAAAAAAATGTATTTTATTTTTTTGACCCGCGGGGCCCTTTAATAGCCCCCACATCAATCCTAGGGGGTCAGGAGGGGTCTACCTTGCCCCCTTTCATTCATTTCCCCCTTCATTTATTTCCACCTCTTGTCTCTCGATCCTACCGAGAGACAAGATGGCGGCCGCTCCGGACTGTTTAGAATGTTGACAGTCACCGGAGAGCCAATCCGCTTCTCCTCCTGAAGTTCCGTTACGCGTCTGGTACGCGAACCGGGGCGCTAACCGGGACGCCGTCACAGATATATATATTTTTTTGAACGTTAATTTCTCAAAATCCACTGGAGCACATATCTTGAGACCTAGCAAAGGCACATCGGGCAAACAGTCTCTACAATTTTGCCAAGTTTCATAGAAATCCATTCAGCCGTTCGAGCTAAAAGTGAGTCCAACCGCCCTATGGAAAACTCAATGTTAAAAACACGTTTTGGGACCCCCCTTTTTTCTTGGCCCCCGCTTGATGAAACCCCCCCAAACTTTCAGGGGACGCTCAGAAACAAAATGTGCCATTTTCCTGAACATTTCAGCCAATTCCGTCCATCAACGCCAAAGTTATTCAACATAGAATTTTCAGAAATCCCTATTCAAAAAAATCCTAACTATATATGCCTACTGGCGACCGCCAGTAGGTAATATATATATATATATATATATATATATATATATATATATATATATATATATATATATATATATATATATATATAAACATTTCTATGGCAAAATGAAACCCCTCATTTTGTTCCTTTTCAAATTAAATGTATTAAGTGTTACCACTTTATTCCAATCAAGATGACTTCAGGTGTGCCATACTTTTGTCATAAGTAAGACTGTTAGCGTTCTAGTTGTTCTTTAGAACACTCTGGGACATTCTGTCATTGGGCTATAGTTGGGCTACATCTGGCTGATATTTGGGCTACATTTGGGCTCTTTTGTCTCTGGTGGCCATCTTGGGAGACTGCATATCAGAATTTTTTTAATGAAATATAAGAGGATTTGAGATGTCACTCAAAATGTGCCCTAATTTTTCTTTCTTCAGCACTAATCATAATTTCTATGGCAAAATGAACCCCCTCATTTTGTTCCTTTGCAAATTAAATGTTTTAAGTGTTAACACTTTATTCCAGTCAAGATGACTTCAGGTGTGCCATACTTTTGTCATAAGTAAGACTGTTAGCGCTCTAGTTGTTCTTTAGAACACTCTGGGACATTCTGTCACTGGGCTATAGTTGGGCTACATCTGGCTGATATTTGGGCTACATTTGTTTTTTTTTGTCTCTGGTGGCCATCTTTGGGCTACATTGGGCTACATTGGGCTACATTTTGGCTCTAACATATATATAGCCCAATGTAGCCCAATATATATTTTTCAAAGTACATTTTCGTAAAAACCACTGGAGCATATATCTTGAGACATAGCAAAGGCACATCGGGCTACCAGTCCCTACAATTTTGCCAAGTTTTGTGGAAATCCATTCAGCCGTTCGAGCTAAAAGTGAGTCCAACCGCCCTATGGAAAACTCAATGTTAAAAACACGTTTTGGGACCCCCCTTTTTTCTCGGCCCCTGCTTGACGAAACCCCCCCAAACTTTCAGGGGACGCTCAGAAACAAAATGTGCCATTTTCCTGAAAATTTCAGCCAATTCCGTCCATCAACGCCAAAGTTATTCAACATAGAATTTTCAGAAATCCCTATTCAAAAAAATCCTAACTATATATACCTACTGGCGACTGCCAGTAGGTAATATATATATATATATATATTCACTGAAAAAACCATAGGTTATAGACCATATATAGTTAGGAATTAGCATTTACAAAACCTTATTTTACTCACACAAAACCATTGAAATTCGCATATATAGTTAGTTGCACTAACTATATATCGCGCACCCGCAATCCACTGCTGATCATGTCACATATTACATCATTCATGACATGGTCAGTGACATCACTGATGACATCACTGATGACATCTCAAATGACATCACTGATGACATCACTGAAGACATCTCAAATGACATCACTGATGACATCACTGATGACATCTCAAATGACATCACTGATGACATCTCATTTGACATTACTGATCACATCACTGATGACATCATTCATGTGATAATACGATGAACCTCTTCAGACTCTAATATAACCTTAGATACACTCAGTGTAAACAGACACTCACAGACTGTCACTCATCCATGGAGTTACTCACACACCTAGTCAGTCATGCAAAGAATCAATCACACCTCCATTTCCTCAACTATACAGTTATACACACCTTACTTATTCAAACATATACTAACACATATTTACTCTCTTATACAATCCCTGATACAAGTTCACAATGATCCATACAGCCACTCACACATTCACTGGCTCTTATGCACAGTTATTTATATATGTCAACTCTCACATGTACTGTGTTTTACATATGTACTTACTTTGACATGTAGCACTGAGATATCCATTCACTCACCAATACACTCATGCACACAGTCAACCGCCCATACAGCTGTTTCCACATGCACTTTTGAACCCATACATCTAGTGAATCAACTGCTCACCCATCTATGCACAGAGTCATACACCTCCCAGCCACCCACACACACACTCAGTCTCCCATACAAATACTTGGGCAACCAATCAATAACCCATATAGTTACTCATATAGCTACTGATCAACACATGCAGCAGTTTACAGAACAACAGACATAATGATGCACAAATTAAGACAGTTTAGTCACTAGCCCATGCACTCAGTGAGGCACATTTAATCACTCACTCATACAGTCAGTCATGCACCTACTAAATCCTTCATCCAGACACTTATACATCCACTCATTCTTCAATATGTAAGACATATTTTAACTTTACAGAAACATACAGTCACTGGATGTTGTCATCAGTGATGTCATCAGTGATGTCATTTGAGATGTCATCAGTGATGTCACTGACCATGTCATGAATGATGTAATATGTGACATGATCAGCAGTGGATTGCGGGTGCGCGATATATAGTTAGTGCAACTAACTATATATGCGAATTTCAATGGTTTTGTGTGAGTAAAATAAGGTTTTGTAAATGCTAATTCCTAACTATATATGGTCTATAACCTATGGTTTTTTCAGTAAATTTTCCAGGTTTTGTAAATGCTAATTCCTAACTATATATGGTCTATAACCTATGGTTTTTTCAGTGAATTTCAATGGTTTTTTAATAGCAAATATCAAAAGCTGTAAAATGTATTATTCTTTTAAAGAAAAAATATATTTTATATGTATTTAATATAATTTTTTTATGTATATACATTTTTTGAGGGAACGAATTTATCAACTATCATGCTGAAGAAGAGTGTGGGGGAAAAAAACCAAAGAGGAGGACTAAGAGGAACGAACAATCAGTTCAAAAATACAATTGCTTTAAAGCATGAAGTGCTTTTCCACACATTTACATTTAAATAACCCATATTAGAACATACAAAATATCTACAGAGGAGACGGTGTACATTGAATTTTAGACTCTTCATTGGTACCTACATGTTGGTACTTACATCACCCACACAACACAACAGCTCTATTCAGAGCTACCCTACCTCAAAGCACTCTAAAATATTATTTTAATATTTCCCTTGGTTTTCCCCCTTGTTACGCTTTCCGGAACGCTACCCGGTGCGCGGACCGGGCGCTAACTGTGCGAAAATTTGAAAAAAAAAGGTGTTTTTTTTTACATATATGGGCCTCCTCAGCCACCCTCAGAAAACCTAGGGGGTCAGGATATGTCTCCCGTGCCCCCTTATACCCATTCCCAACATTGTTTATCCTCCATCTTGTGACTAAATTCGTCCGAAACACAAGATGGCGGACTCCCGTTACGCTACCGGTGAGCTACCCGGTTCGTGTACCGGGTAGCGCTTCCACCGCGAAAAATCTAAAAAAATTTATTTTATTTTTTTGCCCGCGGGGCCCTTTAATAGCCCCCACATCAATCCTAGGGGGTCAGGACGGGTCTACCTTGCCCCCTTTCATTCATTTCCCCCTTCGTTTATTTCCACCTCTTGTCTCTCGATCCTACCGAGAGACAAGATGGCGGCCGCTCCGGACTGTTTAGAATGTTGACAGTCACCGGAGAGCCAATCCGCTTCTCCTCGAGAAGTTCCGTTACGCGTCTGGTACGCGAACCGGGGCGCTAACCGGGATGCTGTCACAGATATATATATTTTTTTGAACGTTAATTTCTCAAAATCCACTGGAGCACATATCTTGAGACCTAGCAAAGGCACATCAGGCAAACAGTCTCTACAATTTTGCCAAGTTTCATAGAAATCCATTCAGCCTTTCGAGCTAAAAGTGAGTCCAACCGCCCTATGGAAAACTCAATGTTAAAAACACGTTTTGGGACCCCCCTTTTTTCTCGGCCCCCGCTTGACGAAACCCCCCCAAACTTTCAGGGTCGCTCAGAAACAAAATGTGCCATTTTCCTGAAAATTTCAGCCAATTCCGTCCATCAACGCCAAAGTTATTCAACATAGAATTTTCAGAAATCCCTATTCAAAAAAATCCTAACTATATATACCTACTGGCGACTGCCAGTAGGTAATATATATATATATATATATATATATATATATATATATATATATATATATATATATGATATAGGGATAGCGGGTCAGGTGCTGTGGTTTGTAGGGTTCCATTTTCTAGCTTTATCTTTTTCTAGTGTGGAACCTCTTTTTGTACTGGCAGCCAAACAGGTACCTTTCATTTAAAGGAATCTCATCCAAGCTGGCAATGCTCTTATGTCTAGTCTCCTGCATATTTCAGCAAGGGTTTTTTCCCCTGACGGGGTAATGTTCACGGTTGGATTACGCACTAGGTCTCATCCCCGAATGGTTTCATATCCGGCTTTTCAGGACAACCCAAAATTATGTGTGGTGAATTGTCTTAAAGCATATGTGGAGATAACTTAAGAACTCCGCCCTCCGGGTGACATCGAAGCTGGCAATGCTCTTATGTCTAGTCTCCTGCATATTTCAGCAAGGGTTTTTTCCCCTGATGGGGTAGTGTTCATGGTTGGGCGACGCACTAAGTCTCATCCCCGAATGGTTTCATATCCGGCTTTTCAGAACACCCCAAAATTATGTGTGGTGAATTGTCTTAAAGCATATGAGGAGATAACTTAAGAACTCCGCCCTCCGGGTGAACAACAACTTCTTATTGCTCTGAAAAAACTGTACAAGGCTGTCTCTCGCCCACCATAGCCAGGTGGGTGCGTTGGGTCATGCAGAAGGCGGGTATTGACACAAAGCAGTTTGGGGCCCACTCAGCCAGAGGTGCTATGGCCTCTAAGGCTTTCTCACTGGGGGCTCATTTGGAGGATTTAATGCATGCAGCGGACTGGTCCTCGGAACCAACCTTCAAATCTTTTTATTTTAAACCGGTCTTGGAGGTGGCTCAGTTGGTGATAAGTAAGTTTAAATTAGCATCATTGGAGCCTCCAGTCCTGACATAGAATAGAAATTTGCCTAGCACCATAAAGGTAAGTTTCAATTCTATTAAGGACACGGAGGCAAGGATTATCCCACCCGACGCGCCGCTGGTGCGATCCCACCTGTATGATGGTAAGTAACCATTTCAGTTTTTATGTCATTTGCAACGGGATGGAGGAATTGTTTCCATTACTATATCTTGTATTGCAGCTGTCAAACATTGGACTTACGTGGAGTCTTAGCTTCCTAAAGCCTTTACGTTGTTTCTGTTTTTCTAGGACACGACGGTTCAAAGCAGCACCAGTGAGGAGTTGGCGTGACTTGCACGAAGAAAGAGGAAGTTCTAACACAGACAAGGGACTTTGTAGGAGATATGATAATGGACATAATGGAAGGACTATGTTCCCAGATGGCCTTGGAGTTATGGGAGTTGATGTTTTCTAAGTCTCGTTCAGAGATTAGTTTGGTTTTTTCCCATTTTCCCTGGCTGCTGTGAGTTTTGATATTAATAAAGCGAAGAGAGAATAAGCATAATCCTCTCCTCCGTGTCCTTAATAGAATTGTAACTTACCTTTACGGTGCTAGGCAAATTTCTGTTCAGCAGTATGTTCTACAGTCGACTGCTAGGGAAACATTTGTTCCCAGACTTGCACAACAAGTGCATCCCGCAGTGCATGCGATTTTTCCACAAACTATGCCATTCTGAGCAAAGCGCCATCAAAATGAGATGAGATTCCGTTTTGGATTGCTCACAAAAATAACCAGCTAGTAGTGGTTTATCCTCGGTCAACATCCCAGGATAGACACAAGATGTTAAGGTTCCACTTGTACAAGAGCGAACTACTTGGGAAACAATATTTACAAGTACTTATACTACTACTATGCATAGCACATCCTCATTAGTGGTGTTACCAGAGGTGCTGAAATAAATATAAAATGATCACGGGGCTGCACCAGTCCTTGGTTTAGGAATTAAATTAATAGATAGTTTTGAGACTGTTTCCTTGATAGTTCTGACTAACATTCAAAGAGTACCTTCGGTTCTGGTAATACACCAGACGCCTCTGTGGGATATGAAACTATCATTTCTCAGTGTTTTAAACCACAAGGGAAACCTTGAAATACAGAAGAACCTGGGTAAAGTAGCAATTTCAAAGGAACAACGATTCCTGTGGTAAAAAAGTATAATGTATCAACCCATAGAAAAAGTTGTATTGAAAACAATCTTTTTCAAGTTCAAAAACTGTTTTTGAACATAGGTGACAGTGGGGTGCAGTTAAACATGCTCGGTGCACAAACAGACGTGATACAAATGTGCAATATATGTATCACAAAACATTATTGTCCCGCCTGTATTGTTCAATCAATATTTTTTAACAGCTTTGCACACTTCGAATCAACAACAGTTCGATCCACATTAAATACGGGGTCATCATCAGGACTTAGTATATAATTTGCCACAGACAAGGACAAAGCTTGAAAAAGTTGAAGCTACGATGTAATGTTATGTTATGTTATCAGTGTTTATTTACGAGTTTGTTGTCGGCTGCATGTTTCCATGGTTCTAGGTAGGCAACTGTACTGATGGAGGTGTTGAGGATGGGAGTGCCAAGTGCATTCTGAGATCGAATATTTAGAGAAGAAATTATAATTGAAATCCTTAAGCATTTCTCCTTTAACTCACTATCGGTAACCTTGTCATGTACACTCCAGGAGGCGTTTAAAGTAGTCATCAAGGATGCATGCATGACCAAACAACTTGGAGTATTAAAGGTGCTGGAGACACAATTGGCCACACTTGAGGAAGATTCCTGAAAACTAGAACGAAACATTTTGCATCTGGTTACACATAGATACTGGCTGATATTAAGTGTAAATAAACGGAATATAATGAAGCAGCTCACATGGAAAAATCATTATTGAAGCACAGAAGCGACTTCCACAAAATATTAAAAAGGGGATAGGGTGGAGAAAACACTGGCTTGGCTGTTTCACAAACCCTGGAAAACGCATATATCACACTGCTAGTCGATGAAGATGGTAAGACTCACTCTAACACTGATGACATTGTACAAACACTACTAGGATTTTATAATAATTTATACCAAACACACGGCAGGCCAACGTCGGAACACATACTTGGCTATCTTAATTCTATACAGTAGCTCTGATTAGACAAAGCACACAGACAATACTTAGATGTGTGCTTCAGAGTGGAAGACCTTAAACAAAGTGATTCACAGCATACCAGGAGACAAGGCTCAGATGGCTTAATAACCCTATTCAAAAAAAGAATATGCATACATACAGCACTGCATCAACTAGTAACATATGAAGAATCCCTGTACCCTGAAATGCTGCTACCTTCCCATCAGGAGGCAATAATAGTAACTATGTTAAAACCGGATAAATTCCCTTCTATGATCACTGTAGACAACAAGATCTTCAATAAATTTCAGATTAGCCTCATTGCTATCTGACATTGTAAGACTTGATCAGTCAGGATTTATAACAGGATGCTCCACTGTCAACAACTTGCAGACTATTTTGCATTCTTGCACTCCCTCAACCAAATTAGAAGTGGTCGCCATTTTCCTAAACGCGACGTGATCATTTGACTCACTTGCATGAAAATACCTATTTGTTACTGGAGCTAATTGGTATTAGCAGCCAATTCCTGAAATGGATAAGGCTACTGTGCGAGAAGCCTACTGCCTGCCTCCGCATCAATGGAGCAGTGGCAAACCCCAATTACTATAGCCATATTTCCCCATATTGTTTATGACAGCTATGGAACTCTAGACTGGACCAACATCATGCAGGCAGAGGCCTGTACTACACCTCTCGGGAGTTAGAGATACCTACGTATGCAGATTATGTCACAATGTACTTAAAGATCCTGCAACCGATATCCTGCCAATACTCAGAGAATTTATTACATTTGGCTTCCTTACATTAATAATTATAAACTGGACCAAGTCAGTCATGTTCCCCCTTACCCAGGCCACATGTCAAGCTGCCCTGAATTCACGCTGCGATGGTCTGATATTTCTGTTGAGCATTTAGAAACACGGATAAGTAGGAACTTAGATCACATATGGGGAACCATTGAAGAACAATGATGTGGCTGGAGGGGAGAGCACTAGTTTAGTTTAATTACTGCGGTCGATGGTAGAATCACTACCACTATGGTTGTAGTTCGCCCCCAGTTTCTATACCTCTTCATTAACATTCCCATTCCACTTACTAGAGACTTTATAAGTCACATCAAGTATAACCTCATTGACCTAACGTAGCTCGGAACGCAACCCAGAGTTGCATGGGAAGTGTTTACACTGCCATTCGAGCAGAGGGGTATCTGTGCACCTGACCCGGAGTTATATTACTGGAGTGGCCAGGCCCAATTTGCTCACCTCTGCCACTTCCCTCTGCTATTCCACCCCAATGTTACCGTAGAAACTGATACTGTACTATGCCCATTGAACACTGTTTTAAGTTCATCTATGGGGTGCCCAAACACCTGGAATAGACACAGTTAAAAGCACAGTATGGGCCTGGAATTGTCTCAGGCTGCAACCAAAACTGAATCACCTGTTTGCGAGTATGATCCCTACACAGAAATTGGCGATGTCACTGACTGTGGTCCGGGGTGTCTGCCACCAAATGCAGTGCTTACAGCAGATTACACTGGGAAGTTATACCCTGGGGAAACTTTACTCATGATGCAAACTTTTAGAGAGGTTACCAACTGTATACTACTGGATATATTTATGATCAATGGCCTTTGACCCTCTTGAAAAATTGTATATAATACATTCCCCGATCCTCCTCCAGTATTTCATGCACACAAGACATTGCTAGTATCCCAATCATCAAAAAAGCTCACTACTCCTATATATACAACCATGCATCAAAAAGATCCTGCCTGAATGCCAAAAGTGAGAACGCAAGTCGATCTACATCCTGAGCCCACAGAATAACAGTGGTTGTACTTCTTTACTCAGACGAGTGCACTCTCACCTAATTAGACTACAATTGATAAATATTAAATTCCTTCACAGGATGTATCGCACCCCTGATTCATTATGCAAGATGGGCCTTTCAGAAGATACTTGCTTTGTGTGCTGAGGAATGCTTGATACTGACTTTCTGCATCTGTCGTGGGAGCGCCCTGAGGTAGCTGCTGTCTGGACATTAGTGTTTAATACACTAGATCAATCAATGACTTCCAAATACAAAGAACTCTGCACACTGCTGTACTGGGGTATGTCAAAGAAGTCCCAGCAGAGGTCAGATGTTTAATGACCTACAAATCGTACTAGCTAAGAAACAGGTGTCCTCTCACTTGGGTTGTGGACCTTCTCCCCAGGTAATGTGCTGGATACAAGGCATTGTGCATTTTCATCAAAAGCTAGAACTTTATTGGGAACTAATGCCCCCAAGATCATGGCCTAAGAAAATTTGGGGACTGTATATTGCATACTTGACTTGGAGCAACAGGAGACTTCAAGCTCTGTAGAAGAATAAACTGGGAAAAACGATATGTTACTGCCAGAATGCAGCACTAGACCTCTCAATCAATCAATCGGGGGAGTTTAAGAACGCTACTCACACGTCAGGATCTCATGGCGCTGATGGGGTGGGGGGGTCTGCAGATCTGTTAGCCGAAGAGCCAGGTCTTGAGAGTCTTCCTGAAGGTGTTCAGGGAGGGGGCGCGTCTTATGTATGCCGGGACCTCTCTGATCACTAACCGCTGGTTAGCCTAGCTCCTGCTAATAGAGTTATGCATGTGTCTACTAAATAACAAGAAATATAATTGTGTCTACTTGGGTGATGTGACAAGGAAGGGTTGCGTGGAAGGGCAGAACTCTCCAATGCTGAACTAGACCTAAGCTGCCCATTTTGCCGAAAGGCCAAGGAAAATGTAGACCATGTCCTGTACTTTTGCCCGCAGTACCATGCACACATGAGGAAATGGATCCTTCTGTTACGCCGCAACTTGGGTATCAGGGAATATAAAATTCCAACTAGGGTACTCAAGGCAGACACAGCTCAAATAATTGGTTTTGCTGTCTGCCAGTTTCTTGTATATATGTAGAAAGTAAGACAGAAAAAGATTGCCACATTGCCACCCAGTATCTTGCACCATAGAATCGTGTGTCCGAGTTGCACTTTCCTGTCATCTATGATTTCCTTCATCGAAAGAGTAGGCAGGCATTATAGGAGCTGTTAGAAGAAATCCACTCTAGCATCTCAAAATTACTGTGATGTTCCTTCTTTATGCTGCAATTCTCAATTGCCGGTATTATAAACATTTTAATAATTTTATATCTATAGGTTATGTTCCTTCTATACGCTGCCATTGTTAACTGTGGGTTATCACAAATATTTTAACTTCTTTCTTCTTTTCATAAGCGGTGTTTTTAGTGTTTTTATGTATGATTTTATAGTTTTAAGTTATTGTGTTTTCTTTTGTAGCAATTACCGAAATAAAGCTTATTATGATGATGGTAAGAACTCCCCAATACAAGGCAACTGTGATGCAAATAAGCTGCTTTCGTAATATGATGTGCTGAACTTGAGATTACATTGTGTTACATTTAATATAGTACTACAATTATCCAACGTATAATGTCAGAAGACCTGCAATTCTGTTCTTTATATGGTTTCATACAGATTCAAAAATATATATTTTTACACCTGCATTAAAGATAATGTTCCTATGGTTTTTATGCCCTGGGTAGGAAATAGACATATTCCTAATGAATGAGCTAGATTAGATCTAATTGGGGCAGCTGAACAGGGGAAAGCATCAGGTCATGCTGGCATTAGGCCAACTGTATTAATGCTAAAGCAACAATACTTGTAGCTACAATTACCGAAGCTTATACAAAAATATTTGCAGCGATGCAATATTTGTAAAAAAAAGAAAAAACACTCATCTCCATATAAACCCTTTGAGGCAATTTTCTTTAACTATATCGAGCCAGTGTTGATCAATATAATTATACATTGGTTGTGGTCAGTTCGTGCTCTATGTTAGTTTGGATTTGGCCACAAAAGACTGCCACTGCTTAAAAACGTTCATAAAAGACGTGCTGTGCCTAGAAGTAATGAGGGCAGTTCACACAATGCATTTGGACAATGGTCCTGTATTCACCGCTAACGTGTTCATTGATGTGAGACTAAGACTGCTATATTCGCATGCATTCCTTGTGGAATAGAACAATGTAGTAGAATGAGATGATGTTACACTTAATCAAGGCTTGACTGCTAGGGTACTGGACACAGGATTGCCCTGACTACATAGCCTTGATAGGGTTCTGTGAGCACTAAATAGTCCACCTCAAGGACTAATAGGTTGTTAAGCCATACAATTTATTGCTCAGTGTACCATTGTATTTGCCTGATGTGATACCCCTGGGAAGGTGGTAGAGTTGAAAACACCTGATGCTGTCTCCCACTTGAATGTGTTATCAACTGTTCAAGAAAATATAACTAAAGGGTCCAAAATGAAGAAATCTGATTCTGCCACCAAAGAAGATAAGGTTACTAACGTTGCGGACAGGTGGCTGTGCCAGGGGGAAATCTAGCTTAGGAAAGGAACTCTGATAGGCAAATCTTTGGGTCGTCATACTGACCAACTGTTCTAGACATAGGTGTAGAAGGAACTTGAACAATAGTCTTGCTGGTGTAAAGAAAAACAGGACGTTGTTGATCGATCCCATCAAAAAGCAATATGTGGTGGTAAATAACGAAACCCCCCAAAAAAGCAATTTCATGCAAATTATTTCAGTGTCAAAGTGACACCCTGCCACCCTTCAATGTTTTCCCCCTTTTACCGAATCGATATTTACCGATTCGGTAATTCCCATTCTTTCTTATGGGCCTCTAGGCCCATAGGAATGAATGGGGAATACTGAATCGGTAAATACCGATTCTGTAAATACCGAATCTTAACGATTCGGTAATACTTACAGATTTTTTCTCTACATAGCATTTACCGATTCTAAAATACCGAATCGCTAAAATTCGGTATTTTAGAATCGGTAAATGTCCCTCACCTACATCTGGCCCATAGTGTTTACAGATTGTGCCAAAGAGGCAAGGCTTATGCTTATCTCTTCCATTTGTTTTGGTTAAACAGCCATAAAAACATATTTCTGTAGAAAAGACTACTTATCCCTTGAGTCTTTGTAACAATAACAAATAACCATAGTCAGTCCCATATAAACAACATCAAGGAACAGCACTTCCTGTTTTCTTTGAGTGAAACATGATTCATCCCACTTTTCTGTCAATAATCTTGCTTCTGATTAGATCCTGTAGAAGAATCAGATATAACCAGCATAAGTTTCAAAGATATAACCTTAATGCATACACCAATTCATTACTACTGGAACAATCAATAATCTCATTGATGAATTGATCACTCCAACCACAAATTATCTGAACAGTTATAATTGACATTATTGAACTATGTCGCAAAACAACTTCAAGATGCCCCAACCCATCATACTTATTTAACTTCAAAGACTTCATCGGATAATTGGATGGTAATAAATGAATTAATAGAATTGAAACTTTCCTTCACGAATGCTAGGAAACCCTATGTTCTATATCATGACCTGAGGCTCAGATTATGCTAGTTCAAAGCTGGTCAACAACCAGAGAAGCATGTTATAGGTTTGAAATTAAATGCCTTAAATGTGGAGTCCTAAGACCAGTCTTCTGCTCTGTGGATGTCTTCGAGTAGGCTCCCTAGGAAAAAGGCTTTTGAGGCCATGGCTTCCCTGGTGGAGTGTTAATACCTACTTCATGCAGTACCCATCTGACCCAACAGGCAATAGTTGCTGATACTGGCTTGATAGGCTTTTTGAGAGAGAGAAAAAGTGGAGATACACCGAGCGGTCTATATTCCTCAGTCATGGATTTGTACGTTCTGAGGCAGCGCACCACACATAATTTTAGCCAACCCGGAAAAGTGAACCACCCTGGTTTTGATTTGGTGCGCTGTGCAGTCATGACAGACACCCCTTCTGGGTGAATATAAGTGTGGTGACCTCCAGGTCCCGGACATTTGAAACCCGTTTGCACGATATGAGGCATAGTAAAATCGTTAACTTACCCGTTAAGTCCTTACGGGAAAGATATGTATTATCCTGCCATGCTTGTAGTAGTTGTAGAACCACATTCACATCCCATAGAGAAGAATACTTTGGTGGAAGGGGAAACGGACAAACAGATACATCTTAAAAGTCTACAGACTAACGGATGTTCTCCAACCGGGGGCTCATGTATGGGGATGTGACCCACCAAGATCGCTGGTCTGCTCGTATTAATTGTGCGGTAAGCCAGACCTGTCTACTAATTCTGACAAAAAGTTGACCACATGCACTATATCTTCTCCCATGGGATCCAAACCCCATCGCAAACACCAGCATGACTAACTTCTCCATGTGGACCTGAATCTCTTGACCGTAGAGTCCACCCAGGCTCTTCCGATAAAGGAGGAAGTCCTTGCCCAACGTCCGCTGTAATTCCCCAACCCATGAGCTGGAGAGTCCTCTCCTGCACCAGTTGGTGCAAGTTGCCATGCAAGTCCATAAGAAAATGAGGAGTCAGGGGAAGTTGGTTGGAAAATCCATAGAAAGTTCCAGAAAAACTGGATACCTGGTATTTGTAAAGTGCAAACTACTCACCGCTGAGGGTCTCCAGGCGCTTGGGGCCATCGGGAAGATTAAGCAAGCTATTGCCCAGAGTCACATGCTGCTGGCTGAGCTGCCGCCGGTGCCGGGGAATGAACCATGAACATTTCTCCCCTTTCCATACCAAACTTGTGACTTCCAAAGTGGCGTGACCAATATCACTCCTGCCTTCTGACGCTAGATCAATGCTGTTAGTCTGGCTATCATGAAGAACGGGGGGAACGTATACTCCTGAAATTTAGTCCAATCCTGCAGGAAGGCATCTGTCACTTCCGCATGGGAATCCGAATGCCAGCTGAAAAAAATAGGAAGCGGGCAATTGAGGCAAGACGCAAAAAGATCTACTTGACATGGACCCTACTGAACCATCAGGTTCTGAAATAGGTAGGGGTAAAAATCCAGGCACTGAAGTCCTGTAGGTGCCTAGATTGCCAATCCGCTGTCTGATTTAATTTCCACAGCAGATATTCTGCCTTGATTGACAACTAGTGAACCAATTAGTAGTTCAAGAAATCCTTGGCCAAGTCTGCTAGAACCCTGGACTTCATTCCCCCCAACCGGTTGATATATTTCACCATGGAGATGTTCTCCATCTTCAGCAAGATAGCAGAGGAGAACTTGTTGGCCACCAGGCTCCGAATCGTGAAGGATCCGGTCAGTAGTTCCAGGCACTTGATGTGTAGGGACTCCTCTTGCTCTGACCACTGACTGCCTGTGGTAGTATCCCCACAATGGGCACCCCCAACCCCAACAACTGGTGTCTGATTTGATCACCAGGTCCGGGTTGATCCAAAGATAGCCTTCCCATTCCAGGCCTGCACAGGAGTCAGCAGTGAAGCTCCGTGAGGTTTACGGGAAATGAAAAAAACTGCGTATACGATTGGCCTAGCCGTAAAATCTGCACCTTCAGGTGTTGAAGGGCTCGGTGGTGCAATGGACCCAGAAAGATCATTTGGATCGAAGACGATAGGGGGCCTGCAATCCGAGGCAAGTGCCGTAGAGAAAAAGTGTTCCCTCTACTAAGTTCTGCGCAGCTCCCAAAATCAAATGCATCTTCTTAGGGGGTAACTTGAGGCCTTGGTGTACCGCAGAAAAGTAATTTGCTGTGCATGTACAAAGTCTGACTTTCGATCGTTCAGAATAAAACACAGGTCTTGTAGCAGTGCTTGAGTAATCTGTAGTTGTGAGAGTAAGATACATTTCTTCTAGTGCATCATAAGGATGTCATCTAGGTACACTATAAGTCACACACCCCTTGCTCACAGCCACTCCATGACTGGCCTCAAAACCTTGGTGAAGCACCAAGGAGCTGAGGATAGGCTGAACTGTAGGCACGTGAATTTGTAGACCCGATCGTCCTACTGGAACTGCAGAAACCTCCTGTGGGGAGGGTATATCGGGCTGATAAGATAGGCATCCTTTAGGTAGATCCAAACCAACCAGTCGTCAGACAACAAGACGTCTCTTAGAAGGTGATTGCCTTTCATTTTGAAATGGCGGTATACCACCCATTAATTGAAATCCCTCAGATTTATTACTGATCTGAACCCTTTGTTCTTTTTCTCAATCAGAAATAAATTGCTCCGAAATCCCCCAGGGTGAAGAATAGATTGAACGATGGCCCCTTTCTATAGTAGGTCTTGCACTTCCCTGTGTACCACCTGTGTCCCTTCTCGTGTGAAGACTAAAGGATGGGGTTGAGACATTTGTTGTGCGGTCCTGTGGATTTCTATATGAAACCATTTCACTGTTTGGAGCACCCATGAGTCCCCTGTAATGGACTTTCACTTGTGGCTGAACCATTGAAGTCTTCCCCCACCCCTTATGGGAAAAAAGGGATATTTCTTACCGGTGGTTCCACCTGGCGCATTACTGGCTCAGCGGAAGTTTCCTTTTCCACTGCATCCTCTGCCATGACCTCTCGAGGGGTAGAACCCTCCAAAGTTCTTATGATCTTGCCACTGAAGAGAATGCTTCATATGGACCCTATGGTGTTGTATGAGCAACCGAAGGAGCGCTCCCTACCTCTTCCAGCCCCACAAAAATGTTCTGGCTAAAGACCTTTTTGATGGATTGTTGGGCCATGTTCAGAGATGAGAATGTGTTAACGAAACGTGACAATATTTTATGAACGACTCACCAAAGAGACCCCTATTGGTCATGGGACCGGCTTCGGTGGTGGCCAGTTCACCTAGTCTGGGCTCTATTTTAATCAACAAGGAATGTCTATGTTCTATTGACAATGCGTAGTTCGCATTCCCTACGAAACATAGGGCCCGCTGAGCCCATCCCGATAGGATATGGGATAAATCATCTAGCCTGACTCCCTGGTATTTGCCGCCACGTCTATAATTTTGGCCAGTGGACCCGGAACATCCAAGACTTTATCTTGGCAGGCCCACCAAGAGTGTTCCAAACCCTTCTTATGATCTTTAATGAATTTGGTTATGAATGTTGCCATTTGTGCGTCAATTTCTGGGGTGCTTACTACCTTATTCGCCCGGGAGGGCCGGGGGCAGACCCGCTTTCATGTGACCGCAGCCCGCGTGGTCCATGGGTTTCCTGATATGGCTATCCACATGGTACACCACATTTGGTCCTGGAATCCAGTCCGCAGAGCTGAGATGTTAAGTATCCTCCAGATTGAGCATGCCCAATATTTCTTGAAGTCCTGGTCTTGAGAAACTTCCAGACGGTGTTCCTTGGCATCACCTTCCAGTCTGCAACTATTGACTACGCCTGACGCAAGGCAAGAATGAAAGGGAGGAGCGCCTCCTCTGCAAACGCACCCCTGCACCACGCCCCTATCGGGATGGAATGTGCACCACATGTCTCCTGAGGTGAAATGCACTGTCACGTAGATATATATGCGAGGGCGGAGAGCCTCGCCGAAAAAAGGTTCCTCTCACTGGGAGTATCGGGTGTGAAGCGGATCGTGCGCACAAGGGCAATCTGGCTTCCCTGCCACAGTGAAAGGGCTAGTGTGCATGATAAACAATGGTATTAACCCTCTCCATGATGCTAGGCCACACAGCGCCTACCCATATAATACCTGGACAACCAGCCTCCTCGAGCACTGAGGAACAAGAGGCACAATCTGGCGCAACATGCACAAGATTCCAAAGCAGCTGGTTGATAGTTTGGTAGCCTTGGTTTCTTTGGACAAGTATTTATCCAACCTAACCCCCAAACCTTTTATTGCTGTTTTGGCGGCAGGGAGGGGGCTGAGACATACCGGCAGCCCAGGGTACATTGAGGAGAGAGATAGTTCCAAAGAATCATAAGCTCAGTGTTTGCTCCGTTCAGCTTAAGACAGGATTTATTCATCCAGCTGACTACTAGCTCCAGACATGGTTTAAGGGTGGGAGCAAAGGGGTCTAACTCAGGGATGAGCGAAAAAAACAGCTGGGTGTCATCCGCATAGAAGACTATGGCAATCCCGAAGAGAATTACGATATTGGCCAGGGGTTGTAGATACATGTTAAATAACGTGGAGGTAAGGAATGAACCCTGCGGAACGCCACAGCTAGCAGGAAAAATCTCAGAATAGTAGTTCTTGTCAAAAATATGAAAGGATCTATCCTTCGGGAAGGAGCTTAGCAGCTCAGGGCTTTCCCTACAACAACGGCCTTACAGATCTTTTCCAGGAGAATAGTATGGTCAATGGTATCAAAGAAATTAATTAATATAGGAACAGTATGCACTCCTTTTCTTCACATTTGTTTAAGTTTTTACGCCTTTTTCCTTCATGCTGACTGGTGAGTGCTAAGCCCAGGAACGCACTCTGACAATGTTACACTATAACAATGGGGCGACATCTCACCCCAATCCAATCGCACAGCTTAGTTGTGCCGACCTCGGCAATTGCTTCAAAAACATACTCCATTTTTCTTCTATCTGTAGCAGAATGAATGTATACATAGAAGAAAAATGGAGTATGTTTTTGAAGCAATTGCCAAGGTCGGCACAACTAAGCTGTGCGATTGGATTCGGGTGAGATGTCGCCCCATTGTTACAATGGTATCAAAGGCCATACTGAGATCAAGAAGTATAATAGCAACCATACCTCCTTGATCTAGTCTTCTCCACCACTGATAAAAGAGTGGTTTATGTACTGTGTTTGGGTCGAAAACCAGTTTGGGTGTGGAGCAGGAAGGGGCTGGACTCAATAGATTCAGAGAGCTGTTTATTAGCATATTTTTCTGCTACTTTACTTATGCCTGGAAGCAGGGAAATTGAGCAAAATGTTCCCTGCCATGAGGTGTCAAGGTTAGGCTTTTTAAGGATGTCTTTAACCATGGCGTGTTTCCATAGCTGAGGAGCAGGTCCTTGTATCCAAAGAGAGGTTGACTATCTTGAGCAGGGTGGGGAAAATTATTTCTGCTCCAAGGGCAAGAATTCTGGTGGGGGGCCTCATCAAGTGGGGATCCAGAATTGGTTTTGCTAAATAGTGCAGTAAAATTTTCCAAGGTAAGGGGGGGATAGGGTCGTCTCCTTAAAGTTACTAAAAGGAGTGGAATTCAGGGTTTCCTCCACCTCTTGAAGGGTAAGCAGATTTCCAATATGTTGGCTTCAAAATAGGTGGCAGGACATTACACCTGTCGTTAGAGGGGTTTAGATGGTGATCTGTTGGGAGTGGGTTCCAGCAGTGCATTAGTCATTTTAAACAATTCCCTAAGGGAGTTGGCATCTTCATTGATTCTTGTCTCATAATAAAGGCTTGGGCAGATCTAATTTCGATAGGGTAAGCTCTGACTGTTTCCCAAAATGCTTTTTATTATGTTGCCCATAATCCATCCTTCATTTCCTAGCTCAGTCTTTTAGTTTTTTTAAGAGCTCTAAAATGGGGAGAGTACCAGGGGGTTGACTTATTTTTGTTTTTTTGTATAGTTGTATTCTTGGGGATGATATTATCTAGGGAGTGGTTTATCCATTCCAAGATCCTACTATTGGCCACTTGAAAATCAGAGCCCAGAGAGGGTGTAGTATTACTAAGAGCACTTATCCAATTTTCATGGTTTAAGTGAGACCAGTGCCGGTCTTTCCGGACCGCTGGTTTGGGGGGTATATTCAGGCTGAGCATTATGAGGACTATTAGAATCAAACAGTGGCCCGTCCAGAAGATGAGTAAAGGATCCAGGACCAGTAGCAAACGATTTTTTAGGAAAAATGGCAGCTAGCAGATGCCCCTTTGCATGGGTGGGGACCTGTACTTTTTCAACCAATAAATTGACGCCAAGGTGTGACATAAAGCCGGTAGCTAGAATATCTGTCGACTCGTCAAAGTGTAGTTTTAGTTCTCCCAGAACCATGAAGTGGATTTTCTTGATTGCCAAACTGGCAAGGACCTCAGGTACTGTCGAGGAGAATTAGCCTTCTGGACCCAGGGGACTGTAAATTAGGACTCCAGAGAATTTATGTGTATAGGACAGGGAAATGGAAAATGTAATGCTTTCACAATTAGTGAGTGGGGGTATTGGTGAGGCAAGTAAGAGTAAACTTTAGTATAATAGGATGCCCACCACTCTTTCTGTCTTCTCAATCTCTACGTACAATGTAATAGTCGGAGGGTTAGGGCCTGGACAATATCTGGTCCTGACTCTTCCTGAAGCCAGTTTTTCCATAAGGAAGACCGCATCAGTGTTGTTGGGCGGAAACAGAAGCGAGGAGGCTGTATATGTGTTATATTGGGGTAGTTTATTGTAGTCAAAGAACTCAATTGTAGTAAATGCACTTAAAAGTATCACTGATGGTATCTCAGTCACTTCATTCTTTTGCTTCTTCTTTCTTCCAGGTGTTCCGGCTCTCTGGTGGGGTCCCGGGAAGCTTGTGAAGAGGAGCAGAAGAACAAGAGGAGGGGTAAGTCACTGGGGTAAGTTCATGTAGGGTAGCATTAATCCTGTCACCACACCCGGGTGGAAAGTAGTGTAAAAATAAAATAGGAAAACAAGACAATATGTCTGTTCTTTTTGTGCCCGGATCCCGGTTTTCTATTAGTGCCCGGATTTTCCTAGGATCTCTCTTCCCCCTCCCTGGTGGCAGATGTACTCCCTTTTGTATTGGGGTTGGAGGGACTCAGGAACAACACACAAAAGAGGAAAAGTAAAAGGTAACGGTTCCTTTCCCTCGCTATCTGGACTATGGACGAGAGAGAATGGAGGAGAACGGGGCGGTGAAAGTAAATATAATAAGAGGTGAATCAAAGAGAGTCAAGCAGAACCTTTTGAACACAAGGAGAGGATAAATCACCCGCTATTCCCTAACCTCACTCCCAACCTCCCCAAGGGTGCTCCCCCTTTACGCCACATAACGACTCTGCCGCAACTCTCCTGAGTTGCGGCAGCTCCTGTGCATCCACTCCGGGGTACCACCACTCCTAGCACCACTCATCTGGGGATCCCTTGGGCCCGTCGTCTGCTTCTCATGATTCTCCGATTTCTCGGGTCGTCTCTCCTTCCTCTGGGGATGTCTCCTTTGCGCGTCTCACGTCCGACAAGTCCACTTCCTGCTTCCTCCCCGACTCCTTTTCTCCTCCCCCGGACTCTTCTGATTGACCTCGCATTCGTTGTTCCTTGTTCCTTTTCTGTGAGGATGAACAACAGTCCTTCTTCACTGTCTGGTCCCTGCTCCAGCCCCTGTGGACGTCATCGGGACCAGAAAGAAACGCGGACCATAGCGGTGTACTAACAGGTAAGTGGGAGTCTTGGGGGGGAGCGGGGGCGCCCTCTCACAATCAGGTTTTACTTCATCCAAAAGAGGAAAGAGATCCAACTTATGGCAGGCGAAGTATCTGCAATTTAAGAGGAACATTTTCCAACCAGCCTTATCGCGGGGAGTTCTCGGAAGAAGGCGCAAGTGGGGGAGTATAGGCGCAGTACATAAATACCTAGTTAAGTCTATAGAACGGGAGCACTTTTCATTGTGGGTCCCTCTTAGCCCAATCAGTTGCTGTCTGGAATAAACCATGTTATGGGGGTAAAGAGGGGCAGGGTTCCTGGCCCCTGCATATATTTGCATATATTTGGTACAGCTGTCCTGTTTTCAAATTGATTCAATAATTGAGGGAGAAGATAAAGTGGTTGTGTTTCCGCCTGCTTTATACGAAATACATCTAAATATTTATGAAACACTGGAGACACCATGCTGAGTGTAGAAACATTGATGGATCAATATTTTTTTAGACGCTGTAGCTAGAACTAAACACCTCTCCGGTGCAGTTAGTTCTTCATCATTCTTTTGCAACATTTCACAACATTGAGTGTGACATTCTGAGGAAGTCAATTGTACAGTACAGTGCCCCCAGTGAATGAAGTGGTATGTGTGGTGAGTCAAGGAAAATAGGTTGGATGTGTGGGGCATCTATAAAACTAAACATGTATTTTTTCTTGTTAGAGTGGAACCAGATTATGATTAATTCTGTGGTTCAATATGTGATGGGTCCTGACGTGAGCCTTGTAGCATCAGCTGCTTTATTTTCTTTGAGCTTTATTTTCTGATGTATAGGCACCCCTAATATCTTCCGATCAATTCAATTTTCTTTGTTTCCCCAGTCAACTAAGGCACATAAAACAATGTATGTCCTTTAATGTTCCTGCAATATTGCATCTAATATAAGGTGAATTAATTTGCATTCAATACCAACTCGTCTGGGGTCAAGGATAAAAAGATACTCAGAGGTAAGACCCCTAGTTCTTTGTTGTTTCCCTGGTTCTGCCACTTGCTTTTCTTGGTACAACTCTTTACAAAATGTGGGTCGGACACATAATACAAACAGAGAAACCTAGACCTGCAATGTTATTTTTTTCTTTTGATGATTGTTGGCGTATTGTTCCAATCTGCATGGGCTCCGGGGATAAACTTTTATTTTCTCTTATTGCCAATCAAGAACTGGCCAATTCCAAATGTTATGCCTGAATTCACTTCTCCCTTTTTCACTTTTATGTTTGGTCAATCTGTGATCCATTTACAAAGCTAAGGGCCCGCTGGCCGTTGTGGGCTGGGGCCCCGGTCTGGGTGGTGGTGCGGGCCCGGTGTGTGGGGGGGTGCGCACCTGACAGGAGAACACCGCGGCGTAGTACCTCCCGCTACCGGAACACTATACATCTGTGGGCCCCCTCATTGGATTGCGCACGTTCTATTTGTGGATACAGAACAGAGGCCTTGATCCCCTCCGCAACAGCAGGCTGCCAACGCTGCAGGAGACTCGGGGTGGATTGGTGCCCCATGGCCTCCCGAGGCTCGTGAGTGGCCCGTAAGTCTGCTCCCTCCCCCACTGGGCACACATTGACATCTGGATTACTGGGATCGTTATGACCTCCCCATCCCCCCTCCCCCCGCAGCCCCTTCCTATCTTCTCCCTGGTGTCACTTGAATGAGACCCCACACCCCTGGGAGCTCATAGAACGCTAGCCACTTTGGGCTGAGAAACATCACGCATTTGCCTCGCCATTCCCATAACAGACGTCATTGTCTAAGGCATGGGGTGCAAGGACCCCAGACAAAGTACCCTCCCCTTTGGCAAAGCGAATGAGGGTGCTGAGTCTCTCCCTCTAACGTCGGTGAACAAGACACCAATGGCGGAAGTACCGGAACCCTCGGAGACCTCGGTGGCATCCATGCTGCTCGAAATGAGAGCTGGCTTCAAAGCGCTGGCCTCACGCTTTAACTCTTTGGACCAATCTCTCGCTTCACTGGGCACCAAGATTCAGACCCATGATCGCCGGCTAGACGTGGCAGAAGTGCATGTGTCAGACCTGGAGGATGGAATGGCCCAGTCACTAAAGCGGCTAGAGCGAGCGGAGCGCCTACTAAAAGAAGTCGCCATTAGGAACAAGGACTTTGAAGCACGTGCGTGCCGCAACAACGTTCGTATTATGGGGGTCCCGGAGAAGACGTCCACTGGCCGGATGGACCTTTTTGTCGAAAAGCTCCTCACCGACCTGTTTGGCAGCTGGGTCTTTACGCCCGGCTTTGTGGTGGAGAGAGCCCATCGATCTCTCGGGCCCAGACCGAACCCTGACTACCCCCTGGACTTATCATAGAGAGACTCCTACATTTTCGGGACCGCGACACAGCGTTGAGGCTAGCAAGAGAGTGTGGGCTAATCGAATGGCAGGGATCGAGGCTGTCCTTCTACCCAGACTTTACCCCAATGGCACAGGAGGCACGGCGGAAATTTCTGGGAGTAAAAGCTGCACTGCGTAATCTTGGGCTTAGGTACGGGATGCTATACCCAGCAAGACTGAAAGTTGTTTTCGGCAGAAGGTCCCGAATATTCGACCCTCCTTCAGAGGCCCAAGAATTTTGCCGCACATACAAAAACCAGAACACTCAGCCTTCAGCGGTGGGCGCTCTTCCCTCCCCGCCACACAGCGGATCAGATCCTAGTGCGGAGCTATTTTCTACCTCCGGAACTGGATGAGGATTTACATGTTATAGATTGCTTTGTTGTTTCATTCACGGGAAATCGTACTAGTTACATACTGTAACTGGATATGTCACTTGTCTGGCCTGATTGCGGGCTCTCACCCCCCTGGGTGTATCCTTTGTGCTTGGTTTTTTGCATTACTGAGGGGCCTAGTTTGGTCCTCAATTGAGTGCCTGATGGTCCCGTTGGCCAGCAGGTGAGATAGTTTCTCGGGGAATGGCCACCTTCTAGTTAGAAAGTGGCTGAGTGGGGGGTGCAGGGTGGGGGGCTATTTGCACACTGGAAATGTTGCTGTTTACACTTTGCTTTAGTATTGCTTACCACATTGTTGTTGAGTATACGTTCCTATCTAACCACGATTCCACGATGTTTACATGTCAAGGCTAGGTAATAAGCAGGTACCCTCGGCTATCACCCTCATGTCCTGGATTGTTAGAGGGCTTAATAACACCCGCAAAAGGAGACAAGTGATCCATTACCTTATTCGACACAAGGTCAACATTGGCTACTTGCAAGAAGAACCGCACCTCCCCACTACAGACTGGGCACGGTTTGGCACCAGCTGGGGCGCACACAGGTTCTTTGCCAACTATAGTAACTATGCTAGGGGCACAGCCATATTGGTTCACAGGAGACTCCCCTTCACGCTCATAGGCACGACTCTTGACCCTGAGGGCAGATACATGATAACCACGGGCAGCCTTTATGGCCGCAAAGTCACGCTAGTAAATGTTTACGCACCCAATGTAGATGCCCCAGAATTTTTCCATGGCCTGAACGCCCGGGTCATTCAGCATGAACCACACGCACTGATCTTGGGAGGGGACTTCAATCTGTTAATGCACCCTACATTAGACAGTACATCCAGAGCACCAGACACCAAGCCCCGAGCTAGGCGCACCCTGAGGGTCCTCTGTGACCAACACACATTGATTGATATTTGGCGACAACGAAATCCCAATCTCACCAAATACACTCATTACTTTGGCACACACGGAACCTGGTCGAGGCTAGACTATTGGCTGATCACTCCTGAGGTGACAGACTGGTTTGGATCTTGCACTTTCTGATCCCCTGACCTGAGGGGTATGAGAGGCAATGGCGCTTCCCTAGTAGAGCCCTCCTGGATGACCTGTTTAAGTCCGAGGTCCGGGAAGCGATCGAAGACTATTTCGAACTTAAAACCGGCTCGCTTGACACCATGGTGGTACTGTGGGAGGGACTTAAAGCTGTTATCAGAGGGGCATGTATATCCAAACATGCCAGTGTCTTTAAGGACCTTAGACAGACGATGACCCGCATAGAGCCAGACATAGCCACATTAGATATCCAACTAGCGACCTTCCCTGAGGCGGCGTCACAGAGGCTAGCTCTGCTGAATGCATACAGGGACACAGCGGAGCGCAAAATTCTATATATGGGGAAATACCGCACTGCAAGGAGATATGGGGAGGGCGAGCGGCCTGGCCGGGTTGTAGCACAAATGTTGAGATCCCCTAACAGCAAAAATTACATTACTGAACTGCACTCTGCCACCGGCACCAATATCACCTCCACTGTTCCCATTAGAGATGAGTTTTTGGAATATTATACCAGGCTATACACCTCTTGGGCTGACCCCGATGGGCGGGCCCAAACCGCCTACCTCGACAAAATTGCCCTGGTGTTTTTGGAGAAATATATGTTGGACTTCATGGCGGAACCCATTTCTGTTGACGATGTCATAATAGCCATCAACACTCTGAGGGGCTCTTCTCCCCCAGGGTTAGATGGCTTCACCGGAGACTTCTATAAGGAGTATAAGGACATCTTGGCCCCCCAGTTAATTGAGGTCTATGCATAAGCGCTGGAGAAACAATCTTTCCCCCCTACAATGCGTGAGGCCGTGATCATCCTGCTTCTGAAGCCAGGTAAAGATCCTAAACAATGCGGTTCTTATCGGCCGCTATCCCTATTGAATTTGGACTATAAAATTCTGGCTAAAGTGCTTGCAAACAAGCTCTCGTAGCTAATGGAATTTATTATTTCACTGGTGCAGTCAGGCTTTGTCCCCAGGCACTCGACCTCCCTGAACCTCCGGACGCTTTTTACAGTGTTACATAGGATAGAGCCTGAGATACCGGCGGCGGTGGTATTGCTTGACGCTGAAAAGGCATTTGACTCCTTAGAGTGGCCATTCTTGGTGGAAGTGATGCAGCGTATAGGCCTACCCTTTGGCTTCATTGCCACGGGCTCCTTCTTGTACAGCGGTCCTTCGGCTCGGCTCTGTCTAAACGGCACATTATCCACTCCATTCCATCTACATCGGGGAACCAGACAGGGTTGTCCCTTGTCCCCCCTCTTATTAATTTTGGCTATGGACCCATTAATCAGGCACTTCCAAGAGCGCCACTTACATAGGGGGATACATTTCCACACCGGCCCGTTATTAGCCTCACTGTACGCGGATGACACCATCCTGTATGTTCGGGAGCCTCAACAGAACCTGGCTCCCCTGATTCGGGAAGTTATCCGCTTCTGCAGATTCTTGGGTCCAGGCATTAATTGGCATAAGTCCATCATATTTACGCTTACGGAAGGCACGACCAGGTGGGATTGCGAATATCCGCTGGAATGGTGTCAGGACTCGGTGAAATATCTTGGCATCCATATCCAGCTGGACACCGCCCAAATCATACGCCTCAACTACGGACAGACCTTCCATAAACTGGAAGAGCAGGTGGACAGGTGGCTGCGATTACCCTTGTCTCTTGCTGGTAGGGTAGCCATATTAAAAATGGTAGTGCTTCCTAAATTTTTGTATCGCTTCAATAATATTCCTGTGCTCCTATCCGATGGGTTTTTTCGTACTCTGCGGACATTGATGTTCCGCCTGATATGGGGCGGTAGGCGGCTCTGCGTTCGTTGGTCCACACTAACTCTTCCGTACGACAGAGGGTGTTTAAACGTACCGGACTTCCAACTGTATTATTTAGTGGCTCAATGCCGCTATGCGCAAGCTTGGTTCCACCCTGACGCTCGCAACCCCTTTTTAAAACCGGAGGCGGATCTGGTTCTCCCAGCGAAACTGGTCATGGTGCTACCTGGGGGATTTCTGTGGGACAGACACGATATCCAGACAGTGTCCACCACCGCTTGGGCGTGGAGCAAGCTGATAAAGCGTACGGGTGCCACACTTTTATATTCCTCAGCTCTGCCGTTGCCAAATACGAGATGGTTCCCGCTTACAGGGGAAGGTCTGATACAGCGCACACTGCTCTCACTAGACACAGTTAAGATTTGAGATCTGTTCCCTGAGGGTCATGTCTTCTCCATGGATGACGATAACAGAAACACAGATTGCACCTTCATGACCCGTTTTTTAATGCGTTGTGTAAAATCTGCGCTACGTGCAGCGTTTCCCTCGTACCCGCTTGAGCCGGACTCGTTTCCCCCCTGACTCATGGCCCATAGGATTGATGCCACTAGACCACATAAATGCCTGAAATGGGCTTCTCTACATGCCGGCTTCTTGCATCTGGCGTGGTCATGCCCCCGTTTGCAGCCCTATTGGGCATTGGTGCACGAGACGCTGGGCTTCCACTTACCCTTCTTCCCGAAATTGCACTCCTAGGGTATACGGTCCAGATTCCCCGAAAAGTAAGGAGGCTAGCTGGTTTGTGAGGCCCGTAGGGAAAAACGTATACTGTGCTACTTTACTGTGTGCTATTTAAGTGTAACTTGTGTACTTTTGCCTGTAGCCAAATAAAAAGACTAGAGGGATGTGTTTAGAATAAATACATATATATTTTATATATACCTGGTGTGGTTCTCCTTTCATTTGATCATTCATGAGATTATAGACTGGTAAAACAATCTGCTTTACATTTCTTCAAGACTTAGCCTGAAGGCCACTCTCCACAGCTACCACTAAGATAGCTTTCTATAGAGGGTTTTCTTGAACCTCCCACCAATAAAGGTCGTTTTAACTGGTGCAAGGTGCCCACTAGAATAGTGGACAGCATATGCCAGGCCAACTTCTCACATTGGTGTGCAGCGTGTGGGATTCCAGCTTGCATTGTTTTACCAGATAATCTCAAGTGTTGATCATTTGGTAAACAAATAATGTAGGTAGAGCATATACCACATCTCACTAGTCATGTCTTCAAGGCCAGGACCTAGTGGGTCTCTGCAAGATGTCAGTCAAGTATAGACATCTAAGTATGACACATTTCCTTTCCAAGGGCTAAGGGCTCTGTGTGCCATGAGAAAATTGAGGCCAGGACAGAATTCTAATACCCAACACCTCATAGAGGTATTATTGCTTGATGACTTTAGAAAGGCATCAGACCCTGAACAGGTAGGCAATGGGGTGGATACATCTGAGGAGGAGAATTCCAGTGGGTTGCCCCACCAGGACTCTGACTCAGATGAAAACCAGGCAGGTGACAATGACCTAGACCTGGAGAACCCAGTTACGACTGGAGATGAGGAAGGCCAAGATGGCCCTATCTTTGTCCCCCCAGGAAGAGTTGGTGGTGTGCCCAGAAGACCAAGATCACCTTCAGTGGAATCTAATTATTGTGGCACATCTGTAGGGTCCTCTGTCTCTTCTCATAGGAGGGGTATCTCCCTGGAGAAGAGAGACCATCAGGTGAGAATGGAAGAAGGAGACAAAGAGTAGCCTTAGAGAAGGAAACCCTAGAGCTTGAAAGAGCAAGAAAAAGATGGGGCTAGAGCCCCATGGTGGCAGCAATTTCCCTAGTGGTAGGCATAGGTCTTATGACCATAGAAACCTTAAAAAGATTGTCCCTCCCTATCAGAATGGGGATTACATCCACAAATGGATTACTGCACTTCAGAGGGCCTGCAACGTACAGAAGGTAAGCAAATATCCACCAAGCACTCGTCCTCAAATATAGTCTCTAGGGTCTTGATGTTCAAAATTCTTTTATTCCAAATAATTCTTCATCAGATTTCTTCATCCAATATACGACAAATACCAGCTAACACGTGTTTCGTCTGATCAGTATATGATATACAGACTTCTTCAGGGCTGTAATTAATGCAGTAACCAAAAATTACAAAAAATACTAAATACTGGGCTCAGTATTTACAATACAAATCACCATAAAATTCACCGAGTCCGTGCAGAAAGAAAAAGTAAAACTAAGAAGTACCCGTCACCAAGAGTAAAGCTTGAAAACCCAAAGTGTATCTATCATACTCTAGTACCCAGGAATGAGTACATTTGCCTAGAATCATATATTTATCAATCACCTACAATGCCAGTTAGGACCCAGTCACCAACCACACCAGCAGGTTGGTCATCGTGTTAATGATAATAGTAAGACATCAGTAACTCACCATTATACTTAATGCTAATGGTTGTGATTCGTAATCCTCGTAGCAAAAAACAAATTCTTCAATCCAAACCAATCGTAATAATAGTCTGTAAACAAAACTAGTTTCTCTTAATATACACTCTATTCGTATTGTCACGCACATATATCAAAACTGAGGCTTAAATACACTTCACTATCTTCCTGTTCAATCGCTATACGTACTGGCTAGAGATATGTATCATTCTCTCACAGACTTCTCTGTACTCAAAATTAATACCGACTGAAATTATATACTAAGCATTTTCATCAATCACCATTAGGTACCTTAATATGTAAGTTGAATCGCCTTCCAATAATTATTTCGTCTCAGAGTTATATAATCAGCAAGGTCTAAATCCGACCCTCGTGAATATTCCACACTTTCTCGTTGTCCACGTATCTGTAGACCGAGATCAATATATTACATATATTAGTATACACTCTTGTATCATTAGCGTCGTATACGCTACGTTTACCAAACTCCAAATATCTGTATTATTATCAGTAAAGAGTAAATACCTCAGTCTTTAAGCAGATTCTCTGTCCAATATAATTCCTAGTATACTCCGTTCCTAGTCAGCGGTGCGACACTCTCTAAGTAATCCAAAATTGTCGCTATCCTCAATTTTGGATTTACTCTGAGACGAAATAATTATTGGAAGGCGATTCAACTTACATATTAAGGTACCTAATGGTGATTGATGAAAATGCTTAGTATATAATTTCAGTCGGTATTAATTTTGAGTACAGAGAAGTCTGTGAGAGAATGATACATATCTCTAGCCAGTACGTATAGCGATTGAACAGGAAGATAGTGAAGTGTATTTAAGCCTCAGTTTTGATATATGTGCGTGACAATACGAATAGAGTGTATATTAAGAGAAACTAGTTTTGTTTACAGACTATTATTACGATTGGTTTAGATTGAAGAATTTGTTTTTTGCTACGAGGATTACGAATCACAACCATTAGCATTAAGTATAATGGTGAGTTACTGATGTCTTACTATTATCATTAACACGATGACCAACCTGCTGGTGTGGTTGGTGACTGGGTCCTAACTGGCATTGTAGGTGATTGATAAATATATGATTCTAGGCAAATGTACTCATTCCTGGGTACTAGAGTATGATAGATACACTTTGGGTTTTCAAGCTTTACTCTTGGTGACGGGTACTTCTTAGTTTTACTTTTTCTTTCTGCACGGACTCGGTGAATTTTATGGTGATTTGTATTGTAAATACTGAGCCCAGTATTTAGTATTTTTTGTAATTTTTGGTTACTGCATTAATTACAGCCCTGAAGAAGTCTGTATATCATATACTGATCAGACGAAACACGTTTCGGCTGGTATTTGTCGTATATTGGATGAAGAAATCTGATGAAGAATTATTTGGAATAAAAGAATTTTGAACATCAAGACCCTAGAGACTATATTTGAGGACGAGTGCTTGGTGGATATTTGCTTACGTTCAGTCATTTATGACAATTACCGAGTAGTGGTAACCTACTCGCTCCGCTTTGAGCACCAATTGGACTTGTAACTGTATTTACTGGCTTATACATGCTGTGCGCTTCATAATAACTGTTACCATCAAATTTCAAGTAACGTACAGAAGGTACCCCAGGAGCAGTGAGCAGCAATCATGTGGCTCTCCTTTGCAGACAAAGGTAGAAACAAACTCCTAACAGTCAGAGAAGAGGATGTTGATGATTACAAAGTCCTGAAGAGTGCTCTAATAGATGGGTTTGTCTTAACCACTGAGCAGTATAGAATACAGTTCAGAGATACCCAGAAGATACCCAGAAGAGACAGACTCAGGACTGGGTTGACTTTGTAGATTGTGCTACTAAGGCTCTGGAGGGCTGGTTACTGGGCAGTAAAGTGTGTGACTATACAGGATTGTATAATCTGATCATGAGGGAGCAGATCCTTAATAACGGTCAAAATCAGCTGTTGCATCAGCACCTGGTAGACTCTGATCTGACCGCTCCCCAATAATTGGGAAAGAAGGCAGATAAATGGGTCAGAACCAGGGTAAAGCAGAAGGTACAGAACCAAGGGGGTGACCAAAAGAAGCAAGATCAAAAAGGTGGGGAGAAGGGTAAAGACCAGAAGTCTTCACAAGGTCCCCAAAAAGCTTCTAATGGTGGGAATTCCCAATCTTCCAAAAAGAAAGAAGGCCCATGAAAACCACGGTGTAAAGTCTGTAAATAGAATAGCAATTGGACCAGCGATTGCACCAAGAAAAATGCAGCACCAGCCACCATTGCCCCTAAGGCAACTGTTCCCTCTAGTTAAGCTACAAATAGTGGTTCTCAGTAAAAGGGTGTAGCAGGGTTAACCCTGGGATCTGAGATGGGCTCTGGCCTAGTCAGAGTTCCAACTCCGGCTGTGTTAGTCTGTGATGGAGGCATGGATATGACCTCCTCTGTGAGTCCCACTAACTTGGGCAAGTACAGACAACAGCCTTTGATAAATGAGAAAAAGGCAGAAGCCTACAGGGACACAGGGGCAAGTGTTACAATGGTGAAACCAGACGTTGTGATCTCTGGAAAAGTCATACTTGGTGAGACTTAGCAAGTGATCAATGCTAGCAATGTCAGAACCAACCATGCCCTGGCAGTTGTTAATTTCTCCTGGGGAGGGGTAACTGGCCTTAAGAATGTTGTGATAAGTGCAAACCTCCCTGTAGAATGCTTGCTTGGAAATTACTTCAGCCTGGTCTGAAGTGGAGATAAGGACCCATGCAAAAATGTTAGGGATCCCTGCACATGTGTTTGCTGTGACTAGGTCACAGGTCAGAAAGTCTAACACTGGACAGGCCCTGGATTCTGGAATAATGGACCAGGTGCCTTCCAAGAAAAGGAGCAGTAGGGTTACGCAGTGCCTTCTCCCCTGACTCAGAGTGATGATCAGTCTCTTGAGGGAGATGCTTGTGAGCCTGAAGAAGGAACTGTCCCAGAGTAGTTTGAGCCTGATCAGGTTGAGTTCTTGGGGACAGGGGGCCATACAGTGCAGATCTGAGTCAGGAGCAGCTGAGCTGCCCTTCTCTTGAACCCCTTAGACAGCAAGCTGCTGCTGAGGCTGCTGGGAATGCTAGTGGCACCCATAAGATGGGTGGCCGCTCTTTTGGCTTACTTGCACCGCGGCTGTGGAACTCCCTGCCGCTCTCTCTGCGGGAAGCACCCAGCTTACTGGCCTTCAGAAAGGATCTTAAGACGTGGCTGTTCACTCAGTAGACCTTGCTTTGTGTCTTTTTCTGGTCTTTATTGTTTGTCCCCCTCTTTTAACGTGTTATGTTATTATGATGCAGCTCTCCTTTACCAAAAGCGCCGGGATACTCTTTTTGAGTCGCCGTGCGCTATACAAAAGATTAAATAACATAACATAACATAACAACATGTATTGGGATGATGGACTCCTGTACTCAGAGAGTAGAGACCCCAAACCTGGAGCAGCTAAGAGGTTGGTTATACCTTTGAAGTTCAGGGGCTTCCTATTGACACTAGCCCATGATATTCCTTTAGCAGGACACCTGGGCCAGAACAAGATTTGGGACAGAATTTTCCCTCACTTTCACTGACCCCACATGTCTGAAGACTCAAAGGAGTTTTGTCGCTCCTGTGTAAACTGTCAAGCCAGTGGTAAGGCAGATGGCACTACAAAGGCCCCCCCTGATACCACTACCTGTGGTGGGGGTTACCTTTGAGAGATTGGGGATTGACATTGTTGGACCAATGGATTGTCATTGGAACCTGGAAAGGTCTGGACACAAGTTGCACATACCAACTGCAACTCATCAAACGTTGTGTACCTGATTACCTGTCCCTGCGACCTACGATACGTAGGAATGACTACTCAGAAAATCAAACAGCGGATATGCGAGCATCGGAGCAATGTCAGATGCAGGAAAACAACCACTAAAATGAGTCGGCATTTTCTTAACAGTAACCATACCACTAACGACCTTAGGTGGACTGTAATAGAACAAGTGAGCGGTACCTGCAACCTGGCAAACAGACTCTTTGAAAAAGAGCAACGCTGGGTCTACAGACTGGGCACCCACCACCATGGTCTCAATGACGAAATTCCCTGGAACTCAATATTCAAATGACTTGAAACTCCTCTTGGTGAAGGGGGGCTCTCCTTGCCTGTCTGAAATACAACTAGGGATAAATTCTTAGGAAACTGCTGGTTAGGCTACCCCCGCCTAATCAACTTACCAAGATCCTTTACCCACTCGACAAATTACAATCCTACCTTACCTGACTTGCCAATATACATGGTCGCTATTTGCCTATGGCGAGCCTGTACGTTTTGACACACCATTACATTTGTATATACTATTGTACTCTAGCATAGTCATGGCTCATTAAGCAATAAAGAAAACAGCTATGCAGCGCTCAACGTGCCTATCTGTCTCTTAGCCTATACTTTGCCCTCAACAATGACGTACAGACATGTCTGTTTGACTGACAGCAACGGCCTGACGTGTCTATTCATCGGCTCTTGACACCCGCGCTCTGCCTTTGAGAGGAGAGACTTACGGCTTGATCCGCTATCTAACCGCTGCCATTTAGCAGTGCGCAGGTCGCCGGTTCACTCTAAAATTGTTATTGCGCCGTATTAAGTCAAATTAGAACTGCCGACTGCATTCTAATATGTACACGCCATGATTGAGTCGAGAATGTAACTCTGCGAATGGCTTGTTTACCACTGCAAGCCAGCTACCGAAACGGCAGGAATACGAGTAGTAATTGAAGCATACCGCATAGTCTGCTTAGGGGCTCACGCCGCAACTTTTTGTTCATGTTCAATGGACAATAAAGTGTTTACTTTGATTGAGGGCTGACTGACACTCCATAGCTTAGATTTCATTCTTATGACGCGATGGTTCGCGTCACACATACCCTGCGCAGCCATTGGTGAACGATGGCAAACCCACCTCTCAGACGTCAGAAGCACGCCCACTGACGACACGAGGCACGCCCAACCCGGAAACCCGGTGAGGGAAACGACATGGCTTTTTAAACACCCCGACCGGCCCCGCATTCTATCTTCAGGGTCCGGATCGAGGGAGAAGCTAGGTTCCACATGGGTGCCAGGCTTTGAGGGCGTAAGTCTTGCCTGACAGGGCTCGTGATCACGCTGCTAAACTGAGCTAAGTAACCTTTCCTTAATCGTACTACTCTCTGCTGTTTTTTGCATCTAGGGTGTGCCGAGTAAGCCTCCATCCACCCCCCTCCTGAGACCCATGGTGCACGTAGCATCATAGAAAAAGTGAGACAATTTTTAATCTTAGGTTTTCAATTGTTGTAGGGTCACAGACCTTTGGTCCATTGATCTGACGACATGAGGACACTTCGCTTTATTTTAACCTTTTTACCTACTAGCCACATATAGCACACCACTAGTTCACCCCACCCCTAAGTATTAGCGGTATCTTCCTTAGGGGTAGTTTGGTTGGTGATAACTATACTATCTAATCGCCATCCACAATGACTTGCCACAGATTTGGAGCACCGATAAATATACGTTCATAGACCAACAACTAAATGTTTGTTTTGTCTTTTATATATGTTTGTTTCTTCTTTTCTAGGTGCGGTAATCCTCCTAAACCAGGAGTCATTGTGAGAGAGCAGATGCTCTTTCCTTTTTGCACTTTTGCACTTTTTTATAACTATTTTTTTCACTTTCACGTCCCTAGGTCAGGGTGAGCCTTAGGGTGCTCATACCGCCAGGGTTTATCACATTTTACTTGTCCTGAAGAATGCCTGGTAAACTTACACCGTTTCGTAGGCTGAAACATGTCGACTGATATTACGAATTAATCTGAAATTAACCAAACAATGAACTTTTGGCCAAATTCCCAAACACATAGCTTTTTATCCGTGTCTTAGTGATCTACTAATACATTTTTTTTTCTTCTTTTGATACTCATAAGACACTCTTTATTTTCTTCTCACTGCACGCCTCTTTCACTAAACCAGCTCCGCAGTAGTCTGGCGTCGCAGCACACCAAAAAGGCACTAGGGCTTTTTGGTGGGGCCCGATGATGAAGCATGACACCGACCAGGTTGGTGTGTGAGGGCTTTCTTACCTACCCAAGTCGGGCCAGGTAGTGTTCTTTCTTGTTTTGCTTCTTTAGTGTGGTTTCCCTAAACACCACTGACCTCTCTTTTTTTGTTGATACATCCATAACCGGGGACTAAGAGGGTGTCCCTACTCTCCCTACCTCTCTTTGTGTTAACACATACTAAGCAGCGCACAGCTGTGAGAGTTTGATTTTATCCTAGCGTGGTGCGGGTCCTTCTCACACCATTGCCTTTTAACTACCGCTTGTCTCCTTTTTCACCACCTGACCATGGCGAACTCAGGCTTGACCTACTCAGAGTCAGAAATTGAGGCGATTATGTCTGACACCTCCTTATTTGCGGACCCCAAAATCTCTCAGGCTATAGCAAACACCTCCGAATGGGAGAAATTAACAGAGAAAAAACGTGAACATATACGTACAATCCTACATGGAACTATACTCAAGCAGTATTTAATATCCAACACTGCACCTAGAGGGCTTCTTGTAACCAACGTCGCACGCATATTCCTGAATGATGCAACATTTCGGAAGGAATGGGCCATGATCGCGTGGCACTGCACGCGTGATTGGCTCATCCTAATCATAAATACCGCACTCAGACTATCTGAAGCCCTAATGATTGAAATTAGGGAGACAGAATCCCAATTCAAAGCCACAATAACAGGTTATAAGAAAAAACTGGATGAGATAAACAAAGAATTGAATGATTATAAAGACAATCTCATGCAGGCAAAGGCAACCAAATTTCAGAAGGATGTCAACAAATTTGAATTCGAGAAGGTATACCCCTACTCCGCCGCCAGCTTTACTCCACCGACCAAAAATCCTGGCAACTCGGATTACTCGGATGACGCTTCATCCAATAGTAGTGGTTCAAGCAACAGCTCTTTCAAACAAACAAGGAGGAGAGGAAATCGTGGCAACCGCGGCAATAGGGGTCGCTCTGGTTACTCTAACCAACAACCAAGATGGCCACTTCCACCTCAGATGGGAGGGGGCCCTCACCAATTCCCATACCCACAACCTCCATACCCATTCATGGGCTGGAACCCGGGTTTCATGCCACCAATGAATTTCCAAAATCAATACCGGCCTCCTTTTTTAGAGAATGGCCGGAGGGGACGAGGGAAACGGAGAGGGAACAACCAGGTGACATGGGAGGAAGACGACTCGGTGTCAAACCACACACGCAGCAACTCCGCCCAGCCAGGACCGAGCGGCATGTAAGTCTCGTCACAAACCTATCAAACAAGACTTTGACCACAACCGAAACGGACGTCCTTGAGAAAGGCTTGGGCTTTGTCCCGACAGCGCGCCCGGATAAGTTCAAGCTCCATTGTGAACTTGCTAGTTTTTTCCGTAAATTGAAACTGAAGTCTTTCTTTGAAGACTAAGAGGATCCTAACGAAGCAATTCGCCAGGGAGACACTGGATTAAGGCTAAGTTCCACCTTTACTCCTCCCCCACACACAGTACCGGCAGCGATCACGGCCTTTGAACAGGCAGTGTTCCAGGACCTGGAAACGTGCCCGAACCCTGAGGTTTATGGAAATTTCACAACTGAGGAATACCAGGCCTTACAAAGACTCCAAAATGATCCGGATATAACCATCAAACCGGCAGACAAAGGTGGGGGACATTGTGATACAAAACACCACAGACTACGAGAAGGTCTGTCAGGACCTGTTGTCTGAGCGTAAGAATTACATTCCCCTGACAAGTGACCACACAATTGAGCTTAATAACAGAATAACACTCTTGGTAAGAGAAGCAGAAGAAAGAGGACATTTGTCGAAAAAAGAGGCAGACTTCCTAAATTCAAGCAGCAGCGTAGTTCCATACTTCTACACACTGCCTAAAATGCATAAAAACAGACTGCCACCACCGGGACGTCCCATCGTCTCAGGTATCGGGTCTCTCCTAGAACCTCTTTCGCATTTCTACGATCACTATTTAAAGCCGATTGTACAGGATACTCCGACCTACCTGAAGGATACGAAAAGCCTACTACATCTTCTCCAAACCATAACCTTCACAGATAACACAGTGACACTGGTAACTCTAGACGTCGAAAGCCTATACACCAGTATCCCCCAGGATGAGACCATCAAAGTTCTGGGGGAGGCTTTGGATTCCATTGAATGGAATTACCAGACTCCCAAAGCATTTATTATTGAATGCGCCACAATAGCTCTGAAAGAAAAAAAATTCTCTTTCACAGGACAGTTGTTTCTCCAATGTACGGGGACATCAATGGGCAGCACATTTGCTCCCAGCGTGGCAGGGCTCTATGTGTTGGATTTTGAAACAAAACATGTCTTACCATCATCAGGACAATTTCACGCTTCCATACTTCTATGCAAGCGTTATATAGACGATGTCTTGGTACTTTGGACAGGTAGTGACGATGACCTGACACGGTTTCTGACCTGGCTGAACACATTAGATAATAATCTTAAGTTTACTCACACCACCAGCAAAACAGAAATTGTCTTTCTGGATGTAGTGATCACTGTTACTGACACCACGCTGTCTACAAAAACTCACCATAAACCGACAGCCAAAAACAACCTTTTACAGTTTACCAGTTTTCACCCACACCCGCTTAAGGAGAATATACCATACGGTCAATATTTGAGACTAAGGCGCAACTGCAGTGACCTGCAGGTCTTTAAGGAACAGGCAGCTGGACTGACCGTGAAAATGCAGGATAGAGGCTATCCCTGGTCTACATTGAATAAAGGCTACAAAAGAGCCCGCAACCAGCCACGTGCAGCACTTCTTGAAGATAAAACAAGCACCAATGATGGTATCCCGCTCACCTGTGTCACCACCTATAATAGCCTATCAAACTTGATGAAGAAATCCATAAACAAACATTGGAAAATAATCACAACGGCAAAAAGGAACTGGGAGAAACCATTATTCTCTTTTAAAAAAGGACGCAGCCTAAAAGATGCCCTAGTCCACACACGCCCTAAAGAAAAACCACCATCAGGAGTCCGCACTGTCACAGACATCTGGGGCCTACCAAGAGTGACGGGACACTACCCATGCGCTGACTGCAGCGTTTGCCACCTGACCGCTCCTTCCAAAACTTTGTCATTGGAACCTGGAAAGGTCTGGACACAAGTTGCACATACCAACTGCAACTCATCAAACGTTGTATACCTGATTACCTGTCCCTGCGACCTACGATACTTAGGAATGACTACTCGGAAAATCAAACAGCGGATATGCGAGCATCGGAGCAATGTCAGATGCAAGAAAACAACCACTAAAATGAGTCGGCATTTTCTTAACAGTAACCATACCACTAACGACCTTAGGTGGACTATAATAGAACAATTGAGCAGTACCTGCAACCTGGCAAACAGACTCTTTGAAAAAGAGCAACGCTGGGTCTACAGACTGGGCACCCACCACCATGGTCTCAATGACGAAATTCCCTGGAACTCAATATTCAAATGACTTGAAACTCCTCTTGGTGAAGGGGGGCTCTCCTTGCCTGTCTGAAATACAACTAGGGATAAATTCTTAGGAAACTGCTGGTTAGGCTACCCCCCGCCTAATCAACTTACCAAGATCCTTTACCCACTCGACAAATTACAATCCTACCTTACCTGACTTGCCAATATACATGGTCGCTATTTGCCTACGGCGAGCCTGTACATTTTGACACACCATTACATTTGTATATACTATTGTACTCTAGCATAGTCATGGCTCATTAAGTAATAAAGAAAACCGCTATGCAGCGCTCAACGTGCCTATCTGTCTCTTAGCCTATACTTTGCCCTCAACAATGACGTACAGACGTGTCTGTTTGACTGACAGCAACGGCCTGACGTGTCTGTTCATCGGCTCTTGACACCCGCGCTCTGCCTTTGAGATGAGAGACTTACAGCTTGATCCGCTATCTAACCACTGCCATTTAGCAGTGCGCAGGTCGCCGGTTCACTCTAAAATTGTTATTGCGCCGTATTAAGTCAAATTAGAACTGCCGACTGCATTCTAATATGTACACGCCATGATTGAGTCGAGAATGTAACTCTGCGAATGGCTTGTTTACCACTGCAAGCCAGCTACCGAAACGGCAGGAATACGAGTAGTAATTGAAGCATACCGCATAGTCTGCTTAGGGGCTCACGCCGCAACTTTTTGTTCATGTTCAATGGACAATAAAGTGTTTACTTTGATTGAGGGCTGACTGACACTCCATAGCTTAGATTTCATTCTTATGACGCGATGGTTCGCGTCACACATACCCTGCGCAGCCATTGGTGAACGATGGCAAACCCACCTCTCAGACGTCAGAAGCACGCCCACTGACGACACGAGGCACGCCCAACCCAGAAACCCGGTGAGGGAAACGACATGGCTTTTTAAACACCGCGACCGGCCCCGCATTCTATCTTCAGGGTCCGGATCGAATGAGAAGCTAGGTTCCACACGGGTGCCAGGCTTTGAGGGCGTAAGTCTTGCCTGACAGCGCTCGTGATCACGCTGCTAAACTGAGCTAAGTAACCTTTCCTTAATCGTACTACTCTGCTGTTTTTTGCATCTAGGGTGTGCCGAGTAAGCCTCCACCCCCCTCCTGAGACCCATGGTGCACATAGCATCATAGAAAAAGTGGGACAATTTTTAATCTTAGGTTTTCAATTGTTGTGGGGTCACAGACCTTTGGTCCATTGATCCGACGACACGAGGACACTTCGCTTTATTTTAACCTTTTTACCTAATAGCCACATATAGCACACCACTAGTTCACCCCACCCCTAAGTATTAGCGGTATCTTCCTTAGGGGTAGTTTGGTTGGTGATAACTATACTATCTAATCGCCATCCACAATGACTTGCCACAGATTTGGAGCACCGATAAATATACGTTCATAGACCAACAACTAAATGTTTGTTTTGTCTTTTATATATGTTTGTTTCTTCTTTTCTAGGTGCGGTAATCCTCCTAAACCAGGAGTCATTGTGAGAGAGCAGATGCTCTTTCCTTTTTGCACTTTTTCACTTTTTTATAACTATTTTTTTCACTTTCACGTCCCTAGGTCAGGGTGAGCCTTAGGGTGCTCATACCACCAGGGTTTATCACATTTTACTTGTCCTGAAGAAAGCCTGGTAAACTTACACTGTTTCGTATGCTGAAACATGTCGACTGATATTACGAATTAATCTGGAATTAACCAAACAATTAACTTTTGGCCAAATTCCCAAACACATAGCTTTTTATCCGTGTCTTAGTGATCTACTAATAAATGTTTTTTTCTTCTTTTGATACTCATAAGACACTCTTAATTTATTCTCACTGCACGCCTCTTTCACTAATTCAGCTCATCAGTAGTCTGGCGTCGCAGCACACCAAAAAGGCACTAGGGCTTTTTGGTGGGGGCCGATGATGAAGCATGACACTGACCAGGTCGGTGTGTGAGGGCTTTCTTACCTACCCAAGTTGGGCCAGGTAGTGTTCTCTCTTGTTTTGCTCCTTTAGTGTGGTTTCCCTAAACACCACTGACCTTTTTTTTTTGTTGATACATACACAATGGATCCTCAGACAGCATCTGGGCACAGGTTTATCCTAGTGGTAGTGGATCATACCACTAGGTACCCAGAAGCTATTCCCTTAGGACCACTACAGCACCTGTTATGGCAAGAGCCCTCTTGGGAGTGTTCTCAAGAGTGGGGTTTCCTAAGGAGGTATTATCTGACAGAGATGCAAACTTTATGTCTAGCTACTTGACACCAATGTGGCAGGAATGTGGAGTGAATTATAAATTCACCACACCCTATCATCCACGGTGCAATGGTTTAGTTGAATGATTCAACAAAACCTTAAAGGGTATGATTAAGGGTCTCCCAGAAAAGCTCAGGCGGAGATGGGATATCCTGCTACCATGCCTTTTGTTTGCATACAGGGTGGTTTCTCAGAAGGGGGTTGGCTACAGCCCATTTGAACTTCTGTTTGGACACCCTGTTAGAGGACCACTTTGTCTGGTGAAGGAGAGATAGGAGTTACCTCTTAAACCCCCTAAACAGGATATTGTGGATTATGTACTTGGTCTCCGCTTGTAAGGAGCCAAGAGCCGTTTCCGCAGGAGTGCCAGGTACCGAAGTTAGACCCACCCCGTCCACCCTACACCTATTGTGTCTATCAAACACTAGAACACAATGGTGATATGGAGGGAAAGGAGGGAACAAAACAAGGAAAGAAGAGGAAGAGACACTGGACTTCTTGGAAGGATCTCCCTCTCTGGTGGAAGCTGGCACTAAAAGGAATGGTTTGGTTAGCACAACAACAATCAACAAGCATGTAAATATTCCTCCAGAAGATTATCTATTTACCTGGTTTATTAACATGAGATGACCAATATTCTATAAGAACAGGGGTGTTGAATCTTCAAGGCGTCTAGGTACCCTGAAATGCCTGTTGTGATGTAAAGCATATAACCATCTGGTGTGCTATTCACCAATAATTAAGAATAGGTGTCTGTACCAGGCTTACCCCAAAAGCAACAGGCTGAACTGTGTTAGAGGGATAGCAGTACGATATGAATACAGCGAAAATAGAATATCTGTAATTTAACAGTAGGCATAAGAATCAACACCTTCAGTACATGGAAGAATAGTAAATGAATAAAGTGTGCTACTAGCGCATTACCCGATCTTCTCTCCCTTGTACTGTGACAAATGCCAGCGCCATTGAAATCCAGCAACACAAAGGATTAAGAACAACCAAAAAAGGGGAGTAGTCCTGTCAGGCGGACTACAACTTCCACACTCCCCCAGGAAGCCCCAATTAACACTCCCCACAAGTCCGGCCACTCAACGGAACCGTAGTGCGGCCGAGAGGCGGAACCGTGGGTAAGAGGAACAGGACCCCCCAAGGAAATCGGTGAGCTGATAACCGGCAGACAAATGGACCTTAAAACGAAAGGGGGACCTCGGAACTTCTCGCTTATGAAGAAATGCGGAAAGCCAAGGGAATAGCCTCAATAAAAGGCTCGTCTCCAAGGACTGGACAAGTCGGCTAACAAGGAAAATCGTCCGGCCTTCAGGAATCGAGGGAAACAGGCAAAAGGCAGGCTCCGCAATGAAGCCTAAATCAAGAAGCACATTCAGGAGCGTAAACGAAGAATGGCGAGGCGGAAGTGACGCGTCGTGAGGGCGACGGAAACACTAGAGCGCGAAGCATATTGAGGCGGGGAGGTCAGGCTTTAATGTCCTGCCCGATACCCTCGCGCATGCGCCGTTGCTCATCATGATCGTGGAACGGGCTTGCAAGGTAAATGTGCTCTTTGGCGGACTGGCAGGCGTGACACCGCTCCAGGATGGCTGAGTACATGAAAAAGGCAACTAAAAACCTTGAGGCTAGCCAGGAATTACAGAAAGTCTGGCATGACCAAAAGGCTGTACTGACTGTTTACCAGCCAGGACAGAACGTGTGGGTGTTGGAGCCTGTGGCCCCAGCAGCTCTCCAAGACAAGTATAGTGGACCCCACACTATTGTTGAACAGAAGGGAGAGGTTACCTATTTGGTAGATCGGGGAACTTCCAGGAGCCCCCATAGGATGCTTCATGTCAACAGATTGAAACCATATGTTGACAGGGCAGACATAGGCTTGCTCATGGCTCCTGATGAAGGACAGGAGGAAGAGAGTGACCCTCTCCCAGACCTGCTCTCTCAAAACCCTGATGATGGATCAGTTGATGGAGTGGCCTTGGCAGGCAGCCTCACTGATCAGCAGCAAACTGATTGCAGACAAGTTCTAAATCAGTTCAGACATATGTTTTCACTGACTCCAAGTCAGACTACCTGGTGCACTCATGAAGTGGACACTGGGGACAGTCTGTCTGTTAAGAATAAGATTTACAAGCAACCTGATCATGTCAGGGACTGTATCAGGACTGAAGTCCAGAAAATGTTGGATCTGGAAGTGATTGAACCCTCAGATAGCCACTGGGCTAGTCCAGTAGTCCTGGTACCCAAACCTCACACCCAGGGTGGGAAGAGAGAGATGAGGTTTTGTGTAGACTACGGGGTCTCGATGCAGTCACTAGGACTGATGCTCATCCAATACCCAGAGCAGATGAGCTCATAAATATGTTGGCTGCTGCCAAATTTCTGAGCACATTTGATCTAACAGCTGGCTACTAGAAGATGAGACTAGCTGATGATGCAAATCCAAAAACAGCATTTCCAACCCCTAGTGGACATTATCAATTTGTGGTAATGCCCTTTGGTCTGAAAAATGCACCTGCCACATTTCAAAGGTTGGTGAACAAAGTCTTAACAGGCCTGGAAGACTATAGTGCAGCATATCTAGATGATAATGCTGTCTTTAGCTCCACCTGGGAGGAACACCTGGTCCACCTAAGAAATGTTTTGGAGGCCCTGCAAAAGGCAGGCCTAACTATCAAGGCTACTAAGTGCCAGATAGGGCAGAGTCAGGTTGTGTACTTGGGCCACCTTGTAGGTGGAGGCCAAGTTCAACCATCGCAGAGCAAAATCCAGACCATCATGGACTGGGTTGCTCCAAGCCCCCAGACTCAGGTCAGAGCTTTTTTAGGCCTGACTGGGTACTATAGAAGATTTGCCAAGGGGTATGGATCCATTGTGACACCCCTGAATGACTTAACTTCTAAAAGAATGCCTAAGAAAGTTCAGTGGACAGTCAGCTGTCAAAATGCATTCGATGACCTGAAGCAGGCAATGTGCACTGCACCAATTCTGCAAAGTCCTAACTACTCCAAATAATTATTGTCCAAACAGATGCATCTGAGTTGGGGGTAGGGGATGTGCTGTCACAATTGAATGATGAAGGTCCGAACCAGCCAGTAGCTTTTATTAGCAGAAGGCTGACCTCAAGAGAGAAACGTTGGTCAGCTATTGAGAGGGAGGCCTTTGCTGTGGTTTGAGCTCTGAAGAAGCTGAGGCCATACATGTTTGGCACTCACTTTACAGTTCAGACAGCCCATAAGCCCCTCTTATGGCTAAAACAGATGAAGCGTGAAAACCCCAAACTTTTGAGGTGGTCCATTTCCCTACAGGGGATGGACTATACAGTGGAACATAGAGCTGGGAGTAACCATGCCAACGCAGATGGACTCTCCAGATATTTCCACTTAGAACATGAAGACTAAATTAGTCAAGGTTAGTTTACTGTCCCTGCGTTTGGTGGTGGGGGGGGGGGGGTTGTGTAGGAGAGTAGGATCTGCTTACTATGGTTACCCCCACTTTTTGCTGTGTTTCACTGATTTATCAACTTTGGTCTGGCTGGGGCCCTGCTAACCAGGACCCCAGCCTAGCTTCTTCCTCTCTAAATTGATTGCATGTACATTAGGTACACTCCAGATTGGTTTACTGGGTTACCCTTGTGTACATGCAATCAATTTAGAGAGGAAGCAGCAAGGATGGGGTCCTGGTTAGCAGGGCCCCAGCCAGACTAAAGTCGATTAATAAGTGAACCGCAGCAAAAATGGGGGTAACCATAGTAAGCAGATCCTACGCCCCTACATTAACATATCTATTTTTTGTCCCACTTGGGATTCCAGGAAAGCACCAACATCTCCTTTAACAGTATCCAAGCCGGAGCATGATGCATACATATGTACACTATCAGCTCCTTGATAGACGCAGCGAGGGCAGGCGGACCAAGCCAATCTTCCCCATTTTGCAATCTTAGCAGGAGTAATATTTCAATTAAACCATGTTTTAAAACACTGGAGCTGGAGGTTAGCCGCAATGAAGGGTGTTTGGGCCAGGTGTAACGAGTCATCGGCTTCTCCAGATCCCACCTGTGAATGTTCCTGCCAGTGATCAGGATGCTTAGTTAAATCATCCGGCATTGTCTCATTCAATAACTTATATATCCTACCAAGTGTGAATGACCCTTTGAGCAAACCCCTCCACCAGTGTCATTCTGGCGAAGCCGCAGTGACCCCCAGCCTTCCTTGCCAAGAAATCTCCTACCTGGAGATATTTAAAGAATTGTTCATTCTCCAGCCCACACCTATCCTTAATCCGGTCAAACGTTGCTACCCACGTCTCGTCCATCACAACCCCAAACATCTTCACTCATTTTTCATACCACCTTTTATATGTCCATCATTGAAAATATCAGCGAGAGACTGATTTTTGTACATTGGGGTATTGGAGTTAATCAGTCCCAAGCCGAGTCTTTTCCATACCACAATCCAGACTTTAAACGCTCACAACAGTGTCTTGAACTTGACCCTTTTGTAGTAGTTACATTCAGTATGACTCAAAATACACCTGCTAGCCTCCCTACCTAATAATAGCTCATATATATTATTGAAGTGAGGGCTGTCCCCTGTGAGCTAGACTCTACCCCATTGAGTAGGACACCCATTTTATATAATATCGCAGCCCAATGATACAGCTGGAAATTGAGGACAGCCCAACCACCTCTTTTCCATGGGAGCATCAAAAATGTCAGCGCTCTCCGAGGGCGGCAATTTGCCCACAGAAATCTCTATACCATCTGGTTCAAGGAGTTAAATCACCCGCCATCTATGGTCAAAGGAATGGCCCTAAAAAATATAAGATTTTTGGCAGAAATAGCATCTTGATAACAATACTCCTCCCAACCAGTTTAAGCTTATGTTTATCCAGCCGAGCAAAGTTAGTTTTAAATTTTGGGATGGGCGGGTCCAGATTTGCTTCAACAATTTTTGTCACGTCTGCCATGATCTCAACCCAGAGGTACGTCGCCTTCTGTACTACCCCCGGGTCATTCAGTTATAGCCCCTTACTGAGCGAAATTTGAGTCTTACTTTTATACCCAGAAATATGCCCAAAGACATCAGCTTCCTTTTTAATTTTTCCTAATGCACCCACCGGGCTAGAGGTGACAATTGCCAGATCATCGGTGTAAGCTAGGATCTTAGTTTTTTCCTATTACTAGGCACTGCTACGATCGCGTTATTACCTTCGATCTTCCTAATTAGCGAGTCGATGTATAACGCAAACAATAGGGGGGAACATGGACAGCCCTGGCGAGTTCCCCGACTTATCAAAACTGGATCCGACACCTCTCCCATTATTGCTACTCTAGCTACTGGGTTATTATACATTATTGTTATAGCCTTCATAAAGCCTTTTCTGAGCCCTCTGCTCTCTAAAGTTGCCCAAAGACATGGCCAGGAGACCCTATCAAAGGCTTTCTCCGCATCCAGCAGAATTAGCGCTATAGGGTCGCCGGCAATTCCTTACGTATCAAAGGGCGCAATTGTCCGTTGAATATGATCGATGGTGCTACGACCGAGGACAAAATCGTGTTGGGCTGGGGGAACCAGTTTCTTTATTATACCCGCAAGATGTTTAGCTAAGATCTTAGCATACACCTTGATAGCGCTATTAATTAGCGTGATAGGGCGATAGGACCCCAGCTCCTTAGCAGGCTTGCCCTTTTGGGAAAAACAACTATATTAGCCAATCTCGAAGAGTCAGGCGTCCCCTGACCCATTTGAGCCTCCAAAAACACATCCTTCATCAGTCCTTGTAGGCAGGGCGTAAGCTTTTTGTAAAATTCCTCAGGAATAGAATCAGTGCCTACTGCCTTCCCACTCACAAGCGCTTGAATCGCGCCCCCCACTTCCTCTTCTGTAATAGGTGCTTCCCTTTCCTCTACCAATAGTTTCTCCCCTTGTAATTCGCCCATATAGTCCTCTATTTCTTTTCCCCGACAATTGATTTCCTCAGTATACAAATGTTGATAAAATCTTTGGAATGCAGCCCGTATGTCCGAGGGCTCAGAGACTGATCCAGCCAGAGGATCCTCAATTTATTCAATTCCTCCCTGGATCACCCGCTGTCTAGTGCACTCCACTAGAAGGTGCCCAACTTTCTCACTACATTCAAACATTCTAGTCCGCCATGCTATATATTTACCTGCCGCTTTTTTCCGCTGAGATGGTCAGTATTGATGACTTTATTAAGGGTACTTTTGTTTGTGCTTGCCCTACATGTTATGTTATGTTAAAATGCGTTTATATAGCGCACGGCTACTCTAAAAGAGTGTCCCGGCGCTTTCCACAACAACTACAGTGTAGAACATAACAAGAAAACAGATCCCAGAAGCAGGAAAAAGAAAATCCACCTAAACAGAAAGATTAAAAAGCCAAGTTTTCAAGTTCCTTCTAAATTGAAGCAGGTTGGGAGTGCTGCGAAGTCCCAGTGGGAGCGAGTTCCACAGCTGTGAGGCCTTGAGGCTAAAAGAACGCCCCCCCGTACGAGCCTTCCTCACCCGTGGGACCACAACAGTAAAAAGGGATTCAGAGCGTAAAGAGCGGGCAGGACGATAAAAAGCCAATCTCTTCTGCAGATATCCCGCACCTGTGCCAAACAGAGCTTTGTGCACCAGCGTCAGGGCTTTAAACATAATCCGTTTGCGGATCGGCAGCCAATGCAACGTCTGCAGCAGCCCAGAAGCCCGTGTTCGTCTATGCAGACCCAAGATCGCACGGGCTGCAGAGTTCTGTGCCACCTGCAGACGCTGGACCAAATAGTCCGGTAAGCCCAGAAAGAGAGCATTGGCATAATCGAGCCTAGATCCGATTAGTGCCTGCACTGTAATCCGTCTGTGCTCCGCAGATAGTAAAGGGAGAAACTTGCATCTCCCCTGTCCCTAATTACCCCGACCAGTTGTGTTTCCGCTTCAAGTATCTTCCTCTACAATTCCTGCATATGTTGTTTCTCCTTCTTCTGTGATGTCCACCTATATCTCGTTGTTTCCCCTCTTTCAAAGCATCCCATACTACATCCAACCTTACGCTCCCTCTATTCTTAGCTATAAACCTTGGGATCCAGTTCCTCATATGATCAATATATTCCCCATCATAAAGAAGTGCTCAGTCAAAGGTGCACCGTGATATCGGGGCTTCAGTGTTTGTATTGAGATTTCTAAAACCAGCGGATTGTGATCTGACAAAATATGGGGAATTTTGAATATCCGGCAAATTGCCAATACCCCCTGGGATACAAAAAAATAGTCTAATCAATCTGGCGTGCGTTTGATGTGGGGTGGAAAAGAAAGTATATCCTGAATCCTGGGATTCCTGCGCTGCCCAAACATCTGTTAGGCCATGTGTCATGCAAAAATTAACTAAGGATTGGAAGACTTTAGGTTTTAAGACATGGTATGACCTTTCCCCTAGCTTAATAGTGCTGGAATTCATATTAATATTAAAATCCCCACATATTATTAAAGGAAGCGGCCAGCCTACTAGCTGTACTGGAAACCAGCCTGCAAGTTATGCCACCTTCTGCCTGCCTGCTTCCATATGTGTCTCCTCTAAACATACTATGTCTGCCTTCAGATGTCGGATGTTCTCATTAATCCTAATGTTTTTTGAGGGGGTTATTTAATCCACACATATTACCAGATGCAATTCTTAATTTACCCATTCCCTTCTGGGGTTTTTAAAAATCCCTGCCTATTTCTCATAACTAACAATGCCATCTCATCAAATTCAACCACCTGGACCAGCCCAACACCCCCCCCACTCTCCCCTCCTCCTCTCCACCCTTTCCCCATACCCAGGAAAGAAAGGTCCATGGACCCTTATGATGCCTCCTGCATCCACACATATTAACAGATGCAATTCTTAATTTACCCATTCCCTTCTGGGGTTTTTAAAAATCCCTGCCTATTTCTCATAACTAACAAAGCCATCTCATCAAATTCAACCACCTGGACCAGCCCAACACCCCCCCCACTCTCCCCTCCTCCTCTCCACCCTTTCCCCATATCCAGGAAGGAAAGGTCCATGGACCCTTATGATGCCTCCTGCATAGTGCTGCTTCCCATCACCACCCATTATCACTCCGCAGAACCAAACGTGAAAAAACCTCCATTCATAATATTTAACAGCCGGCTTATAGAAAAGGCAGAGGGAAGAGAGAAAGGCCACCAAGAGAGAGACAACAGACCAAGCAACCTTAATATCTTGGCCAAATTCCACATCCCTCTAAATTCTTTCTATTTCCCTGTCTCCGAAATTTCCCGTAGGTAATATTGTCCCTGTATTTCTGAGGAGAATCCTCTTGGGATCCCCTTGTGAATAACCTTGAGGCATGCTGGGCTTAGATACACCTCACACCCTAACTTTTGAAAAATCATGATTAATTGTCGGAGCCTCCACCTTCTTTCAACAGTAGAAATCTGGCCTAACAAAGAAGGTGTGTCCCCCGGCAAATCGTCTTGCTCGGCTCTCGCTTTATCAAATACCGCTTGCCTCAGGAGAAAGTTTCCCAAAAATATTAAAATGGCTCTAGGCTTTTCGTTAACATCCTTCTGCCCTTTCCTCTTTTTAAGCATAAGTGGAAAGCGGTGCACTCTCTGCACCTCTGTGTCCCAGTCCCAGTGTGCCATTTTGGGCAGACCTTCTTTCAGCAAACATAGCACGAAACCTCTGATGTCCCCACCTTCAGCATTTTCCGGTATGCCCGAAAGTCCCAGGTAGTTACGCCGTTGGCGATTTTAGAAGTTCCCCAACTTCCACATGACATCTGTCATCTTGGTCTCATTGGCTGTGGCTTGCTGTACAGTAACCTCAGCTCCAGTCTCTAATGCCACCATTCGCTCCTCCAGTGCCGTTGTTCGCTCTGAAATTTCTGTGCATGTCTTGTTTACTTTCCTAATAACTCCGTGAAGCTTCTTTGTAGCAGGTGAGCACTCTTGTGCTCCTGTCTTGCTTCTACTTGCATCTGCTTAAGGGTGGAGTATATGAGCCCCATTGAGAGAGACGATTCTGCCGCAGTCTTTGATTCAGATAATATCTTATTTGACCCATGTGAAGTGTCTTCTCCTCCCAGTTCCTCCTCCTCGATCAAAAAATGAGTAGAGGAGTAATCCCATTTCAATTAGCTAGAACGACTGATCTGAATCAGATTGTATTGCCTCATCTTCCCTTCCATCTTTGGTTCTCCTTCTCCTTGTTTGGGAGGGGACCCGCTTCTAAGAGCTAGGGTTAGAGAATGAACTATCAGAGTCCATCTCTGAATTCTCCATAGTTGATACATCATTCTCGCTGACATTGTAGGGACCCAGGAGGAGCCGTGCGAGAGCCGGTCTTCCCCTGGGTTGTTCGCGCAAGGGAGCGGCCACCAGGTGTGGGGGGATTAGGTTAATGAGGCGCGCATGGGGAAGTGATTTATAGGGGTCAGAAGGGCGGGAAAGGCACTGTGCCCGTGGGAGGCGGGTGGCAGAGGTTCGATTTTGTGGTCGGAGGTCGCGTAATTTACACTGCGCAATGTACCTTATCTGTGTGGTTGGGATATGGCGGCGTCTTTTGAGGTGTGGGAGGCCATCCGAGTTCTGTGTGCGGCGGGAAGATAAGACCTGCTCCAGCCTGGTGTACCGGGTGAGGCGTGGGTGGGGCTCGCACGCCCTACCAGGAAGGCGGACGGTGGAGTGGCGAGGGGGGTGTCCGCCTGCTTGTTGCAGAAGGATGACGACGGCGACTGTGCTGCTGCCATGCCGGTGGGAGCAGAAAAAGGCGAGGCGGGGCTTGCGGTGGAGCCGGCGGACCCCCTCCTTGTGGTGTTGGGCTGTCCCACAACGGTATGTGAGGCTCCCCTGGGAGTGGCATGCATGAATCGAACAGTGGGCCGGAGGCGGGGCGGGCCGCTAAGTTGCGGAGGGGGGCCCTGGGTGGCGGGGCACTCCATGATGCTTCTGGCATGAGGGGAAGGTGGGGGAAGAGTTCGGAAACGCCGGGCAGCGTTTCCAATGTGCCGCGCAAGGTGCAGCATGCCCCCGACTCCCTGCAAGCTCGGTGGCAATGGCCCGGGGGTGCGCAGGTGTTGTATATTAATGGGCAGAATTATTTTGTGAGCCCTGCTCCGTTGTTGCAATGTGTTGCCAGGACTGATGTGCCCCTGGAGGACAAGGTGGTTGGGTCTGCAGGCCATTTGCTACCAGAGGGTGGGCCATTGCAATTAGCTGGGGCTATGGCAGGGCAGGCCCCAGCAGTGGTGAGGTGGTATTACAGGCTTGTGCAGGGGTACAGGGGGACACATTGCAGCTGCCCCTTTTGAAACAGCCATTAACAGTGACAGGGCCTCCGGGTAAATTTGGTGGTGCGGTGAGACAGGGGTCACAGCAGTCACCCATACAGGTACTGTTATCAGGTCCTCCTGGGGTGGGTTTTGGTGTCCCTGTACAGCAGGCAGTTCAGGCCTCCCGGGGTGGCCAGTGGGTATGGTTAGGTTTGGGTGACGAGTCGGCGACATTGATGGATGGCACATTGGGGGTTTCTGGGGGGTTTTCTGGACAGGAACAGTCAGGCCTGAGCGGCTTCAGCGGCAAGGTTACAGCTTCAGTGAGCAGGAAGTGGACTGGAAAGAGGAAACGGCGGGCTGAGCAAGCTGCGGCTCAGTCTGGGGGGCTGTGGAAAGGAAGGAGATCTGGAGCGGATTTCCTTCACTCTACAGGCAACACGTCGGGGCAAACTGATATTCAATGGCAATTTTATGATGGTGGAGTTGGTGTTGGGGAAATGCCCGGTGGCAGTGGGGATTATGTTGGATGCGGAGACACAATTGGTTTGGATGTTGACAGTGATGACCTGGAGGAGGGTGAATTAAGAGATGGGGACTGTGGGGATGATGGTAAAACTGTTTTGGCTCCGGTCCTACTGGAGAAGAGGGGTGTTTCAGGAAAATCCAGTGTTTTTAGTATTTTGCAGACGTCCAGTGCGGACCGAGCAAAGGTACGGGACTCCTCGATCATCACAACTCGGCAGGAGGACCCTATGGCTTTTCAACAGAGAGCATCAAAGTTGCCAAGAGGTAAGACAGGATGGTGGTCTGTTTGGCAACAGGGGGATGCAACTAATAAGTCTACCAGGTCTATTGGTATCGGGGATGAGATGATCGTGGATAAAGTTTCTGAGGGGTCGCTGCCTGCGGGGCATTCTAAAGAAGGGGTGAAGGCGATGGGGCTGCAGATAAAGTTGGCCAGGTGCCCAGGGAAGGGGATTCTAAAACCAAGGAGGCTGTAGAGGAGGATAAGAACATACATAAGAAATTGCCTTACATGGGGATTGTCATGCCTTTAGGCTCTCATTTGTCGGACAAGACCAAGAACAGAATTTGGTGTCATGAATTTGTTGATGTTTTTAAATTTTTATATCGTGATATTCAGGCCAAGGAAGGGTCTAAGGAGGAGGAGTGGGAGTTAGCTTGTAATCCTAGTGTCCCCAAAACAATTGAGAATTGGACTTCTGCCGTCCTTATATACGCCAGTGTTTATTGTGAACAGCACCAGGATAGAGCTGTAGCCATGTTTAAGTACATGGATATTATCAGAAAAGCGCAAAGTTATTTTGGGGGTTATGCATGGCTCTCATGTGATGAGGAATTCAGAGTAAGCATGAGCGCAAAATCCGCTCCGATCGCGGATTTTCGGTAAATTCGCGGTCCGCGAACTCTCGCGAATTTACCGAAAATCCGCAATCCGCGAGCGGCGGATTCCGCGGTCAAAAGTTCAAAGCCTAATTTACGATGGCGCCGGCAAGCTGCCAGCGCCATCCTCAAATAGTTACTTAATTAGCTTCAACAGGAAGCTCTAATAGATAAGATAAAGCAGGGGCTCGAGCGCCTGCTTTATTTTATCAGTTGGAGCTTCCTGTTGAAGCTAATTAAGTAACTTTTTCAGGATGGCGCTGGCAGCTTGCCGGCGCCATCGTAAATTATTTACGATGGGGAAAAACGGTGGTGTCTTCTTGAATAAATATGAAGGGCAGGGTTCATTCTGGCACGACGGTCCTGGCACAAAAAATAAACCTCAACAGGAAACACTTGCAGATATCAATAAAGCATGTGCCCTAGTTGAAGCTTAAATTCAGTGACTCATTCATCAGCCCAAAAACAATCGTGAGCGTTGTGGAGGCTGGGCAGGTGTGCCTTCTTCCCAAATATACCATCGAAAATCCGCTGTGATGCTGGCCAGAGGCATTTGCATCTTTGACTTTCACGAGCGCAATCCCCGTGCTGTTCCTGTGACCAGGAGCTTCTGTCTCTTAATCTGCTGCTCTGATCGGTCTCTGACCTTTTATACACACAAGAGGCATGTGCGCTCGCATGGAAGCCCCGTCCGTTTGGCCCCGCCCACACACTCGAGGAAGCCCCGCCCCCAAATCCGCCGATCCGCAAAATCCGCGGATTTTGCGGATCCACGATCCGTGAATTCGCAAATTCGTGAATCGTGGATCCGCAAAATCCGCCCATGCTTAATTCAGAGCTCGCATGAGCATTTTTCATGATCGTCCTTGGGGTGATGTGGACTCAGAGTTATGGCTGCAATGGATGGTGTCTTCGCAGCCGCCTGCTACTACACACATGGCAAGTGGGTTGCCGGTAACATACCGGCCCTTTCAATATCGTCCCACCCAGTCTGGGGCGGGGGTTGCTGGCAGAGGCCAGGCAACAGTCTTTGTGGCTTGTTGGAATTACAACAGAGGTTTTTGCAGTAGGCAGTTCTGCAGATACAAGCATGAGTGCTCCCAATGTGGCGGCAGACACCCTCTCACGTAATGTTTTCCAGGACAAAGATTTGGTGATCAGGTGCAGGGTCAGAGGGGAAGGGGCCAGTCGTTTCAGTTTGTCCTAAAGGGCTCATACACCTATTAAGATGAAGGTTTTGGAGAGGTGGTTGGCAGAATACCCGGACACTGATGCAGCAAATAGATTGTTTTGGGGCTTCAAGGTGGGTTTTAAGATCGGTTATCGTGGTCCCTGCCAGAGCCGGTGGTCGGATAACTTGAAGTCCGCTAAGGAAATCCCTCAGGTTGTGCAGATGAAGCTGCGGGCTGAAGTTGAGGCAGGCAGAGTTGCTGGTCCGTTTGTTCATTGTCCAATGCCTGATTTGATTGATTCTCCACTGGGGGTGGTGCCCAAAAAGAAAGCTGGGGAGTTCCGATTGATCCACCACCTGTCTTGGCCCGAAGGCGCATCTATTAATGACTTTATAGCGCCTGAGGATTCTAGCATGTCGTACACTTCGGTGGATGATGCATTGCGGATGGTGAGATCAGCGGGAAGGGTGGCACAATTGGCAAAAAGTGACATCCAGTCAGCATTCCGTCTTTTACCCATTCATCCTTCTGATTTTGGCCTGCTGTGGATGCATTTCCAGGGAGAGTTCTATGTGGATAAAGTTCTGCCCATGGGTTGTTCGGTATCCTGTGCATTATTCGAAACATTCAGCACTTTTTACAGTGGCAGTTTACTTACATCAGTGGCCATGAGCTTGTTTGTCGCTATTTGGACGATTTTTTGTTCAATGGTGTTCAGAATACAGTGCAGTGTCAGAAGGCGTTGCAAACTTTTCAAGCCATGACTCAGGAACTTGGTGTGCCTTTGGCCCATGACAACACGGAAGGGCCCAGTACAACCCTGACTTTTTTGGGGATAGAAATTGACATGTTGGAGATGGTAGCGAGACTGCCACCAGACAAGGTGCAGTACATTTCAGCCTTTTTGTCATCGGTGGTGGAAGAGCGTAAACTAGAGCTCAGGAAAGTACAGAAGAAATTGGGCACTCTGAATTTCGCCTGTAGGGTGGTCAGAGCTGGAAGAACATTCTGTAGGAGTCTTGGGATGTCATTGTCTGGAGCATATCTCCCTCACTATAGAGTGCGCATTTCTGCAGCAATCAGGGCGGATCTGTACATCTGGTTAACATTTCTAAAGGATTTCAATGGAGTATCTTTTTTTTGCGGACGAAGATATGATTTGGCAAGTGCAGGTTTACACGGATGCGTCTGGTGCTAAAGGCTTTGGCATATTCTGGGAGGGGCGGTTGGTGCACAGAGAGTTGGCCTTTGCACTGGCAGCATCAGGGTCGCAGTTGTTTCCGCTTCTGGTTGCTTTAAACGTCTGGGGCGAGGAATTTCAGAACAGAACAGTTTTGTTCAATGTTGATAACTTAGCGGTGGTGGAGTTGATTAACAGGCAAAAGGCTAAGGACTTGAGAGTGTTGAGGTTACTACGTGCCTTCATGCTCAGGTGTTTACAGCTGAATATTATTTTCAAAGCGAGACATATTCCAGGAGTCAATAATTGTATAGCAGACGCTCTGTCTCGTATTCAGTGGGAGGAATTCCGCAGGCTGGCTCCTGGGTCAGAGATAATCAAAACTCAGATCCCACAGTGCGTCCGGGCATGGGGGGATTGAGGATTGTCCAGTTGGTAGAGAAATCAGTGGCTGATTCTACAAGACGAAGCTATCTACAAGCCTGGAACGAATTCTTGAGCTATGGTAACAGGTTTCCTACACATGGGGGGATGTCTGAGGAACAGTTTTTGTTAAGTTTTGTTTTGCACCTGATAGATAAAGGTCTTTCCCACACCACTATTTCTGGCAAACTGGCTGGCATTTTCTTTTTATGGGCAGCTGAGGTGGGGGAGGGATCCAGTGGGAGGGGTTTTGGTAAAAAAGGTTCTGAAAGGGTTGGGTAGAGAACAGGCGGGCTCTAAACAGCTGCGGCAGCCAGTGACTTTTGGTTTGCTTCAAAGGATGTTGACTCAGTTGTCCTCTTGCTGCTATGATGAGTTTGAGTGTGGGAAGTTTAGGTTATGTTTTTTGTGGTTGTTTTTCAGGGCATTCAGGGCTTCTGAGTTACTGGGTTTAAGGAACAGGGCTGGAATAAACAGTAATGAGGTTTTCGTGGAGGGAAACAGGCCGAGACTTTGGTTGGGGGCTTCTAAGACTGACCAGTTGGGTCGGGGAAAATGTGTTTTCTTGGGTAGGAGTGGTTTGGATTTTTGTTGTCCGGTAAGGGAATGGGAGGTTTTCAGGGCCTCTTCTTTTTTCACGCCTGGGGACATATTTTGTCACGCACAAGGGAGTCCAATTTCAATTCAACAGTTGCTGGCTGTTTTGAGGGAGGTGTTGCTGAGTTGGGGGGAAAATCAACTGCATTTTGGAAGGCACTCTTTCCGCATTGGAGCAGCAACGGAGGCTGCAAGATTGGGGTGGGCTTGGTCAGAAATACGCAGAATTGGGAGAGGGAGGTCCAAATGCTGCGAATAGTATATTATTGAGTGATTTCAGTCTTCTTCTTTTCTTTGTTAAGGTCTGTTGCAAAGGATGGCAAAAGGTAAAAGGACAACTTGGATTGTAGGACATTCCTTTGTTAAATGGGCTGCTGTTTATGCTGAGCAACAGATTTGTGGGAGATCGCTTAGACTCAAAAGCATCAACCATGAGGTGATATGGAATGGAAAAGGGGGAATACGTTGGGGGGGTTTGTTTCCTTAATTGTCCGTGCGGTGCGTAAGGGGGGGCCCTCTGGATTTGCTGGTCATTCACCTCGGAGAAAACGATCTTGTAGAGCTATCTGGCCTGACTTTGATCAAACTAATGAAAATGGATCTGTCCGTCATCAAAGAAACGTGGGTGAGCACCATGGTGATTTTGGACGGAATCAATTCCGCTGCTGCATAGGAGAGGAGCAAGAAACCATGCAGCTTTGGAAAAAGCGAGGAGAAAACTTAATAGAGCAATGCGAACTTTCTGTGGGGGCATGGGGGTTAACATTTTATCTCACGCTAATATACAGATTACTGAGGGGCATCTTTTCCGAGAGGATGTGGTCCACCTGTCTACGATGGGGCAAGCATTCTATTTACTGGAATTGCGTGATTTGATTGCTCAGATATGGAAAGAAAATTTGTGGTGCTCTACCAGACGGGCCTGAAGGTTCTCCATTGGTGGGGCAGGAAAACTCTGTTCGGTTTTCCTGGTTGGCGGATTTTTTCTGGGGAGTGGGCAGCCTGGAGCGGGTTTCTCCATTCTCAAAGGGCAGTAAAAGGAAAGTGGGGGGTATCAACACGAGTCAGTCTCTTCTGGGTTTGGTTGGATTAACTTGGTGGGGGTTCAGCTTTCATAGGGATGCTAAGCTAGGTTTGGGGATTTGGTTTATTCAAAAAGTAATTGCAAGATGTTTTGGAAAAAGATTTTATTTGCACCTGTCTTAATAAAGTGGCCTTTCTTGCTAATCAAGAAGTTGTGGACAGTGAGTTATTGCGCGAGTAGGGACCCAGGGGGAGCTGTGCGCGAGCCGGTCTTCCCCTGGGTTGTTTGCGCATAGGAGCGGCCACCAGGTGCGGGGGGATTAGGTTAATGAGGCGCGCACAGGGAAGTGATTTATAGGGGTCAGAAGGGCGGGAAAGGCACTGTGCCCGTGGAAGGCGGGTGGCGGAGGTTAGATTTTGTCCCACCCACCCTTCCCTCTATTTCTCTTTTTATGGCCCTGTTTAGTTATTGTTTTTATCTGCTTTGGTTGCTGCCAAAGATGTCTTCCCTAGTTGCCACGATAAGACAGGGTTAGATTTACAGTTTCGTTGGTAGGCGGATTTTTTCTGGGGGGTGGGCAGCCTGAAGCGGGTTTGTCCATCCTCAAAGGGCAGTAAAAGGAAATGAGGGGTGTATCAACACAAGTCAGACTCTTCTGGGTTTGGATGGGTTAACTTGGTGTGGGTTCATCTTTCATAGGAATGCTAAGCTAGGTTTGGGGATTTGGTTTATTAAAAAATGAATTGCAAGATCTTTTGGAAAAAGATTTTATTTGCACCTGTCTTAATAAAGTGGCCTTTCTTGCTAATCAAGAAGTTGTGGACAGTGAGTTATTGCGCGAAGACAGCTCTGAGTCCTCATTGAGAGAGAAAAACTCCCCTCCCCGGGGTCCCCCCGACCTTGCATAGTACCTGGCAGCTATTAGGGTTGGCTACTGAGACACCCTCTGGATCCTTCTCCTCCTCATATTGATTAGCAGTCATGTTAGAAGCGTTAACCCTGGAATCAATCGTTGTTTGGAGGTTTCCGCCTCCTCACTTGGACTTTGGGCTTCAGTTTCCCTGCCTCTACCTCATTGCCTCCTGCCGCAGGAGTAGCGTCTTCTGCCTTCCTCCCGATTGGCGTCTTCCGGGCTGTAAGGTGGCCGTGCAGATTCCCGGAAGCTCCAGCAGCACCGCTCTTGGGGCGGTCCCTAGGGGGCTTGAGTTGCTTTGGCTGCATAGTGCTATGCCCAGGCCGGCTTCTGCCGCTGCACTAGCCGATGACAGCTCTCCACATGGCGCGGATTAACAGATATGTGAGTTGGCTGATGTTTACTTGTATTCTCCCCGACTTCAGTTTCTGGACGTCTGTTCTATAACAGAGGATCATCAGTAGTTTTTTAATGTAGACTCCTCATATCAGAATTGCCACAGAGCGGTAGATGGGTGGCTCCGTGTAACGACCGGATTCTTAGACCAAAAAGACTAACAACCGTAGCTAACCCAATCGTCACGTAAACACACTCTTCTCAGGCCACTATTTACAAGACATTTAGAAGACTCACCTGAGAAGGTGAAAAGAAGCTATTTATAAGCCTGTATAAATAGAGATATAGCTAACATCTAAGGAATTCCATGTCTTATATCCTATGATCTTTACTTTATAGCCCCACGGCAATCTGACCTGGGCCAACCTACCCCCTCTTGCGTCTGAGGGCAGTCTTTATAGTCGCCAGACTTTTCTGATTTAGAGTCGCCAGACTTTTCTGATTTAGAGTCGCCAGACTTTTCTGATTTATAGTCGCCAGACTTTTGATTTAACGTCGCCAGACGGTTCCCTAACTCTTAGGACCAATATCATCTATACTTCCCACTGGTGAACCTGTTATTCCCCAATGGTGTGTTCTATAGGGGTCGGCGGTACACCTAAGGTACACCGACGATATTTACTATTCTTAATTTAGAAGAGTTATCTGATTAGAACATTTGGGAGTTCCTTCCAGCCATGGGCTACACAATCTCTCATTTCTCAGTTACCTGCTAAAAGGGTCCACTCACCTGCTAACCTGCCAGTATCTGGTTAAAAAGAAAGGTTAGTCCTGTCTTGGAAACAACACTCAAACATATGTATTGGATATCATATCATTTATTATACAATTAGACATATCATTAGCAAGTTAATCATAGTTGCAATTAGCCACCATCTACAACCTAAGAAGGGAGGAAAAATGGATTATTAGATATATGCATTCTACACTAGCTCAGAACGCCTCACCTTAAACGTGCGTCTTTCCATCTCAGCAGCGGAGCTGATCCCTCTCTCTCTCTCGGGTCTTCACTCGCTCGGGACTCTGCTCTCCCACTATGGCTCACGAATACACGTCTGCACCGCTACGCCTCGTCTACGCTGCCTTGGTTCCGATACTCGAACCCTCTTCTGGACTTGCTCTGTTTCTACCACTCCTGCATGTTGACCTTACAGGATTCTTGATCTCTTCCTCCTCTTCAGTAAAAGCTAGTAATTAATCACCAGCTCTCGGACCAACTTCATCGGTCTGCTCCACACGTGGCTCTCTCTCTGTCTGCTACTTGCTCTCTGATAATATATCTCTCCCTTTCTCTATGGAAATTTCCAATCGTAGGCCGACTCCCACCAAATTCCTGTACCAGTCCCTGGCGTCTCACACCGTCTGCAGTGGCCACCTGCATATTGCGTCTACCACCAGTGAACAAAATACATTCCTTCGATAAGGGCCGGTCTCGACCGGTTTCTTACTAGCGAATAATAAGTTAACTCTAAACATCACCTTTGCTCTGCAAGCACCTCACACGGACGAGGCAGCTATCTAAAATGGATGAGACAGCCATCCAAAATGGCTGCTCTATGGTTTTGGGCCTACAGGCCTAACTAACGGTAAAAAGGCACTAAACCCTGTCAAAGCGCATAGTTAAGCCCTATTAATGAACGAAAAGGTTGCTAAGACTGAAATGATAGTAGATTATAGTCACTTTTAGTCTAAGGAAAGGCTAGAAATTACCCGGGCGTTACACTCCACTCCTGACTATATGTACTAGCATTGAAGGATTGGCAGAACAGCTAATTTAGGGGGAGAGTTTTCAAGCTGCATGTATGTTGTTTGATGAATAATATGAAACAATACTAAAAGATCTAGCCATCACACGTGGCCGGAATAAATGGAAAAATGACGGTATACATTGAATACAGCAACAGATGGCAATCAAGATGCAAATTATTGAAACAATTCCACCTAAAATTTGGCGTAAAGAATGCAAATCAGGTAACCAGCTGAAAAGCCAGTCAAACCACCCACCGTCCAAATGTTCCCTCACTTCTTGGGTCAATTCATGTAACTTATTAAGATGGGATCTAATGGATTGGGAATGGTCTGATAGGTTAAAACAACACATACCTTCAAAATCTGAGCAGCCATGATCATGTTTTAGCAATAAGTAATCAATAGCGGCTCTATTCTGCAAGATGGCACGGCGTTCTCCTTGATTATCTAGTAACAGGTCAGTTAAAACTGTAGAGGTACTATTAATGGATTTCACCATCCAGCAAGCAAGTTTACTTATAGTTTTAGCATTGTGCACAGCTAAAGCAGGAACACCTACAATAGAAATGGCTAAACTAAGATATTCAGATTTAGAATAAAGATGGAGTGATGAATCACAATCACTGGACAACATGACATCTCGTGTCACGCGGGATGAAATTGCTCCATCAGGGGAAAATAACAAAAGGCTCAATCTTGTTAGGGCACAGGGGCCTCCAGAAATATTTGCTGGTATATAGGACCAGTACACATTGCCACAGGAAAAGAGCCATCCAGTTGGTAATGACACATGATAATAATGACTTGCAGTTACTATTATACGTTTACAGCTCATTCCATTGTCAAAGGAAACGCAAGATTTTGCAGTTCTAGTTCGACACAAGATTGTCTCATGGAGAGAAAACGATGTCGCATGTTCCAATCTTAATTGGTCACATTTGCCTATGAATCTAGGATCACATGTGAAGTTATAACAAATCTCACTCTCAGTAATGTTAAATGTTAGAATTTTAAAAGTTCGTGGAGGTTCTGGGTCAATTAGGACAGTACGTGAGGCACAGTAACTGTACGGTGTGAAATCCGGATAAATGAACTCGGGATGAACTTCAGAAACATTAAAGAAATGTTGAAGGGAAGCTATGGATATTGGAACTGCTACAAGGCATGTGGTAAGGAGGTCATTGATGGACTTCATAGGAGTTAAACAAAAATGGGATGAATTAATAATCGTATGGGCCAAGCTGACCCAGAAGTTAGTATTAACATCCCACGCAGCAACGGGACGATGTCCTCTGTCCACATGGTTAATCCGGTCCCGGACACTTTCTTGACTCTCGTCGCAGCAGACCCACGGGAGTCCAACGGCGACACATACGGCAGCAGCAATCCATGTAATGGTCTGCAATTCAAATAATACATATCATTTATTCTTGCAAATAACATTTGTCAGCTGGGACTACATCCCAGCCTTCTTGCCCTGGCCTCATCACTAGTACTGTGTTTTCAGATCCTGTTGCAATAATTTCAGCCTGTTCAGGGGGATTATTTGGCGACTGCACCTACACTCTAGCTCCGGGATTATCGGTGGAGCCAAAGCCACCTGCACCACGCATTGTTAACAGAGTTGGAGCTGCACCTTTTTGAATCGCACCACTGAATACAGGCATAATGACCAATTGGGCAATTCTATCATTTTCGTTAACTGTAACTTCAGAATCGCCACTGTTTAACAGGATAACTTTAATTTCTCCTTGGTAGTCACTGTCAATGACTCCGCCAAGCACCTGGATACCTTTTAAAGCTAAACCAGATCTTGGGGCAATCAAGCCGAAATGTTCTGTAGGTATGTGGACACCAATTCCTGTTTCAATTATAGTGATCATGTTGATTTTCAGAACGGTACTTTTTAAAGAATGCAGATCTAAGCCTGCAGATCCAGGGGTAGCTCTACATGGAGCCAAGGCTCCGGGGGTGATTTCCCAATAAGACACTGTACTTTTAATCGTATTGGGTTTGACATCAGCTGCAGGAGGAAATAATCGCATTAAAGGAGAATTCGAATACAAGTATGGACGATTATTTAAGATCAATAAGGCATCAGATAAATGATCTCTCCAATTCTTTAAGGTACCATCTGACAATTTAGGTAACTGGTCTTTCAGTAAACCATTCGCTCAATCAGGCCGGATGCTTGTGGGTAATAGGGTATATGAAACACCCAGTCGATATTGTTTTTGGCACAATACTCTTGTACCAATCTTCCTATGAAATGTGATGCACTGTCAGATTGCACCTGAAGTGGAGTACCATAATACAATGTAATCAAATCTAGAGTCTTCATAGTGTTGGCTTGTGTAGCATTTTTACAGGGGAAAGCGATTAAAAAACCACTAAAAGTATCGACAACTGTACAAACATATTGGCAGTTTTTGCTCATGGGTAACTGACCAATATAATCAATTAGCCAAATTTGGGCAGGGGTTTTACCTCGATGCAACTGGCCTTTCACTATTCGAGGCACCTCTCTATGTTGGGAATGTTGACATATAGGAGAATGGAGTATGGCTGTTTTAATCAAATCACGGGGAATATAAATGCCTCTCTCAGCTGCCCACCTGCTAGTAATTTTCTCGCCATAATGTCCTGCCTTTTGGTGGGCCCATTTCGCCAAGCCCGCCAGATCAGAATCTCGTTGGTCCACCACTGCCTTAAGGATTTTTGAATGTTCATCTGCAATATTATTGAATAATTTATCTAAAGAGTCAATGGGCATATGAGCATCAACATGAAAAACTGTTACATTGCTTTGAGGAAGGAACTCCCAAATTTTCTGCCACAGCTCTTTACCCCAAATCTCCTTTCCGTGAATCTGCCAATTATGGGACTTCCATGTGGGTAACCACATCACTAGTCCATTTGCAGTGGACCATGAATCCGTAAAAATATAGCATTTTCCAGGTAACTCTTGTTTCAAAACTTGATATACAGCATATAGTTCTGCAAACTGGCTACTTCGCCCTTCACCAGTAGTGCTCAATAACTTTTGGGTCACGGGGTTATAAGAAACGGCTTTCCAATGTCTCTTCTCTCCTATATACCTGGCAGAACCATCCGTAAACCAAACGTGTTTTCTATCCTCCACGGACAGATCATCGAACGGCATACCCCATTTAACAGGTGATTCCTGTACTTCAGGTACGGAGTACTCCTTCTCCCTCTCTTTCATTGGCGCCTGCGCCACTTTCTCATGCAACATTGCCACTCCTTTTGGACCCACACGAGCCCGATCTTGTATATACCACTTCCATTTGATTATGCTCATTTCCTGAGCATGTCCAATTCTATGGGTTTTCGGCGAACTTAAAACCCATTGCATAATAGGAATCTCTGGTCTCAGAATCACATCATGTCCCAGTGTCAATTGCTCAGTGTCTTCTAAAGCCCAGTAACATGCAAGTAATTGTTTCTCAAAAGGTGTATAACGCTCACCAGCGTCTGGTAGCTTTTTAGTCCAAAAACCTAGAGGTACTCTAGTATTGCCTTGCTTCTGCCACAAGCTCCAATTTGCATACATATCTTGTACAGATACATTCAGATCCACATCACCATCGCGCACTGGCCACAAATCCAAAGCATGCTGAATCGCTTCTTTTGCTAAATCAAATGCATCCTGCTGTGCTATGTTCCATTCAAACGCATTCTTTTTACGTGTGACTTTGTATAAAGGGGCCAAAATCTGACTCAAATGTGGAATATGTTGGCGCCAAAAGCCAAATAGACCAATTAATTTTTGGGCTTCTTTCCTATTTTTAGGGTCTGCGAATTCTGCAATTTTCTGTTTCACTTGAGGGATTACTTCTCTATTTCCTTCATGCCAGTGAATACCTAAAAATTTCACATGTTGTGCTGGACCCTGTAATTTGTCAGGATTATTCTCCCAGCCTTTGCTTTGTAAGTGTGCAATGATTTGTTCAAATTGTGTTCGCACCTGATCTTGTGTTTCACCTTGAATTAGTATGTCATCAATATAATGACACACTTGAATTTTGGGATCAATGGTCACCTCGTCTAAATGCTCTGCCACTATCCGACGACAGATAGTCGGACTATGCACGTAGCCCTGGGGAAGACTTCTGAACGTCATTTGACGGCCATTCCATGTAAGACTGAATTGTTCCTGACATTCAGGTGCAATTGGAATGGAAAAGAAAGCTTTAGCAATATCAATGGTTGCATACCATGTTCCTGAATGTTTCTGAATTCTCTCAATCAAAGTAATAACATCAGGGACTGCAACCGTCAAAGAAGGTGTATGTTTATTAAATTCTCGATAATCAACTGCCATGCGTCAAGAATTGTCACTCTTACGGACCGGCCAAACAGGATTGTTCCAAGCCGAAGTAACAGGAATTATTACTCCTGCGTCCATTAAATCTTGAATGGTAGCACTGATCTCATCGTGCCCACCGGGAATGCGGTACTGTTTCATTGAAACCACTTTCGTGGCTTGAGGAATCTTAATCGGAGGCATTAATAAACGCCCCACTCTCACAATTTTTGTTGATATGTAATAATCATGTCCGAATTTATAACATCCATCATCCAAGTGCAATGTCATACCTTTTAAAATATCAATACCGATTATATATTCATCAAGAGGTACCACCAGTACATGATACTCTTTTCGGGGATTTCTTCCAATTTTCAGCTCAAGTTTAGTTTGTACGGCGGGGGTCTCTTTACCACCTAATCCAGTAATCGTGTAACCCTGTCCTTTAAACTTTTTAGGATTTCCAGAAATTAGAGTGGCCTCCGCTCCAGTATCCACCAATGCTCGGGCCCTCTGTATATTTCGATGTCTCCAATATATTTCAATATCTACATAAGGCCTATGGTCTTTACGAGACCAATTTCGCACTGGAGCTTGACCTACTTCCTAGTCTCGTTTACCGTGTTCTTGCGCCCAAGACAAATCAGGATAAAGACTCTCATATTGTTTAGGTGATGTCACATCCCGTTCATATCCTTTATCCTCAAGAAAAGGATTTTTGTCATTCACAAAGTATTGTGATAGTCTCTCAAGAGATCGTGATCTTTTATCTCTCATTTTCACCTCTGGGGATTGACCACTGTCTCCCCCTCTCTCTCGTACAGAATGGTCTCTTCTCTCATCTCTCTCTCTCTCTCTCTCTCTCTCTCTCTTTCTCTCTCCTGGGATAAGATGAATCATTCCGTGCCCTGTCCCCCTCTCTTTCTCTCTCTCTCTCTGTCTCTCTCTCTCCCATTCTCCTTCTCATGCTCACGAGACCACCTAGGACCATAGTCATCGCCATCAGAGTGGTAGTGATCAACGTCTTGTTTACGAACCCGTCTAGCACCTTCCTTCCTATCCAAACCGCGCTTACGGAACATATTCCATAGCACATTATTAGGAAGATCATGGATGTCACTCTCACGGACACCATCCTTAAGCAGAGCCATAAATATGTCACGTCTAGAGAAACGGAAATCATCAGTGCGAGTCTCAGGTCGAGACTGTTGTTCCGGTTCAAACCAATCACCCAAGTCACTGAGTTCACGCACAGCTTCAATCACAGCTGATAAAGGATTACCAGTCTGATTAATCAACAAAGTCATCATAACTTGTTTGTAAGCAGGAGGGGAGGTACGAATCAACCTATTCCTCACAGATGTATTAAGCACGCAGTCCATCAACACATGCGCCGTACCCAAAAAGATAGCGGTCTTCATGCATTCCTCTTTCAATCGCTGAGAAGCGTCTCTTAAAGTATACCATTGCTTGTCATTCAGAGGCCAATCAGCCTCTGTCGGGTATTTCCGATTACAACCGTCCACTGCCAGCTGCAAAAGATTAGTTTGGTTATTACCATTAAAATGGCGGAAACTTTCCTGAACAGTAGGATCAGAACTCAAGGTACAAAATTTCACCGCATCACCATGATCTAACGAGATACCAGAAGCACCTGTGTCAAAAAGACGGACCATCCAAGTCAGTAAGGATTCACCCGACTTTTGTCAGAAGCGATCCAAAATGTCATTCAATTCCTGTTGTGTGTAATCCTCCAAGCTGTCAAGCGCAATACCCTGGGGAGCATTAGGATTGCCTTGCAATTTACGTCGATATATCGGATGAGCAGAAACGTCAGTACGATCTTTAGAAGAATTACGACACCTAACGGGAGACGGCGCACGCGCAACATTCTCCTCAGATGAACAAAACGCATCAGAAGAATTCCAAATATCACCATCCCATTCATCGGGATTCCAATCAAGCCCTGCCTTCGCAACGGCCATACGTACTTTTCTGGTGTTAACCCTTCCACGTCGGTGTCTATATTTGTATTTCGCAATACGGACAGCAGCCCTTTCGGCTACAGCCTGATATGTCTCAAGTTTGTCAGCGAGCAGTTTATTTTGACATCGCAAAAGAGTAACGTCATTCTGAACTTGAACGAACTGTTCCTCCAAAGTTTTATTTTCGCATTGTAATCGAAGCACATTGTCATGCACAAGCCTGTACGCATTCAACAACATCCAACCTCTCCGTCCCAAAATGGGAAGCTCATTGCCCTTCACGATCGGGACTTTTTGCAAGCACTCAACCACCTGAGCTGGCCCAGCGTCACCCAAGCATGAACTCCAGTTCTCACTCAGCCCAGTAGAATTAGCCCATTCATGTGCAAGCGCTTCATAAGCGGTAGAATCCCAACCAGGTATGCCAATAGGCAAAACGAAAGGAGGTTTAACTTTCTTCGAAAACATTTCGACAAATATATACAGCAAATAGAATCGAACAAAAAACAATACAACAAATCAGATATATACAAAATCATACACGGCGAGAACCCACGGATCCTCTCAAGAAATCACGAAGGCATTCCCGCACTTATCGATCGAAAACGGTTCGTGACGCCAAATGTAACGACCGGATTCTTAGACCAAACAGACTACCAACCGTAGCTAACCCAATCGTCACGTAAACACACTCTTCTCAGGCCACTATTTACAAGACATATAGAAGACTCACCTGAGAAGGTGAAAAGAAGCTATTTATAAGCCTGTATAATTAGAGATATAGCTAACATTTAAGGAAATCCATGTCTTATATCCTATGATCTTTACTTTATAGCCCCACGGCAATCTGACCTGGGCCAACCTACCCCCTCTTGCGTCGGAGGGCAGTCTTTATAGTCGCCATACTTTTCTGATTTAGAGTAGCCAGACTTTTCTGATTTAGAGTCGCCAGACTTTTCTGATTTAGAGTCGCCAGACTTTTCTGATTTATAGTCGCCAGACTTTTCTGATTTAGAGTCGCCAGACTTTTCTGATTTATAGTCGCCAGACTTTTGATTTAACGTCGCCAGACGGTTCCCTAACTCTTAGGACCAATATCATCTATACTTCCCACTGGTGAACCTGTTATTCCCCAATGGTGTGTTCTATAGGGGTCGGCGGTACACCTAAGGTACACCGACGATATTTACTATTCTTAATTTAGAAGACTTATCTGATTAGAACATTTGGGAGTTCCTTCCAGCCATGGGCTACACAATCTCTCATTTCTCAGTTACCTGCTAGAAGGGTCCAATCACCTGCTAACCTGCCAGTATCTGGTTAAAAAGAAAGGTTAGTCCTGTCTTGGAAACAACACTCAAACATATGTATTGGATATCATATAATTTATTATACAATTAGACATATCATTAGCAAGTTAATCATAGTTGCAATTAGCCACCATCTACAACCTAAGAAGGGAGGAAAAATGGATTATTAGATATATGTATTCTACACCAGCTCAGAACGCCTCACCTTAAACGTGCGTCTTTCCATCTCAGCAGCGGAGCTGATCCCTCTCTCTCTCTCGGGTCTTCACTCGCTCGGGACTCTGCTCTCCCACTATGGCTCACGAATATACGTCTGCACCGCTACGCCTCGTCTATGCTGCCTTGGTTCCGAAACTCGAACCCTCTTCTGGACTTGTTCTGTTTCTACCACTCCTGCATGTTGACCTTACAGGATTCTTGATCTCTTCCTCCTCTTCAGTAAAAGCTAGTAATTAATCACCAGCTCTCGGACCAACTTCATCGGTCTGCTCCACACGTTGCTCTCTCTCTGTCTGCTACTTGCTCTCTGATAATATATCTCTCCCTTTCTCTATGGAAATTTCCAATCGTAGGCCGACTCCCACCAAATCCCTGTACCAGTCCCTGGCGTCTCACGCCGTCTGCAGGGGCCACCTGCATATTGCGTCTACCACCAGTGAACAAAATACATTCCTTCGATAAGGGCCGGTCTCGACCGGTTTCTTACTAGCGAATAATAAGTTAACTCTAAACATCACCTTTGCTCTGCAAGCACCTCGCACGGACGAGGCAGCTATCTAAAATGGATGAGACAGCCATCCAAAATGGCTGCTCTATGGTTTTGGGCCTACAGGCCTAACTAACGGTAAAAAGGCACTAAACCCTGTCAAAGCGCATAGTTCAGCCCTATTAATGAACGAAAAGGTTGCTAAGACTGAAATGATAGTAGATTATAGTCACTTTTAGTCTAAGGAAAGGCTAGAAATTACCCGGGCGTTACACTCCGGCAACAAGTACACCGCCGCCATCTTGCCTCTGATTATGACACTGTTGATGTAACTCTGGTGTTCATATGAGAAACTTGAAATAAATTATTCGGTATGGAGGTCGAGGTCTCAGAATTTGACAAAGATGAATTGGACAAACTAACTTCTTCCTTTGGTAGAGGAATCTTTACTGCTTCTAATATATGGAATTGGTAAAAAATGTCTGATATATGCTGACATATAGTTTGATTTTCTGTTAAAGCTTAAGTCATATTGTTTCCTAGGCTACTGGTAGCTAACCCCATTTCACTCAAGGGGGTAAGCATTGGGATCCATCACACCCATATCACGTAAGGGGTAAACATTGGGATCCATGACACCCAGGCAATGAGTTAACATTGGTTTCTCAATCTGTTAGACTCAGAGTTCCACTGTGAGAATGTGAGGACTTCGATGGTGCTCAGTCTACCCACCCTGTTTTCCAAGATTTTAGAAGAATAAAATATCACTTAAATATGTATTTGATATGAAATATGTAAAATCAGTCTCACGATATAATGTTCTGAATGGCTAACTGTAAGAACCCATAAAAGGCCCTAACGCCTAAGTCCATCTACGTCGATTGGCCCTTGTGAAACATCCTCTCCTGCTCTGACCAAAAGTAGGGCACACAGTGTTGTTCCTGACATCAATACAAAATGTATTTACATCTCCTTTGTGCAATTAGTTTATGGTTATTTATTGCAAGGTAGAGTGATTATTATTATCATATCATACCAAAACCTTGATAAAAGAAAATAACATTTTATTTGCAGCCCATTTCTTGTTGCACTCAGTATAACCCTATGAATGTTAACTCCTGGTCCACAGACGTAGTTCAATGTGACATGGGTTCTGATAATAAAAAATATTAAAGTATTTTTGCACTATCAAAATAGTCGAAAAACATGAATATAGTAATTGTCCAGCACTTACCCCTTGTAGTCAAATTTCCACATACTTCAGCCACCAAAACAGCACCCACAACAAACATCCCAGATTCCAATTGGCTGATGCATTCTATTTGAGTTTACAAGTTCAAAATATAATTTTTTTAATGCATTATTTTGAGATTGAAAAGTCTGCAATAGTGAACTTAAACCTTTCATCAGGCGTAAAAAACAGGAAAACTCAGATTAGGAGGCTTTGTTTCAGCAGTAAATTCTGCATGCAGCCTTTCCAGGATTTACTAAGTGCAGTGAAGACCTTAACCTCTTTTCGGGTCATTCATATTCAGAGCCTCTCTGACACTGTGACAAAATCCTTCATCATGTAAATACACAGATATATCTGCAATATCATTTGCATGAGAATAAAAGCAATACACTGAGGTAACAAACAGGTCAATGGGTATAGATCAAGGCCAACTTAATAAAAACCTGTGATATAAATACAACAGATGATAGATGCTATGTTATTTGCACTTGCAGAGCGCGTGGTTACCCTGGGGTGTCCTGGCGCTAAGTACTGGTTACCGGGGAGATTAGTATATGCTACTGAGAGAAGAGCCATGTCTTCAAGCCCTTTCGAAAGGAGAGGAGATCCAGGGCATTCCTAAGATGAAATGGAAGCTCGTTCCAAGCTCTAGAGGCACAGATAATGAAACTCCTACTTCCCCAATTAACTTTTTTTAAAGTGGAGACTTGCACTTGTTTGGCACTCGTAGACAATAGCATTCGACTGGGGACATACCATTGGAATGTACGCCTAAGAAACTGTGGACCAGTTCCATTGATGGCCTTAAAAATGGTACATAATGCCTTGAAACAAGTTATTTGTTTTATAGGAAGCCAGTACAATTTCTTAAGCTCTTCTTTCATGGAAACAAATTTCGGCGTTCCAGACAGCAATCTGGCCGCTGCATTTTGGACTAGTTGAAGTCTATTCGTATGCTGTTTTTGGACATAAGACATAGGCCATTGCAGTAATCCAAACTCCACATTATAGCAAGTAGTCTAGCCCACTGTCTCTTGGAGATATGTACACTGATCACAAATAACTCTTATAATGAAATCATGGGTACAGCTTGTCTTCTATGTAACTGGCAACAGTTTTGAGGGGTGGACAAGTGGTGAGGGACAGGAAGTACACGATGTGCTTGCTTGAAACAACGGATGCGGCAAAAAGCATAGTTGATGATAAAATGAAGCTAAAAGAATTTCCTAATTCTTATTTTATTAGAACTATGTTGTATTTCTGAGGACAAATTAGCATTTTGCATTTATTCAACCATCTTCATTGTAGTAAGGCGTGCCTTACAGATGGGCACAGGGCTGGTCTCACTTACCAAGACAAACTGCTCTTCAGCAGTCTGGTAAAGCTAAATAATGAATACTTCAAAATCACATGAGACATGATCTAGTGAAGGGAGATTTTGAAATACTGTGGCTGCAACATACTAACCTTCATATTCAGAAAAGCCAGAGAAGTTACTGGATGTTGCCACTAATAAGTCTACAGGGCAAAAAGGCTCAGGGTTGTGAAAACTAAGTAGGTTGTACTTTGCGATGATACAGGTACAGATGAAGTTGATTAATTGAATTTTATTCCAGAGGAAATAGACAATAGTACTTGTTTTTAATAATAGTCACTATATTCAGTGACGCTGACTGCGATAGACAAACTTACATTTATCGCTCACCAACCCTTGAAAATGCACAGGAGGAGCACCCTGGGTCTGTAATAATGGAAGAGATGTCTGCAAGCCACCTCTGAGCCCTGGTACCTGTAGTAGCCACTATCCAACTTGTACGCAGGGCTGAGATCGGAGAATTAAAACAAAAAAATGGTGTCTTCATTTAGCGAGCTGCACATTAGAACATGGTCCACAGTGCCCCACAACTAGACCTGGGAGTGATTTTATGGAGTTCAGGATTCCATGAAGTTCAGAAATCTCCGAGAACTGCACAGTGCTAGGAGCACAAACACAGAGCCATCGTTGGTCAATAGTGATCTGCTCCAACCCCTTTCACCAAGTCCTCAGGAACAGCAGTTCTAACCTCCTAGTCCAGCCCATGAGGAGCAGCGGGCATGGGAGTCTCTGAGGGTCACTCATCAGATGCCTCTTGTGAGACACTTTTGTAGGACTGGAGGCAACATTTTGAATATCTCCAAATCCTATAAATTTCAGAAAAGAAAAAGCCCTTTCTATAATCTTAATGGCATTGCAAATGGATCGCACCTTTTTCCCTCCCCCAGCATACTTCACAATGTTCCTCCTTGCCTATCATTCACTTCCTCTTCATTGCAGTTCCTACAACATTTAAGTGTATTCCTTGAAGGTCGCTCCATAGCATTATATTTATAATGATGAGTTAAGAATGATAACATGGCCTCATTCCTACTTACAGTCACAAAACCCCTTGGTGGCTTGCAATATCTTTATAATTGAGCTTCAGAAACACATCCCTGGAGGCCTCAGGTATATTTTGACACACCGCCTCCTTCTGCATGGGGATTGGTCAGACCCCAAATTTTGCCTTATAAATTGTTCAGATGTGGGCAATGAACTTTGTCAGAAAAAAGCCCAATGCTTAACAACTGAATCCTTAGTTTTTGTTAATGCGTGCCTCTCACCTCATTTCCTACGTATATTTTAAACCTTGATAAGCAAAACTGTATGTTCATTGACACAGCTTTGCCTCAGTAGTAATATGCTCGACCAATTACGGCCACAACCCTAAAAATATTACCACTGAATAACGTGTAATGATGTGTGAATACCTGTTAATCTAGAAAGAGTTAAAAAAATTGACTAGGATCTGTTTTCAGATGACTTCCCAGAAGACTGTCAGGTTATCTGAAAACCTGCTGAGAAAAAGCACATGAAGAGGGCACATGAACATTTAGATTTTGTTGCAAATAAAAAAAAAATCTAAGGTCTTCTCGCCATAGGTGTTGTATCTATAGGCCACAGAAAGCCTACAGTGAATACTTATTGTAATGATTAGGAGCAATCTCCCAACAACAATTGTTACCACAATTATGAAAATCTGCCCTTTAGGAGGTACTATGTAGATCCATAATGATCAAGCAGAGTGCCTGGCTTTACCATTACATATTGTGCTGCACTTAAGTTAAGTAGTAACACTGTTCATTGTGACAACGCCCAAGGTGAGTCCCAATTGTATAAGTGACAGGTCGGCAACTACACTTGTCTGCAGTTATAGTCAAGAGCACACAGTTTTGATGAATAGTTTTACTGTTTAATGCAATAAAGAGATTCGTTCCGATTGGTGATCCAACCTAATATTTCTCCAAATAGGTACAAAAGGACTTCTATATGTTAAGAGGGAGATCAGAGCTCTTAGGACAGTATTGCAAACATTTAACAAAAGGGGCCCACATAATAGACAATGTTTGGACAGGTCTACATGGTCCTTGTAAAAACCAGATCGTCTGTTGGTCTTTACCTTAGTTAATGAAAACTCATTTCATTAAAATAAAATATAATTAATTCAAAATCTGCTCCACCTTTCAAACAAACTGAGTTAAGAATATGGATATGTAGGGGCGTGGCTTGGTAGCCTAAGATGGCGGATGCGAGAGCCTGTAGCTCCACACTGGCCTGCCAGTTATCCTGGTACATCGGTGAAGGCTGGGACCCAGGCGCTCGGCGGAGGGAGCCCCGTACACGCGGGGGCTACGAAAAAGGTTTGGAGCCGCTTGCTGCCCAAGGGAGTCCGGGTGATCGAGACCCGGGAGAGGGATCGCGGGCCGCACTCCTCCAAAATAGCAGCATAGGTTTGTGGTGAGATGTAGGTGACCGGGACGGCCTGAGATTGAGAAGCCCAAACAAGACGGCCTGATGGCGAGAAGGAACTCCAGAGGTGACCTCCTGGTGGAGTGGAGAGATCTGCGGGATCCGGACTGCCGAGGTGCGATCGGAGCCCGGGGCGGCCAGCTGCAGCCTTGATGACGAGGTGCGGTAAGGAGCAGCTGTGGCTTCTCTGGGCCTGGATTGGGGCCCGTTGGCGATAAAGGGAGGAGGGAGTGCTGCCGGCAGACACAGCTGCCTCAGTGGTGCCAGAGCGAATGGGGTCCCTCATTGGGTGGGGGCCTAGCGCAGGGAATCAATCTGCGAGAGAGGCATGGACATTGCGGTTGCTCCCTGAGGACTAGGGCCCTGAAAGACAAGGGCCACAGGAGAACTGGAGTATTTGGGCCTGGACAACAGAAGGCCTGGGGTTGGACCGTGCAGAAGATAGTTGATTGGAGCGGACCTTGCTGGGTGGTGAGCACACTCACACCAAACGACACACTGCTGGAAGCGAGAACTGTCTGACCGGGATGGAGTTCCCAGGGCCAGTAGAAAATCAGGTGCAGGGAAGGTCCCAGGGACACAAAATCTACTCGGGAAGCAACCGCTGACTACAGGGCCTGGCACTGCATGGAAGATTACCAGTGTTGGGCGGTTGCTTTGTGGGCGACTGATTGGCTATGCACCACTGTGTTGGATGGTGGGCTAGATTGGTTGATTGTATTCCTTTACTGCAACAACATCTGTTTTGGAGCATCCCCTGTAAGATGGGCAAGCCTAGAGTGAGGCAGACAGGGGTCACCCAAGATCAGGAGAACTCTCATGAGCTGGTGCAGAAGGACCCTTGGAGAGCCCCCCTGGAGGACCCAGTGAAGCAACAATTGACCCTAATACTGGAGGCCATAACTGACACCAAAGCAACACTGCACCAGGACATAAGTATGGTGTCAGTAGGACTGGGTAGGAGTGGAGAGCTAAGAATGCAGAAGGTCGGAACAGGAGGAATAACATCAGGGTCCTGGGTCTGCTAGAGGGAGTGGAAGGTAGTGACATGATTGCCTTCCTGGATCATTGGCTCTGAATGGTGGTTGCGCCGGAGGGCCTGTCAGCATTTAACACCCTGGAAAGAGTGCATTGTGTCCCAGCCAGGCCGCTGGGCATGGCTCGACCCACGCCCGGTGGTGGCCAGGCTCCTTCATTTCAAAGATAGATACACCCTGCTGCTAATGGCCCTTATGTGGTGGACAATAATAGGGTCTCCATTTTCCCCGACTACACACTGGAGGTCCAAAGATGGTGTGCCTCTTTCCTTGAAGCCAATAAAGCACTGAGAGAAGAGAGGCTCCAATTTTCCCTGACACTCCCAGCCCGACTCTGTATACTCCTAGATGGGAAGGCTCACTTCGGTGAAGAGCCTAGAATGGCATGGGAATGGATTGAAGCCTATATAACCAAGGGACCACAAGCAGCTTGGAAGATCGCAGCGCCGCCACAAGACAAAGAACCCAGGAAATGACTCAGGAGGCAGCCAGGGTGCGGCGCACCAAAGAAGCCGAGTTCCTCACAAACAGAAAAGGAGAGGGCTGAGGTGCTGCAGGCAGTGGCGGCGATCATGCAGGACAGAAAACCTCCATGAGAGGCGAGATCCCCCTCACTGAGAGGGACCAAGGGATCAGAATCAGACTCATTCCAAAGTTATGTTAGTGGCGATTTATAACGCGGTCAGCTACTCGGATGAGTGATCCGGCGCGAGCCCGGAGAGAACATGAACAGAGTACAGAGATGGAGGCAGAAGGAAACCAGTTTAATTGAATAGGAAAGTTTTAAGTTTTTTTCCTAAACTGAGTAGGGTTTTGAAGGCTTGGGAGCTCCGGGGAAAGAGAGTTCCAAGACTTAGCAGCCAGATAGGACAGGGAGCTGTCCCCTTTCTTTACAGACAAATTCTGGGTATGGAGGCCAGGCACATGTTCGATGAGCGTAAGAGTCTGCCCGAGACATAAAATGAGAAACATTTCCTCAGATACGCCGGGCCATACTCGAAGAGCGCTGCAAGGGCCGTAACTAAAGCCTTGAACATGACCCTAGCTTTTATCACCAGCCAATGCAAGTTGGGTAGATGTTGCCTCACACTAATGTGTGTGGGTAAGTGCAGAAGCAGCCGCACAGCGGCATTCTGCACAACCTGCAACTCATCCATTAGGTAGCCCGTTAGACCCACATACAATGCATTAGCATAATCGAGATGGGAAGTGACTAAGGCCCGGACTACCGTTTCTTTGGTGGGGAGCGGCAGCAGTGGCAAGAATTTTCTAAGAAGCTTCAAAATACCGTAGCAGGTGCCTGTCCGTTTAAAGATCTTGTTGACAAAGCTGAGTTTTTCGTCAAACCAGATCCCAAAGTTTTTCACTGGAAGACCCGAAGGGGATGGTCGATGGGCATCAGCAGGCCAGCAGGCATGCCAAAACAACTAATGGACTTCCCCAAAGAACAGTATAAAGAACAGTATCTCTGTTTTATCTTCATTGCATTTCAACTGGGCAGGCGTAAACCAGTTGAACAAAGCAGACAGGCAGGTTCTGACATGAGAAGTAGAAGTCTCCTGCTTTTTCCAGGTGAATAAAAGCTGAGTATCATCAGCGTAAGCTTCCACTTTAGCGCCAAGATCCTCAGCTAGCTGGATTAGAGGGGTCATATACAAGTTGAAAAGCAAAGGGCTCAGTATGGATCCCTGAGGGACGCCAGTTTGCACAGCTTGGGTAGTAGATGCAAAAGGGGGGATCCAAACTTGCTGGGTTCTACCGTCGAGGAAGTACTTTAACCATTCCCATGCGGCACCAACGATATCTAGCCTCTGTAATCGAGCCAGGAGAAGAGCGTGGGGGATAGTGTTGAAAGCAGTAGATAGGTCCAATAGGACCAGAACTGTCCTGCCCCCAGCAGCTAACATCTCCCGGAGGGCCTCCGTAATTCCCACCAAAGCAGACTCAATGCACCCAAAGACGGCAGACAAGATTATATGGCATTGGAGTCTGTCACTGATATTTGTGGGCTTGCTTGGGGGGGTTGCACGCTGGCTGTTGGGGAACCGGCCTGGATCTGTCAGATTTGGGCCAGTGCGCCTCATGCCATTTTCTCGGACTTGGTTATACCCTCAAATCCGCCACACCCCCCTATGGTCCTTACCTCTGTGGGTTTGGGACTCACCTAGTAGCCGATGTTCTGCATAAGGTTTGGGCGGCTGGCCATTACCAGACGACTCTGGGATCGGGGAGGTGTTCAACATGGGGGTTCTTTTAACAGTTTAGTTTATTCGGTTTTCAGGAGAGGATGGGTATGTACAGCTGGGTAGCTAGAAAGGTGGGAGGGCCGCGGAGAGCAGTCGGTAAGATGCACTCTATAACTATGCCGCCTGCACACCATGCATTAAAGTTCATATCGTGGAATATAAGAAGGATGGGGTCTATGACTAAATGTCATAATGTGGACACCTACTTAAGGCGGAGAGATGTGCATGTAGCCCTCCTCCAGGAGACCCACCGAATCAGAGACAAAGTCGAACAATTGCACAGACGGTGGAGAAGGCAGATATTTGCAACTACTTTCTCATAAGGCCTGTTGTCCCTTTTGACCCTACACACCCCATAATAAATAGTGGAGGTAGATATGTCCTTATTGCAGGGAAGCTGCCAGGTGGGTAGGTAATGTTCGGTAGTATGTACCCACCTAAACTAAACCAAGTCGCTTTCCTTACTACACTCAGATGGTCGAGTACATGAGGGGGTACGTAGTGCTAGGCGGAGACTTAACTGTGTAGCGGACACAGCAGCGGACCCCTCTAACCCCCACTTCCAGGTGCGCTGGCCCACCGCATAGGATCAGGGTCCTGGGGCTGGATAAACCACTGGGGACTGGAGGATATTTGGAGGGTTCAGCACGTAGCAGATAGAGAATACTCTTACTTCTCCCCGATACACTAATTACGCATCTGGGGCGGACCTTTTCTGACCATAGTCCATTATTGATGATCCATCAGTCGCTGGGTGGGCATCCCCCGTTCCCCTTATGGAGGCTTAACCCGCTGATGTTGGAGGATGCCCCATTCAGGGCGTCACTGAGTACCCTTATTTTTGCTTTTTTCTCTGCCAATGTCATACAGCGTCCACCACAATTGTGGAGTGGGAAGCATTTAAGGTAGTGTTGAGGGTGCATTGCCTAGATCAGTCAATTGGAGCACAGAGGAAAATCCTACAAGCACTATAAGATCTGTCAGGCTCTTCAATTCCAGTTCCCCAGGGTCGTGCTGATGCTCAACAGGGGCCCACCTCTGAACCACCCCAAGTCTGAATTATGAATACCCACAGATTGTTGAGGTGATTGAGCGGGGGAAGGAAAGGGTAGGAACTGTCTATTGTCTATTTTCCTTTACCTTCACGTTTGTAATTATCCCCCTCCGTATAATAACCCCTACCTGAAACAATAAAGATGGCTAGCTAGCTTAAGAAGTGAGAAGAGGGTGGAGGCATGTTCATGATGCTACTATCAATAAAAAGCAAACCAAGAGAAAACATATGAGAGAAGAATTCCTACAACCCTAGACACCTCCTCAATGCTTTGTTGGCCATCATAAAACACATACCAAGGAGGCTTGCATCGCACATTATGTCAGCCAGACTGTGTCTTCAATACCCCTCTTTATGATCTCTCTCCTGAGATTTAAATATAAGAAGAGGAAGACCATCAAAGCATGAATGAGTGTCTTTTAAGCTCTGAAAACAAATGACGGTCTTTTCTTAAATCATACGTGATAAAAGGCAAAGGATTGTTAAAGAGCACAATACCCCTGCAGTGACTCAATGTTCGCACTCATTATTTCCTTCAAACTGAACAATGGAACTACCACCAAATAGTGGTTTGCATCAAGGTTCTTAATATTTCAGTACAATATAATACCTTATCCAAGAGTTCAAATAAACAATGTTTGCCACAGGTATTAGGATTTCTACAATCGCGGGCGCCTCATATCTCTCTGCATGAAACCGGTAATCCTTCGGTTTCTCCAACAGGGAGATGGCAGACCCAAGCACCACTGAAGGCGCCTAAGATCCTATGAATGAGACCACTAGCAGGCGGATCCCAGCCAACAAAGGAGTCACTGAATAACGGTGAACTCATCTCCGTAGCAAGTGCTGTGATGGCGGTTCAGAGGAGTTGTGCCTAAGCACTCTTACCACCCAAAACGATGAGCTGAACGTGGAAGAAGTCCGACTCTGGAATCGCGAGTCAAATAATCGAATAAACGACGCCTTTAACCCTGTACCTAGTGTCGCATTCGAGTTACGTGATGTGGGACTCGCGTTGAACGCCAGGAATTGTAGTTTGGCAATGGGTGTTCCGGGGCTAAGTGAGTGCGATGAGGGTAGTTAGTGCGCCACCGGCATTCGGATTCTGACAAGATCTACGGGATAGGATACAACAATTAGACAACGCTCAGGGACTGGATGCCACTTCCTCGTTGCTTCCTTGTCTGAGAGAGCCCATCCCAGTTCTTCCTCCCACCTCTGCTGGCCTTTAGTATGTCCCCCTCCTGCCCAGATTGTTAGCGTCGAATAGAGCTCAGAGATAAGGTGTTTATTGTCTGATTTACATACTACCCATTTCACAAAGGTCATCACATTCTGCGACGCTGCCTCCCTGTAAACGGCCCTGAGACCCAGTGACGCAACTGGCGGTACGAGAAAGCATCTGTCTGGGAAAGACCATAGTATTGTTTCAATTGGTCAAAGGGGATTATGCCATCTAGATCAAAAAGTGAACTGACCGTTTAAAGCCCTGCTCTCGCCACTTATCAAAAATCTCAAAGCCGCGTCCCGGCGGAAAATCAGGGTTCCCCATGATTGGGGTCATTGGTGTGGGAAATGCGGTCAGGGATTTGGCACTTGCTACACTGTCCCAAACTTTCATTGTGTGGGATGTCACTGGGGAGGAGTAAAGCCCTCATGTTCTATGCTTTTGGGGAAGCCAGATTTCCCTCCAGATGTTGACCCCTGTTACCGTTTGGTCCATAAATGTCCAATACTTTTCAGATAGGGGACGGTTCCATTTGAGTATGTACCTGAGGTGTGATACTTGAATGTATCTATGGATCATGGGGAGATCCACTCCGCCTTCCCACTTGTGTTGTGTCAGTTGAGCACTGGATAGATGCGCTTTCTTACCGCCCCACACAAAATGGTTGATGGCTAGCTGCAGCAAGCAGATATTTTTAGGGGGGCAGCCGGGATGGTCTGACAGATATACAGAATGTAGGCAGTATTGTCATCTTAACCGCAGCCCCCCTACCAAACCAGGAGAGGCTCATCCAGCTTCAGTTGTTCAGAGCCTGCGACGTTTGCCTTGCAAGAGCTGTGTAGTTCATTGTCGAGGTCTTAGGAATGGTGGTGGCAAGTGAGATGCCAAGGTAGGTAATAGACATCTGTCCAGAAGAGCGGGAACAATCTCTGGAGTAAGTCTCTCTGGGGTAGGGCCACTGAGAGGTTCAAGATCTGGGATCTGCCCAGGTTAACTTTGAATCCCAATTCCTCCCCAAAGTGGTCCATCTCTGACAGCAGAGCCGGCAAGGAGGTCTGTAGCTGCGTCAGCGAAAGGATCACATCATCAGCACAAAAGTTGATGGTGTGCGTATCTGCTCCGAATTTAATACCGCAAATCTGAGGGTTGTCCAACACCTTCTGCGCGAAAGGCTCCATATAGAGCGCGAAAAGAAGTGGGAACAAGGGACAGCCCTGTCCAGTGCCCCTGGCTATGGGGAACCGGGATGATGACTCCCCATTTACCCTCACAAAACCTCTGGGAGCGCTATAGATACAGGAGACCCATTTGATAAAGCCCTCCGGGAAGCCGAAGTGACGTAGAGTATCGAACAGATAGGAACACCTCACTTGGTCGAATGCTTTTTCAGCATCAATAGCGAGGAGTGCCGCCTCCCTGCCTGATCTGTGGATAACGTCTGTAAAGTGCAATAACCTTTTCATGTTGTCTCCGTTCTGCTGGGTGGGTATGAATGCTGATTGGTCCGGGTCAATCAACCCTACCATCAGCGGGTTGAGCCGAGCCGCTAGTATGCCGGCAAATATTTTTGCGTCGATGTTTAATAATAAAATCGGGCGATAGGAGGCACAATCAGCTGGGTTTTTCATTGGTTTCAGGATAATGGATATCGAAGCTTCCAGCATCGAATCCAACAGATATCCAGTTTCCTGGAAAGAGTTAAAGACTCGTATCAGCAGGGGAGCCAGTTCAGGACAAAATAATTAATAAAATTGGGTTGTAAACCCCGCCGGCCCAGGTGCCTTTTTCCTTTGAAGATGTGTGATGGACGCAATCACCTCGTCTGTACGGATAGGTTGGTCTAACTGTTCCGCCATGGTATCCGTCAGCCTAGTGACCTGAACGTCCCACAAAAAATGAGAGGGAACACTCAGGGAGCGTCATCCTCTGCGTACAGTGAGGGATAGAAGGTTTGAAATTCTTTTTCCCTGTCTCCATCTATTTGTACTGAATCCTGGATGCCGTTCTGATGGAGCGTATCGTGGTCGTCATGGTCTTGGCCCTGAGGCCTTGCACTAGCATTTTGCTGCACTTATCACTGCTAATAAAAAACTTATGTGGAAGACATAAAAGTGCATATTCTGCTGTATCAAGGTGTAGACTGGACAACAGGAACCTCTTTCTTTCCAACTCCCTCCATACTCTCGGTGCCACTGTCCTTTTATGGATCACCTCCAACTCACTCACTTCCTGCTCTATGCACTGCCTTTTCTCCCTGCGTGCTCTATTCTCTCCAGCAGAGTTCGCTATACACTTTCCCCTTACTACCAGTTTCAGTGCCTCCCACACCACCGTTAGGGATGTATTCCCAGTGTCATTAGTCTGCAAATACTCTGTGTTACGGGCGTGGACCGCCTCTACCACCGGTGTGTATTGCAGTAGGATGCCCCCCAGTCTCCATCCCCCCAGGTGTGGAGAATATGTTTTCAGCTTGAGAGTAAATGTGATCATGGCGTGGTCCGACAAAGAGCGGGGTTCGATGGTGGGGTCTGATATGGTCGAGGCCAATGCCGGGGAGGCCAGGAAGGGGTCTATGCGTGCATAGGTTTTGTGTGCTACTGAGTAATATGTGTAGTCCCTGACGCCCAGGCGATGAGTACGCCATATGTCTAGAAACCCATGTTCTCCCATCCTGCGCAAACCCTTGTCCGACAGGGGGCCCTTCTGTGTGTAGCGTTGCCCTGACCGATCCAGATTTGAGTCCATTACTAGACTAAGATCCCCACCTACTATTTTGTCTGCATCTGGGAATACCAGGACCTCACCCAGAGCTTTGCGAATGAATTGTTCTTGTTGTGTGTTCGGGGTATAAATAATGGCGAGCTTAAACTGCAAGGTCCCCCACTGAATCCTAACAGCCAAAAGTCTCCCCTTTATTTCTACAATGGTGGCCAGCAACTTGCCATTAAACTTTGCACTAAAATAAATTTGGTCTTTTGTCCCGTATTGGACCACCTGACTTGGAGGGGGAAGCACCTGGAGCGCTTGCGGTGTGTGTGGCGCTGTAAAAGGTGAATTTCCTGCAGGAGACATATATCCCCTCTGGAGCTTTCAAGAAGGGACAGAATTGCTGTTCTTTTCACTGGATGGTTCAAGCCCGGACATTTAGGCTAACAATTTTTAGAAATGTACTCATCATCTGTAGGGGTGTAGGGGGGCTTGTCTATGTGTGTGTGACCACAGGCCCACCGAGGGTGTCCCATCCATAGACTCTAGAACAGCGTCTTTGTCAGGTATCGGTGAGGAGGGGGGAAGCAAAGTCAGGATAAACAAAAGCAATAATGAAACCCCGAACTTAACCCCAAAAAAAACCTCCCCATAAGAGCAAAGAAAAATCAATCTCATCTCAACAGGAGACAACAATTTGTCAGAAGAAAAACATGGGAAGCGTTGGTCGGTCGCTCCAAGTGGATCTTCAGTTGTGGAATTGGAAAAATCCCTTGACTGGCACTCACAAAGGAAGGGTCCGTTGGTTGGGAGTTTCCCAGCGCCATCTGCGATCAAGCTGTCCGATGCCCAAAAGGTATTTCAAGGGGAAACAGTGCATTCAGGCAAGTTGGCTAGGGCACTAATCAGTGCCCTTTGTTCACTGGCTATCGTTTCTGAGTCAGGTTTGTGGCTGGCGGGAGGATCCCCCACCTGTCGCCACCGTGAGTCAGGAGCATTCATGGTCTTCCTACACCTGGAAGTTTGCACCTGGGGAGGATCCTCTGGGAGTCCCAGCACTTCGATGGCTTCTTTCAGCGACTTCTGTGATCAGGGAGAAGTCCTGGAAAAAAGTCAACGTGTGGCCCCTGAACTGGACCAGATGGGCCTTTCAGTCTTGAAGGAGGATGGTTTCTTTAAGTTGGAAATCGTGTACACACACAAGGATATCTGGTGAGGGGGCTTTTGATCCTTTGGGCAGACCCACACGGTGTACTCTGTCCATCTGAATATCCGAAGGGCCTTTATCGTCCGGTACTTGTTTGAAAAGAGCCAGAATGTATTCACGGATGTTATCCCCTTCTGCTTGGGACGTCGCCCCTCTGATGTGCACATTGCTGCAGCGCGAGCGTTTCTCCAAATCCTCCGCTGCTGCTTGCAACTTGATGTGCTGCTTGCGTAGACGCAGTATCTCTTGCTGCATCATTTCCAGCTCTTCGTTCCTGCTGGTTTCTCACTCCTCCAGGGATGCGATGTGGTCTCCCACTTCGTCCAGTTCCTTTCTAACATCTTTCAAGTCTGTAGAATGCTGATTTTACATGGTGAGCAGGTCCTCACGGAGGGACGAGAAAAGCTTAGACATGAAGGCCAGGGTTGCAGGAGCGTCCTGAGCTTCCAAATCACCCTTCAGTTCCTCAGCTCCCACTCTTGCGCTCAAGGTGGAAGCTGCGTTAGGTTACTTCAGCAGCATATCTTTAACAGATTTTTCTTATTCCTGGCAGAAGCCATTGGAGCAGTGGAGGGTGTCTGCTGAAGGAAGGGTGGAAGATGGCAAAGGCGGCCTAAGCAGTGTGCCCTGGTCAATGTTCCTTTTCACAGCTCCTCAAAGTGCTGCCGGTGCGTAGGATGCCACAATCGGATCTAGGCCTCTTAGAATCCAATCTTGTCTAGTCTTGTAGGTAGTACAGGCTAACTGTGTGGCGAAGGCGACCATCCCGGTGCCGACTGTGGGAAAGAGCTGCTGCCAGGGACCCCCTCCTGGCGTCGATCAAGGCTGTGCGAGAGAAATCGGGAAGAGTCACCGAGCACTGCAAGCGGGTCTGGAAGGCAGTGTCAGCCGCACTCTGAAGCTGTGTGGGATATATTAGCCGATGGAGGCCTTCCTGCGATTTCAAAGACTCCGGGTTCACCCAACTTGCTCTGTTGGGCACCTCCGGTCTCTCCGTGCCAGTCCAGGTGCCAACTTCCTCACCTGGATCGTCTCTTATCCCTTGCAGCTTGTCTACATCAGCACCCTCTACCTCACTGGGGGACCGATGACTTCCCCTCAGTGCCTCTCTCTGTGGACGTGCGGCCCGTCTGGCCCCAAGAACTGGGCCTCCATCTGTTTGTTGCGGACCTGCGATCAAGGGGCAGCCACTCTTCCTTCCCCCACTCAGATCGCTCCCTCCCTGTGATGCTCCAGCTCTGCCAAGGGGAGGGGGTAAATAGAGCCGCACTCTGATACCTTGAGCTCCCCGAGAAGGGCTCACTGCCCCAGGTGACCCGCGCTGCCCTCAAAGTCCTGGCACAGCTTTAGCTCAGATGCCCGTTGCTGTGTCCTAGGCTGTTCACCCAGAGAGACCGGGGATATTAATTTATAGCTGGCTCCCACTATTGAGCCTCCCCAGCCTGGGCACGCAGTTGTCCTCTCTGTCGGGTCGCACAGTAATCTCACTCCGCACAATGCCTCTACCCTGGGGCAGTCCTGCCCGGTGCTGCGTCCACTGCGGGATGACTACTACTCAAAGCCCGCAGTGCCCGTCAATGGCCTATCCCCACGGGGCTCTGGTCTGCAGCAATAGCCAGTGGCGGCTGGTGACATTTGAAAACAGTGGGGCGTAAAAGTTGGGCATGACAGCAAGCAAAGTGAGCAAGCAAAGCTAATAAAAGTGGGTACAGGTTGGGTCCTCCTCTCAAAAGAATATTGGAAAAGGATTGGCAAATGGTGATTTTTAAAGCAAAAGTATTCTGAAACAGACCGCCGGGCTGCCTGAATAGCACACCAAGTCTGTTTATGTGGGTAGGTGGGAGGCGGGGACAGAGGGCCAGAAGTCCCTTCTGGTATCTAATGCTACAAGCGGCCTCCAGCCCTCCCTTTAACAGACCAGCAGTGAGAGCACAAACCGCACTGGTGGTAACTGTGGACTCTGCAAACAGCGTCTGCAATCTCAGTCACAGCTGATGTAAAACACTCAAAGTTCTCAAGGCTTAAACTCCTGGAAACCAACACAGCGCAAGATTAATGTCATTAAACAAAAATAACGAGCGTGAGATTAATGTCATTGAACAAACAATCACAGCAAGTGATTAATGTCACGACGCAGTGGGTATTTATGGGCCAGATGCATCATGCAAAGAAATAGCGATTCCTTATTTGCGATTATTAAGGAATCGCAAATAAGGATTCGCTGTTGGCTATGCATGATGCGGATAGCGAATAAATAAGGAATCGCTATAAATCGCAAAACACAATAGCAATTCCATGTTAAGGAATCGCTATTTTGATAAAACTCCAAACTCGCATTTTGCGATCCCGCAAATTGCGATATCCCAAATAGCGGGATCGTGAAAACTACAGAGTCGCATTGGGAGCAGGCTGATGACATCACAACCAGGAAGTCAATCAGCCCATGCTGCCACCTGTGCACAGAGGAACACAGAGGCAGAAGCAGAGTGCAGGGAGAGAGAGCAGAAGAACACAAACTGTAGTTTGCTCACAGGTGGAGACAGCCATGTCCCAAACAGCTACAGAGGAGGGTGCAGTGGGCAGGAAGCGAAAAATCAAGTTCAGTGAGAGTGAACTTGACCTCCTCATTGAGGAGGTTGCAAACAACCATGAGAAGCTAGATTCCGACAAGACAGGGTTTGCGTTGGGGAGTAGGAAGAAGTGGCGCTCTGCGTGGTATGATGCTGTAGTAGAGAGATGCGTGCAGTCCGCACACGGTGCGACAGGAGAGGGGAACACAACCCTTCGGAAAGAAGCCCCTGAGTGTGATCTAGAGAATTCCAGATCAATTGTTTTTGTGAAATGGTTCCTGTGCACACGTACAAACGTTAGAGGGTCCGACTGTGCGGCCTTTATTGCCTACTCGTGTGAAGTGAGCATTAACAAAAGATGAGGCGTAAAAACATTCGTGTTTCTTGTAAAAAGTTTTTATAGGTTGCAAAGTGGACAGTACAGTGAGGGAGTAGCCAGCCGACACGTGTTTCGTCACACCGTGAAGGAGATGTGACTCATCAGGGCTGTAGGGCGGTAGAATGGAGGGTAGAGGAGTAAGGAGTGGTCCGTCTGAATTGCTCGAGTGGAGCATACACGTGTAAAGTTCCATTACCCGGACACCGGCGAGACGCACGGACCCTGTGCTCAGCCCGTTCAACCTTCAGAAACCCAACTCTTAGGACGCCTTTGGCCCTTTGAAATATTGCTCTTGGCAACTTTCCACGTGTATGCTCCACTCGAGCAATTCAGACGGACCACTCCTTACTCCTCTACCCTCCATTCTACCGATACCCTCACCTTGTAGCCCTACAGCCCTGATGAGTCACATCTCCTTCACAGTGTGACGAAACACGTGTCGGCTGGCTACTCCCTCACTGTACTGTCCACTTTGCAACCTATAAAAACTTTTTACAAGAAACACGAATGTTTTTACGCCTCATCTTTTGTTAATGCTCACTTCACACGAGTGGGCAATAAAGGCCGCACAGTCGGACCCTCTAACGTTTGTACGTGTGCACAGGAACCATTTCACAAAAACCATGAGAAGCTATTTGGGAAGCTCTCCCTTAAAGTGCCAGAGGCAGAAAAAAGAAGGATATGGACCCGGATTACTAACAAGGTGAATGCTGTGGGGGTCACACATCGCAACATAGATGACTTGAAGAAACGCTGGTACGACCTGCGCAGTCGTGCCAAGGAGCGGGTAGCGGAAAGGCTGAAGGAGGCGAAGGGGATGGGAGGAGGATGCCCAACAGTCCCAGACAACACAGCCCAGGAGCACATGGTTGAGGCCACAATTTAGGCAGAAGCAGTGGTGGGAGTAAGGCAGCTGGACACATCCGGAGCTGCCAGTAGCACACAAGGTAAGATGCATGACAATCAACAGATCAATGTACATACTGATAGTGCCCAAATTTAAATCAACCGGCAAAATCACAGTAGAAATATTCACGCACACATTTTACATAGGGACAATAATGCATCATGGGACTTGTAGTCGTTAGAACCCAATTGCCTGTAAGAATCCAACATAGTAAGGCCATATGCTACCAAAATGCAGTACAGTCATTGATGAGAGACAGTGAGAGCATAAATGTATAGATTTATTAATGTTGCTCAACTAATGCAACAACATAAAATAACATTGCACTGTTTCACATCACAGATGCAGCAGAAGTAAACACTGATGACAGTGATATTGGAGACAGCACACAGGTCATCCAAGAGGCTGCCGTGTCAAAACATGTGACACCACCACCCAAATCCAAGGCACCAGCAAAACGCAGGGCCACAGTTACACCACTGCAGCCAATGGAGTCAGAACAGGAACCAGTTCCTGCTCCTAGTACAAGCCGTCCAAGTGCGAGCCACACAACTACACTGCAGGCACATGTCCGTCCAGGTACAAGACGCAGGCCAAGGACCCATACTTGGGCACAGGAGTCAGGAACTCCCAATGAGTGGGGTGGCGTGGAATCACAGATGGTGCGGGTGCAGCGCGTGCAAGCGAGGCACATGGGAGCCATCAACCTGCAGATGACGAAAATGAACAAAAACATATCTGTCATGGCTGAGAGTGTGAGGGAGCTCACTACTGCACTAGTGGAGGCACACAGAGAATCCAACAACACCCTGCTGGAGGTGGCGCATGTGATGCAGGAGGGACACACCACACAGAGGAGGAGGCATCACCAGTTAGTGACCTGCATGAGCGGCTATACCAGGTCCAACAACAAGATATGCGCCAGCATGGCACAGCTGTCACGTCGGTCTGTGGAAATGCAGATAGATATGGGCCATTGTTGTGGGGATGTGTCCAAGGCACTTTGCCAAATTACCACTGCCGTTGAACTGATGCAGTCTAGCACTGGTGGTCAGGGCAATGTTACAGGGGAAGAGGGTAGTGAGGCATCCAGCCTAAGCAGCATCACTGTGCCACTCACCACTGTCAGGAGGAGCAGTAGCTGTAGACAAACACCTCCCGCTGCATCCGGGAATGCAGATGCAGATGCAGGAGAAAGACATTTGGGTGTGAGAGGGAGGAGACGCTAAACATAATCAGAAGGGTCTCATTCATCATGGTGACGTAACCATGTCCAAGACATTCTTTGTGACTGCATTACAAGTCCTTTGTGTGTCTCTTGTGTCCTTCAGTGCATGCAGTTAATGTGCTAATGGACACCAGCTCTGTTCATTTTAACACCCCTACCGCCTGACGTGGTAATAAATAGTTCACCTTCAAATGCAATTGAGTGTTGTGTGTCATTGTTACATACCTTAGAAATAATGTTGGGTGATGTCTGTACGTTTCTTTTGGCCCTCCACTGAACTCCCAAGATGTGCCCGGCGTGGGTGTGCTGGGGGCTGGTTGCCCTCTGTGTCGGATTCCTCAATGGGGATACCTCTCCTTGTTGCTATGTTGTGCAACATTGCACATGCCGCAATTATCCTGCAGCATGTTTCCGGTTGGTGCAGCATTGCTCCTCCAGTTTTATGCAGGATGGGGAAGCGACTCTTGAGCAATCCAAATGTCCGTTCTATTACATTACGTGTCCTGATGTGGGCTGCATTGTACCTCTGTTGTTGAGGGCTGGCTGGGTTCAGGTATGGAGTCAAGATGTAATGCCTCACTGCGTATGCACTGTCACCTACAGAGTTCCAAACAATATGTTAGTGTCAGGTTTGCATTACTATTACCGAATTCAGTGATGAGTATTGTATTCAACTTACCTAGCAGGTGTCCATCGCCAAAATCACCCCTGAGCAGACGTGTGTGCAAGCCACTATGGCGGAAGATGTAGGAATCGTGAGTGCTCCCAGGGTATTGTGCTACGAGGTCGGTGATGATGTTTTTAGCATTGCACACTGCTTGGACATTTATTGAGTGATATGCTTTCCGGTTGCGAAAGATATACTCATTTACGGCAGGGGGACATATTGCTACGTGGGTGCAATCTATGCATCCGATCACGTGTGGGAACTGTGCAACTTGGTAGAAGTTCTGTTTGTTTGGCTCAATTCCTGTTGGGTTGTGGGGAAGGTGATGTGGTTGTTGATCAAAGATCATGGCGGCCAGGAAGGATTTAAAGAACCGCGAGAGGGAGCTCTGTGATACCCCTCCGGCTTCTGCCACTATATCCTGGAAGCTACCTGACGCAAGCAGGTGCAGGCTACATAGCACCTGGACATGAGTTGGGATTGCCTGGGTCCTACGTGTTTGGCGCTGCAATAGTGGGTCCAATTCATCTATTAAGTATAGTATCATTGCTGCATTTATCCTGTACTTGTCATAAATTTGCTCACGAGTCTGTCCCAACAAAGTGATGCGCAGCCGGAATATTCTCTCCTGGATTCTCCTTCTGGCCTGGCCTGCTGCAATTATCCTCCTCCTCCTCACAAAAATGTAGAGTCCTGCCATTGTGGGAGGCCACTATGGCCTCATGGGTCTGTTTAAATAGACCTCTGATGTAAAGCAGGTGAGTGGAAATATATATATTTTTTTACCACCTGATTGTGATTCCCTTCAAACTGCTATCGCTAAATAGCGATTTTAGGATATAATCACAATTAGCGAGTTTTCATGCATCGGATTAGCGATTTTATTGCGATTTCGCAATATTGATTTAGCGAATTCGCAAGATATTTCGCAGTATCCTTGTTTTCTCGCTAATTGCGATTCGCTAAGGGGATTCTGCGATTCATTTTGCGAATTCGCAAATTTGATTTTGCTAATTCGCTTTTTGGGATGTTTTCGCTTCATGAATGACTTTTCTTTCTTTTGCGATCGCAATTGCTAATTCGCACCTATTGCGATCGCTATTTTGGTTGATGCATCTGGCTCTAAGTTTATTATTGCTCGGTTAATTAAAATCAATGCAGACAATTAAAAAACATTTAGACCAACGACCCAGAAATACAATATCAGTTAAATGAGCAGGATATCACGATGTTTCAGTGCCAGCTGTAAAATGAAATCGTCATAAGTATGTACCATTGAAAAACATAGATAGATAGTGATAGCAGGCTGTACACAAAAAACTTGTCTGGGGCAAGGGAAAGAGTGCAGCCTACGAAGTTTGATTAACTCTGGTGTGATGGGTAGTTCTACCCTCATACAGGGAACAGATCATATGTCGAAATCAGTTGTTTCTGGGAAGTGATGGGAAAGGCCCTGATGGAGGATATGCAAGTCCCTGAACCACGAAAGTTGGTGGTCAGGACCAAAAAAAGTAATCATTTAGGAAAGTAATAGATGGGTGGCTGAGTAGAAGGTAAACGCCCTCTATTCTGGATGTCTGACCATCCAACGTTAAGGGGGGCAAGACGGGTTGCTTAACAAGGCTTCCAGGAAGCATTATATTCTTGGACATTCTGGAGGGACAGGAATGGCAAACATGAAGTGCCTCATGCATAACCACATTGAAATTCATCTATTACTTACTCTAGGCTTTGTAGTGAATTTGTCGTTAGATTGTTAACGCTATTTATGTGTCCTTAGGACGAGGGGAGGGGGCATAAATACCCATTAATGATCAGGCTGCCTGTACCAGGACTTAATGTCTCAAACGGCCTGTGTGTACCTGGGACATTCAGTTGAAAGCACTTATGGAACAAGATTTCTGCCCTCTAGACCACCTGGTATACCCATACGTCCTCAGAAAGAGTTAATTAGTGCACATTACATTTTCATCATGCAGTTGCAAGTGTCTCCTGGCAAACTGCGTCACTGCTTATCGTTTGGTCCTATTCTTGAGTCTGCTGCCACTTCAGGGTCGAATGTGAAGCATTCTGTTCTGAGTGGTGTGAGTCCGAGCATCAGCTGGAGTTAAGTATTAGTGGGAGATAGCGGGATGCACATGTTCACATGGGGGCATGCTTAGAGTAGACTATTAAACTGCACATATTGAGTCCTGCACATCTCTGTATCCCCAGTATTCCCCCTCCCTACACGGCCACCCCAGAAAAGCATTGAAATAAATAAACACTAGGAAAAACATACGTGAAGCAGACCTATGCCATCCCCTTTACCCCACTAGCCTCATGGAAAAAAGAAAGAGAAAGAAAAAAAGGCAATTCTTATCAATACTAGATGGTCAATGGGATGGCCATCTCATTACAAGGACCAGAGAAGGTCCTATGATGGGTAGACATGGGTCAGGACCATTCAGGCTTCTCAATAGAAATACCATTGTGTGAGAAAATGGGTTGCAGAGAGACAAGAGTGGCAAGTGTGACCAACATTTGAGAAGAGGAAAACAGCCCCAAAGCATTCAAGTCACTTTTTCAGTGGCAGCAGGTCGCTTGCACTCCAAGGGTGCTACCCACCATTAGGGTTCTCTCAGGCTACTTTGATAATTTGCAATACTATTCCAAGAGGCAGACAGCTGTGGCTTCTCTCTTTGAGGGCACTTTCAGGGTGTGCTTTTGCACACAGGGGGTGACCTCTGATCTCCCTAATGAAATGGATGGGGGGGGGGGGAGCTATTTCTCTCTTCCGTGCAGTACAAGGCAGCCTCTGGGGTTTCAATGAACCCCCCCCCACCTAAAGTTGATTTTCAGTCTTGAAAAAATACATCACTGTTTAGTCTAGCTATGTGTGATGCTTGTGTCTAATTGCTAGAAACAAGCACATGGGAGAGGTGTGGCGCCGCGGCCAGGGCGACTGACGCTGGAATCTGGGGATCAGGGTTCGATCCCCGGCTCCGGCGGCAGGTTAGCCCAGCACCATGTGACTCTGGGCAATAGCTTGCTTAATCTTCCCGACGGCCCCCAGCGCCTAGAGACCCTTACGGGTGATTGTGCGCTTTACAAATGTGGATTATTATTATTATTACCTGAATTGCTAGAGAGGAGTTTATAGCATCGCCATGATGGATTTGATGCAGCAAAAACACTCAGAGTACACTTTCAATAGCAAAACATACTGAACTGTCCTCAGGAGGCATCCATGTTTTGAACCATGTGGTGAGAAATGTTTTAGGACTTGGCCCTTCAACTCTGTCTTCTGTTAGACAGTCTGAGTCCGTCAAGAGACTGTGGTCTGGAGAGTTTGGAGCATGTCTTCTGTCACTGAGATCTGACACAACACTTTGCCGCAGAGAAACAATCTACCATATTTCAAAGATCCTGGTGAAGCAGGGACATATCCTGATAGCCCTCACTCATGATCCTCTCGAGAGAGGTTCTTGTCTCCTTAAAGGATAGTAAAATCACATCTGTGGGAGACAATTTATGCCCAGCAGTGATGTTTCTCCCAAGAGCAATTTTCTAAGACTCTGGGCCGCGGGTGGGCTTGGTGTATTGGTGTAATTTTGCTTGTCGTAACAACTGTATCAAGGTGGGTCTGTTACCCTTAACGCTGCTCTAGGCCCCACCCCCCCTCTGATAGCAAATCAAGCCATCACAGATTACTAACTTTGTAGGCTTGAGCATCTTTCATCTAGAATCTGGTAGATATTTCATGTTAAATTCACTAAGGAGCCTGAGGGGTACTATATAGGCCAGGTCACTGAAGCAAAACACAATGGAGACCTGGCCTAAAGGCTAGAACAGATGCACGTGGACCTATTATCAGTTGATAGCTGCCACAATTTTGTGTACTGCTTGGACAGTGGATCCTACACTGTCTATCTCTGTGGGTCCCTGTTCTGTGTATAAAAATGTCCCCGGATAGTGTAACCCAGGGCTAAATGTGATAAATGCTAATGATGCAAGTCAGTACCTATAAAGTGACAAACGTACAAAAATGTGAAAGGGTATGGGGTGCCTCACGGAAGTAACACCATGGGAGTCCACTGGATGGTTCTCACCTGTGGACTCAGGTTCTCATCACCAGCACACCCGTACCTTAAAGGAAAAAGTAAATACAAATGAATAATAGTGATGGTGAAGTGCACTTGTATTAAGTGTGCAATGAAGCCAGTCGTGAATTTACTGGTTGCGTGTACTTAATTGTTGCTCTAAGTACTAAAAAACTGACCCCATAAAGTAGATCCTGGCATGTAGGGATCCCTTTATGTTTTAAAAAACGAGCTAAAACCAACACTAGCTAATCACCTTTATTCTGTGCTATGGGTTTGCTCACATTAAAAGGACATTCTGCTGCCTCTTTTCATCATAGAGAGCCAACATGTTTAATTGCCTATTGATTTAAAGGAAATTTCTTCAGGGCATGGGTCAGTAGCACCACTCTGCTTTCCTTTCACAGATGAATGTATTCCGCTTCGGTGCTCAGTCTGAGCATACCTGTGACCTCCTTTCTCCTTTTTGTCACTGTAGCGGATATGTCCCCAGCTACTGTTGTTAGCCCGGGAAATGCTGGTGCCGTTTAATTACTCGTCCACCATTTTTATACACAGAACAGGGACCCACAGAGATAGACAGCGTAGGATCCACTGCCCAAGCAGCACACACAATTGTGACAGCTATCAATTGATATTAGGTCCATGTGCATCTGTGCTAGATATTTCATGTTGTCATAATATTTATTCTGACTCTCCTCTAACTCTACATCTGCTCTTTTCCTATTCACTCCCCATCTAACTTGTGCATATTTGTATACCTTAAAGAACATGAATAGGAATATTGCACAAAGAGCAATTATCAAAAGGGGTTTCAAGATGACGCCCAGCATTCCACTTCCCAAACTTCCAAAACCAATTTCCTACAGCAGAAAACCCATTACCAATGGCTTCGCAAGCACCTGCTACTTCTACATCATTCAAATCTTTTGTCAACCCAGATATATTCCAAATATATTTCTCCAGGTACTTACTTTCATCTGGGATGTAACTAGAGCATTGCTGAACTTTTAACATACTGCAACCTCCGCCCTCTTTTGCGAGTAAAAGGTCTAGCACAAGTCTGTTTTGCAAAACCATACACCTTATCGTAACCATCTAAGTTTTTAAAAGCAATAAAGAATTTGCAGTACAAGTTGCCAATTTATCCACTATTGTAGACAGCTTTCTAATTTTCTGATAACTCAGGATTACCCATACAGATGGGATTACGGCATGAAGTATATCTGCTAGTACTTCTGCTGCACTAATACCTCATCTAGTTCTATGTTTAGTTTACCATTAAAATGTTCCACATGGTAAATCTTCAGGAAAACTATACCAATATAACATGCACCATGGCATCCACAGGGCAATTTCAAATATGCATACTGCCCACAAAGAAAATACATTCCAAGAATCACAGGATCGATCCTGTCCTTCCATGAAAAGGTCATTTACACCCCCTCACCGTGAAAAAAATCTCACATTCGATCTGCCCTAAAGAAAATGATCTATATAACCCAGTTCATTGTGTACACACAGCTTTCCCTTATTTTTCCAATCTAATGTCAAGTTGGGCAAATTTCCCTTCACCTGATGTTCAATTTCTTCATTACTCCACCTGTGGTGTTTCTTAAGATCTTTATCAGTTTCTGATTTGGACTCTAGATCTCTCCTTCTGTCTTCCACTAAATTCAAGATTTTATTTTCCACATCTGACATTGAACAAATTATATCTGTATGCATATGCAGTGTCTAGTGACTTAAGAGGTTCAAAGTGTTTGCCTGCAATCTTGGAACCTTTAAACGATTCTTATTCGAATGTCTGATGAGAGGAACTTATGAAAGGTCTAAATCATAATTCAAAAAAATAATATTGGAAACTAACTTTCTATAGAAAAGGCTTAGTAAATGACTACAAGAAATGTCATATGTCAAAGGGATCTGATGGTGGGGCATACACTCAGCAACAGGGGCAGGTAACTCGGTACAAACGTAGCAATCTCTCACGGTCATTGTGTCAATGTATTAAAAAAAACATTCTAAAATAAGCGCTTGATGAAATATCTTCCCTAGATAGATCTGTGTGCAATTGCTTAATCCCCTCGCAGGATGTGGTATGGTTGGGGCAACAGTTGACTTGATCTCTTCTGACGTATATGTAGCTAATATAACCCTTTAAGCAATACTATTGGTACTATAACTACAAATATTAGTGTGTCTGTTATGATGCATCTGCACCTGTTAGTATTAGAATTGACTTTGTTTTCTTCGTTGGTATCCAAATCATTTGGTGGAACATAGCAGCTGCAGTTTTCTCTGTGGGCTTCCATCTGTGCAAGCAGCAAAACCAAAGTTCAAACGATATGCAGTAAGAATATGTACCCAGGACTTTCTGAGTTTTTCTTAGCCCTACTCCATGTTCTTCTAAAGACAACCTTAGGCTCCTTCTTCTGCCTCTGGCCTTGGTACTCTTCTTTCCTCTCTACAAAGTTTGTTTAAATGTCTTTAATAATAAACTGTTCAAGTTAATTAGCAATATGTTCCAGAATTAAATGTTTCACTTCATTGACTAGCACAGGGAAGTCATTCACATCCAGGAAAGGAAATCCAGCCACACCCAGAGTAAGATGTCTGAAGGCACTCAATTTCATTAACAAAGGTAGTTCAAAAGTAAGATTGAACTGAAGATCAAGTCCCAACAGTTTCAATTGAACTCTCACAGTGATCCCAGAATTCTGAGAACTTGTTCACCCTGTCATTTGTAAGGAAGTAAGTCAATTCAGCGGATGAGTACCTCCAACCGGGCACTCTTGCTCAATTTAACCTTCTGAGTGTAGTTTTTCTAAAGACAACCTTAGGCTCCTTCGGCTGCCTCTGGCCTTGGTATTCTTCTTTCCTCTCTACGAAGTCTGTTTAAATGTCTTTAATAATAAACATTCAAGTTAATTAGCAATCTGTTCCAGAATTAAATGTTTCACTTAATTGACTATCACAGGGAAGTCATTCACATCCAGGAAAGGAAATCCAGCCATATCCGAAGTAAGATGTCTGAAGGCACTCAATTTTATTAACAAAGGTAGTTCAAAAGTAAGATCGAACTGAAGATCAAGTTTTCACAGTTTCAATTGAACTCTCACAGTGATCCCAGAATTCTGAGAACTTGTTCACCCTGTCATTTGTAAGGAAGTAAGTCAATTCAGGGGTAGAGTACCTCCAATAGGGTACTCTTGCTCACTTTGACCGCTCTCCTTCTCTATCACTCAGACCAGTATCCTTAGGGATGACTGGGCAGTCATCTTCTCCCTGTGGGACCAGTCTCCCCCCTCTTCTGCCTTCTCGGCCAATAATCTACTGTGGCCACCTGTGGTTCAACAGCACTAGGCCCTTCGTTGCGGTCTGAGTATGGTTCAGTCACAACCACAGTACTAGCCTCTTCTTCTTCAGCTTCAACAACCGACTCTCCAGGAGCCCCCTCAGGCCAAACAAGCACTGTTTCACGTTTTTGCTGGTCCCTTACAGCTTGACTAACCTGCACCTGTGGTCTCTCAACCAACACTTGTACTTCTGGGAGAGGTGCTTTTATATCACAAAGGGGACATGGAACAAGGCGAGTGTGGCAGCACGCACCCAGATGGTGAGTCCTCCACACTTCACATCAGTCGAGGTGGCAAGGATCCCCAGATACGGTCCATGCCAGCGAGGCGCCAGACAATTCTTTCAGATGTTTTTTTTACCAGGACTAGTAACCGGGGCTGAGGTCATGGCACTGCTCCTGGTGAGATGGGGCTGTGGCAGCTTCAACTTGATGAGACACGGGATGTAGCAAAACAGCCAGTCATTTGCAGTAATCAATTATCAGATCATCAGTAATATTCACAAGTGCATTTGCAGGCACAGCTGCCAATCTCATTGTCCTGCCCATGATGATCTCATGGGGAAACAATTCTGTCTTACGATCAGGTATGATGCAGAGACTCATCAACACAAACACAAAGCATCAAGCCATCTCAGAGATGTAGAAGCATACACCTTTGCAAGTCTGGATCTCAAATACCCACCTGCTCCACCAGATCCAAGGCCTCTGATCTGTAGCTACAATGCACTCTCTGTTAAACTTGTTAAGCAGTTCACAGCATCCTCAGGATTTAACTGTTGGAATGCGTACCTATGTCAGATTCCAAAGAAGTCAGGAAGCCAAACCTGGGTATTAACTCCTTCAACAACATCTTTGCTTCTTTGAGACTGTCATTTCTTCTTGTGGGGTATGCTTCAACCCATCATGAGAAGATACACACAACAGCCAACACGTACCTCAAACTGTTGCACATAGGCATCTCAATGAAATCCAACCACATCCCGTTGAAAGGACCACTTGACCTCCCTTTGTAACTCAATGTTACTGCAGTCCTTTTCCACACATTATTTTGTTGTTACACAATACACCTATGGCATAATGGTTCAGCCATCAACCTGAACCTTGGATTGAACTAAGTCTGCCTAATCAGCCGGACCACAGCGTCCCTTCCCACATGAGAGGAGCCATGACAATGCCTGGCCATCGGGGGTAATAGACAGTTAGGAAACACTGGTCTCCCATCTCCTGAAGCCCAAATCTCATCTTCATCTCTCTTGACACAACCTGCTTTGACCCAAATCTGCTATTTTGCCTCTGACACTTCTTCCTGAAACCTCTTGACTTCCCCCAAGTATCAGCTGTAGTTCACAAGTATCAGCTGTAGTTCACAAAAGCTTGTAATTGGCCTTGTCTATTTCCTCATTTACATACTCTCCATTAAAGGTGAAAAAATTGTAAGCACAGTATCTGGTAACTTTGTCGGAATATCTGTTTCCAAAGGTCACATAATCACCCCCCTTACAATGTGCAAGACACTTAACAACAACAATATGTGCAGGCATCTGCAAGGCTTCAAGGAATTTTCAGATTTGCCCCCTATTCTGAATGGGCGAGCCCGGGGAGGTCATAAAGCCTCTTTGGGACCATAACTGTCCGAAATCATGGCTGACACTGAAGTTATGCTGGCTATCAGTGAAAATGGTAATCTCTGCTGCTCTGAGGCGTAGCTTGCGCTAGTAAGAGCAATCAATTCAGCCACTTGTGCTGAAAGCACGCCCTGGAACCACAAAGCTTTTACTACTCCTGAAACTGCACAGACTGCACAAGCAGCTTGTAAACTTTCTTCATGAGCTCCCAAACATGAGCCATCCACAAACAACGCAGAATACTATCCAGGCAGAGGCTCATCTTGTATATTTGGTCTTGGAAAATCCAGTGACATTGAGACAGTCATGCTCCACTTCATTTTCATCATTGTCAATTTCAGGAAGAGGCAACAGGGTGGCAGGGTCAAAAATAGAACATCATTTTAGGTTACTCAGTCGGCCAATTTGTTCAGCTTATACCGGGTCCGGCGGCTGACTGTCAAATGCTGTGTACGAGTTAACAGTATTTCCACATAGTGAGGCACGCACACCGTTAAAAGTATGACCCATGACGATACTTCACATCTCTCTATGCTGATACCTATGGCAGCCACAGATTGAAGGCATCTGGGCAAAGCCGCCACAACTGGATCTAAGGTAGCTGAAAAGTAAGCCACAGGTTCACGGGAACTTACATGTGTTTGTGTAAGCACTGAAAGAGCGCAGCTCTTCCTCTCACTGTAAAAATGATTCAACGCTTTATTGTAATCAGGTATTCCAAGCGATGGGGCACAGCAGACACTTTCTTTTACCTCTAGAAAGGTAACCAAACAATCATTGTCCCAGTTTACCGGATCGGACACATCATTGTGTCAGCCTCTGTAAAGGTTAGGCCACTATGGCAAAAATGGGTATCCAACGGCAACAGTAGCCCACTGTTTCCAAGAACCTCCTGACCTTTTCTGGGTTGGCAGTTTCATTTGCAAAATTGCCAATATTCTCCCCAGCGACACCTTTCTGACTCCTTTCTCAATATGATGACCAACATACAATACTTTTTTCAAACAGTACTGCAGCTCACTGGGGGACACTTTATGTGCATTCTCAGCCAGTGCAATAATGTCAGTTTTGCAAGCTTCCTAAGTATTTGGCTCAACCAGCAGGTCATGAATATACTGTACAAGGACAGAGATATAGGGCATTACCAAAGACTTCAAATACTTTTTAAGAATCTGGTTAAAAAGGAAGGGGGCTTTCCCTATACCCTTGTGGGACTCGGCACCAAGCCAAAACATGACTGCTGAGCCTAAATATAAAAAGGAACTGACTTTCCTCTTGCAAGGGTATGACAAAGAAAGCTTGTCACAAATAGATAACAGAAAACCAATCAGCCTCACATGGAATCTGAAACAAAATCACAGCAGGATTCAGTACCATAGGCTTCCACAGGCCCATTATAGATGAGTACATGAACTCCCCATAATGTCTTTAAAACTACCTTGTTGGATCATTTTCTCTATTATTGGAGTTATTCCAGCAATCGTTTCAAGGGTCAAATTATACTGTAATGTTCTGGTATATTTTGCATTTGGCGTTATCTGCATACAGACAGGCTCAACTCCTTTAATGAGTTCAATGTCCTTTCCTGGCAAATCCCAAACCTCTAAACTCACAATATCTCTAAGATCCAGGGTAATTATTCACTTGACATCATAGGGTACAGTGCAACAACAGGATTTTGATGAACCATTTTAAAGGCAACATCCTCACTGTGGGTCTGAAACTCCACACTTCTCTGTGTGCAATAAATGGCGCAATTCAGCTTGCACAGCAAGTCACATCCTGACAAACGCACATGGCTTGAATCACAAACCACAAACTGATGACTGCCCTCAAAATGTCCTATTCTTACAGGCACATCTTTAGTACTAGGATTACTTATTTGTTGATTAGCAACTCCAATAACTTGGATACTTCTTCCAGAAAGGGGTAGATTTAGAATTTCCACATTTTTCACAGTAGAACGGGTAGCACCTGTATCAACCAAAAATGATACAGTGTGGTCATTTTTCTCACCAGCTACATATGGGTCACTCTGGCCTATCACCATGACTGCACCAAGCTTTCAATCTTCCCGTCTCAGGCACCATCAGGAGGACTGATCGAGCCAAAATTCTCAATGGTGTAAGAAACGTTACCCTGAAAGGAATTCTGGTTCACATTCTGACCTTGATATAAAATATATCTGGGACCAATGGCAGATTGTTGTGGCATCGGGGGTTGTGGTACTTGTATCATTGGGGCTTGTGGCACATTAAAATGTTGAGAGCTTGGTCTGGGCACATTCTGTAGCTGTATAGCATTACTGCTCTGTAAACCATGGATTCTGACCTTGATTTGCAGAATTAAGACGACATTCTTGCTTCCAATGTCCCATCCTATTACAATAGTGGCACAGGTTAGACGTTTTCAATGTGGTTACATCAATTCTGGTACTTGGAGCAATAGGGATACCCGACCCCCTACTTTTTGACTGAAAAACACCTCCACCTTGCATGGCAGGAGCTCCCTGCAGGTACACTCCCTTCACAGGGGGTGCATTCTTAACAAAGGGCGGATCTTAACCTCACTTCTGAGCAGCCTTCATATGTGCTACCATGAGTTGCTCGTTCATTTTCTTCTGCCTCATGTCAATTTCATCATTGCAATACTTAGTCTATTGCAAGATCCCATCAACCAACTTATTCTGTCAACAAATCAAATGCTGTTGAATCATCATGCAAATCTCAGGCTTCAATCCTGTCACAAACCTAGACGCAAAATGTCCCATGCCCTTAGGCTCCAATGTTTAGATTCCACTGTATTGTTTAAATGGCTGTAACAATCTTTTATTATATGCATAAATTGTCTCTTTGTGTTCCTGGGTCGTACGGTCAATCTTGACCCAATCGATATCTTTTGGGAAACATGTTAGACTTCATCCACGCCATCACCTGACTGTACTTTCTCATTACTATGGGTGACAGTCCATTAGTCGAAGGATCCTTTGCAGGTTCACTCTCAGTCCACTATGTAGCTATCTTACATGCTGTCCACAAATTATCTGGAACCGCGATATCAAAGAGTATTCAAATGAGTCCAAAAAACTTTCAACAATTTTACAAACTGCTCAACTTGTTTGTACCATTCGACAGGGTTGTCTCTTAACTCTTAACGCACAATCACTCCTGCTCCAAAGTACATGAACATAACCTCCACTGAGTACCTCTTGTAAAGGAAAACGTGTAATTCCCACCTCTCTTTCTCTAGAAGGAGGCGGTTTCCCCATTGATCTTTTGGGACTTTTCCTTTTTGACCATTTGACTTCCCACTTATCCAACGCACTGTGAATCCGGATGCTGTAAATTAATTCCAGAATTTGCATTTTAGCCCTGGTATCACATTTTCTAAATCCTGATCTCAAAAGCAGAGCCAGTGGCTCCTCTGTAAAGTCTTTCTCTGCTCCAAATCTGCTTCATATGTCTGAGCTATTTCAGATAATTTATCATGAGCTTTTTTGCCCTCCTGGTAACATCCTTGCTCATAAACAGAAGCTCATTTTATTGATAAGTATCTATTTGAGCCAATTGAAGACTTCCACTTATCATCTCGTCTAATTAAAGTTTTGATTTAGCTACATCCACCAAGTTCATTCTCAATGATGACTTGATCATTCCATGACTTATTTCTGTGCCTCCACTTTCATTTGAGGTGGCATTGAGAACCTTCAGCCGTTCATCTCGCTTCTGAGCATCAAGTCTATGCAGCGCCTCAGGAGTCCTTCTCGGGAAGTGCTACTAGGCACTTTCAGGGGTGGCTCCTAGGTGAGTGAATCCATCTCTGGTAACTGTTGCAATGACCTCAAAGAACCAAATGCGGTTTGATTCAGCGATGGATCTGCACTCAAACTCACATTCATTGTAACCAAGGGAATAAACCTCACAATGGAGCTCATCGGAACTTTCTTTGGGGCTCTCGGCTCAGGTGTAAAAGCCAAATTATGGGTAACACTCCCTATGGAGCTGGGATTATAAATCTGACTTTGATTCATATTCACAGCGCTGGCCCCCCATTGCATAAGAAATCACATTCACTTGTGCCATAGCAATTCCAGAATTTCCACTACCATTAACTCTTCCCCCTACCCTTGTCTGAGTCTCATTGTATGGAGCCAGATGTTCCGACAACAACACATCTAAAAGACTATCACTAGTGTCACTGTTACAGGTTTCACCTTTCTCAGTCGATTCCCTTGCCTCATTTCCTCGCTCTCTCTTTTTCTTCACTTGTCTGCCTTTCTCAAATTCATCAACTGTCAACTCCAGCTACAATTTAGCTCCCTCTATCATGTCTGTCCTGCACTTCTTTTCTTCTATTTTTCACCTTGCTTCAACATATGTACACACTGCCTTTCTAGCTCTCCCCGGACACCTTTCCTTTTTTCTAACATGAACTGCACACTCCTTGGAATTGAGCACTTCAAACTGTAGGTCTAGGATATGGTCTCATCTCATATAGAATCCTCCTCAAATTTTCCATGATTCTCACAGTAAATGTACCGTAGAATTGAAACACCAGTGCACCTTCTTTCTCAGTGATCTTGTGACATTGTTTAAGCCAAATACAAGTGTGAAGCCCTGCATTTATTGCCATATAATGACCTTCGGTAGCTTCGGTTGGTGCTTCTTCTCCCTTCCTAACAGGTATTGTCACAGCTCCCCTTATTAAATCTCGTATAACCGCAAAACATTTTATTTTTCAGGTAAAATGTCAATACTCACAATTGGAATTGCTCGTTTCAAAACTGGAAATAAAAATCTTTACACAATAGGTGTTTACTATCAGCAACATATACACATGTGACAACCTATAACATTGCGGCTTTACACCAACCTACCAATGCCAGCGTGGCACACTGTGATGCCAATCTCCCTCCTTCCAGTGGTTCACCCTCCTTTACAATTTTCATGCACACAATCTCTTCAGTAATACGCATGCAAACAAATGCAATGCAATGTCAACAAACAATTTGCCTGCTTTACTAAAGAAATCAACAGAATTCAATCTCACAAGAAATAATTCAGAACAACGATTTCTTATCTACTCTAACACACATTCGAATGAAACCTCGACCTGCGGGCTATAACCCTGATCAGTACAGTTTCCCTCTGCACATAAAATCCATCATACTAATCATACTTCACTTTCACACATAAAGATAAATGTTGTTATCTCAATTGGGCTGCCAACAACACCACAAAACCTCAGCAGACAATTACAATGCGGTGTCTTCTACACTTTTGAATCTCATCCCGTGATCTCAAGCCACGTCAGACCCGTTAACAACTTCAACTTCACATTAAAACCCACATTAACACAACATTCAAAATACCTGCGCCACACATCACACAACTGTGATGACACTGCAAGCTAAGCATATGCTGTACACACACAACCGTATTAATACGCACTGGAACTCTGCTGAGCCTCCAAATCGAAGCATGGGCTCTGGAGAATCTTAACTATTCTCATATAAAGTAACCTGACTCCCTATCTCAGGGCCTAACTGTCCTCTGCTACCATCCGCTAACACATAGAATTTAGGCTCCTTCTTCTTGCCTCCTTCAATGGAAGTTTGTAGATGCCTGAGAAATAAAAGGAGTTAGGATCAAATAGAAATTCATACTTTTAGTGTAACCAATTTGGCCACACAGTACAATTCTGAGGCGGAAGAAGGTATTAAGTATGGATTTATTACTAATTCGAAGTCAAGCTAATATAAATCAGTCTCAAAAGCATAATATAAAAATATAGAATCACTAATGGATATCCAAAACATCAGACAAAATGTAACCTCAATAACTGGAAGCAAATGAGGAATTCCATAGCTGCAATACAGAGAATGAGAAACAAAGTCTGGTGAATAGATTGAAAGTTTTGATCCTCCTGCCTATACATGAGATTGTCTAGGACATCTATAAAACCCTATTCTAAACTGGGGATCATGGTAATGCTATTTAAGTAAGAGAAGCAAGAAAGTTGTAAGTATAGAACAACTTCTGCAGAAGTTCTCTAAAGGGACAAATATTGTGTAGCATAAAGCCACGTAACAGAGATGTTGCAAAGAGGTCTGTATCTCTCAAAGTCTAATGGGAATCTGAATAAAGCTGAAGTCTGCTCACCAATTATACCCACAAAAGAACCTTTGAGGATCTCATGCCACATGTCTCATTATTTTCCATCTTCAAACAATAAAACTTGGCAACTACACTCAAGATTTCTTTAATTTGGTCCACACATTAGAACATCCTTGAATACAAACAGTAGTCCTCCCTTTGTTCATGAAGGCTTCTCATCGTGCCAAAAGTATGCCTCCTGAACCTCACTATCTCTTTCACAAAATGTACTTTCTCTATTCATTAGATCACACGACTGCACCTGCGGGGAGGAGAAAAACATTGCATCCAAAGCAAATGTTCACGTTGAAGGTTAAACATTAAGAAATCCAAATGCTTAAGGCCTTTGGTCAAGTTAGTGCGGCAAGCATTTCAGTACATGTATAACTGCATGATTACAACTACATATACATATATGGTTACAGATCTAGATGGAGAGTACCAATCAACTGGATACATTTTCAGATATAAAATAAATGCAAAGTGTTATTCAAATGAGTACACAAATATATAACAGTTAACATTATTACACAAACCACACAAATGCAGATATATGTGAGAACTGCAATTGTTGTTACTGTAAAGAAAATGTTAATATGCTTACTCATATTAATATTGAGATTACACAGTAAATGCACTTTCTGTAACTGTTCAAGTGCACTGTATTATGTTAATAATGTTAAATCACACAAATACATGAGGCCACACATACACATATATGTGGTCTAGTTAACCAGAAAAGGGTGGGGCCCAAATTACGCGGCTCCAATTATATTTGGTAACAATAAGTAGCGCTGGAGAGTACTTAAAAAAGTTCATTTGTAGATATGTTTCCTGGAAACATGAGTAGCTTTAGGTTGTGTATTAATGAATTAATGGACTTCCCCAGAGGCTTGTGGTATTGCATTTCTTTACTTTTATTTTTGAATCTTTCCATTTTGGATTATGTATAAAGTATGAGATGTTTATTTATTTTGTATTCATTTTGATTAAAAAGAATAAAAACAAATCTTAAATCAGCCATCTTGATGATTACTGTTCCACCCATCAGCAATAAACTAGAAAATGCACATTGGTTGTTTCCATTCACCAAACTCCTCATCCTCCTTATTGATCTTGTTGTCCACCACATTCAGTCACATCCCAGGCCCAACCTTTTCCATGGAGTCTGGAGGGATTTCCCTTCCTATTGCATTTGTTAAACTCTTGTTAGATGGCAGGAAAAGCTCTGTCAATAGCCATGTACCCTTTAAGCCCACAATTGCTACTGTCGCTCAGGGGCATCACAAGGGGGGTGCAGACCTCACCGGGTGACACCATCACATGGGGTGACACTGTTACACCAAAATGCAAATGCAAAATATTACTGTCTATGATTCTATGTCACTCTATGAAATTATTCTTATGCATTGTTTCAGCCCAGCGACAGAAATGTATTATTGAAATATAAAAATATCTCTGTTCTGTTAGACTATTATATAATCTGGTTACGCTGCTGGCTGGGTGCTGGCTAAACTTTCTCTATCAATAGCTCTGCCCTCTGCAGCCTCTGCATTAAATCGCTACATAAATCAGGAGGAACCCGTTACCCGGCCGCCGCTGGCCAAGATTATTGTCCAATTAGCCTTACGACGTCCGGACGTTGACGTTCGAAACACGTCACAGACGCACACCGCCTCTGCGAGCGGCCCGGGATCCAGGAAAGGGGCAGGCGGAACTCGAAACACTGGGGTGCTAGCGGGCTGCAGCCAGACACACGGGTTGGTGCCTTGCTGGTAAGTGATATAGACTTATATTACTTGTATTGTATGCTGCTCTTCTAGTTCTAGAGGACAGGTTTGCGTTTGTAAGCGGCGTTGCTACTGACAGACGCCTGGTCACACGAGTAACGATTACAGTGTTTTGTTTCCATGAAAAAGGTACGGGGTGGGGGCGCTCTGCTCTCACAACTTAAAAACTGCACCACGCAAAGCCCTGCTCACTTCCTTCACGTTTCATACGTGGTTTGTCTTTTAACCTCTTCCGTGCGGCCCCGATTCCCCCCCCGGTGCTGAGCCCTAATGAAAACGGGCGTGGTCATGATGGAACGGTTCCGTCATAAGCACAGCTCGACCGATGCTCATGACGGAACCGTTCCGTCATGAGCATCGAAGGGGTTAAAAGCCCTGTGATACGGTTCATTTAATTGACTTTGAGACGTTTCTTACAGTCCACACTTTTTACGTTCAAAGAAGGTAGGAAGATTTTGTTCCGTAAACATCGCTTGTCTGACAAGTGGATGCTAGAGGGAATTTGACTACTTTTAACCCCTTCCATGCTCATGACGAGCTCAGCTCGTCATGGCATATACCTCTCAGGTGCTCATGACGAGCTGAGCTCGTCATGACCACACCCGTTTTCGTTGCTGTCCAGCACAGCAGGGGAAACTCTTAAGCAGCGATGTGGTTAAGATCAAGATGGCTGAGTCATTTAAAAAAGGTGTTTATTTTTAAACTGGAAAGGTTTGACTAAGTGGCGACAACAGAACTAGATAACTGTTTCTAAGAACATAACCTGTGCACACACATCCAATTTAACATATATTATGTCCATTTGTAAATTTCGTCTGAAAAAAAGGTAGTTGACGTCTGTTGTTCTTATTTCTTTTTTAATACTCGTACTACACAGCGCCAGCCGACACGTGTTTCGTCAAAGTATATTACAGTCCGACTCTTCAGGGATGGAGATAAAACAAAATATGTACAATACTGACTATTCTAGCCAGAATATCAGTTACATATACCATCCCTCTGGATGCAATAGTGTACAATACATAATGCTTAGTGATGCAATAGTACATCATCACAAGGAAGAAGATTCCACGAAGGCTTGAGAGTCTTGAGTGAACATGCAAGAAAGACGAAGTATGTGATGTCTATACATTTTATCGGCTTAAGCTACACTCTTTATCTGTTAGTTACATTTCTTTTTACAACATCACATTTTTGTGATGTCTTGTATAAAAGATTCAAATATATGTGCGCGATAAGATGCCACCCATGTGACATGGGAAAAAGTGCGAGAGAAAAGATCATAAAAGATGAGAAAGAATAATATGAAAGAAAGAGCTACCACCCGTACCCTTGTGTACTACACACCATTGTAATTCTTGGTGCAGTGTGGATGAGTAATGGGAATATCATTTCCGAAGTATTGGCATGCCAGTACATACCTTCCTTCAATCAGAAGCGAAAGGTTCACTTCCTAAATCAATAAAAAAACAAGGGTAGATTCCCAATTACTACCCATTGGGTATACCATGTGGTTTCCCACTTACTGGTTACATTAATATTCCAAGTTCCAAGTAAAATTTCAGTATAACTTATTAAAAGGCTGCTTACCACTAAACCGGTGTTAATTCCGACCCGGTTAGGGTTTCTGTAGATTGTCCCGTTTCTTTGTAGCCAAGGATTCTTGGTCACTGCCCAACGAAGAATAACCCGTGGGAAACAAAGGTGGAGAGAAATGACCTTTATTAGTCACGTCCTCATCTTGATCTATAAATAATATTCACGGGGTTCATCATCACCTCCACAGGCTCTAACTATTTTTATCCCGTTATGTACCACTTCATTATCACAACTCTATCCCATACTCCGGCCATACTAAACTTTACGCATAACATGTGGTGTCCATATTTTTGCAATTACATGCGAGCATTTCCCAAATGACGATCCTACATTTTCCTTCAGCCGTCACTTAGAAAGCCTGCTTTCACTTCGACTATCGCCATACAAATTTGATTGCCCCTAATTGTCTGCATACTACAACATATCTCTGCCCCATAAGGGTATTGTTCACCAACGCTCCCGCTGTCCCAATTGACCCTACTATGAACCAAGTGCAAGGTGCTCACACGTTGCAGCATACTCCGTTTATAAAGCCGTAATAAATATCGGGGCAGACGAGGGTCAAAATTTCAGTTGCTCCTTATATATAAATGACATGACAAGTCCATGTTACTATGCCTTATATCCCTTCTATGCACTACAATGAGTAATCACACTGACACATAATTATTCTCGGTTGTCCCCGTGGTCCGTAATATTGATCTTGTAGTGTTTTCCCTCCGGTCGTTGCCATATGTTAAGAATACCATGTTTCAATATGAGAGCTTAGCCGTCCCTAAACCCCCTATGGCCACTCACAACGGCGTATGCACGTACCTGCCGGTCTGCCCTGCAGCGATTCCGGCGTCTTCCTCAATGGCGAAAGTGTCTTCTGCGTATACTACAAGCCGCGCATGCGCTATAACCATGCCCATTCCTTCCTGATTTTCGAGATGCTAGAGCGCTCACCGCACTTCCGTTATTTGAAATTAAATGCAGGGGAAGTGTATTAATGTCGATCCGATGAATCCAAACGCAAAATCTATTGGAACCACTATGAAAATACCGATGCAGCTCAACTGTTTGAATCAAAAATTCCAGAAAAAACTCATTAAAATGCACAATGGCACTCATGAGAATTCTGTGATGTTATTCCTGTTACTCGAATAGTTGCAACATGCCGCACGAACTCCCCCGCACTCACTGCTCGACATTTATAAAGTGGTACACATCTAATGTCTCTTGGCGCTTCCTCATGCGTATCCCAGAAACTAATCCCACGCGATCATTAGGGTTTAAAAAGTGAAAGAGTCAAAAAGTCAAAAAGTTCCAAATCCAACCCAAATTTACGAAAAGAGCTCTAGTGCCCACCGTCTTATCTGAGGTTTTCATTGACTCATCCATGCTTATCAGTTCGCTCACCACAGCTAAGACGTAGAAGGCTAGGTACATATTGATGTTTATAACTGTTTACTGGTAGCACAATCAGTGCCAAAGGTTGTGGTATTTTGGGGGTCTAGGAGCAGTAGTAGTAAATGTGTTTTATCTTTGCTCCTCTAAGATGGCCCACTCTTATAATCACTGGTTCCGAGACATGCACATCATAGCTGGCATCAGCAGTGACCACACTACATCTCTTTTTAATTGTTCGAACCACTGTAGCCCAGTGCAGTGATAAGTCTTTCCCAAGGCCTGACATATCTTAGTTGAGATTAGATCCTGTAACATGGCTCCCGGACCCGCCGTTTCATCAGCCCACGCCCACTACACGTGCCAAAAAACACGCCTTGTTTTTGTCGCTCGTTGCTGTTGTTGGGGTTTTTAAGTCGCTGTTTTTTTTATAATAGTTTAAGGATATATTATATCAATCATGCCACATGGAATACATTAATCAAAGAGGCCAAGTGGATGCCAGCAAAGAAAAGCAAAAAAAGAAAAAAATGAATCACTCTCAATACTACGTGGATCCATGCTTCAATATGTTAAGAGACCAGGTGATGGTCAGGGTTCATCAAAAGACACAGTTCCGTGGCCACCAATGGATAATGCTGATTCTAATGCTAGTATGCATTCTGCAGAAGAGGAAGGAGTTGAAATAGAAGAAAATAAAGCAGAAAAACAAACAAAGGAAATGGAAATTCAAATGGGTGAATTTGAAGCAGAAGAAAATACTGAAAGTGACTCTAACCATGATACTGTAAATGAGATGATGATTGAGGTTAAGGGAGAAATTTTGAATATTTTAGTTGATGCTTCTTTTTGGAATATACCAGTTCCAGATCATTTGCGGGTTGTAATCATCAAAAGAGGAAGTGCTTCTTTCCAGAACAAAGATGGCCCATTCAGAATGGCGACAAGGCAAGATCCAAAAGCAAAAGGAGATGTTTGCCAGCTATCAAAAGAGTGGTTTTACAAGGTGATGCCAAATGGTGAGAAAGTGTTGCGATCATGGATGGTTTACTCACTCGTCAGTGAGAAATTATATTGTTTTTTGCGGCCGACTCTGCCCCTAATGCTACAGACACGACCTCCAAATTTGTGACTGTGTTTCAGATGTGCTGGAAACTGAGCCCAAAAGTGCATAATCATGAGACATCTGAAGAGCACTTACATTGCCTTGAAAAATGTAAAACATTGGCAGCAGGACTTAGACTGCACAAAACAATTGACGCCAAAAGTATTGCTTTGATGGACATAGAGAAGAAAAAGTGGAGAGACATCTTGCACAGGTTGCTCGATATCACATTGTTTCTTGCCAAGCAGAATCTGGCATTCCGGTGCCACAATGAAGATGAATCTTCATTGAATAAAGGAAACTTTCTTGAAATGGTTGGGATACTTTCTAAATATGACCCAGTGCTGAAAGAGCACCTAATGAGATTAAAGCAAAGCACATGTAAATTCAAAGCATCAGTATCTATCTTGCACCAAAAACTCAGAATGAGTTTATACATATCCTAGCAAATCATGTGAAGGAGAAGCTTGTCATGGATATAAAATCTGCCAGGTATTTTGGGATCATGTTCGATGACACACCTGACACATCACACACTGACCAAATGTCCGAAGTGATCAGATATGTGAAAATCCAAAATAGGAAAGTTGAAGTAAGAGAAATGTTTCTGGGATTTTTCCCTTTAAAGGGGAAAAAAGCTGTTGACCTCAGTTCTGATATTCTTAAAAATCTGGAAAGTGATGGACTCGACATAATGATGTGCCCCGCTCAAGGTTACGATAATGCTGCCACTATGGCTGGAATCCATGGGGGTGTACAAGACATTTTGAAAAGAGAGAACAGGAAAGCTATTTTTAATGGATGTGTGGACCATTCGCTTAACTTGTGCGGCCAACACTCTTTTGCTGAAAATGCTTTGTGTGTGACTTTTTTTGGAACTCTTGAGACAATGTTTTCCTTCTTTGCTGCTTCCACTCACTGATGGGATGTTTTAATGGACCAGTCAAAGGGATTTGGAGCACCCTGCTGAGACGTCACAGCTGAATTACCTCAAGCATCATGGTCGATGTGGTTCAGTGTTATTCGCTTCACACACAGTTCTGACACGTCACAGCTGAATTACCTCATGCATCATGGTCGGTGTGCTTGATCACACGGGATGGTTTCTTGTCTGGCATCGGCGTCAGCATCGACATCGGCTGCGGAGTGCGGAGCCTCGGGGGGAGAGCCGGGCTCACATCGCGGCGTGCAGGGGAAGGTGGAGTCACACGCTCCGGAGAGGAGACGCTGTCCGGATCTTTGGGCAGCCGCTGCGAGAGCAAGGACGTGCTGCTGCCGGGCCTGCAGGAGACTGAGGTATCAGTTCCGGGGCGCGAGCAGCAGAGTAAATGGTAAATTCTGCCCAAGCTCCGAGGGGAAATGCGGAAGTGAAAACTTGTGTCGAACGCCAGGAGGTTTGGAGTTGGGCTTGGCTGGCACGGAGGGAGTATCAAAACGAGAAGAGTGTAATGAAATAAAAGCTCTATTTTCTATATCAGGACTCGAGGAGTGGCTGTCGGACATCGAATTTGAAGGAGGTAATTCAAAGAGGGACAAGTGGGCATTGTTTAATTCCACACGCTTAATTACCACACGCTTAATTACCACAAACATCACAAGTATCCCCCAAAACTTGCACATTAAAAGCCTGAGACTCAACACAGATAAACAGCATATGAGTGACTCATTAAGAACAACAAAGGAGGGTGGTAAAAAGGACTGCTGTGAGCTGGAGGAAAGCCCCCCTCAAGAAAAGTTAGCAGAAAAGTCAGCAGAAGCAAAGATCCAGGGAGGGCGATCCTCAGAAGTACAGGGGAAACAGGTTATATCATCATATAGTTTGCGGAACAGAATTTTTTGAAGCAAGAGCAATGCCCCAAGGGCATATCTCCAAGGGAGATAAAAAAAGGCACAGAAAACTGGCCAGGGAGAGCGCCAAGACAGTTCCTGAAGGTGGGTTAACCATCTCCAAGGGAAAAACAGTTTCCTCATTGAAAGCCAATATAAAAGTGACACCTTCACTAAGAACCTACTTCAAAGTTCAACAGCAACAGGGCTCAAATACAAAAGATCAGGCCTATATGCAGACACAGTCCTCCACAGAAGGCCCCTCACTTCTGAGGGGAGAAGGGGATACTCTCCCCTCAAGCGTAGTAATACCACCCTCTCTTTTGGCGAGCCCGCAGACACTGCCGGAACTTGAAAAAGTGGCCCCAGAAAGTACAGAAAAAAGGAACAAAAGTAAGAATAAAAACAAGATTGAAACAAAGTGTTTGGAGGACATCTGGAAGACCAACAAGGTATGCAAGCTGGAAGAAGTAGTTAAGCCTCAAAAAGTACTCATGGCAGAGGGGGGTGAGAAGGAGATCACCGTCGAAATATCACATGAGACTACAGATGACGAGGAAAGAATACAAGGGGGCAAAAAGAAACCCAAAAAAACCACACAGACGACCTCCTAGAAAAAATATGGACAGAAATGAGGGAAAAATTTTCAATCTCAGAGGCTAAACAAGATAAAATTCAGGAAGTCTGTGAGAAGTTAGACAATAAGCTAAATGCACTGGGTGACAGAGTGACGGCAGTAGAAAGTGAAGTCGTCGCCTGGGATAAAAGGCTGGAAAAGAACTGGAAAGAGATAAATTCCCTGAGGCAAGAGAGTAAAATAATGAATGAAAAGATGGAGTCACTGGAAAACCAGGCAAGAAAGAACAATATCAGAATTCTGAATGTTCCGGAAAATCAAGAGGGACCAGACATGAAGAAGTACGTGGTAGCACTACTGGCAGAATATTTCCCTTGGGCCGACGAGGCATTGGTAGAAGAAGACATACAGAGAGCACATAGAGACCCATATGGGAAAAACAAAGAGAGGAAAACACCAAGGAAGATACTTGTTAACTTCAAAACTTACGTGCTAAAAGACAACATTTTGGGAGAGGCATTGAAAAAAGGTAACTCCAATAAAGAAAACTGGACCTTCAAAATAAGATCTGATATGTCAAAGGCCTCCCAAACCAGGCAATGGGAACTAGGAAACTTAATGTCAGAGCTTCAGCAGTTGGGTGCTATGGTACAGATGAAATTTCCGCCATCACTTAGGATAATGTGGCGGAATAAAATGAGAAACATGAAAGATCCGGAAGAAGTTAAATCCCTCATTGAACTAATGCGAGATCAAACGAGGTCAGAGAAACCATTGAGCTAACAAGAAATCCTTTGCAAACATAATATTGTATGAAATCTAAAAGTATTACGGTGTAAGGCTAACAATAACTTTCTTTATGTAAAAAGTCAAGAATCACGGGATAGGGAGTCACGAAAGGTTACGAAGATAACCGAAGGAAAAGAAGAAGGAGGCTTCCCCGGGGAGGGCAACATACAAACACAAAAAAGAAAACACAAAAACATCACAAAAAAAGAGAAAGGGTGGGGAGCAAAATAGGGAAAAAAATAAAATAAAAAATCCTCATACGCTGGAATAGAAGCAAAAAACAAAACGGAGTTTCATTTCATAAACAATGACATAAGTTATGTGCAGAGAGGGAAAGTGTCCGAAGAAACAGAATGAATGGGGAGCATAAGTAGAGACATCATAATACTCTCTTGGAATGTAAATGGACTGAGGACGAAGAGCAGAAGGAATAAAATCTTAGAGTATATTAGAACATCAGAAAGCGAAATAATAATTTTGCAAGAAACGCATCTCCTGAAAGAAGAATGGGTTCAAATAATAAAGACCCTAGGCTGGGTAGACACATATGTCTGCACAACACAACAATGCAATATCAAAGGAATTGCAATAATCATAAAAAAAATCACTGAAGGCAGTCATGGATTTAGTAGAAGTGGACAATAAAGGGAGATGGGAGATTGCCAGAGTAACGATTGAAAATAATCCTCTCACGATTGCAGGATATTATGGCCCAAACTTAGATGATGCAGATCCCTTACGGAAACTTTATTCGCAGTTATTATTAGCCACCTCACCTATAATACTGGGAGGCGATTTTAATTTAGTAATGGATCCCAAATTAGACAGGTTACCACCAGGGAGACAAGCAAATCTGCCAAAAATGAGAGAGTGGATCGGCTTCTATAAAAAAGATCTAGAGCTGGTTGACATCTGGAGGGATAAAGGAGACAACAAGCAATCTTTCACTTTGTACAATAAAAAATTGGGACACAGGTCGAGGATCGATTATTTTCTTACAGACCGAGAGCTATCAGAAAGTATAAAAAACGTAGCCCACCTCCCAGCCCACATATCAGATCACTCGGCTGTACAACTAACTCTACAGGTTAGAACAACAGGAATGATAAGGAGATTTACAGTAGAGAGGGCTATATTACAAGACCAGCAGATTGTAAAAGAATTGGAAATCGAAACAACAAACTTCTTTGAACTTAACAAAACAGGCACCACAAAACAGATAACTTGGGATGCGTATAAAGCTGTGTTAAGGGGGAAGTTGCTGAGTCTAGGGGCCTATAAAAACAAGAAATTAAAGCAAGAGATTACAGATCTGGAAACTAACATCAACACTATAGATACCTCAATATTAAGAGAACAAGATACGAGTAGAAAAGAAGAACTATTGCAAGAAAGAAAACCTAAGAAAGAAAAACTAGAAGACATCTTGGAAGAAAGAGTGCGAAAAAAGTGGGAGTCAAGTAAGCTAGCAAAACACGAATATGGAGAGGGATGTGGAAAGTGGCTGGCCTGGAAACTTAAAACAGACCTAGCCAGAAATAAAGTAAGGAGTGTATACCAGGAAGGTCAAACAGTTCAAAGCACTGATGAAGACATAATCAGGCAAGAATTCAGGAACTTTTTTGAGAACCTATATACGGAAGATACAAATCCGCAAGAAACCCTGATCAACACCTATCTTGAGGATGTTCCATCCTCAGCACTAACGGAAGAAGACAAGAGAGAACTAAATAAGGAGATACTAGCAAGTGAAGTAGAGGAGGCTATTAAGAGTTTGAAAAAAGGGAAGGCAGCAGGCCCTGATGATTTACCAAACGAGCTCTACATGGAATTAAGAGACACCCTGCTCCCACATATCACGGAACTGGCAAACTTGATCCTCAAGCAAGAAAGCAATATACCAGATTCCTGGAACGACGCGATAATCACCATCATCCTAAAACCTGGTAAGGACCCTGCTAGATGCGAATCATATCGTCCGATATCGCTGCTAAACTCGGACTATAAGATCTTCACTAAAGTCATGGCAGCACGGTTGGGAAAAATATTGCCGCAACTTATAAACTTGGACCAAAAAGGATTTATCAAGGGGAGACAACTGCATGAAGTCACACAAGAGCTTCTGACTGCAATAGACATAGCCACGCAAAAGAAAGCCCCTCTTACCATACTCACTGTCGATGCCGCAAAGGCTTTCGACAGAGTTAACTGGGCCTTTTTAGAAAAAGTTATGATCAGAAACAACATTGGCCAGCCCTTCATGCATGTTGTGAAACAAATATATAAGACACCAAGATCTAAAATTTTAATCAATGGAAGTCTCACAGATGATGTAAAGATAGGCAGAGGAACGAGGCAGGGGTGTCCCCTTTCGCCTCTGCTCTTCAATCTATATATTGAACCACTTGCAAATAATCTAAGAAATGCAAAAGGAATCACTCCATTTAAGTATCAAACATGGGAGAAGAAAATAGCATTATATGCGGATGACCTAATGATTTTTGCGGACCATTACTCTAAAGCTAAGGAAACGATTGAAGAAACTATAAGGGCATTTGGGAAGGTCTCTGGTTATCTGGCAAATCATACAAAAACAGAAATTATGACCTGGAACACTCAGTTTAAAAGTCCAAACATTAAGAAAGAAATAAGATATCTAGGAATCTTAGTCAATCATGATCTATGTAAGATTCCGCAACGTAACATAAATAAGGTAGCAGGGGAGGTGAGAAAGCTGCTTAAGGTATGGTCCACCCTACCACTAAGTTTGATAGGAAGATCTAACATTATCAAGATGTCAATTATACCAAAGTTCACATTCCTTTTTAATACAATTCCTCTGGAATTTGGAAAATCATTGTTAAAAAAACCACAGAGTGAAATCACAAGTTTTATTTGGGCCTCGAAGGGCACAAGAATCTCATGGAGAAAACTTAGGAGGGGGAAGCAGAATGGAGGACTTGCTAGCCCAGACTTGGTAGAGTATCAGAGAGCGTTTCATTTCAAAAATATCCGAGTGCTATTAAAAAGTCATCAAAATTATCCAAGGCACTTACAAACAACGACAGAATCAGTTGACCACTTCTTATTTAAATTCGGACATCCCAAGTATTTCAAAAAAATAAAACTGAAGATCTTAAGGGAGGCAGCAAAAATATGGTTACAAATCAGAGTAACTTTAAACATTCCGTACTACAGCGAAATGGCCCCCATCTGGGGTTCACCAGGAACTCCAGAATGCCTAAAAAACTCATTGGCCACTCCTTTGAAAATAGCAAACATCAACTATTGGGGACAGCTATTAAACGGTTCAACTCTGAATACATGGTCAGAACTTCAAAAAATGACAAAAAATTCAATTTCCTAATTTAAATACTATCAAATTTTAAGGTGGTCTAAAACGATACCCACACACACCAAAGAAAATGAGAAATTAGAAAAAGAAATGGTAAGGATTACACCGATACCTAAAGAAGTGGCAAAGTGGTACTGGGCGTTAATAACTGCTGGAGATAGAAACACGAGTATAGAAGATCAAATCTGGGGGAAAGACTTACTGATAACCGACTTGGACTTAATTTGGGAAAAGTCAGTGGGGAAATGTTGGTCGACTCTTAAATCTGCGGCACTGAAAAGAAACCACCTATATACCATACATCGAGCTTATTGGACGCCAAAAAAGTTATCCAAATTTAAAAACGCAGGAGCAAAGAAATGCCCGAAATGTGGGGAAGAAAGGGCAGATGACATTCATATGTTTAGAAAATGCCCCCTACTAGAAGAATTTTGGAATGAAGTTGGTAAGACCTTGAGCATAATCATGAACAAACGAATAACTGTAAGTACTACCCTTACTTTTTTTGGGATTGAAGATACAGCAGATGGAGGGGGTTTAAAACAATGTCATGAAGATTTACTCTTTGTGTTAATTGTACTTGCAAGGAGGGAGATCTGCATTAAATGGGTTGGATCCTCCCCCCCAACACATGGAGAGTGGATGAACTCAGCTGTAAGGATTAATAAACTAGATAAGAAGGGAAACAACTGTAAGAGATTTAAATATTGGGAAAGTTTTGAAAATCACCTAAATCCTAATACAGGGTAAAAACAACGGTCCTATGATTAATGCGAAACAACTTCTGGCGAACAAGTATGGTACTTGTTGAGTAGCCAAGGTGGCTAGCTCCCCCTGTTTCGAAACCAGAGTTTACGTTATGTGACGGCCTAAGGGTACTCCTCTAAAGATCATCGAGAAGATGATAAACTCCCCAGACAAGAGAGACCAAGGGGCAGAATCGGAAAAGAACAAAAAAACTAGAGGCAGACACCTGAAACTCCGAACACATAGAGCTTCGCAATATGAGGAAAACAAAAAAAATCATGGTCGATGTGGTTCAGTGTTACTCGCTTCACACACAGTTCTCACAGTTTGTTGGCCAGTGCCAGTACCAGTATTCTTTTCAAGTGTATCCCCAGACACGTGTTTCTAGATTCCTCTTTCATCAGTGGGGAAAATGTTCATAGGTCGCTGGACGTGCTGCCGCAGTTTCCTCAGGGTTAGTGCCACTCTCAGGTGCCACTGCCAGCGCGCAGATGCTCACAGAGCTCGTCAGCTCACGGCCCACGGGAGCCATCTTAAACAGTCAAAGGGATTTGGAGCACCCTGCTGACACGTCACAGCTGAATTACCTCATGCATCATGGTCGATGTGGTTCAGTGTTACTCGCTTCACACACAGTTCTCACAGTTTGTTGGCCAGTGCCAGTACCAGTTTTCTTTTCAAGTGTATCCCCAGACACGTGTTTCTAGATTCCAGGGTGCTCCAAATCCCTTTGACTGTTTTAATGGACCACACTGGAGACTCAGTGAAAAGACTATCAACAATATGCTGGAGTGCTTATCATGCTGCAGTAAAGGCAGTGAAAAAAAATGTTGATGAATGTGTGGCAGCAATTGAAGCTCTTTGTGATCCAGATGGAAATTTAGACACCAGAGGTACAGCCCGAGGTCTTTTGCCTGCTGTCTGAAATTTCACGTTTCTGTGCTACCTCTACTTTTGGTGTGATGTACTTGACAAAGTTAATCTTACACAGCTGTACCTTCAGACTAAGGGCTTAACTCTTGACAAGGTGGTGACAAAGCTAGAGACGCTAAGACTTTTTCTGTACGAGCAGAGAAATCATCTAGCGGAGCATGCAATTGAACAGGTGCTTCTAAAACCAGACCAATATGAAATTTCAGTAGAGAGCAGACCCAGGATCAAGAAGAGGATAACAGGTGAGAAGACAAGAAATGCTGGACTAAGTCTGCAAGAAGAAAACAAGAGGGCGATGCTTGAGTATATTAATCGTTTCCATTCTGAACTCCAGATCAGATCAAGAGCCATTAAGGAAGTAGCAGTCATGTTTGAGGCTGTTCAAGCCAAGAGTTTGATATCTGCCACTGAAGAAGAGTTACTGGTGTCCATTCCAAAATTGTCCACTTTCTATGATGAGTTATCCGAGGGAAAGCTTTTACTAGAAATACCAAGGCTGAGAAGGCACCTGAAGGCAGCAGAGATTGATCTCGAAGAAGCCAAAGACTGGTTAGTATTTGACGTTTTGAAATTCATAGCTGAATGGGGCTTTCTAGAATCTCTCCCATATCTCTCAGTGAGCCTACAATTATTTCTTATGATCTGTGTGTCTGTGGCTTCATGTGAGAGGAGTTTCTCAAAGCTGAAGTTTATAAAGAACTATTTGCAATCTACCATGGGACAGTCAAGGCTTTCTGAATTTTGCAATATTATTAATTGAAAGTAATTTGGCGAAAGGAGTTGATTTCGATGAAGTAATGAACAAGTTTGCAGCTTTAAAGGCCAGAAAAGGAAAGTTCTGATTAGTCGAGATTTAATGTGACATTGTGTAATTTGTATTGTTGCATACTATTCTGGCAGTTGCTGATTGTGCAAACCCAATACAGAACGGTTGCAACCTTATCACCTGTAACAGTAAAATTTTAAGTGTAATGTAAAAATAAAAATAAAAAAGTAACATATTTTCTATGTAGTTCTTAGTTCTTATCTTCTTACAATCTTTTACCTCCGACCTTGAATTACATTTTTCTTCTATGGCCTTTGTGAATATAGCCAGGACCTAAATTTACAAACGTTAATAAGGATTCTGTATGGTCTTGTTATTTGGCACTGGCGGACTCGGAGGAGGTCCATGGGGTAAGTCTTGGGGTGACACAATGAGTTACCACACTGGGTGACACCAACCCTACTGACGCCGCTGCCATCGATAACTCTGTTTGCACACCAAATTTTGAGAGCTTGCACATTTCCATTCCTCGCACAAATCTTGAATACATGTACCCTGCCTTTTGCTCCTCTACAATGCTAATTTTATGTTAATACCTGGACGTATGTCCTACTCACAGTCTTTCTAATTAGTTCCTTGGTCAATAATATAATCTCATGATTCCTATAGTGCTAGTGCAATTTTTTGAAACAACTGATCTCTTATCTTTTTTATCATTAAACTTTCAGTAGTAACAAGTTACATCTTATTCTCAGAAAGTGGCATCATAATGCTCTATGTATTAACTGAGCATCTGTCCCCTACAAAAAAAGTCTGACTTAATTCTTGTGCTACGCTAGTTTTTATCCAACAAGTGCGTAGCTATGCTGAGTGCATTAAAATCTTCTCTCTCCCATGCGTAGCTGCTCCTAAGGAAGATGGTAAAGCAAGCTGCATCAGTTTGCCTTCAGCAAATGTTTTATAGAAGAATATCGTGACGCTCTATCACCAGCAATCATTTCTCAACGTAAACATTGCCCACTATAGTATCAAGATATGCTTCAAATACTTACATCCATTGTTGCATCTCAGAGAAAGTTCCCCCAGATTTCACAGAAAAATGGTGCGCCTGTTGCCCTCTATGAATCATTGTTGCAGACAGTAACTACAACAATTATGTGTCAGGCAGTGCACACGTCCATGATGGGATGGCTTTGCCTTGAGACATATATCCATCCACTAGTGCAGATCCAAATTCGTTTTCATTGTGGATTTGTATAGCACCCTAAAGTCTATCACTAACATAAGGGAAACAACTTGCCTAGTAGACAGTCTCAAGATGTAGGTGAATGACTTATCTCAATGCACAGTCACAGCAAAGAGTAAACGTCTGCTTGGATGTAGTGCTTGGGAAAGATGATCTTCAGAGTTGAAGTGTATTAAATCTTGCAACAATACCCACAAGCAGGAAGATATATTACTCTTGCAGCTTTGAAAGAAACACACTTGATGGACATAGTTACCTCCCTGTTTCTTGGTTTGCGATGTGTCTTCTGGTTTGCGACACCCTTGAACCTCTTTCACCTATCATTGTACTGCAGCATCTGTGTCTTGTTAAAGGGGGATGTAATGCAATACCAAGCTGAGTGTATAAGACAATGCATTTTTTTAGAAGAACATGTCCTATCTTGCCTTGTGATAAACCTTTAATAAAAAGATTGCAAGTAAAAAAAAGAGAAACCCACTCCACGTGGGACTTTTGGGCGTCAACATATAAACACTTCTTTGCTATAGCTGCATATTCTTCAACTTCTGTTCAGCTGTGATGTGTGCACTCACAACATACCCTCCAGCAGCTTCTGCTGTTCTGCTCTGTTCCCCCGTGACGGCACTCTAACTCAGTTCTTGCCCTGTGCGCTTCTGATGGATCGGGAGTGATGTATTCCTGATACGGATTTGTTTTAGCGCTCCGCTGGACCTGTCTCAGTTATAATGTTCTAAATGACAATTTCAACAGATTTCAACAGATATGTACAACCCATTTGGTCCTACAAGAATGCCAGACATGGAAGTCTTAATCTTAAAGGATTTATTTTAAGATATTTAGTCATACTGGAATCAATTTAGCATAGTCAACGTCAATTAGTCGATAAATCAGAGTGCAAAATTCAGTAAGATTACAGAAAAAAGAAAGTTAATAAACTTAAAATTATCAAAAGGCAAAGTATAGAAAGTGCGAGAGTGATTCGACATAGGTTCACCTCCTAAGGTAAGTGAGAAAGGGTCTCCTGTTACAGCAAGAAAACACACTCTTTTAGAGGGTTATGAACAATGGATTTCATACATTTACTACAGTTTTGCATGGTTCACTTAGCTTGAAACCAATCAAAATGATGCAAAGAGAAACAAGTACAACAAAATACATTCCCAAGACTCTCATAATTCTACATCATAGAGCTTCTCACAGTCATCACCTGTACATGGAACAAAAGTGGTGACATATTGTGCAATTCTCTTTGGACAGTCAGGTTCAACGTTGAATAAATAGATTTAACTCAGAACAGCTTGTGAAAGTCACTGTCCTTCACTATGGAACACATTACATTTTTATTCGAAGCAGACATGTAAATACGAGTCTATTCACATGGTATAATGAAACTTCACAGACAAGCTAGAGACTGAGGCCTTAGTTCACCAAGTTAGCCAGAGTTTGACTTATCACTAATGCAAAGCGTTAAATTTCAGAAAAACAGCGATATTACCTGCATGCCCCCCATCATGTATTGCCAAGGAACCACTGGTTCAGAGATATGATCTATGGCATCACTGCCACACTCCTCTGTTCCTTTGTGGCTCACAGCATGCATTTCAAAGAAACCGCCTAACAAGAAACACCCTCTGTCACACCTGCATGTGCCTAGCATTAGTAGTAATGCAAATCAGAGACACTCCCAAAGCACACTTACTCAAGTGGAGCCTAATGGGAGACTAAAAATAGACACTGCAGGTGTCCCTAATCTGAAGGCAGAGATGTATGGAACAAAACCGAAGGACATATTAGCAATAAATAGCGATAGTTATCGCTAAATGTGCTTACCGCATTTTTTTTTTATCGCCGGAGATTTTCGCAGAGATAACGTGCTATTAACAACGTTTTGCTCCAAAGCGATAAAATATCTGGTGATAGCGGCTCAATCCGTGAATATTGCTGGAAATCCAGCGATATTCAGGCATCATCACTAATGGGGACTTTACCTGAATATCCACCTCCCATTGGATATGCAGGTTAAGAAGTGGTCTGAGCAGGCGTTAGGTTTTGGCGATAATCGTGCTTAGCGCGAGTTTGTTTATCGCTTCGCCTGCCTTGCAAATAGGTGATAGCTGTGTTAGTGACTGCTTTCAGTTGCTTACAGGTTGGCTACGGCCACTTTGCATGTTATTAGCGATAAATATTGCTGACATGCAAAGCGGGCCCCAAACCTGTAGCTATCGCCAACAAGCTGTCGCTAACTGCTGTTAGCAACAGCTTCCTAATAGGGCGATAAAAATATCGTCGCTTTCGCGGGAAAAAGTCCTGCTAAAGCGGCGATATTGCCCTTGCTAATATGCCAATGAATTCGGCACTGCACCAGACACTAAGATACTATTGGAATGATGGCATCTGACTTTCAAATAGAACTGAATGGTATTGGAGATTAACAAATGAAATATCCCCATGGCACATGACTGTCCAGAGTCTAACACCCGACTAGCTTCCCTGCCAGGGATATAACAGGCATCGCCAAGAGTGGCGATGTCTGGGTGTCCAGGCAAATTAAAACATTTGACCAACTAAAGGCAAAGTTTGAAATACATATAACACAATTCTTCACTTGTTTTCAAATCAGATGCACTGGAGTGACATAAGACAAGACTCCATCCAGCTCCTGAACAGCCCTGAAGAGCCTAAAATAGTTGTAGAGAAAATCAGGGGGGAATGAATAGTGCCCTATTGAGGAGGTGGAATCAACTTAGGCCGTAAGTCCACTCAGTGGCATACAAATACAATAGGATGTTCAATTGCATTGGTTGCAGAATTACAGGGAGGCGGGCTTAATATAGACTAAGTCAAGGTAGTCAAATGAAATCAAAGGCGATTCAAGAATACATCCGTACCTGGCTCATGTAACGCCCCCCGGAAATCTAAATTTACATAATGTGTTAATGTGGTTTCAAACTCACTGAACAAGTACCAACAGTTTCTAAAATCACGACGTGGGACAACCACATCCACATATATTCCTCAGTCAAACAGCTCAAATTCCTCAGTCAAACAGCTCCCCCAATCCTAGTCAGGATCGAACAGAGGCCCATGTTTGAAAATTGGGGTAGGTTTGCACTTGTAAAGACAAGCTGCATAAGTGTTTAGCGCTGTATGAAAGACAGCATTGATTTAAGCTTGCTGCAGACAATGTTTGCTTTAATATCAGGGAAACCAACAGTGAAAACCGTACCTGCAGACCATAAAACAGGCCCACAAACAGTTTTAAAAAATAGCCCACACACTGGCTTGTCAGACCAGGCTGTCGGGTACAGCCTATTGGGCACTGTCAGTGCAACCCTGTTCCCAGTCAAATTTGCATTTAGCAGGCAGCAACTTCCTATTGGTTCAACTACACCCCCTTTCTAGCAAAATGACCAACTGGAATTCCTTTTCATTTTATGGTCCCCTTAATCAGTTGAGCACTTATTAACTAACCTACCCCAATCCCTCCAGGGCCCCAGACTGGGAACACAAACCAGCCCTGGCAAATACAGCTGGACCAGCCCTTGGAGGAGTGGGTGTGCTAGTGAGAAGACTGCTGCAGCCCGCTTTCCCACTGCTGTCGCATTTGTTACCCGGGGCGATATTGCAGGGCTGCAAAACCGGACCCCAGTAACAAAACCGGCCCCCAATGCTCAAAAACCAGCCCCCACCTTTCCCGCCCTTCGGGAAAACGCCCGGTGCCAGCTACTGCCAGTCCCGCCCTGGTTCCTAAAGTATATTTTATGTATAATTACTCCCCTTGCAGAGGCACACAAACTAAAGACATTTCAGAATCTAATAACCACATCAACATCACAACCTAACAATACCTAATCTCCTGGAGCTCATTGTCAGCAATTTGCATGAATTTACATGCCACACCTGCCACTAAATATCACACCTAATTTTTTTTTTTTTTTTAAGTTCAAGTTTATTGAAACCGAAACATGGAATAAGAAAAAAGCTAAAATTGGCAAATTTGTAGAGCGGAACATTGTATGCAAAATAGTAAAAAGAAATAACTAGCATAAAATAGACAACAAGCATCAAATAATTTTAAATCTAAGTAAATCGAAGGAAAAAGACAAACAGGAAAAATCATGGCGGTTTAGGAACATCATCAGATGAATTTTGGTGAGAAACAATAGTCGCGGGAGGTGGGGAAGAGAGCTTGGAGAGGTAAGTAGTAAGAGGAATCCATAATAAATCCCTTTTAACAGCCAAGGAAACGGGGGTAACATAATTGGTATCAAGTCTATGATGGAAGCAAATAGCATTCCACCAAGCCGAATAACTGAGCTTTGTGGAATCTTTCCAATTGGAGGAAATCAGGTGAAAGGCTACAGCCAAAAATAAATCAAACAACTTAAAATGGGAAGGGGAATGAGACAGATCAGGCGATAAGGAACCCAAAAGGATATTGGAGAGGGAGAAAGGCAGTGTGAAACCAAATATATCGTGCATACGGGACCAAACTGATTGCCAAAAGGCGGCAATATTGGGACAATGAAACAACATATGGGGTAAATCTGCAGTCTGGCAAGGACAGGACCAGCACTTAGGTGAAAGGTCATGGGAAAAAGATGCCAGTTTTTGCGGGGTTAATAATAAACGTTGGTATATGAAGTAGAGAGTTTGGGTAGTATTAGCAGCTCTGGACGTTTTATGGATTTTTAACCACAGTTTATCCCATAAAGAGACAGGCCAAGATATCGACAAATCCTGTTCCCAAGCCAATTCAACCTTCGTCTTGAGTCGTTTAGAAGGAGTTATAAGACATTTGTAAATGTGAGAAGCAGACGGAGAGGTTTCCAAGAGCGGGAAAATAGTAGAATAAGAGGGGGGCATCTCAGAGAAAGAAGGAAGAGACCGGAGATACTGGTGGAGAGCAGGTATTAAAAGGTCATATTGTTTCCTAAAGTAAGTGGGGAGAAGAAATTGAGTTTAAAGATCAGCAATAGGTAGAGGAACAATATTGAGCAAGAGTTGGGAAATCCAAGATAAACCCCTGGACTTCCAAGATTTCCAGAAAAAAGAGAGGTTTTTTATGCAAAGTAATTTATTATGCCAGATGGGTTGGTGGGACAAAGAAGCAAAAGAGGGATAAGAGGAGGGTGAAAGGGGGAATAAAAGATGACGGGTATGAGCAATAACAGGAGATTTCAAGAAAGAAGCATTAGCAGAGAAGGCAAGAGTCTCCGGAAAGTCAAACGGTGAAATAAAAGATTTCTCCAAAGTTAACCAAATAGGAGGATAAGTGAGAACTTCCGAGGAAAGCCAACGAGAGGCTTGTTTGAGGATTAAAGAAGAATGATATCACACCTAATTTCTACCCATTTAATATACCGGATAGAAAACTGGAGCAAATGCATGGAATGGTTTTCTTTAGAGCACAGGACAAATTCCTACAACCAAAGTAATGACTGAAAAAAATACTAATGAAGGGTTCCAGAGCTGCGTGATGGTGCCTCAACACCTCGTCAGGGCTAGTAAGCGCTGTATAAGTGGAAAACAATTACAAACTACAATAGCTCTGGGACAAAACATTATCATGAAAAGGCATACCATTGCTGTGGATTTCACATAAATAATCCTGTCAGTACCTAGACACCTGCTGGTTCATTTCTCTCATCCTGGCCGTGGTTTCCTGTTAATGATAATCCAGAACATCATCATCCATTTATTATTTCTGTCCACTTCCACTGCCACCAACGGCGTAACTATCAAGAGTGCAGAAGGTGCAGTTGCACCTGGGCCCAGGGATGTTAGAGGCCCAGTGCACTTAAAATAAGGCTGCATTTTACACAAAATATGGTTGTGTTTTACTGCCCAGCCAGGGAACAAGGTGCTCATATTTCTTGCTTTCACCAGGGCCTGTGGCACCATTGCTACTCACCACATTCCCACTTTTGCTGGGTGCCTTCTTCAAACAGGTGGCAGTGAGGGTGTGGTGCGTGACAGGGAAAGGAATTCTGTTTTTGAATGAACATGCATAGTAAACAGGTCAAAGAGTTGTTCATAGAAACCAGGTACTCACAGCTGAAAAGCCCCTGCCATTTCCACAGTAACCTTTGGGGAATCGCAATCGGGCATGTAGATTACTGTAAAAACCAGCCCCATTCCAGGAGTGTGGAACGTGACAGAAATGCGCAACAATCCAGTCCAAAGTGAACTAGCCACACAACCCGTGGGATTGATGTATACACTGGGCACAAAATACTGGTTGCAAATTGCAACCAGTATTTTTGCGACCAGTGTTGAATTTTGCGAAAAGTACATAAGTCAGTTTGCAAATTTCCCATTTGGAATGGGTCACAATCCAACCTCCCTCATGAATATTAATGAGGCATGTCGCAAATTGTGACTTACTATGATTGAATGCCACCAATGGGATAAACATTTTTTTAATAGAAGCCTGTTTTCCTAAGAGGAAAAAAAGGGCTGCATTTAAAAAAAAAAAGTTTTCTTTTTTTAATAATTTTTGACAGTTGGCAGCGGTCCTATTGAACACTGCCTGTTCCCAAAACAAGCTTTTTTTATATTTCACAAATGGTGAAGGGATACCGTCGCAACCATTATCAGTATTCATTGGCAATCCCATTTAAAGAGTTGGTAAAAGTGTATCCACTTCTAAAATGGGATTCGTCCATACCATAGTAAACACCTATTTTGCGGTCGTAAACACGCCTGCTGTGCAAACTGCAAAATAGGTTTCTACATGAGGCCTGTTATGTTTTAACGTGCACATGTGCAAACATACAAATGTATTTAAACCGTTTATGGGTGTGTGGTATTACATTCATAGCGGGCAAAGAGTTACTGAAATGCACTGCTGATGTTAGCATATATTTTTTTTTAAAGGCTTTTGTAAAAATGGAAAATTCATTAAAGAATTTACCACAACTAATGCATTTTCCTAGAAAATACATGATGTTTGTGACTGTTCTTGACCTCTTAGGTTAGTTTATTGCATGCACTTTCTTTCACGAGGCTGTCCCTATAACGATCCTTAAGTTGAATTGTAGGCGCTCACACTGAAGGTTTGAATGTGCCTGCGTTGGTGAAGACGGATGGTCGAGCTGGGGCAGGCACTGAATGTGCGAGTCCTTACTTCACTATATCACTGTAATTAAATGCATTATGTATTATCTTTACTTCCAGCTGCAGCCTACCCTGAATCTATTGGGCTGCTGCAGGGAGTCAAATGAAAGCTTTTTATCTCTCTTTAGGCAGCATGTGGTGAAAACATTACGAGGCACAGGGGCTTCTCATCCAGAACTCTATAATGGCGGCGATCCTTTATGCGAGTGAGTGTGTGAGTGGGTAATTGTGTATAGCGTTTCATGGCAGATTTTATCAAGGTGAGAGGATGGGGCTTCCATACAGTTTCTTTTGGAGCTTATGTTAAATTGTGTCCCATGCAGGCCCGGACTGGCCGTTGCGGGCACCGGGCAATCCCCCGGTGCGCCGCAAGGGTGGGGGCCGGTTTTGGGCCCTGGGGGCCATTTTTGTTACAGGGCCGTTTTTGCAGCATAGCTGCAAAATCGGCCCTATAACAAAAACGGGCGAAAACCGTCCCCGGCAAATTCATTGTGCGAATATTGGCGGATCTACAGACAGAAGCCTGCATGGGACAGTAGATGGCCCACTTTGTAACGTGGTAGCCAGTGGTAGCCCATAATGAGCAGTAGGGGCAAGGTGAGCGAGCGCGCACGCGCACACTCACATACACACTCACATTCACACACACAGACACCCACCCCACACAGAGGGGCATATCCTCAAGAAAGTGTGATAACCATCGCAAAAGTTACTTAACGCAACTCCCAACATCGCAGTCCATCGCAGGAAAATTACGCAGTGTTAACCAAGTATTCACAACACAGTGGTACCATGCGATAGACTCCAGATAACATGTCAAATGACTGCATTAAAATCAACACAACGAGGCAAAAAAATGCGAAACACGAACGCAAAAAAAGCTGCGATGAGGCAAATCGTGATACAAAAAGCAGAGAAAACCAGTGGCAGGCCTGCAAATCCCACGCGTGTGGTGGGAAAATGCACTATAAAAGCTACAAAAACAACACACCAGAAACAATTCAAAGTGCGTAGCAACATAGATGCACCCTGACCGAGCACAGAGGCCAACGCAAACCCCACAACCCCCACAGACCACCAGCAAGGAACAACGGTGTCGGGGAAGGCCAGGGAGAAGAGGGAGAGGAAGACAGGATGCAGTCAGCAGCAAAACCAGATCAGCACCATGGAGGTGACAGAACACTACTATCAACTGACCCCCAATTAGACTACCGGCAATGCAGTCGAAGCGTCGAGGAGGCTGATGGAGGAGGCCAAGAAGAGCTGGCATGATATGAAAATCTAAACCAGGCACAAAGCCACTGCGAACAGCAAGAAGGCAGCAACGGCGACAGGAGGTGGGAGTCCTGCGCCACAGGAAGAGCTGGAGAAAACGGAGGTCAATGTCAACAGTGTGGAGATGGTGCAAGGAGTTGGGAGTGTGGACACAGCTTGGGAGGACCTGACACAACATCAACAGGGTGAGTAACAACCAGGGACTGGGAGGACGGGGGAGATGGGCACAATGGCACCCATGCACAACAATGTGTAGCACACTGCACACTCACAATGACCCTGGATCATGTCCCTGATCCCTGTGGCACACTCCAGCACACGCACATTGAAGTCAATGTGGTACAATGCGCAAACCCAACACTGCACAACAGAGGACACAACTGGGTCCGCACACTCGCAGAAACAGGCCTACTACATCTGACAGAGCTGGTAACTGTGAAATGGAAATGTACATGTACAACCTCACATCCGTCATGTAGTCCAAATGTACACGGTCCTGCATCTAAATCCTGCACCTCCCAAACAGTCACAATCTACATTGTCATACAGTCTGCATGTAAACAAGAACAATGCACCAACATACATGTCAACACAATGTCAACATGCATCTCCCCTTCACCTTGCAGAGGGGGACACAATACCTCCAGCAGAGCACTAAAGACCACACATCAGTGATGCCGGAGAGGACCACCACACCTTTGATACCAACGCCCTACAACAGCCCATGGACATCCCACGCAACCCACCACCAGGAACAGGACATCCAAGCTACTTGGGGAGAACACAGACCCTGCAACAGACCACTCAGCAGGAAGCACCGGCAAGCATGGCTGGCTCACACTTCACTGACCCACATATGGCACCGCAATGCCAGGTGTCAGAACGCCAAAAGGAGGTGGCTGAACAGGTGCGGGTGGGGTCCGAACCCATGGAAGGTGAACTAGACCACATACGTGGGTGTCTATTATCCCTCAGGGACCACCTACACCCCACAAAGGAGACCCACACTGCCATAGAGACACTTGCAGATGCACATTCCCAGTACTGAACCACACCCAGGGGCACGCAAATATCAGTCACACACCCACGTTGGCTCTGCGTACGATGGCTTAGTCCACTCCCCTTACAAATTGAGTGGGTGACGACAAAGCTACATGTCCAAGCTCTAACCCGCTGCCTGTGGTGACATGTCTGCGTCCGCTGTACACAGCACAATGTAATGTCATTGGCCCCAGGGCCCTCATGCATACAAGACCATAGGGACACACGCAGATATTATGTTGAACTAGCTACGAGCACGTGCGCCCGGCCCCTTTATTGGCATGGCCACATGTACATTGATGCCTGTACTGGAAGTATGTTGGGGAGTGTAAGCCAGCTTGCACGGAGTGGTTGGTGCTGGCAACAACCTGAACAGTGGGCACCAGTGCAACGGAAACAGAAAACACCTGCATAACAGAGTCAACTGCTGAGCAACATGGAGAGAGCCGGAGCAAGTACAGAGGTCACCCAACATGCAAACAGAAGTGTTTGTGAGTTGCAGTGCACTGAGGTTGGGGCACTACAGTTGAGCGCACTCATGTGATGCAAATGACTAGGATCGTGTCCATTCAGGATATTCCTGATGCAGATGCAGTGGGGTGTGTCAGACCTGCATCATCTTCCTCATCAACGTCCCAGGTCTCCCACACTGCCTCAGGTGACATTGCTGCACAACCTCTCCACAGCACAAAACTCAATCAGTAACGGTCCATGGGTTGCAGTGCACTGAGTCAGTGGCACCTGGAGTGCTGAGCAGGGGATCAGGCAGATGATGGCATCCACGACAAGTGTGAGCAACCCTGTTAGTCTGCCAGCACCACTGTTCCGACTCTGGCAGATGGTGTTGGAGTTGGCCCTGGCAATGGTGACGTGTGCCTCCTGAGGTGATTCCACAGGGTCAGGACTCGATTGGATGTGTGAGCCCTGGTGGTCCGCAGTTGAGGCCGGAAGCAGCGGACAGCGCAGGGCCACATACACATGGCATCGATGACCCCATGACCACTGTCACAGAAGTTATCCAATATTCATTCAGAGAGGGTCCCAGATTTGAGCTGCACAGAGTTAGTGGCCCCGGATGCATAGCAGCCGGCACAGGCACACTGCCACGGGACGGTGACTTGCAGTCCACTGAGGTAGGGCCACGCAGACGGAGCGGTTCCTCTTCGAAGGTGAATGTGGCTGAGGGTTGCGGGGGACAGTAGAAGGTGTCCTCCGGGGCATGATGCAGAGGGCAGAAGCTATCCAGAAGCAGCAAATGTAGGAGTGGAAAGCAACAGCCTCTTTGCCACCACCAATTCGGTATCAGCTACATGACGATGAATACTACCCCCTAGTCCATAGACTCAGATGCCACCAATGTTCGACCAGAGAGTGTCCATGAATGTCAGGGAACAGACTTGGTGGCACTGGGCAGAAAGGGGATGCAGTCTGCGATGATGCCGGTACACTGAAATGAACTCCCCAATTGCTAAATCAAGACTCTGTAACGTACTGGACCGCAGTGTAGGCCGGAGGCAGCGGTCAGCAGTGGCCCACAGCCACATGTCATTGGCTCGGGATGCACAAAGTTAGTGACACCAAAGCAGTTGTCGGTAGTGTTCGATCCCCTTCGTAACGATTATCCTTTTTTCCTCCCAAATACAACGCGTCATCCTCTGATGCCTCTCCTTGCATGCAATGATATGTACTCTGCCTTTGAAAAATCGATGCTCAGTTCCAACTGTGTGACCAACTTGAGGGCACTTTTAGGCCGAGGGCAGTAATCCGCGTGGGCCCACATGCACGTGTGGTTGTGATGCTATGCACAGACTTGGTGTCACCACATCAAAGGGAGTATAATGACATGAACTTTGCCATAATTGATGTGCTCTGTCATGGTTTAATCAAGACTCAGTTCCAAATGTGTGACCTACTTGTCTGATGTGTCTGCCGGTGGAGTACGTCACCGAGAAAGGAGTACTGTGGGCATGTGACACGAAGGCCATAATGGTCTGGTGAGGCTGCCAAGGGTCGCGGCCCTCGTAATTGAAGATTGCACCGGCACGTGGTGGGCTCTCTTCGGCACACGCCGGTGTCAGGAGGTGAGCATTGAGGCCTTTGTGTGCAGGGGCGGGCAAGATGGGTTCAGGGACCAGCGTCCCGGGGTGCAGCAGGCTTACAGGATAGCAGGCAACTCCACTCTCAGCAACGGCGTCGGCCTTGTGGCGGGGTGAGAGGTGCCGCTCTGGCAGAGACGGGCATTCCGGAAAGGACTACACCCAGAGTTACGTGCCTTTTATTCACACCCCAACGCTGGCCTGGCGTACGCTGGGCCAGTCCACTCTGCTCACGCTTCCCGGGGGGATGCAGCAAGCAACATTTCTATGATCTTCCCTACTAGCTGGGGTGACATGGTTGCATCCACTGTCCACTACACTCCAAACACCAGCGGTGTATGTTGACATGGATATGTGTGTGGTCTCCTTACTGCAGTCTGTCCAGCACATCCACGCCACACTTGCAATTGTGTACATTCTCATTCATTTGTCACTTGCCTCCTTTGCACATGCCTGGTCCCCACCTCTTCCGACATTCTACTATTGTGTGGCTGAGGTGCCATGCGGCATTGATGGCTAATGTACATCGCTGGCCTAGGTTCCCACAGTAAGAAGTGCTAACGTGTCTGGTGGGTGTGCATGTTGTATGTGAGCTTGTGACATGTGCATTTCCTGTGTTGTGAGTTGCATGATTGTGGAGTTGAGGTGTGTGGTGCGTTCATTTGGTATTGGCCAACGAGCAGTGCATTTCCGTGGGTGCCATCCCGGTAGCGCAGGTTGATGATGGACAGTCAGAAGGTGTAGGAATCATGCACAATCCCTGAGTGGTTGGCGACGACGTTGGCAGAGATTCCCCAGTAGTCCTAATTTGCCTGGACAATAGTGGGATACATGCACTTTCTGTTGCACTTATTGTGTGCAGTGTTGCCAGGGGCCACTAGTAGGACATATGTGCAGTCAATTGCCCCTAACACATGCGGGATGCCAGCTGTGGTGTAGCTGACTTGCTTGCTCTCCGGCTGTTCCTGCGCAGTGTGGGGGAAGTATAGATAGTGGTGTACCAAGCTCATGGTGTCATTCATTACCATTGTGAGGGACTTGAATTGCCTGGCTGTGTAACTCCTACGTCTCAGGCAGTTGTTGGTTGGAGGGTACCAGAGGTTGACACGTGCAGCACAGCCAGCAGCCTTGTCTGAAGTGGGATGTTGGTTGTCCGCTGTTTTGGTACCATCAGCCTGTGGACAATGGTGGTCAGGATGCGGAGGAGGGTTGTCCCTTTGAGCATGAAGTGGGCAATGACATTCTCTGGTGTGGGTCTGTGAGGTTGGTGCATTTTCTGAGGGTTGCTCTCTTTGTCTGTGCTGCCTCAGAGTTGGTCCGGGGGGGGGGGCGGTGGGTGTCCAGAGGTTAGGGGGTTCCTAGGGTGGGTGTTGTGGCTCTCTTGGGTGTCTGCCCCGCATGTTCAGTGGCTCCATGGCATCTGTTGTTCTTCAGGTGTGGGTCTGGGCTGGCCTCCCTTTTGTGGTGCAGGCTGTCGTCCGTCTTTGCACCAGGTCAGAGCAGGTGTTCGTTTCCTGCTGCTAAGGCGCATTATCGCATGTTTTGTGATCTTATTGCCGATCTGGCTGGTCGTTGAGAATGTTGCAGAGTGGTGTTGTCGCGGCTTTTGGAACACTGCATCTCATTAGCGATAGTTGCCGGGGTTGTCTGTGGTGATGTTCTTTGTGGCTGCTATCGCGGGTAAACTGGTGATTTCGGCTGTTAGCGCCTGCTTGTGAATGGGGTGATAATTTAATCGCCACTTTGGCTGCGATAAAGTGCAGTTAACTCGGCGACAGCTCCTTGAGAATATGCCCCGGACTGTTTAATAAAAAGCACACACTCACACCCATCCACATACACATTGACACGCACCCTTTCATTCACAAGCGCACACCCACCCACCATTCACTAACACATACACATGCACACTTACATTTACATCACGCATGTGCATATACACGTACATTCCTACAAAACATACATGCATCTAACTTTCAATAGGGACTTACTTCATGACGGGACTTCATGATGGGCGGACGCTGGTGGTGGCATTGCATGTCCCTTTAAAAACGGCATATCGTGAATGAGACCTTCGAATGAGCATGGGTGGTCCATGAGGCTGATGCATACGTAACTACTCTCCATGCCCCAAGCTCTCTCTGACACGATACAACCGTTCCTCATAGACAATTTGAATTTTGAGACTGGGTTCCTACTGACCATATCCTTAAAAGACACACAGAAAGGGGAATGCCTCTTTCTCACCCCTTTTGCCTTGCAACTAGCATCGGTTTGATATGGGTACACTGCAACATTGTGGGCCATAGTGAAAATTGTCACTCAAAAAGCAGCATTGCATGTTGCATCTAAGGGTTTGCCCTTGCCAGCCTGTTGCTTTGCACTGATAAGGCCGTGCAATGGCAAACACCCTTTCATTCACATGGGGCCGGTTGCTCATCCATAACTTATTTTCTGCCATCTTGTACATAGAAGTGAGAATATTGTGTTTCTATGAGGCACTGTCTTCCAGGGAAACTAGTAATAAAGGGTTGTTCTAGCTAAAGTGCAGCCTGAGAAAATGTAAACACATATAACACCTTATCACCATGCAGGATACAAAATGTAGAAAAGCTCGATGAGCCAACTATCTTGAATTGGCCTACTTTCTCTCTGGGATTGAGTGTCATCTTATCATTGCGGATTAAAAACCTATCGCAGAGTAAACTGTGAATGCTGCTGCCACAGTAGCTGTGCCTGCTTTCAGTATCTCTTTAATTTCTGTTATTGATGCGCTAAGATCCTTATACGGCATCACCATCACATGGGCAGTTATTGCCAATAATACTGATATAAGGGCCTGTGGTTTCAAGACACTGGGAAGAGTCTGAATCCAGTACTATGTGACAGGTATTTGGTAGTGTAAACTTGGCACCCAGTGGCTAAGCTATACTTCTTTGTCCTCTCAATACTTTGACCTCTGATCAAGTATATTCTTGAAACGAATTGCCCTGTGGCTCATTAGAAGGACTGAAGTGTGGTTCAGCATGAGTATTACTCCCATCTTGGAGCCTCGGATGATGGATGTAACAGCCCTACAGAGAGAAGAGAAGGTCCTGTGCACAAAGCGTCATGGCAGTTAGACTAGCAAGTGCAACAGATGACATGCCTAGTGAACCACTATATTTTTGGTAGAGTCATCTGCCTATGATGGATGTAAGACGGTCCCTCCGGCACCTGGATGTGAAGTAGCCACCCCTAATCCTCAGGGAGGCACATCGAGCCCAAGGCCTCTGTGAAGGGATGAAATCTCAAGTAGATTTTATCACATTTTGCAAATCTTGGTGATGGCGGACGTTCTGAAGTCAGTCACATTCAAAAGGAAAAGTCCCGGTCGTCAATAAAGAAAGAATTAGATATGCCGGAGCTGCCAATCAAAAATTGGACTTGGCAAGATTTTAATCGCAGGGATAATATTTGTAAAATTAAATTTTCAAAAATTGGTAGTTTACAAAATTCATAACATTTTGTGAAATGTCACACTATGCACTGTATTTGGATTTTTTTAAGCGTGTGCACACCCTGCGTACAAATGTCTTTGCATTACCAGCCGAAGGAGGGTTTGCTTAGAATTTGTTTAACTGGAACATTTTGTTCTTTAACCATTCTCCTGTTGATAACTCCCAAGACTTATTTTAGATGATTAAAAATTCACACAAATTACTTGAAAATCACATTTCACTCTGGAAGCATAATTCCACCAATTTGTTATGGAATGTCACAAAAGTTCATGAGAAATACTACACAATTTTGCACACCTGTATCCATGACCAAGGGCCTAATTTAGAGTTTGGCAGGCCTATCTGTTTATGTGTGGAGTCTCCACCACGAGGGCTGAGTTCCGCAGTCGTAAAATCTCTCTAAGTAAAATGAAACTTGTAGTTTATGAATATCAAAAAATAATAAACTTACACAAAAGTGTAAGTTTACCTTTCTGAATCAGGTCCATAATCTATTACCACTTGATTACCTGAGTCAAACTAATTGTTCAGCAATATCAGTTTAGATTGAGTGTTACCCACTATTGGTGGACAGTGGACACAAATTACCATGATACTTTTAGCAAGCGGGTTAAAAATATCCTGGTTTAACAAGTTTGTTGAGTGATATCTTCCTGATTCACTAGAGAAAAACTACTTAAAGTGTTGCAGATATTCCGAGAGAGGAATTGTTAATGATCAAAGACTCTACCAGTATATTTATATCTCTAGATATTCGACACAATCAGCAGCTATAAACAATTGTCTTGAATCACTAGAAAATAATTTGAGATGATCAACTAGACATTTCGACCTGTGAACCATCATTATTTCTAGGTTCAAGATGGAGAAGTGTGGCTCAATGGTTAGAGCGGCAGACCCTGATGCAGAAGTCTGGCCCGGGACCAGGGTTCAATTCCCGCCTCGGTGGGTCTTGGGCTCAATTTCCTCAGACCTGATCATTATCGCCTCGGTGCCTATTCTAATCATGAGTCCCACTCTGCAACTCTGGGCAATAGCTTGCTTAATCCCCACAACGGCCCCAACAAGGCTAGGATGCCTGGCTTCACCTTGGGGGTGCCCAGGAGTGGGCACCTCAAAGGGAAAGGCCAGTAAGGGTTCCTCAGCGGTATTCGTACAAGCGCCGAGATGCCTCCGGGTAGTTGTGCGCTATACAAGTACGTATTTATTATTATTATCATTAATATCTAAAAACATTCAAACATTAAATCTTTGATTTCAAACCCAGTGATTAGTCATCCGCTTTTACCAGGGACCTGTCACTTACTGTTTTAAAACAATAAAATCCGATGGAATTTAATCAGTACTATGCGACTTGCAACTCAACACACTGACTTTATTTGATTAGTTGAAATTGCTATTTTATTTATACAGCACTTACAACCCCATACGAAGAGGAAAATATATTGTAATTGGGAGTGGTGGGAGTGGTAGACGTTAGTCCGTTAGTTGATGAATAGGATAAAGGATGGACGAGTTTGGAAAGAGTTATTTGGGAGTTAACAATAAAGAGGTTTGGGATAATTCAGAGAGTGGAGGTAGGGGATATTTTGAAAGAGGAATAGGATGAGTCATAGAGTCGAGGTTTGATGAGAATTGGGGAGATTAGTTACCTTTTCTTCTCTGCAGTGGGAGGTAAATATATAAATATGTAGCTACATAACCACACATAAGAGAATACATACATATAGATTTTAACATGATACGCATATGAAAAATAATCAGAAGATGTAAAATTGTAGAAGATAAAGTTCCATATGTACATGAATGGATAAATATTTACAAACTCTGCTTTTATGTTTTTTCTGTACATTTTGTATTTTATCTATTATTATGTATTATTATGTTTTTTAAATGTATATTTGTTTCCCAATATTTTACTATTGAAACACTCATAGGTACATTTGTTGTAATCATATTTTCACATAGCGGCAGATATGTGTTATAATAGGAAAATATACCCATAAGCAAACACCCATCATCTTATATATTATTGATGTATGGACCTACTTATATGCGGATATAATGATAACAATTTACATAGATGTATGTATATAATATTTTTATTTATTTATGTTTTTTTATAGATGTATTTATTTTTGCATTCCTCTGGTAAGTATACAAATATTTATTAGAGATGCATACCCACAGTGTGTTAGCTGGCGGGAGGCAAAATGGCGGCCGGTCACTCGGGTGTGTGAGCTGGCGTTCCGAGCTCTCCTGGCCAATTCCATCCATGTAAGGCTACATCTGTGAGGAAGTGAGCGGCAGGCAACTCTGAGGCTATGTTCTGGCGTCTGACTCTCCCACGGCGAGAATTATTTAATAAAATACCTCTGCTGGTATACACTTCTGTGCGGTCTGGTCTCTTTTGGTCATCTTGGTGTGCATCTGGCGTAATGGCACCTAGAGCGCCGCCGAAGATTTTAAAGACCACGTTGTTCTAATGCAGTCGGCGAGTCCTGGGAAAGTCCTTAGCAGGGGAAAAGACGTACAAACCTCCCGCGGTACAGACGAGACTGTGGCTGGCGCTGGCAAAATAAAGCAGACGCTTCCCTTGCTTTTCAAGCTGCAAGCGGGGAAGTCGAAGAAGGGAGATACTCCAGTGAGTGGGGACACCGGTAAGTGAGGCAAGCGGCTGTGGGGAAGGCGGTTAGCCGCAATGAACGGAGCAGGGCCGATCTAAGGGCAGACTTACCCGATAACGCGGGGCTTCCAGAGGAGAACGTGTACACCACGACCCCTGAGTGCAGCGGGTCCATCCCCGCATCTTCAACAAGCTGGGGGGGTCTACTGGCCCAGATGGTGGTCTGCCCAAATGATGATTTTTTTCCTCCTGGTGAAAATGAAAGCGCCCTTGTAACAGTGTCTAAAGGGAAAAGTGAACTCCATACTTTGGGTTTCTTTCCCGAATAATGGAATTATGGGAGATGTAGTTCCATACTCTCCGTCTATGGGTGAATTAAATCACCAGTCGATGGAAGCACCCAGTGAAGGTATTGACTCGGTGAATGCAGAGGCTCCAAGGCCTAGCTTACAGGTTCTAGCTGATGGTAGTGGTTTTGGTAAAGAGACTGAGGGTGCTGAAAAGTTTTACTCCATGTCAGGATCCTCAGAGGATGAAGAGCTGGATAAAGAATGGACAGATGAGCAGGAGCTACGCTAGCAACCAAGATGGCCGCGTAAGCTCCCGGCTCCGCCGACCTCCGCCAGCAGCTCTAATATCCTGCCTTTAATCCTGGACTCACACCAGATTTCCGTGTTCATGAAGTTTTTCTACTTCTGAAGGTACAATCCCGAGCTTTCTACCTCTTCCGCAGACGAAGATACGCCGTGTTTCCATTCTCGGCCTAACAACGTGTGGAAGCCGGGGCCTCGATTTCTCGCCTATCCAGATCGGAATTGATCAACATCGGCCGTGAGACCTGGACTGAGCCTGGTCTCCCGAAGTGTGCCGTGAATTGTTGATTTTCGGTGACGATCCTGTGAACAGTCTACACCGAGGACGCACCAGCGTGCCACACCAGTTGCCGTGGTGGGGGTCTGGTGCCCGGAGACCTTGCTACCCTCTCTGGGTCGACGGGCTGGGGCCCTCGCTGACGGTGATGGTGTGTTCTGCCAGACGAGGAGCGCCCACCGTTCGACATCGGATTTGCGTGGCTGTTACCCCGGAGTAGCCGGCCTCCGGGGTTCAAGTCCTGCTCTATCGCCTATTGAGAGGGGATGGAGCGGACGGAAGGCACGCCATCGCTGCAGGCCGTTATGGCCGCCATTGGGGTGCTCCACTCGCACACCATCGCTGTGTTCCGGACACTGATTATAAAAGTGGACGGTATCCTGGGACCGGAGGACGACTCTCCGTCAACTTTCCAGCTAGCTGTGGTACCAGCGCTGCACTGCACATCTGAGATCGAGCAGATCCCAGATTTAATGAGCCTTGGCGATCCCCCATCAATAACGAGTCAGCCTGTGCTAATCGCCAGCGTCTCCTGCGCGAATTTGCTGCCGCCTAATACATCTATAGACATTTTTTTGTGTGGTAACATGTTCTTCAGTGACTTTTGGAGACATTCGTTGTTCCTTGACGCCTTTCCTCGTTCGATTGGTGGATTTTGTGAACTTTTATCCTGTTTTCGATCCTTCTGCACTGACATAAACTGTTATGAATGCTCTGCCTTTTCCATCAAGATGGCGGCTCCGTACTGGCCAGGGCTGAGCTTGATCGCTTGGATCTTATACAATAACTCTATACAATGTCGGGGTTGTGCCCATAATGTGACGGGAGTTGGGTGGTTATTGACTATATTCCCCCCGATTAGTTTGTATATTTTGCGAGACATTGATTTTATTATGTTCCGGGGTGGTCGCTACTGGCGGGGGGTACGGGAGACCGGGAGTGTGTTTGCCTCTTCCTCCTCCACTTTCTCTTTTTCCCTTCCTTTAGGGTAGTTCTTGGGCGACAGGCACGCTGCTAGTGGGGTTAGGCCGTAGCCATTGCAGGGGTGTAGGGTGGGGGGTTCGGGGTGCGGTTTTTTATTTTGCCATTGTTTTGTTCTATGGCCCCTTTTCTTTTTCCTTTTTCCTTTTACGAGAGGTGGGCTGTTTCTTCTCCATGGATCCTTTACTGTCCGGGTGTCTACATTGGCTCTAATTATCCGGTATCATCGAGGACGGGGTAGCGCGGGTGGGATTGTTTTTGATCGTATAATAGACTGTTTATTTCTCTTTCTCGTATATTTGCAATCGCGATAGGCCATGTGTTCCTTACGATGGTTGTTTGTATATATAATTCCCCCGCCTGTCCCTGACCTGCATTTCACTGTTTGACACCTGATATCTGTAATGCCTCCTCTTGTCTGTTAAAATAAAAAAAATATAAAAAAGAAAAAAAAGAATGGACAGATGACGATAGCGATTTAACTGATTGGCAGTTTGGTGAAGCTCAAAAAGCCGAACTTTTTGCCCGAGGGGCGAGAACTGTTTGCAAATCCATAAAATCTAAATCAAATGATCAAGGGGGGCTTGTCTCAAATAAGGTTGCCGGATTAACAGGCTCAGCAGGGTTAATGGTTTGGGATTACTCGTACTCTACCCAGCCCGGATCTGCTGCTGATGTCTCCAAAGCTATCGATGTTACTCAAGGGCCACCTGAGGAAATAATGCTCTCAACCATCTACCAGACTATCATGGCCCATCGGGAAGAGACACGCCAAGAGAGTTCTTGGACACTATGGGCGTGCCAAAAGATGCAGAATTCAATCCAGAGAGTGGCCAAAACATGTTCAGATATAGCCTCTAGAATTGTTGAGGCCGAGGAAAGGATCTCTGTCTTGGAGGACGACATCGCAATACAGAAGAGTCTCACGGATATGGTCAAGGCACAGAGGGATGATATGATCTGGAAGTTGACAGACATGGAAAATAGAGCCCGGAGAAACAATTTAAGAATTCTATGAATCCTGGAAGGCAGAGAGGGATCTGATGTCAGGCAAGATGTCTTGGAATGTATCTTGGAAGCATTCCCGGACTTAAAACAGTGGGACTGGCAGGTGGCGGTTTTACAAGCTCATCGCTTTCCCTTCAAGATAAAATAGAAATCTGGTTCAGCTATGGATAAGCCTAGGGCTATATTGATTTGCTTAAATCATTTTTTGGCTAGGGAGGGAGTGTACGACCTAGCAAGACCGCATAGGAAGAGAGTAGAGAAAGACTGTGAGTTCTTTGTTAGACCAGACTTCTGTCAGGCAACAGTGGAGCGGAGGTGGCAGTTCTGCCAGCTGTTAGCCCCATTCCAAGCAAAGGGTTTGCAAGCCTATCTGCTTTTCCCATCAAAGTTGAAAATAATCCACCAGGGTTAAACAAAATATTTCTTTTCTGAAATTCAGGCAAAGGAATTTTTGAACTCTATCTAGCTCAGTTAGTTTCTTCTCTCTGCTGCTCTCCTTCACAGAGGCCATTGTTTTTTCAAGGTATAAGGGTGGGTGGGGTATTTTGATGGTGCAATCTTTTAGGTCTGTATTATTGGATCTTCCCCCCACTGTTTTTTTGGCCAAGATCGGAGGAAGGATCCAGGGGAGGGCGGTGGGTTAGCCAGCTTATCAACCATAGCAAGGACCTAGGTTCTGATGCTTCGTAAAGGGGGTGGAGTGCAGGGGTGGGGGAGGGGATGGGTGGGTTTGGGGGGTTGGATTGCTGCCAAGGGGGAGAGAGGGGTGGGGATTTTGATGTCTCTGTGTGGGATTCTAAATATAGTCATGACACTCACAGTATCTTTGATGGAGGTGTGTCAGAGTTCATGAATAAAAAGGGTTGTGCTTATTCAGTAGCATTTCGTGTTGAGTTGAAATTAGGATCTATGTTCGGCTTAAATGGTGCAGGGTAGGCTTCGTATGAGCACGTAGAAAATCTGTGGGTTAAACGATGGCAAGAAGCGGGCACTCCTATCGAAAATGCTACAGGCAATGCAAATGCCCATACTATGCTTACAAGAAACACATGTGTAGTGGGGGAAGCGGGAGTGTATGAAAATGTTGGGGTTTGACTTAGAAGCTTGTACAAAACAGTCCTCAATGATTAGAGGTGTGGCCATACTACTAAGGCGGGGGGTCGGGTCGGTAAAAGGGTAAAAGTGGATGGAGCAGAAAGATGGGTGATAGCTGAAATTCTGATTAACAATAGACCTATATCAATCTGCTCTATCTATGGATCAAATCTAGACGACCCCGAAACTTTGAAATGTAAATGTTGAATTAGCACTTTGGCCGCACCCAATGATTGTTTGTGGTGATATGAACATCCATTTGCCAGGTGATTTTAAACTGCTAAGTAATCAAAAGTATTATGGCAGGAAGCCAAGGGTCTTTAAGGCCCTACAGACTTTAGTTTCTGAGCATGGACTTGTTGATGTCTGGCGTAGGCATAAAAAAGAGGAGGATGACTTTACGTATTACTCCGCCCCTTATAATAAAATGGTGCGGCTGGATTATCTTTTCATGTCTGATCAGTTGGTAGGCGAGGCCTCGGTCGAAGTTTCCCCCAGAACACTTTCTGATCATAATGCGGTGATTGTGGAATATTATTGGGGGAGCTCGGTCAGAACCCCTAGATCATGGACATATGAGAGAAAACTTCTTCTAGATCAGTCCTATTGCAATCATATGATTACATCGATAGTGGAATTTCTCAGCATTAATAGAAAGAGTGCACCAGATAGCATAGTGTGGTACACGTTTAAAGCCGCTGTGCGCGGTGAGACTAAGAGCTTCGCAGCCTATCAGTGGAGGTCAATTCAGGAGCAGATCAAGGCGTGTCTAGAACAACTACGCGCCGCAGAGGTGGAATTGACGCAGAATATTAAGGATGGTCGTAACATTGATCACAGCCAACAGACGGTGGCTTTGGCCAAAGCTAAGTTATTAGAATACTTTGGGAAGGACTTAGCTTCCAAATATACTCAATATCGGAGGATGATGTATGAATTTGGCGAAAACTGTGGCAGAGTTCTCGCCAAACGGCTTCAGCAGAGAAGTATGGCTAACAGAATTATCATGGTGGTAGTGATAGAGCGCGCGAGGTCACCCGACCAATAGTTTTCGCCGTTTCCGGCTTCAGGGCCCATATACTTTCAAATCACCATATACATTGACCAGGTGACTTCACAAGCTCTACCAATTTGTGTGTGTTCCCTACTATTTGTTTCTCAGTGCACCCGACTTACCATCCACCGATGCGGGTACCTAATGACCACAATGAATCAGGGAGCTAGCTGTAAAAGGAAAGGCAGCAAAAATACAAACCCAACCAATAACATTCAATACTGTTGAAATGACCACGGACAACGGGAAGTTTTAAAATGTTTATCTAAAGTTCATTGTTTTCTTGCATCAAATACACGAGAATGAGACATTCAATGACTAGTAAAATGTAAATGATATAACTATAGAGAAATAATGACAGGGTAATCATTGAAAATTGCTATTGAATATAAATGAAGAATACTACACAATCTCAAAATCTTCAAGCATGGACAGACTATGCATGGGTAACTATAGGAAGGCCTATAAAGAGTAACACGCTAAACTTAAAGTGAACGGGCCTTTGAACAGTCTAGGTAAGGAGGTTCTAGACCATATCAGAAAATGACAAACTGCAATGCAAAATATAATTTCTAGCAAGTGAGAAGACATAAGAACAAATTTATGAGAAAAATGCAAATGACTTTCAATAGTTGCGGAAAGACATGGAAAAATAACATATGCCAAGGTATCGCTTTATTAAAGCAAAGGTAGAAATATAGAAAGGTGCAAGTTTTAAAGAACTTAGAACAGTATTTACCTAGACTGGTGTGGAAACCAAACCCTGGCCACGGGTCAGTTTAAGGACAGGAAACCCTCAAGGAAGGATACCCCTCAAAGGACAACAGGTGCAGAATGGACACCCCGGACAGGACAGGATACCCTCGGATTAGGAATCAGGATAGGACCTCAGGACAGGACAGCAAACCCTCAGGACAGGACCGCTCAGGACAGGACCGCTCAGGACAGGACCGGAACCCACAGCTCGGAAGCAACGCCTGCGCTCCACCCGCTCTGCAGCTATCGATCAAAACCCCGATTGGGTCAGCGAACTCCCCGCACAAGTGCTTCGCCAGCACTTTAAGGTTCAGTAAAACCTTAGTCTATGGTCAAATTCGGACAGAGTGCTCCGCAGCTCTCTGTATATTCAGCCACCTATTGAGTGCGATGGGTCAGTGACAGGTCAGCTAAACCAGACAAGTCGGACGATTCCCTAGGTGAACCCAGGGTAGATATACGTTTTGGGGCAGTGTACCACCCCCCAATGTTGCAAAGTGTCAGAATCCCTCAATTCGGATTGGTCCTAAGGTAGGATTTGGGTAACACACCAATCACAATACAATATTTCAAGCCTGTATTTGCATGCTTTGGTACCGCCTAGTAAGATTGGGGTTCCCATGAGAAGCTACACGGCAAACAGTAGCACAATATTACATTGTAACATATAAGGAGCCACATTCGCTGTTCTCGCAGGGCAGAGGTGACTTTCTCAGGAACATCTTGCACATCACTGCCAACTGGCTGTGTTCCATCAGTCAAGGTCCACTGTGCCTCAGAGTTTGCGCAGGCGCAGAAGGGACCTCCAATATGGCTCTCCTCTCTCTCAGACCCCCATTCCCCGCGGTACATGAAAAGTAAGCGAAAACAAATTAATACATAATAATGTCATCATGAAAACACCTCACAGGGTTTGTACTTCTAACTTATCATCAAGAAATATACTTATGCAATCTATATGTTAGCTACATGGAAACAATCACAAGAGCAGTGGCACGAGCAGTACCACATGATGGGCACAGCTATGTATTACGCATGCGCATAAATTTCCCTCCACTTCTGCAGACGCGTCAGGACACGTGAGTGTGGCTGACGCATGCGCAGTAACTAAAATACAAGCGGCGGCCATTTTTAAGTACACGGATTAAATGCATTAGAAATACACGTAAGCAAGCTTCATAAACTTTACTCAAACTTAATATAAATGTTAGTAAGACGTACACTTATTATCTTGTTACACATAAACGAGGTTCTTGAGTACAGCAAGTCCGCAAAATATGCGAAGCTTTGCTTCATCAATCCCCTCTTTGATGATATTTACTATCATCATAAACTAAATGGAACCAGATGCCAACTTTTCTCTCACACTTTATACAGCTCTATCTCTTCCAACAATCGTTCCAACTTCTCTCTTTCAGTTCTGGTAGGGTGAGAAGTCTTCACCTTCTTGTATATCTGATCATTCACTTCCTCCAATTCAATCTCATCCACACTTCGTTTCAACCCTCTTGCATTTACCTCGTGCTTTTTGGTGCGCTTGCGGCATTTACAACAGATAAAAATGAGAAATATGATAAGACCTATAATTCCAATTGGCATCAGTATCTTGAACAATAAGCTTTTACCTACGCTAGCAAGCCAATGACCTACATTTGAGAGACCATCTACCAGTCTCTTCCAGGCACTATCAACCTCGAGTGGTTTGAGTTCCTTTGTCAAATTAGTAATGTTTTTCACATATCTTTTGATCTGTACACTTTTGTCCGGAATATAAGTGCAACAATGTTGCGCCTTCAACATCCGGCAGACTCCGCCCTCTTTTGCTAATAAGGTGTCAAGAGCAAGTCGATTCTGCAAAACCATTGATCTGATCGCAACCATTTCGGTATTGACCAGCAGAAATCCATGAGCTGTCTCAGTAGACAAGACATCCACTATAGTAGATAATTTGCAAATTCTGTGAGTGTTCAGAACCACTCCCACTCCAGGTATCAGTGCACTGAAAATACTACCCATAATTTCACCTATACTTTCTCTTTTATTACGCACTAAGCCATTAGTATCTTCATTGCTTCCAGCTTTTCCATTCACATGGTATATTTTCGGAAAGACAATGCCAAAATAGCAGCTTCCATACCAGTGATCCGGCAATTTGAAATAAGCCTTGTCCCCACAAATATAATAAATTCCAGGAAACACAGGCTCTGACCCATTTTTGAAACCCCAACCTCCAATTACCTTGTAATTATGTTCGCATTCACTGGAACCAATGAAAACATTATTATAATAGCTAGTCTTCTCGCGGTGAAGACATAGCTTGCCTTTCTTTTCAAAATCCAGCAACAGAGCAGGTCCCGCCCCACCATTTGGGGTGCCTTCCATGTTCTCAGCCCACTTTGGCTTTTTCTGACTTTCGTCATTAGCCTTCTTTTGTATTTTAATCCTCCTTTTCTCTGCCATGTTCAGGAACATCTTTTCCTGTTCACGCAAAGAACAAGTCAAGTTATCTCTGTGTGCATCAGCTATGTCAATGTTACCTATAGTCAAAAAGTAGTCTCCCATATATCTTATGGTGTCGCTTTTGGTATGTACAGGATTCAAGTTCCCACGTATAGGAAGTTCAGAAAAGATCACGTCATTGTTAGAGTAATAGTACTGTAACGGTCCTCTTTTGTAAAATAAACTAGCTAAAATGCTACAGGAGATTCCATATGTCAATGGCAAGTGATGGTATGTCACGCCTTCAGCTACAGAAGTAGGTAGCTTCATGCAGACATAGCAATCTTCAATTTCCATATTCTCTACATAGTGTATTAACAAGTTTGCAAAAACATTTAAGTGTGTCCTGTTCTTAATTCCATGATAATGTAGTCCTCCCTCATCTGATGCTTCTAAGTCTTGTTTTGTTTGTCTCAGTGCTCTCTCATGTCTCGCTACACTCTGTGTTGTCAACTCCTCACTGTCAGTATTTACAATTTCAGTAGGGACAATGTTAGTATCTTTACTTACAGTAAACGGTATAAAGATTGTTAGTCCTATCCAGATCACTATCAGTACTACTATACTACATATACACACCTTGCAGCACGTCTTGCAACGACTGCAACTAGGTCTACCATTCACAGTTGAATCAGACATTTCGGCTCAGAAGAAGTTTCTCGACCCCTCTTTGTGTCTTTACACAACTAGCTTACTTTGTGCAAATTCACGGTGGTTCGTCTTCTTCTTCAGCAGAGTACTCAGGGACGGGCTCTCCGTCGCTTACGTCAGTTATATCAAGATCTTCAAGTTCTTCCAAAACGAGTGTCCATTCAGGTGACTTGTACTTTTTGTTTTGTCTTTTTATTCGTTCACTCCTTCTTTTGGAAGAGTTTTCTTCTTGCTATGCTATCGGTGCACTTCTCCTTGCTTCTGCACGTTTTTCTTCCACCGTCTTTATCCTTAGCCTCAATTTCTTTACGAACCTAGGCTCAAGGTTGTTTCTTTTCTTGTGTCTCTTAGTTGGTACTTGGACTTCGCTTTCCTCTCTTATCCTCTTGTTCTCTTTAGCTTGTGGCAATTCTGCTTCACTTTCTTCTTCTTCCCCTATCTGGCTAGTTCCAGGGCTAGCATCTAGTTCTTCTGCCTGGTTACTAATCTGGCCTTGTTTAGGAATATTTTGTTTTTGGCTTTCTATTGTCTCTGTTTCTGTTTCTGTTTCTGTTTCCTGAACCCGTTCTTCTAACTCTATCTGATCCTGTTCAAGCACTTCGATCTCTTGATTTTCTTCTGCTCGAACTATTATTCTATGTCTAAGCTGTCCCTTATCCACATCAGGAGTGAGTGGAGGTGTATCGAACACCTGTTCTGTCCCTGTCTGACCTTCTCCTTCCTCAGTTTTGATGTGAATCTCAAGCGGCTGAGGTTCTTCGCCTGTGCCTTGCTTTTCCTGACTAGTCCACTCTCTACCTTCACAAAGTCGCTCTCTTGTTCAGATGGGATCCTCGGTCAGATCAATCAATGGTATCCATTCTTCTGGCCATATGCTTGGCAGCTCGTCATCAGCTACTCCTGGCTCAGTTTCCTGGACCTCTTCAGCAGGCTGGATTCTTGGCAGTTCGTAGTCAACTACTCCTGGGCCAACGTCTGCTGTTCCTGCAGCTTGACTGGTGCTGGGCTGTTCGTTGTCAGCTACTTCTGGTCTGGCTCCTGCAGAGTCCTCTGCTGGACGCCCTTCTTCTTCAGGTTCCTCGTCTGGTAATACCTTCTGGGTGTGGCCAGCGTGGATCCACTGGGGAATGCCTGCACACTTCACTGCAGTGGTTGTTACCAGGATTATTTGGCGTTTCTTTCCCCACCTTGGTGCCAGACAGCTTGACCGAGTGTGCTTCTTTATTTTGACCCAGTCTCCTGGAACCAAGTTGTGGAGAGGAGTCGTTGGATTGAGGATGCCGTTGTCTCCAATCTGGCGAGAGATAGAACGCACTTGGTCACCCAATCTTCTGCAGTATTCAAGCACCAAATCATCAGTAATACTCAACAGTTTGCTTCCTGGCACCCATGCTTGTCTCATCACTCTTCCCATAATGATTTCATGAGGACTTAGGCCTGTCTTGCGGTCAGGAACACTTCTCAGTCCCATCAGGACCAGGGGCAGGGCCTTCACCCAGGTCATGCCAGTTGCATCAGTCAGCTTTGCTAGTCTGTTTTTGATAGTTCCATTTACTTGCTCCACTATTCCAGAAGCCTCTGGGTGGTATGCACAATGAAGTTTCTGCCTTATTCCAAAGGCCTTACAGAGTTCAGCCAGTATTTCATTCTGAAAATGTCCACCCTTATCTGATTCAATAATGAATGGCACCCCGAATCTAGGTATCAGTTCTTTTAGTAAACACTTCGCTACTGTCAGTGCGTCACTTTGGGGAGTAGGGTAAGCTTCTACCCATTTTGAAAATACGCAAACAATGACAAGGACATATCGCTTCCCTTCACAACGGGGCATGGTGATGAAATCAATCTGTATCCTTACAAAGGGACCCCCTGATCTCCCAATTTTGCTCAGTTCAACCATTGTCCTCTTGCCTGGGTTCATTTGTTGACATGACAGGCACCTCTGGCAGAGGGACTCTGCTACTTTCCTGAACTTCTTACTGTACCAAGTCTGTTGAAATACCAGAATCATGGCATCCCTACCAATGTGTGATCCCTCGTGTATTAATCTTGCCATTGTGCCAAGTAAGTGTCGGGGTAATACAGGCATACCAGTTGGGCCTAAGATGACACCATCCACACGTCTCGGTCTACACCCATCCTCCTTCCATTTCTCTCTTTCTTGCCAAGGGGCCGCCTCCTGCCACTCTCTCACTTCATCCCAAGAAGGCACTTCTTCAAACACTTGAAGTTGGCAGCTGGCTCCGATTCCCCCTCGTTTAGGATTAACGATATAGTGATCTCTGGCGCACCATTGGGCCACTCGATCAGCATAATCGTTTCCCAGTGTTACTTTGTCCATGCTCTTCTTATGAGCAACGCATTTTACCACTGCCAGTTCCTTGGGTAACTGGATGGCCTCTAAAAGGTCATGAACAACTTTTCCATTTCGAATGGGAGTACCTGAGGAAGTCAGGAATTCCCTCTGTAGCCACAATTGGCCAAAGTCATGCACAACACCATAACAGTACTGACTGTCAGTATACACTGTTATGCGTAGATTTTTCCCAATTTGGCAAGCTTTTATCATAGCAATCAATTCGGCTACTTGTGCAGACTTTATGTTATATAGGTAACCTGCTTCTTCAATTTTTGTTAAGGAGACTACTGCATAGGCAGCACTCAGGCCTCCTAGTTCATGTCTTAGACAGGAACCATCTACAAACAGTTCTTTATCATGTTCAGGCAATGGCGTTTCTTTTATGTCTGGGCGTGGTTTGGTGCTGAATTCTGTCAGATCAATGCAGTCATGTTCATCATCATCCCCACCTTCCATTTCCAGGGGGTCTGGGAGTAAAGTGGCAGGGTTCAAAATACCGCACCTAACAATGCTTACATTTGCTGCACCCACAAGAATCCTCTCGTATTTAGTCAGCCGACTAGGGGTGAGATACTGCGTTTTGGTTCTGGTCAATAGAATTACCACTCCATGTGAAACATACACAGTCACAGGATGTCCCATGACAATGGACTCACTCTGTTCTAAACTTGCGCAGGTAGCAGCTACTGCTTTCAGACAGCCTGGTAACCCAGCAGCTACTGGGTCCAAGGTGGCAGAAAAATAGGCCACAGGCCTTCTGGTCGTGCCATGTTCTTGAGTTAGGACTGACAATGCGCAATTATCGCGAGTGTCACAGAATAGGGCAAACTCTTTAGAATAATCTGGCATTCCCAACGCAGGGGCTGTACACAGACAGTTTTTCAGTCTTGTGAAGGCCATTAGGCTTTCATCGTCCCATTCTACAATATCTGGCATTCCTCTCTTGGTCATTTTTATCAAAGGCCTGGCTAAGACTGCAAATCCCAGAATCCACTGCCTGCAGTATCCTAGTACACCCAGGAACATTCTGATGTCTTTTTGAGTACGGGGCAACTGCATCTTTTGAATTATTCTCACTCTTTCTGATGTGACTTTTCTGACACCCTTTTCTATCTGGTGTCCTAGATATTTCACTGATTTAGCATAGAACTGTAGTTTGTCAGGGGCCACTTTATGCCCTTTCTCACACAGATGATTTAGTAGGGCAATGGTGTCAACTACACAGTCCCTATGACTTTTAGACGCCAGCAGGAGGTCGTCTATGTACTGCACTAGGACAGAGTTCCCAGGTAAGATCAAAGTCTCTAGACATTTTTTCAAGATCTGATTAAAGATAGAGGGGCTCTCTGTATACCCTTGAGGGACCCGGTTCCAGCAATACACGTGACCCTCGAAGGCAAATGAGAAAAGAAATTTGCTGTCGGGGTGCAGGGGTATCGAAAAGAATGCATGACACAAATCAATCACAGTGAACCACTCAGCATCCCAAGGAATCTGGTACAATATCACTGCTGGGTTCGGGACAATAGGGCAACAGGGAACTACAATTTTGTTTACCTTTCTCAGGTCTTGCACTACCCTGTACTTGCCACTGGCTTCTTGATACCCATAATCGGTGAGTTGCATGGGCTACTCATAACTTCCTGTATGATGTTTCCTTCTAGTAATTTTTGTATTTCCAGAGTGACACCGGCTTTCACTTCAGCATTCATTCGGTAGGGCTTAGTGTTAGGGTATACTGCATTGTCCTTGATGGCTATCTGTATGGGGTCTACATCCTTCATTAATCCTACATCTTTTCCAGTGAAGTCCCACACTTCTGGCTTTACTGCTTCTTGGAGTTCTTTGGGCAAGTCTTGCAGGGTCAATCGTTTAATTTCTGAGTCAGGTCTGAGCAACAATAGTTTATAAATGCCATCTTCATCCGGGGTCTGAATTTCAACACCTTTTGGTGTGCAAAAGATGGTACAGTTCATTTTGCACAGCAAATCACGACCCAGTAGATTCACTGGACTGGTGTCACAGACGACAAACCTATGCATTTGTTTAAAATTTCCAATTGAAATCTCCATGGGTTCGGTAACAGGAGTACTAATCAATTGATTAGATACACCTACTACTTGGATATTTTCTCCCGAGAGGGGTAGGTTTGGAACGTCCACTGTTCTTACAGTAGAACGGGTAGCGCCAGTGTCCAACAGAAAGGTGACATCATTCCCGTCAACCTTTCCTTCAATGTATGGTCCAGACTGGTCTACCGGCAAGGAAGCGCCAAGTACGCACTCCTCGTCCTCCCCTCTCAGGCCCCGTCAGTACTGATCATTACAAAGGAAGGTATCATTCAGCAGATACTGCGAAGTTGCTGTATTTCTGTTCTCACCACTTTCCCAAACTTCTATCTCCTCACCCTCTGCCTGTTTTCCCCTGTATACCTGCTTTGGTGCTCGGGGCACCTGAACTGTTTTTACCTGTGGTTGAGTCTTTCTTGGTCTTTCTTTCTGCGTCTGTGGAGTTAAATCAGGGGTTTTGGCATTATCATCTAGTAAATAGGGACACTCGTTACGCCAGTGTCCAATTTCGCCGCACTGATGGCAGGGAAATTTCTTCATAGCCTCTTCCCTGCTAAATTTGGGCCGGGGCTTTCCTCCACCCCCACCTCCAGGACTTTTGTTCTCAGCATTTTTAACCATGTTACTCAACTGTTTTTCCTGCTGTTCTGCGAGCTTCACTTGAGCCCACATCACCTTCTCCTTCAGGGCCTTTTTCTTTTCTGCCATCTCGTCCTCGCAGTACTTTGCGTACCGCAGGACCTCATCCATTTTTTTTGTGTGCCAACAGATTTTATTATCTTTTATCCACTGACAAATTTCGGGTCTTAAACCATTTACAAACCTGTAAATAAAATGCGTCATGTCTTTCATCTCGATGTTATCAATACCACTGTATGTTTTGAACACCTGCAATAACCTCTCATAGAAGGAGTGCACTGTCTCGTCCCTTTCCTGTGTTGTCCTATCTATCTTGGTCCAATCAGTTTCCTTTGCAGGTACCTTTTCTTTCAAATGCTGAATTACCTGCTCATATTTTCGCATGACATCCTTCGATGGCTCCCCTGTTTCTTTATTCCTTGGGTACTCTTCACTAGGCCAGTCTATGGCTATTTTACACTGGGTCCATAAATCTACCGGAACCACAATGTCGAAAAACCCATCCAGGTCTTTCCACAGACACTTCTGTACCTTCACGAACCTTTCCACCTGCCTGTACCAGTCTACTGGTTTCTCTCGTAATTTTGGAAAATCATTCGTAAAGGACACAATATCCTGTCGGGACCAAGGGACATGCACATATTTCCCTCCAGGTACTTCGCGCATGGGCATAACTGCTCAGGTTTTTCTACCTCCCTTAAAGCAAACTCAGGAGTCACTTGTCGGGAGCGAGCCTCTTCTTTCTTTCTCGCCCACCTGCTTCTCCATCTTTCCACATCTCCCCATTTTTGCAGTACCCCCAATAATTCTTTTATCTGCAACTTTTTCCCTGCCACATTCAGGTGTTCTATATCTTTGTCTGAGAAGTCTGCTCTGTACGGTTTCTGCAAGGGCTTGGATTTTGAAATATCTACCCCCATACTGGCTGCGGTGTCTGTCAGTTTTTCGTGGAGCACTCTGGTGTTTCTTGTAAAGCTTTTACACATAAACGACAATTCTTCTTCAGAGTAGGTATTCAATCGATCCAACCCCACATTTCCTGCCATTAATTCTTCTATTTCTACCCTCAGCTTGTAGAGGTCTAAAGGTTTCGTTTGCGGAGTCTGTTTCTCTAGTTCGCGACTCCAACTTTCAATTTCATCCGGAGTTACCAAAGACACACTCCTAGTACCTGTTGCTGATTCTAATTTAATTTCTTTCGCATTAAAAGGGTTATGCCTCTGCTGCATTCCCTTTCCGGTCTGTTTGTTTGGCAAGTCCAAGAAAGCAACTTCAGACTCGCACTCACTGGACTGATCATCTATGATTATCGGTTCCTGTCTCGGGGGTGCCATGACTGGGGTCATAACTGGAGTAATCGGATTTCCCTGACCATTTCCGTATAACGGAACCACTGGTCCAATAGTTACTGGAATGGTCAACGCCTCAGGACTGGTATTTAACTGGGAGATTTTCTGAATTATTTCTGTCCTTTGCCTAGCTAGAGCCTCTTGCTCCTTTTCCACTAGTATCCTTCTTAAAGCCGTGTCGTGTAATATCTGTGGGGTCAATGGAGGAGTAAAACTCGGGGCAGTAGGATGCGTTTCACTTGGTCCCCACCATAATTCGGTTTTGGGAACAAGGTTCCGGTGTTAAAGGACCTGCGCTCTTCCTCATATGGAGGTTGAACAAAAGGCAGTCCTGAACTCGATGGTTTCTCTTCGCTTTCATACAGGGTTTTGGGAAAGAAAACTTTCGTACGTGAATATTTTTCTTCCTGGCTTGCGGGCACTTTGGGATATATATCCCTTGTTTCCGCCGGTTCGGGTTTCTCAAAATAGGGCAATACCTGACCACCCCCTCCCAGTCCTAGGGATCGGTCTTCTTCCTTTAGGAAATGGCGACGGGGAGCATCTCCTACACTGGAAGGACGGGCCCCCTCATTATAAGGTGGCGGACTTCTGGTACAGATGTCATCTAACAATTCATCATCTGACTCCCCAAGGGCCCCCCAATGCTTACACTTTTCGGTACTTTTCTCACCCGCTGCAGGATTATGACATGCCGGCATCATGGGAAACAGACCCTCAACAATCATACTCTGCCTCCACTGCTTCATCCTTTTATCCCTGGACTCCTGTTTTTGCCTGGGGTACCATTTGGTCAGTCCTTTGTCCATTCGGGGTCTTTCTCTTTCAAAAGCCTCTATTTCCCATTCCTCTAATGCTTCATACTGCGTTAGTCTCGGTCTGGGATGCAGTTCATTCATTCGGGTTCTTAAATTAAATAAGATCCTACCATTGAAAGTGCCTTCTAACGGAAAAGCCAATACTCCGTCATCTTTTGTGTACTTCACCCAATTCTCCAACCACACACAGGTGTTGTACCCTCGGTCAAACATCATGAATGAGGCAGGAGTATTGGGTGGTGGGACAAGAACACCTTCTCTAGATTTAATCGGTTTGTCCGTTTTGAAATAATTTTTCACCTTACTTATAAGGGACATTTTTCTCTTTGTTCCGTACATAATATCGTATCTATTAGTCTTCCACTGATCCCTTTCAAACCCTAGGTGTCTTGGATCAGGTCGAGTGCCTGTAGTCTGCGAGTGCCACATACGACTTCTACGCTAAACTTTGTTTACAAACTACCTCCAATCAGAACGCGCTTCAGAAATCCGTGCAACCAATGGGTGCGCGACTCTAAATAATCTCCGCCAATGGGTGCGCGGCCCCTTCGTGAGACAGTTCCCACGCTCCGGCGCTCACCCCTCCTTTACAATTCCAGCTCCGCTACCCGCCCGCTGCTTCCACCAATCCCAGCGCGGCACAGAGTGACGTCAGAGGCGCTTCGCGACTGACTCGCTCCCTTCACAAGGTAACGGAAACTTTCTTTCTTTTAAAGTGCTCAGTGCTTGGTTATTTTACAACGAATACACATTCGCCACAGTGCTCAAGTGCCTAGACAGAGAAAGAATTATTTTACTGCAAGTAAACTACTTCCATTTACTTTTCACACGCTGCGAGTAGATCTCTTCCGCCTACCCTTCACTTTAGCATCGGTGAACCTGTTATTCCCCTAAACTCATCCACTTCTTTCCGGGATATGTTCCGAGTCTAAGGTTTCCCAGCGGACCCCTCTGCTTTCACGCTAGCTCCGAGGAACCTGCTACTCTTCCGATGTGACCCTTACTAGGTTACGCCACTATGGGAATTTTGCCAATGAACCCCGTTACTGACATTTATTCACACATGTATTCAGAAAACCCTAGTTAGTGCTTCCCGGTTATCTTAACCTGCACCTAACTTGTCGTGTATTTCTATAGGTTCTGAATCGATCCCCCTATTCCTGACCCTATTCTGGTTAAACTACCTAGCTGGTTAACTAACAGTCAGCCCATGAGGCAAGAATTTCCCCATGATGCAGATACCGTTATCTGACGCAGTCACACTACGGCACAGGAACGTGTTATCTGATTAGGTCATAACGCTTGAGATCTAATTAGACAAGCGATATTCCTCCAGCCCCTGATAAGGCATACGACGTTCTCATAACAAATCAAACCTATGACAACCTGGATAATCCGTGCGGCCATTGTTTTGATTTCACAGAGAACTTTAGTAAAGAATGTGCTAACGAGCAAATCGTATGACATCTTTATTGACGTACCTATGTCCATCCTTACGTCAATCCCGGCACCTTTAAGGTATAAATATTGCCGATCTTGCCCTATGCAAAACACACGCGTGGTGACAAGACGGAGCAGCCATACTTGCCGAAGCCGAGAGCAGAAGCAGACCCCGCAGGCAGCAGCCCCGCCTTCCTGACGCGCTGAGAGACGCGCTGCTATCTCAAGCCGAGAGACCCAGCACCGGCGCTTCCGGGTAGCCCTCGCAGGCAGCCTGGAATATCGAGAGCAGAGAAAGAGATACCATTCCTCATTCATCCTAAATTCCAGGTACAGAACTGAATAACCCCTCCTAGAGAATTCTTTAGTTATTCACTTGGCAAAAACAAACTTAACTTAAACTGTAACTTTCTATTCCCGCCCACGCATTAGACTTAGGTCAGGTACACGGGGTAGGCGTATTTAGAAACACCAGTTGAGCACGTTTAGTCAAATGTATATGTGTATGTAAATATATTTTAATCATTTTAAACATCATATGGCTCAGAAACCATATCCATGTTTTTACAGTATTATTTTATACTATTGCTTCTAATGTATGCACTTTACTTAACTATAAGTATCGCAATAATATCGATCCATTTCTCTTGTACGAGAAAAGAGACTGATCAATAAATAACATCTTTTATTGAACACGCCCGTCTCTTCCTTTTCTCTACATTCTGATGAGACTAAGAATGCACGTACTGACTGAGTAAAATAATTGCCTTGTGCTCACACGACTCTTGAGATTGACTCTTGATTAGGGGAGAGCAAAGTTGTCATGTTCTATGGTTGTCAGAAACTAAATCCCTTCTTGTCTAATCAGGGGAGTTAATCCTTCCTTGAACATTCGAGAAAGTTTCTAGCGAACTCTGAGCTTAGCTGGCAAACCCAAAAATTAAGTCTAGTATCGACAGTAGTAGACCTAGTTAACGTCTGGCCTAGGCCTTTACTGCCGTAGGTACTATTCCAATGCGCAGAGCCTATTGGGAAAATAGGAACTACACTACATGGCGCCCAACATGTTTGGAAAGGGCGATAAAACTACCGTAAGACATTTAGAGTAACTCAGTCGTGCTTTCTCACTCAGACCCCTTTTCCCAAATACTCCAAAGACGTCTGGAGTGGGTGAAAGGTTATAAAATCCTCCAAAACCTCGCAGGAGGGAACTCCTATGTATGGTTCTTGGTATAGTCAACGTTGAAGGATAAAACAGTTCCAAAATATTGTGCACCTAATCTCTGTTCCATAAAGAAACCTGATCTGCAAATAAACATAATACCATCCTGTCTGTAAAATGGGAGACAGTGATGGAGAAAGAGAAGCAGTTAGATTAGCGGCTGAAATAGCAGCAGCTGATAATGCTGCACTAGATGCGGACGCGGATATAATACTCATTCCGGTCGCCAAAAGGAGATCTATAACCTTAAAACTTATAGAAAATGGACTGACACCTAGAGGTGGCACAGTCATATTCGTAATCGAGGCACACGAATATCGGCAGACAGAGGTATACTATACATGGATACATTTTCCAGCAGCAAATGCTGTAACAAAGTACTTCCACTATTACAAAATAGAGGTTCCTCCAGAAACGTACACTCCTTTCGAGGAGGTGGAAGTACCACTCAAATTCCAAGAGCATTTGCTCTTATTTGATGGCGCCCTAAAACATAACAATCACATTACAAGGCTCGGTCCTTTAGGAAGACCAGGAGCAACGTGGCCGGTCTTAGCCGGATACACACCACATCCAGACATCGACGAGATGCCTGCACCAGAGCTATTAATACAGCTAAAACAACTACTAAAAATTCACAGACAATTAGTTCAGTATGAAATGCGGACTTCTACAATTCAGCCAGCGATTAAACTACCACAGCTGACCTCTCACCAGGGGAACACAAATAAAATTACACCACAGAACATCCAATCCTGCCTAGGTAAAGTTCCAGCTAAACGGGAACAGATACCATTCTGGTTGGCACAGAAAATCACCCAAATAGAGGCGGTGTTTCCTGACACCACCCCGCTAGAAAAACACAGGATTCTGACTATATGTCTCCCAATGGGAATCGCACCACACATTGAGGACTGTGACACTTGGGGTACAGTCTTTGCTTCCATCTACACAAAAACGCACGGTGTCCCATCCATTTCGGTGATACCAGATGTGCTAAAACAAATTCAAGATGAATACGGTCCAGAACCTGCTTTAACTCTTGGTATGAAATTACTGAAAGACTTCAAGCAGGTCTCGGCTATATTACTAGCCAACATAAAAGGTGAAGCAGCAAACGTGGCGATCCGCCAGAGGTTAAAAGAGACAGATATAGCAGACCAACCAGCTGAAATTGCCAGAATCATAGAAAAATCCTATGAAGAACTAGGCAGAGATAGTCTAGGTGGAATACCAGTAAAACCGCAACTGACTACAAGTCCAGAAAAAATATTTTTTAATAATAATAATTCACCAAAAAAGAACTGGGATGGAAACAAACAATCCAATCCAAAAGAAAAGAAATTCCAGTCCAGAGGAAGGTCTCCTAGGCGAAGAGAGAAATCTCCAAACCCGAGACAAAGGTCACCTCAGAGTGAACCCTCTGGGAATAGATATAACCTTAGAAATAGGGATAATATTAAAAAACCTGATAGATATCAAGACACTGATACACGTCCCTCTCAATCTTTTCAGAATTCCTCGCAGAAATCGGAAAGAAGAGGACGATCAGAAGAGCACGCCAAGTCCAAAGACAAGGAACCTGCTCAACTGAAAAAGAAATCACAATTTCCAAAAAAGAAGGTAGCCAGTATCAAGGTAGTTAACAATGCCGAGAATACTGAGGACACAATTGAAAAACGGAGAGTGGGCTCAGACAATGCTAGACAGCGCAGCAGAGGTGAGCATAGCTCGCAAAGTCCTTATGAATCATCTGGAGACAGTGGACACGAATGAATACCTTCAAGTGGAAACTGCAGATACCAGAGTTAGCAAGCCCCACAAAATATACGAGATAACATTACGTATAGAGGGAGATAAGACTAGGAAAATAAGGGGACTATTTTGGGATAACCTATCCAAGGGCTATGACATCCTTCTAGCTGAAAAAGACTGGCCACCAGAGTTTGTCAGGGAGTGCCCTCATGGCGAAGAAGTAATTATGCCTGCCTTCTCGAATCAAATACCGATTCATAAAAAATATACACTTGCTAGAAAGTGGGCAGTGGCCTTAGCACCTGCTTTATATAAAAATCATGTAGGATGGGATGAGGATTCTCCTCCTCACAAAGTCCAGTTAAAATCACAACCAACTGCACAAAGGCAGTACCCAATTAAGCAAGAAGCTAAAAAACAAGTAAATGAAATACTAGATCAGCTAGAATACCAAGGGGTGATTGAAACTTGCACCTCACAAATGAACAATCCTTTGTTTCCGGTCTCCAAACCAGACAATTCGTACCGTCTAGTTTTGGATTACCGACACCTTAACACATGTTGCAAAACTTTTGCAGTACAAAACTCACACAGTGCTGCACTAATGAATAACATAGTGCGCAAAAAATACAAAACAACCTTGGACATCTCCAACGGATTCTTTTGTCAAAACATAGCACCAGAGAGCAGATATTTAACTGCATTCTCAGTAAATGGCACTCAAAAACAATTCTGTCGGTTAGCCCAGGGGTACAAGAATAGCCCGGGGGTATTCTCAGCGAGAGTAACAGAATTACTACAACAATATGATGATGAAGCATTATCTTATGTCGATGACATTTACTTAACAGATGATGACTTGGAAACTCACTTGAAAAGAGTGAACACCATAATACTTGGTTTCGCTGCAGAGGGTTACAAATTCAACTTCAAAAAGTCCAGAATTGCCCATCTGACGGTCCTATTCTTAGGATATGAGTTATCAAGTGAAGGCAAAAGCCTGGCAGACAATTTCCTAGAGAAATGTGCCGTAATCCAAGCTCCTAAAACACTAAAAAACCTACAGTCAATTCTAGGCTTCCTAAATTTCGGAAGAACTTACATTGCTAATTACGCAGAAAGGGTCAAGCCCCTTTACGATCTAATTAAACCAGACTTTAAAAGATCCAGTTGGACTCAAACACACACAGAAATTTTGAGATCCTTACAAACAGACATGCTAATTAAAACAAAATTAGAAACCCGTGATAATACACGCAACCTTGTGATCCGAGTAATCCCAGGGAAATGCGGATACACATACCTGACCTCTAATGAGGGAGAAAAGGTACCAATTGCATTCAAATCACATTTGTACACAAAAGCTGAACAGAGATTCAGCAACAAAGGAAAAATGGTTCAAGCAGTTCAAACCGCAATAGCTAGAGAGAAAGACATAGCTGATGGTAGACATATCACAGTCAGAACAGCTGAATCAGCCTTCGAGGCATTAACAACACCGTGTAATTTACCAACAACAACATTGGATCCAGATTGGTTGCAATGGGTAAATTCAATCACAACGGACAAAGTATACTACTTTTTTGATCCAGAACTAGAAGAATTAAAAAATCTAAAATATGAAAAAACGTATCCTCTGCCAATCGACATTCTGCCTCTACGACATTACGCCTGTGTAATCTATACAGACGGACATGCTCAACCCTCCGTTTGGGGAGAACATGCATACAATCCCACATGTGAGATTACAAAAGAAGTGTGGCACGGAGGTAAACTAAGACCTCTATTAACAAAATCACACTCAGTAGAAACTAATTCAGAACTACAAACTGAAATATTAGCTTTGAAAATGGCGCTAGATAATGCGGATCGCGAATTCCCGACACTTATAGTGTCAGATTCATATTTCTGCGTCAAAGCATATAACAAGGATTTGCAGACATGGATTCAGAACGGTTACAAAGATGACACAGGTGCACCAATAAAGCAGAGACTTCTCTGGGAACAAGTAGCTCTTTTGAAGAAAGAACTACCAAAGACTCACGTGACTCACTCACTGAGTCATCAACGTGATGGCGTTCACGTTGTGGGGAATTCATTGGCTGAGACAGCCGCAGCGGCAGCCACTAAATCGGCTCCCGTAGATCGAAAAAAGCGTACATTAAAATACATTGACGGCGAAACATTGCTGGCGGTGAAAACGTCATCAAAAGGCGACTGCTCAGCGTTACCGATCAACTATCCACTCAATTATACATACATAATCGATGCAAACTCCGTCCCTTTTGCTCGAATCCCTGGAGTGGGGGATAGAGTGATTCCAAACATGGACAGGAGAAACTTGTTAATCGCAGACGCACACATGGGCGAGGGTCACAGACACCTTAAATTAAAAGATTCTCTGGAAGAATTACAATCACGGTACTGGTGGCCAGGCATGAGCCTGCACTACACCATGTTTGTAAAAAACTGCCCAAACTGTAACAGAGATCGCAGTGGGGAGAGAAGCAGTTTAATACCTCGTCGTATCAAGGCAGATAACATCACCACTAAAAAGAATGGCTTGCGATTAACATATACAGGCTAGTTCCCACTTATAATGTAGATCCACAGCACTCGGCTGACGTCCGGACTGTTATACAAGATTTGCGAGTCTAAATGGCATATACGCTAAGAGCATGCTACGTTCGACCATTTTTTTTTCTTTTTCTCAGGCAATCCAGCCTGGGGGGGGGAAAGAATGGCCAAATGAGCACAGCCCAGCGGGAATCTTCTCACTTCCTTCCTGAGGGTATGGGATGGTGTAAAGAAAAAACCAAGACAGAAAGCAATCTATAATAGAAAGGATATTAGGTTCGGGAGCTGGGTGGGTCAAACATCTAATAAGTGTCCAACGTAGTCTAAATAACTTGCCAAGAAATTCTCTGAAGGGATTCAGTCCGTACGAATTATTATTCGGAACTAGGATGTTGATCTCTGACCTTGATAGTCAGACTTCAGTGGTAACAGAAAAAACCTTTGATGTCAAAGACCGTTTGGCTATTTTGCAGGACTTAAACAAAACAAGAAAAGACCTGAGCAACATACAGTTGAAACAACAGCCAACAACCACTGAAGATTCACCACCTGTCCCAGCAAGACCTGTCTGGATTCCAAAAGTCGGGGATCTAGTCAGGGAAAAGATCGCGGTAAAGAAGGAATTTGGGCCTTCTTACAGAAAAGCAGTTCCTGTCTTGTCTGTCAACGGGACAAGATCAGTTGTACTACCGCCACTTGCTGGAAAAAAGGAGAACCGAGTTGTATCCATCGACCTGGTAAAACCACAACATGTGGCCGATAACAAACAGTAGGCCAAGTGGACTCCCAATAAGTAGCAGAACACCAAGGTTTGCTACCAGTACAGAGGTCCTAACAAAGAGGCTCATCACATTCGAAACGCCTACAGAAGAACAACAAGGACTATGCAACAATGCAATAGAACTTAGACCTCTGAAAACCCAAATAAAGACATTTAGTAGAGACACACCAATCTATACAGAAGTACCAAGTGAAAATGCAAGAAACAAAAATCCTGAACCAATTGGAACAATTGACAGAACTGCATCCGGTTACTTCATCAACTTCGATGATTCCTCTGAAGGCTTCAGCGAACAAAAGACACAGCCATCATCAAAATCCTTTAAAGACAAAGCAAAGGAGCTTTTGAAACAACTAAAAGAAACATATCTGATTTCTCCATGGATTGAATTTTGGGTGGGTTTTGGTGCATTTATCCTCATACTTTGGCTCATCATGGTATTTACCTTGGGACGCTTCATTGAGGGAAAATATGCTAAAATGGACACAGCAAGTCAGAACATCAACTTGGTCCTCAAACCACACACATCTTCACACGTCGAGAAACGAGAACTTTCTTCAGAACTTTCTTCAGCCAACTTCACAGCAATTCCAATACCTGGTGGGGTAGCCTGGGACAACACTGACTATGAAATTTATGGTCCGGTCGAGATCCTGAAATATCCACACCAAATCAAGATCTCCTTGAGTGACTTTGCAAAACCAAACTCATTTGCTGATGATTGGGACTTTGAAAGTATTAACAATATGATGTCTGACTTAGTAATGTCTGCTAAATTTACAAAACATGATTATTTGCAGGGTTCTACAAATTATGATAGTATGTATTGCTATAACCACTATGGTAACCATTTCTTGCATAAATCTGCACAACCTAGAAATGTTTTAAATTATAATCAATGGGAACATTGTGCTACACCTCCAAAAGGGAGCTCTAGAACCGTATATGACAAATATTCATATTTTTCAGGTTTTAACATAACTAATGCTGAAACATTTTATTACAAATTGTCAAACAAGACAGGGATGAAAACCATGATAACCAACACAAAATTGATATATTCAGATTCATTCTTTGAAAAAATGAATACATTTGGATTTGATTATTGGGACAAACATGTTGATTTGAAAAGTGTTTGGGGTACAAAAGAATGGCAAGTACAGGGTTTAGAAGCTTTGTTTAGAGCCTGCATGATCCCAGAACAAATGATATTTTTAAATGACACCGTCCAACAAACGACCTGTCTTGGCCTAGCAAAAATCAAAGATTTAAATAAACCGTCTATTCCAAAGCCAACAATGTTTAGCAATAACTCTGATACAGATGAAGAAATAGACATAAACCATATACTTAACCAAAACAGAACACATCCTGATTGGAAACAATGGTTGATCTGGCCCACAGATACAAATAACTGTCAAGATAGATTCCTGAATAAAACACAGGGTTTCAAAATGACCAGGCCAGACCCTAGATATCCCCAAAGACATCATCCAGGGATAATAACAACCTACAGTGTGGGCAAATTATGCCTTCAATGGCTACAAACTTCCACACTGCCTGAAATTAAGCAACACCTAACTTTACTTACTGATGGTGCTGACTTGCGTGATTTCATACTGGGACCACGCAAACAGCGTCATAAGCGTTTCATAGCAGCCTCTGTATATGCAGCATACAATGAGGCCTGGAAGGTTACTCAAATTGAAACAGCAGAGAGAATACGTGAAATTGATCGTATTAATTTGGAAAAATCACTTTCTGTAGTGGACAATGGGTTAATGACTCTGTCCTCCAGAATTTTTTCATTGGACAGCATTGTGTCTTCAGCAATCGATATATTATCGCAAGACTTACTATTATTACAACATGGTCAGTCACAATTGCGTTCTATTGTACAGCTTGGTTGGACGTTACAAAATCTGCGTTCAGGCTATGTGCCTTGGCGTTTAATCAACACAACGTCACTATTCCAAATCTTTAACCTTACTGATAGACAAATCGGTATGGCGCAAAAGGGGGCTGATTATACAATCTTGAGCATTGAAAAACTAGAAAGATTACCAATGACAATGTCAGAACGACCTGTCAGTGAATGGATAATACACGGAATCATAAATATTCCAATCTCAACCTTCAGGTTTCAATACTGCCAAAAATATATACAGGCTGGCATGTACGAGAAATTGGGAAAAGGGTACCTTAAAACAACTTGGAACCTGCCCTATTCACATGCATGTGTCAGTAACAAAGGACAGAAAGTGTTTCTTAGTGGCAACAATTGTGCTATGTCACTGAGCGGCACGCTTCTGTGTAACGGTATTAGTTTGCACGGAGCCTGTGAAGGGAATTCATACAACCTTTCATGTCACCAGCAAGGCGCACCTGCAACTGAAATAGAACCATTCTTTCAAAGACTCTATAATGGGAGTTACATTCTTATTGTAGACCGCAGATGCTGTAGTCTTATGCCCGGGACTCCTTATCTCGTCACTACGACGGCGAAGGTCAAGTGCTGTGGACGTTCTTTGTTCCCCAGCTCCTTTCCAGACAGGGAGGCAAGGGCATGGCCCGGTCTGAAAATTACTTCTATTCGAATAGACACTTTAAGCAGAATGAAAACAGTGCTTCTTCAGACGCCTACAAGGCTCACGTCATCTAAAGAAACGTATGATCTACAAGTCGCAAGGACGACTGCAGAGATACATACATTATTATCAACCAATTCCCCCGTACATTTCGCGGAAATCCTGAGCGAAATCTTAAATATTTCTGATACCACAGGGGTCTCAAAGGTATTTAAGACAGTATTTTCGATGGCATTAACACCATTCAAAGCCATACTGGGTATTTTTCCAGACTTCGTCCATTCGATTTTTGGCGGACTTCCCCTGATCCTAGGACTAATTGCAGGAATCCTATTCCTGGTCCTTATTTTTCGTTATGGCAACCCATGTCACAGAACAAAATCTCACGACAATGGAAGATACGATCCTAGCCATTGGATACCGGGACCGGATATCAAAAATCCTGGGACTCTCCCGGCTTAGAGACCTAAACATGACTTGGTTTCTATCATTTCGACCAATGTGGCAAAGGTGTGTTTTACCTGTACTAAGGTGTCTGCTATGCGGAGAAGAATGCGTGTTAGACACCTGTCTGACGCTACAATCGGATGCGCCAGTGGATGCAGATACACTGTTGGTTCCTACCAAGGTTCACGCACTGTGCTGCCCTCAAAGGCTGCCAATTCTGATGACGGCATTCCTGGAATCTTCACCACTGCGATTGAAGAGTAGTGAAGTTCAAGATGAAAGCAGCATCGAACAGGTACGACCTTCTGTCAGCAATGCAAATCAGAATGTCAATGGAGACAATCATGCGCACGAATGCATGGTTACCCCTATTTCCGACTTAGTGGAACTTTCCCATGAAGCTGTTGACAGTTTTTTCGAAAGCCTGAATGATATGATGTTCTCTCCGGAACAGAAATAGAGACTTTTGAGTAAACTCGCACGCGGCGTTCCCTGAATTCGGCCTTCAACTTTAATAATAAAGTCACATGAACAATTACAATCCAGTTCACGGACAGCAACTTTTTTCAGCAAGCCCCTAAAATATTCTTCTATATATTTTTTCCCGGGACACTGATCTTCTGCTTAAAGTAAGAAACTATTCCTAGAGAACTAAGATTTCTATTTTTTTAGATTCTTTATAGACTTTATATAGACTTTAGCTGCCCACTGGTATGTTCACAATATATTTTATGTGATGAAATGGTTTCGACTTTTTTTCTGTATAGCCATATTAAGAGCCATTTCATGTGTATTTCTCATATACCAACAAACAATAATGCATAACAATGCGTGTTTACTTTTGCATTTGATTCATAGCTTAAGTGCATACGATATATATGACTGCAATTTTTCAGTATATTTGAAAATTTCAAAATGCATTTATGTATTTTGGGGTGGTAAGGTATACACTATACTCTATAGTATGTTGTACTATGTTATACTATGCATAGATTAGTAGATATGACCATAGTTAGCGTGGAGTGGGTGTCGTGTATTTCTATAGGTTCTGAATCGATCCCCCTATTCCTGACCCTATTCTGGTTAAACTACCTAGCTAGTTAACTAACAGTCAGCCCATGAGGCAAGAAATTCCCCATGATGCAGATACCGTTATCTGACGCAGTCACACTACGGCACAGGAACGTGTTATCTGATTAGGTCATAACGCTTGAGATCTAATTAGACAAGCGATATTCCTCCAGCCCCTGATAAGGCATACGACGTTCTCATAACAAATCAAACCTATGACAACCTGGATAATCCGTGCGGCCATTGTTTTGATTTCACAGAGAACTTTAGTAAAGAATGTGCTAACGAGCAAATCGTATGACATCTTTATTGACGTACCTATGTCCATCCTTACGTCAATCCCGGCACCTTTAAGGTATAAATATTGCCGATCTTGCCCTATGCAAAACACACGCGTGGTGACAAGACGGAGCAGCCATACTTGCCGAAGCCGAGAGCAGAAGCAGACCCCGCAGGCAGCAGCCCCGCCTTCCTGACGCGCTGAGAGACGCGCTGCTATCTCAAGCCGAGAGACCCAGCACCGGCGCTTCCGGGTAGCCCTCGCAGGCAGCCTGGAATATCGAGAGCAGAGAAAGAGATACCATTCCTCATTCATCCTAAATTCCAGGTACAGAACTGAATAACCCCTCCTAGAGAATTCTTTAGTTATTCACTTGGCAAAAACAAACTTAACTTAAACTGTAACTTTCTATTCCCGCCCACGCATTAGACTTAGGTCAGGTACACGGGGTAGGCGTATTTAGAAACACCAGTTGAGCACGTTTAGTCAAATGTATATGTGTATGTAAATATATTTTAATCATTTTAAACATCATATGGCTCAGAAACCATATCCATGTTTTTACAGTATTATTTTATACTATTGCTTCTAATGTATGCACTTTACTTAACTATAAGTATCGCAATAATATCGATCCATTTCTCTTGTACGAGAAAAGAGACTGATCAATAAATAACATCTTTTATTGAACACGCCCGTCTCTTCCTTTTCTCTACATTCTGATGAGACTAAGAATGCACGTACTGACTGAGTAAAATAATTGCCTTGTGCTCACACGACTCTTGAGATTGACTCTTGATTAGGGGAGAGCAAAGTTGTCATGTTCTATGGTTGTCAGAAACTAAATCCCTTCTTGTCTAATCAGGGGAGTTAATCCTTCCTTGAACATTCGAGAAAGTTTCTAGCGAACTCTGAGCTTAGCTGGCAAACCCAAAAATTAAGTCTAGTATCGACAGTAGTAGACCTAGTTAACGTCTGGCCTAGGCCTTTACTGACGTAGGTACTATTCCAATGCGCAGAGCCTATTGGGAAAATAGGAACTACACTACAAACTTTCCTCGAGCCTGTGACCTCAGGACAATGGATTCTATTCACCACTTGCCCTTTCAATTCCCCGGGGAGTTCGGACAACAAGAAACTAAACGGTTGACAAACGCATGGATTAATACATATAATAATATAAGAACAAGAATAATAACAATACAGCAATTCATGAATAGTTTTTACAAGATATTATTCGTGCGTATTCACAAGAGATTGATCAGGTCTCTTAGAACAGCCGCTCTTTTAGCAGCATTAATGTACCAGCAGCTTCCGACTCAACTAGTCTAACTAATCCTGCCTAACCTTTAGCTAGTCCCTAACCATCCTCTGCTTACCAGAAAAACTGATAGAGCGCGCGAGGTCACCCGACCAATAGTTTGCGCCGTTTCCGGCTTCAGGGCCCATATACTTTCAAATCACCATATACATTGACCAGGTGACTTCACAAGCTCTACCAATTTGTGTGTGTTCCCTACTATTTGTTTCTCAGTGCACCCGACTTACCATCCACCGATGCGGGTACCTAATGACCACAATGAATCAGGGAGCTAGCTGTAAAAGGAAAGGCAGCAAAAATACAAACCCAACCAATAACATTCAATACTGTTGAAATGACCACGGACAACGGGAAGTTTTAAAATGTTTATCTAAAGTTCATTGTTTTCTTGCATCAAATACACGAGAATGAGACATTCAATGACTAGTAAAATGTAAATGATATAACTATAGAGAAATAATGACAGGGTAATCATTGAAAATTGCTATTGAATATAAATGAAGAATACTACACAATCTCAAAATCTTCAAGCATGGACAGACTATGCATGGGTAACTATAGGAAGGCCTATAAAGAGTAACACGCTAAACTTAAAGTGAACGGGCCTTTGAACAGTCTAGGTAAGGAGGTTCTAGACCATATCAGAAAATGACAAACTGCAATGCAAAATATAATTTCTAGCAAGTGAGAAGACATAAGAACAAATTTATGAGAAAAATGCAAATGACTTTCAATAGTTGCGGAAAGACATGGAAAAATAACATATGCCAAGGTATCGCTTTATTAAAGCAAAGGTAGAAATATAGAAAGGTGCAAGTTTTAAAGAACTTAGAACAGTATTTACCTAGACTGGTGTGGAAACCAAACCCTGGCCACGGGTCAGTTTAAGGACAGGAAACCCTCAAGGAAGGATACCCCTCAAAGGACAACAGGTGCAGAATGGACACCCCGGACAGGACAGGATACCCTCGGATTAGGAATCAGGATAGGACCTCAGGACAGGACAGCAAACCCTCAGGACAGGACCGCTCAGGACAGGACCGCTCAGGACAGGACCGGAACCCACAGCTCGGAAGCAACGCCTGCGCTCCACCCGCTCTGCAGCTATCGATCAAAACCCCGATTGGGTCAGCGAACTCCCCGCACAAGTGCTTCGCCAGCACTTTAAGGTTCAGTAAAACCTTAGTCTATGGTCAAATTCGGACAGAGTGCTCCGCAGCTCTCTGTATATTCAGCCACTTATTGAGTGGGATGGGTCAGTGACAGGTCAGCTAAACCAGACAAGTCGGACGATTCCCTAGGTGAACCCAGGGTAGATATACGTTTTGGGGCAGTGTACCACCCCCCAATGTTGCAAAGTGTCAGAATCCCTCAATTCGGATTGGTCCTAAGGTAGGATTTGGGTAACACACCAATCACAATACAATATTTCAAGCCTGTATTTGCATGCTTGGGTACCGCCTAGTAAGATTGGGGTTCCCATGAGAAGCTACACGGCAAACAGTAGCACAATATTACATTGTAACATATAAGGAGCCACATTCGCTGTTCTCGCAGGGCAGAGGTGACTTTCTCAGGAACATCTTGCACATCACTGCCAACTGGCTGTGTTCCATCAGTCAAGGTCCACTGTGCCTCAGAGTTTGCGCAGGCGCAGAAGGGACCTCCAATATGGCTCTCCTCTCTCTCAGACCCCCATTCCCCGCGGTACATGAAAAGTAAGCGAAAACAAATTAATACATAATAATGTCATCATGAAAACACCTCACAGGGTTTGTACTTCTAACTTATCATCAAGAAATATACTTATGCAATCTATATGTTAGCTACATGGAAACAATCACAAGAGCAGTGGCACGAGCAGTACCACATGATGGGCACAGCTATGTATTACGCATGCGCATAAATTTCCCTCCACTTCTGCAGATGCGTCAGGACACGTGAGTGTGGCTGACGCATGCGCAGTAACTAAAATACAAGCGGCGGCCATTTTTAAGTACACGGATTAAATGCATTAGAAATACACGTAAGCAAGCTTCATAAACTTTACTCAAACTTAATATAAATGTTAGTAAGACGTACACTTATTATCTTGTTACACATAAACGAGGTTCTTGAGTACAGCAAGTCCGCAAAATATGCGAAGCTTTGCTTCATCAGTAGATCAGCAGGGGCAGGTGCAGGATACTCAGGAGGGGGTTATGGGCGTCTTTGGGAAGTTTTATATATACTCTGCTATATAAGATATAGATATGACATGTATTGAGTCTTTGTCGGAAGGATGTTTGCAGGGTATGGTTACCTCCAAAGTTACAATGGAGCAGAAGGAAGTTTTGCCAGCCCCAATTACATGGGGGAGGTCAAATTGGCCATAAAATCTCTGGCTAATGGGAAGGTTGTATAGCTCCTATATATCCTTATATCGTGTTAAGTTAGCATAGGTACATTTGAGATTTAAACGCCATTTTTCCTTTCTTGCAACTTCTGCACACGACCCTTAATTGTTGACTTAGCTTTCAACCTAGTGGTTTGCCGTGGTGTATGTGAGAATAATATGTTATTGCTCTGATATCAGTTTTGTTTAATAAACCATGTCTGCACGGAGAGTGCTGAAGTTTCAGGAGCAACACGATATGGAATTGTTATGAGGTCTGATCTCCACGCCTTCATAGTCATAACACAAGTGCAGCCTTTGCCAACTTGGGCTTGAGGCGGGATTGATATTGCTTTGCACGAGAATTGTTAACACACTTGATGCGGTGCACATGCAGAGAGAGCTGGTGTATGCTGATGTGATTCCTTCATGCTAGGACACTAAGGTATGGGCCCGCCCTAAAACAACCCAAAGAGACCTTCTTAGCTAATAATATAATATATGTGTTAGGGAGGGTGAGATATAAGTGTTGTTAACTCTTATTCATTACAGCATGTTAACATGCTGTCACCATTCGCTTTTTATGTCTTAGTAACTATGCTGATAATTTTGATACTGATAATAAGTATACTTGTATTATCTAAGATACTGCGCCTGAGAAGACGGCATTAGTAAATAAACATTTCAAATGCACATGTGTCTTCTTTACTCCATGTTCTGGTTTGTAATGATAATATAACGAAAGAGTGTTCATGAGTCCCACGTACCCTGAGGTACTGTAAGTTCATGTTCTGGTTTGTCTAAACATTGGGAGTTTGATATGTCCAATGAGACACTGTAGCTAGCTCGGTAAGGGGTGAGTTGGTTGCTAAGGTAAGTTTTGGGACACCCTAATTTGCCGAGGTTCCACTCCTCTGTGCACAGTTCTGTGTGAGTACAGAAACCCTGCAACATGGCGCCCAACGGTTTCGGTGGTCTTATATCATGACACTCGAGTAGTTTATCGTTCATGCCTTAACCCCTTCACGTCCGTTTCCGGAAAACGGGGTGTTGGTGAAACCTACCTATTTTTTGAAATAGGTCTTTATTCAAGCTTGATTCTTACTTAAACGGTTTCTTTGAATTACTACCCAGTTGTGCTACAAAGTATTCTTTGTGTTTTCTTGTTTCCAATTCTGTAATGGCGGCAGCGGTGGCTATTGCGCAGCATAGTCGCGTAGCGGTACGCAACCATCTTCAGACGTACCAGGTCCCAGTAGATGGGATGGCTGTGATTTTCGTGGTTTGTGCAGATCCGGCGTTTCCTTACGAGTTGTTTTACTCTTGGGTTACGTTTCCGGCTGTGGACGCTAATTCTGGTTTGTTCCACTCCTACACCGCCTCGGATGTCCCGGCTGAATATGCGCCGTACAGGGCATTGGAAATACCTATTGATCATTGGCAGCATCGAGTTTGGTTTGATGGCGCCCTCCCCCACTCTTTGTCCCCTGCGAGGTTAGGTCCACTCTCAATTCCAGGTACAAATTGGCCTGCGTTGGGTGGCTTTACCCCGCACCCGAATCACGGGGCTTGTACCCTGGCAGAAATTCGCAGGCTACATGTAGTTTCCATTTCCGTGATTCGTGCTTTAGTGCAATACATCGGTCGACATCTTCCTGGTGGTCCCCAGGGGGGTGCGGCCGCTCCCATGGAACGAGGCGGAATGCGTCTCAATCCAGTGATGGTTAATTCGGTTTTTGGTGCGCGTCCTGTTGACAACGATGACTTCCCATTCTGGCTAGCAGAGAAGTTTGATCAACTGGAGGCGGTTTTTCCGAATTCTACTCCTGCTGATAAACATAGAATGTTAACGATTACTCTACCGAAGGATATTACTCCTGAACTTGCTGACTGTGAAAGCTGGGGAAAAACTTTTGCAGCGGTTTATACGAGGTGCTTCGGCACCCCGTCTATGAATGCTCTGCCTGAAATCATTAGACGTGTTCAGAATGATCACGGTCCAGAGGCAGCGGTTGAATTGGGTATGCGCCTGTGTGGTTCTTTTGAGATTGTAAGTGATCTCATTCTCTCCAATGTTAAAGGAGATGCAGTTAACTTTCAGGTGTCGAATGCTTTGGCTGCTCTGCCCGATGCCGACAAACCCCGCCAGTTAGCAAAGATTGTGGTGGCCGCTTATAAGACAATTGGCCGCACAAGTAGAGGTCTGAAATATTTTCCAGTGAAGGATAAAAAACAACCTCAGGGACAATCTGCAGTGTCAGATGTCCAGCCCAAGTCCAAAAAACAGAATTGGCCTAAAAAACAGACACAGGGGAAGCAGACAACGCAGACTCAGGGTACTTTTCCTGCAATACAAGCTCCTGCGCCACCCGAAAAAGTTTATGATTTGCGCGACCGCGCGATGATTAAATCGCCTGATCGTTTTCAGGGTTCTGATCAACGCTCTCCTCGTTCCTTTCAGGACACATCGGCCCCGAAGACCGGTGGAGGAGGAGGGGGTGGACGTGGACGTGGTGGCCAACAAGGACGTGGTCAGTCCCGCCAAACGGACGGCGCAGTGAAGCAGGAGGATTCTACGCCTAGGCGTCCGCAGTTTGCGAAAAAGAAAGTCGCAGCCTTAACAGCGCATCGATATGCCACAGATAGTGAGAACGCGGCTTCGGAATCTGACGTGGGCTCTGACCTTGCTGGACAGCGCGGCGGAGATAACCATAGTCAGAGAGGCGCTGCGTCCACTACTGAGGGTGACAGCGACTGAAGTCTACGTTGTGATAGAAACAGCGGATACGAGACTTGCTCCCCCTGAAAGACTATATGAAATTGTCCTGTTAATTGAAGGTGACATACGGCGTACCGTTAAAGGTGTATTTTGGGAGAATCTGTCTTCTACATATGATATTTTACTTTCGGAGGCTGACTGGCCCCCACCTTTTGTGCTCGCGGCGCCGCGAGGGGAGGAGGTGATCCTACCCAGTTTCGCGAACACTGTCTCGAAAGAGCATGCGCAGCATTTTGCAGAAGAGTGGGCTCGGGCTCTCGCGCCGGCTCTGTACCGTAACCAATGTGGTTGGGATAGATTGTCGCCTTGCCACGAAATTCCGTTGCGGTCTCAGCCGCAGCCTCAACCTCAATATCCCATTCGGCGTGAAGCAAAATCTTCCGTCGCGGAAATCCTTGAACAATTGGAATATCAGGGAGTTATTGAAACGTGTGTGTCACCGATGAATAATCCCCTTTTTACTGTGAACAAACCTGACGGATCATATCGTTTGGTTTTGGATTACCGGCATTTAAACTCGCATTGCCGTCACTGTGCTGTACAGAATACCCACGGCTCCGCCCTAGTGGATAGTCTCGTGCGTAAGCGTTTCAAGACAACGCTTGACATATCCAATGGTTTTTATGCCCACAGATTGGACAGCTTTAGCTCCCAATGGACCAGTTTTACGAGCGCTGGAGTCCAAAAGCAATTCCGGCGTCTTCCAATGGGCTACAAGAATAGTCCTGGTATATTTACCGCTCGAATTGTCTCTATTCTGGAGGCACTCGACCCTGATGCTTTTTCGTATGTGGATGACATATATCTCACAGACGACGATATTTGGGAGCATCTGTGTCGTGTAAATTCTATTGTTTGCAACTTCGCAGACATGGGTTACAAATTTAACTTTGCAAAATCGCACATTGCTGAACACACAGTGTTGTTTTTGGGCTATGAGCTCAACAATGAAGGTAGAGGTTTGGCTCCTCACTTCTTAGAGAAGTGCGCACAATTGCGCGCTCCAACAACACTGAAAAAATTACAGTCTTTACTGGGCTTTTTGAATTTCGGCAGAACTTACATTCCGGAATATGCCCAGCGTATCAAGCCTTTGTATGCTTTGATACAACCAACTTTCTCAAAATCATGCTGGCTGCCTGAGCATTCAGCCATTTTGCTATCCTTGCAGGCTGATCTGCTCGCTTCTAAATATTTACTGACTCGTGATAACCACACCAACCTGGTAATAAGAATAATTCCCGGGACGGTGGGTTTCACATACCTCACTTTTAATGAAGGTGACACAGTGCCTATCGCTTACAAGTCACACTTGTACACTTCGGCTGAGATGCGGTTTCCCACAGTGGAAAAAGTTTTAACTGCTGTACAGATGGCAATTCTAAAAGAACGAGCTCTGTCACAGGGGAAACGCATGCTGGTGGTAACACCCTGTCCTCATTTGGAGGCAGTCACGAAAGCCAGTGTACCAAATTCAAAGGCTTTGCACCCTCGGTGGATTCAGTGGGCTGCGTCATTGTCATCCGCGGATGTCATGTTTATTTTTGACGCTTCCTTACGGTCGCAAGAGTACTTGCAGTATGAATTCGTTCATCCTGCTCCTCTGGCGATGCGACCTTTGGAGGACTTCCATTGCATCATTTACACTGATGGGTCGGCGCAGGTTGCGCATGGCTCTAAACATGCCTACGTTTCCGCATGCGCCATTGTGGTCGGTGCTATGTTGAATGATGAGTTCATTTCCAGGGAGGTACACACGTTGCCCCTGGGCGATTGCACCGCACAATTGGCAGAGCTTCGTGCTCTCTTACTAGCTCTGGAGTACGCAGATCCACGTGTTACTACTCTAATTGTAAGTGATTCTTACTACTGTGTCCAGTCTTACAATGAAAACTTGTTCTTTTGGATTCAAAATGATTTTCATGATTCCAAGGGTAGCACAATAAAACATAAAATGATCTGGGTTCGAGTGGCAGAGCTTAAGGCTGTGTTGCCACTCGTTTATGTGATTCATACTCTCGGTCATCAGCGCGTGGGAGTTCACGCTGTTGGCAACTCGCTTGCTGATGAAGCGGCGAAATCAGCAGTATCTACATACTTAGTTGCAGCAGTTACTAGGTCTAAAACCAAGATTGATAGCGACATCTTGGCAGCGATTGCTGCCTCTGAGAAGGGAAGTAAACATCCTGCGGGATTCCCTTCGAAGTATAAATACCACTTAAGTCCCGAAAAGGTTCCTTTTGTGACAATTCCTGATGTTGGGGAACGGCTGATTCCCAACTCGGATCGCAGAGCAGACTTGATTACAGCGGCTCATGAAGGTGTGGCGTCTGCGCATGCGGGCGTCTCGGCCACTGTAACTCAATTACAATTACGTTTCTGGTGGCGGGGACTGTACAAACAGACGCGTGATTATGTCCTTCTTTGTGACATATGCCAGCAGATTAAACCTTCAACTGCTACGCGTCCGCCTCAGACTCAGTTGTACATTTCTAATAAACCGCTAGGCTGTGTTTATTTAGATCACTGCGGTCCATTTTCATCTGATACTGCGTATAGATACATCTTAGTAGCAGTTGACTCATGCACACGCTTTGTGTGGGTATGGCCACATCGCAGCGCTGATTCACGGACTGTCATTAGAGATTTGCGTATCTTTATAGGGATTTTTGCCTGTGGTACCTTCCATTCGGATCAGGGTCCGGCTTTCGCCTCTAAGGCGTATAAGGATGCCATGATTTCGATGGGGGTCCAAGTCAAGTTTTCGTCACCCTACAGACCTGAGGGTAATAGTGTAGTTGAACGAATGAACCGTGATTTAAAGCAATCTTTGACAGCCCGAGTTATAGGCACTGGCAGAAACTGGCTGGCTCACCTCTATGGCGTGCAGCGTGCTCTTAATAATCTCCCTAGAAGGTCTCTGGGTGGGCGGACCCCATACGAAATGCTCTTTGGCATCAAGATGTACGTCCCTGACCTTGACGGTCTAGACTCTGTGGTTCGCGCCACTTCATTTGACGCAGATGAACATTGCAATGTTTTACAGAATCTACAAAAGACCAGAGACAGTCTTGCAAAGGAACATTTGCCCTCCACATCGGATGATGCGTTGCAGATCCCGGTAGTTGGCTGGCTACCCCAAGTTGGAGAACTGGTTCGGGAGAAGATCGACAACAAGAAAGAGTTTGGTCCCTCCTATCGAGCTCCAGTCCCGGTGCTTGGAGTGAAGGGCACAAGAACAGTCATTTTACCACCACTTCCAGGTCGTAAGGAAAACAGGTTTATTTCTATTGACAATGTCAAGATACACAGAGTGGCCGATTCTTCTTAGCATGACACCAGCTGTTTCCTGTCCTTCCATTGTGAGAAATTCAATTATGCCCACTGCTTCTAATAATGAACCTGAGGTGGCCATCGAATTACCTGCTGTTTCCAGTCCATTATTGAATAATTTACCGGGAACTAACCTTGATGAGACAGACTATACATACCCCACTGATTTGTCAATGCCTGACCTGCAAGCTCGTTTAGCCACGGAATCCAGATTTTCATTTGACTCTGCTTCCCTTGCCTCGAAAAAACCCTCTCAAATTGCAGTATATGCTAGCCTGTTTAAAAAACATTTTTTGATACCTCCTTGGATATACATTTGGCTGGTCCTTTTTTCGGTTTACCTTTTTATGTCAATTGGTTTTGTGTTTTATTTTTTTCGAATTATGAATGGACACTATGTCGAGGAGAGAACTTGCATTACTCATTTAAATGGAACTTTGGCCCCACTTTCCTCTTCACATTCTACACGCAGATTAAAGAGAGACTTGACTTTGGTTAACATCACAGCATGGCCTGTTCTGGATGGAATCGCGTGGGATGCAGTTCGGTTTCAAATTCATGGCCCAACGGAAGTCGTTAATGTTCCTAATGTACTTAGAGTGAATATGGGGGATGTGGTGAAACAAAACATTCGTTCTGATGATTGGGATGTTAATGCTGTGGAAAGTTTATTTTCTGATTTGAAATACTATGCTGCTTTTGATGCTGAGGATTTATATTTGGAATCTGCTAATTATGGTGAATTGTTCTGTTACCAACATTATGGCAATCACTTCTTACACAAAACATCTTCCCGAAGGGATGCTGTTAATTTTACTCAGTGGGAACATTGCCCAGCTCCTACACAAGGGAGTTCAGAAACGTTTCTTAAAAAGTATACTTATTTCACTGACTTTAACCAGTCCAATCCCGAGTCCTTTTATTTTAAATTTCACAAACAGCCGCTGTCCAAGGTTAGACTTACCGATACAAAATTGTTGTACTCGAAGGCCTTCCTAGATCAATTAGTTACTGGGGGGTATGAGTTATGGAAGGACACAATAGACCTTAAATCTGTTTGGGGTTCAAGGGCCTGGCAGGTACAAGGCACTGAGGCTTTGCACCGTGCATGTCTCATCCCAAATCATATGTTGTTTTTAAATGAAACCATTTCCCAGACCACATGCTTTGGATTGGCTACATCTAAAAGGTTAAACACCCCGTCTTTCCCGGAGTTGGAGGAATATGAGAATTGGAGTAATTTTACTCAATTGTCCATTAAAGATATACAGGCTCTGCTTCTTAATTCCTCCTTTAACATTTCCAGTATGAATCCCAGGGGTTGGCTGCTTTGGCACCGTAGTGCTGATTCTTGCCAAAAAAGATTTTTGAATATATCTGACGGTTTTAAGACTGTTAGATCTGATCCCCGGTTTGATTTGAGTCATACTGTCACCTCTTACTCGGTGGGCAAGTTGTGTCAAGCTTGGCTGAAACATTCAACTTTACCTGCGGTTAAGTATCACCTTTCCAAACTGAATGCAGACGTGGATTTGAATGATTTCATTAAAGGCCCAGCTAGTGGCAGGTCGAAAAGGTGGTTATATGGGGTTTACAATGAAATTTGGAAACTCTCACAGATTGAGGCCGCTTCACGCCTTAGGGCTATTGATCAGGCGAATCTTGAGAAAGTGCTTGCAGTTGTTGACAATAGCATTAACGTGCTTTCCTCTAGAATTTACACATTAGATAATATTGTGTCGTCTGTTGTTGATATTGTGCATGATGAAGTGTCAGTATTATACCATGGTCAAAATCAATTACGGTCAATCATGCAGTTTGCATGGACACTTCAGACTCTGAAAATGGGTAAAGTTCCCTGGGGATACATGAACGTTTCCTCTTTATTTTCCCCGTTTAATTTGACAGACAAACAACGCTTGCTTTCAATGCGTGATGCTTCCTTTTCTATGCTCCATATTGAAAGATTGGAATCTTTACCTTTTTCTGTGGCAGAAGCCACTGCTGCTACGTGGCTTATCCACGGTTTAATAACACTGCCTTTTGCTTTATATAAGTTTTCAAATTGTATGAAATATGTGCCAATAGGTCGTTTTGAACCCTTAGGTAGCGGTTTTCTTCATGAGGTCTGGTCACTCCCATACACATACAGATGTTTCAAGGATGAACAAGAAGTTTATCTAACAGGGGATGAGTGTACTGAGACGCCAGATCATTCTTTAATGTGCAGACACATACAGTTACACGGTTCATGTAACAAGGACCGACCGAATATGGCTTGCGTTTTACAGGGCACGCCAGTTCCTGCTATCATCCCCACGTTTAAATTGTTAGAGAATGGTAGTTATTTAATGCTCAATAATGAAAACTGTTGTGGTTTAATTAAAGGTATAGCTTTCATAGTAACGGTTAGTGAGCGAGTTATTTGCTGCAGAAATGTTCTTTATCCTCCCACACGTGAACATAGGGAGTCTTCCATTTGGCCACAGATACCGACCTTGGGAGCAGAATTCAGCGGCATGGCTAGAATAAGAGCTCTATTGTCCCAGAAAGAGGTGGCCTTGAGCTCGGCCCGTGAAACTTTCGTGCTTCACATTGCTAACACCCGTACGGAGGTTCAGGCTCTTTTAAATACTGATTTGCCTTTGCATTTCGGAGCCATGGTCCGTTCTATCTTTAACGCATCCTCCACAACGGGCCTAGCACATTTTTTTAAAGTTGTTAGCGGTGGTCTCGTGACTTCCTTTGAGAAGATTTTTGGAGTCATCCCTGCCTTCTTCCATTCTATTTTTTCATCCTTATTTGGAGGGTTCCCGTTTTTACTTGCATTAGCGGCTGGCGCATTGGTGGTTTTCTGCCTTTTTAAATATGGATGCCCTTCCTGTGCAAGACCACGCTCGGCTGCTACTGACGCGGTTTCGCAACCGCATGCTTGATTATTATGGCACACTGCCGTTGGCGACTCTAAGCACGGCGTTTGGATTATCATTTCGGTTCTCCTATTTCACCTGTGTCCAGCCTGTATTTCGCTGCCTGACCTGTGATTTCCATTGGGCCATTGATTTGTGTCTCTGCGGACCAATATCTTCTGACGTCGATTTTAATCAACTGATGAGTCCTATCATTGCTCACGAGTTGGTTTGTTCTGACGAAAGGATTATGGCCTTGGCGGTGGCACATGGACTAATGGGTCCCTGGGATGTGTTGTCAGCAGCGCAAAATTTCTTGGAACAAAGTTTTCTTGAAAACCCACCGAGCTGTCCTCTGATGGTTATAGAGGATCCGGTGCTGGAAGATCACGTATGTTCCTTTCATCTTTTAAATTGGATGGCTGAACTGTTTTCGGATGAGGACAGTGACTTCCTCCTGGAGGCTGTTGCAGCTTACTTTTCATATACAGTCTTATCATAGACACTGCCTCAAAATGACATGCTGATTGATAGCATTTCCTTGATTTTATTGACTTTTGGTCAAGACATTTTATTTTTGCTTGCCTATTGGCTTGAGCCACATTATACTTGTGGACTATTTTTTAGCATTAGTTTTTATAATTGAATTTTTATTCATGCTCGTTTATAATTGGATTCTGCTCTCATGTGATGGCACTTCTGTTATCTTATTTAGTCCGTTCTCGGATCATGGGGGGGTGTTGTATAGCTCCTATATATCCTTATATCGTGTTAAGTTAGCATAGGTACATTTGAGATTTAAACGCCATTTTTCCTTTCTTGCAACTTCTGCACACGACCCTTAATTGTTGACTTAGCTTTCAACCTAGTGGTTTGCCGTGGTGTATGTGAGAATAATATGTTATTGCTCTGATATCAGTTTTGTTTAATAAACCATGTCTGCACGGAGAGTGCTGAAGTTTCAGGAGCAACACGATATGGAATTGTTATGAGGTCTGATCTCCACGCCTTCATAGTCATAACACAAGTGCAGCCTTTGCCAACTTGGGCTTGAGGCGGGATTGATATTGCTTTGCACGAGAATTGTTAACACACTTGATGCGGTGCACATGCAGAGAGAGCTGGTGTATGCTGATGTGATTCCTTCATGCTAGGACACTAAGGTATGGGCCCGCCCTAAAACAACCCAAAGAGACCTTCTTAGCTAATAATATAATATATGTGTTAGGGAGGGTGAGATATAAGTGTTGTTAACTCTTATTCATTACAGCATGTTAACATGCTGTCACCATTCGCTTTTTATGTCTTAGTAACTATGCTGATAATTTTGATACTGATAATAAGTATACTTGTATTATCTAAGATACTGCGCCTGAGAAGACGGCATTAGTAAATAAACATTTCAAATGCACATGTGTCTTCTTTACTCCATGTTCTGGTTTGTAATGATAATATAACGAAAGAGTGTTCATGAGTCCCACGTACCCTGAGGTACTGTAAGTTCATGTTCTGGTTTGTCTAAACATTGGGAGTTTGATATGTCCAATGAGACACTGTAGCTAGCTCGGTAAGGGGTGAGTTGGTTGCTAAGGTAAGTTTTGGGACACCCTAATTTGCCGAGGTTCCACTCCTCTGTGCACAGTTCTGTGTGAGTACAGAAACCCTGCAACAATGACATGTATTGAGTCTTTGTCGGAAGGATGTTTGCAGGGTATGGTTACCTCCAAAGTTACAATGGAGCAGAAGGAAGTTTTGCCAGCCCCAATTACATGGGGGAGGTCAAATTGGCCATAAAATCTCTGGCTAATGGGAAGGCCGCAGGCACGGATGTTATTCCGCTACAGTTTTATAGGGCCTTTGCTCAAGAAATTCGACAGGATATGTTATTGGTTTTCAGGGAAGCTCAGAGGGGTATCATATCTGAATCGTGGAGGCAAACAACTATTGTGCTCTTTAAAACGAAAGTTAAGTCTGAGCTAAATCCGTCATCTTATCGGCCTATATCATTAATTAACACAGATAGCAAAATATATTCGAACGTTTTAGCCTCTAGGCTTGCCGCAGTTATTACCCCATTAGTCTCTATACGGCAACATGGTTTTATCCCTGGAAGGGATACGGCCGATCATGTAAGGCGGGTTATCGCCCTGTTGGACTGGGTGCAGGCCACAGAGTCCGCCCTTGGGGTGATCCTGTTGGACGCCGAGAAGGCTTTCGACAGGGTCTCCTGGGGTTTACTGTGGGCAGTGCTGCGCTGGAAGGGATTTAGTTTGGAATTTATACAGGCGCTTCAAGCATTGTATATTTCTCCAGTAGCAACAATGCTTATTTCTGGTCAGGAAAGTGGGCTATTTAACATTGGTAGGGGCACAACGCAAGGCTGTCCGTGTTCCCCCTTGCTCTTCGCTCTGTACATTGACCCTTTCCTTAGCAAAATTGAAGATAATTTAAATATCTTGTCTGTGAGGGTCAATGGTACAGACTACAAGACGCTGGCTTACGCGGACGATATTGTGGTTTTGTAACGAGCAATGTCGCTGTCGCCTTTGCAACCTTAAAGAGTCTTGCAGAGCAAGTTGGAGCATTATCAGGGTATAAGCTGAATGTTGATAAGACACAAATTCTACATTCAGCTTATATGTGTCCCTTTCACATATCTCTTACTACGGAAGTGACATATTTGGGGGTCAAAATCACAGCTTCTGTAGCTGGTATTCCTGATCTGAACATTCTCCCAGTTGTCAAAGCTAATAATACTAAACTTGAAAGACTAGATCATCTGCATCTTTCTCTGTATGGCCGGTGTAACATTCTTAAAATGCTGGTCCTCCCGAAGCTAATGTCTTTGTTCAGAACCATCCCGTTAGGTTTTTCGCAAGCATCCTTGAATAGTGTCGAGAGGGCCTGCTCTAGATTTCTCTGGGGTTATCGTCGCTCGCGTAGACCAGCTAAATGGATGTGTCTCCCTAGAGATCGTGGGGGCTGGGCAGTTCCCAACATCATAGCATATTTCTGGTTGGCTATGCTGCAACATTTTGGAGTACTCTTGGTAGGAGATAGGGCCGAGATTCCTCTGGCTAACAGACCTACTATCTATGAAATTGGTTTGGGTGATGTGGCTAAGGGTATTTTAGTCAGAATACTCGAACCAAGTTATTTTAAAAAGAAAAGATTAAAAGTAATTTAGGCTGTATTCCAGATTTGGCGGAAGATTCTTTGTGTCAAATCCCAAAAATCACTATCTATACGCCTTTCTCTGCTGCTGGAATGTTGCCACTGATTTTTCAGGATCAGATTATTTTCAGATGGCAACTATTGGGTCTTCAGGTCATTGGTGATTTGTGTTCAGAGGCGCAATTGGTTCCCTTTTCGTTTCTTAGGGAGAAGTTTAACTTATATGCACATGATTTTTTCAAATACCTCCAGATCAGAAGATTTTTTTTATAAACCCCAAAATAAGGCAGCTATAGAGTTTGGCAAGGTGCCCATAATTGAATTGGCCCAAAGAAAAGCAAGAATAGGAGTAGTATATCAGTATTTGTTAACCTGCTCACTGGATGATTTGGATACCCAGAATGTTAAGTGGGAGGGGAAATTTGGTAAGACTGGGGTGGATATTAGGTGTGCATTATGGTATGGTATGTTAAACAAGTTTATATAGCGCATGGCTACCCCAGCAACAGGGTGTCCCAGCGCTTGCGGACGGGCCAAACGGCAGAACACAGCGGACACAGAGTAACAGAATGGCCGGCACCCGGAGTGCTGGGGCCTTAGATGGAGGAGAACAGCCAAGTTTTAATTTGTTTTCGGAAGAGCTGATGGTTCGTGGTGGTACGTGCCTTTGGGGGGATAGAATTCCAGAGTATCGGAGCCATGTACTTAAATGAACGACCCCCTGCTCTACTCCTGCGGACCCTGATGGTGCGGGCAAGGTGGAGATCAGCAGAGCGGAGAGCACGCGTGGGGGTGTAGAAGGCACAAAGTCCCTGCAGTATTTGAGGGCCATGGCCGTAGAAAATTTTATGGATTAGACAGAGGGTTTTGTATTAGATTCTTTGTTTTACAAGTAACCAGTGTAGACGTCGTAAAATCTGTGAGGTGTGGCAGTGTTTCGGCAAGGCAAAAAGAGTGCGAGCGGCAGCGTTCTGAGCCCTTTGAAGTCTTTTTGTAACCGTAACCATTAGAACTTGCAAACCAGACTTTCGTTTCTGGCAGCTTACAGATGCAATGCTATATGGCAATATTTGATCTGTATTATACACCTGCAAAGATTGCAAAGTGCGGGGGCAGAGAGGTGATAGCTACACTAGGTGTGGGCTGCAAGCTGCCAATGCTGTTCACATGTTTTTTTTGTGTCCAAGGCTGAGGGAATTTATTCACGATATTGAGCATTTCATCAATGCAGTGTTAAAGATTCTGGCTAAAATATCCCCAGAACTTGTAATAATGGTCTGTGACTGTACAGGGTCGGTGGGCGGGCCCAGGCATATAGCCGCCTTTCTCTTTGTAGCAATGGCAATGATTCGACTATGTATTACATCTCAATGGATTAGTGCGGAGGCTCTGACATTCTTTAACTGGAGAGCTAGGATGCATGCATTGTACAATCTGGAGTCACCTGTTTATCTCCTAAGGGGTAAGAAAAGGCGGGAGTTGGGTACTAGAATATGGGCTCCCATTAAGGAGTGGTCCAACGGTTGATAGAGTTACTGGAATGGGACTAGTTATTGGCTGTATTGCCTCACAGATGTGTGCCATGTGTTGTTCATTCTGTTAATGTATCTATTCTGCCTATTTGCTTTTCTTCTTAATTACTGTATAAACATTTGCCGGTCAATCCCGGTTGATTTTTTTCAGGTTTTCTTGTAATTGTGGTCATTCAAATTTATCTCATGATTCTGTTGCTTTCTTTCTTCTGTTTCTTTGTATATTATGAATGTCATGACTTGTGTTTATTTTGAAATACAAGTAAAGAAAAAAAAGAGATGCATACCCATATTAATATTGTTTGTTTTCCATCAATTAATTAGTATTCTTTGTTTCATTATTTGATTATTTCGATTTATGTATTATTCATTATTTTCTAAGTAATAAGTGTATTGAATAGTTGACATGTACACACACAGTTTAGTTCAGTTCATTAAACTTTATTCAATTTTATATTAAAATCCTAAACGTGTACATCACTTTCAACAACATTAAATCTAAACACGTACAACTCCATATATAGCAGCAACAAGTCAAGATAAAACCTCAGATGAAATACATTGAATACAAATTAATCAAAACATTTAAAAAGCAGTAAAAATAAAAAGGGTTATGTGCACCCATATTATCCCAAGAGCAACTAGTGCTAAATATTACAGGCTTACCAGGTGGTCGATAAGACACCAGATAAGACACCAGAAAGAAAACAGGAAACGAAGAACATACTTTTGGTGTCATTAGCAACTGTAAATAGAAGTATGCCGGTCTAATTTGCCTGTAATTTCCTGGAATCAAAAGATGCCTGATATACTTGTGACGAAGATAAGAAAACTTTGGACACACAAGTACAATATGCATGTAGTCGCAGGCTAAGGTATAATCACAACTACATAGACATAGACATTGCAGCGCCAGTCTGACGAGGAGCAAAACCCATATGATGAAGCATGACACCTAGCTTGCTGGGTGTGTGAGGGTTTCAGTTCCGAAAGGGGAATTCACCCAACCCCCTTTTTCCTTTTCCGCTTGGTTACGCCGTTCTATTATCTCTTCCTGGGGAACAGTGTATTTACTTTCGTTTGTTACTATGGTTCAAGGGCTGATACACTGGACCCCGTAAAATATTGCCCTTCTAACTCCCTCCTTTGTTGATACATTATCGCAACTACAAACACGCAAATTAGGCCATTTACACCAGGCCCCCTTCGGCAACAGACACTGGTGACAAATATTCAGCCTTAAAAATTTTGAAATATGCTGTTGTCTATTGGACATTTTCAGGAGAACATAGGGCCAATGACAGACAAAGCAGAGTTCTCCTGCTCCATGGCCACCCTTTGTAAGAAGGTCTGTTTGACCAATGCAAGGTACTTTTTGTAATGTCTCCTGGGTTAGAATATAGGCCTGGACTTCCTATTTCCGTGAACGAGTTTGTTTGACCAATGCAAGGTCCTTTTTGTTATGTCCCCTGGGTTAGAATATAGGCCTGGACTTCCTTTTTCCGTGAACGAGTTTTTTTAAATAATGTAACAACAGGAAATCCTCTTTTTACCAGACTGAACACCACAATAAGAGGGGGCGAACCCAGATAAGATCTGGAATACATGGCATGCCCAACTGCTTGTGTGCAATTTCAGTGGCGAATCCTTGACCAATGTGCTGTATATTTCTCATGAAGTTGTTCTCTATCACCTGCATACTGTCCATATTAGCATACCCCCACCCAATTTTGTTCCCTATGTTAGCCATCAGGACACAATTAATGGCTTGGAGACAACTGAAGATTTTTGGGGGGCTTTCAAGTTTATGAGGTATTTGTGTGCCATCTGAGTAGTTACAACAGGCGAGCTGAAATTCATTGACCGTTACCGGCAATTACTTCATTTAGATGTTGAAAAGTCATGAGTGAGATAATATAGACTTGAGGTACCCCTGCTTTTATATTGTAGTGTTTAGCTGACAAAGGAGGCGTATGGATAACATTTGTTCTGTTTTGAAGTATGACGTGATCCAGTCAAGAGCAGTCCCATATATGCCAGGTTTGCAGAGTGTTTGGATTAGAGTGTCATGATCAACTATGTCGAAGACAGCTGAACGGTCCAAGAGAAGTAGTGCAGGTACCCCATTGTGCTGTGCTGTGTTCTTAAGGTAATCCCAGATAACGATTTGGGCAGATTCTGTGCCTATTCCTGGACGGAATCCTGTTCTGGAAGTTGCAAAGTACGGAGTTATCCTCAATAAATTAAGACAATTGGGTGAATGCTGACCTTACTATTAGTTTGTAGAGGAGGTGTACATTTGCAATAGGTCTGTAGTTGTTTGGGTCTTGAGGGTACAAGTTTGTTTGTTTTCTTTGATAGTGGGTGTATGTATGTCTTTTGTAAGTCTTCGGGAAAAACTCCTGTTGTCAAGGAAAGATTGCTGATTGTTCTGATCGGGGTTGCAGCAGAGGTTTTTAAAAGGATGCTCTTGAAGATTTGTGGTGGACATGGGTCAGAGAGGCAGTCGGCTGGCCTGCTTGTTTTGATAAGATGCATAAAACCAGCTTCTGATAGTTGTTTGAAAGAATTCAGAGGCTTGGTTAGCCTACCCTTGTTAGGAGGGGGTAACTGTTGCGAAAGGGCTGGTGGTTTTCTTTTGGTTTAAATAGGAATCCAACATGTCTGCTTTGGTTGTGTAATGATTTGCAAGTTTGTCATTATATTCTTGGGAAATGGGATAGTTTCCTTCTGTGTAATCCTGCAGGTAAGGCCCAAACTTAAAGCCACTAAATAATGCTTATCGCGCACTTAAAAAAGCTCTGTTTTTATAGCCAGAACGAGTGTTACATGTACTTTCCAAACACATTTTAAACTGCAAAACAGATTTAAGCAGTCTCTTAAAAATACTCAGGTTAGGTTTAGGTGTTTGTATTTTGTCTTTTAGCTGGTAAAAAGGGCTGGGGGACTTTTCGTAGCCTTAGCAAAGTCTAGGGAAAACAAGGAAAGAAAATTAAACAGTCACAGGTAGAAGAAAACTGGAGTTTTAGCTAAGAATAGCACCAAAACAGAATCCGAGCTCTTGAAACCTTTCCTTAGGCCTTGCTCACTGGGCTGTTTGGGACTTGCAAAAGCAGTCACTACAAAATGAAGGTGGGTGCCCTGGGGTTCCCTCCACAAACTTAAGGGACTGTGCAAGGTATGAGGGGAGGGTCGAGGCCTGCTCACGTGCCTGTGGGCCAATTACTAAAACCCAGACTGTGGTGAAGGGGACAGGGAAAATTTCCTGAGCTCAGAATCTAATTGGATACAAACTAATGCACTACACCATTTGCAGTTCCTGTTCAACACTGCCGGTACAGCCCAAATCTAAAGCCACTAAATAATTTTGCATCATCCCTAATAAGACATGACTGTGAAATCTGGCCCAATGTGCATCCAATGAAATTCAGGTAAATAAATATACAGATTGACACTATAGAAAAGCATATCTTATTGTGGAAGTTGCAAATATGAACTGAGATCGGTTCTATGAACTACTATGGTGGGATAAAGTGGATTATTAGTTGTAGTGGTTGCGATACCTCGCCAGTTAATAATGTCACTACGTTATCCGGTCCCGTTAGGTTAACTTAACTTAAACCTCAGCACAAACCTGGGTAGCTTTGGTACAAAGTAGTCAGGATTAACTTAAAGGAAACAAGAGTAAAGCATTTATCAGTACCAAAACAGTCAATAAGTAAGAATCAAGACACAGAAATCCCACTCCGATTTATAAAAATAGTATGTATATTTCTCTTTCAAAAGACAAAGCTATAATGTAGGGAACTGAAGTTGTGATGTTTGAAATTTTCCATAAATCACTGCGTTTAACTATCAAAGGGCAGTTCTCTTTGATCATCTGACTCTAGTGTGGGTCAAAGACAAAGTTTCAAGTCAACCGCGAAGAGCACCGTTCGGATAACACAAAGAGGTTGGTGAGGATTTTATCTTCGCCCAGAGAAACATTTTTTTGCTTTTTCTCTCGTCAAAAGAGTCTCGATTCTTGACACTTTAGGGAAATCTTGCAGCTAATGACCCCTCTATGGCATATGCACATAAACTATGATTTAGTCTGTTTTGATGTACATTGAACACAATTGATTCTGGTATGAGAGAAAAACATAGAAAAGACTTCTGGGCCTCGTTGGGGGCCCATGTATAAATACATGATTGCAATGATGATTTTCATCAACCGCATTATTTTTAGAATATGTGTTTTATTGTAATGGTTTTAGTTAATCATTCAATAAATATTGAACTGAACTGATTGAGTGCTCAGTAGTTGTGTGGTAATCTCTGGTTATTTTGCAAAAACCGTTATCCTTTGAGTCTAGGCTCCTCAATTGCAGTTAACTCTAGCGCCAGCCAAGGGTCCAGGACCTGATGGGCACCTCTTGGGGACTAAGACTCGATTTCCCAGAAAGCTTCTGCGAGGTTTGGGGCAAATTCAGTTGTAACTGGTCAGCTGGTCTCTTGCTTTTTTTTTTTAGGTTTTGTGCTCCTGGAGCTCAACAGGAGGCTAGTCAACTAGCCCTTGGAGCCACACTTCTGTCCTCTACTCCTGTGGGAGTAGGTTTAGGCCTTGTGGCTTCTCTCCACCAGTTGCCCAGCAGGCTCAGTCCTCTTTGCTTAAAGTCCAATAAGAGTTCAGCAGGTGCAACCCTTCTTCAGTCTTCTTCAGGTACAGCTGTATTCTGAAGAGGGTACCCTGGGGCGCAATGGGAAGGACTCTATAGAATTCTGCCAGCAGACTGTCCTTGGTCATCCTACTTTGCATTGCTGCAAAGGCCTCCTGTAATTCTTCCCTAATGAGCGGGCACTTCCAGTCCTTGACTGAAGTTTAATTGGGATCCAGCTTGCACTACATGACTTAAGCTTGTAAATGAGACTCAGCAGAGCGTGTTCATGGGGCCCCGCATTCATGTAGGAGGTAGCGCTTTTCTGTTCTCCACACTCCATGCAGGGTGAGGGAAATTCTCTCATACTGCTGTGTCAGAGTCTGTGTCTCCATGGCTACAGCCAGTTGGACGGCTGTTACATGTGACCTGAGAACCATGGCCTGGAAGGGTGGTTTCCTGTGTGTGGAACGAAGAAAGGATGTCAAACAAGGGTGATGAAAGATCCTGAAAGCCGAAGAATCTTTAAAACGTAAGTTTATTGGAACACCAGAAAGATTGCCACAAATGCGGGAGACAGCGAACAACAGCCTCCTTTGAGTCCCTCATTATGACTCACCCCCAACTGCCACCCAAGACGATTTTCTCTAGTCCAGCTCACCAATGCTCAGAAAGTTCCACCAGCCGGAGTGGTAAATAAATAATATAAAAGATAAATACAATATAGCAAAAAATGACTCAGCAAAAATCATACGAACATACAAAACGTGTGGGCGTGGCTACGCCGTGAACGCAATGGCCGCACGGAGCTGAAGCTCTCCCGGCCTTAGCGCCTAATCATGCACAGCCCGGTCTCCTATGCGGCCAAAACATCTGTAGTGAGGAGGTGAAATCCCTGAGATGGCGCGGATGACCACGGTGGCGTGCTAGGAGCACTGGCGGCAGTGAACGGACGACAGACTGCTTCGTTTCTGCCCGGAGCGTCTATGCAAAATGGTGGCGGCCCGGATCCTGGAGGAGGAGGCGAACGCGGAGGAGTGAGGAGGCAGCCCATGGCGACGCGGGAACAGTGAGGTAGGTGCGGGCGTACCGTGGTACACCCAGGTGTCAGCAACTGCCTTCGGCGGTCTCCCGGGGTCACGGGGGGTCTCTCTGGCCTCCCGAGCGGCACGCTCCACTGCCCCAGGAACCGCGAGTGCCTGGAACTACACAGCGGCAGACCTAAAGTTCACTGCACACGGGGCTCTGATTCGGGCTCTGACTACACCTGCCTGCGGCACTCCTGGGGCCGATGAAACAGCGCAGAGCCCTGGCACCTGTGTGAGTAGGCGGCGCCTCCTCCTCACCTCATTTGAGGCCCTTGACTGGAGGCAGGGACGCTCTCCACTGCACCTACCTGCTACAGGGCCAGTCAGCTCGATTGCACTGTGGGCTCCTTTCCTAACACGGGACCCGCTGGTGCATGAGAGGGCAACAGAACACATTGCGCTCTGCCTGACCCCTCCGTGCTGCAAATGGGTGGACGCTCCCTTTGCATCCTGCATAGACGGTGGACTATAGGACAGGTTCCATTAGAGGCCCATCTGGTAAAACACTGAGCCTGGTTGCGACTACTGTGAGTCTGCAACAGCGGATGGGGGATCCCCTCCTCTGCATCATCCACATAGAGCCCCCTACATCGTGCCACAAGCTGCATATTGGACTAGGCGCCAGATTGCCACCACAAGTGCACCCGCCAGAGCTGCTGCGGCATGGGCCGAAAGACCCAGAGCAGCGCGTACTTCCCTTCGAGAAACTCGTCGACCCTCCTAGACACCAACCAAGCAACATGGCGGACGGTGGACAACCTCCTTCTACCTCAAAGGACGGTTCAAACCACTTGCACCCGCTGCTATTAGAAATGAGGGCCGGGTTCAAGGCGCTGGATGTGCGGCATGGGCCGCAAACACCCAAAGCAGCGCGTACTTCCCTTCGAGAAACTCGTCGACCCTCCTAGAGAGCAACCAAGCGACATGGCGGACGGTGGGCAACCTCCTTCTACCTCAATGGACGATTCAAACCACTTGCACCCGCTGCTATTAGAAACGAGGGCTGGGTTCAAGGCGCTGGATGTCCGCTTTGACACCCTAGACAAACACATACCGGATCTCGGCGCCATGATCCAGGTCCATGATCGACGGCTGGATGTTGTTGAGTCCCGGACATCGGACCTAGAAGATAGAATGGCGCGGTTGGTGAAGAAGATAGACCGTATGGAAGGAATCCTAAAAGAAGTCGCGACAAGGAAATGAGGATTTGGAGGCACGAAGTCGTCGTAATACCATATGCCTGGTGGGTGTGCCAGAGTCCACGGCTTCAGGACGCATGGATGCCTTAGTGGAGACGATCCTCACCGACCTGTTTGGGAAGGAAGCTTTTACACCTGGCTTTGTGGTGGAGCACGCCCATGGATCTCTTCGCCCCCTCCCCAACCCAGGTTGCCCACCCAGACCCATCATTGCGCGAATTATGAACTTCCGAGACAGGGACACCACACTGCGTCTGGCACGCGAACATGGCGAATTATCTTGGTAGGGCTCCAGACTATCGCTATATCCAGATTTCACAACCATGGTCCAAGACGCAAGGAGGAAATATCTGGGGTAAAGGCAACACTAAAGAACCTAGGGTTGAAGTATGGCATGCTGTATCCAGCCAGGTTGAGGGTGAAGAGAAATGGACGTGTTCGAATTTTTGAAAATGCAACAGCAGTGCAGGAATTTTGCCGCAATTATAAACTTAACAACAAGCACCCCACAGAAACGGATGCTCCTTCACCCCCACAGTGGCTCAGCTGTCAGTGTGGATTTGTTCTCGAACTCTGGGCATGACTGACTGTTGGTCTCTGGCTACCTGTTACTATGCCGCACATTTGATATGTAAAATTGACAGCCATGATTTCATATATTGAGTATAAAATTTGGTTGAGGCTGCTAGGCCGTTGGAGAGTTATTCCCCCCCACTTTGGTGTACACCTAGAGATCGTAATGGTGACGATTGACTGTACCACATTTGTTTACTTGTTGTTTATTTTTTAAATGCCATTGGTACTATTGCCTGTTTTGGTAAAGTTGGTACTGCCTCTCCGGATGGGCGGGAAGGCTGGGTGGGGGAGGAGGGAGGGGTATTGTTCATATTGCACTGCACTGTTTCTACGTTCCTCTTGTTTGTGTCCCCGATAGATGGGTTCTGCACTTGGTTACTCTTTTCCAATAAGATTCTCTCTTTCGAATGGCACAGTTAGGTTATAATTCAGGCCCATCAAACATCACACTAGCGACGTGGAATGTCTGGGATTTAAACAATGCGCGCAAAAAGTGCCAGATTGTCCATTATTTATTCATCACAACTTTATTGCGACTATTACAGTCATAAAAGCACAAAACAGTCAGCAGTACAATTTCATACACGGGTAACCTGGATTCCGATGGTGGCATTGACAAATGTAAGATACAGAACTTCCCATGGTAAAACAATTTTGAATTTAAATCCCATTTAAAAAAAAAAAATTAGGATAAAAACATTAAGACAATTATTAAACATTTCAAAGAGTTTGCTAAAACACTCCAGAGTGGTTACAACTAAGTGACATAATCATAATTAGCTAAATATCAATTTCCAGGAAATATCTTCGTTTCAGCCACATTGCCTGGAGGAATTTAGAGATTACAGTCACATACAATGGGTCCATGTCAGAATGTTTTAATCTCACCACTCAGTGGAAATTTTGTTAACCCACTCCAAGGCGCTGTATCCCACAAATGCATGTTTGACCCTTATGAGCAAGAGACACCTAGTTTCCCAAATGTCATAATAAAAAGGTGTAATGTATTAAATGTGGCTACACTCTCGCCAAATCCAGTGGAAGATGATGGAAATTGTAAAGATGGGGTTGAGCATGACTGTCTTGATGTGACTGAACTGTATACCAGACTTAGGGTTATATGTATGAACACATTTTCCCATACTGGGGTGAATGTATGACATTGTTCTGCATTCTGTCCATCAACTGTTGTTTTTGCATTTGTCACCCCGAGTGGGGCGGGTATGCTCCGACGTGAGTCCTGAGCTCTCCATGCCACTGTAATCAAACTATCCTGGCTAATGAGGGCTGAAAGCCCGAAACCAGTCCTAGGATGCTTGTTTCCAGTCCAGGAATGACCTGGCTTGGCAGTTCGGACTGGACTGTTCCCATGGGGCACAGGGTGAAGACTGATTTGCATATGGCTAGGTTCAAACTGGAATGGCATGGTGAGCAAAAAAAACAATGGATTTAGGCCCAGATCTCTGTACTGGGGTGAATGTATGACATTGTTCTGCATTCTGTCTATCAACTGTTGTTTTTGCACATTTTCCCATAGACACAGAATGGGTGAAACCATTTGATACATCTGGCCCATAGACCAGAGTTTCATAAATGTATCTTTCAATGAACATGACTATGTCATATCTGTTGATGGCAAACAACATAATCTGAGAGCTGAATATGCTGTTTGCACATTCTCATGTGTGATAGAAGATTCTTGGCTTCAGGAAGTCTTTTCTGCCCAAGTAGCCAAATTGAATGTGCTTAGTAAGTCATGGTGTGTTTTAGAACAGCTTGAAGTGACAATTTTTACTGACAGCCAGTATGGGTTTGGAGTTGTTCATGTTTTTTGATAGTTGTGGTCCTAGAGAGGCTTTGTGGCCTCTTCTAGATTACCTATCCAACACAATGACAAAGCTTATCAGTATAAATGTATCCAATGAACAGCACACCAGAAATCAACCTATTATCTTTGGGCAATACCTATGCTGACGACATTGCTAGGTACTGTGCCCTGCTTGCACTTCCTTTAATGAGTAGAGCTATGGAAGCAATGATGAGACAAGTCAACATTTGCTGCTGCTGCTGGTCGAAGAACAAGGTCTTGAGTCGTCTCCTGAAGGTCAGCAGGTCTTCGGTTTGTCGTAGGTTGAGGGGGAGGTTGTTCCAGGTCTAGGCGGCGCGGTGGGAGAAGGACCTGCCTCCGGAAGTGGTTCTACGGATGTGCGGGACCGTGGCCAGGGCGTGGTCAGCGGAGCAGAGTTTCCAGTTGGGTACATAGAAGGAGAGTCGACTGTTGAGATAGGCTGGGCCGGTATTGTGGAGTGCCTTGTGTGCGTGGACCAGGAGCTTGAAGGAGATGTCGAGGATTAGGCGTGCAGAGGCGTTCTGGATTCTTTGCAGTCTGTTGATGAGCTTGGACGAGGCTCCGGCGTAGAGGGCGTTCCGTAGTCGAGTCTGCTGCTGACTAGGGCTTAGGTGACTGTTTTCCTCGTGTTAGTCGGGATCCATCTGTAGATCTTGCGGAGCATACGGAGGTTGTTGAAGCAGGTGGAGGAGACTGCGTTGACTTGTTTGGTCATGTTGAGTTTCGAGTCGAGGATGACTCCCAGGTTGCGTGCGTGGTTGGTAGTAGCTGGGGGTGATGCGGCCCACCAGGAGTCGTCCCATGCTGAGGGGTTGGGCCCGAGGATGAGGATCTCCATCTTGTCTGAGTTCAGCTTAAGTCGGCTTTCCTTCATCCAGTCGGCGACGGCCTTCATTCCCTGGTGGAGGTTGGATTTGGCGGTGAGAGGGTCCTTGGTGAGGGAGAGGATCAGCTGCGTGTCATCGGCGTAGGAGATTATGCTGAGGTTGTGCTGTCGGGCAATGCGTGCTAGTGGGGCCATTTAGACGTTGAGCAGCATCGGGCTGAGGGAGGATCCCTGTGGGACACCTCAGATGATCTCGGAGGCTTTGGACCGGAACGGGGGAGGCGGACTCTCTGAGTTCTGCTGGTGAGGAAGGAGGTGGTCCAATCCAAGGCCTTGTCTCGGATCCCTGCGTCGTGGAGGCGCATGCATAGTGTGCGGTGGCAGACGGTGTCGAAGGCGGCAGAGAGATCTAGGAGGATGAGGGCCACCGTCTCGCCGTTGTCTAGCAGGATCCTGATGTCGTCTATGGCGGCGATGAGGGGGGTCTCGGTGCTGTGGTTGCTGGGGGATCCTGATTGGGAGGGGTCCAGGGTGCTGTTGTCTTCGAGGTGACTGGTGAGCTGGATGTTAACTATCTTCTCGATGACCTTTGCTGGGAACGGAAGAAGGGAGATGGGCCGGAAGTTCTTGAGGTCGCTCAGATCCGCCTTGGGTTTCTTCAGTAGGGCGTTGATCTCTGCATGCTTCCAGCTCTCAGGGTAGGTAGCGGTCTCGAAGGAGAGGTTTATGATGTGCGCAAGTGGGGTGCTATGGAACTGCTGGCTTTGTTGAAGATGTGGTGTGGGAGAGGGTCAGACGGGGATCCGGAGGGGATTGTGCCCATGGTCTTGATTGTGTCCTCGATGCTCACGTTGGCCCAGGTTGTCAGGGAGTCGTGGATGGTGGCGTGCAGTGGGTCTGGCATGTCAAGGCCTGTAGGGGTCGCCCGGGGGTTTTAACTGTCATGGATGTCGGTGATCTTTCGGTGAAAGAAGGTGGCGAGGGAGTCGCACAGGGCTTGCGATGGCAGGATGTCGTTGGCGCTGGAGCTGGGGTTGGAGAGTTCCTTCACGATGTTGAAGAGATCCTTGCTGTTGTGTGTGTTGTTGTCAAGGCGGTCTGTGAAGGAGGTCCTTTTGGTGGTCCTGATGAGGTGGTGGTGGTTGCGGAAGGCGTCTTTGTGGGCAGCGCGGCTGTCTGGCGTCTTGTCGCTGTGCCATATGTTCTCCAATTTCCGGCAGGTGCACTTTGAAGCTAGGCATTCCGGGGTGAACCAGCTGGCTCTTTTGCTGGTGTCTCTGTTGGTGGGATTTTTCAGCGGGGCTAAGGTGTTGGCGCAGTCGTCCATCCAGCGTCTGAGGGTGAGTGCACCATCGTCGGGGTTGGTGGGGTTGGTTGGTGGGTTGAGTGCAAGGCTTGTCTGTATTTGTTTTTCAGTGACTTTGCCCCAGCAGCGGTGGGGGATCTGTATGGTGCGGTGGTGTGTGAGGGGTTTTTCGGAAGGAGAAGTGGATGCACTGGTGGTCTGTCCAGGTGAGTTCGGAGGCGTGGCTGAAGGCGACGTGGGGGCTAGAGGAGAAGATGGCATCAAGCGTGTGACCGGCGATGTGGGTCGGCGTCATGACAAGCTGTTTAAGTCCGAGGTTGGCGAGGTTGGCGAGGTTGGCGAGGTTGTCGATCAGGGTGGAGGAGTTGTTGTCGTTGTTGTTCTCCAGATGATAGTTCAGCTCTCCGAGGAGGATGTAGTCGGTGGAGGTCAGTGCGTGCGAGCTGATGAGGTCGGCGATTGAGTCGCAGAATTGTGGCTGGAGTCCTGGAGGTCTGTAGACGAGGGTGCCGCTTAGGGTGGTCTTGGGGTCTGTGTGGATCTGGAAGTGCATGTGTTCGGCGGTGCTGAGAGTGTCGTTGGTGTTTGTTGAGAACCTGATGGTGTTCTTGTGGACGATGGCGATTCCTCCTCCGGCTCCATTGGTGCGGTCTCTGCGGATGATCTTGTACCCGTTGGGGATGGCTATGGCGATGTCTGGAGAGGAGGCTTTGTTCATCCAGGTCTCGGTCAGGAAGGCGACGTCCAGGGATGTGGTGTCAAAAAGTTCCCAGAGCTCGACGGCGTGTTTGCATGCGGAGCGGGTGTTGATCAGGATGCATCTGAGCTGGTTGGGTTCCGTCGTTGTGGGTGTCTCGGTGCCTTCGAGGCAGGAGAAGCTGCAGTTCCGACAGGGAAGGGACCGTGGGTTCCCTTTGGGGCGACTTTGCAGCAGGTGTGGGTTCTTCCTGGGTTGAGAGCGACGAGGGTGTTGGCGTCGTAGCGGAGGCGGTCTTCCGGGCTGGTGCGGGGGGCAGGGGTTCTGGTGCTGGGTGCGGTCCAGGCACGGACGGGCACAGACGGGCATGCCTTAGGCGCGGCCGCACAGTGGCCGCCATATATGGGGAGGTGGGGAGGGAGGAGCAGCTGGGAGGCAGGAGGCGTGTGTCAGGGCAGTGAATTGGCACGGAGGGGGCGGGCCGCAGGGGAAGCGGAGTGGTTGCGGGAAGGAGACCAGGCAAAGGGGTACAGAATCAAAAAAGGGAGCACGGAAGTGAGTAAAAGGGGTACAGAATCAAAAAGGGGACACAGAAGTAAGTAAAGGGGTACAGAATCAAAAAAGGGGGCACAGAAGTAATGCGGCGAGTGGGGGGCAGGGGGATACAGAAGAGGAGCAGGCAGACAGAGTTACAGGCACAACAGAGCAGATACTAACCTAAGACCACCACTGGCCACCAGGGATGAGGCGCAGGTGGTAGCCTGCGGGTGGTGGAGGGCCTCGACTTCAGCGGCGGCAGTAGTCGTCAGCAGGGGTGCAGGCGGAGCTGCAGCGGGGAGTAGCGATCTACCAAGCAAGGTCAAGGGTCGCTCAAGGACAGGCTTGTCACCTCATGAGATCATCATGGGGTGCACTATGAGATTGTCAGCAGTGCCTGCAAATGGTCTTGTGAACATTACTGATGACTTGGTACTGGATTGTTGCAAAAGATTGTCTGGTGCAGTTCGTTTTTTTGTCTCGCAAGGTTAAAGAAGCGGCTGCATATCCGCAGCAGTAACTGCTCCATGACCTGAATCTCGGTGACTGGGCGCTTGTGAAAAGGCATGTGAGGAAAACGTGCTTGAAACTGTGCCGAAAAGGGCCATATCAAGTTGTTTTGGTAACAACTACGGCTATGAAATGTGCTGATCTCCAAATCTGGGTTCATGCTAGCCACACTCACAAAGTTCCACGTCCCTTTGATAAAACAGCATCTGTTCCCGAATGGTCAGTAACAGAGAGCGAGAGGGTCCATGTCAGCCAAGCTGTGGGGACTGGACAAGTGGCTTATGCAGAGCACACACTGGCTGGTAAAAGACTGACCGAGTCAACCACAGTGGAAGAGGCAGGAGGGTCGAGACAGAGTCAGGTGACTCCTGCTAGCCCAGATCACGTTAGAAGCCCAGTCATGCATGAGAAAAAAGTTGTGCTTGGAGATCAGTGGCCAAAGAAAACCCCAGAACCAGTGATAAAGGTGCCTGCTACAATAGCTGTAGTAATTGAAGAATCGCGTCAAAGCGACAGTGAAACAGGGGGTAATGTAACAAGGAGGCTAAAAAGACAAAGAGTGCCAAGTCAAAGATACTCAGCTCCTCAATTAACTTATTTTACAAACAGTGATTGGGAGAGTTTGTTGCTTTTGCTTTGCTCAAAATAAAAAATATACTGAAAAGAAACAGTGGAATATTGACAGCGCTTTGTATTTTTGATATTTTGATACTTTAATATTTTTTGTTAATTTCAGTTGTAATGCAGTCTGTATCAAGACAAGCCGTGAAAACCGATCAGGAGAAAAGGAGATGAGAAAATGCTTGCAAACCTGACTACTTGGAAAAAGGACCTGAATAGTGTGACAGCCACTAGTGCATGGGAAGCTCTAGAAAGTGGTTTTCCAGCCATTGGACATTGGTTTGGAAATCTGAGAAAGGGAATAGTGGGAACCATCATAAGACCCCTGTTGATTGTGGCTTTGTGCACTTTAATTGGACTTGAGCTTTACAACTATGCAAAAATGTAGAGAGAAAAGAGTTAAAACTAGACAAAGGGTGAAGAGATAGAAGTGGAGACGAGGGCAAGAGTTTATTAATGTAGCCTCAAGAGAGTGGAGGATTACAGCAAACCTTATTGGAAGAAGTCATTGAAGTTTTGAATTGTCTAATTAAAATGAGAATGTGTCCTTTTGTGATGGCAAATTTAAACATCAAAGTGGGGATTAAGAAGGTGTCATTTCAGTGATGTCCTTCCTGTCACAAAAGTTTTTATAACGTGACAGTTTATGCATCCTGAATAACACAGTATTAACAGCTAAACATACAAGCTGAACTGACATGCAATTAAAATGTGCACGTGCTTGTATTTCAAAGTTCGACTTAATTGGTATTTGAATTAAAATGAATTTTAACAATAAATAAAGTGATTTTTTCAAATTGCTATTTAGCTCCTAGACTAACTGAATATGCTGAAATGATATAGAATTTCTAATGATTAATGAATTTAAAAATATGTGCAAAAATGTGAGAACGTCACTTCTCTGTTACATTTAATGAAATGCACTAACAAATGTTTTTCCATTTGAAATTAAATGTATTACTCATTTTAATTAAATATTTTACTGCTGAATTCATAAGTTTGCATATTATTTGTGTTTAATTAAATATATTGTTATAACTCTCTTACATTAGTATAAGTGAGCCCTGCAGAGCTGTATTCGCAGGCACATGAAAGTGATGAAACATTATTTTTTCACGTGGTCTTCTTTCAGATTTCATTCTCATGAGAAGCAAACTTCTTGTGACAGACCTCATTGTTTAAAGGCGTAGAAATGTACCCAGTTGGGCTTCAATGTAATACATTTGTTTCAATCATTGGCGGCTCCTCAAGGGAGTGCTGTGGGGTGGTGGAGTGGGGGGAGGGGTAAGGTGGTGGGCAGTAAACTCGGCATACTGCCGAATGGAGTTAAGTAAATCTATACTACTATTATAAAGAGAGAACACAACCCTTTGAGCCAGGTAAACTCGGGAACCAGAGCGCCAATCCACACACCCGATACATCCTTGAAATTGTCACGGTGTGTAGATGGACATAGGCTACATAAAATAAAATAAAACGTTAATTAAAAAAATTAACTTTAAAAACAAAGTAGTCCCCTGAAAGAAGCGCCGGCCGCGACGTCTGCGTCATGACATCGGGAGCGCGGGGAGGAGCGGCGTTCAGGAGCAACAGGAAGAGCGGAGGACATGATCGTGGGGAGGAGCTGCGGACAGGCGGGGAGGAGCGGCGAGCGGCGGACAAGCGGTAATGAACAGCGCGAAGCGGAGGAGCAGTGGAGCGGTAAAATCTGCAGCGCGTGGAGGAGCGGCAAGTAAGGTAAGTGAACCATCCAAGAGCCGCGGTGCGCAACGAGGGAGGGGCGGAGGGACGGACGGAGGGACGGGCGGGAGCTATGGCCTGAAATGCTGCCCCCAGCCCCCTTCTGCCCCGGGCAACGCTGCCGCCAGCCGAAAATGCTGCCCCCAGCCCCCTTCTGCCCCGGGCACCGGGGGGCGGGCTGCTAGTAAATAAATAAAACGAATTACATTGCGTGCCCTGCAACGCCAATCGGCGATGCAGCGCGCGCAATGTGATTCGTTTTATTTATTTACTTAACTCCGTTGGACCGTATACTGGAGTTTACTACCCCCCCCCCAAACTGCCCCACCCCACCGCCCTGCAGCACTCCCTCGAGGAGCCGCCACTGGTTTCAACCCTTCCCAGACTCACACGGATTGAAAATGTTCTTGTGGAAATCTTGGGAAAGCAGGAGTATGTTTTAACTCGGAGTCGTTTGGTTTATTTGTATTGGACGATTCCCCTTCAACGTGACACGGACTGATATTTTGGTGAATCAGAATATTTTATGGTTTTGATATGGCAGTGCTCAGTTGGACTTTACACAGACACTGCTTACATTCCTGAGCCAGTCACTTTGCTGATGAAGAGTCCCGGAATGCTGCACTCTATGGAAAGGTATTTTTCTCTCGCTTGTGACCCTTCAATGACCTTTTGAGACCTACAATTCTTTACCTTAGCCCCTTCAAAACCCTCTTGTTCGAGCTTCTGATATGCTGACACGCCTTTTTATCTATTCTTTCCCCAGGTTAGTTAGTAGTTCACAGTCCGAGATAATCTTTTTTCCAAATAATTTTTTTTTCTTTTTGTACTTTTTATATTTTTCCCGCATGTGTCTAGCTCTACACATGTTTTCGCTGAATTTGTTAGTTTTAGGGTTTTCCATCGACCAGAGTACATTATGACTCTGCTGAGTTTGAATAAACTGATGATTGCTAATCCTAAACAGCGTTTGATTTCTGGATCTCAGAATAATTTTTCTTGCATATTTATTTTGTTAATGCTAATCCGTCTGAATTTATTCTGTCCTTTTGGATAACTGGTAATTATGTATTATTATTATTTGGCAAGGTGAATAGTCTATATGATTTTAAGCTTGAGCGTGTAATAAAACTCCCATACTTTATTCCTGACTGGAGTTTCCTTGTATGGCCTAATCCATCATACTGTTTAAATGTATTGTCGTTGGTGGATTTTGTTTTATAGTTCTGCCACACTCTAATACTGGGTCAAAAGATCCATTCGACCTCAGTGAGCGTTTGATGCCCACGAAGGGTGGAAAACGCTACATCACATCTAATAGCAAGAGGGCAACATGAATTACAAAAACAATCATTTCCTTGCTACTTCGGTTTGAATGAGGCCTTAATAATCAGAAGGATTTAATGTCGTGTTTGTGTAGATAAGATGAAATCGTAATCAAGGTAGGAAAATCGTGACACAGGCTGCACTGCTTATTCAAAATGACGGGTCAAGTAATATGAAATTGAAATATGTATGAAAAACGGAGGAATAAGCTTAAATCACGTATAATGCTACGGTCACTGAGGCACCAGAGAAAGAAGAACAATCTAGCATTAAAGACCAGAAATGATGGAGAAGGAATTCGTTGGTCAAGTACAAGGGAGAAGCAGACCTTGTAAAAATATGTGGCAAACATTGACCATTAGGGAAGAATATTGAAATACTTGGAAACAGGGTTAATGGTAAGCTGGTGTGTGTAATGATAATAATGCCTTTAGGTTAATTGGACTTGCCTTGGCCCAAAAATCTAATATAGATATATGCACGTTAGATAAAGAAATTCATTTCTGAAATGCATCAATAAAAAATGATATTCCTAATATGAACATTTATAATGCATTATATTATTTATAAAAAAAGAAGATTACAATGGGAATTGAGGATGAAATAAGTTAGGCGACAATGATTTGTTAGTGTTTTAAAAGGAGTCTGGTTCCTGGTACTTGCAACGATCTCAAGCAGCAATTTCTGCTGTTCACGATACGTTTTATGTGGTTTTCATTCGAATAAAAAAACTCGGGTGAGCACGTGAAAACTCAAAAAATAATGTGGAAACGTAATATGAACATATAAGAAGTTTAGCGTGCAAGAGGAACATTATTTTTCTTTAAATACTGGGGTATGCAAGTAATTTCATATCTTTACTACAAAAAATAGATCTTGCCGATTTTCAGTACTGTCAAGGCTTTAAGTGGGGAGGGTCCTGCCTGGTCTTTGACCCGACAGTAATTAAAAACTCATTCCCACCGTGCCCTACTTTTTGTCATTACCTTTACAGCAAATACACACTAAAGGTAATCCACATAAGAGATGCAGTCCCTATTTACATTTCAAATGTTTTACTTCAATTTGATTCTCTAGGAGCATTCACTTTTTGCAGATGTTGTGCTTCTGTAGTTTATTTCATTTAACATGTAACATTTGTATAGCACATACTGTGAATTGAGTTGCCTTTAGGCGCCTGGGTGAGTTCACGTTGAGGATGAGAATTTATGATGGGATACAATTGGGAGCTCTGAAGCTGAGGCTGAAAACGGGGCCAGTTTCTCAAAATGGTTGTTAGTGGGTCATAAACATGTTTAGGTTACATGCTCAGCAATCATTGGCCTCTCTGCACAGAGGAATGATCACATAAGTGCCAACTGAAAGTGTGTGAAGAAGACATACGGCGTTGCTGAAATATAGACAGGGCCAAAGAAAAGGAGAAATACGAGGGCAGGGGGGGGGGGTGGTAGAGAGGGCACAGTGAAAATTGGAGGTGATGTAAGGAAGTACGTGTAGAAAGATAGAGTGAAACAGTGACAAAGAAGAAGGGTGACTTGAGCTACGTAGATAGAGGATTTCTGAGGGATGTGGTCAGAAAAAGGGGCATAGGTACCTAACAGAGTGAGAGACTGCATGTACCTAACAGAGTGAGAGACTGCATAGAAGAGTGGAGTGAATGGAGAATAGGAGTGACTGAGACATTCCAAAGACCACTACCCTTCCACAGAACTTAGTAATGCCTAATTCATAGCCTCATACTTTCAGAGGGGAAACATTTTAAATTCCAAATATTTATAGGATCGTAGTTGCATGAAATGGCACCATGAACGGACACTGGAGAGCTTTGCAGCTCACAAAAAAGCCACTCGCAGATACCACCACCTCATCAGATCCACCAAAAGGGCCTCCTTCAAAGACCGCCTAGACAACAATGCAAACAACAGCAAATAGCTCTTCAACATCGTGAAGGAACGCTCCAACACCAACAATATCCCACCCTTGCAAGGCCTGTGCAACTCCCTTGCCATCTTCTTCCATCGCAAGATCGCAGACATCCATGACAGCTTCAACGCCACGACCGCCTGGACAACCACTGAGACCTCCGCCCCCACGGCCACCATCTGCACCAAACGCCTGCTCTCCTGGACCAACAAAGGTGACAACGACACCATCAAAATCATAAACACCATCCACTCCGAATCTCCGTCGGACCCATGCCCACACCACATCTTCAACAAAGCCAGCCCCACCATAACAACCCATCTCCGGAAAGCCATCAACATCTCCTTCGAGACAGCAACCTTCCTGGAACGCACGCCGAGATCAACGCCTTACTCAAAAACCCCAAGGCTGACCCCAAAGACCTCAAGAACTTCCTGCCCATCTCCCTGCTCCCGTTCCTGGTGAAGGTCATCGAGAAGACCATCAACAAACAACTGACCCGCTACCTCAAGGAGAACAGCATCCTGGACCCGTCCCAGTCCGGGTTCCGCAGCAACCACAGCACAGAAACTGCCCTGATCACTGCCACCGATGACATCAGGGCCCTGCTGGGCAAAGGAGAAACCGCTGCCCTCATCCTCCTGGACCTGTCAGCCGCCTTCGACGCGGTCTGCCACCGCACCCTCCGCACACGCCTCCACAACGCTGGGATCCAAGAGAAGGCCCTGGACTGGACCACCTCCTTCCTCTCCGGCAGAACCCAGAGCATCCGCCTCCCTCCCCTTCCTCTCCTAAGCCACTGAGATCATCTGCGGCATGCCCCAGGGCTTATCCCTCAGCCCAACACTGTTCAACATCTACATGGCACCAGTCACCCGACAGCATTACCTCAACTTCATCTCCTACGCTGACGACACCCAGATGGTCCTCTCCCTCACCAAGGACCCCAACACCGCCACAACCAACCTCCACGAAGGAATGAAAGCCATCGCCAAGTGGATGAGGAACAGATGACTGAAGCTAAATTCGGACAAGACGGAAGTCCTCATCCTCGGATCAACCCCCTCAGCCTGGGACAACTCCTGGTGGCTGACGGCACTGGGAACAGCCCCAACACCCACCTACCACACACGCAACCTAGGGTTCATCATCGACTCTACCCTCTCCATGACAAAGCAGGTCAACGCCGTATCATCCACCTGCTTCAACACCCTCTGCATGCTCCGCAAGATCTACAGGTGGATCCCCACCGAAACAAGAATACCGATCACCCAGGCCCTCGTCAGAAGCAGGTTGGACTACGGAAACGCCCTCTATACAGGAGCCTCGGCCAAACTCTTGAAACGCCTTCAACCCATTCAGAACACCTCTGCATGCCTGATCCTCGACATCCCTCGCCGCAGCCACATCCCACCCCACCTAAGAGACCTGTACTGGCTCCCCGTCAAAAAGAGAATCACCTTCAAGCTCCTCCCCCACGCACACAAGGCACTTCACAACACCGGATCAGCATACCTCAACAGACGACTCAGCTTCTTCACCCCCAACCGCCAGCTCCGCTCTGTCCCGCCGGCCTCGCCCTCGCCATAGTCCCCCGCATCCGAAAGAGCGACCTCCGACAGCAGATCGTTCTCCCACCTCGCTGCCAAGACCTGGAACGCCCTCCCCATCCCCCTACGGCAGACCCAGGACCTATTAACCTTCAGAAGACTCCCCAAGACCTGACTATTTGAGCAGTAGCGATACAAAAGGGGATGATGGACGGAGCGTTTGAACAAATCAAACACTCACCCCCAGTCAACTGATCTGGGTTTAATCCATCACCATTCTTTAGTTCACTCAGCCACCCCAGTTCAGACATGGCTATATGCAAATCAGTCTGACCCTGAGCCTCATGGGAACAGTCCAGCCCGAACTGCCAAGCCATGCCTTCCCTGGACCGGAAACAAGCATCCTGGGACCGGTTTCGGATTCATAATCCTCATCAGCCAGGCTATCTTGAATCCAGTGGCCAAGTGAACAAGGGACTCACGTCTGAGCATACCCTGCCAACTTAGGGCGAACAAAGCGATACAAAAGGGGATGATGGACGGAGCGTTTGAACAAATCAAACACTCACCCCCAGTCAACTGATCTGGGTTTAATCCATCACCATTCTTTAGTTCACTCAGCCACCCCAGTTCAGACATGGCTATATGCAAATCAGTCTGACCCTGAGCCTCATGGGAACAGTCCAGCCCGAACTGCCAAGCCATGCCTTCCCTGGACCGGAAACAAGCATCCTGGGACCGGTTTCGGATTCATAATCCTCATCAGCCAGGCTATCTTGAATCCAGTGGCCAAGTGAACAAGGGACTCACGTCTGAGCATACCCTGCCAACTTAGGGCGAACAAAGCGATACAAAAGGGGATGATGGACGGAGCGTTTGAACAAATCAAACACTCACCCCCAGTCAACTGATCTGGGTTTAATCCATCACCATTCTATAGTTCACTCAGCCACCCCAGTTCAGACATGGCTATATGCAAATCAGTCTGACCCTGAGCCTCATGGGAACAGTCCAGCCCGAACAGCCAAGCCATGCCTTCCCTGGACCGGAAACAAGCATCCTGGGACCGGTTTCGGATTCATAATCCTCATCAGCCAGGCTATCTTGAATCCAGTGGCCAAGTGAACAAGGGACTCACGTCTGAGCATACCCTGCCAACTTAGGGCGAACAAAGCGATACAAAAGGGGATGATGGACGGAGCGTTTGAACAAATCAAACACTCACCCCCAGTCAACTGATCTGGGTTTAATCCATCACCATTCTTTAGTTCACTCAGCCACCCCAGTTCAGGCATGGCTATATGCAAATCAGTCTGACCCTGAGCCTCATGGGAACAGTCCAGCCCGAACTGCCAAGCCATGCCTTCCCTGGACCGGAAACAAGCATCCTGGGACCGGTTTCGGATTCATAATCCTCATCAGCCAGGCTATCTTGAATCCAGTGGCCAAGTGAACAAGGGACTCACGTCTGAGCATACCCTGCCAACTTAGGGCGAACAAAGCGATACAAAAGGGGATGATGGACGGAGCGTTTGAACAAATCAAACACTCACCCCCAGTCAACTGATCTGGGTTTAATCCATCACCATTCTTTAGTTCACTCAACCACCCCAGTTCAGACATGGCTATATGCAAATCAGTCTGACCCTGAGCCTCATGGGAACAGTCCAGCCCGAACAGCCAAGCCATGCCTTCCCTGGACCGGAAACAAGCATCCTGGGACCGGTTTCGGATTCATAATCCTCATCAGCCAGGCTATCTTGAATCCAGTGGCCAAGTGAACAAGGGACTCACGTCTGAGCATACCCTGCCAACTTAGGGCGAACAAAGCGATACAAAAGGGGATGATGGACGGAGCGTTTGAACAAATCAAACACTCACCCCCAGTCAACTGATCTGGGTTTAATCCATCACCATTCTTTAGTTCACTCAGCCACCCCAGTTCAGGCATGGCTATATGCAAATCAGTGTGACCCTGAGCCTCATGGGAACTGTCCAGCCCGAACTGCCAAGCCATGCCTTCCCTGGACCGGAAACAAGCATCCTGGGACCGGTTTCGGATTCATAATCCTCATCAGCCAGGCTATCTTGAATCCAGTGGCCAAGTGAACAAGGGACTCACGTCTGAGCATACCCTGCCAACTTAGGGCGAACAAAGCGATACAAAAGGGGATGATGGACGGAGCGTTTGAACAAATCAAACATTCACCCCCAGTCAACTGATCTGGGTTTAATCCATCACCATTCTTTAGTTCACTCAGCCACCCCAGTTCAGACATGGCTATATGCAAATCAGTCTGACCCTGAGCCTCATGGGAACAGTCCAGCCCGAACTGCCAAGCCGTGCCTTCCCTGAACCGGAAACAAGCATCCTGGGACCGGTTTCGGATTCATAATCCTCATCAGCCAGGCTATCTTGAATCCAGTGGCCAAGTGAACAAGGGACTCACGTCTGAGCATACCCTGCCAACTTAGGGCGAACAAAGCGATACAAAAGGGGATGATGGACGGAGCGTTTGAACAAATCAAACACTCACCCCCAGTCAACTGATCTGGGTTTAATCCATCACCATTCTTTAGTTCACTCAGCCACCCCAGTTCAGACATGGCTATATGCAAATCAGTCTGACCCTGAGCCTCATGGGAACAGTCCAGCCCGAACTGCCAAGCCATGCCTTCCCTGGACCGGAAACAAGTATCCTGGGACCGGTTTCGGATTCATAATCCTCATCAGCCAGGCTATCTTGAATCCAGTAGCCAAGTGAAAGAGGGACTCACGTCTGAGCATACCCTGCCAACTTAGGGCGAACAAAGCGATACAAAAGGGAATGATGGACGGACCGTTTGAACAAATCAAACACTCACCCCCAGTCAACTGATCTGGGTTTAATCCATCACCATTCTTTAGTTCACTCAGCCACCCCAGTTCAGACATGGCTTGTTTCCGGTCCAGGGAAGACATGGCTTGGCAGTTCGGGCTGGACTGTTCCCATGAGGCACGGGGTAAGACTGATTTGCATATAGCCATGTCTGAATTGGGGTGGCAGAGTGGGCTAAAGAACGGTGATGGATTAAACCCAGATGTTTTGACTGGGTGTGAGTGTTTGATTGATTCAGATGCTCCGTCCAACACCACCCCCTTTTGTACCGCTTTTGGCCGCCATAAGTGTGGCAGGGTATGCTCAGACGTGAGTCCCTTGCTCACTTTGCCACTGGATTCAAGCAAGCCGGGCTGAAGACGGCTGGAATGCCAGAAACCGGTCCTCAGAAGCTTGTTTCCGGTCCAGGGAAGACATGGCTTGGCAGTTCGGGCTGGACTGTTCCCATGAGGCACAGGGTCAGACTGATTTGCATATAGCCATGTCTGAACTGGGGTGGCAGAGTGGGCTAAAGAACGGTGATGGATTAAACCCAGATCTTCTGACTGGGTGTGAGTGTTTGATTGATATAGATGCTCCGTCCATCACCACCCCCTTTTGTACCGCTTTTGGCCGCCATAAGTGTGGCAGGGTATGCTCAGACGTGAGTCCCTTGCTCACTTTGCCACTGGATTCAAGCAAGCCGGGCTGAAGACGGCTGGAATGCCAGAAACCGGTCCTCGGAAGCTTGTTTCCGGTCCAGGGAAGACATGGCTTGGCAGTTCGGGCTGGACTGTTCCCATGAGGCACAGGGTCAGACTGATTTGCATATAGCCATGTCTGAACTGGGGTGGCAGAGTGGGCTAAAGAACGGTGATGGATTAAACCCAGATCTTTTGACTGGGTGTGAGTGTTTGATTGATTCAGATGCTCCGTCCATCACCACCCCCTTTTGTACCGCTTTTGGCTGCCATAAGTGTGGCAGGGTATGCTCAGACGTGAGTCCTTTGCTCACTTTGCCACTGGATTCAAGCAAGCCGGGCTGAAGACGGCTGGAATGCCAGTAACCGGTCCTCGGAACCTTGTTTCCGGTCCAGGGAAGACATGGCTTGGCAGTTCGGGATGGACTGTTCCCATGAGGCACGGGGTTAGACTGATTTGCATATAGCCATGTCTGAACTGGGGTGGCAGAGTGGGCTAAAGAACGGTGATGGATTAAACCCAGATCTTTTGACTGGGTGTGAGTGTTTGATTGATTCAGATGCTCCGTCCATCACCACCCCCTTTTGTACCGCATTTGGCCGCCATAAGTGTGGCAGGGTATGCTCAGACTTGAGTCCCTTGCTCACTTTGCCACTGGATTCAAGCAAGCCGGGCTGAAGACGGCTGGAATGCCAGAAACCGGTCCTCTGAAGCTTGTTTCCGGTCCAGGGAAGACATGGCTTGGCAGTTCGGGCTGGACTGTTCCCATGAGGCACAGGGTCAGACTGATTTGCATATAGCCATGTCTGAACTGGGGTGGCAGAGTGGGCTAAAGAACGGTGATGGATTAAACCCGGATCTTTTGACTGGGTGTGAGTGTTTGATTGATTCAGATGCTCCGTCCATCACCACCCCCTTTTGTACCGATTTGAGCAGTAGCAGCATTCTCCCCCCCTCCCCCCCAGCGACTTGAGACCCTCACGGGTAAGTAGTGCGCTTTACAAATGTTCTGATTGATTGATTGAGCTGATACTGCTAAAAAAGCATTTGAAAAGCCAACATAGCTGGCTTGTTTTTAAGCATATGTTCATTGTTGTACAACAAGACTGGGGGCAATAACGGAAAACTCAAAGAGCATGCCTCCAAATACAATACAATGTGAAGCACACAATATGAGAGCACATATTTTGAGGGACACCCTTAATTACAAAGACCATCCTTTGAAAAGATTCCCAGTTACAATTCTTTGGCCACACTCCTTTTAGAAACTCCCTGATCTTTTTCAATGCACTTAAAGCACTAATTACTATCAAGTAAATTTGAAAGTGATGATGAAGTATGAGGACTCACCCAATTTGGTTGACATGTGAGCAGGAGCGGCGCCTCCGTTATAGCGGAGGAGCATCAACCCACTGAAAAACAAAATGATAATAAAACCATTTCATTTTTCATTACTGCCAGCCAAGGTTAGGGCAGGGGCTTGACCAACCTGCTGAGCGTTATGCTTTAGGGAGGAGTGTTGGGCATTTGTAAGTGCGGCAGTCTGTTTGGCAGACTGTCTTAGGCCGGACAAAATGACATACACACTGATGTTCTCCAACCCAGCTGTGTTGCACCAGCCAGGCTGGAGAAAAGCCCTAGGCTCCGAGGGCCTGAGGGAGTGTCAAGTCAGCCCACTCAGGCCAATCACCGCGTTGCTCTCATGCTGGTATTACCAACATGATACCAGCGCTGTGGTTGCCCCCTGGGAGCCTGTGCAGCATGACCAGCATCGGGAGAGGAGCACTGAGGCGGGCGCAGGGTGAGGTAAGTGGTTCTTTTTATTATTTTCCCCTCACCCCGATCCCCCCGCGTTCTGTTACCCACCACTTCATTGGTTTCAGTCTTTTAGAGTCGTTCCAACTTGAGTACATTTTTGTTGTCCTTCTTTCATAGTTGCAGTATGCTATACCGCAGGATGTGATAAGTAGTGGAACATTCCGGGTTTCACACCTCAAAACGGGCATTGTTTATGGGTGTTTTTTTTCCATTTTTCCCATTTACAGTTATGCAAACTCGAGATTTGCTCTACTGGCTCTTTACACCAAGTTCCATCCAGAGAAAAACACGCAGGGTGTGTAATTAACACATCATGTATACTCACAATTTGGATGCAAAAAGGAGTTTGCTTCTGCATCTTTTGGAATTAGCGCCTGAGTTAGAATGATGTCAATAAGAAAAAGATCAGATTGTTTTTAGGGTAGATGCTTCAAATTAAAAACTACACTAGGCGTCTCCTGCAATAATTGTATGGGTCTCAAAGTAATAAAAATACTCGTATGGCTTTGAAACTTTAAACAAACAAAAAATTACTTTAATTTGCTACCATAATATACTCCTTTACCCAAGAGATAGGCGCGCAGTCATAAACTAGAAATTGCTGTATAACAAAATATAGAGAAAGTTGAAGTAGACGATCCTTTCCATTTTCAGACAAATCTTGCTAAATAGCGACAGTGGGAACATTCACACAGCATGAAATTGCAGGATGTCTGTACACGCACTGGCCATGGAAGCATTAGTCCTACTTTACAGGTTGTGCTGTTCATTTATTAGACTAAGGTAAGATGTACAATAATGTTACAGAACATTAAGCTTTAAAATCAAAGATGTGCTCACCCAGCGAAAAAGGTGTGTGATTTCAAAGGCTAAAATGCTAGAGCGCCGTAGTACTAATCTTAACTTAACCCAATATAAAATGGCGCAGCCTCCACAAACTCAAATACATCATTGAATAAAAGGAACAGCTGGTTCCCTTTTGAAGGCCTTCCTACTCCTGGCCGCTGGTGAGATGTGAATAATGCGAGTCAAGGAAAGGGAACTTGGAAATGAGCAGGCTTTTTCCTTTGTATGGTCGCCATTAAGATTCTGAAGGTTTCTACTAACAAGAGCGGAGTCACAGTCTCTCACACACGTGTCAGCCTTTCTGACAATGACCCAGAACCAATTAGAGCAGCTCCTTGGTCACAGTTCCACTGTCCCAGAGATGAACGAGTGGTTTGCATGAATCCACCATATCTGACGCAGAGTGAGTCAGACTGCAACAGCGAAGCCGCCCTTTCAAATGCATCCTCGGGGCAGAGATCAATATTTCTTAGATAAATTGCAAAAACTTTGAGAAAAGTGAATCAAGCTCCACTGATTGTATTTATTTGTTCTTTCCTGAATATATATATAAAAACAGGATAAAGCTAATTCGTATGGCCTTTGATCCCCTGACACCCATTTCTCTACACCTAGAATTTGTGAGATCCAAGGACCAACCAATTCACTACAACGCTGTAATTTTACTTCTGTACACACACTTCGATGCATTGCTATCATTATATGTTTTTTGGTAATTAACACATATTCTCTGTACAATACCTGAAGAGCTGGGCCAATCGAAGCCTTCCAGGAGTAGTATTGGGAATGAAATATTAACAACTGTTGTACACAGGGCACAACTCTGCTTTGGATGAGGCAGTTGATGGGCAACATGCAAGTGGTTTTTTTTTTTACCTTGAGAGTGAAATCATGTCTTACATGCCTTCTCCTATACCCGACAATGTTTGGGGTGTTCTGCTTCGACGCCCACCCAGGACAGGGAGTATTTCCAGCCATGGAGTAAATCTACCATTTCCTAGTTGGGAAGCGGCTCTAGAGGAGATTATAAATGCCAACACACTCACAAATTAGTGGGCATTGACAAACTCTCAAGTCACAGCATGCCTTAATCCACCCACACTCTGCCCCCTGCATGGGGTTTACTAGTGCATAATTGAGGGAAGTTGTGGCATGGGGGTATACACTCGTGAAATCAATTACACCTCTAGGTATCACTTTGTTGGTCCCAGACAGGTGTAAATGGAATCATTTTCAGCCATACTTTCACACTCATACATCGTTCCTCAGGTCCACTTTTGCACACTTAAAAATGTTTGTGTGTTTGTTTAATTCAGTTACTGGGGAGAAGAATACCTAGGTAACTGAGTGACCTGGGTGGAAGGCTTCCCTGTAAAGACTTCCTTTACTTCTCCCTGCTCGCTACTCCGCTGATTTGCTGTTAAAATGAATGAGTACCACAGTCAGTGCCTGCAATACTGATAAGATATCATTGCGAGTGGTGGAATTTCCACCCATAACAGTAACTGCGAGTGAGTTTCAGCCATTTGGCAATTAAAAAGTACCTCCAGGTTAGGAATTATCGGGTCAGTAAACTCTGGACCTGATAATTTAGACAGAGGACATGTTGGGTGCTGCAGGGAGAATTGCAGCGGCTGCAGACACCATCTCAGCCCCGCTCCCGCCTGACCCTTGCAGCAGGTACAAATGAAAAATCAGTGGGCAATTTTCATGAATCTGCAGAAAATTAGCAAAATGTTCCAAGTCTGCAGGGAACTAAGAAATCTGCCTTTTCTAAAGAACAATTTCAACTGTCGATCTAGAAAGTTCCTACCCATAATTATGCTTAGAAGGTTTCACGTACACAATCCACAATATCTGTCTTCATCTTCCATTGTCATGCTCTGGAGTAGCTGTTTGAATACCTAAAACAGAACTGATCTATAAGAGGCGGTATGTAAATCAAAACTGATATATATATATTGATATATATATATATATATATATATATATATATATATATATTCACTGAAAAACATAGGTTTCAGGGACATTATAGTTAGAAATTAGCATTTAAAAAAACTTAGAAATTCACTGAAAAGACCTTAGGTTTCAGCGACGTTATAGTTAGTTGGACATTTCACTCGTACAAAGCCAGAGAAATTCGAACGTTATAGTTAGTAGAGCTAACTATAACTCGCGCCCCCGCAATGCACTGCTGATGACATCACATATTGGAGTATATAAATGACTATATGTGAGAGTGAGTAATTGTGAGAGTGGCAGTGTGTGTGCTTGTGTCAGTGATTGTATAAGAGAGTAAGTATATGTTAGTATCTGTATGAATAGGTTAGATAGTGAATGTATAACTATATAGGTGAGTAAATGGCAGTGTTATTGATTCATTACATGTCAAGCTAGGTATGTCAATAACTCTATGGATGAGTGACGGTGTATGAGTGCATAGGAGTATGAGTACATATAATAGTGCTTTATTGATAAGTGACTGCATGTATGAGTAAGTGAATGGGTGAGTGAATGACTGAATAAGTGTGTTTAGCTAGGAATTAGTCAGTGGGTATATAGTAACTGTTATTGATTTGTCTATGGTTTCGAAATGGTAGTCTGTATTTTAGAGTGGGTGTATTAAAGATTATATTAGGGTGTGAGGAGGTGCATCAGATTATCACGTGGATGATGCCATCAGTGATGTCATTTGAGATGCCATCAGTAATGTCATCAGTGATGTCAATGACCATGTCATAAGTGATGTAATATGTGATGTCATCAGTAGTGCTTTGCGGGGGCGTGAGTTATAGTTAGCTCTACTAACTGTAACGTTCGAATTTCTCTGGTTTTGTACAAGTAAAATGTCCAACTAACTATAACGTCCCTAAAACCTATGGTTTTTTCAGTGAATTTCTAAGTTTTTTAAAATGCTAACTTCTAACTATAATGTCCCTGGAACCTATGGTTTTTTAAATGCTAATTTCTAATTATAATGTTCATTAAACCTATAGTTTTTTCAGTGATTTTAAATTATCATTCCATTCTTAACCTGGAGAAAACAGCCGATATCACCAGTTTTCCAGCAATAGCTTCTGCAAAAAAATATTGCCACAAATGAGAGCAACAACTAATGCTAATAATATGCAGAGTAGGTGTTCTTGTGCAAAAATAACACGAAAACACCACTTCCCGATATTTTCAACCAACAGCCAAATCTGCTGTGCGATCCAAAAACAGGCAATAAGCTGCGTTAGCAGTAGGAATGTAACATCTGCCTTTTACTAGTGTAAAGTAGGACGACTACCTACAGTGTGAAAAAGAGCCCAGCCCAGAATCACTTCTGAAGACCGACACATGTCATAGAGCTACTGATCAGGCACCTCCGACCCCCAAGAAGGCCACAAAACCCACTGCCACCTCCCTTAGGACCTCCCACCCCGGACCACCCCCTTCCCTACTACCACTGAGGCAGCGCACAACAGGACAGCGGACTTTCCAAAAGCGGCATGGCCCCTTAGCTACACAATAGCTGAATGTTGGGAGATGTAGCAACCAAACATGTGTGAAGGACGCAGGTCACCCACCAATAATAATGCACACAATACCAAGTGTATTGGTGATATGCAGAACAGACCTCACTATGCAGAGCACAAACCTCTCCATGTGTACATATACTGCTGATGCTTTTAGTATTGTGGACAGTGGACGCAGCCAAGTTACCTCAGGCAATGGGGAAGATCTCGGTCATGTACCTGTGTCGTCGTCCCCTGTAAGTGGAAGCGCAGTGGGCTGGTCCAGCATACGCCACTCCAGCGTAGAAGTGTGAATAAATAGGCAGGGGCTCTGGGCGTGGTTCACTTGTGTGAAGGCCAACGCGTCTGCCAGAGCATGCCACGTGACTGCCGCCATGACCGCCGGCCTCCTCAACACAGGCCACCTGTGAACACAGCAGCACAGCGCCACAGACTTATTTCTGTACAGAATACCGCCTTCGATCTACACTGTGGACAGCAGGGCTCACAATTCAGATGGAGTGGTGATTGCAGATGACGCAGTCCAGTAGGCAACACACATTGCTCCCAGTCTGGCCCGCTCGGACCACGCATCATCGCAGGCTGCACACATGCTGAGCGCCAAAGGTGCCACTAACTCAGTACACCACAAGTTAACTCTACGTGGCCTCATTAAGGCAGAATTCATTATACAAAAGACATTGCTACCAGTGCGGCCTGCCCGGACCACGCATCATCACAGGCCCCGCACAGGCTGAATGCTTCTGATGCCACTAACTGTGAAGCTCAACTCAACACCACATGACTGTGGGCCCTTGCTGACCACTGCCTCCGGCCTACACTGAGGTCAGCAGAGCTCACAATTAAAATTCAGTCTTGATTAATTAATTACAGAGTCCAGTAGGCAACTAAATACAACGTCCCTAAATCCTACATAATATCCTTTTAGTATCCTTGCTTCAAGAACTTTTTTGATATCAATTATAGCTTTAGTACAATGACCAAATTCATCTTGCAAGTCCAAAGGAACACTGAATGGCAGTATACACGGTGGACAGCAGAGCTCACAATTTGAATTCAGTTTTGATTTAGTTAATGCAGAGTGAACTGTACTCTATGTCGTTGGATTTTCTCAAGAGGAAGTCATGAAAAGCATTCCTCGATGTCTGTGCTGATTACTGCCTTCGATCTACACTGCAGAAAGCAGGGCTCACAATTCAGATGGAGTCGCGATTGCAGTTGACGCAGTCCAGTAGGCAAGAGACATTGCTCTCACTGCGGCCCGCCCACACCACACATCATCGCTGGCTGCACACACACTGAGCGCCACACCTACCACTAACTCTATACAGCTCAAGTTGACACCACGTGGATGTGGGCCCTTCCTGACCATTGCCTCCGGTGAAAACATGCGGTCAGCAGGGCTTACAGTTCAAGATTAGTACCGATGCAAATTGTATAAGAGACTATAATCGATAAAGAAAACTAAATGCTCCCAATTTGTGCAGCTAAAGTAAACGCCATGTGGCTGTGGGCCTTTACTGACCGCTGCTTCCGGCCTACACTGTGGTCAGCAGGGCTCACAATTCAAATTCAGTCTTGATTAATTAATTTCAGAGTCCAGTAGGCAACTAACTATAACGACCCCGAAACCTACACATTTCGACAATGTATTCCATATATATTTAATCTTTTGTTACCTGTACTGCGGTCAGCAGAGCTCACACTTTGAATTCAGTCTTGAATTATTACCTGCAGACAGAATTGTATTCTATGTCCTCGGGAAGTCACCTCTGGGCACTGGGAGTGGATGAGGTACAGCAGCTTGGGTACACAGCAGCGGGCAGACACCTCTGAGCAGTGGGAGTTGATGGGGTACAGCAGCCTGGGTGCGCAGGGCGGACAGACACCTCTGGGCGCCGGGAGTCGAATGGGTGCAGCAGGATGGGTGCGCAGGGGCAAAACAGAAAATTACGTGTCTGCAGTTGTATCCTCTGCCATTACTGATTCTATACTATGTTTCAGATGACTAAATTTGAGGGCTGCACTATGTCTCAGCACGTGGTTGGAGACACACGGGTGGCAGAAAGGTAAGCTGTGAGGATTTTCTCCACAGAGTCAACACTCACTCTCCCTCTACATCTCTTCCTTTCTGTCACTCACACTCTTTCTCTCTCTCCCACTCTGTATCTCTTCCTTTCTCTCTCTCACACTCTTTCTCTCTTCCTCTGTATCTTCCTCTCACTCTCTCATTCTTTCTCTTCCTCTCTGTCTCACTCTTTCTCCCTCTCTCTTACTCTTTCTTACACTGTTTCTCTCTTTCTCTCTCTCTTCCTTGTATCCCACTCTTTCTTTCTCTCTCACTCTTTCTCTCTTTCTTCCTCTCTCTCTCACTCTTTCTTTCTCTCTCTATTCCTCTCTCTCACCTTTCCTCTCTTTCTCTCTCTCACTCTCTCCTTTGATGGACGCATGACGCACAATCTTATTTTGCTTTTTGTCTTGCAGGCTGTGATTCACAAATGTATTTTTTGTTCTTTGTTATATATGTAAATCCACACATGACTGTGATTCTTATTTGTCCAACCTCACATGCATCTTCTTAATTGTAATTGTGCGACATCAGCCAATTTGTTACGTTCTAGATTTCCTAAGGTTGCTGACACATTTGTTTGTGGAGGGGGGGTGAGGAGGTGATGGCGGACAAGGGGCTGGTGGCAGGGGGTGGCGGAGCAGTGTTGGGTGTCTGAACTGCAAGATCGTTGGCTCCATTGCACCTGCTGTTGTTCAGGTGTGGGCTCTGGGCTGGGCTCCCTTTCATGTTTTAGGTTGTAGTCCAACTTTACATCAGTTTAGAGCAGGTGTAAACTTCCTGTTACTAACGCACCATATCACCTGTTTTGTACTCACTTCGTCGATCTTGCTGGTGGTTGAGAAACTTGCAAAGTGATGTTCTCGTTGCTTTTTGCACGGGAATGCCTACTCTACATCTTATTAGCAATATTTGCCAGGGTCATCTGTGACAATGCTTTTTTTAGGCTGCTATCACTGGTAAACTGGTGATATGGGCTGTTTGCTCTAGCTTGTGAATGGTGCTTTAAATTTATCAACATATTGGTTTTGATAAAGTGCCAATAACTTGGAGATGTGTCCTTGAGAATATACCACTCGGTGTTTGAAAGACTTGAGAAGTACTCGAGTGCCGCGCTGAGACGCGCACCCATTGCTTTCACACGGGATGCCGCGCTAGAGTTGTGACTAAAAAAATAACATCCACTTTCACTAATTTACATTCACCTCGGGGACCTCATCCCCCGAAGCATGCCGACATGTTCATTATAAAGGAGGTTCATCATATTAGCACATGAATGATGTCATCAGTGATGTGATCAATGATGTCAAATGAGATGTGATCAGTGATGTCATCAGTGATGTCATTTGAGATGTCATCAGTGATGTCATCAGTGATGTCATTTGAGATGTCATCAGTGATGTCATTTGAGATGTCATCAGTGATGTCACTGACCATGTCATGAATGATGTAATATGTGACATCATCAGCAGTGGATTGCGGGTGCGCGAAATATATAGTTAGTGCAACTAACTATATATGGGAATTTCATTGGTTTTGTATGATTAAAATATTCACCTAACTATATATGGTCTCAAACCTATGGTTTTTTCATTGAATTTTCAAGGTTTTGTAAATGCAAATACCTAAGTATATATGGTCTCAAACCTATGGTTTTTTCTGTGAATATATATATATATATATATATATATAAATTTTTTATGGCAAAATGAAACCCCTCATTTTGTTCCTTTTCAAAATAAATGTATTAAGTGTTAACACTTTATTCCAATCAAGATGACTTCAGGTGTGCCATACTTTTGTCATAAGTAAGAGTGTTAGCGCTCTAGTTGTTCTTTAGAACACTCTGGGACATTCTGTCATTGGGCTATAGTTGGGCTACATCTGGCTAATATTTGGGCTACATTTGGTTTTTTTTGTCTCTGGTGGCCATCTTTGGGCTACATTGGGCTACATTGGGCTACATTTGGGCTACATTTGGGCTACATTTGGGCTCTTTTGTCTCTGGTGGCCATCTTGGGAGACTGCATATCAGAATTTTTTTAATGAAATATAAGAGGATTTGAGAAGTCACTCAAAATGTGCCCTAATTTTTCTTTCTTCAGCACTAATCATAATTTCTATGGCAAAATGAACCCCCTCATTTTGTTCCTTTGCAAATTAAATGTTTTAAGTGTTAACACTTTATTCCAATCAAGATGACTTCAGGTGTGCCATACTTTTGTCATAAGTAAGACTGTTAGCGCTCTAGTTGTTCTTTAGAACACTCTGGGACATTCTGTCATTGGGCTATAGTTGGGCTACATCTGGCTGATATTTGGGCTACGTTTGTTTTTTTTTGTCTCTGGTGGCCATCTTTGGGCTACATTGGGCTACATTGGGCTACATTTGGGCTCTAACATATATATAGCCCAATGTAGCCCAATATATATTTTTTCAAAGTTAATGTTCGTAAAAACCACTGTAGCACATATCTTGAGACATAGCAAAGGCACATCGGGCTACCAGTCCCTACAATTTTGCCAAGTTTGTTGAAAATCCATTCAACCGTTCGGGCTAAAAGTGAGGCCAACCGCCCTATGGAAATTAACATGGGGAAAACACGTTTTGGGACCCCCCTTTTTTCTCGGCCCCCACTTGACGAATCCCCCCCCAAACTTTCAGGGAAGGACCGGAGAGTAAATGTGCCATTTTCAGGAAAATTTCTGCCAATTCCGTCCATCAACGTCAAAGTTGTTCAACATAGAATTTTGAAAAATCCCATAGGAAAAAATCCTAACTATATATACCTACTGGCAAGCGCCAGTAGGTTATATATATATATATATATATATATATATATATATATATATATATATATATATATATATATATATATATATATATATATATATATATATATATATATATATATATATATATATATATCATGTAGAGTCATTTATATACTTCAACTCTCACATACATTGCCTTTTACATATGTAGTTACTTGGATATTTACCGCTGAGACATCCATTCACTCACCAACACACCCACAGACACTCACACACCCATACAGCTGTTTCCACATGCACTCTTGAACCTCTACACCCAGTCAATCAACCACTCACACATCTATGCACAGAGTCATACACCTCCCACCCACACACACACACACTCAGTCTCCCATACAAATACTCAGGCAACCAATCAATAACCGATATAGACACTCATGTAGCTACTGACCAACCCATGCAGCAGCTTGCACAACAACAGACAGACTGATACAGACATTCACGCAGTTTAGTCACTAACCCATGCATTCAGTAAGACACATTTAATCACTCACTTTTACAGTTAGTCACGCACCTACTAAATCCTCCATCCAGACACTTACACGCCCACTCATTCTTCAATACACCTTGGAATATATATAAAACATATTTAAACTTTACAGAAACAAACAGTCACTGGATGATGTCATCAGTGATATCACTGACCTTGTCATGAATGATGTAATATGTGATGTCATGAGCAGTGCATTGCGGGTGCTTGAGTTATAATTAGCTGAACTAATTATAATGGCCGAATTTCTATGGTTTTGTAAGAGTGAAATGTCCAGCTAACTATAACGTCCCTGAAACCTATGTTTTTTTCAGCGAATTTCAAACGTTTTTTTAAATGCTAATTTCAAACTATAACTTACCTGAAACCTATGGGTTTTTCAGTGAATATACATATACAAACACCCTCAAGGGGCCGGACACTGGTCTAGAACGCCCTCCACTCAACCGGCACAAGCCGTGGTGGACCGGGGCTAAGACCAGGAGGAAGGTGCAGAAATGCGGGGGAGTGGAGCCATCACGGAGACCGCAGGGAGTGCTGGTAAGATCCAATGACATATATTTAAAAACAATAAGGGTTAAAACAGGTTAGGCTCATGCCGCGTAGCTAGCGCCTCACCGAACTGGCGCGTCCGCTGCACGTCTGAGCAGGCATGCAGGCTAAATAGTAGTCTGCGAGGAAAATGCCCGCCTCCGCTGCCACCCAGAAGTATGTCACCCTCAAGCGGCCGGACACTGGTCTAGAACACCCCACACTCAACTGGCACAAGCCGTGGTAACCTGCAATTCGAATCTCTGGCACGTTATTTCATCAGCAAAGTTGAGTGTATCCCTAGAAACCCTGGTTACGAAGGTGAAGTCAGGTTCCCCTGATGACCCTGTAGAAACCGGACACCTTTAGGAAATTCCAGGACTGTATTTTGCATGAGGGTTGGGAATTGATCAATAGATCGCTCCAGTCATCAGTAATCCCTAAATCTTGGAAACACGCCAAGGTTGTTGCTTTACTGAAAACAACAGCACTGGATGCATCTCTGCCAGAGAACTTCCGGCCTATTTCTTTGTTTCCCTACTTGGCCAAGGTAATGGAATCCCATGTTAACATCACCTTGACCAAGTATCTGGAAGTTAATGAGATTCTGGACAGGTCACAAAACGGATTCCGGCCTAAGTATAGTACCGAATCCGCCCTGCTGGCAGTCACAGAGCAAATGAGGGCATCGCAGGACATGGGCAACACCTTAGCATTGATTCTGCTCGATCTGAGTGCGGCCTTTGACACGGTCTCCCATGAGATTTTGCTCCATCGACTCGGGGAGATCGGGGTCAGTGGTGGGGCCTTGGCCTGGTTTGCGTCTTTTCTATCTGACCGCTCCTTTCATATCCACACCCCTCCATATTTGTCCGGCACTCACTCCTTCAATTGGGGTGTCCCACAAGCCTCTGCTCTGAGCCCCACGTTGTTCAACGTGTACGCCCGCCCCACTGCTCTTCTGGCCAAAGACCGGAAGATTAATATGATATCATACTCGGACGACACGCAAATGATTTTCACTTTCACCAACAAAAATTTCATGAAGATGTCCTGGCCATCTCAGATTCGATGGCTGACAACTAATTTCCTCAAAAACGGAGGTGCTCTTGGTTGGCCGTGACTCCCATAAATGGGACTATCCGTGGTGGCCTGTGGCACAGGGTCCTCCTCCCCAACCGAAAGGGTAGTTAAGAATCTGGGGGTCCTGATGGACAATTGCCTTTCTTTCGAGCTCCATGCTAAAAAGGTGGCAGGCACCAGCATTGGGCTGTTACGCAGACTCAAACCCATTCTGGGGTTCTCCGAGGCTCCCAACCCGACAAGTGATTATTCAATCAGTGGTTTTGTCACATCTTGACTATTGTAACAGGCTGCTAGTGGGCGTTAATAAAACTGCCACGAAGAGACTTCAAAGGACACAGAATGCGGCTGCCCGCATTCTTTTTGCCCTCCTTAAATATTTTCGCACCTCCCATCTTCTACACCGCCTACACTGGCTGCCTATGAAACAGAGAACTCAGTTTAAAACTCTCTGTACTACCCATAAAATCCTACACGGCGAGGGCCCCCAGATACTGCATGTGTCCTGTGACCCAACCTCAGCCACAATACTGGAGGAGCGAAGATAATCCCACTCCTCTCCCGTAAAACCAGCCACCAGCACTGTTATTAAAAACACAGTGCCCGCAAACGAATATCACGGAAGAAGGTGGGAAACATGAAGGATATAGCTTGACAGTCACAATGTTTCACCCCAGGACTGATGGACCCCAGCGATCTATAGAAGAGAGGAGACAAAGAACAGGGAGAGTGTTATACTCATGCCTAAACATCCATGCGTGTATAGGTGGACTGAGCGCTACAACAAAACATGGAAAAACTCCTACCCTTTGTCTAAGGTTCCGAGCTCTTTGCAAACATCCACAGGCAGGCGTCCGAGAGGTCTTCCGATTCACTAGCCCAATCCTTACAAATTGCAAAAAACACAGTTGATGGACAGAATGTAGAACAATGTCATACATTCACCCCAGTACAAGGATCTGGGCCTAAATCCATCGGTTTTGCACTCCACACCACCCTGGGTTAGACACTGGCTATATGCAATTCAGCTCTGACCCTGTGCCTCATGGGAACAGTCCAGTCCGAACTACCAAGCCATGTCTTTCCCAGACCGGAATCAAGCATCCAAGGACCGGTTTCTGGCTATCAGCCTTCATTCAGCCTGGATAGCTTGACTCCAGTGGTGTGGAGAGCCTGGGACTCACGTCTGAGCATACCCAGCCCACTCGGGGTGAAAATTGCAAAAAACACAGTTGATGGACAGAATGTAGAACAATGTCATACATTCACCCCAGTACAAGGATCTAGGCATAAATCCATTGTTTTTTTGCACTCCACACCACCCTGGGATAGACACTGGCTATATGCAATTCAGCTCTGACCCTGTGCCTCATGGGAACAGTCCAGTCCGAACTACCAAGCCATGTCTTTCCCAGACCGGAATCAAGCATCCAAGGACCGGTTTCTGGCTATCAGCCTTCATTCAGCCTGGATAGCTTGACTCCAGTGGTGTGGAGAGCCTGGGACTCACGTCTGAGCATACCCAGCCCACTCGGGGTGAAAATTGCAAAAAACACAGTTGATGGACAGAATGTAGAACAATGTCATACATTCACCCCAGTACAAGGATCTGGGCCTAAATCCATCGTTTTTTTGCACTCCACACCACCCTGGGTTAGACACTGGCTATATGCAAATCAGCTCTGACCCTGTGCCTCATGGGAACAGTCCAGTCCGAACTACCAAGCCATGTCTTTCCCAGACCGGAATCAAGCATCCAAGGACCGGTTTCTGGCTATCAGCCTTCATTCAGCCTGGATAGCTTGACTCCAGTGGTGTGGAGAGCCTGGGACTCACGTCTGAGCATACCCAGCCCACTCGGGGTGAAAATTGCAAAAAACACAGTTGATGGACAGAATGTAGAACAATGTCATACATTCACCCCAGTACAAGGATCTGGGCCTAAATCCATAGTTTTTTTGCACTCCACACCACCCTGGGTTAGACACTGGCTATATGCAAATCAGCTCTGACCCTGTGCCTCATGGGAACAGTCCAGTCCGAACTACCAAGCCATGTCTTTCCCAGACCGGAATCAAGCATCCAAGGACCGGTTTCTGGCTATCAGCCTTCATTCAGCCTGGATAGCTTGACTCCAGTGGTGTGGAGAGCCTGGGACTCACGTCTGAGCATACCCAGCCCACTCGGGGTGAAAATTGCAAAAAACACAGTTGATGGACAGAATGTAGAACAATGTCATACATTCACCCCAGTACAAGGATCTGGGCCTAAATCCATAGTTTATTTGCACTCCACACCACCCTGGGTTAGACACTGGCTATATGCAAATCAGCTCTGACCCTGTGCCTCATGGGAACAGTCCAGTCCGAACTACCAAGCCATGTCTTTCCCAGACCGGAATCAAGCATCCAAGGACCGGTTTCTGGCGGTCAGCCTTCATTCAGCCTGGATAGCTTGACTCCAGTGGCGTGGAGAGCCTGGGACTCACGTCTGAGCATACCCAGCCACTCGGGGTGAAAATTGCAAAAAACACAGTTGATGGACAGAATGTAGAACAATGTCATACATTCACCCCAGTACAAGGATCTGGGCCTAAATCCATCGTTTTTTTGCACTCCACACCACCCTGGGTTAGACACTGGCTATATGCAAATCAGCTCTGACCCTGTGCCTCATGGGAACAGTCCAGTCCGAACTACCAAGCCATGTCTTTCCCAGACCGGAATCAAGCATCCAAGGACCGGTTTCTGGCCATCAGCCTTCATTCAGCCTGGATAGCTTGACTCCAGTGGTGTGGAGAGCCTGGGACTCACGTCTGAGCATACCCAGCCCACTCGGGTGAAAATTGCAAAAAACACATTTGATGGACAGAATGTAGAACAATGTCATACATTCACCCCAGTAAAAGGATCTGGGCCTAAATCCATCGTGTTTTTTGCACTCCACACCACCATGGGTTAGACACTGGCTATATGCAAATCAGCTCTGACCCTGTGCCTCATGTGAACAGTCCAGTCCGAACTACCAAGCCATGTCTTTCCCAGACCAGAATCAAGCATCCAAGGACCGGTTTCTGGCTATCAGCCTTCATTCAGCCTGGATAGCTTGACTCCAGTGGTGTGGAGAGCCTGGGACTCACTTCTGGGCATACCCAGCCCACTCGGGGTGAAAATTGCAAAAAACACACTTGATGGACAGAATGTAGAACAATGTCATACATTCACCCCAGTACAAGGATCTGAGCCTAAATCCATCGTTTTTTTGCACTCCACACCACCCTGGGTTAGACACTGGCTATATGCAAATCAGCTCTGACCCTGTGCCTCATGGGAACAGTCCAGTCCGAACTACCAAGCCATGTCTTTCCCAGACCGGAATCAAGCATCCAAGGACCGGTTTCTGGTGGTCAGCCTTCATTCAGCCTGGATAGCTTGACTCCAGTGGTGTGGAGAGCCTGGGACTCACGTCTGAGCATACCCAGCCCACTCGGGGTGAAAATTGCAAAAAACACAGTTGATAGACAGAATGTAGAACAATGTCATACATTCACGCCAGTACAAGGATCTGGGCCTAAATCCATCGTTTTTATGCACTCCACACCACCCTGGGTTAGACACTGGCTATATGCAAATCAGCTCTGACCCTGTGCCTCATGGGAACAGTCCAGTCCGAACTACCAAGCCATGTCTTTCCCAGACCGGAATCAAGCATCCAAGGACCGGTTTCTGGCTATCAGCCTTCATTCAGCCTGGATAGCTTGACTCCAGTGGTGTGGAGAGCCTGGGACTCACGTCTGAGCATACCCAGCCCACTCGGGGTGAAAATTGCAAAGAACACAGTTCATGGACAGAATGTAGAACAATGTCATACATTCACCCCAGTACAAGGATCCGGGCCTAAATCCATCGTTTTTTTGCACTCCTCACCACCCTGGGTTCGACACTGGCTATATGCAAATCAGCTCTGACCCTGTGCCTCATGGGAACAGTCCAGTCCGAACTACCAAGCCATGTCTTTCCCAGACCGGAATCAAGCATCCAAGGACCGGTTTCTGGCTATCAGCCTTCATTCAGCCTGGATAGCTTGACTCCTGTGTTGTGGAGAGCCTGGGACTCACGTCTGAGCATACCCAGCCCACTCGGGGTGAAAATTGCAAAAAACACAGTTGATGGACAGAATGTAGAACAATGTCATACATTCACCCCAGTACAAGGATCTGGGCCTAAATCCATCGTTTTTTTGCACTCCACACCACCCTGGGTTAGACACTGGCTATATGCAAATCAGCTCTGACCCTGTGCCTCATGGGAACAGTCCAGTCCGAACTACCAAGCCATGTCTTTCCCAGACCGGAATCAAGCATCCAAGGACCAGTTTCTGGTGGTCAGCCTTCATTCAGCCTGGATAGCTTGACTCAAGTGGTGTGGAGAGCCTGGGACTCACGTCTGAGCATACCCAGCCCACTCGGGGTGAAAATTGCAAAAAACACAGTTGATGGACAGAATGTAGAACAATGTCATACATTCACCCCAGTACAAGGATCTGGGCCTAAATCCATCGTTTTTTTGCACTCCACACCACCCTGGGTTAGACACTGGCTATATGAAAATCAGCTCTGACCCTGTGCCTCATGGGAACAGTCCAGTCCGAACTACCAAGCCATGTCTTTCCCAGACCGGAATCAAGCATCCAAGGACCGGTTTCTGGCTATCAGCCTTCATTCAGCCTGGATAGCTTGACTCCAGTGGTGTGGAGAGCCTGGGACTCACGTCTGAGCATACCCAGCCCACTCGGGTGCAAATTGTAAAAAACACATTTGATGGACAGAATGTAGAACAATGTCATACATTCACCCCAGTACAAGGATCTGGGCCTAAATCCTTCGTTTTTTTGCACTCCACACCACCCTGCGTTAGACACTGGCTATATGCAAATCAGCTCTGACCCTGTGCCTCATGGGAACAGTCCAGTCCGAACTACCAAGCCATGTCTTTCCCAGACAAGAATCAAACATCCAAGGACCGGTTTCTGGCTATCAGCCTTCATTCAGCCTGGATAGCTTGACTCCAGTGGTTCTGGAGAGCCTGGGACTCACGTCTGAGCATACCCAGCCCACTCGGGGTGAAAATTGCAAAAAACACAGTTGATGGACAGAATGTAGAACAATGTCATACATTCACCCCAGTACAAGGATCTGGGCCTAAATCCATCGTTTTTTTGCACTCCACACCACCCTGGGTTAGACACTGGCTATATGCAAATCAGCTCTGACCCTGTGCCTCATGGGAACAGTCCAGTCCGAACTACCAAGCCATGTCTTTCCCAGACCGGAATCAAGCATCCAAGGACCGGTTTCTGGCTATCAGCCTTCATTCAGCCTGGATAGCTTGACTCCAGTGGTGTGGAGAGCCTGGGACTCACGTCTAAGCATACCCAGCCCACTCGGGGTGAAAATTGCAAAAAACACAGTTCATGGACAGAATGTAGAACAATGTCATATATTCACCCCAGTACAAGGATCTGGGCCTAAATCCATCGTTTTTTTGCACTCCACACCACCCTGGGTTAGACACTGGCTATATGCAAATCAGCTCTGACCCTGTGCCTCATGGGAACAGTCTAGTCCGAACTACCAAGCCATGTCTTTCCCAGACCGGAATCAAGCATCCAAGGACCGGTTTCTGGCTATCAGCTTTCATTCAGCCTGAATAGCTTGACTCCAGTGGTGTGGAGAGCCTGGGACTCACGTCTGAGCATATCCAGCCCACTCGGGGTGAAAATTGCAAAAAACACAGTTGATGGACAGAATGTAGAACAATGTCATACATTCACACCAGTACAAGGATCTGGGCCTAAATCCATCGTTTTTTTGCACTCCACACCACCCTGGGTTAGACACTGGCTATATGCAAATCAGCTCTGACCCTGTGCCTCATGGGACCAGTCCAGTCCGAACTACCAACCCATGTCCTCCCCTGACCGGAATCAAGCATCCAAGGACCGGTTTCTGGCTATCAGCCTTCATTCAGCCTGGATAGCTTGACTCCAGTGGTGTGGAGAACCTGGGACTCACGTCTGAGCATACCCAGCCCACTCGGGGTGAAAATTGCAAAAAACACAGTTGATGGACAGAATGTAGAACAATGTCATACATTCACCCCAGTACAAGGATCTGGGCCTAAATCCATCGTTTTTTTGCACTCCACACCACCCTGGGTTAGACACTGGCTATATGCAAATCAGCTCTGACCCTGTGCCTCATGGGAACAGTCCAGTCCGAACTACCAAGCCATGTCTTTCCCAGACCGGAATCAAGCATCCAAGGACCGGTTTCTGGCTATCAGCTTTCATTCAGCCTGAATAGCTTGACTCCAGTGGTGTGGAGAGCCTGGGACTCACGTCTGAGCATATCCAGCCCACTCGGGGTGAAAATTGCAAAAAACACAGTTGATGGACAGAATGTAGAACAATGTCATACATTCACACCAGTACAAGGATCTGGGCCTTAATCCATCGTTTTTTTGCACTCCACACCACCCTGGGTTAGACACTGGCTATATGCAAATCAGCTCTGACCCTGTGCCTCATGGGAACAGTCTAGTCCGAACTACCAAGCCATGTCTTTCCCAGACCGGAATCAAGCATCCAAGGACCGATTTCTGGCTATCAGCTTTCATTCAGCCTGAATAGCTTGACCCCAGTGGTGTGGAGAGCCTGGGACTCACGTCTGAGCATATCCAGCCCACTCGGGGTGAAAATTGCAAAAAACACAGTTGATGGACAGAATGTAGAACAATGTCATACATTCACCCCAGTACAAGGATCTGGGCCTAAATCCTTCGTTTTTTTGCACTCCACACCACCCTGCGTTAGACACTGGCTATATGCAAATCAGCTCTGACCCTGTGCCTCATGGGAACAGTCCAGTCCGAACTACCAAGCCATGTCTTTCCCAGACAAGAATCAAACATCCAAGGACCGGTTTCTGGCTATCAGCCTTCATTCAGCCTGGATAGCTTGACTCCAGTGGTTCTGGAGAGCCTGGGACTCACGGCTGAGCATACCCAGCCCACTCGGGGTGAAAATTGCAAAAAACACAGTTGATGGACAGAATGTAGAACAATGTCATACATTCACCCCAGTACAAGGATCTGGGCCTAAATCCATCGTTTTTTTGCACTCCACACCACCCTGGGTTAGACACTGGCTATATGCAAATCAGCTCTGACCCTGTGCCTCATGGGAACAGTCCAGTCCGAACTACCAAGCCATGTCTTTCCCAGACCGGAATCAAGCATCCAAGGACCGGTTTCTGGCTATCAGCCTTCATTCAGCCTGGATAGCTTGACTCCAGTGGTGTGGAGAGCCTGGGACTCACGTCTAAGCATACCGAGCCCACTCGGGGTGAACATTGCAAAAAACACAGTTCATGGACAGAATGTAGAACAATGTCATATATTCACCCCAGTACAAGGATCTGGGCCTAAATCCATCGTTTTTTTGCACTCCACACCACCCTGGGTTAGACACTGGCTATATGCAAATCAGCTCTGACCCTGTGCCTCATGGGAACAGTCTAGTCCGAACTACCAAGCCATGTCTTTCCCAGACCGGAATCAAGCATCCAAGGACCGGTTTCTGGCTATCAGCTTTCATTCAGCCTGAATAGCTTGACTCCAGTGGTGTGGAGAGCCTGGGACTCACGTCTGAGCATATCCAGCCCACTCGGGGTGAAAATTGCAAAAAACACAGTTGATGGACAGAATGTAGAACAATGTCATACATTCACACCAGTACAAGGATCTGGGCCTAAATCCATCGTTTTTTTGCACTCCACACCACCCTGGGTTAGACACTGGCTATATGCAAATCAGCTCTGACCCTGTGCCTCATGGGACCAGTCCAGTCCGAACTACCAAGCCATGTCCTCCCCAGACCGGAATCAAGCATCCAAGGACCGGTTTCTGGCTATCAGCCTTCATTCAGCCTGGATAGCTTGACTCCAGTGGTGTGGAGAACCTGGGACTCACGTCTGAGCATACCCAGCCCACTCGGGGTGAAAATTGCAAAAAACACAGTTGATGGACAGAATGTAGAACAATGTCATACATTCACCCCAGTACAAGGATCTGGGCCTAAATCCATCGTTTTTTTGCACTTCACACCACCCTGGGTTAGACACTGGCTATATGCAAATCAGCTCTGACCCTGTGCCTCATGGGAACAGTCCAGTCCGAACTACCAAGCCATGTCTTTCCCAGACCGGAATCAAGCATCCAAGGACCGGTTTCTGGCTATCAGCCTTCATTCAGCCTGGATAGCTTGACTCCAGTGGTGTGGAGAGCCTGGGAATCACGTCTGAGCATACCCAGCCCACTCGGGGTGAAAATTGCAAAAAACACAGTTGATGGACAGAATGTAGAACAATGTCATACATTCACCCCAGTACAAGGATCTTGGCCTAAATCCATCGTTTTTTTGCACTCCACACCACCCTGGGTTAGACACTGGCTATATGCAAATCAGCTCTGACCCTGTGCCTCATGGGAACAGTCCAGTCCGAACTACCAAGCCATGTCTTTCCCAGACCGGAATCAAGCATCCAAGGACCGGTTTCTGGCTATCTGCCTTCATTCAGCCTGGATAGCTTGACTCCAGTGGTGTGGAGAGCCTGGGACTCACGTCTGAGCATACCCAGCCCACTCGGGGTGAAAATTGCAAAAAACACAGTTGATGGACAGAATGTAGAACAATGTCATACATTCACCCCAGTACAAGGATCCGGGCCTAAATCCATCGGTTTTTTGCACTCCACACCACCCTGGGTTAGACACTGGCTATATGCAAATCAGCTCTGACCCTGTGCCTCATGGTAACAGTCCAGTCCGAACTACCAAGCCATGTCCTTCCCAGACCGGAATCAAGCATCCAAGGACCGATTTCTGGCTATCAGCCTTCATTCAGCCTGGATAGCTTGACTCCAGTGGTGTGGAGAGCCTGGGACTCACGTCTGAGCATACCCAGCCCACTCGGGGTGAAAATTGCAAAAAAACACAGTTGATGGACAGAATGTAGAACAATGTCATACATTCACCCCAGTACAAGGATCTGGTCCTGAATCCATCGTTTTTTTGCACTCCACACCACCCTGGGTTAGACACTGGCTATATGCAAATCAGCTCTGACCCTGTGCCTCATGGGAACAGTCCAGTCCGAACTACCAAGCCATGTCCTTCCCAGACCGGAATCAAGCATCCAAGGACCGATTTCTGGCTATCAGCCTTCATTCAGCCTGGATAGCTTGACTCCAGTGGTGTGGAGAGCCTGGGACTCACGTCTGAGCATACCCAGCCCACTGGGGGTGAAAATTGCAAAAAACACAGTTGATGGACAGAATGTAGAACAATGTCATACATTCACCCCAGTACAAGGATCTGGGCCTAAATCCATCATTTTTTTGCACTCCACACCACCCTGGGTTAGACACTGGCTATATGCAAATCAGCTCTGACCCTGTGCCTCATGGGAACAGTCCTGTCCGAACTACCAAGCCATGTCTTTCCCTGACCGGAATCAAGCATCCAAGGACCCGTTTCTGGCTGTCAGCCTTCATTCAGCCTGGATAGCTTGACTCCAGTGGTGTGGAGAGCCTGGGACTCACGTCTGAGCATACCCAGCCAACTCGGGGTGAAAATTGCAAAAAACACAGTTGATGGACAGAATGTAGAACAATGTCATACATTCACCCCAGTACAAGGATCTGGGCCTAAATCCATCGGTTTTTTGCACTCCACACCACCCTGGGTTAGACACTGGCTATATGCAAATCAGCTCTGACCCTGTGCCTCATGGGAACAGTCCAGTCCGAACTACCAAGCCATGTCTTTCCCAGACCGGAATCAAGCATCCAAGGACCGGTTTCTGGCTATCAGCCTTCATTCAGCCTGGATAGCTTGACTCCAGTGGTGTGGAGAGCCTGGGACTCACGTCTGAGCATACCCAGCCCACTCGGGGTGAAAATTGCAAAAAACACAGTTGATGGACAGAATGTAGAACAATGTCATACATTCACCCCAGTACAAGGATCTGGGCCTAAATCCATCATTTTTTTGCACTCCACACCACCCTGGGTTAGACACTGGCTATATGCAAATCAGCTCTGACCCTGTGCCTCATGGGAACAGTCCAGTCCGAACTACCAAGCCATGTCTTTCCCAGACCGGAATCAAGCATCCAAGGACCGGTTTCTGGCTATCAGCCTTCATTCAGCCTGGATAGCTTGACTCCAGTGGTGTGGAGAGCCTGGGACTCACGTCTGAGCATACCCAGCCCACTCGGGGTGAAAATTGCAAAAAACACAGTTGATGGACAGAATGTAGAACAATGTCATACATTCACCCCAGTACAAGGATATGGGCCTAAATCCATCGTTTTTTTGCACTCCACACCACCCTGGGTTAGACACTGGCTATATGCAAATCAGCTCTGACCCTGTGCCTCATGGGAACAGTCCAGTCCGAACTACCAAGCCATGTCTTTCCCAGACCGGAATCAAGCATCCAGGGACCGGTTTCTGGCTATCAGCCTTCATTCAGCCTGGATAGCTTGACTCCAGTGGTGTGGAGAGCCTGGGACTCACGTCTGAGCATACCCAGCCCACTCGGGTGAAAATTGTAAAAAACACATTTGATGGACAGAATGTAGAACAATGTCATACATTCACCCCAGTACAAGGATCTGGGCCTAAATCCTTCGTTTTTTTGCACTCCACACCACCCTGCGTTAGACACTGGCTATATGCAAATCAGCTCTGACCCTGTGCCTCATGGGAACAGTCCAGTCCGAACTACCAAGCCATGTCTTTCCCAGACAAGAATCAAACATCCAAGGACCGGTTTCTGGCTATCAGCCTTCATTCAGCCTGGATAGCTTGACTCCAGTGGTTCTGGAGAGCCTGGGACTCACGTCTGAGCATACCCAGCCCACTCGGGGTGAAAATTGCAAAAAACACAGTTGATGGACAGAATGTAGAACAATGTCATACATTCACCCCAGTACAAGGATCTGGGCCTAAATCCATCGTTTTTTTGCACTCCACACCACCCTGGGTTAGACACTGGCTATATGCAAATCAGCTCTGACCCTGTGCCTCATGGGAACAGTCCAGTCCGAACTACCAAGCCATGTCTTTCCCAGACCGGAATCAAGCATCCAAGGACCGGTTTCTGGCTATCAGCCTTCATTCAGCCTGGATAGCTTGACTCCAGTGGTTCTGGAGAGCCTGGGACTCACGGCTGAGCATACCCAGCCCACTCGGGGTGAAAATTGCAAAAAACACAGTTGATGGACAGAATGTAGAACAATGTCATACATTCACCCCAGTACAAGGATCTGGGCCTAAATCCATCGTTTTTTTGCACTCCACACCACCCTGGGTTAGACACTGGCTATATGCAAATCAGCTCTGACCCTGTGCCTCATGGGAACAGTCCAGTCCGAACTACCAAGCCATGTCTTTCCCAGACCGGAATCAAGCATCCAAGGACCGGTTTCTGGCTATCAGCCTTCATTCAGCCTGGATAGCTTGACTCCAGTGGTGTGGAGAGCCTGGGACTCACGTCTAAGCATACCCAGCCCACTCGGGGTGAAAATTGCAAAAAACACAGTTCATGGACAGAATGTAGAACAATGTCATATATTCACCCCAGTACAAGGATCTGGGCCTAAATCCATCGTTTTTTTGCACTCCACACCACCCTGGGTTAGACACTGGCTATATGCAAATCAGCTCTGACCCTGTGCCTCATGGGAACAGTCTAGTCCGAACTACCAAGCCATGTCTTTCCCAGACCGGAATCAAGCATCCAAGGACCGGTTTCTGGCTATCAGCTTTCATTCAGCCTGAATAGCTGGACTCCAGTGGTGTGGAGAGCCTGGGACTCACGTCTGAGCATATCCAGCCCACTCGGGGTGAAAATTGCAAAAAACACAGTTGATGGACAGAATGTAGAACAATGTCATACATTCACACCAGTACAAGGATCTGGGCCTAAATCCATCGTTTTTTTGCACTCCACACCACCCTGGGTTAGACACTGGCTATATGCAAATCAGCTCTGACCCTGTGCCTCATGGGACCAGTCCAGTCCGAACTACCAAGCCATGTCCTCCCCAGACCGGAATCAAGCATCCAAGGACCGGTTTCTGGCTATCAGCCTTCATTCAGCCTGGATAGCTTGACTCCAGTGGTGTGGAGAACCTGGGACTCACGTCTGAGCATACCCAGCCCACTCGGGGTGAAAATTGCAAAAAACACAGTTGATGGACAGAATGTAGAACAATGTCATACATTCACCCCAGTACAAGGATCTGGGCCTAAATCCATCGTTTTTTTGCACTTCACACCACCCTGGGTTAGACACTGGCTATATGCAAATCAGCTCTGACCCTGTGCCTCATGGGAACAGTCCAGTCCGAACTACCAAGCCATGTCTTTCCCAGACCGGAATCAAGCATCCAAGGACCGGTTTCTGGCTATCAGCCTTCATTCAGCCTGGATAGCTTGACTCCAGTGGTGTGGAGAGCCTGGGAATCACGTCTGAGCATACCCAGCCCACTCGGGGTGAAAATTGCAAAAAACACAGTTGATGGACAGAATGTAGAACAATGTCATACATTCACCCCAGTACAAGGATCTTGGCCTAAATCCATCGTTTTTTTGCACTCCACACCACCCTGGGTTAGACACTGGCTATATGCAAATCAGCTCTGACCCTGTGCCTCATGGGAACAGTCCAGTCCGAACTACCAAGCCATGTCTTTCCCAGACCGGAATCAAGCATCCAAGGACCGGTTTCTGGCTATCTGCCTTCATTCAGCCTGGATAGCTTGACTCCAGTGGTGTGGAGAGCCTGGGACTCACGTCTGAGCATACCCAGCCCACTCGGGGTGAAAATTGCAAAAAACACAGTTGATGGACAGAATGTAGAACAATGTCATACATTCACCCCAGTACAAGGATCCGGGCCTAAATCCATCGGTTTTTTGCACTCCACACCACCCTGGGTTAGACACTGGCTATATGCAAATCAGCTCTGACCCTGTGCCTCATGGTAACAGTCCAGTCCGAACTACCAAGCCATGTCCTTCCCAGACCGGAATCAAGCATCCAAGGACCGATTTCTGGCTATCAGCCTTCATTCAGCCTGGATAGCTTGACTCCAGTGGTGTGGAGAGCCTGGGACTCACGTCTGAGCATACCCAGCCCACTCGGGGTGAAAATTGCAAAAAAACACAGTTGATGGACAGAATGTAGAACAATGTCATACATTCACCCCAGTACAAGGATCTGGTCCTAAATCCATCGTTTTTTTGCACTCCACACCACCCTGGGTTAGACACTGGCTATATGCAAATCAGCTCTGACCCTGTGCCTCATGGGAACAGTCCAGTCCGAACTACCAAGCCATGTCCTTCCCAGACCGGAATCAAGCATCCAAGGACCGATTTCTGGCTATCAGCCTTCATTCAGCCTGGATAGCTTGACTCCAGTGGTGTGGAGAGCCTGGGACTCACGTCTGAGCATACCCAGCCCACTGGGGGTGAAAATTGCAAAAAACACAGTTGATGGACAGAATGTAGAACAATGTCATACATTCACCCCAGTACAAGGATCTGGGCCTAAATCCATCATTTTTTTGCACTCCACACCACCCTGGGTTAGACACTGGCTATATGCAAATCAGCTCTGACCCTGTGCCTCATGGGAACAGTCCTGTCCGAACTACCAAGCCATGTCTTTCCCTGCCTGGAATCAAGCATCCAAGGACCCGTTTCTGGCTGTCAGCCTTCATTCAGCCTGGATAGCTTGACTCCAGTGGTGTGGAGAGCCTGGGACTCACGTCTGAGCATACCCAGCCAACTCGGGGTGAAAATTGCAAAAAACACAGTTGATGGACAGAATGTAGAACAATGTCATACATTCACCCCAGTACAAGGATCTGGGCCTAAATCCATCGGTTTTTTGCACTCCACACCACCCTGGGTTAGACACTGGCTATATGCAAATCAGCTCTGACCCTGTGCCTCATGGGAACAGTCCAGTCCGAACTACCAAGCCATGTCTTTCCCAGACCGGAATCAAGCATCCAAGGACCGGTTTCTGGCTATCAGCCTTCATTCAGCCTGGATAGCTTGACTCCAGTGGTGTGGAGAGCCTGGGACTCACGTCTGAGCATACCCAGCCCACTCGGGGTGAAAATTGCAAAAAACACAGTTGATGGACAGAATGTAGAACAATGTCATACATTCACCCCAGTACAAGGATCTGGGCCTAAATCCATCATTTTTTTGCACTCCACACCACCCTGGGTTAGACACTGGCTATATGCAAATCAGCTCTGACCCTGTGCCTCATGGGAACAGTCCAGTCCGAACTACCAAGCCATGTCTTTCCCAGACCGGAATCAAGCATCCAAGGATCGGTTTCTGGCTATCAGCCTTCATTCAGCCTGGATAGCTTGACTCCAGTGGTGTGGAGAGCCTGGGACTCACGTCTGAGCATACCCAGCCCACTCGGGGTGAAAATTGCAAAAAACACAGTTGATGGACAGAATGTAGAACAATGTCATACATTCACCCCAGTACAAGGATATGGGCCTAAATCCATCGTTTTTTTGCACTCCACACCACCCTGGGTTAGACACTGGCTATATGCAAATCAGCTCTGACCCTGTGCCTCATGGGAACAGTCCAGTCCGAACTACCAAGCCATGTCTTTCCCAGACCGGAATCAAGCATCCAGGGACCGGTTTCTGGCTATCAGCCTTCATTCAGCCTGGATAGCTTGACTCCAGTGGTGTGGAGAGCCTGGGACTCACGTCTGAGCATACCCAGCCCACTCGGGTGAAAATTGTAAAAAACACATTTGATGGACAGAATGTAGAACAATGTCATACATTCACCCCAGTACAAGGATCTGGGCCTAAATCCTTCGTTTTTTTGCACTCCACACCACCCTGCGTTAGACACTGGCTATATGCAAATCAGCTCTGACCCTGTGCCTCATGGGAACAGTCCAGTCCGAACTACCAAGCCATGTCTTTCCCAGACAAGAATCAAACATCCAAGGACCGGTTTCTGGCTATCAGCCTTCATTCAGCCTGGATAGCTTGACTCCAGTGGTTCTGGAGAGCCTGGGACTCACGTCTGAGCATACCCAGCCCACTCGGGGTGAAAATTGCAAAAAACACAGTTGATGGACAGAATGTAGAACAATGTCATACATTCACCCCAGTACAAGGATCTGGGCCTAAATCCATCGTTTTTTTGCACTCCACACCACCCTGGGTTAGACACTGGCTATATGCAAATCAGCTCTGACCCTGTGCCTCATGGGAACAGTCCAGTCCGAACTACCAAGCCATGTCTTTCCCAGACCGGAATCAAGCATCCAAGGACCGGTTTCTGGCTATCAGCCTTCATTCAGCCTGGATAGCTTGACTCCAGTGGTGTGGAGAGCCTGGGACTCACGTCTAAGCATACCCAGCCCACTCGGGGTGAAAATTGCAAAAAACACAGTTCATGGACAGAATGTAGAACAATGTCATATATTCACCCCAGTACAAGGATCTGGGCCTAAATCCATCGTTTTTTTGCACTCCACACCACCCTGGGTTAGACACTGGCTATATGCAAATCAGCTCTGACCCTGTGCCTCATGGGAACAGTCCAGTCCGAACTACCAAGCCATGTCTTTCCCAGACCGGAATCAAGCATCCAGGGACCGGTTTCTGGCTATCAGCCTTCATTCAGCCTGGATAGCTTGACTCCAGTGGTGTGGAGAGCCTGGGACTCACGTCCGAGCATACCCAGCCCACTCGGGTGAAAATTGTAAAAAACACATTTGATGGACAGAATGTAGAACAGTGTCATACATTCACCCCAGTACAAGGATCTGGGCCTAAATCCTTCGTTTTTTTGCACTCCACACCACCCTGCGTTAGACACTGGCTATATGCAAATCAGCTCTGACCCTGTGCCTCATGGGAACAGTCCAGTCCGAACTACCAAGCCATGTCTTTCCCAGACAAGAATCAAACATCCAAGGACCGGTTTCTGGCTATCAGCCTTCATTCAGCCTGGATAGCTTGACTCCAGTGGTTCTGGAGAGCCTGGGACTCACGTCTGAGCATACCCAGCCCACTCGGGTTGAAAATTGCAAAAAACACAGTTGATGGACAGAATGTAGAACAATGTCATACATTCACCCCAGTACAAGGATCTGGGCCTAAATCCATCGTTTTTTTGCACTCCACACCACCCTGGGTTAGACACTGGCTATATGCAAATCAGCTCTGACCCTGTGCCTCATGGGAACAGTCCAGTCCGAACTACCAAGCCATGTCTTTCCCAGACCGGAATCAAGCATCCAAGGACCGGTTTCTGGCTATCAGCCTTCATTCAGCCTGGATAGCTTGACTCCAGTGGTGTGGAAAGCCTGGGACTCACGTCTAAGCATACCCAGCCCACTCGGGGTGAAAATTGCAAAAAACACAGTTCATGGACAGAATGTAGAACAATGTCATATATTCACCCCAGTACAAGGATCTGGGCCTAAATCCATCGTTTTTTTGCACTCCACACCACCCTGGGTTAGACACTGGCTATATGCAAATCAGCTCTGACCCTGTGCCTCATGGGAACAGTCCAGTCCGAACTACCAAGCCATGTCTTTCCCAGACCGGAATCAAGCATCCAAGGACCGGTTTCTGGCTATCAGCTTTCATTCAGCCTGAATAGCTTGACTCCAGTGGTGTGGAGAGCCTGGGACTCACGTCTGAGCATATCCAGCCCACTCGGGGTGAAAATTGCAAAAAACACAGTTGATGGACAGAATGTAGAACAATGTCATACATTCACACCAGTACAAGGATCTGGGCCTAAATCCATCGTTTTTTTGCACTCCACACCACCCTGGGTTAGACACTGGCTATATGCAAATCAGCTCTGACCCTGTGCCTCATGGGAACAGTCCAGTCCGAACTACCAAGCCATGTCCTCCCCAGACCGGAATCAAGCATCCAAGGACCGGTTTCTGGCTATCAGCCTTCATTCAGCCTGGATAGCTTGACTCCAGTGGTGTGGAGAACCTGGGACTCACGTCTGAGCATACCCAGCCCACTCGGGGTGAAAATTGCAAAAAACACAGTTGATGGACAGAATGTAGAACAATGTCATACATTCACCCCAGTACAAGGATCTGGGCCTAAATCCATCATTTTTTTGCACTCCACACCATCCTGGGTTAGACACTGGCTATATGCAAATCAGCTCTGACCCTGTGCCTCATGGGAACAGTCCAGTCCGAACTACCAAGCCATGTCTTTCCCAGACCGGAATCAAGCATCCAAGGACCGGTTTCTGGCTATCAGCCTTCATTCAGCCTGGATAGCTTGACTCCAGTGGTGTGGAGAGCCTGGGAATCACGTCTGAGCATACCCAGCCCACTCGGGGTGAAAATTGCAAAAAACACAGTTGATGGACAGAATGTAGAACAATGTCATACATTCACCCCAGTACAAGGATCTTGGCCTAAATCCATCGTTTTTTTGCACTCCACACCACCCTGGGTTAGACACTGGCTATATGCAAATCAGCTCTGACCCTGTGCCTCATGGGAACAGTCCAGTCCGAACTACCAAGCCATGTCTTTCCCAGACCGGAATCAAGCATCCAAGGACCGGTTTCTGGCTATCTGCCTTCATTCAGCCTGGATAGCTTGACTCCAGTGGTGTGGAGAGCCTGGGACTCACGTCTGAGCATACCCAGCCCACTCGGGTTGAAAATTCCAAAAAACACAGTTGATGGACAGAATGTAGAACAATGTCATATATTCACCCCAGTACAAGGATCTGGGCCTAAATCCATTGTTTTTTTGCACTCCACACCACCCTGGGTTAGACACTGGCTATATGCAAATCAGCTCTGACCCTGTGCCTCATGGGAACAGTCCAGTCCGAACTACCAAGCCATGTCTTTCCCAGACCGGAATCAAGCATCCAGGGACCGGTTTCTGGCTATCAGCCTTCATTCAGCCTGGATAGCTTGACTCCAGTGGTGTGGAGAGCCTGGGACTCACGTCTGAGCATACCCAGCCCACTCGGGTGAAAATTGTAAAAAACACATTTGATGGACAGAATGTAGAACAATGTCATACATTCACCCCAGTACAAGGATCTGGGCCTAAATCCTTCGTTTTTTTGCACTCCACACCACCCTGCGTTAGACACTGGCTATATGCAAATCAGCTCTGACCCTGTGCCTCATGGGAACAGTCCAGTCCGAACTACCAAGCCATGTCTTTCCCAGACAAGAATCAAACATCCAAGGACCGGTTTCTGGCTATCAGCCTTCATTCAGCCTGGATAGCTTGACTCCAGTGGTTCTGGAGAGCCTGGGACTCACGTCTGAGCATACCCAGCCCACTCGGGGTGAAAATTGCAAAAAACACAGTTGGTGGACAGAATGTAGAACAATGTCATACATTCACCCCAGTACAAGGATCTGGGCCTAAATCCATCGTTTTCTTGCACTCCACACCACCCTGGGTTAGACACTGGCTATATGCAAATCAGCTCTGACCCTGTGCCTCATGGGAACAGTCCAGTCCGAACTACCAAGCCATGTCTTTCCCAGACCGGAATCAAGCATCCAAGGACCGGTTTCTGGCTATCAGCCTTCATTCAGCCTGGATAGCTTGACTCCAGTGGTGTGGAGAGCCTGAGACTCACGTCTAAGCATACCCAGCCCACTCGGGGTGAAAATTGCAAAAAACACAGTTCATGGACAGAATGTAGAACAATGTCATATATTCACCCCAGTACAAGGATCTGGGCCTAAATCCATCGTTTTTTTGCACTCCACACCACCCTGGGTTAGACACTGGCTATATGCAAATCAGCTCTGACCCTGTGCCTCATGGGAACAGTCCAGTCCGAACTACCAAGCCATGTCTTTCCCAGACCGGAATCAAGCATCCAAGGACCGGTTTCTGGCTATCAGCTTTCATTCAGCCTGAATAGCTTGACTCCAGTGGTGTGGAGAGCCTGGGACTCACGTCTGAGCATATCCAGCCCACTCGGGGTGAAAATTGCAAAAAACACAGTTGATGGACAGAATGTAGAACAATGTCATACATTCACACCAGTACAAGGATCTGGGCCTAAATCCATCGTTTTTTTGCACTCCACACCACCCTGGGTTAGACACTGGCTATATGCAAATCAGCTCTGACCCTGTGCCTCATGGGAACAGTCCAGTCCGAACTACCAAGCCATGTCCTCCCCAGACCGGAATCAAGCATCCAAGGACCGGTTTCTGGCTATCAGCCTTCATTCAGCCTGGATAGCTTGACTCCAGTGGTGTGGAGAACCTGGGACTCACGTCTGAGCATACCCAGCCCACTCGGGGTGAAAATTGCAAAAAACACAGTTGATGGACAGAATGTAGAACAATGTCATACATTCACCCCAGTACAAGGATCTGGGCCTAAATCCATCGTTTTTTTGCACTCCACACCACCCTGGGTTAGACACTGGCTATATGCAAATCAGCTCTGACCCTGTGCCTCATGGGAACAGTCCAGTCCAAACTACCAAGCCATGTCTTTCCCAGACCGGAATCAAGCATCCAAGGACCGGTTTCTGGCTATCAGCCTTCATTCAGCCTGGATAGCTTGACTCCAGTGGTGTGGAGAGCCTGGGAATCACGTCTGAGCATACCCAGCCCACTCGGGGTGAAAATTGCAAAAAAACACAGTTGATGGACAGAATGTAGAACAATGTCATACATTCACCCCAGTACAAGGATCTGGTCCTAAATCCATCGTTTTTTTGCACTCCACACCACCCTGGGTTAGACACTGGCTATATGCAAATCAGCTCTGACCCTGTGCCTCATGGGAACAGTCCAGTCCGAACTACCAAGCCATGTCTTTCCCAGACCGGAATCAAGCATCCAAGGACCGGTTTCTGGCTATCAGCCTTCATTCAGCCTGGATAGCTTGACTCCAGTGGTGTGGAGAGCCTGGGACTCACGTCTGAGCATACCCAGCCCACTGGGGGTGAAAATTGCAAAAAACACAGTTGATGGACAGAATGTAGAACAATGTCATACATTCACCCCAGTACAAGGATCTGGGCCTAAATCCATCATTTTTTTGCACTCCACACCACCCTGGGTTAGACACTGGCTATATGCAAATCAGCTCTGACCCTGTGCCTCATGGGAACAGTCCTGTCCAAACTACCAAGCCATGTCTTTCCCTGACCGGAATCAAGCATCCAAGGACCCGTTTCTGGCTGTCAGCCTTCATTCAGCCTGGATAGCTTGACTCCAGTGGTGTGGAGAGCCTGGGACTCACGTCTGAGCATACCCAGCCAACTCGGGGTGAAAATTGCAAAAAACACTGTTGATGGACAGAATGTAGAACAATGTCATACATTCACCCCAGTACAAGGATCTGGGCCTAAATCCATCGGTTTTTTGCACTCCACACCACCCTGGGTTAGACACTGGCTATATGCAAATCAGCTCTGACCCTGTGCCTCATGGGAACAGTCCAGTCCGAACTACCAAGCCATGTCTTTCCCAGACCGGAATCAAGCATCCAAGGACCGGTTTCTGGCTATCAGCCTTCATTCAGCCTGGATAGCTTGACTCCAGTGGTGTGGAGAGCCTGGGACTCACGTCTGAGCATACCCAGCCCACTCGGGGTGAAAATTGCAAAAAACACAGTTGATGGACAGAATGTAGAACAATGTCATACATTCACCCCAGTACAAGGATCTGGGCCTAAATCCATCATTTTTTTGCACTCCACACCACCCTGGGTTAGACACTGGCTGTATGCAAATCAGCTCTGACCCTGTGCCTCATGGGAACAGTCCAGTCCGAACTACCAAGCCATGTCTTTCCCAGACCGGAATCAAGCATCCAAGGACCGGTTTCTGGCTATCAGCCTTCATTCAGCCTGGATAGCTTGACTCCAGTGGTGTGGAGAGCCTGGGACTCACGTCTGAGCATACCCAGCCCACTGGGGGTGAAAATTGCAAAAAACACAGTTGATGGACAGAATGTAGAACAATGTCATACATTCACCCCAGTACAAGGATCTGGGCCTAAATCCATCGTTTTTTTGCACTCCACCTCACCCTGGGTTAGACACTGGCTATATGCAAATCAGCTCTGACCCTGTGCCTCATGGGAACAGTCAAGTCCGAACTACCAAGCCATGTCTTTCCCTGACCGGAATCAAGCATCCAAGGACCGGTTTCTGGCTGTCAGCCTTCATTCAGCCCGGATAGCTTGACTCCAGTGGTGTGGAGAGCCTGGGACTCACGTCTGAGCATACCCAGCCAACTCAGGGTGAAAATTGCAAAAAACACAGTTGATGGACAGAATGTAGAACAATGTCATACATTCACCCCAGTACAAGGATCTGGGCCTAAATCCATCGTTTTTTTGCACTCCACACCACCCTGGGTTAGACACTGGCTATTTGCAAATCAGCTCTGACCCTGTGCCTCATGGGAACAGTCCAGTCCAAACTACCAAGCCATGTCTTTCCCAGACCGGAATCAAGCATCCAAGGACCGGTTTCTGACTATCTGCCTTCATTCAGCCTGGATAGCTTGACTCCAGTGGTGTGGAGAGCCTGGGACTCACGTCTGAGCATACCCAGCCCACTGGGGGTGAAAATTGCAAAAAACACAGTTGATGGACAGAATGTAGAACAATGTCATACATTCACCCCAGTACAAGGATCTGGGCCTAAATCCATCGTTTTTTTGCACTCCACCTCACCCTGGGTTAGACACTGGCTATATGCAAATCAGCTCTGACCCTGTGCCTCATGGGAACAGTCAAGTCCGAACTACCAAGCCATGTCTTTCCCTGACCGGAATCAAGCATCCAAGGACCGGTTTCTGGCTGTCAGCCTTCATTCAGCCCGGATAGCTTGACTCCAGTGGTGTGGAGAGCCTGGGACTCACGTCTGAGCATACCCAGCCAACTCAGGGTGAAAATTGCAAAAAACACAGTTGATGGACAGAATGTAGAACAATGTCATACAGTCACCCCAGTACAAGGATCTGGGCCTAAATCCATCGGTTTTTTGCACTCCACACCACCCTGGGTTAGACACTGGCTATATGCAAATCAGCTCTGACCCTGTGCCTCATGGGAACAGTCCAGTCCAAACTACCAAGCCATGTCTTTCCCAGACCAGAATCAAGCATCCAAGGACCGGTTTCTGGCTATCAGCCTTCATTCAGCCTGGATAGCTTGACTCCAATGGTGTGGAGAGCCTGGGACTCATGTCTGAGTATGCTCAGACATGAGTCCCAGGCTCTCCACACCAATGGAGTCAAGCTATCCAGGCTGAATGAAGGCTGATAGCCAGAAACCGGTCCTTGGATGCTTGATTCCGGTCTGGGAAAGACATGGCTTGGTAGTTCGGACTGGACTGTTCCCATGAGGCACAGGGTCAGAGCTTATTTGCATATAGCCAGTGTCTTACCCAGGGTGGTGTGGAGTGCAAAAAAACGATGGATTTAGGCCCAGATCCTTGTACTGGGGTGAATGTATGACATTGTTCTACATTCTGTCCATCAACTGTGTTTTTTGCAATCCTTACAAAGGCACAGTTCATGAAAAGGAGATATCCTTCTGATAGAACAAGGAGGAGACTTCGCTCCAACTCCTTCCCAGGTAAATCAAAAAAATAGTGTAAAAGGGAAAACAAAACACAACCCAGTGGATAAAAAACCCTTAACCAGACAAAGTGCACTTCCTGACTTGACAAGCAGCCGCTGCAAACCAAGTCAGAACTAGTCCGATAGCAGTAGGAGCCCCAACCGCTAAAAAAAGGGGAAAAAAATCTGTAATTGAGAGACTCTCAAAAAACAGGACTTTGAACAGTAACACCATATTCGCAGGCAACCAGTACTTGCATTTAGTAGGAAGTCCAATCCATCCTTAAGGAAGTCGAAAAGCAGGAAGCAACCAAGTTATAGAAGCCAGCAAAGCGTTCTCCGTGCTGCAAACAAAACTCGAACCAAGATCCGGAAGTCAGGCACAAAGAAACCGGAAGATCAGAAAATCCGGAACTCGTCAGGGCAAAGACCTTCCAGGTCACAAGACCGGGATAGAAACGAAGCGCTGTATCGATGGTAGCAGCGTCTTTTAAACCCTGAAGCACCGTCACACCCACACACAAGACAGCAAGAAAGAAAAGAGTACTTAAAGGGAAATGGTAAGATCGCTAAAAAAAGACATTAATAGGGGCACAGGACATACGGGTGTGCAATTCCCTAACAGCAGGGACTTTTTATGTGCCAACACGTGCATTGTGCTCCGCAGACCTGCATTTGGCGTGCACCCCTAGGGTGCGCAGGAGCAGAGGGGGAGGCTGCTCCTTTAGGTCTTTGGCCTCTGCCCTATGGAATTCTATTCCACTCGAGGCGCGCAGCACACAAGATCATTGGTCTTTTCGAAAACAGATAAAAACCTGGCTGTTTGCATCTATCTAGCCAGGTGTATGCGCTTGCCGCGCTCCTGAAAGGGACTATACCAGTCTGTCCTTTTTTGCCTTGCCCCAACCTCCTGGTTTCTGTTCGCGAGCGCTGGGATGCCCCGTTGCTGGGGCAGCCATGCACTTTACAAGCATGCCTAACAGAACATAACATAACATTACCTACTGGCGGTCGCCAGTAGGTAGTTATAGTTAGGACCTATTTTCCATTGGAAATCCTTAACATTCTATTTGGAATAACTTTGGCGCCGGTTGACGAATCTTCGTGAAATTTTCAAACTAGTGGGTGGTCTGGTCCGCTCCTATCCTGAAAGTCTTGGGGTGATTCCTGAAGCGGGGCTGAGAAAAAAGGGGGGTCCCAAAACATGTTTTCCCTATGCAATTTTCCATAGGTACCATTCATTGCGGCTACAGCCCGAACGGCTGAATAGAATTACACCAAATTTGGCAAAGTTGTAGTCCTTGGTTCAGACTCGAGCCTTTTGCTTATATGGTGTAAATCTGTTAAGTAGATGCTGAGAAAATTATAATTAAAAGTACATATATATCTATGGCCTCAGTAGATTATAAGCGCACCGTCCCGATCAAGCGCTGAATGCTGATTGGCTGTCAAGTGGTTGTCAACATTCGAAACCTGGAAGTGTTGGCAGCCATTTTGTGCCTCGGTAGAAGCGAGGATCTAGAAATTAGTGGAACAAGTGTTCAAAACGTATAAAGGGGGAAGGTAAGAAATATTTTGACCCTCTAGACCTGCTTAGGGGGTCCCACAAGGACCTCTAGGGCACAAAAACCATAATTTTTGTTGGGTTGAAAAAACAGAGAAATATGAGCTGGGTGCATGGATCCGCCGTAAGAAAAATACAAACGAAGCGCAGGCTCCTGTGATTGTTTAAGAATTAGCTACGCGGGAAGTAGAAATCCCTGGGTCTAAAATATTGCATTTGAAGCGGGGGCCGAGAAAAAAGGGGGTCCCAAAACATGTTTTCCCCATGCAATTTTCTACAGGAACCATTCATCACGGCTACAGCCCGAACGGTTGAACGGAATTACACCAAATTTGGCAAAGTGGTAGTCTTTGGTTTAGACTTGTGCCTTTTGCTTAAATGGTGTAAATCGGTTCAGTAGTTCCTGAGAAAATTACAATTAAAAGTACATATATATCTATCACCGCGGTGGATCCGCGCATCTTCCGCACACTTTAAGCGCACCGTCCCGATCACGCACTGAATGCTAATTGGCTGTCAAGTGGCTGTTAACATTCGAAACCAGGAAGTGTTGGCAGCCATTTTGTGCTTCGGTAGAAGCGAGGTTGAAGAAGTCAGTGGAAGTGTGGAAAACTTATAAAGGGGGTAGGGTAGTAATATCTTGCTTGACCCTCTATACCTGTTTAGAGGGTTCCACAACGACTCCCAGGGCAAAAAAAATTTTTTTTCTAAAAATGGCAAAGTGCGCTTAGGGTGCGCGGATCATGCTGAAACAAACAAAAAAAAGGAAGCACAGGCTTTAATAATTAGCTACTGGTTGGGCCAAATTCCAGGGGGCAAAAGTTTTAAATGTTGTGGGGGCTTCCTAGCACCGGGGATCACCACCCTCCAGGGTTAAAACATTTATGGTTGGCGGGGGTGGCCCAACCGCCACACACCAGTAAAATAGATGGGTGGGGGGGCTTAAAAGCCCGCTACCCCTTGGGGCTTTTTCAAAAATGGTTGAGGGGGGCTCAAAGGCCCCTCCAGTCTCAGGGACCACCATTTCTGTTTGCTATGGCTCCCTGTTGTGTACGCGTTGGGTGCACGACTCTAATGCGTCTGGTGCGCGACCCCAAGCAAAAAAAAGTAATATTTTTCAGATATACATGAAGCTTATGTGCTTAGATTTTGGGTGACTCTGAAAAGAGCCCTTGTGTTTATTGAGAGCATTTTGGTACTTACAAATAAGTACCTATGCAGAGTCTAAAGTTCAAGAGGAAGACTCTGTTACCTTCATCTGTAAAATGTACACCATCTGTCCTATAGATGCCATCCATATTGAAACTATTGTTGTGGTAAATGGACCCCATTCTATAATCTCGGAGAAAAGCAGAAACAGATTTATTGATATGTTTCCTAGCTTTCTAAATCTGTGGATAAAATTGATTGGGCCAGTTCCATTTCTGCCTTTGGCATATGTTAGAATAGACAAAGGCAGTTTGGGGGAAAAAAGTGACATCAATTCTGTAAAGGTGTCCTTCATAAGCATTTCCAGACCTACCCCAGTCAAAGTGCCTAGGTCATTGCCACCACAGTGCCCAATTATGAGGTCAGGGTTTTGGAAATGTAAAAAGGATTTAACCAATGGCATCAATTGGTGCCACACTTTAGCCCTCTCTGTCCAATCCATTTAATGTCTACATTTGGTAAACCTAGGTCTTTGTCAATGGCTCAATTGTCTGCCTACCGTTGGCTCCAGAAATTATAGCTGTGTCCCACAATCCACACTGTAAGCATCTTGAAAGGAGGTCTGGATGCACTGAGATGGTCTCTGTAAATGAAATGGCAGTTTGAAAAAGTAAGATTTTTCTAAAATGGTGGGTAAGGTGTAGTTCTGAAAAAACAATAGAAATGATTGGCTGTTTAAAAACATTGTAGTCTGAAAAGTAGGGTGCATGTTTCTAGTTTTTAAAAGCATATTTATTATTGGTTGAGAAAAACTGTTTTAATAGAACATTACATTAGATTAGGTGATATTTTGAAAAGTCAAGCACACTTGCTGTTTGCATTAGCAACATTGTGTGCTGAACTTGTGACCTGTGTGCTTAGTTCAGTGTTGCATGTACTGTTACCATGGTAACAGGCAGTAAGTAGATTGGGGGTAGGGATAAAACTTATGTCAGTTGGAAAGGGCTGAAATGTGTAACCAATAGAAATGTGTGTTAGATTTTGAATTAATGTTGGAAGCAATATGATTTGTCATTTACATGTATATGTGTGTAGAATGAGAGGGAAACTTTGCCATTTTTTGGTATCGCTAAGCAGTGTAGGACAGAAATTCTTTATAAGAAAATCTGGTGTGTTAGTGACATTCTTCTTAATCTACAAATCAATTTGAAAGGTAAATTAGTAATTTGTGAGGATTTTTATGTGGGGTTTTTGTTTTTAATTTAATTAATGTGTTTTTCCTGTTAAAATCCAGGGAGTAATGTTGCTTGTCTAGAATTACAAGTGTGCCTTCTGTTAGGATCCTGCCTAAACCGCAATTAGCGAGAGTTTTGGTATTGTTCCTCAAGAGCAGGGTTACCTTGTAAATACAACGCTTTTGTCGAACTCCCCTCTTCCATGTTCTATTGTCATCCAAAACGTACCTTGCCTCTGGGAATGCCTACATTGCAACTTATTGGAGATACGAGGCGAGCCATTACCATACCGGCTGTTAACATGTGTTAATGCATCTTATCGTCACCTAGTAAATAGGGCGATATCATTTTCACCTAATTTTTGGCTTTAAAAAAAAAATTGCAGCAAAATGGCACTTGTTAATATGCCCTCAAGTTTGCTATGACAGAGCGGGGACCTCGACTCCGCCTTGCCATAGCAAACAGCAGTGTCCCGGGGGTAGGCACCCTGAGACACAGCAGGAGCCGCTCCTGGGGGTGGTGTTCCCCAAGGCTTTCGACTGCTCCAGAGTGGGGGCCGTGCAGCCTCTCTCCTACAATATAAAAAGCCCCGGAGGGTGGTGATCAGCTGGGCTTAGAGGGACCCTTGAGCCTTCCGACCCATTGTTTTTCAAAGCCTCAAAGAGTAGCGATTCCCGGAGCTGGACGGGGTCTTTAAGGCCGTCCTACCTAAGGTTTTTTCTGGGGAGTACCTCTGAGTCCCCCCACACATTTGTAAATGTAAAGGTAAATCCAGTACTTGTATAGCCTACGAATCTCGGCACTGGGGGCAGTTAGGAAGATTAAGCGAGCTATTGCCTAGAGTCGCATGGTGCTGGGCAGACCCCTGCTGCTGGAGCTGGGGATCGAACCGTGATCCCCAGCGTCCAGCATCCATCGCCCTGGCCGCGGCGCCACACCTCTTCCCCATTTATTTTGTAGCACCGAGGAATGGCGGTCCCTGGGCTACAGGACCCCTCTGAACCCTAATGAAATGTAATATTTTAAACCCCGGGATTTGGCCCTCCCAGGTAGCTAATTTTTAAACAAGCACAGGAGCCCGTACTTCGTTTTTTTTTTTTTTTTACTGCGGATCCATGCACCCTGCAAGCATTTCTCTGTTTACAAAACAAAACAAACATGCTTTAGGACATGGACTGTTTGAAACTCCTATACACTATGCATGTACTGGTCTAACCACCTTTACAGTTGTGTTTCAGGCCTACAATTCTCTAGTCAGTATACCTACACTACAGCAAACACCCTGTCACTGCCCTTGCAATGCCATAGTGAATCTTTCAGTACTTTGTTTTAATCCATTCAGTAAAGTAAAACACAACTTGTTATAAATTCAATTAGTGTCTTTTCTTGTACTATTCTAATTATTCAGTTAGTATGCATGTACTCATATAGTGAGCCAGGCTTTAGGGTACAGAGTGCTTCAAACTCCTATACACTATGCATGTGGTGTAGTGTAACCACTTTCACATTTGTATTTAAGGTATCCTGTGTCAGTATCTATATAGAATGTGTTTGCCTAGTAATAGAAAAGTATAATTTATAAGATTAGTAATATACTTTTATTTATGTTTATTTTTTACAGATATTGTTTAACATCATTCAAATAAAGTTGTCATGCCTGAAAAAGGTCGAAAAAGAAAAAGAGAGCTAAAGGATATGTACTTGAAGAAAACTCAACAACAGGTATAGGATGAGCAACATAATGTGGGCAAAAAGAGAAAATCTTTTGGTAAGATTACTGAAAAGTTTATTAAAAAATTACCAAGACCAAAAAATAAGGTTCAAAATGTTGAAAGCAATGATGACTCTTCAATGAGAAAAAAAATCAAAATAATAGGAAAGGAAAATAGCAAATGTAGAATCAAAAAAATCGACTTTTGGTAAAAGAAGAGAAAATCAGTATAAAGAGATTCAAAAGAAAATATTTTATAATAGGGTAGTACATAATTTGCTGAAAGATTTGAAGAAATATAAAAAGAGATCACTATTTTATAAAAAGAAGAAGCATACTGAATTCATTGTTGAAAAGGCTTTTGAAGTAAAAAGAAAACTATTTATTTTAGTGTTAAATAGAATTCGATCACTAGATAAACCAATCCATTCAATGAAGGCCACAAGTAAGAGGAAAAGAGTAATTAACAAAACTAATTTTTGTGATGTTTTTTGGGTGAATGGAAATACAGTTCAAGTTCAGAGCCTTTTTTTAATGAAGAAAGTTATTTCAGACCAATGATTTGTTGCACGCAGTTGACACCAGTGGTCAAGCTTATGAGGTTAGAAATGGTTGTCCAATTGACAAAGAAATGGTTCCCACAAATGCAGAAGAAGTGATAGCTGATGAAGTTCTAGGCAGACGTGTGTCGCGGGGTCGCCTCCATGCAGGATTTTATTAACTTAAAGGGGGCAGAGTCGGAGGAGACTCACCTATTGAAACCCTTTATGTCTCCACAGCCTAAAGAATCACCGTGCTTCAGACGGAGTCATCAGGAAGACACTGTATATTTTGAACAGGGCCCCTTTAACTGGAAGGAGGAATCCAGAAGGGAAGAACGTCAGGATGACGTCGGGGAGTGCCGGCCAATAGAAGGACGCTTAGAGGAGGAAGACGCTGGACCAGGAAGCATAGGCGGAAGCCGGAGCTGCGAGAGGCCGAAGGAGCAGAGGAGCCCGATACGGAGTCGTAAGAGACTCACCTATTGAAACCCTTTATGTCTCCACAGCCTAAAGAATCACCGTGCTTCAGACGGAGTCATCAGGAAGACACTGTACATTTTGAACAGGGCCCCTTTAACTGGAAGGAGGAATCCAGAAGGGAAGAACGTCAGGATGACGTCGGGGAGTGCCGGCCAATAGAAGGACGCTTAGAGGAGGAAGACGCTGGACCAGGAAGCATAGGCGGAAGCCGGAGCTGCGAGAGGCCGAAGGAGCAGAGGAGCCCGATACGGAGCGATCGAACCTCCGTACAAGCACTGTGCACAAAAGCGGTACCGGCGAGAGAGGCAAGAGGCATCGAGCAAGGTGCTAAGCCCAGCCACGCTCCAGGAGGAGCATGGCTACTTCAGGTACGGAATCGCGTTGCGGGGTGGTTTGGGAGGAAGCCCCGAAAACCCTGCACCAACACCTCCCTTATATAGTGTGTGTATTATCACCGGTGGTCCCTCACTCCTTGCCCTAAAGACCAGGTTGAATATCAAAATCCTCACGGACGCCATATTTTGTTTCTTTATTTCATTTGTTTTTACCGGCCCGAGTATCATGACCTTCTACCGCTATCAACCAGACCCAGGAGAACGAAACCGAAGACCAAAAGGGGTCCCTGAAGACGAAATAAAGAAAGAGCATAAAGGAAGAAGCTAACCCCTAGCAAAGACTCACTCCCCTACCAGACTCGAAATAAAACAAGAACAAAGAATTAATACCATTGCCTTACAAATCACCCTAAGATATAAAGGGAAACCTCTTAGTATAATACAGTTCCCCTTTGAATAACCTACTGTCTCCTCCGCTCATTACCCGTTTTTTTGCAACGTGCTAAAGCCCCAGTGTACACGTGGGATTGCAGTAGTATTTGTAGTGTACAACAAGAATCTATTGCTCTTTTACGTAATTTCTTACGAGAATATAGTAAAACCCGTGTTAAACAAAAGATTAAGATGTTGCAAGGACTAGACCCTTGCAGAGTGAGAAAAAATACTGGTTTGCAAGGCCATTCTCTGGCTTGTCTTTCTAGAAAAGTATGTCAAAGTGTTTTTCATCATTTCAGGATGTTGGCAGTATATCATACTCAAATGCGGAAGTTAGTCAGAAGATTATATTATGCAAAAAGTCCAGCACTAAAGTTAAATTAGTTGAACAGTGCTCTTTTGCGTGGGTCAGTTTCAGATGTGAAGAAGATTTGTGATGATATTGAGTTTTGTTAGTTTGGTCCTGAACAAGAGAGTGAAGAAACTCAGATATTAATAGAAGAAAATGTTGAAGAGAATGTTGAACATAGTTTTGAAGATGACATTACAAAGTTTAAGGTGATTTCAGGTGAAAGTTCAAATTACTCTTCTATTTGTTGTCGGCGAACTCACTATAAAAATCTGACTAGGAGTGTTGATATGTATTTAAGAAGTGAAAGAGAAAATAATGATACGTGGAAGGATTTTGCAACTTATTTGTTGGTAGAAAATTGGTTAGATTTGGGTTCTGATCAGCGTATTTGTAAATATTGTTATAACAAATTAATGAGAATAAAATGCGTGCTAGAGCTGTCCATAATAATCTAGAGTTGGTTGCTATTCCTCCAGAATTTATAGATTTAAGTACCTATGAGTCTATTCTCATTCAATGTGTACACCCGTTTCAGGCTATTGTTCGTATGGAGCCAAAACAGGTAAATTGCCTCCTTCAGATTTACAGAGAAAATTTAAAGGAAGAGTTGTATATTTACCATTAGATTTAAAGAAAAATGTTGAAACTATTGGTGTAGAGTGTGTAGAAACTGAACCACTAGTGATTCTAGTTAATGGCGTTCCTACTAAGAGTAAGAAAATCTGTCAGGAGTTAGTGGATGTTAGGAAAGTGCAGAAGGCGACTTTGTATTTAATAAAAAACAATGAGTACTATAAAAATATGAAAGAAGTGAAAAAAATCTATGAACATTACAGTGTACATCCACTTCATTCAAAATAAGTGATGGGGAACACTATTGAGTTGTTTTAAATGAAAAAAGCAAAGGGAAGTCCCATGATTGTATGGGAAGAGAGCTTGGAAGCTAGTTGTTTTCCGCAGTTGTTTCCAACAGGAAAGGGAGGACGATATGATGAACGACCTGTGCAAATTCCTGCATGTGAATATCGGACAACAAGATTATATGCAGAAGATCCAAGATTTAGACAATGTATCCCTTATATATTTAATCTTTTGTTTGAAAGTGACTTGTCTGGACTTTCATAAGCAGTCAATCACATATTGAAAACAGGGGTACATCTGCAAAATGTTTATGCAAAGGATTTTATGGATAAAATGCACCAGAGAGATGATCATTTAGCATCTCAGCTGATTAATCTAATGGCATGTCAGTGTGGCACTAATAAATATTGGTACCATCGTCATGGAGAACTGAAATGTAGGATACAGAACTAAGGAACTCCTACATGGTTCCTTACCCTAAGCTGAGCTGAGTACGCTTGGGATGATTTACTTGAATTTCTTCGAGAGGCAAATTCCAATATAAAAAATATTGAATACAAGAAAGCTAGAGAATTGTGCTCTTTGGATCCTATTAATGTATGCAGGTATTTTAATCATAGATTTGAATCTATGATGTCTTTTATTGAAGAATATGCCACATGTGCTGTACCCAAAAGTACAGAAGAAAACAACTTAAGACAACAAGTCTTACGATTCGAAAGCCATCAATGTTGAAAATACTGCAGATGAAAGTACAAGTCTAAGGATAAGTTCTATACCAAATGTCGTTTTTCATTTCCACGTCCTGTAATATCCAAAGGAAGAGTGAACAGTTTTATGTCAGCTATGCGACATGTCATCACAAGAAAGTCTCCAAATAATACCTACAATTTAAGAAGAAGCGAAGAGTCAAAATACATAAATGACTACAATCCAGTTATTCTGTCCATGTGGAATGCCAACATGGATATTCAGTATGTTGCGGACAATTTCATTGCTGTTGCTCGATATGTAACGTCCTACATTACAAAATCAGAAAAGACGGAATTGAAAGAAATGTGGGAAGAGATATCTCACGAAAAGAGTCTAAGTTAGAATTTATACAGTTTCAGTTTGAAGATGTTATCTCATCGAGAAATTGGAGCATATGAATGCTCAGATCGGTTATCATCTGCAAGTCTATACTCCAAATCTAGAAGAATTATTTGGGTGAGTCTAGGTCTTGCTGCAATGCGAAATCGGGTACTGAAATCTGTTCAAGAAATTGAATAATTAGCAGAAAAAATCCAGAAGTACAGATATTTTAAAAACGAATATGTTGGACACATATTACCCAAACAGAAGTCATCATCTTGAGAACATGTGTCTCTATGAAGTGCTGCAAAACTACACTTTTAAACGGAATACTACTGAGAACATCAATGATGGAAAATATGCAGTAGTTGGTTCCAAAGGATGTTCAAAAGGGAATTTGCAACTGTTTAAACCATGGCGTTCAGAATTGAAATTACTTGGAGAATTTCAGAGCTATGAAGATTCTTTCAATGCTTGTAAAGATACCACACAATGCACTGTTTTTGCAAATCATGTGAAAATGTTGAACGATGAAATTGATCAAAAAGCTACTATTGCAGCTAAAATTGCTAGAGACAGTTCTCAAGACAGTCAAAGTTCTGCTGCGTTGAGTCAAGATCCACTAGGACAACCAATTGTTGAAAATAAAGCAACAATCGCCATGAATGAGGTGGAAACAGTAATGCTTCAAGCTCAAGAAGATGTAACGGACTTAGCAAACTTGGAAGAACAACTAAATGTTGAACAGAAAGAAATATATCAGCAAGTGAGACAACAGATTGATCATGGATTTCTTCATGAAAAGAAAGAATGTACATGCACATCTTTTCAACCTATCCGAATGTATGTGAGTGGACAAGCTGGAACAGGAAAAAGTTTCTTAATTAAAATAATCACCAGTTATCTGTGTTGTAACTGCTCCAACTGGGTTAGCAGCACACAACGTTAAAGGAATTACATTACATCGTTTACTGATGCTACCTGTGGAGCATGAAAAGAAATTGCAAATCACAAGTTATCAGGAGAAGCTTGTTGTGAAGTTTCAAGAGTGCTGAAGAAAATGAAACTTTTGATTATTGATGAGGTAGCATGGTCTCAAACTAAATGCTTGCTTTTGTGCATTTAAGAATGCAGCAAATTCCTAAAACAGAGTATGACATGTTATTTGGAGAAAAACATGTCATAGTTTTTGGAGATCTATTGCAACTTACTCCCGTAAAAGGACAATCAGTATTTAAAACACTTGCACATGAAGACACCAGAAAGTCTCTGGGTAGTGTTGGAAATGTAAACATTTGGTCGTATTTTAAATACAAGGAACTCATTACAAATATGCGACAGGAAAATGATGTTGATTATGGAACTATTCTTCAAGATATAAGAATTGGTGTACTGACAGAAAATGGCTGAGAAGCTTTGCAGAGTCGATTACTTTCCAATTTGTTTCCAAATGAAAATGTTGTTCCTGAGAAAATATATATAAAAATTGCAGAAAACAAATCTGTAATCTGCTTAATGCCAACTCTGTGTGAGTGTTCTACATTCAACGAACAACTTTTGGAGCTGGAAAATGAAGAAATAATAAAAATGGAAGCCATTGATAAAATTGAGCATGAAGGAATCACTATTATTTTGACAGAAAAGTTGAAAACAAATTTGGATTTTTAGAAAACTCGATATCTGAAACTGCTGTTTAAGAAAAGAATGTATATGTATGTAGAAACTGTCGGGTAATTTTAAGGCGTAATTTGGATGTAGAAAAAGGTTTAGTTAATGGAGCAATGGGCAAAGTTGTGGATTTTGTTAATTATCTGAATAAAGATGGTATTGAATTTAAAATTTTTTAATTCGATCAGATTGAAGAAGTAAAACAAATTGGTTGTTGTTCAGTTTGGTTTTTGCTTGCTAAAGATTTATATGTCCGTAGAAAACAGTTTCCAGTTTCTCTGGCATATGCAGTGACTATTCATAAATCTCAAGGTTTAAGTGTAGAAAGTGCTTTGGTGAACATTGGAAATGCTGTGTTTAAAGAGGGTATGGCATATGTTGCTTTGTCACGAGTCAAAACTATATCTGGTTTGTTTTTTGATTGATTTTGATGACACAAAGGTTACTGCAGATGCAAACTGTGTAAAAGAGTATAATCTGTTAAGGACAGTTTATGCTCCTAATTTAGGCCAATATCCTGTATTTGAAAAGCGTGCAGTAGGAAGAAAAAGAAGATATGAGAGCATTTGTAGTGAAGGTATAGAGAAGGGAAAAAAAGAAGATAATGTTGTGATTGCAAGCAAAAAGAAAAAGGATACTGTTGAAGAGATTGTTGGTTATCAGTTTGAAAATAGTTCAGGTGTCAACTGCTATGCTAATGTAGTGGCCAATGCTTGTTTTCTTGAAGGTTTGCAAGAGCAAATTATAGAGAATCGGGAAGAAAGATTTTGTTCATCGTTGCATTGCGTTTATGAAAAATTGAGAACTGATAAAAAGTAAAATACAAAGTGTTTCTGATATTCGTAATCTTTTGGATGTATGTTCTGGTTCTACACAATTTACACAAAATATCCAACAAGATGCTCAGGAATTTCTAATGTATATGCTTACCATATTGGAAAATGAAGGTATACAAATTGAAAACCTTTTTGGCCTTTGTTATAAATGGGAACATCATTGTGAAAATTGGTATGTATACATATAGCACTAACATAGACACTGAAAGATTTATATATTTGACATTGCCAGACTGTAAATCAGTGTCTTTCAATAAACTAGTTAAAGCAGCAAATCAGAACATGGAGTGCAGCCAATGCAAATCAGAAATGTTATCAACATTATTTATACAAAGATATGGACAATATATAATTTTATTGATGCAACGTTGTACAGCTGATGGAAGAAAATTAGAAACTTTAATAAACCATTTTGTAGCAAGTCAACTATCAATATAAGGAAGGACTTTTGTAGCAGTAGCAATAATTTTCCATGATGGTCCTTCCACAACGGGGAACAGACATTACAACGCGGGTTTTACCACGCGTTGCTTTTACATCGCATGTATTACAATGCATGCGATGTTACAACGCGTGGTAAAACCACGCATACCATTACATCGCATGCGCTTTTACAACACATGTGATGTAATGTGTCATGGCGGCGGGGGCGGCTATCCACGTAGTTGTGAGGAAACTTAAGCTGTTTCCTCACAACGACATGAAGCAATCAGGAAGGAGGAAGCAGGATCCGATGGCGACGCTGGAGAGGAGAGAGGTAAGGGGGTTTGTGCATGGGGTGGGGGTTACTTTTGTAGGGTTTAGGGTAGTTTAAATGTAGTGTGGTAATGTTTGTGTTGTGTGTGTGTTTTTAAAAACGTTTTAGTGTGTGTTGTGGTGTTGTCGTGTTTGTTTAGTGTAGTGTATTAGGGAGGGTAGTGTAATGTTTGTGTAGTGTAGTGATTTAAGTTTTAGGGTAGTGTAGTGTTGTAGTGTTTATTTATTGTAGTGTATTAGGGTAGTGTAGGGGTGGGAGTAGTGTGGGTAGCGTAGTAGTGTTTTAGGGTTTAGGTTAGTGTAGGGGTGGGAGTAGTGTGGGTAGCATAGTAGTGTTGTAGGGTTTAGGGTAGTGTAGGAGTGGGAGTAGTGTGGGTAGCGTAGTAGTGTTTTAGGGTTTAGGGTAGTGTAGGGGTGGGAATAGCGCAGTAGTGTTTTAGGGTTTTTGGGTTGGGGTAGTGTAGGGTGGGAGTAGTGTGGGTAGCGTAGTAGTGTTTTAGGGTTTAGGGTAGTGTAGGGGTGGGAGTAGTGTGGGTAGCGTAGTAGTTTTGTAGGGTTTAGTGTAGTGTAGGGGTGGGAGTAGTGTGGGCAGCGTAGTAGTGTTTTAGGGTTTAGGGTAGTGTAGGGGTGGGAGTAGTGTGGGTAGCGTAGTAGTGTTGTAGGGTTTAGGGTAGTGTAGGGGTGGGAGTAGTGTGGGTAGCGTAGTAGTGTTTTAGGGTTTAGGGTAGTGTAGGGGTGGGAGTAGTGTGGCTAGCGTAGTAGTGTTTTAGGGTTTAGGGTAGTGTAGGGGTGGGAGTAGTGTGGGTAGTGTAGTAGTGTTTTTGGGTTGGGGTAGTGTAGGGGTAGGAGTAGTGTGGGTAGCATAGTGTGGTAGTGTTTTTGGGTTAGGGGTAGTGTAGGGGTGGGAGTTGTATGTTGTGTAGGTGTAGGGGTAGGGTTGTCACTTACCTTGCATACTTTTACCATGAGTATAGCTTTAAAACACATGCCTTTGCGGTGTAATGGCATGCGTGGTAAAGGCATACTCATGGTAAAAGTATGGGATGTAATGGGCTGAGATGTCATTGACATTGCGTAGTAATACCCGTGTTGTAATGGCATGCGTGGTATTAGTATGCGATATAATGACATACATTCTCCACAACATCTGGACATTACACTGCCTATCTAAAATGTGAAAAAGGCTGGACACTTTGTAATGATGCTCAGTTAGTTTTTAAACAACGTTTGTCAAGCGAATTACCTAATTCCTACCTAATGTTTTTAAAGCCAAAGTTTTAGGAACAAAATTCGGCCTCTGGGGAATTTATTAATATGTATTAATACGATTACTGTTGCAAAATTTCAATATAACGGATTTCAAGAATACAATTTGGCCTTGAGGAACGGTGTTTATTTGAATTACGAACTTTTTCTTGCACATTGTCTCGGCGTATAGTTTTAAGCAACAGCATTTACAGTGTTTATACATTTAAGTTATACAATGTTCTTACCAGTAAGCATGTTATATATGTGTGATTTGTATTTATGGTATTTTATTAAGGATGGATTTTGTTTTTTTTTAAACAATCTTATTGATTGATTTTTTTTTGCCCGCTGTTATGTGATGAGTACGATTGAAATCACTGTTTCTAGTGAAATTCAATATATTCTGAGAACAGCAAAAAAGGCAAAGAAAATAACTTGTGAAATGTAAAAATTATTCTGTTTTCTAAAAAGTATAGTACTATGTATTATACCTGTATTTTTTCTTCTCTTTTACAGATTCTAATTCTAAAGTATCAAATGCATTCAAATTTATTTTATTAAAAAAAAGCTGAAAAAATATCTAGCATTTTTTATTTATATTATATTTATATTATTGTGCAGGTAAGTTTAACTAAGTATTAAAATGCACAATAGCCTGTGTTTGCACACAGGTGAAGACAATGGAGAAGGACAGAGTAGATATATGGGGAAAGATGCTCTGTGGGTGTTTAAGTTACAGGATAAAATTAACATTAATACTGAGGGGCAGATCTGGAAGAAAGTGCCACAGCGTGGCATCGCAAGCCCCTTGGCTGCGCCACGCTGCAGCCCTTTCAGAGCACAGGAATGCGACATATCTACAATGATATGTCGCATTCCTGTGCTCTCCCCTGCCCTGGCGCAGACACAGCTGCCAAGCGCCGGCACAGGCACCCTTGCACCATGGTGCAAGGATGCCTGTGCCATGGGTAGATTGTTTTTATGCAGAAAGGGGCACCTTCCTGCACAAAAACAATCACTAAAAGCTTTTTCCTCTTTCAATGCGTGCTATACAATACAGCACGCATTGAAAGAGGAAACAATTAGGAGAAATGAAAACATTTCTCCTCGTTGCGCCTCCCTACACCACCTCTAGGGTGGCGTAGCATTCAGACACATCTCCAGATTGACGATTTCTCGTAAATCTGGAGATGTGTCTTGTTCCATGGGTTTTGCGTGGGACACCCACAGTACCAGCCATTAAACGCCCAATCACCGTGCTGCATGTGAAGGGGGCGTATTTACAAGGAAAGGAAAAGTCACACAGGGTGACTTTTCCTCTCCTTGTAAATATGGAGAAGCCCCCCGCACCACCAGTACGTCATGAAAAGTGACGTACTGGTGGTGCAGAGAGCTTGTAAGTCTGCCCCAGAGTGTCACTGGGGACCAACTAACCCAACAGATATGTATAGAAAGCATCCTATGCCAACAATATGTCACTTTTTGTAACATAGTGATAGCATAAAAAAATCTTTCATATTTCCAAGGAGAGGAAAAGGAATTCTGTGTACCTTTTCTTTTCCATGTAAATACGACTTCATCATACACAGCACTTTACATTGAAAGGGCGTTCTATAGATGTTGCTGTACATGTTTGCAGAGAACACTCACAGAACAAGACGCATCACCAGATTTATCAGAAATGATAAGTCTGGACATGTGTGTAAATACTGCACCGACCTCCAATTGATGTAGCGATGCACAAGGAGAATTCTTTTTAATTCTCCTCATTTTTTCTCTTTCAATATATGCTAAAATGCACACCATACATTGAAGGAGAAAAATGTGTTCATTGATTGTTTTTGTGTTGGAAGGTGAGCCTTTTTGTACAAAAATAAACTACACATGACACAGATATTCTTGCACTATGGTGCAAGGGTGCCTATGTCACCACATGGATGTAGTTTAAGCAGCAGTGCAGAGAGAAGAACAGAGTTGCAATACATTTATGTATATATTTTGTATCCCTGTGGTTCGGAAGTACCTTAGCATGCTGTAGGTAAAGAGCTTACAGTATCATGCTACACCACTTTCTTATAGTTCTGCAGTTATACATTCACGATACACCACAAATGCATTCTCTTACTCAATTATGTACTCATTCATATAAACTTTCTCACACTAGCATACAAATTTAGCTCTCTCTTTAGCCAGAGTAGTTAGGACTGAAAATAACTTTTTTTTGTTTTTTGTACTTTTATATATTTTTTTTATTTCATCAGTGATGTCACTGACCATGTCATGAATGATGTAATATGTGACATCATCAGCAGTGGATTGCGGGCGCGTGAGTTACAGTTAGTACAACTAACTATAACGGAGGAATTTCAATGGTTTTGTATGAGTGAAATGTCCAGCTAACTATAACACCCCTGAAACTTATGGTTTTTTCAATGCATTTCTAAGGTTTTTTAAATGCTAATTCCTAGCTATAACATGTCTGTCTTTTTTCAGTGAAAATATATATATATATATATATATATATATATATATATATATATATATATATATATATCTTTATATATATATATCACAAAAAAAATGCTCCTTGTTTCCAAACAAAAGCAGCTTCAGCCCAAATTCTTATCAGCGTGATTATTTATTTAACAAAATACATGTCAAACACATCATCAGGGTGATGTGTTTGACATGTATTTTGTTAAATAAATAATCACGCTGATAAGAATTTGGGCTGAAGCTGCTTTTGTTTGGAAACAAGGAGCATTTTTTGTGGAATACAGGGGGTCGCTCCCCCGTTTCAGCCCGCTGTCACAGAGAGGCTCGAGGATTGGCGAAATATTCATTACATATATATATATATATCCGCACATATCTCCACAAGGAAGAAAGAGGCCACACCAGGGAAAAGCTTGGAGCGAGCTTTAATGAGGAGCACAGTGAAACATGGCGAATGCATTTCGGCTATTATGCCTTCTTCAGCGCCAGGGTTAGTAGTGGGAACGCAGCCCAAATGCCTGATTTAAATATCTGCTGCGTCCTGGTAGGTGGATATCTGCTCCGCCCCTCTTTGTCATGAGCGCCAACGCCACCTTTGTGCTGCCCAGTGCATGGCAACTACAGTTCCCAGAATGCCACATTCCGTATTGTGAGGCGTTGCGGTGGCGGAGCAGTCTTTGGAAATCAAACCCCCAAGTTCCTTGGTGCGCCAAATCAAGCTCTCTCCTCCAGTCCCTGACTGCAGCAACCCCCAAGTCTCCGGAAAGAAATCGGCGGGGGCTAAGCAGGAAATCCGCTATGCCCAACGTGCAGTCAATGACTACTACACCGCCCCATAATTCTCCGAACCTGAAGGTGGGCCAAGGATATCCAGGTGAGTGGGAACAAAGAAATCCGCCGAAGCAGGTGCCAGTAATCCCAGGCCAACTTGATGCTGCAGGGGCCTCTCGCGTAGTACTGGGGAACCACGCATCAATGTCCGCACATATCTCCACAAGGAAGAAAGAGGCCACACCAGGGAAAAGCTTGGAGCGAGCTTTAATGAGGAGCACAGTGAAACATGGCGAATGCATTTCGGCTATTATGCCTTCTTCAGCGCCAGGGTTAGTAGTGGGAACGCAGCCCAAATGCCTGATTTAAATATCTGCTGCGTCCTGGTAGGTGGATATCTGCTCCGCCCCTCTTTGTCATGAGCGCCAACGCCACCTTTGTGCTGCCCAGTGCATGGCAACTACAGTTCCCAGAATGCCACATTCCGTATTGTGAGGCGTTGCGGTGGCGGAGCAGTCTTTGGAAATCAAACCCCCAAGTTCCTTGGTGCGCCAAATCAAGCTCTCTCCTCCAGTCCCTGACTGCAGCAACCCCCAAGTCTCCGGAAAGAAATCGGCGGGGGCTAAGCAGGAAATCCGCTATGCCCAACGTGCAGTCAATGACTACTACACCGCCCCATAATTCTCCGAACCTGAAGGTGGGCCAAGGATATCCAGGTGAGTGGGAACAAAGAAATCCGCCGAAGCAGGTGCCAGTAATCCCAGGCCAACTTGATGCTGCAGGGGCCTCTCGCGTAGTACTGGGGAACCACGCATCAATGTCCGCACATATCTCCACAAGGAAGAAAGAGGCCACACCAGGGAAAAGCTTGGAGCGAGCTTTAATGAGGAGCACAGTGAAACATGGCGAATGCATTTCGGCTATTATGCCTTCTTCAGCGCCAGGGTTAGTAGTGGGAACGCAGCCCAAATGCCTGATTTAAATATCTGCTGCGTCCTGGTAGGTGGATATCTGCTCCGCCCCTCTTTGTCATGAGCGCCAACGCCACCTTTGTGCTGCCCAGTGCATGGCAACTACAGTTCCCAGAATGCCACATTCCGTATTGTGAGGCGTTGCGGTGGCGGAGCAGTCTTTGGAAATCAAACCCCCAAGTTCCTTGGTGCGCCAAATAAAAGCCCCGCGAACTCCCTGGAGCGGTGAGAGCCACGTGAAAGGACTTTGCAACTTGGCATAGTGGGTGTTGGCAGCCACCCTCTAACCCACATGGGTAATACAAGAGGCTTTTATTTGAGAGAGGTGAGAAGGCACTAACTGTGGTAATACCTTGCAGGAACTTCAAGCACCAGCATGCAGTGCGTGCAACACGCCCACTGGGGCGGGATTATGTGTGCAGTATTTCAGCTGTTCCTGTGCGACTGCCGGCCACCTTCCTTTGCCGATCAGCCCGTGAACAAGAGCAGTGTGATGCTTGAAACGCGTTGGGCCATTTAAGAAACTGAGAGTGGGACTGTTACCCTGCCTTGCTACAGCCCTTCATTAAAAGGCATTCAACTCATCGCTGTGTGGCGTCTTCTCTTTTGTGGCAATGTTTAATGGATTTGAGCGGCCAGCCTGGTCGCGAGGACGCTCTGCTGTTGTCAGACAGATCCTGAGTTTGCACTCGCGAACTCCCTGGAGCGGTGAGAGCCACGTGAAAGGACTTTGCAACTTGGCATAGTGGGTGTTGGCAGCCACCCTCTAACCCACATGGGTAATACAAGAGGCTTTTATTTGAGAGAGGTGAGAAGGCACTAACTGTGGTAATACCTTGCAGGAACTTCAAGCACCAGCATGCAGTGCGTGCAACACGCCCACTGGGGCGGGATTATGTGTGCAGTATTTCAGCTGTTCCTGTGCGACTGCCGGCCACCTCCCTTTGCCGATCAGCCCGTGAACAAGAGCAGTGTGATGCTTGAAACGCATTGGGCCATTTAAGAAACTGAGAGTGGGACTGTTACCCTGCCTTGCTACAGCCCTTCATTAAAAGGCATTCAACTCATCGCTGTGTGGCGTCTTCACTTTTGTGGCAATGTTTAATGGATATATATATATATATATATATATATATATATATATATATATATATATATATATATATATATTTCAATCACAGCCTTTGCAGTCCTGCCAATCTTCCGACTGCATCCATCAAATGGGACTGGTGCAGACCAAGTGGGTGCAGGACCCACTACAAATGCAAACACACTCGCGCCGCAACGCGAGTAAAGGCCTGCACTCCACAGAGAATGATCCACACACAGTTTTTTGCAACAGCTGATGCGTTTCGACCTGGCGGTCTTTGTCAAACACACAATACAAGTTTAAGTCAAGCAATTCCTAATTTCTTGGTCATAAAAGCACAATATTAATGTATTAATCATCATACAGAAAAACAAAATACATGATGTCTGTACGTAAAACTCTACAGACAATGTAAGGGAATGCACACGTACAGAAAAGTAGCACGGATGTGTTCACTAATCTGCCGTATCAGAGGTAACATTACTGCCATGCACCTTGATACTAATTTGCTTCGATACAAATGTGGTAGTCACGTGGTCTACGGCTGCGTCCGGAGTCCGGACCACCCAGTGGTGTATTTTGGGCATGACACACTGATGACAGGATTTAACACAGCTATTCTTCGGAAGAAGTTAATGGATTCAAATGCATTTACATTGCTGAAGCACAACATTGGTTATAAATGATGCGGTGCACATCATACAAAAAGGCTAACTATCAAGCATGACCACATTTTAGGCATGGCACATTGATGCCATGCCAAGTGGCTGGCAGCTGCAGTGTGCTGCACAGCGCATGATCCCCAAGATGGTGGACGGGGCTGCCACGGACGAACTAGCAACTCCCGGTGACACTGAGTGCCCGCCGGCGGATGAGGCCTGAACCCAGCAGGAACTGTGGTGGTGAATTGAGGAGGCCTCATGGCAGCATGGTACCAACGGATGACCACCATGGTGCTGAGGTAACCCAGAGAGTGGCCTACTGAGGATGGACACCTTATTTTGCCAGATCACAGGCGGCCTGAGAGGAGGGCCCCACGTGCAAAGAGGAGGTTAGTGCGCTCACCTGGGGGCCGCCATGGGTCAATGATCATCCCCCAGATTGGTCCATGGTGGAATTGGGCAGAGAGCAGGTGTTCTCCCCCTCAGCTGAACTGAGACAAAGTGCCATGGAAGCCACTAAGGGCCGCTGCGTGTACTTCAGCAAGCAGTGAGGGCAGATGGTGGTGCCTGACAAAGGTTAGGGGCCCCTCTCTCTAGGCTGCATCTGGCTGGCCCTCACCAAAACCAGCGGGTGAGGGCCCACTTGACATCCCGGGAACCAGTACGCCGCCTTCGCCCACCACCACCCAGCCTTCCATCCCTGCAGCCAGCACCAGCTCTGGGATCCCCCCCAGACCCAAGAACACCACCCATGAGTGCAAAAGCATCCTGAAGACCTGGCTGAACGAGCACAGCAAGAACCCCAGCAATGGTGATAAGATCATGCTCTCTAATATCAAATATATATTTGTCCAACACAAATCGCTTCAACTTTTCCTAATATATAATCTTGGGTGAATGTGCAACTTGTATATATGTAACTCTAATTACAAGTATCTGTAGTAGACATATGTATTTACTACCATTCTTTTTTAGTGTAGACTTTATCTGTTTGTATCTTTTGTGTAATTCATGTACATTGTCTTATGTAATGTAACTGGTTCTATTGTAAAGCGCTCTGGCACCTTCGGGTAAAGTATGCGCTATATAAAAATGCATAAATAAATAAACGGCAGAATTTAACACCACTATTCATATGGGAAGTAATCAATGGATTCAAGCGCATGTGCAGTGCTGACACGCAACATTAGCTGTCAATAAGCAGTACTCATTCTAAAACGGCCTGTGGCAAAGGCTAAAGGTCAAGCATAACCTAATTTTAGGTATGTTACAATGATGACAAAATATTATACGCTATTCATGTGCAAAGTAATCAAAAAATGTCAGTGCATGTATAGTGCCAGATGTGCAACATTAGCTGTAAATAACGCAGTGTTTTTTATGAGATGCGAAGGGGCCAAAGCTAAATGTCAAATGTGACTTAACATATACGTTTGAAAACATATTATGAGCATCAAAAAACACACTTGAAAAATAATACATATAAAGTCATAGGCCATAAGCCAATCAAAGAAATGTTATGCATCTATAAGTGTAAAAGTCTCTCAGCTGTAACTTTTGGCGCTGGTGTCTGGGGATACGTAAGTTGTAACTCACTCCAAGTAGCAGAAAATAGGCTCATAAGGAGACTTCTTGTTGTGCCTGAGAGTTCCTCTGCCTCTTTTTGTCCCGAGGAAGTTGGGCTGAGTATTCTAAAAGATTACATTACACTGCAGCCACTGTTGCTCTGGGTAAGGGTTTGGAATAACCCAGTGGAGAAGTGTGGCTCACTGCTTAGAGCGGCAGTCCCTGGTGTAGAGGCCTGGCCCAGGACCAGGGTTCAAATCCCGCCTCGGCTGATCTCGGTGATCTCGGCGGTTCTTGGGCTCATAATTCCTCGGACCTGATTTCTCGCCTCGGTGCCTACTCTGAGCACGAGTCCCACGCTGCAACTCTGGGCAATAGCTTGCTTAGTCTCCACAACGGCCCCCTACAGCGCTGGGGATGCCTGGTTGCACCCCGGGGATGCCCAGGAGTGGACATTTCACGGGGAAAAGCCAGGATGGGTTCCCTAGCGGTATGAGTACAGCGCCAGGACACTCCTGAGTATCAGTGAGCTCTATAAATACACCTACATTTACATATCTGTAGAACAATATTAGCAGACTGTATGAAATTGGACAACTGCTTAGACATACCTTGGCTAAGATGCAAAACGGGTTTTGCTAAGATGGAGGTTTCCGAATATTACACGAATCCTAATACATTGAGAAATGTCTTATCTGCTACAATTAAATCACTTTTCTATCAAAGCCACGACCGGCCAAGTGTGTAATACCCCTGGACAATCAGAGCTTTTTTCTCAGCCACAAATACAACCTGCCCTTTATTTGTAAATAATCTTGAATGAAACCATGCATTTTTTGGCTGCATTCCCCACCCAGGGCACACGGTTTTCTTCACCTCCTGTTAGTCCCTGTGATAGTCTCTCATGTCAAAGCACTAAGCACTTTATTTTATTCTGTAAATTTCATATTCTCCAGAGGAGGCAGTTCATCCGTCCATTATTATTAGCATCGGGGATTAGAGTTTATGAATTGGTGATGGTTTATCTGCTTTCCCTGGGAACTGTAGATATTATATATGGAGTCTTAAACTATTTTTTTACTGTTTTTAAGATTCGTAGCAAATACTAGGTATTTCTACTAATTTGCAATTGTATTGTTTTTTTCATGCCTATTTGTTTTAAGTGAAAATGTATGTATGCAAACTTTTATGGCTCTTTTTGAGTTGAATAAAGTATTCTGATGATGAATACATATAAAGTCAGGAAACACTTCATTTCATACCGTTTCTTTTTAATTTTTTTTTACATTCGATTGTGTCGAAGGCCATGGTAGCATCGAGAGAGGCCAAGATGGCCGGTTCCGTGAGCGTCCCAGCTCTCGCGAGAACTCCATGGAGTCTACGCAGGTTTAATGCTGTGTTGCGGTGCGGGATAAATCCGGACTGATCCGGATGGATCAGGTCTCCAATCACGGTGACCAATCTGTTGGCCAGCGTCTTCGCCAGTATCTTGGGTTCGGCGTTAAGCAAAGAGATAGGCCTATAGGAGGTACAGCGGTCTCGAGGCTTACCCTCCTTTGGGATGACCACGATGGTGGCAAGTCTCTGATCGGGGGGAAGGGAGCCCGACTCCCGGGCCTCCAGGAACATCTCTCGTAAATGGGGCGCCATTATATCGGGTCGTAGCTTGTACAGCTCGATAGGCAAACCATTGGGGCCCAACGCCTTGCCCGAACGTAGGGAGCGGATCGCACTGGCGATCTCATCCACAGTAAACGAGGAGTCCAAGAGGTCCCTGTCTGAGTCAGAGAGGCGAGGCAAAGCAATATCCCGCAACAGCAAATGAGAGTCCTCTTCGTCTCGGTCACAAACCGAGGTGTACACGGTCTCAAAGTGGGCCGCGAAGCACTGAACAATCCCAACAGGGTCCGTAACACAGTCACCATCTGACATCTCAATCATAGGCACCACACTATCCACTCTCTCCTGTCTATCCAACCAAGCTAACAACTTGCCCGCTTTATCACCAACGTCATACAATCGCCCCTGCTGCTCCCTATACATCATTTTAGCTGCATCCGTAACAAGAGCCTTGTAGTCCGCCTGTTTCAAAGCAAGGGAGTGCAACTTTTCTCTCGAGGCACCAAAACCGGGGTCGGCCTCCAAAGCGGCAATCTCAGACTCCACCCGCACCACCTCCGCAGTAGCAGCTTTCTTAGCAGCAGCAATAAGGGACAAGGCTTGTCCGCGGATCACAGTCTTAAATGACTCCCACAGAGTTACAGAAGACGAGACAGAGCCCACATTGTCATCAAAGTAAGTCTCAATGGCCTTAACAAGACTGGAACGAGTTCGGGGATCACGGAGATACCACGGGTCAATCGGGGCAACTCTACCTTCACACCCAACCCCCACCTCAAGCCGGAGCCATAAAGGGGAATGATCAGAAATTCCCCTAGGAAGTAAACGAAGTTCCCTGATGGAGGTAGACTGAGCAGCTGGCACTAAGAAATAGTCAAGCCTGGACAAGCTGCCGTGGGCCCCAGAGTGGAAAGTGTATTGCAACTGCGTAGGGTGCAACAATCTCCAAGCATCGACAAGCCCAAAAGTCTCCAGCAGGTCGCTAAGCCACATATGAGTCTTAGGCAAGTCTCTGGGTGGATGGCGGTCCAAAACGCCAGAAACGACAGAGTTAAAGTCCCCCCCCATGATCAGGAGCCCATCCGGGAGACCCAGTATAACACAATACAAATCAGCAAAAGTCAAAGTTTGTAAGGCGGGTGGGACATAAATCGATAACACAGACAAAGTCTTCCCCTCCCACCTCCCAGTGAGCAAGGCGTAACGCCCTCTATCATCGAGCTTAATCTCGTCAACAGCAAATGGGAGGGAGGAACGCAGAAGGATACCAGCCCCCCTAGATCCCGAAGTAAACCCCGCATGGGCCACAAGGCGGTAGCCTCGCCGGTTAAGAGCCTGACATGCGTTACCTATTAAATGGGTCTCCTGCAAGAGGACTATGTCCGGAGAGTGTCGCCTAAGATACTTCAAGACAATACTCCGTTTTATCCTATCTCCCAAGCCATTGACGTTGCAGGATAAAAGTCTCAACTCACCGCCCCCCATTCCCAAGGCATGGAACGAGCCACACCCACATGGAGCACAATAAGCAATACGGTGCCTCGTGAAACAACAAACACATACAAACACCCCCAACTCACCCATGACAACCCCCCCCACCCTGCACCCCTGCATAAGACTAAAAAGCCACCCCAACTTGCAGTGTGCCTGTCGCCCCATTACTAAACTATTCTACGGTAAGAACCCTGGAGGAGGAGGAAGAGTTCCCGTTTATCCCCGCCACCCCAGGCCGATCAAAATGTGTCCCAAGGATAAACTCAGCTGATACAGCAGACAAATGTTCAGAGGACGGGGTCCATCGACGAGGTCATCACTCGGCTGCACCTCCCTCAGCGCCACCAGGGCGTCCGGAGCAGTCTTGACCCTCGGGCAATGAATCGAGCCAGTCACTGACATCACCAGGGCGGTCAAAAAAGAAAGTACGGTCCCGATAAACAATCCGAAGCCTGGTGGGAAAGAGTAAGGAGTATTTCAAGCCCAAGTCACGTAGGCGCCTCTTAACACCCTGGAATCCAAGTCTCTGCTTCTGAACTAGAGGCGAAAAATCAGGGTAAAACGAAACGGAGGCGTTCTCAAACTTCACCGGTCCCTTGTCTCGAGAAGTTTGCAGCACAGCGTCCCGATCACGGAAATGGAACAGTCTCGCAATGATGGGCCTCGGAGGAGCACCCAGCTTAGCCTTCCCGCCGGGGATACGATGCGCCCGTTCCACCGTAAAGAATTTACTAAGACCTGCGGGGGCCAAATAGTTGGATATCAAGTCCTCAACAAGGAGATCCACCCCGTCAGTCTCTGAAGCCTCCGGGACACCAATAAGGCGCACGTTGTTACGGCGGGCCCTATTCTCATAGTCCTCAAGACGGCGCGCCATGAGATCGTGTGAGGACCAAAGATTGCCAATTTCCACTTGAGCCTCCGAGACATCGGTGATCAAACTTGAAGTCTTGAGGGTCAACGATTCCACTCTCTCGTTAGTCTTAGAGAGATCCGCTCTAATCAGCGTGATATCAATGGCCACAGTGTCAATCTTAGTCGCCAAAGCCTCATATTGTTGTCCCATGGAGACCTGCATGGCGGCAATGGCTCCCATAACATCCTTCAATGATGGATCCGATGCCTCAGGAGGAAGGGTCTTAGTAGCGTCCGAAACACGACTCACAGCACCGGGAGATCCCTTAGAAAGTGCGTAGTGGTCCATGGTGTTGGTCTGTTGCTGACCGCCCCACAGCGGCCTCTTAGTCTTTCGCCTCTCAAGAGGCTGTCCAGTAGCCATCTTGGAAAAGGGGCCCCGGAGGGGTCCCCGCGACCTGGTGAAAATGGCCGGGCGGAGACGTTAGAAGAACCGATGAAGCTGGGTCCAGGATTTTGTGGGAAAATGTGGAAAAGCACCGTGGGCAGGAGGCCAGGGAACCACAAACAGGAGACAACGACCGGATCCGGAGGAAAGGAGCGGCACTCCACGACAGCCAAGCCAGGAAACCAAAACCGAAACTCAGGAGGGGCCGACCCTGCAGGGACCCTTGTGCCGTTGTTGTTCAACTGCTCCACGGCCCGTTCCAAATCCGAAGCCCCGGTTTGCCTCGAGGTGGGCCTCAGAATGCAGCGCCTAAGTAAAAGCGGACCCCGAAGTCCAATTTCGATTTTCAAAGGAGGTTAATGATCAGCAAAAGTCAGCGAACAAAAGCCCGTCGACGAAATCAGGATAAAGTCAGGATAATCGCGAGGGGCAGCACGGGTCCGGGGAGCTCTGTGCTCACGCGACCATCTTGGATGCCCGCGTAGCTCCTCCTCCATTTCATACCGTTTCTGATAGGAATGTGCATGTTTATAGCCAAGTGGCTGTTGTAACTCGAGAGTTTTGGTCTCCTATATATTGTTTCTCTTTTAAACATATAGTCTTTAACCAGTTATAGCAAGCAGAGCTAACTATAACTTGTGCCCCCTGCCATTCAATGCTTATGACCTCACATATTAAATTACTTTTTTTTCACACCTAACTATAACATTAATTTAACCTTTGTTTTTTTCAGTGAATGTCCAGGTTTGAAAAAAAGAAAATATTTTATTACCACACATAAAACCAACCCCGCCATGCAAAGCCAGGTCCTGTGGCAAACCCCCACAGGCAGCCAACCCTATGCTGAGCACGGCTTTTGGCCATGCACAGCAGGGTGTTGGTCACAGGGTCTGGCCCATGATCAGGCCGTGTGGCCAAACCACCCAAAGACAGCCAAATCCCCCCACCCTAGGTAGCCAACGTAAAGCTGCGCACAGCCTTTCGCCACACGCAGCAACTCACTGCAGGTAGTCACCTGGAGTCAGTCAACCCCATGCCGTGCACAGCCTTTACCCGTGTGTGACATGAGGGTAGCTGCAAGGCCTGTGTTGTGGCAAGGCCCTGCTTCCAACTCCCCACAGCCAGTCAAAACACACACAACAACCCCCCCATACCCTAGGGCTGTATATTTTTAAAGGGGAGTGAGGCACAGCCCCCCCCACCCTGAGCCTGTTATTACCCTAGGGGAACCCAGCTCCCAGCCCCCAGCCCCCAGGATCTGCCTTTATATTTGGTGGGTGCCCCGTTGCCCACACAGGGCACCCACCATGCACACAATGGGGGCTGCGGTGGAGCCCTGGGTACCCCGTGGCCTCAGTCACCTCCCTGTTTGGTGCCAGAGCCGGCATTGCTTCCACCCAGAGGGAGAAGCTATTTATGCTGCTCCCACCAAGCGGGAGCAATATCGTATTTTGTTTCCCTGCCTGCATCAATGCCCCCACCCCTTAAGTAAAGAATGCGGCCCAGGGTCCCCATTTTGTTTTGTTGTTACGCGGTGTATGTGGAAATATGGAGATGGAATCTTCATAGAATTAAATAATGTGCCCAGAATCACATATTATGCTGAATGGCTGATCCAGGATTGACCAACATATTAAACACGGAAGAGAACGAGGTAACAGACAGATCATGATGCCGCCCTGTTCCTGGCAATCCTGCATAGTACCCTGGCCGCACTGCAACCCTCACCCTACAGAAGCACCTAAGCATTACAAAGGACAAAATAAACAATAAAAAAACACTTCCTCTCCTGCAGATATAGTTATTTCTCTCTGCCCTTGGAAGTGATGACGAGGGAGCAATGGCAACGGGGTTCATGGATGCTGGGTATCAGCACTCTGCGTGGTCACAGCATAAATGTGAACAAACCAGGCAGTCGTGCCCTGCTGTCAATCAATATTTTATTTGCGTTACATGTACTAACGTAAATATTCTATTTTTGGAACACACAATACTGAACTGAAGAAACTGGCAGACTTTTAAATGAGATACTATACTGAGAACGCTGCTACATAAATATACATTCAGAGTACAACATTAAATATATATAAAAACAAGCAGGGACAGCGTCACCACTGCAATATCCTGTGATTCTATCTGACCATGCCTAAAAAACTAAAATATGTCATTTGCATGTTACATGATGTGCTATTTAAGGGTTATGTTTATGTTACAGCTTCATAAATGGAGCATAGGAGGGGCACCAGTGGGCTTCATGCTGAGATTAATCTGTATCCCTCTTTCCTATAAACCCTCTCACCTTCAAGTCAGTGAAAGCAAAGTAAACACCAAGCTCTCTGGAAGACACAGCTTGATATGTGACATCTGTCTTTGAATGCACAGCAAATGTGACAAGACAAGAACAAGATTCACAGGCCTGTTTACAGAATGGGTGCTTTCGAGAGGATACTGGTAAATAAGATTTTGGCATGGGAGGGAGGAAGTGAACCTGGAGAACCTAAGCCTGCAAATGGGAAGCAAAAAATGTTTAGTTACATACCACAAAGCCAATGGCAAGCAACGGGCAGCATGCATTCCAAGGTCAACTTTCTGAAACTGCCCAACATGTCTTGCGCATAACAAACAGCTGCGCTGTATGGTAGGCTGCGACCTAAAAACTCCTTCTGCACATAAGCAGGGTCCTGGAGCTCTGCCTAGCTAGTTTGGGCCTTCAATCACCTTTATTTTCCATTTCGTATGTTCGTGCATTTGTCTAACGCTTTATTACTGCTTTCATGGCCTCACAGCACTTTCGGAACTTAGGCCTTCTTTTAGTTCCTGTGGTAGCTGACACGGCATTTGGCTTCTTTTCTTAATTTATCTACAAACCTATGAAATCCCACATAACATTGACATGTTTTAAATGACCAATCACAACGTGTCTCTACTCACATTAAACCAGAAGACATTTTCAACAAAGAATTCCGAATTCTAAGCAGCTCATAGTTTCAAAGCCTGCTGACTAACTTCGGAATTTTAAAGAAATAGACTGGTTTATTAACAATTTGCGACAGGTATTTCCCACTTTTAATAAAGTTGGACTGCTTATTAAAAAATGTCAACGAAGCCCCAGTGCATTTCGGGATCTCCCTTTGTCAGGGTGAAATGCCCGGAATGGGTGCCAGGAGCGAATTCAAGATGTCTTTTCCACTGGTGGACGCTTGAGGTGAAATCCTCATGACCTAGGATGAGCAGAATTCCCAGGATAGCCCCCCCCCCCCCCCCCCCCCACACACACACATGCACAGTGCCGGGCAGTGGGCAGTGCATACCTGCCTGCAAGAGAGTATCAAACTAACTGGTCCGAGACCCAGTCAGTGTAATGTCCTGAGGGGGTCACCTGAAGCTCAGGGTCCCACCCTTAATGCAAGGGCTACTTGGGCTAACATTCTGTCACTGGCTCCAGGTGCCCCATCATTCTTCCTGGTGAGCTTAATGCACCTCCTGTTCCCTAGTCCCAACACCACTGCAGCTCTTGACTCAATCCCAGCACTGACAGACCCGAACCTCAACGCAGCCAACATGCAGAATCTGTAACACTCTGCCAGAAATGGACCTCTGTGATTCCAAAAAAAGACACCAACATGAAGATGGTCAAAGAGAAACTAGTTGTCATAGGAATAGAAAGAGGGCAGCAGAGGTGCAGCTATGAGATACACAACCAATATTTTTACCAACTTTCTTAAAACAATAACATAACCTTTCTTTGTTTGAAATAAAAAATCACCAATTATAAATCTTTTCCTATTTATCTAAAGTAACTTTATTTTGTGTGTCTGTAACAAATACATGTGTGGAACTAGCAATTGAACAAAGACATATTATTCTATTATGTTTTTATAAAAGTTTTTTCTTCGGTTCCAAGCTGTCTTTTATATTTGATATACTAGCATCCGCCATCCTGATGGTGACTCTTACATGCTTCAGTTATACTAACAAATTATTTGCATGCTCTGATTAGTGTTCTTTCCTTTCCACTGGCTGGCATCTTGGCTTGGGTGTGAAATTATTTATATTATTAATGAGCATTTCATGCTCTAAATAGTGCTAAACCTGAACAATCAAGATTATGTGCTTCCATATTGGCTATTACTGTTTGAACTTATACTTTGGACAAAGCTCAGTATATACATTTTTAATAATGTTCAAGAGCAGCTTCTATTTTTCATAAATGGCACACACAGAATTGTCATTCAAACAGAACACTGCTTCTTCATATTCTATTGCTGGAGCGTCCTGGGCCTTACAACGTATCCTCCTTGTGAAGGCGTCGAAGACGGTGCTCAATAGATTAGATGAAATTTCATAGCTGATGTGTAGTGCAGGCCAAATGGAAATTCAATAAGTACATTAGTGCAATTGGCAAGAGTAAATTATTATTTGAGAGGCAGCAGAATGAGATACAGAATTGTGACAGCCACAATAATGCAATGATAAATAGAGTGAATAAGTGTTCCATAAAAAAGAACTGCCCTCCTCTACTTTCATGAAAGTCAACTATAAAATCATATAAGAGTCTCTAAATCAGAAGCAAATGGAAGAGGTAGGTGTCAGTATGATCAGACTCCAGTAAAATTCCAAAAGAAAAGAAAAAATAATCATTTAGCTTAAAGCTTCACACTTGCAAGAATAGGGCCGACGAAGAGGTCTATACCTCTCAAAGCCTAAAGGGAATCTCTCCTTACCCAAACTATGGGAACACCAATATAAAAGTAACAGGAGATTCAAACAGATGGTATCTCTGTTTACACCACCAGGAATCAATCAGAACACTATTTGAGTGCATCTGCAGCATAGGTCTGAATTCCCAATGCATCAGACTAAGGCTGCCGTTCTCATCCTTGAACATCTTGCCATTCTGGTACACTATGAACAGAAAGCTTCTTTCGACCATTGTTCCTCCACATTTACAGTAAAGTCTCTCCCAGGCCTCTCTATCAGCCATCTTCTGCAAACAATAAACCTTCCTCTAGCTAATGTAAATCATGATAATGAAACTCCAAGGAAAAAGGGAAGACATGCTGGCCAAGCAAATAGCATTTCAACTGAGGCCTGTAGTCAGGCTAACTTAAATCAGCTTTTTTTGTGCATTTCGAATACATTGTTATACCTGTGACTTTTTAAAGGTACCACAAAACATGAGCAGGAGAACAAATGTTTACATATGCAAATAAAACTTGAACTGAAACTGTAAATATAAAACGTGAATAAACAATACTTGACTCATGTTTAAACTGAACATCATTGTACACACGTATATACATCTCTAGTTTCTACAGTGAATACATTTAAATAATGCATTTACATGTTTCACACATGTTAAAAAGTTAAGGCACACAGGGAACTTAATGTCAGGTGCACATATATAATTGCATCTCTGTGACTTGTAAGGTTGGAGACTAAATTGCACTGCTCAAATACCACCTCTATTGGAGATGTTAGCCATCACAATCAACATACTAACCTTATCAAATGATCAATCAAAACCTTTGAGGTTTTCATAATTTGTCATCTGGTATCTTCCAAGAATTTCATGTCATCATAGTATCTACTCTGGCTCTCCTTTAGCACCACATCTTTTCTCTTCCTACTTATTCCCCTCTTCTCCTGCTGTGCTTTTCCTTATGCTTTCATGTACTTGTACCCCTTAAAGATTGGAAACAAAGATATTTCACCAAGGGCAATTATCACAAGGGATCTGAAAATGGAACCAAATAATCCACTTCCTGGGTTCCCAAACCATTTGTCTACTGCAGCGAATCCATTGCCAAGTGCTTCCCGAGCATCTCTAGCTTCCAACTCCTGTAATCTTTCTTTAAGTCTATAATGTTCTTAATGTACTTCTTCAGTTCTTAAATCTTATCAGGTATATAGCAGCAACTTTACTGAACCTTCAACATCTTGCAGATGCCAACCTACATCACAAGAAGGATGTCTAATGCAAGAAGAATCTGCAATACCATAGGCCCTGCGGCTATCATTGCAGTATCCACAGCTTACAATGAATTTGCAGTACTGTAGGATAACTTAACAACTATAGGGGACAACTTTCTAATTTTGAAATCATTCAGGACTACACCTAAGAAGGAATCAATGCACCAAATATGTATCCAATTATTTCAGTGCCACTACTACTTTATTTACTTCTAGTTTGTGAACACCACACAGGATCATCTAAATGTTCTACATGATAAATCTTTAGGAAATCACTGCTAAATAACATTAGCCATACCAGCCGCAGGGTAATCTAAAATAAGCATGTTCTCCATAAACATAATACACTCCAGAATAACAGGATCCTGACCGCCCATGAATAATGGTCAATTTCTCCCATATTCGAAAATGTGATGACAGTCACCTTTCCCCATGAATTTAGTGTGAACTACATATTTACCTCTAAGAATACATAATTTCCCTTTATTTGTCCAATCTAGAGTCAGTACAGCCATAGTTCCTGATGCTTGATGCTCCACTTCTTCCTTAGTCCACATGTTTCTATACCTTCGTCCTTTCCTGATTGCCATTGCTCTCCTCCTATCTTCAATTCGATCTAAGAATTTGTTTTCAATGTCCGTCAAGTAACAAGCCAGGATGTTACTGTGAACATAAGCAGTATTTAATATCAATTCAATCGATCTTCATACAACATAATTAAAATAGGTCATAAAAGAACAAAGAATAAATACAGCAGCATATAATAATAATAAAAACACTTAAAAACAAATGTGCAACATACAATGTTAAAAACAATACAGATAAAAGTCTCAGCTCCATCCTCATACTATGGATTGGACTAAAATACTTTTCCTAACGCAAAGTGCACCCAAAATATAAGAGTCATAAAAAGGGATTCACCAGTGCATATAGAAGTCGTAAAGCAGCATTATAATACCTAACATTATGTGCAACAAAAATCCCTTAAAAGTAATATTTCCCAAGGCCATCATAAAAGCTACAAAATAAGATAAAGTTCTGGGTGCCCGCTGCAAGATACCATCACATGGATATGGTACCATAGGCCACTGCTTCAAAGTGGGGAAAGCGACAAGAAAATGTACTTTACCCTACCTCAACTAGGTTAGAACGAAGTGGTGTTAGGCATTAGTCACAAAGGACAGATATGGTTGGTAACCCTCCTGTAAAACATTCAACATATGGGAGACAACAGTAAGTTTCTTAGACTCAGCAAGGGCTCTTTTTTCAGACCTGCGCATAGGAAAGAGGCCTTACCCTAGCTCTTATGACAAACACGCATTCTAGGGAGTTCTTAGGGCACAGGGAGAACAAACAGTGATCAAAAAGTTCCATTAAAGTAAGAGAGAGAGGGAATATTAAAGTCATGATCTAGCACTAAAGAGTCCAGAATGATGTATTTCGTAAAGGCTGTTTCTGCTTTTGCCCAAATGAAATTTCAAAGTAGAATAGGCTTGAACTTAAGTTTTTCCTCCAAGTGAGTTAGGCCAACCTCCTTGTGAACAATAAAGGATGGTACAGAGGCTGGGGTACACAACAAGTGCCTGAAGAATACATTCTCCTCAACCTGAAGATGGCCAAACGATGGATAGCCCAGAGGCCAGCACCATATATGACAGCTGATAAAGCTCTCGCTTTGTAAATGCTGATCATTTCCGTGACAGGGGGGCTACCAACTTTGTGGGAGAACCTGAAGACTCCCTCACAGACTCTGCTTATTTTCGTTCAAGCATTTTGTATGTGTTGGGACCATGAACAATTATTTGTAAAAAGGATACCAAATAACAAAATGAGTTAACCCTCCCAATTAGAGTGCCATTAATATAGAAGGTCCTGCACATCTGGGTGTTTTCCCCACATGACATCGTTAATGTTTTAGTGTTGTTAATCTTCAGTATTCTGGGATCCATAAAGTCAGCGAATGTATCCATCAGTCTCTGCAAACCGATGGGAGTCCTCGACATCAGCACAGCGTAGTCGGCGTATAGTAACATAGAGACCAAATGGCCAGCAACAATGGGCGCATCGACCTGCAGAACCTGAAGGGCTTCATCGAGTCCATTAATAGTAAGAGAAAATAAAAATGGGGACAAGACGCAACCCTGTCTAATTCCCCACTTGCTTTTAAATGATGGTGAACATTTCCAATTGGGGCCATAACAGACCTTGACAGACAAATTCCCGTACAACCAGGACAAGAAAAGGACAATGTTCTCTATCAAATGTCAATGTGGGTTTGGAAAATCTATCAACTGCATCCATCTCTTTGGCATTGGGGGTGGTGATTTTAATGCTTAAACATGGCAACTTCTGAAAAAACTAAATCAAAATCTGAAAAATAATGCTGAAAATGACCCTTTTGTGTACAAAATACTCAATAAAAGTCTACAAGTAACACCATAAGTGGGAGGAATATAATGGTACGTGACACCCTCTACAGGTGATGCAGGTAACTGCGTACAAATGTAACAGTTCCTTCCATCTATAAGCAATTTAAAATAAACATTTTAAGAAAAGTCTCCTCTTGATGAATCTACATGCAGTGCTTTAAGATCAAGTGAATGCAAACTACTGTCAGCAGAAAGTGGGGGTGGTTCTAGATATAATGTCAACTGAATTGAAGAATGTGGATTAATATAATCCCATAAGTAAAACAATGAATACTCAATCATAGCTATTGATACGTATGCTAATATGAACCTACGTCTATTATGGTTACCAGTTTCCATGACTTCTCTAGAATCAGACAGCTAAGCAAAGTTTGCGGCAAGTGGATTTTTTCTATGTGCTTCTACTTATACACATCCAAGTCCATAAATTCTATGATGAAATTATTTGACAAAGTCTTTGTGAGTCTTCCTTAGCCCTACTCCATGTTTTTCTAAATGACACCCTTATGCTCCTTCAGCAGCCTCGGGACTAGGTAAACTTCTTAATACTTTTAACAAAGACTATTTGATTGACTCTCAGTAAAAGCAAAGATCAATGTTCAGTTTAGAGATCATGCCAATGATGATTCGCGTCAGGTCATTCTGTGGCAAGGCAAACACAAAAAGCAGTTCAGCCTCAAGTGTTAGTTCACGGAGGTTAAAATGGAATTGAACTGTTATCCTCCAAATCTCAAAGCTCTCTCTGTCATTTGTGGCAAAGTATTTTCAGTCAGGGGATGAGTACCTCCAACAGGGTACTCTAGCTCTCTTTGACATTCTGAGCGCAGATCTTTGTCTGCACTATCACTCGGACGAGAATCCTCAGAGTCTGCTGGGATAGTGTCCTGCAGGCAGACTCAGTCTCTCTCTCTCCTGCATTTTTGGCCAACTGTCTCCAGCTCCCACTTAGCTTACTACAGCACTAGGCCCTTCAACAGGGTCTGAATCTGGCCCAGTCCGTGCCACAGGGAAAGACTCTCCTGTCTCACCATCAAATGTCAACTCATCAAGACCCCCTCTCAGGCCAAGCATGTGCTGTTTCAGGTTCTTGCCGATTTACTGTCACTCGCTCAACCTCCTCCCGCTGCCTTTCAGTTGCAGCTTTCACTTTTGGGAGAGGTACTATCACATCATCAAGGGGAGAGTGGGCATCTTAGATCCAGTTGGGAAACCCTTCACACTTAACAGCAGTGTTTTTTACTAGTATTACCCAGTAAGGTCCATGCCACTGAGGTTCCAAACACGTTTTCCAAACATGTTTCTTCACTAGGACCTAATCGCCGGGACTGAGGTCGTGGCACTGCTCTTGATGTGGTGGGGCGGTAGCAGCTTCAACCTGGTGAGACACGTAATGCATCACATCAACCAGTCCTTTGCAGTAATCAAGAATCATGTCATCTGTAATGTTCACAAGTGCATTTGCATGCACAGCTAGCAGTCTCATTGCTCTGCCCATGATTATTTAATGGGGGCAGGCCTGTCCTCTGATCAGGAATGCTGCAAAGGCTCATTAATATCAAGAGCAAAGAATCACACCACTTCAAAGGCATTGAAGCACACATTTTGGACAATTTGGATTTTAAAGTAAAGTTGACGTGCTCCACTATACCGTAAGCCTCAGGTCAGTAACTGCATTGTAGGATTTGTTCCACTTGTAATGCTGCACACAACATTTTCAAGATCTCATTATTGAATTGAGTCCCTCGGTCTGACTTCAGCAAAGCTGGGAAACCGAACCTGGGGATCAGTTCCCTCAAAAACAATTTAACTACTGCACATAGGCATCTTGATACAGTCTGACAGCATTCTGTTGAATGGACCTTCTGATCTTCCTATGTGGCTCAGTGTCACTGTGGTTATTTCCCCTACATTCATCTGTTGGCACACAGCACATCTGTAGCATAATCCTTCAACGATCAACCTAAATCAGGGATTAAACCAATTCTGTCGAAACAATCTGACCATGCATCCCTTCCAACATGTGCAAGACCATGAAAATGTTTAGACATTGGAGACAAAAAGCTATCTGTCAATACAGGTCTTCCATTGGGTGAAACCCAAATGTAATCATCTCCTTTGCCACAGCCTGCTTTTGCTGTTCTGCCTCTGGCACTGTCTCCTATAACCTCTTCACTTCTCCCAAGTATCAACTGTAGTTAACAAAAGGCTGCCATTTATATATTCACCATAAAATTTGCAAGTTTCATGGGCACAATGTCTCACAACCCCATCAGCTTATTTATTGCCAACTGTCAAATAGTTGTCTCGGCTGCGGTGGGCTGAACATTTCACAACTGCAATTTTGTTAGGAAGTTGCAGTTCCAACCAATAGTCTTATAACATGTGCACCATTACAGATTTGGAATCCTAACAAGGTCATGAATCCCCTCTGTGAACATAGCTGATCGAAGTCATGAACACCACCAAAGCTCTACTATTTATCAGTGAAAATCATCACTTTCAGCTGTTCAGAACAATGCCTTAGTAAGAGCGACCAATTCTGCAACTTGTACGGATGTTACTCCTTAAAGCCAGGAAGCTTCGACTACTCCTGTGACTGGACTGTACAGACTGCATAGGCAGCTCTTAGGGTTCCTCCATTATCTCTCAGGCAGGACCCGTCAGCAAACCATTGGAGATCAGACTCAGTCAGTGCCTCATTTTGTATATCTGGTCATTTCTTGGTTCATAGTTCAGTGACATTGAGACAGTCATGCTACACATCTGTTTCATGACCCTAAATTTCAGGTAGGGGCAAAAGGGTTGCAGGATTCAGTGTGACATAATGTTAAAGGGAAAAATGATTTGCAGCAATGACCCATAACAATACTTTGCACCACTCAATACTGACACCTACAGCTGGAGCTATGGGGTCAATGGTGGCAGAGAAATAAGCCACTGGTCCTCGTGTTTTCCTGCATTTGTTTAAGCACTGAGAGTGCGCAGCCCTCTCTCTCACTGCAGGAAAGAGCGAAAGCTTTGTATAATCAGGCATTTTCCGTGCTGGGGCACAACAGAGACTTTTTTTAAACTTTAGGTAGGCAACCACACAGTCGTTATCCCATGGTACCGGATCAAACACATCCTTGTGCGTCACCCTCTGTCAAGGCCAGGCTACTAGGGAAAAGTTGGGTATCCACTGAAGACAGTAGCACAAAAACATCCTGATCTCTCTCTGAGTGGTTAGCGGATTCATTTTCAGAATTGATGAGATTCTTTCTTGGGACATCTTCATTGCGCCCGTTTCAATGTGATGTCTGAGATACAGAACTTCTTTTTGACAATACTGTAACTTAGGCCCTGATTTAGATTTCATTGGATGGGTTACACAATTCCAATGGTGCTGAATATGCCGTCCATCAAAATAGAAATCCCATAATATCCTGTGGTATTTATATTTCAGCTGACGGGATATCTGTCACCATTGTGACGGAGTAACCAGAACACCGATATCTAAATCAGGCCCTTACTCAGGGGCACTTTATGTCCATTCTCAGCCAAATGGCAATGGTTTTTTGTTTACAAGCTTCCTGCGTATCTGACGCGACAAGGAGGTTGTCGATATACAGCACTAGGACTGAATTACAGGGCATTATTAAAGACTTTAGGTTCTTTTTAAGGATATAATTCAAAATTGATGGGCTTTCTGTATACCACTGCGGGACTGAGCACCATGCCAAAACACGGTGCTGGAACCGGAAGGCTAAAGGTACTGACTGTCCACATGCAAGGAAATAGAGAAAAAAGCCTGGCACAAATCAATCACAGTGAATCACTCAGCTTCACATGGAATTCAAAATAAAATCACGGCATAACTCTGTACAACAGGGATCAACAATGGTAATAATCTTTCTTAAACGTAGAACTATGCCATACTTACCTCTAGGCTTCTACAAGCCTATAATGGGTGAGGTACATGAACTCTTAATTTTCTCTTTCAAAATGCCTTGCTGTATCATTGACTCAATCACTGGCGCAACTCCAACAATCGTTTCAGGAGTCAAATTGTACTGAGGGGTTCTTGGGTGTCCAGCTCTAGGATTGACAGTTATACGGACTGGCTCAACTCCTTTTATGAGACCCATGTCATTTCCTAAACAGGTCCAGACTTCAGGGTTTCACCATATCTTTGGGATTTGGGGGCATAACATCATCTGTCATCAAAGGGTACAATCCAACGGGTGGTCCTTGATGTGCCAATTTAAAGTCAACATCTTCATCATGAGTTTGAAACATCACACCCTTTGGCATACAATAAATGACACAATTTATCTTACACAATAAAGCATGTCATGATAGATTTACAAGACTAGACATGCATACCATGAACTGGTTGGTCTCTTCTAAGGACCCTATTTTAAGAGGCATTTCTTGTGATACTGGATTAGTTTTCTGTTTACTGGCCACTCCTACAACTTGCATTCTTTTTCCTGAGATGGGTAGGTCTGTTCTAACAGTGGAATGGGTAGTGCCGGTATCAATCAAGAATAATACAGTGTGGTCATTCACCTCTTCCAAGGCTCTTACTTGTTACAATAATGAGATGGATGATATTTCTTTAATTTTGCAACATCAGTTCCAGTACTTGGGTCAAAACGGACACCTCGTCCTCTACTATGTTGTGGATAACCATTTCTACCTTGCAACATAGGAACTCCCTGCAAATATATACCTTGCATAGCACCAAAATTCTCTATAAACTGTTGACTCTGACTTCTTTCTGTGCTGCTTTCATCTGGACCAACATCAACTTCTGCTTCAATCATTTCTGTTTCAGTTCCAATTCATCACTTAAATATTTTGTGTACCTCAAAATCTAATCAATTGACTTTTTCTGCCAACAAATAAAATGCTGTTGAATAATAATTCTAACTTCAGGTCTCAATCCCGTCACAAACCGGGACACAAATCTTCCCATATCTTTGGATTAAAGATTCTGTGCTGCTTAAATACCTGCAACAATCTCTCACAAAAGGTACGCACAGTCTCTTGAGGATCTTGAGTAATTCTCTCAATCTTAACCCAATCAATGTCTTTCACTAATATCTTTACTTTTAAAAAGATATTCACCAGTTGGAATTTTTTCATCAACAAAGGCTAAGGGGCATTAGATATTGAATTTCTCTGTGGCTCCGTCTCTTGCCACTCTACCTCTACTTTACATTCTGCCTACGGATCACTCTGTATGACAATGTTGAAAAGAGTGTTAAAATCTACCAACAATACCTGTGAAATCTTCACAAAGCGCTCAACTTGGGTGTACCACTCCAATGGCATATCTCTCAATTTGGGGAAATCAATTGTGAATGACGCAAGATCACTCCTTCTCCATGGTATTTGCACATAACCTCCACCAGGCATTTCTCTCCATGGAAAAATAAAAGCTCCTTCTCCATCTGTCGAGGGAAGAAGTGGATCTCCTTTAATTTTCTCTGGTTCTTTTTTCTTTGCCCATCTGCCTTCTCACTTATCTAATTCACTCTATTTTCAGATGCAATCAATTCATGCTCAAACTTGTAATCTAATTTCTGATGTTCTCATACTGTTTATGTCATTTTCATTAAATATACACAGTAACTTCTCTGCAGAGATTTGGTCCTATTTAAAGACAAATCATACGTTCCAGCTAAGTCAGACAGCTTATCAAGAGCTTGTCCTGCACATGTAGTAACATCTTTAAACATATATATATATATATAAGCTCATTTTCTTGATAGGTATCCAATCGAGTAAGATCAAGATTTCCTGAAATTATCTCAACCAATTCTAACTTTAATTTGACCACATCAATCGCATTCTCCCTTCCCAGAGATTGGATGTCTATGTTCAATCCTGAACTCTCAGCTTCTCGTGGGGACCCATTGAAAAACCTAATCAATTCATATAATTTCCGTGAGTTAAAACCATTTTACCATTTTGGGGTCCAGAAGTATTGGGCGTTACCACTCCCTGAGGACTACTGTTTGTAAAACACTGAGGTGAATTGCAAATAGACATTTGAGAATCTTTCGACCTCTGAGATGGTTCTCATTTAGGGGTATGTCCTGTCTGATTCTTCTTGTGCCACCCCATCCTGGAACAACAGGAACAGTAGTTGACGTAATTATTCAAGCAGGAACTATAGGAAAGTAGGATCTGCTTCTTATGGTTACCCCCACTTTTTGCTTGATGTGATGCTGTTTTTGATTAGTCTGACTGGGATCCTTCTAATCAGGACCCCAGCCTATCTGATTTCTCCCTAACTTGTTATGATCAGTACCTACGTACATCCCAGATTGGATACAGGGGTACCCTTGTCAGTCCCTAGTATATGGTATAGCAGGCCATTACATTCCTAAGAGCAAGGTGCTTGGTCCTAAGTGAGCAGGACACCCCTGCAGCCTATGGAGTCCATTCTCCCAGGTTGTCAGTGAAGCAGCCAGCCATATACTATATAGGGGGGCCCCAAGTAAACACGTGATGACCAACTCAAAAACAGCTGCAACGAATCCCATCATGTTTGGTATCAAACATGTGGAATCATAAAGCCCACACCTTAACCGCATGCGCGCTAGTGGGTTTTCCCGCTGTGCGCTGATTTTTCAAAATCGCGCGGTTTGTGACAAAGCCAGCTCATCATGCGCGTAGCGCAGGTAACGCCCATGACGAGCTGGCTTTGTCATTAGCGCGGAAGGGGTTAAACAGTGTGGGAGGTATGATTTCAAGCACTGGAAGAGCCCTCTGTTAGGCTCTCAGTGTTCCCGGTACCAGTCTTCTAGACCCAGACGGCAGTAAATGGTTACTGCCGACCAGAGACACATTTCTGCCCTCCTGCTGCTGATCCAAGCTCGAGCAGAGGAAGTTAGAACAATAAGCATCCTGTCACAGGGAGGTGTGATCAGCATCCAGACAGGATTTAGTGTATAGGGGCTGGGTGGGTGCGCTTGCCAGCGCGTTAAGGTCTGCATGAGGGGCACATTTGTTGTCCCTGTGCATAGTCCAGCTCAAACCAGTTCTGGGTGCCAATGGCTGCCGCTCTGGCGTGAAACTGGACAAAGGACCAGTAACCTCCGCCCTGTCTAGACCCTCCCCTGAGAGTGTCCCCTGAATCTTCCCAACCCTTTCCCTAGGGTACTTAAGGGCTTACCTGGGTGTAGGTCCCTAGATTTGTCATGGGATATGATTCAGAACTGAAACCACTGCACTCCTACCGTCTGGGCACTCTGGACTTTGCTGGACTTCGTTTGGGCCTGACTTTGTCTCCCTTTCCGTCTGCTGCCTCATCTGTGCCTGTGCACCATACAGGATCCGTGCAGGACCTGTGAAGCATCCAGGACACTTGAAGCTAATCTCCCTTAATGCGAAGGAGTCACTTCCCTGCATTCGCAGACACCGCAACACTGCTGACCGGTCTGCTGAACCCGAGCTACAGCAGCCTCTGAAGGGTTCAACAACATAGGTGATGGTTTCCTTCATCCATCGAGGCCTGAGCTGTCCTCTCACCAAGTTTGAGGCCAGTGTCCCTTGTGGGGGCTGCATTAACCGAGCCCCTGTGCAACACATACTTTTTCCAGAGGTAACTGTGTGACAAGTGCATTGGGCTCCAAGTAGCCCCAACATCCAGCAACTTCTTACACCAAGATTTTCAGCCACACCGCCTTATGGGCACCGTGGCCTGCTCCTTTTTGGTGAGCTACTCGAGGTCCTCTAGTGACTCCTGTGTCTCTGGCCTGTGGGTCCATTTCAGGGTCACTTTTGTTTTCCTTGGGCTCCCCTGATTGCCTGGGCCTGCCCTGACTCCCCTGCTTGTGGTGAGTCTCCTGGACCTTGCTGGTCCCAATCGTGTACCATCTTAACTTCCCGCAATGGTTGCCTTTGCCAAGGCTTGTTGGTGCTCCCGCTGGGCACCGACACATCAGCTCTCAACATCCTTTGTGGGACAGCTCGTATCCATCGCCTGGTCCCGGCAGCTGCAGAGTAAAGGTCATCGTCATCATCCCTGAAGCACCCGACATCGAAGAGCATTCGTCTTTCCAAGTCTCCTGGTCACTCCCAAGTGGCACAGACTCTGTCCCCTTTGCGTTCAGGTACTCTTCTTCAAGAATCCATGTATGGATTCCCACAGACTCTTTCTCATCTTCCAGCAGCGGCACTTGTCTGAAGTTCTCCATTGGGTTTGACTGCGGTTTCCAATACCACTTTACCCCTATGCACTCAGCTTCCCTGGTATAGGTAACGTGGGTACTATGGTATCCATGGATGGGGTGGCTCTCCAACCTTCTGTCTTTCATGGGTTTCTTCAGGGTTCACTGGAAAGGGTCCTTAATCTTTAAAAATCCAACCGCGACTACACGTAGAGTTGTACAGAGGCCGCCGTTGTGTTCCCACACTGCACGCGCTCTCCTTTACGGGGTTTCTATCTACTCACCTTGGATGGTTCCTTGGGGTCTCAGTAATTCTACACCCTCTTGACATTGTCCGGATTCGAGTCGTGGTTCTTATACCACTTTCTTAGTATATGGTTTGGTCCCACCCTAGGGGCCCACTGTGTATTAGTGCAATTTACTTGCTAAAGTATTGTGCACTTTGTGACCATCTCCATGTGGAAGATACTGTAATGTACAAGATAGTGTTCTATAATAAATATATATTTTTATAAATACTTTGTGTGGTTCTTTTTCATTTAATCTACACTATAAGATCGCATTCTGGCAAAACTAGCTGGTTTACACTCCTTCAAGACTAAGTCTGAAGGCTGCTCTCCACAGCTACCACTTAAAGAGATTTTTGTGGCTGTCAAAAACCTCTTAAAATAACATAAGGGTTGTCTGGACTGGTGCAAGGTGCCCACTTACATTAGTGGACATCATATACCAGGCCAGCTTCTCACAGGAACCATCAAAGCGTGTGTAGTGGTTGCTGAAGACTCAGGTTTGTACAAAGGGACCAATAGTAACCGGAACAGTTATTGCCTCAGGGGCATTAGAAACAGTGGCGTTAACAGGAGCACACATTTCTGACCTCTCTCCCATATGGTTCTGACTTGTATCCACTGGGGCGGTGGCTTGTTATGAGCTTCCACTGGTAACAGTACCATTCATTCCTGCAGGTTGGGTCTCATTATAAGAAGGTGGACGTGCTGACAACAACACATCCAAAAGTTATCACTAGAATCGCTATCACTGTCTTCGTCTGCTCCCTCTGCACTCTACTTTATTTTCCTTTTTTTTCTCTTTTGGAGATTCCTCGCTCGTCAATGCAGGACATAACCTCGCTCCTTCAATCATGTCAGTTCTCCACCTTTGTTATTCTGCACCCCATCTAGCTGTGGCACAAGTATGTACTGCTTTTTTGACTCTATCCTGCTATTTTCTCTCTGGCATGAGCTACATGCTCCCAGGCATTAAGTGCTTCGTAATTTGCGAGTTTATGACTTGGCTTCCATTTGTACCATGCCCTTCTCACATTTTCAATAATTCATCAATTAAATGTGCTATAGAGTGTAAATATCAATGCACCTTCTTTTGCAGTGATCTTATGCTATTGAATCGACCAAGCGCACATGTCAAGCCTCACATTTATGGCCATACATTGACCTGCTGTGCCTTCTGGTGGCTGGGGACTGTCACATCTCCACTTAACAAATCTTGTATAGACTTGAAGAATTTCATTTTTCAATATAATATTTTCAGCAATCATAGTAGAAATTTCATCTCAAAACAGGAAATAATTTTTCATGTTATGTTAATGTTATGTTAATGGTTTGTTTGAGCGCACAGCTGCCCCAGCTAAGGGGCGTCCCGGCGTTGACCGTAAGCTAGTACCGGAAAAGGAAACTGCAAGAAAGAAAACCTAAGTTAAAGGAAAAAGAAAAAGTCTTAATGGCTTTCCGAAAAGGGAGTAGCTCATCGATTCCACGAATAGATACAGGCAAGGAGTTCCACAGTTTGGCCGCCAACAGTCGGAAGGAGCGACCTCCGACGCGGCAGAGTCTGAACTTGGGTATATTTACCAGATGTTGCCCTAAGGAGCGCAAATTACGTTGAGGAGTGTACGGAGTTAAGAGTGAACGAAGTAACTCCGGGCTGGTACCTTTCAAGATTTTAAACGCTAAACAGAGTGTCTTGAACTGGATTCTAGCTTGAATCGGTAACCAGTGTAAGGCTCTGATGGTGGCTCTAACAGAGCATCTGCGAGGCAGTCCGACAAGAGCTCGGGCTGCTAAGTTCTGTACTCGCTGAAGACGCAGAATCTCAGCTTTATTAGCACCCAAAAATAATGCGCTAGCGTAGTCCAAGCGCGATAGAATTGTCGCTTGGATAATAAGCTGCCTAACAGGTGCTGAGAAAAACTTCAGAATAGGGCGAAGGCCCCTCAACAGGCCCACACATGTCGCTGCCACCTTCTTCGTGTGGCACTGGAAATTGAGATCTGCATCCAGCCACACTCCCAAGTTCTTGACCACTGGCTTGGTGGAAGGCATAATGCCTAAGGAGGCTGGCCACCAATGTTCATTCCAAAGGGAGGTGTTTTTCCCTACCAACATCACCTCAGTCTTAGTGGCATTTAATTGAAGGCAGTTTTCAGCCATCCATTGGGCAACAGCAGTCATACCATCTCGGAACCGCGAGGCCGCGGCCGAGGGACCTTCAGCCAGGGTAACAATCAGCTGAGTATCGTCAGCGTACGAAACTAACGTTAGGCCCCATTCTCTAGCCACAGCCGCGAGAGGTTGAACATACAGGTTGAACAACGTTGGGCTCTACACAGAACCCTGCGGAACCCCTTGGCAGATGGAATGAACTTGAGAATGAAAAGGTGGTGCCGAGACCCGGAAGGATCTATCCGTCAAGAATGCACGGAACCATTCCAGGGCCTGATCCATGATCCCAATAGCCTCCAGACGGTACAACAAGATGTCATGTGACACCGTATCAAAGGCAGCGCTAAGATCTAATAATATAAGCGCTGCACTCTGACCGGCGTCGAGGGTAGATCTTAAGTACTCCGTGGAGGCCAACAGGGCTGACCCGGTACTATGACCCGCTCTGAAGCCGTTTTGAGATGGGTCCTGAATGTTATTAAGGGTCATATGGCGAGCCAACATCTCGTTCACATGAGCTTCAGCTATTTTAGCCACCCATGGAAGCAGGGAGATCAGCCTACAATTCTCAGGCAAAGAGGGATCAAGTGTGGGTTTTTTAATAATAGGAGAGACCAGAGCCTGTTTCCAAGCCAAAGGTACCATCGAAGTGGTAAAAGACAAGTTAAGTATCTGCTGGAGAGGTTTCAGAACAAGATCCATAGAATCCAAAAACTGTGCCGGCCTCATAGGGTCAGATGGAGACCCTGATTTAACCTTTTTACAGAGTCTCACAAGTTCGTCACATGAGAGCTCAGGTATCATGGTGAGAGTGGATGTCTTCTCCCTGACCGTGACAAGACCTGGAGCAGAGAAATGCTGAGGGAAGGTGGCGTAGATTTTATGCACTTTGCTCAAAAAGAAAAGAGCAAGGTCCTCACATTGCTGTGCTGAATTTACATGTGAGACTGAGGTTTTGGTGTTTTTTAGCTCCTGAACCATTTTGAAGATGTATTTCGTGGGATTCGAACTGTCCCTGATTTTTTCCGCGTAAAAATTAGCGCGTGTGGAGCATATCATTCTATGGTAGTGTTTTAATTTAGCCGAATACACAGATTTAAGGTCTTTGTCATAGTCCCTTCTCCACAGTCGTTCTGCTCTTTTACACTCCTTCCTGAGTATTCTAAGAGAATCTGAGAACCAAGGGTTGGAGGTCGAGTTCCGTCCCCTGACCCATCTAGCTGGAATCAGGGCGTTAAGCCCTCCACTTATCCAGTCGCAAAAGGCGATATATGCGATCTCAGGGTCAGCCAAATATTCTACAATGGTCTCTCTCAGGTGGGTGTGGAAATCATCTAGATTAAATTTGTGCCAAGGCCTTTTAAACGCCAAAGTAGTGATTTTAGATTTTGGGAGTTGTGTCATCTTCCAACTAACTTTGATCAAATAATGATCAGTCCATACCATGGGAAGAGGTTGATCAACCTGAACATCTGGGATGTTAGAAAAAACCGGATCCAATAGATGTCCTGAGGCATGAGTGGCATCCCATACCAGTAGGTCTAACTGGAAAGCTGCTAAGTCGGCTATCAAATTACGGATAGCATAGTCCTGTGTTTGATCAAAGTGGAGATTTAAGTCGCCTAAAATAGAGAAGTTGGCGGATTGCAACACCAATGTGCCCACTAGTTCTAATAAGGCTTCACAGAATTTGGAAGCATGACCAGGAGGGCGATAGATATAAAGACCCGAGCAAAATGTGGGTTTATATCAAGTCTAAAACGTGCACATTCACATCCCCATAACTTCTCCGCCGTGAAAGTACAGGGATATAAAGCTTTGTAGATAACAGCAATCCCGCCTTCCCTGGAGTCACGGTTAAGGGACTTAATCAGATAGCCTTCTGGGAGAAGTATACCAGTTATCCCTGCCGTATCATCCCGCAACCATGTCTCACAAACAAAGAGAACATCAGGGTTTTCGTCACAGAGTAATGAGTGAACATGCATATGGTGTTTTACCAGTGAGCGCACATTTAGTTGTAGAACAGTGAACATTGTTTGAGTCCCTAGAGCTTCAGAACTCCGAACCCCCAAAGGAGAGGATGATGTAAAAGCACAAGACTGACACCTCAGGCTTGACTTACCTAGCTGTAATGGCAATTCCACACAAACCCCCGCATCAGGTTTTAAAAACATGAGTTGTTCCTTGTCATACCTGTGCACAGGAAGTAGGGCAGGACCAGGGGTAATGGCGAGAGGCGATGGACAGGCGATGACGGGCGCAGACGGGCTTGCCTTTGGCGTGCCGCCGGCACGCCCGCTGCGCCCGCCCGCTGCGCCGTCGATTCCATATGCGCATCATCCTCAGTTCTTGTTGGGCATGAACAACCAATTCCAACACCACATTCAGTGACGTAACAACCAATAACAGCATGGCACAAACGTCAACCGACCAATCTTAGAAAGGCACACTATGACGTAGTCGTCACTCCTCACATTGCTTCACCTTCCGTTACAATTTTCATGAGTGCACTCTTTTCTCAACACTAAGTATGCAAAACACAACCCAAGCGATTTCAACAAACAACTTTTGTCTGCTTCACTAAACAAGTCAAAGTATTCAATCGCACAAGAAATGGTCTGGAGCAACACTTTCTGACCTACTCAGAGACACACTCAAGTGAAACCTCGACCCGAGGGAATCATCCGGATCAATGCAGCTTTTCCTTTGCACAACAGGATCCACTACACCAACCACACCTTATTCTCACACAAAAGTATATGCCCCTATCTCAATTGTGTAGCCAACGGCACCTCACAACTAGCACTACCAAACTTAGCAGACAAATGACAATACAGTGTATCCCACACTTTATAACTCTATCTATCCGGGATCTTAGGCTATGTCAAGCCCAATAACGACTTCAACTGCTCAGCATTAAGCGCATTCACGCCTATAACACAACTAAACATCACTTGTGCTGGTCTGTGGGGCTGGTGGGAACATCTTGCTAACGCTCTGTTGGGGCTTCATTTTATTGCACTGCTCGCACTTTGAAGTACCTGTTGTGTTCAGGGGTCTTTTTTTTTACTTCATTTTTATGTTTGCTTTTAAAAAACTCACTTTCTGTTTTACTTAGAAGTGCCATCTTTGAGGTTAGCGCTCTAGTATTTTTGGCGAACAATGGATTCTCCTATAAAATATCAGTTGCGGCACGGATGAGGTAAATTGTACTGTACTGAGGGGGCTGGTGGGAATATATCGCTGATGTTCGGTTGGAGCCTGATTTTGATGTACTGCCTGCACATTGAAGTACTTTTTGAGTTCAGGAGACAATTTTTTACTTTGTGTTTGCTTTTAAAACACTCACTTCCTGTTTTACTTAAAGGTGTCATCTTTGATGCGAGCATGGACGCTGACCAACAGCTCAAACCACCTGCGTGCCAAAGGAATGAATGAATAAATGAATGAGTGAAGGAACATTTGTAAAGCGCATGGTTACCCAAGAGCATTTCAGCGCTAAGACACCAGGTAAACCACAAGGCAATTACTGGAAGAGGAAAGTTTTCACCAGTTTTCTAAACTTAGAATGGTCAGGTTCATAACATATGTGCAATGGAATACTGTTCCAGAGTCTAGGACAGAGTTCTTCAATCTGTGGGGTGCGCCCCCCCAGGGGGTGCAACATCATCTCAGGGGGGGCGCGCACTCAACACACACATCTTCCCTTTCAGTTTTTTATTGTCCTGAGGAATGCAGGTCTTGACCCCTTTCAAATGGGAATCTGTTTATTGAGCTCCGGTAACTGAGGGCTGGAGGAGGGTGGGGGTGGGGAGGGGGGAATAGATAAGGCACCACTTGCGCTTTTGTCTTGCAAAGAGCTAAGTGTTAACCTTCCCAGGAGGGGGTTAATTGGTAGAGCTGAAGCTTCAGCTGCAGTGGGAGGCAGGGTCTCCTCTGCTAAAAAAAAAACGAAAGCAAATGAACAGACAGTCCTGTTCCTTTGTGTTCTATTTCATAGCAGAGGAGGTTCTTTGCCATGAAATGATGTCTGCTCCTTGCTTTCAGTTTTAGCAAAGGAGACATCCTGCCTCCTAAAGCAGCTGAAGCATTTCAGCTCTACCAGTTTAACCCTGTCCTGGGAGGCAGCTCTTAGAAAGGAGACAAAGTTTCTGTTACATTTACACAGGCAGGCGCCACAACACTTTGAGTTACCAAAAGAAAAATGCCAGACAGCCATGTGTTTTTTTAAACAGCCTGCAAATTGCTTGTCTTGACACCAAACATGCTTATAAATAAATATAAATACATTTGTAATGTGACTTTTCTGTCTTTGATCCATTTTATATTTTATTATCAGTCATGGACTATTCAGGCAGCCCTAGAACACAATTAAAAGTGCTACTATTAATATTTGCTGTTCAAAGTATGTGCAGACAAGTGCTGAAAATACAGCTTTAGGTGACTGTTTATGTTTGTACCAACTGGGCCATCAAAATAATGAGCTGGCAACCCTAACCATAAAACTGGAAGTTTTTTGCAAGATCAGCACATTTATTTCCTCCACCTTGATCTCTCGTTAATGCCATAACAGCAATAGTTTAACATATCTGAAACCCTACGCTGCCGTCAATAACTTGCTGAGTTAGTTCAAGTGTCTGGGAATGCACCATGCATTCAGACAGCTTACTCCTCATTCTCGCCCTACACTTTCACGCTCACCCTGCACTCACACTGATCACAATGCACTCACACTGATCACCATGCACTCACACCGATCACCCTCTCACCCTGCACTCAAAGCGATCACAATACACGCACACTGATCACATGCACTCTCACCATTCACCCGCTCACCCTGCACTCACAGTGATCACCATGCACTCACACCGATCACCCTCTCACCCTGCACTCAAAGCGATCACAATACACTCACACTGATCACCATGCACTCTGACCATTCACCCGCTCACCCTGCACTCACAGTGATCACCATGCACTCACACCGATCACCCTCTCAACCTGCACTCAAAGCGATCACAATACACTCACACTGATCACAATGCACTCTCACCATTCACCCGCTCACCCTGCACTCACAGTGATCACCATGCACTGACTCTGATCACCATGCGCAGACTCTGATCACCATGCGCTGATTCTGATCACCATGCACTGACTCTGATCACCATGCACTGACTCTGATCACCATGCACTGACTCTGATCACCATGCACTCATTCCGATCACCCGCTCACCCTGCACTCACAATGCAATTGTGCTGTTCACCCTGTACCTCACCCTGAAGTCACGCAAGCACACTACTCACCCTGCACTCATGAAACACGTCACTCACATGTCCCCCTTACTGCTGTACGTACTCACTCAAATAAGACCATCACTAACCATACATTAATTTGTCCCACTCTGCACTTACATCCGCACACAAATTCATATGGTCACCTCACTCACCCTGCAGTCACTCCTCTTACCCTACTCCCACACTCTCGCATCGCTCAACGTGCACTCACATGGGTACTCCTGACACCCACACAGCGCAGAGGTTTAACGTGCCTGCTACAAAGAACGTGTACCATGCAGATCAGAGTGTGGGTAAACTATGCGTAGCGCAATAACAAAATGGGCATTGTTGAGTGGTAGTGAGGAAATTCATGGAGAAGGAGGAAATGGGGGGTCAAAACAGACTGTTGCACTATGTGCAACCAGTGCTAGGGCCAGCCCTCGATGGAAGTGTTAGCCCCCCCCCCCTCGAAGTTCCGGTCTAGTTGCGCCCCTGTACACAAGTATGGGCATGTCGTGCCCCATCAAGGTTTTCGTCCTAAATTACAAAAGGACATATTTACATGCACTGCAATCCAGCCTTTCAGGGGTTCCCTTGATAGAGGCAGCTCTGTTTTTGCCCTGATGGCCGGGAATACATCCTAAACAGATTCTTGTAAATACTGTTTTGTTTCATTTCTTTTTAATGTGATTGATATGAGTGAGTCTATTACTATTTGCAGAGAAATGTTTTTGTTTCATGCAATTTTAGATCAAAACGGGTCCACACATTTATGTTGGTGGTGTTATTAATCTAGGTCGTGTGTTAAACAAAGCATTCTAGTAAAAAGAATTTGTGCACATTTTATCTTGGAAAATTGGGTTTTGAGCTGTGTAATAAGCCTCTTGTGGTGTTGGGTTCAATCAGGTCTACATACTCTGCTAAAACTCTCGAACACCATAAACAGAAGTTGGCACGGACACTGGAAAATGCAAAAGACAAGTTTATTAGGACCCCATGGGGTGGTGGTACATTCCTACAACACCCTTCGGTAATGCAAGAAGTATTACACCGAACATTGGTGTGCGACCTCTTTTATACAGTTTAACAGTAATAAAAAGTAGGCGTTATACTTTTACACAGTTTTAGGTACATATAAGGGCATTTTTTGGAACACAGCCAACATGTGGGAGGAGTTTAGTACCACTGGTCAGTTTTGGAGGACATTCCTGAGAGATGACCAGTCAGTATGCAAATGCGCATGCGTGTGCTTGACCAGTACTAAAAATAGCCTGTTGCTGGGCAGGAAGAACGGACATGAGTACAAAGAAAGGACTAAAGGGCATGCTGACCACGAGGCAGCATGTTCATACAAAATGGAAGCTAGAGAATACAAAATGGCCCCTGCGTGTTTGGTCAAGTTAACGCTAAAAGTTCGTGTAGCTGAGCTAAATGCTAACTCAACTGCTGCTAAATTACGACAGACGACCCTTTTAGCATTTAGCTGAAGCTACCTCATAATGAAAATAATCAGGATGTTCGTCATCAATGTCTATCATCATAATTTTCATCACTTCAGCATGGATTGTTTGCTCATTTTTAGCAAAAGATCGTTTGGATGGGATACAAGCTGTAATACTGTGGTAAATAAATAATTAAATACCTGATCTATTTTTCGGAATAATTAATTAACAGATAGCTCAATAAATAAGAGTCAAAATTCGAGGTAGCTGGAGTTTGCAGGTTTTAATACAGCATAAAGGACAGGAACAGGACAACCTGCACGATCTGGGATGGCTAGCTAGCACTTTTAATAACAGTGCACAAGCATATATATATACTTAAACAAAATACATGGTATTCAATACAATAGGCGTAGCAGTGGGCGGGGTTTGTAGCAGTCGCGAAAGATAAGGCATAAAGTAGGTGTAACAAGAGGCGTGAACAGGGCGTATACATAGACATGTGATGCAAACGTAACAGAATATGTCATAAATGGGGCGGAAACATGGAGGAGGCTACCTAAGGAGCCGGGACCTCTGACCTAGTGGTGCGCGCAAGCTGGCAATGACGTGTTACTAGGAGGAACTGGGGCTATGACTTCTGCGCTAGAAGGAGAGACTAAAGTCTGGAGAGTCAGAGCGACATGTACCTAAACACTATCTAGTATCTGATGTTTAAAGAACATGTTGATAGAATCCAAAAGTTATCAGGGTAAAGGCTAACAGACTCTAAGACTGGTGCATGCATTATTCTACATGTAGTGCGTGTTGAGGAATATTAAATGACCATAAATACAGTATTTCTCTTACATGGAGACGTAAAGGCTAGACGATGACTGAAACTATTGATGCGATTCAGTAGCTTAGGAATGCAGAGAAGGAGAGCTGGACTGATAACTAGAATCATAACATACTCTTGGCAGACTGGCAGGCAGAGCCAGGCCGAGCCGGGCACTGTGAGGCATGAAGTAAGCTAAGGGTCAGGGATACAGGTGGGGGCTGTATCGCTCCTCGGAGAGGGTTCAGGAGACAGGAGCTGAATCTGAGTCCGGGCCCTTTTGTGGCCTAGAAACGGGGACTTTACAATGAAATAACGTGCACACTGAGAAACGTGGCAACGTAACTTTACATAGGCCTGATATTCGTTGTATTCACGAAAACTGGGAACTGGCATACTAGAGATGGACACAACTATAATTGCGTCTTTAATCGATCGAAAGGGAACACATGTGCATATTAATCATGCACATATAACATAACATGGGGAACACGTAGGCACATATAACATGGCAAAATTTACTTTTCCATTTTTTGGAACACAGCCAACATGTGGGAGGAGTTTAGTACCACTGGTCAGTTTTGGAGGACATTCCTGAGAGATGACCAGTCAGTATGCAAATGCGCATGCGTGTGCTTGACCAGTACTAAAAATAGCCTGTTGCTGGGCAGGAAGAACGGACATGAGTACAAAGAAAGGACTAAAGGGCATGCTGACCACGAGGCAGCATGTTCATACAAAATGGAAGCTAGAGAATACAAAATGGCCCCTGCGTGTAAGGTCAAGTTAACGCTAAAAGTTCGTGTAGCTGAGCTAAATGCTAACTCAACTGCTGCTAAATTACGACAGACGACCCTTTTAGCATTTAGCTGAAGCTACCTCATAATGAAAATAATCAGGATGTTCGTCATCAATGTCTATCATCATAATTTTCATCACTTCAGCATGGATTGTTTGCTCATTTTTAGCAATAGATCGTTTGGATGGGATACAAGCTGTAATACATACAGAACATAAAGTAGGGCCACATTGAATGCACAGACAGAGGGAAAAGAATATTCCAATAATTATGCATAGAACCGTTAATAATTTCCAACCCCATGTACTAAGTAAGGTCCAGAACTAGCTAGAAAACGTCCATGTACCATTCCCTGGGTGAATTTCAGCAGCAATTTTATGCAATTTTGAAATAGCATCATACACAGATGGTGAATTATCTGGCACGTACACACAACAACTACTACCGATGATGCGGCATGCACCCCCACGGTCAGCTAACACTACATCCAGAACCATCCAGTTCTGGAGCGTTACAATTCTAGTAATCTGAAGTTCTTCAGTTATGTTTCCCAAGGCAGAAGAAGTTTCATTAGCAACTGCTTCCACAACACGTGTTAGCCGTCTTATCTTCCTACTGCTTAATGCAGCACCAACAAAAGAGAACAAACCTAAATTGAAATCTACATATTGCTGTAAAGAGGTGTCGGTTTGGTCTACATCTTCGATTTCTAATGTTCTCTTGACTCTATTCAATATGAAATCATGATATAATACATAGTCATTATGATACATAGGCGGGGCAATAAACACAGGTGGCAATACAAAAGATATATAACAGGTTCCTAACCATCCAATAGGAAGACGATGGTATCCCTTATTTCCACAAATAAAATATGTATTACGTGAGGCTACAAATGTGATACCATTTGGTGTATCGAAGGTAAGAGTGGTATTACATTCACTTCGGCCTACAGGGATTGTTCCTTTATTTCGGATACAGAGATCTGCTTTCGTATCAATAACAGTTATCACATGTAAACTAGACGTATTCACAAATCTTTGATTGGTAAAAATACGAGGTGTAAATACATTGTCCGGACGATATTCTTCCCACTCAAATTTAGTTCCTTCAGCTTGTGGATAGCCATCTTTATCATTGCAGCATACTCAATTCAATCGGAAGAGTAGTCCACCTTTCGTTGGCCATCGTAAGGTAAAAAGAAGAGTGTACCAAGCATTACAGGAACCATTATGAGAAAACGGGAGAGGAATAAGTGGAGTTCCTCCTTTTTTTTGATGTCCAGGCAACATTCCACATGCCCAACAATTTGTAGTGTTGGTCATATTGTGGGTGTGGTGCAAAATCTGAATGAAACTGTTATTCAAATAAGTCTGTCTATGTCTCTCTTCGTGATAAGGCAAAGTAAAGTGGAAATGTTCAGATGGGCTTGGAGTGGTAGGCAGTAAATAGTCTCGTGCGGGAAACAATCGTTCTATGGTCCACGCTATCACTGCTATTACCACTATTGTCATAGCAAAAAGCATAGCACCAAGAATTCTCTTATTTCGTGTAGGAGCAGGTGCCATGGTTCACAAAACAAAAGTTCTTCAAGAGCAAGACTAAAAAATAAAAATGGTGGTGCTGAGAACTGAGGCTGCCGCTGGTGTCTTCTCCGAGATTCAAGACGGGTGTCGCTACACTGGACAGAACTGATCCCCCCCCCTTGATATTCCCAGCTTCTGTTTCACAAACCTCAGAACGGTTACCAACCAGTCTTAAACAAAAATTATTTCCTCGAACGTAGATTATACTTCACTCCATCAGAAACAGTGTGGTCCGGGAAGACTCCCTCCGATTCATTAGGCGAAGCAGCTGGGCTCTTCTCTGCATCCAAGATGTCTCGATAATCAGACAGCACTTCAGGATTCACCAGATCTGGAGAAACACGACAGCAGTGGGTAGAATGGATCCACCGCTTCTTATTCGTGACTCTCACGGCGGTCCGGGTTGCAAGCAGCACTTGTTCAGGGCCACGCCATCTCGGCTCCAAACTGCTGGCTCTCTCGAACGCCCTCACCATCACGTAATCACCAGGGCGGAGATCGTGAGCCTCTCCACTGGAATTATCGGGGAGCGCTTCTCGAACCTGTTGATGAATAGAAAGTAAATCATTTGTTAATCGTGCCAAATAATCGTTCATCATTATACAAGGCACATCATGTATCAAACGAGGCTTAGGAACTCCCCAAATATTCATGGGCCTTCCGAACACCACTTCATAAGGTGTGAGGCCAGATCGGGAATGTGGCACTGATCTGATAGACAGCAATGCCAAAGGCAAAGCGTCCGGCCATTTCAAAGATGTGGATGCCACGATCTTTGCTAGCTTCAGCTTCAAGGTTGCATTATGCCTCTCTACCAAACCTGCTGATTGTGGATGAAACACAAATAAAATATGTATTACGTGAGGCTACAAATGTGATACCATTTGGTGTATCGAAGGTAAGAGTGGTATTACATTCACTTCGGCCTACTTCACTCCATCAGAAACAGTGTGGTCCGGGAAGACTCCCTCCGATTCATTAGGCGAAGCAGCTGGGCTCTTCTCTGCATCCAAGATGTCTCGATAATCAGACAGCACTTCAGGATTCACCAGATCTGGAGAAACACGACAGCAGTGGGTAGAATGGATCCACCGCTTCTTATTCGTGACTCTCACGGCGGTCCGGGTTGCAAGCAGCACTTGTTCAGGGCCACGCCATCTCGGCTCCAAACTGCTGGCTCTCTCGAACGCCCTCACCATCACGTAATCACCAGGGCGGAGATCGTGAGCCTCTCCACTGGAATTATCGGGGAGCGCTTCTCGAACCTGTTGATGAATAGAAAGTAAATCATTTGTTAATCGTGCCAAATAATCGTTCATCATTATACAAGGCACATCATGTATCAAACGAGGCTTAGGAACTCCCCAAATATTCATGGGCCTTCCGAACACCACTTCATAAGGTGTGAGGCCAGATCGGGAATGTGGCACTGATCTGATAGACAGCAATGCCAAAGGCAAAGCGTCCGGCCATTTCAAAGATGTGGATGCCACGATCTTTGCTAGCTTCAGCTTCAAGGTTGCATTATGCCTCTCTACCAAACCTGCTGATTGTGGATGAAACACAAATAAAATATGTATTACGTGAGGCTACAAATGTGATACCATTTGGTGTATCGAAGGTAAGAGTGGTATTACATTCACTTCGGCCTACAGGGATTGTTCCTTTATTTCGGATACAGAGATCTGCTTTCGTATCAATAACAGTTATCACATGTAAACTAGACGTATTCACAAATCTTTGATTGGTAAAAATACGAGGTGTAAATACATTGTCCGGACGATATTCTTCCCACTCAAATTTAGTTCCTTCAGCTTGTGGATAGCCATCTTTATCATTGCAGCATACTCAATTCAATCGGAAGAGTAGTCCACCTTTCGTTGGCCATCGTAAGGTAAAAAGAAGAGTGTACCAAGCATTACAGGAACCATTATGAGAAAACGGGAGAGGAATAAGTGGAGTTCCTCCTTTTTTTTGATGTCCAGGCAACATTCCACATGCCCAACAATTTGTAGTGTTGGTCATATTGTGGGTGTGGTGCAAAATCTGAATGAAACTGTTATTCAAATAAGTCTGTCTATGTCTCTCTTCGTGATAAGGCAAAGTAAAGTGGAAATGTTCAGATGGGCTTGGAGTGGTAGGCAGTAAATAGTCTCGTGCGGGAAACAATCGTTCTATGGTCCACGCTATCACTGCTATTACCACTATTGTCATAGCAAAAAGCATAGCACCAAGAATTCTCTTATTTCGTGTAGGAGCAGGTGCCATGGTTCACAAAACAAAAGTTCTTCAAGAGCAAGACTAAAAAATAAAAATGGTGGTGCTGAGAACTGAGGCTGCCGCTGGTGTCTTCTCCGAGATTCAAGACGGGTGTCGCTACACTGGACAGAACTGATCCCCCCCCCTTGATATTCTGTTTTATTCCTAATCCTTTCATGATGTACTCCACTACTTTCCCAATGAAGTGAGGACCATTATCATTCCACAAAAACTTACAAACACCATAGCGTGGGAAGTACTCTTTGAGTAACACCGTAGCTGTTGTCAATGCTGTATTGTCTTTCGTAGGGTAAGCCTCAATCCATTTGCTGAAGGCACACACCACCACTAAGACATACTTGAGGTTATTACAGCGCACCAGCTGGATGTAATCCATTTGCAGTACTTCGAATGGTGCAGTAGGTGGAACAAACCCTCCTTTAGGAGTATAAGTCCCTTTCGCAGGATTATGCTGTAAACAAATCAGACAGGTTTGTACTACTCTCTTGGCTGTACTAACAATCTCAGGATGCTCCCAAACTCGTGTGAGCAATTTAGTTATTGCCAGGGCTCCAACATGCGCCGGCCCATGTGTCATTTGGACCATTGCTTGCAAATAGGCGGCAGGCAATTTCCATCTCTCCATATCCTTGCTACGCCAGCAACCCTCATCGTCCAACACTCCCTCTGTTGCCCAGGTTATAAGTTCTGCTTCAGAGGCTGATTTCTGTATGTCTAGTATTTCTTCTCTAGCATCGTGCCATCGCTCAGCCTGTGATTTCACCACATACATGGGAGAGTCATTTTGTAACATGGCAGTCTCTCTCGCTATGCGATCTGCAAAAGCATTTCCTTGTCCTATTTTGTCTGTCACCTTCTTATGTGCACTACATTTGACTATCGCAACTTTCTTTGGACATAATAGTGCATTCAGGAGATCACGTTCTAGTTCTCCATGCATAATGTGCATTCCATGTGAGGTCAGGAACCCTCGTTCCTTCCAGAGTAGGCCAAAATCATGCACTACTCCGAAAGCGTAACGACTATCAGTGTAGATATTCACACATAATCCCGCACTTAACTCGCATGCTTTCGTTAAGGCTATTAATTCAGCTGCTTGGGACGATTTCTGCGGTATTCGTGCTGCTTCCACCACTGTCTTGAGTGTCGTGATCGCATAGGCTGCGGAAGTCGTACCATCTGGCAACTTCACACATGATCCATCAACCCACAGTTCCCCATCTACATCTGGAAATGGCGTATCCTGTAAATCGATACGACCCTTTGTCTGTTCCTCAGTCAGAAAAACATAGTCATGTTGTTCTTCCTTCTGAGTCTCAGCAACAGGATACGGCAATAAAGTAGCAGGGTTCAGTGTAGCACATCTCTTTAGTGTGATATGCGGCGCCAACAGTGTCAGCTCATATCCTGTCAGACGGGCACTAGTTAGATGCTGTGTTTTTGTTTGGTTCAATAAAGCATCTACCGCATGGGGAACTAACACCAACAATTTGTGTGACAAAACTATACCCTCACTGTATCGTATAGCTACTGCTGTTGCTGCAACTGCTCGAAAGCATCCAGGCAGTCCTCGAGCCACCGGGTCGAGTACCGCCGAGAAATCCGCACAAGGTCTCTGTTTGTCTCCGTGTGTGTGTACTAAGACTGACAATGCGCACCCATCTTTCTCGTGTACGTACAATGTAAAAATCTTCGTGTAATCAGGTGTACCTAACACTGGTGCAGAACAAAGAGCTTGTCGCAATTGTTCAAAAGCATTCTGACATTCATCTGTTCATTCAATGGGAATCGGTGTAGTTTTGGATAACAATGCTAACAAAGGCTTAACAATGTGTGAGAATCCTAATATCCATTGCCTACAAAAGGACGTCAATCCTATGAAAGCACGTACATCTTTCTGAGTGCGGGGGACTGGTGTATCTAAAACTGCTTGAATTCTATCTGGTGTCAATGCACGCCCCTCCTTAGACAAAAGATGACCGAGGTAGGTCACCTTTGGTCTACAATATTGTAACTTTTTCTTTGAAACCTTATGATTATGCTTAGCAAGAAAGGAAAGCAAAGAAAAAGTACTCTCCTCACATTGTTCCTGTGTGTCTGCTGCAAGCAGAATGTCATCCACATATTGAATAAGAGCCACCACAGACTGTAATTCGAAAGAATCAAGCTGCCTTTTTAAAGCCTGACTGTAGATACTAGGACTTTCGGTATAGCCTTGAGGAACTCGACAAAATCTATACGATTTGTTATTTAATGTAAAGCCAAAAAGATATCGGCTATCAGGATGTATGGGAATCGAGAAAAAGGCATTCTTTTTTTTTTTTTTTTTTTGAAACTTTTTATTAATTTTATAAATACAAACACAAACAACTTGCAAGGAATAAAGAAAAAGAGAAAACAGCAATATAAACAACGTTGCAGTACATGGCGTGGGAGCGGGAAGGTCAACCAATGAGCATATGTTTCATCAAGAAAGAGTCTCGCATGGGGGGGGCAGAAGGAACAAAATGTATCCAATACACAGTAGTAAGTGGAGGAACCCTCGGGTTACGGGGACGTCGGTGCAACATCTGGGTCTGAGAGAGGGGGGGTACATATATCGCCACGGTAAGTGTTCCACTGAGTCCATATCTTCCCCCATTTGCGGGGAGTACCCCGAGAAATATATACAGTTTTTTCCCTGAACATGCACCAGTCCATGTTTTGTTTCCATTTCCGAATCCCGGGTGGTCCCCGAGCGCCCCACAGTTGCGCAATGTCTCTTTTGGCGATCATATTGCCCAAGGTCACCCATCGAAGCTGCGATACGGAGTAGTCGTTCGGTTCCCATACATTCAGCAAGCATCTCCTAGCCTCCGGCATCGATCGCACCCCCGTAACCTCACTCATCACCTCGTGCACTCGGTTCCAGAATCGCACTATCTCAGGGCACTCCCAAATAATATGTAAAAAAGTGCCCAGGAGACCGCATCCACGCCGACACAAACCATCCACAGAAAAGCCCATGTGTACCAAACGAGGACCAGTAACATACACTCTATGCAGGATTTTAAGTTGCACAAATCTAAGGCGCGTCTGGATGGCCACCTCTTTAGGGGAGGAGATCGCCGCCTGCCAGTCCTCATCGTCCAGCTCCAGCCCATCACCAATCCAGACCTCTCTAAGGCGAAACAGGAGATCAGACCTGGAGTTGATCAATTTCTTATAAATAAGCGAAATCGTACTATCAGGAACATGTCCGTCCAGTACCCTGTCCTCAAGCGGGGACGACTCCGGAATCTCCACACCCGAAGGGAAGACCGAGAGCACCGCATGGCGGACCTGCGCATAGCGAAAGAATTCGCGATCGCTCAGAGCGTACTCGGTTTTCAATTCCTCAAACGTCTTCATTCTCCCCCTGGTCCAAACGTCATCAATCCTGCTGATACCTATCAAGTCCCACCTATCAAACCCCTTCGACTGCCAGAGAGAGCCAAGTCTATCGGATGCATACAGTGGGGTGGCACGAGTCAATTTATCAGTCCACCCAAGCGCCATGGAAGCATGTCTCCACACCTGGACAGCCGTCCTAGTGGGGCCCGTCACGTTTCGAGGGGTGAGTCTCGAGTAGAGGGCTCTATTATAGTCACCCCCCGGTAACAACCATTTGTCCATCTCGAAGGCCGGATTCGGCAAAGGGCCTTACATGCAATGATTTATTGCCCCCAATTGAGACGCCCAATAATAGCGATGGATATCAGGCAAAGCAATGCCGCCGTCGTACCACGGGAGCGACAATTTAGCGATGGCGATCCGGGGCCTACCCGCCCACACCAGTTGTCTCTGTAGACTCTCAACCTCACGGAAATATTTAGCCGGGACAACGTCAAGTGTGTTTTGCAATGTGTAGAGGAAGCGGGGCAGTGACATCATCTTAAACAATGCCGCTCTACCTAGGGGAGAAAGAGGGAGTTTCCCCCAAGCGACAACATCTGCCCGAAGGCGCTGAAGAGGGGGCAGCAAGTTCCGGTCAAACCGCAGTTCAGGTTTCAGAGTGATAAAAATGCCTAGGTATTTAAATCCATCTCGCACAATCGCGATAGGACAACCACTTGGCAGAAGAGGGGCGTCTCCCGACAGGACGTAAACACAGGACTTCGACCAATTGATGACAAGACCCGAGTTTTTGCGAAAGGACGTTAGGACATCGAACAGTACAATGAGGGATTTACGGGGAGATGTGAGATACAGCAGAATATCATCAGCATAGAGAGATACACGGTCCTCAAACTCCGAATTCCATCTAATGCCCTTCAGGGACGGCTCCCACCTCAACCAGGCCGCCAGCGGTTCCAAGGCGAGAGCAAACAACAAGGGGGACAGGGGACAGCCCTGTCGCGTACCCCTGCCCAGTGCAAAAGGTGCAGAGACCCGACCATTGACCACCACCTGAGCCATGGGACCGGCGTAAAGCAATTTGACCCACCGAACGAACTCCGGACCGAAACCAAACTTGGCAAGAACCGCCCACAAATACGGCCATTCTATTGTATCAAACGCCATCGTAGCGTCCAAGGACGCCAAGATGGCGGGCTTACGTAGCGTCTCGGCTCGTGCCAAGACGCCGTGCAACCTTCGGAGGTTAAGCGCCGTGTTGCGATGCGGTATAAAGCCGGATTGATCAGGGTGAACCAGGTCCCCAATGACAGTCGCCAAACGTGTCGCCAGCAGCCTGGCCAAGATTTTAGGCTCCGCATTAATCAACAAAATGGGTCTAAAAGAGGCACAGCGATCCCGAGGTTTACCATCTTTGTGGATGACGACTATAGTGGCCAGTCTCTGGTCTGGTGGGAGAGAACCCACCTCCAAAGACTCGAAAAACATAGAGCGCAGATGTGGAGCTAGCGTGTCCGGGCGTAGTTTATATAGCTCAATGGGGAGCCCATTAGGGCCCGAAGCCTTGCCGGATCAGACCGAACGGACAGCAGTGGCAATATCGTCCACAGTAGGCGGCGCATCCAGAGCACCCCTATCAATGTCAGGCAATCGGGGAAGTGCAATATCCTGCAATAGCAGGTGGGAGTCCTGCTCAGATCGATCAGACACCTGGGAATACACCTCGCGGAAGTAATCGGCAAAACATGTAACAATATCAGCAGGGTCAGTACAGCACTCTCCATTCTCCGCAACAATCACAGGGACGACACGACTTGCATTCTCCCTCTTATCCAGCCAAGCAAGTAATTTCCCAGCCTTATCACCCACATCATACAGGCGGCCCTGCTGTTCCCTTCCCATTTCCTTAGCAGCTTCCGTGACCAGAGCCCTGTATTCATGTTGTTTCAACTCCAATAGATGTAACCCCTCAGCGGTGACCCCAGATTCCAAGCACCCCTCCAGGGCTGTGACCTCCCCTTCCAGGCGAACCATCTCAGCACGGTTGGCCGACTTCACGCTACCAATCAACGAGAGGGCCTGGCCACGAATGACAGTCTTGTAAGCTTCCCAAAGTAACCTTGGGGAGGAAACAGAGCCCACATTTTCCGCAAAATAACAATCGTGTGTTTTAACCAGCTCAGCCCTGACCCTGGGGTCCTTCAAATACCAGGGGTTAATCGGAGCGACTCGGCCCGCCGAGCCCCGCCGTGCATCAACCACCAGCCAAAGCGGAGAATGGTCCGAGATACCCCTTGCCAGATGTTTAACTTCCCGTATAAGGGATGCGTGGGCCGAGGGCAGTAATATATGATCTAACCTCGAGAGACTACCGTGAGCACCAGAATGATAGGTATATTGCAACTGCCCCGGGTGAAGCAAGCGCCAGCAATCAGTGAGCCCCAGCGTCTCTAGGAAAGTTACTCAACCAAGTCTGGGCCTTCGGCAGTTCCCGGGGAGGGTGACGGTCACACATCCCCGAGACCACCGCATTAAAATCACCCCCAACCAAAAGCAGACCCTCGGGAAGACCCAGGATAAGTCCACTCAGATCAGCGAATGTGGTGGCTTGGAGGCCCGGGGGCACGTACACGGAAATCAAAATAAGAACCTTCCCTTCCCAGCGCCCCACAATGGCGGCGTATCGTCCCTTATCATCCAGTATGACATCATCAATGGCCAAGGGGAGGGAGGTCCGAACCAGAATGCCCGCCCCTCTGAAGCCCGAAGTGAAACCCGAGTGCGCCACAAGGCGATAACCACGCCTATTCAGAGCGTAGCACTTGTTGCCGAGCAAATGAGTCTCCTGCAGTAAGACAACATCAGGAGACAAACGTTTCAGCAATTGCAGCACCACCCTCCTCTTGATCCCATCCCCCAACCCGTTCACGTTCCAACACAATATCTGAAGTCCCCTACCCCATCCCCGAATTCAGCCCCTCCCCCGCCCCACACCCAAAGCAACTGCAAAAAACAGGAGTTCGCCTTTCCTTTGCCTTGCAAGTAACAATAAAATTCAAACCAACAACCCAGTCCCCCCAACAATGCCAAAACAACTATACCCCCCACCCCGCACCCCTGCTGAAGACCAAAAAGCCCCATAAACTTGCAGTGTGCCTGTCGCCCAACCACCCAACTAATCTACGAAAAGAAAACCCAGGAAGAGAAAGGACCCGCTCACCCCCCCCACCCCCAAAAGGGCTGATACTTGCAAACATTAATGACACAGCATTAGCACAGTTCTAAGCCAACGTGAAGGGTACGGGGTTAAAGTCAACATCTACTCCTGCTCCGTCGGGCCACCGTCCGCCCGATCCGATCTGCCAGAGTCCTCAAAAGGTTCTTGATCCGCAGGCAGCGAGTCAAGCCAGTCACTCACGACCCCAGGATGGTCGAAGAAAAAAGTACGATCCCTATGAACCACCCGCAAACGGGCCGGGAAGAGCATGGCATACTTCATAGACCTTTCCCGGAGTCTCTTCTTGACCCCTTGAAACCCCAGCCTCTGTTTCTGGACCTGTTGTGTAAAGTCCGGATAGAAGCTGACAGTAGAGTTCTCAAAAGGCAATGGGACCAGACTGCCTCGAAGCCTGCAGGATAGCGTCTCTGTCCCGGAAATGAAAGATCCTCGCAATGATGGGTCGTGGGTTAGCACCCGATTTAGGTGTGCCGCCGGGGATCCTATGTGCACGCTCGACAGCAAAAAACTTGCTGAGACCCTTGGGCGCCAAGTGATTCAGCACCAGGTCTTCCACCAATAAGTCCGTCGAGGCAGCAGTCGATGATTCCGGGACCCCAATCAGGCGGATGTTATTGCGCCTGGCACGGCCTTCATAGTCCTCTAAGCGCCCAGAGAAATAGTCATTAGCTTTCCGCAGATTCCCGACTTCAGCCTGTAAGTCAGAGACGTCAGTGACCAGGCTAGTGGTCTTGAGAGCAAGGGATTTGACCTTTTCGTTTGTCTTCGCCAAATCCGCCCTGATCAGATTGACATCAATCGACACAGTATCCAGTTTGAGAGTCAAGGCCTCATATTGTTGCCCCAATGAAGCCTTCATACCGGTAATGGCGCCCATGACATCCCGCAACGAGGGCTCTTCCTCAATCGATGAGTCCTCCGGCATTGTCGTCGAGGGTTTAGATGCTGCGCCCGGCGATCCTTTAGTAAGGGTGTACCGGTCCATAATGTTCGTTTGCAAAGCACTCCCTCGAACGCCCGGTTTAGTCTTGCGCCTCTCACTCTCTGGCTTGGTGGCCATCTTAGATCCTGGACCCGTACGGGTCGCCTGTTGTCGGGTGAAAATGGTGACTGCGGAGGCAAATGCAGAACCAAAAGAGCGAAGGTGGTGCCAGTCTCAGAACTGAAAGCCACGACAGATCGGCATCAGAAGCGGAAAGACCAAAAGTATAGGCACGTCCGGCTGTCTACGTAGCTAACAAAGTCAGGTTGATCTCCGGACAGGAATCGAAACCAAAAGCGGTCGCCAAGCCCATGCTAGTCCGGCAGTCCGTTGTTGTTCACTTACTGGACGGCAGGCCAGATAAGATAGCTCGGGGCGTCACCTTGGAGCAGGCCAGAAAACTGCGGCGATCTGCAGCTCTGGACCCCGAAGTCCAAAAAAGTTTGTTGGAACAGATAAATGATCAGTAGAACTACGCCAATAAACACCCGTCGTCCGAACCAGGATAAAGTACAGGATAGTTGATGGAGGTGGCGAGGGTCCGGGAGCCCTGTGCTCACGCGACCATCTTGGGTGCGCGCGAAGCTCCTCCTCTGAAAAAAAAAAAAAAAAGGCATTCTTTAGGTCAATGACCGTAAAGGTAGTTGCCGTGGGCGGAACCAGAGTAAGTAAGGTGGTGATGTCAGACACCACCGGGTACTGGGGCACTACTATCTTATTGATTTCACTCAAATTAATAATAAAACGATAGATCTTGGTGTCTGTGTCTTTCTTAAGGATCAGGAGAATCGGGCTGTTACAAACATTATAGGGAACTTCCTCAACCACCCCTGCTGTAATCAAATCATTCACGATGCGTGTCAATGCAATTTCACCTTCTCTAGATATTTTATATTGTGGGACACGAGGCAGAGATACGCCCTCCTTTACAGTAATACGCACTGGGGGAATAATCATCTGTCCCACATCAGTGTCAGAAGTGGACCACAACGTTTTTGGAAGGGAAGCTAACACATCGAGTTCTTGAAGGAGGCACACTCTCTCAAATTCTGGATAATTTTCATTTAGAATAACCCGCACCCCTTCAGGGGCACAACGTATGGTTGCTCGAAAATATTTTAACATATCAAGTCCCATGGTATTACCTGGTGTGTTCGGGGACAACAAAAACGGACATGGGGCAGCAGATTTGTCAATGTAAAGTGTAACAGGTTGAGACAATGGGCTAAGAGAAGGTGTTCCATCGAACCCTATTGCTGTAATCCTTTCGCCAGACAGGGGAGCCCTTGGAACCAAGTATTTGGACAAAGCGCTACGAGTAGCTCCTGTATCAACCAGAAACTGATCAGTAGAACCCAAAACATTTGCTGATACATATGGACCCCTTTGATCAACTGGTACTTCAACCGATTCCACACCCCATCCTACGCAATCCTATGCATAACGATTATCCTGTGACTCAGAAGACTCACCCTCGGCTATCTGCTACTGATTGCGTCGATCAAAGGTATTATAATCTGTCTGTCCACGACCCCTTGCCTCAATTCTTCCACGATCATTCGCTCCACCCCTCGGACCTGAATAACTATTCCGCGACCTTCCACTCCCTCGAGCACGTTGATTACGCTGTTCCCGAAGCACCGGACAATCTGAAACCCAATGTCCAAACTGTTTACAGTATGCACACTGATCCTCACAAATGTCGGAAAGGGGGGGAGGCGCATTATACGATCCTCGTCTACCTCTCTCGTTCCCTCTCGTAGCATAAACCTGAGCCAACATCACCTTCGTCTTCAAATCCTTCGCTTTCTTATCACTACTTTCTTTAGCCTCCAATTCCTGTCGTTCATAGTATTGAGCCATAGTCAATAAAGAAGCAGGGGTTGCCGTGGTCCATGAACTTTCACTCGCCTTTAATCGTTTTGCAATCTCCGGTAAGAGATTAGCCACATACTTATCAACGAACAAATGTCTGCCTGTATCTTCCGTTAATAATTGACCACTGTAATCATGAAACGTTTCCGCGAAACGGGAAAAAAAGTCAGAGACCAACTCGTCCGGCTTCTGTTTACAAGAAGCCAACATCGTCCAATCAATTTTCTTTGGGGGAACAAGCATCTTTAATTTAGTCAGAATAGCTTCTGGGAGATCTAAAATTAATCGGCATGGTTTATACGCGGGCTCCCTGTCTAAATCAGCTCGGGCTATCTCTTTCCAATCTGCACATAAAATCGTTCGATCATCAAACTTACGAATCGCCCTCCACATGTCCGGAGGCAAAATCAACCCAAAAAACAAATCAATATCAACCAATGTCATAACACAGGAAGAAAGAGCACCTTCGACCGCTTCATAGAAAGCTGCCGGGTTTTTACGAGGATCAGGCAAGGCATTCTTAAGCGCCATAACATCAGTTCTATTCCAAGGTGTATAAACCCAGTTATACACAAAATATCCCTTCGCATCTTTTGACATTTTATCGTCATCCGTGGCATGTCCTTTAGGAGGAACATACAAAGGTGCAGCTTCTCGCATAGGCTTAACATTGACCGCAGCGCTCTTATCTGTTTCAGAGACAGGACACTCTTTAGATACTCCCGTTGGTCCAGGCGCAGACGCACTCGACTCTTTTTGCAACGCCCGTAGTCGTGAAGCTTCATCCCGTAGCTGAACCAAACGCTGGAAAAACGTATCCGCATCTGCAAGAACAAAAAGACCTTTACGAAAATTATCACGACCAACTGATATATCCTTAGGTTCCAACTCAGAGGAATACTTTCTAAACTGTTCAACAACTTCCTCTGCAAAATGGTCTAATAAGTATAATCGTTCTTTATCAGACCATCCACCCATACTATCATTAATCTCTGAAACAGTTATAGCATTTCTGTTAAGCCTACGAGCAAATCCACGCAATTCCGCAGCTCGGTCAGCCGTTAACCTGGTACGCTGCTTATTCCGATCGTCCTCATCCGAGTCCTCATCCGGAGCCGTAGCTGAAACGTACGAAGGCGGGCAACGATCTAGTAATGCAAAATGATCAAATTCATCATTAAGGACAGGATAAAGAGGACGTCGAATAGGGAATTGACCATTAACCTGTAGATTACGTTCTCGAGTCTCCCTCTCTTTCTGTTCCTGCAAATCCTTTTCCTGTAGCTGTAAAGCTTTGTCGCGCGCAGCCTTACGCTGCACCTTATCCGCCAAGGCTTCCTCACGCTTCATTCGTTCACGCACCGCTTTCTCCCACATACGCACACAATCAAACATGTCCTGCCGAGACCTGCGCTGAAACAAACATTGCTCTACATATTGAACCTTTCGCAGATCAAATGACCCATGTAGTGGCCATTGCAATTCACGATCAGCTTTAGTGTATTTGTGCCATAATGTGCTATACATTATAGGTGGAAGGCCACATTTTACATACATATCGCGATTTGGTGTTCCCTCTGGGGGAGCCGGCTGTGATTCATTTAATCGATAACTGGTACCATTTCCAAAACAGCACATTCCTCGAAGTGTGCTGAGAACAGGCATGTTAAAATATCACGAAAACGTGATACTACATAAAATGGCACTTAATGTGCTTCATACACAGTGTGCCGTTCAAACAAATACAAAGTCAGAGAAATATCCCTACATGCCTGCCTATGTGAGGTGTGAGGTACTGGGTTTTTCAGAACCGGCACAGACACCGGTAACCCAGCGGTGTCAGGGTACACCCAGAGACCTCGGGTTCTTCCTGATCCAGACCACAGAAACTCAGAGTCTTCTAGGTGAAGTCAAAGATCGTTTTATTGGCTGCAACCAAGGTAACCTAGTGTCCTAGAAGTACAACACACGGGGGAAGTATATTCTCAGGAGACTGCTCGCTTTTACAAAATCAGGCTTCTCTTCTTATACACAATTTTAGGCTTCAGGCAAAACATTCTTGGTTGTAAAGTAAATCGTTAACATATTTCCAATACAAAGAAGAAGCAGAGTCATGATGACATGTCCATATTTCACTTCGTGCTGCCTACAACAAATCACCCGGCAAGGGCCAACATTTCATCAGATATCGCTGGACCCCCAATAAAAACGGGCACCTCCCCATGATAAAGAAAATTAAGAAAAGGAGTGGAGAAAGATGTGAACGAGATATGGCAGGTGTGCGCGCTGAAATGGTTTTATGGCTTGTTGAGCTTTGATGCTATCTTGCTCGGCCACTGGGAGGGGAACTGACCTAACGAGTTCGGCCTGGGGCAATGGTTCCAACTTGCATAGGTCAAAGAAAAGTAGATTAAGGAGTACGTGTCCTTGCTGTAATGAATTTGGCTGGATTAAGGCCTATGTAAAGGGCAACACACAAGATGGCTGCAGTATATAAAATGGAAGCCAAGGGTTCTGGACGATAGTGACGATTTAAAGGAGAAATCGTTACTCGAATATGCTGCAAATATATGTACATGGTGTGCTCGTCATTCTCGGTCTTTTGATACCAAATTCTTCATGTCTCGATGAAGTTTTAATTCTCGAGTCCAGAACGATCACATGAATCCAGAATCTTCAGAACCACAAACCCTCCTTTTGCCCTTACATAGGCAATTAATCTATCCTCATGTTAATCTGAGTCCAGATCTATATTCCTAAAGTCATTGAGATGTTGCTGTAACATCATTCTAGTACTCAGTTCATCTCTTGATACAGGCTTCCTTACACATGATGTAACACAGAGGTCACATATTGCAGGAGCACACTGTATGCACAGACAGAACAGGAAAAGAATGGCTAAGACCATCCCAATGACCATTAGAATTTTCCATCCCCAGGCAGATATCAGTTCCCAGAACCATCCCATTAACGACCAATATCCTTTATCCACATGAATAGATTCGGAAATCTTATGTAGTTTGGAGATGGCCTGGTACACTGTTGGAGCGTTATCTGGGATGAAAATGCAGCAACTAGATTGGATCAATCTGCATACCCCACCTCGGTCTGCAAGTATGACATCTAGAGTGACCCTGTTCTGGAGGGTCACAAGTCGATCCGACTGGAGCTCAGCAGTCAGGTTACTAAGGGCACCAGTAGTTTCTATCACGGTGGACTCAACTACCCTTGTCAATTGCCTTATGTTCCTCCTGTTAGCCATGGATCCCCAGAACGGCAGAAAACCCTTTGCAAAGTCCCCAAATTCTTGACCTGCAGTGTCTTCTTCACTCAAAACACCTGTAACTATCCTTGTCCGATGGTAGTCTGCCGCTGCTGTGTAGGTGGGAGGCAACAGGAAGGAAACAAAACATGAGCCCGAAAAGTCAGGGGGCAACCATGTATAGGCTCTATCGTGGCAGATGAAATAAGTACCCTTAGCTGCTAAAAACGCAGGGGAAGTCTGAGATCCAAAAACATACGTTTCAGTACAGACACTCTTTCCTAACTGAGCCCTGGGATTCGTGCCATTACCTTGCAGACACAGGTAACCCCGGTGGAGTACAATCCAAATCGGGGACGACCTCTTAGCTTGCTGTTTCTCACTCAAGGTAGCTCCATATCCAGTCATGTTCCATCCTATGTATAATAGCGTCTCATCTCTAGGGATAGTCTCATAAGAAATACCTTCCTTAATCATGTCAACTATACCTTTGACTAGAGCACTTTTTCTAGGATTGTCTGTTACAGAACGTAGGGGGTAGATTTCGTGTGCATATATGAACATTGTCCTATATGCCCATACAGAACCATTGTGACTAAATGGCAGGACCAAATAAGGGATACCTTTATCCGTTGTGTGAGGCATAAGACCGCACACCCAACAGTTAGTTGTGTTCATTACAAGTTGGTGTTGGTGTAACAACTGAACAAAGGAGTTATTAATGAACTCCAATCTCCTATTTGATTCGTGGTCAGGAAAAGGGTGGAAAGAATTAGAAGAAACAGTGGGAGGAGGTATGGGGGATGCAGTGGGTGCAAATGTTACACGAAAAGAGAATAAAACATAACTTATTAAAAGTACCATGACACTGAATAGCATGGAAATACACAATATTATAAAGTTTTTCCTTGTCATCACGTTGCACAGTTGGCGCTTTAAGGTCGCTTGTTTGGCAGGTTTCTCCACATCGGGAAACTCCATCCTCTCTAAAGTGCTGCCCGCGGTGGTAGGTTGCCTCTGCTAAGGGATGCTTCCGTCAGTCTAGGGCAACTCCCTTGGACCAACCAGAACTACCGACCTAACGTCGTCAGCTGCACCCCAAAGACTTTAATCAACCGCGGCCCTAGCAGCGGAACCCGGATGGCGGTTAGAAAAACAAAAATAAGCAAGTTACCTAGATGGGAGAGCTGCACTTTCAAAAATAGTACTTGGGGAAAAGGAGAATATCGGTTTTTATTAGTCCATGGATCTTAGTCTCAAATTGCAAAAAGAAAGTGTTTTACTAGTTCGTTTTTCTCGGTCTCAAATTGTATCGCTGCTTCCCATGTATTGTTTGATCCTGGAACAGAAGGTCAGGCTCTGTAATGTTCAATCGCTCGGATGGTGTCACAGTCTTGTTCAAAATGTTCTCATTTTCTTGTTCAGAGTCAGTTCTCTTTACGTGCAAGTCATGAAAAGGGACGGTATGTGACACGGTATCAGGTTCAGGGTCAGCGACACCCTTCTGGACCCACTGGTCATGGGGTAGAGGGGAAGGGAGTTTCTTACAATGGATCCCGTGGACCCAGTTGGCCTTCCCCTCCACCCGAACGGCTGATCTTGTAGAAAGAAGGACGAGATGAGGCCCGGTCCACCTGGGCTGGTCGTTCTTCGTTCTTTGGAAGTTCCTTACGAGGATCCAGGTACCAGGGTCAATGGCGTGACCCGGAGTCTCAGAGACCGGAGGCAGGGTGTTGTGGACCTGTTGATGCAAAACACGCAATTTAGCCGTCAATTCATACAGATAGTTAAGCAAAATAGGGTGTTCAAGCTCGCTGAACTTGGTGGGTCTAGGCACTCCCCATATGTTGGCTGGCCGGCCAAAAACTATTTCATATGGACTAAGTTTCACTTGTGAATGTACAGTCATCCTAGTGGACAGGAGTGCTAAGGGTAGAGCGTCAGGCCATTTAAGACCTGTGCTCGCTTGGATTTTGGCCAGTTTAAGTTTTAAAGTGCCATTGTAACATTCTACTAATCCAGCTGATTGGGGGTGATTTGCAGAGTGGAACTTCTGCCGGATACCTAGCCCTTCACACACTCTCTTCATCACACGACCCACAAATTCACTCCCATTATCAGACCAGACCATTCTAGGCATTCCAAACCTGGGGAAGTACTCTTTCACAAGGGCTTTTGCTGTGGACAAGGCAGTATTGTCTTTTAGGGGATAGGCTTCTACCCATCTTGAGAAGGCACAAACAACAACGAGTACGTATTTTAAATTGTTGCACCTCTCCATGTGAATGCAATCTAGCTGCAAAACCTCGAACGGGTACGTAGGAGGTGCAAAATGACCAGCTGGAGTTGGGGTTCCCCTACCAGGATTGTGTTTCAAACATACCATGCAATTCTTGACAACATTCTCTGCACACTTGGGAATCCCTGAATTCTTCCATACTGGGGCCAACAACTCGCAAATCCCTTTAACGCTAATATGAGCCATTCCATGAGCCATTGTAACCACTGCAAGCACATATGCATCGGGTAACAACCATCTCTGATGCTCTGATAATTCAATCCAACAACCATTTGCATCCATTCTACCCGTACTTTCTCTCCACGTACTCAACTCTTTCTCTGTGGCCTCAGCTTGGATGGACTTCACGCTTTCTACTGTGTCTTCACACATTCCAACATCACCAGTCGATCTTGCAGGGCCTGCAACGCACATTCGGCTCATTACATTCTTTGCCGTTTCTTTCGCGATTTCATCAGCAAATGCGTTTCCACGACCAACATCATCAGTCACCTTCTTGTGAGCACTACATTTCACAATCGCCATTTGCAAAGGCAAGGTCAGTGATTCAATAAGCTCATTCACCAACTGACCATGCTGAATCTTAGCTCCATGCGAAGTCAGGAATCCACGTTCTCTCCACAATCGCCCAAAACTGTGAGCCACTCCAAATGCATACTGACTATCAGTGTAGATAGTCACTTTCATCCCTTTAGACAACACACATGCTCTCGTCAGTGCAATTAGTTATGCTGCCTGAGCTGAATTATGTGGGACACGTGCAGCTTCAACAACTGTGTGCAACGTTGTAACGGCATATGCTGTGGTCGTGTCACCACTCGGGAGCTTAAAGCATGAACCATCCACCCATAATGTACCATCACACTCAGCAAGAGGAGTGTCGAATAAATCTATTCTCCCTTTCGTCTCTTCCTCCGTTCTGAGAAAACAATTGTGCTGTTCTGAGACATCTGTTTCCTCTGTAATTGGCAACAACGTAGCTAGATTTAAGGTACTGCATCTTTTTATGTGCACATGGCTCGCTAGCAGTGTCAATTCGTAACTGGACAGTCGAGCACTAGTTAAGTGCTGTGTCTTGGTTCTATTTAACAATGTGTCGACAGCATGCGGGACCATCACGATTAGTGTATTATTCATTACTAGACCAGCAGACTGTCGAATAGAGGCAGCTGCTGCTGCTGTGGCTCTTAAACAACTCGGTAATGCTTGTGCTACCAGATCCAAGGTCGACGAGAAATAGGCGCATGGACGCTGCCTACCTCCAAACAACTGAGTCAACACAGACAATGCACAGCCCTCTTTCTCGTGAACATATAATGTAAAAGGCTTACTATAGTCGGGGGTACCTAACACAGGGGCCGATCACAATGCTGTGTGCAATTCGAGGAAACTTTCCTGACACTCTTCAGACCAAGGAATGGGATTGGGTGTATTTTTACACGTTAATGCCACCAAAGGTTTGGCTAATAACGAAAAATTTGGAATCCACTGTCTACAGTACGATGTAATGCCCAAGAAAGCACGCACTTCTCTCTGTGTTCTTGGCACATTCAATTTCGCTATTGCCCGAATTCTTTCTGGGGTCAGTTTCCTTCCCTCCTTCGATAAGAGGTGACCTAGGTAGGTCACTTCTTGTCGGCAATATTGCAGTTTGGAAAGTGACACCTTGTGATGAAGATTACACAGATGATGCAATAATGACAGCATGGCCTTTTTATAAATTTCCTCAGTGTCTGCGGCAATGAGTAAATCATCCACATACTGTACAAGTGTAGCACCTTCAGGTAAAATAATCGTATCAAGCTGTGTTTTTAGAGCTTGACTGTATATTGATGGACTTTCACAGTAGCCCTGAGGAGCGCGTTTAAAGCGGAAGCTGCGACCTCCTAAACTGAAGGAGAAAATATCCCTGCTCTCTTCAGCAATCGGGATGCTGAAGAAGGCATTCTTCAGGTCAATCGCCGAAAACCAAGAGGCAGATGCTGGGATCATAGTTAATAATGTGGTAATGAGGAGGAGCTTCGCGCGCACCCAAGATGGTCGCGTGAGCACAGGGCTCCCGGACCCTCGCCACCTCCATCGACTATCCTGTAATTTATCCTGATTCGGACGACGGGTGTTTATTGGCACAGTTCTACTGCTCATTTATTTGTTTCAGCGAACTTTTTTGGACTTCGGGGTCCAGAGCTACAGACTGTCGCAGTTTTCTGGCCTGCTCCAGGGTGACGCCCCGCGCTATCTTGTCTCGCTTGCCGTCCAGTAAGTGAACAACAACGGACTGCCAGACTTGCGTGGGCAGGCGACAGCTTTCGGTTTCGATTCCTGTCCGGAGCTCAACCTGACTTTGTTGGCTCCGTGGACGACCGGACGCTCCTACACCCTTGGTCTCTCCGCTCCTACTGCCGACCTGTAGCGGCTTCCAGATCTGAGACTGGCACCACCTTCACCCTTTTGGTCCTACATTTGCCTCCGCAGTCACCATTTTTACCCGTCAACAGGCGACCCGTACGGGTCCAGGATCCAAGATGGCCACCAAGCCTGAGGGTGGGAAGCGTGGGCCTAAACCGGGCATTCGAGGGAGTGCTCTGCAAACAAACATTATGGACCGGTACACTCTAGCTAAGGGATCGCCGGGAGCAGTCGCTAAACCCTCGACGACAATGCCGGAGGACTCGTCGATTGAAGACGAACCCTCGCTGCGAGATCTCATGGGTGCCATCACCGGTATGAAGGCCTCATTGGGACAACAATATGAGGCCTTGACTCTCAAACTGGATACGGTGGCGATTGATGTCAATCTGATCAGGGCGGATTGGCGAAGACAAACGAAAAGGTCAAATCCCTGGATCTTAAAACCTCTAGCCTGGTCACCGATGTCTCTGAATTACAGGCTGAAGTCGGGAATCTGAGGAAAGCCAATGATTATTACTCTGGGCGCCTAGAGGACTATGAAAGCTGTGCCAGGCGCAATAACATCCGCCTGATTGGGGTCCCGGAATCATCGACTGCTGCCTCGACGGACCTATTGGTGGAAGACCTGGTGCTGAATCACTTGGCGCCCAAGGGTCTCAGCAAGTTCTTCGCTGTAGAACGTGCACATAGGATCCCCGGCGGCACACCTAAATCGGGTGCGAACCCTCGACCCATCATTGCGAGGATCTTTCATTTCCGGGACAGAGACGCTATCCTGCAGGCTTCGCGGCAGTCTGGTCCCATTGCCTTTGAGAACTCTACTGTCAGCTTCTATCCGGACTTTACACAACAGGTCCAGAAACAGAGGCTGGGGTTCCAAGGGGTCAAGAAGAGACTCCGGGAAAGGTCTATGAAGTATGCCATGCTCTTTCCGGCCCGTCTGCGGGTGGTACATAGGGATCGTACTTTTTTCTTCGACCATCCTGGGGTCGTGAGTGACTGGCTTGACACGCTGCCTACGGATCCTGAACCTTTTGAGGACTCTGGCAAGTCGGATCGGGCGGAAGGTGGCCCGACAGAGCAGGAGTAGCTGTTGACTTTGACCCCGTACCCTTCCCGTTGGCTTTGAACTGTGCTATGTTGTGTTCTTAATGTTTGCAAGTAATAGTCTTTTTGGGGGTGGGTGGGGGGTGAACGGGTCCTTTCTCCTCCTGGGTTTTCTTTTCGTAGACTAGTTGGGTGGTTGGGCGACAGGCACACTGCAAGTTTATGGGGCTCTTTGGTCTTCAGCAGGGGTGCGGGGTGGGGGGTATAGTTGTTTTGACATTGTTGGGGGAATTGGGTTGTTTGTTTGAATTTTCTTGTTACTTGCAAGGCGAGGGAAGGGCGCACTCCTGCTTTTTGCGGTCGCTTTGGGTGTGGGGCGGGGGAGGGGCTGAACACGGGGATGGGGGGTAGGGGACTTCGGTTATTGTGTTGGAACGTGAACGGGTTGGGGGATGGCATTAAGAGGAGGGTGGTGTTGCAATTGCTGAAACGTTTGACTCCAGATGTCGTTTTACTGCAGGAGACTCATTTGCTCGGCAACAAGTGCTATGCTTTGAATAGGCGTGGTTATCGCCTTGTGGCGCACTCGAGTTTCACTTCGGGCTCTAGGGGGGCGGGCATTCTGGTTCGGACCTCCCTCCCCTTGGCCATAGACGATGTCATTCTGGATGATAAGGGACGATACGCCGCCATTGTGGGGCGCTGGGAGGGGAAGGTTCTTATTTTGATTTCTGTGTACGTGCCCCCGGGCCTCCAGGCCACCACATTTGCTGATTTGAGTGGACTTATCCTGGGTCTCCCCGAGGGTCTGCTTTTGGTTGGGGGTGACTTTAATGCAGTGGTCTCGGGGATGCGTGATCGTCACCCTCCCAGGGAACTGCCGAAGGCCCAGACTTGGTTGAGTGACTTCCTGGAGACGCTGGGGCTCACTGATTGCTGGCGGTTGCTTCACCCAGGACAGTTGCAATATACCTTACACTTCTGGTGCTCATGGTAGTCTCTCGAGGTTGGACCACGTATTACTGCCCTCGGCCCATGCATCCCTCATACGGGAAGTTAAACATCTGGCACGGGGCATCTCGGACCATTCTCCTCTTTGGCTGGTGGTTGATGCACGGCAGGGTTCGGCGGGCCGAGTGGCTCCGATCAACCCCTGGTATTTGAAGGACCCCAGGGTCAGGGGTGAGCTGGTTAAAGCACACGATTGTTATTTTGAGGGAAATGTGGGCTCTGTTTCCTCCCCTAGTTTACTTTGGGAAGCTTACAAGACGGTCATTCGCCAGGCCCTCTCACTGATTGGTAGCGTGAAGTTGGCCAACCGTGCTGAGATGGTTCGACTTGAGGGGGAGGTCACGGCCCTGGAGGAGCGCTTGGAATCTGGGGTTACCGCTGAGGGGTTACATCTACTGGAGTTGAAGCAACATGAATACAGAGCTCTGGTCACTGAAGCTGCTAAGGAAATGGGGAGGGAACAGCAGGGACGCTTGTATGATGTGGGTGATAAGGCTGGGAAACTGCTTGCTTGGTTGGATAAGAGGGAGAATGCAAGCCGTGTCGTCCCTATGATTGTTGTGGAGAATGGAGCGTGTTGTACAGACCCTGTTGATATCGTTGCATGTTTTGCCGATTATTTCCGCGAGGTGTACTCCCAGGTGTCTGATCGTTCAGAGCAGGACTCCTGCCTGCTATTGCGTGATATTGCACTTCCCCGATTGTCTGACATTGATAGAGTTGCTCTGGATGCCCCGCCTACTGTAGACGAGATTGCCGCTGCTGTCCGTTCGGTCCGATCCGGCAAGGCCTCGGGCCCTAATGGGCTCCCCATTGAGCTATACAAACTGCACCCGGATTCGCTAGCTCCTCATCTGCGCTCTATGTTTCTTGAGTCTTTGGAGGTGGGGTTTCTCCCGCCAGACCAGAGACTGGCCACTATTGTTGTCATCCACAAGGATGGTAAACCTCGGGATTGCTGTGCCTCTTTTCGACCCATTTCGTTGATTAACGCGGAACCTAAAATCTTGGCCAGGTTGCTGGCGACACGTTTGGCGACCGTTATTGGGGAACTGGTTCACCCTGATCAATCCGGCTTTATACCGCATCGTAACACGGCGCTTAACCTCCGAAGGTTGCATGGCGTCCTGGCACGGGCCGAGACGCTGCGTGAGCCCGCCATCTTGGCGTCCTTAGACGCTACGATGGCGTTTGACACAATAGAATGGCCGTATTTGTGGGCGGTTCTTGCTAAGTTTGGTTTCGGTTCGGAGTTCGTTCGGTGGGTCAAATTGCTTTACGCCGGTCCCATGGCTCAGGTGGTGGTCAATGGTCGGGTCTCTGCGCCCTTTGCTCTGAGCAGAGGGACGCGACAGGGCTGTCCCTTGTCCCCCTTGTTGTTTGCTCTCGCCTTGGAACCGCTGGTGGCCTGGTTGAGGTGGGAACCGTCCCTGAAGGGCATTAGGTGGAACTCGGAGTTTGAGGACCGTGTATCTCTCTATGCTGATGATATTCTGCTGTATCTCACATCTCCCCGTAAATCCCTCATTGTACTGTTCGATGTCCTAACGTCCTTTCGCAAAAACTCGGGTCTTGTCATCAATTGGTCGAAGTCCTGTGTTTACGTCCTGTCGGGAGACGCCCCTCTTCTGCCAAGTGGTTGTCCTATCGCGATTGTGCGAGATGGCTTTAAATACCTAGGCATTTTTATCACTCTGAAACCTGAACTGCGGTTTGACCGGAACTTGCTGCCCCCTCTTCAGCGCCTTCGGGCAGATGTTGTCTCTCTACGCTGATGATATTCTGCTCTATCTTACATCACCCCGTAAATCCCTCATTGTACTGTTTGATGTCTTAACGTCCTTCCGCAAAAACTCGGGTCTTGTCATCAACTGGTCGAAGTCCTGTGTATACGTCCTGTCGGGTGCCGCCCCCCTTCTGCCAAGTGGTTGTCCTATTGCGATTGTGAAAGATGGCTTTAAATACCTGGGCATTTTTATCACGCTGAGCCCTGCACCGCGGTTTGACCGTAATTTACTGCCCCCTCTCCAGCGCCTTCGAGCGGATGTGGTCGCTTGGGGGAAACTTCCTCTCTCTCCCCTGGGTAGAGCGGCATTGTTTAAGATGATGTCACTGCCCCGCTTCCTCTACGCTTTGCAAAACACACTTGACGTCGTCCCGGCTACATACTTCCGTGAGGTTGAAAGTTTACAGAGGCAACTGGTGTGGGGGGGTAGGCCCCGGATCGCCATTGCTAAATTGTCGCTCCCGTGGTACGACGGTGGAATTGCTTTACCTGATATCCGTCGCTATTATTGGGCGTCTCAACTGGGGGCGATAAATCATTGCATGTATGGCCCTTTGCCGAATCCGGCCTTCGAGATGGACAAATGGTTGTTACCGGGGGGCGACTTCAATAGAGCCCTCTACTCGAAAATCACCCCTCGCAACGTGACAGGCCCCACCAGGACGGCCGTCCAGGTGTGGCGACATGCTTCCATGGCGCTTGGGTGGACTGGTAAATTGACTCGTGCCACCCCCCTGTACGCGTCTGATAGACTTGGCTCACTTTGGCAGTTCCGGGGGTTTGATAGGTGGGACTTGATTGGTATCAGCAGGATTGATGATGTTTGGACTAAGGGGAGAATGAAGACGTTCGAGGAATTGAAAACCGAGTACGCTTTGAGCGATCGTGAATTTTTTCGCTATGCGCAGGTCCGCCACGCGGTGCTCTCGGTCTTCCCTTCGGGTGTGGAGATACCGGAGTCGTCCCCGCTTGAAGACAGGGTACTGGGCGGACATGTTCCTGATAGTACGATTTCGCTTATTTATAAAAAATTAATCAACTCCAGGTCTGATCTCCTGGTTCGCCTTAGAGAGGTCTGGACTGGTGATGGGCTGGAGCTGGACGATGAGGACTGGCAGGCGGCGATCTCCTCCCCTAAAGAGGTGGCCATCCAGGCGCGCCTTAGATTTGTGCAACTTAAAATCCTGCATAGAGTGTATGTCACTGGTCCCCGTTTGGTACACATGGGCTTCTCTGTGGATGGTTTGTGTCGGCGTGGATGCGGTCTCCTGGGCACCTTTTTACATATCATCTGGGAGTGCCCTGAGATAGTGCGATTCTGGTCCCGTGTGCACGAGGTGATGAGTGAGGTTACGGGGGTGCGATCGATGCCAGAAGCTAGGAGATGCCTGCTGAATGTATGGGAACCGAATGATTACTCCGTGTCGCAGCTTCGGTGGGTGACCTTGGGCAATATGATTGCCAAAAGAGACATTGCGCAACTGTGGGGCGCTCAGGGCCCGCCCGGGATTCGGAAATGGAAACAAAACATGGACTGGTGCATGTTCAGAGAAAAAACTGTATATATTTCTCGAGGTACCCCCCGGAAATGGGGGAAGATATGGACTCAATGGAACACTTATCGTGGTGATATATGTGCCCCTCCTCTTCCTGACCCAGATGTAGCACCCACGTCCCCGTAACCCGAGGGTTCCTTCACATACTATTGTATACTGGTTGCAATTTGTCTCTTCTGCCCCCCCCCCTGTGAGATTCTTTCTCGATGGAACAAATGCTCATGGTATTCCCCTTCCCGCTCCGCCGCCATGTACTGCAACGTTGTGTATACTGATGTCTCTTTTTCTTCTCCTGGCAAGTTGTTTGTGTTTGTTATAAAAATCAATAAAAAGTTTCCACAAAAAAAATAATAATGTGGTAATGTCGGGGACAACTGGGAATTGTGGCACAACTATTTTATTCACCTCTCTCAGATCAATCACGAATCTGTACACAGGTGGCTGAGAAGGGTCAGTTCGTTTCAAGACAGGCAGAACAGGACTATTGCAAACATTGCCTCGTGTTTCTTCAATCACATCCTTTTCAATCAATTCGTAAACGATCGCTAGCAAAGCTATTTCACCTTCACTCGAGATTTTGTATTGGGGAATTCATGGCATTTTAATGTTGGCTTTCAATGTTACAACATATGGTGGAATTTCTAAGCGGCCCACGTCATTAGGACCAGTGGCCCAAAGAATATCTGGAAGAAACGACAATTCTGCTGGAAGTTTGTCCCTCGACAAATACATAGGAGAAACTACTTTCTTACCTAAAGTAAGGTGTACACCCGAAGGAGAACAGTACAAAGTCACATGCAATCTTTTTAACAAATCTAATCCTAGCAAGTTTTCACCACAACCTGTTGTCAGAATGAGGGGTGCTTCGAATTCGCAAGGACCAACAGAAAGAGACAAAGGGTCAGAAATCGGATTTCTAACTGGGGCGCCAGAAAAACCTACAGAAACGTTCATTTCGCCAGACAAAGGTGCGCCAGGGAGTTTGGAGTGCATAATAGAACTCTTTGTAGCACCAGTATCCATCAGAAAAGGCTCTGACACACCTGATGTAATCACCTCAACGTAAGGTCCACTCTGATCTACTGGAACTGAAACAACTCCCTCTCTTTGTCTATGGCTGTCCTAGCAATCATTATTCTCCAAATACTCATCTTCTGTATAGTAATCATCAACGTAGTATTGAGCTGTCCTGTCAGATGCGTTATTCTGCTGATCAAACCTATTCATAGAATTTTGTGGTGGAAGGGGACGTGCGTTCTGAGGGGCATTTCCACGCCCTCTCCCTCTAGGCGCTTGCTGAACACCTCGACCTCTTCCACCAGAAACTCCATTTACACGTTGTAATAGAATAGGACAATTATACTTGAAATGACCCTCTTCTCTGCAGTATGAACACTGGTTGGGGCCTACAGGTACACGGGGTTGAGTATACTCGACTCTTTGCGAGTTCCTCTGATACTGTTGGGGCTGCTGAAAATTACTCTGATAATTATTCTGACCATTATTATTTTGATTACCACCACCATGTGGCGGATATGCTTGCTGTAGCAAAACCTTTGTTTTTAATTCTTTAGTTTTCTTTTCTACTCTATCTTTCTCGTCTTTGTCTCTATTTTCGTAATATTGAGCAGTAGCTAATATCTGCGCTGAAGAGGAGACTGCCCAAGAACTTTCTGAATCCTTCAACTTTTTACACAGTTCTGGAAGCAGATTGTGCACGAATTTATCGACGAACAATCTCTGACCACCTTCTGAGGTCATATCTTGACCGCTGTGGTCAACAAATGTTTCTTCAAACCTGGTGAAGAGATCTGAGACTGTTTCTTCTTTCTTCTGCTTGCATGCAGATAACTTATCCCAGTTTACACGTATCGCAGGCATTATCGTTTTCATGTTATCAACTATTCTACCAGGAAGTTCTGCTATCAAAGGCTCAGGCTTAGCACCACCAACTTGTCGGGCGTCTGCAGCGGCAATATTAGCCCATGAGTCACCTAATTCTTGATCATGCTCGGTATGACGAATTTTACCCCATAAAGGCTGTGGAACAACATTCCCAAATACCATATCAATATCGGCTAAATTCATTATACATGACCCAGCGGTTTGTGACAACTCTTTATAATACCCTGCAGGATTTTTACGCGGATCAGGTAATGTCTGTTTGAGTGCTAAAACTTCAGCTTGCTTCCATGGGACATGTACCCATACACGCTGAAAGTGTGGCAGGATAGGTGGGTTAACAGTTGTGTCGCCCTCTCTCCATTGTGGAGGAACTTCTCTCATAGGGTATTGTCGCGCCTTTTTCCTACTAGATGCACTAGATTGCGACCCAGAATTGCTTCCCTTACTTCGATATGATAACAACATTTCAACTGCTTTCTCCACATCTGGCCCTACAATCATGCCCTCCCCAAACTTAAACCGTACACGACACATCTCTTGCGGGATGCATTCCAAATCATTGTCTTCCAAATCCTCGCAAAGGAAAACACACATCTGTTCGAAAACATATCTCTGTGTCGGTGCTTCCCATTGATGGAAGACTTCCATGACCGACTCTACATCATATTTTACGGTGTCCATAACCCATTTTCATGCTAAACGATTCAATGAGTCTCTCTCCTGATAGTCAGGTAGTCGACTTCGCAACTGTCTTCGTTCCATTTTAGGGGTCGTAGTAGGCGACCCAAAGAGAGGTGAAAGAAGGTTAGTAACAGTGCTGGCCATTTTCTGCCGAAGGGAAGGTGAAACTGAAGGAAGAACGGGGTGAGATAAGGCAGAGGCAGAGATACCAGCAGAGGAGGCATCAGGAGAAATAGAGGGAGCACTAGGCACAATCGTAGAGGGAGCATTAGGAGAAGTAGACAGTACAGTGGGCAAAATCGCAGAAACAGGTGTGATCGGTGGGCCTTGAGGAGGCTGCACCAAAGGAGTAGGAGCCAGCTGAAGAGTAGCTGGTGGTTGCTGCAGAGGAATAGGAGGCATAACAACCACAGGTTGTGCAACTGTGGGTTGTGGAGGTGCCGTGGAATTTTGTGCATAGGGAGGTGGTGAACTTAATAAATGCGACATTAATGGATCTTTTTCACGCTCTTTTGCTGCCTCTTGCTGAAGAGACAGCAAAACTGGATAACACTTATCTATCGCCATTTTACGTTGCCTGTGCAACTGCTCACTCATCTGCTCTTCTTCATTGTCTTTGAACTGCATAGCAGCTTCCATTACTGAAATTCCTCCTTCTCTCTTATTTTTCTTAGCTAATTTGATTTCCTTCTGTTTGGCCTCTTTACGCCATAGGCGGAAAGAGTCGAACATTGCCGGCCGGGCTTTCTTTTTGAACAGCTTAGCTTCAAGGTTATCTAAGATTTCGGTATCAAAGCTACCATATTGGGGCCATTTTAAAACACCATCTTTTCTTGTGTATTTGATCCACACTTCGTTGTATGTGATGGGGCCTACCCCATGTTTCACATATAACTCGTAAGTTGGAGTTCCAACCGGAGGAACCGGACATGAGTCCTCCAATCGGGAGTCCCTATTATTACAACCAAGACAAAACAAATTTCCAAGTCTAAGACTAGGCATCTCTGCTCTCTAGTCTAGTTCCAAACTTCAAAGGATTATCGATTACGATATTTCTCGTGAATACACGAGTCCTTCGGTTTTGGTGCTTGCAAGTACCAACAATTATTCCAAAGGATACCCAAGACTAAGATCAACTAAGGACTAGGAGATGCTCCACTTATACTTAACTGAAATATCGATGACGTCACCAGAAGACTCGTCTCAGTGTTTCGCTCTACCAAACTTCAAGGGTCCAAATCAGGGCGATAGCCAGGGCAGCAGTCCTTGTAGCCGTCGGGAAGCGGGGAACCTCGCAGCAAAGACCTTCGGACCACGTCGACATGCAGGGGTCGATGAGGTGGTTGGCCGTCTTCCGGAATTTTCACACGAAGCTCCTCACGAACCTCTGGCTGACTGGTACCACTGGAATCGCCCCAAACGTTGGGCGCCAGCTGAGGTACTGGGTTTTTCAGAACCGGCACAGACACCGGTAACCCAGCGGTGTCAGGGTACATCCAGAGACCTCGGGTTCTTCCTGATCCAGACCACAGAAACTCAGAGTCTTCTAGGTGAAGTCAAAGATCGTTTTATTGGCTGCAACCAAGGTAACAAGTGTCCTAGAAGTACAACACACGGGGGAAGTATATTCTCAGGAGACTGCTCGCTTTTACAAAATCAGGCTTCTCTTCTTATACACAATTTTAGGCTTCAGGCAAAACATTCTTGGTTGTGAAGTAAATCGTTAACATATTTCCAATACAAAGAAGAAGCAGAGTCATGATGACATGTCCATATTTCACTTCGTGCTGCCTACAACAAATCACCCGGCAACGGCCAACATTTCATCAGATATCGCTGGACCCCCAATAAAAACGGGCACCTCCCCATCATAAAGAAAATGAAGAAAAGGAGTGGAGAAAGATGTGAGCGAGATAAGGCAGGTGTGCGCGCTGAAATGGTTTTATGGCTTGTTGAGCTTTGATGCTATCTTGCTCGGCCACTGGGAGGGGAACTGACCTAACGAGTCCGGCCTGGGGCAATGGTTCCAACTTGCATAGGTCAAAGAAAAGTCGATTAAGGAGTACGTGTCCTTGCTGTAATGACTTTGGCTGGATTAAGGCCTATGTAAAGGGCAACACACAAGATGGCTGCAGTATATAAAATGGAAGCCAAGGGTTCTGGACGATAGTGACGATTTAAAGGAGAAATCGTTACTCGAATATGCTGCAAATATATGTACATGGTGTGCTCGTCATTCTCGGTCTTTTGATACCAAATTCGTCATGTCTCGATGAAGTTTTAATTCTCGAGTCCAGAACGATCACATGAATCCAGAATCTTCAGAACCACAGGTGCACTCCACATATAGGTCAAATTCATAGATCAAACGTTAGCTAACTCAAACAAATTCAAAAAGCCACAGTAAGTGTCGGTAGACTACCTTACCAATCATAAGCTTACCAAATATCCTCAAAACGTCCAGGTTCCAACTGCCAAGTTCTTTAATCGAATCAGCCAAACGGCACTACACGACAATCCAATCGATCAGAATCTCAGTCGAGGACCGGCGCCACCTGGAAGGTCAGATCAGAAGGAAAGGAAGAAACACCGTTGGTGCCAAGACTCGGGTCACTCACTGGCAGCGCGCGTCCATGGCGAGTTTTCAATCCTTCGTCACGACCTCTCCTTCGGGCATCCGAGTCGCCAATGAGTCCCTTCGTGGTCGCCAATTGTGGTGTTGGGTTCAATCAGGTATACATACTCTGCTAAAACTCTCGAACACCATAAACAGAAGTTGGCATGGACACTGGAAAATGCAAAAGACAAGTTTATTAGGACCCCATGGGGTGGTGGTACATTCCTACAACACCCTTCGGTACTGCAAGAAGTATCACACCGAACATTGGTGTGCGACCTCTTTTATACAGTTTAACAGTAATAAAAAGTAGGCGTTATACTTTTACACAGTTTTAGGTACATATAAGGGCATTTTTTGGAACACAGCCAACTTGTGGGAGGAGTTTAGTACCACTGGTCAGTTTTGGAGGACATTCCTGAGAGATGACCAGTCAGTATGCAAATGCGCATGCGTGTGCTTGACCAGTACTAAAAATAGCCTGTTGCTGGGCAGGAAGAACGGACATGAGTACAAAGAAAGGACTAAAGGGCATGCTGACCACGAGACAGCATGTTCATACAAAATGTAAGCTAGAGAATACAAAATGGCCCCTGCGTGTTTGGTCAAGTTAACGCTAAAAGTTCGTGTAGCTGAGCTAAATGCTAACTCAAGTGCTGCTAAATTACGACACTCTGTCATTTCACCACACCCATTCACAAACCTGCAGTATACTAAACACTCTAATTATGTAAAACATTATTTGCCAAATATGGCCCGTGATATGCATGTGGCAGTCAATTATGAGTGGGGGGGCCCAACATCAAAAAGAATTCAGCTGGGGGGGCTCAACCTACAAAAGTTTGAAGACCTCTGGTCTAGGACCATTGTATGAAAACAATCGGCCTCCACTTTGAGCATGTTTGATTTTAGGCACACAAATTAAGCCTTTTTTTTTCCTGACCTAAGAGACCTACTGGGTACATTGACTCCAAGTACGGATCAGAGGCGAGCCCTTTCCTGACAGTGATTTATGAATAATACAGAGAGCTTTGAAGTGTACGCTTTACTGGACCAGGAGCCAATGAAGAGAGGCCAGAGCTGGCCTAGCAGACGTGCGCTTAGGAACATTCATTAGCATGTGTGCCGTGCAAAATTGTACGATTTGTAATCTGTTAATAGTAGCCAAGGGGGCTTCCAAATATAGTGCATTGGCATAATTGAGCCGAGACAATACAATGGCCTGTACCAATAATCATTTTGCTGCATACGGAAGCATAGGAAGTATCTTTCTAAACCTTCTAAGCAGTCCGTAGCAGTGTGTTCCGCTGTATGAGATTTATCTCTAAAATCTAGATTGGAGTCAATCCATACTCCTAAGCTCTTGACTCAATTTTTTGGGACCGGGGGGGGGGGGTCCCAAGCAATTAGGCCACAAAAGGTCAATGTTTAAAGGAGCGGATTTCCCAAAGAGCATAAGCTGTGTCTTAGCTCCGTTAAGCTTCAAGAAGGAGCTGCTCATCCATCACGAGATTTTCTGAAAACAAGTAGCCAGGTCCGGGTAAGATCGGTTAGATTGTTTGAAGGAAACAATCAATTGAGTATCGTCAGCATAAGAAACTACCTGTACGCCAAAAGGGAGTACTGTTTCTGCCAACAAACTCATGTAAACATTGAACATCGTGGGGCTCAGGGAAGATCCCTGGGGCACCCCACAAGTCAATAGAATCGCTTTTGAGGAACACTCTCCCTCAAAAAACAAAGTATACTGATAAAGGATCAGAAACTAGTTTGAGTCTTTGTTATAACTCAGTTGTAGTTATTGACAGCAGATTGGATAACAATACTTTCAGTCCGCATCTGAGGTGGATTTAAGAGGGGACCTAGATTTGTCTCTAGGTGGTTCTTGTGTAAAAGTAGAAACAGATTGCAGAGCTGAATTTTTGTCTTCTTGAGACAGTTAGGACTTTTAAAGTCTCTGCCACGGTGTCTTGAGTTGCTAGGATTTCGTCTTCTGTTATCCAGTAGCTGTTGAGAGAAGTGAGAGGTTGATTGGATTTGATCTTTTTGCGGAAGTTGTACCTCCACGTCTTGTAGTTTCATACAGTCTAGGAATTTCTGTAAGCCTTCTGGGTCATGAAAATCTTTAGAGTCTCCATTTCTGGTTATGCAAAAACGTGCTGGCTCAAATAGTCCATATTTGATATCTAGTTGTCGAAGTTGAGGCCAAATGGAAAGAAATGTTTTTGCCGTTCATTTGTTTCCTTAGAAAAATCATCTGCAATGTGGATGAGGTGACCATCATACGAAAAGGAACCTTGTGAACGAGCTGCAGCCAATAATTATCTTGTTTGTTCATGTCTAAGGAAACAGGCAATAAGTGGTCTCAGGCGTGCTGCAGGGTCTTTACGTGGAGGACCAATTCGGTGAGCTCACTGGATTTATTATGGTGGATTAAAAGAAGTGCCAGGCAATTTTGGGAGAATGTCACAAAGAAATGCTCTCGTATTTTGGCCTTCAATATGCTTCGGAAATCCAAAAAAGCGGATGTTGTATCTACTGCTGCGATCTTCTAAATCAACTTTTTTACTACAAAGAGACAGGAGATCTTGGTCTCTATTTTGTGATGAATCAAGGCGATTCTCCATCACCGTTATTCGAGAGTCAAGTCCTTCAACTCTAGTATGAAAACCTGCAATGTCTGCCCTAATTGACTTGGTCTCTGCAGCCAAAGATGTGATAGTGGCATCTATACCCTTCAATCGACGGCTGAACCCTGAAATTTCATGTAATATGCGTTCCATGGTATCCGCTGGTATATGTTCAGCAGCAGGAGATGAGACCTGGGGCGAGCTAGTTGCAGAGGAGGTGCTTCCTTTCACAGGCATGGTGTTGGATTGTTTGATAACTTTTGTGATGAGAAGTTGTTTAGGAGACTTATTCCCGTGTTTATTAGTAGACATTCGACTTGTACTTTGATGAGTTCTCTGAGGTAATGCAAATGTGACCATTCGCGTCTTAATGTAGTTGTAAAGAGACGTTTTATGCCCCTGTAACAAATTTGGTAGACTTAATGGTGGACTAGATGTGATAAAATAGATGGACGAAGCGAGAAAGGTTTTATTAGAAAAATGTGCTATTGGTTCTCTAGTTGAATTAATTTAAAGTTATATTTTGTCGCTTAGATTTGTAGAAATGTTGGCACAGACCACAGCAGAGATTGTTATTAGTAAACAAATGTAAAAGAGAACCAGTAAATCTTGTTTATAGAAGATAGCTGGACAGGTAAAGAAGGCCCTGATAATGACATTGTAGTAAGTGGCTCCATAGCCATTGTATGCGAGGATTGGTTGTATGCCACTGTCATTGATAATCTGTCCCAATTTGTCTGGTCAGTCAAGTATATCAATGAAGGAAAGATTTCATGAGGGAGATCGCCAATCCTTTCAAAATTTTCACATCATAAATACATGTCAGGAAAATTGCATATATACTGAGGAGTGAGTAAATAAATTCATAATTAAGGTGTTGTTTACCTCTTCGTAGAGTCCCATGAGCTGTATTGAAGCATGGGTACCAATTACAAAAAAGCATGGGACATTTGAAGGGGAATGAGGTAAGCTTAAAATGAAAGAACTGTATGACAGGACAAGGATATTCCTGTCACGTACACACTTGTGAAGTTACCGTTGGTGCGATAGCATTGTGGAGATATCAATAGTACAACACTGCAATTCCCACAGGAAGCGTGAAAATGAAAAAGATAGATTAGCAATTACACAGTTGCTTACCTCCTCCTGCAGTCCCAAGCGCTATGTTGAATCATGTGCACCATGTGAAGAAAAGCGCAAGACTTTCAAAAGGAGTGAGATAAGTTGAAAATAAACACATACATTGAACGTCCCACTTTTGAGATGATGCGGTGGAGAAAGCGGTAGTTTGGAACTCCAATTCCCAGAGGGTGCGTTGCTTCACGTCGAGAAGAGGCGTGGTCTCTGCAGGGATAGGAGACGCGGCTTCGGTAGACGCAGTACGCGAGGAGCGTGAGGGAGACCGAGGCCTTTGGGAGCTCCCTGCCAATGCAGAATTCCGGTAAGTTCTTCACTGGTTTTTGCTGGAAAGCTGGCCAAACTTGCCTGTGTGCCTTCAAATCATGTTTGGTGGTGAAAAAGAAGCCCTATAGATGCAGGGAAGAGAGCCGCTTTCTTCAGTGGCCCATCTCGTGGCAGAGCTCCCACTTCAGGTGGCCATCTTCCTTCATGGCCAGACCATGACCCCCTACAGGTCACATTTTTGAGAGAGGTTTGTGCATTAGTTTAGACATGTAATAGATGCAAGTGGTGTAGAAAGGATTCCTTGGACCGCATGTAAGCAGGCAAAATGCTCACACTGCCACTGTTTTGTAGCAAAATAAAGCTATAATTGGGATACAGAAGACCCCTCACATTCCAGGGAGCTAGTACCAGTCCAACTGCTGCACCGTTGACAATTAAAGCCCTGATAGATGTTGAGGAACTGCTTGTTAGTTTTGGCCTAGCATTCATTATGTGGAAGGCAATTGAGGAATGTCTTCTGAGGCATAGTGATGACAAAGTACCTGGGTGGTATGTTTCGTTTTTCACAACAAATGTTATTAGGTTCCTCACACATACATGGCCTAGTGGCCCAAATAGACATGTCAAGTAATGAACATCATATCTCAAGTATGTGAATAAGGAAAACACATATTACAAGAAAAGAAAACAAGCAACCTGCACAGACCAACCAGCCCGCTCTTCATTAAACCCCACCAATAATTGGCACATTCACCAGTGATTAGTTCCTTGTATTCGGGGTGCTACACCCATCACCTGAAACCAGCTCCCCAGGGGTCCTCGTCAGTCCCAGGGTCATGAGATGGTATCGGTTCCAATATGTTCCCCTGTAGTCTGCCCATCTTTGCCAAATATTAAAGTGCTTCTGAGGGCATCTCCATGCCTGATAAACTGCCACCTCCAGCCCCATACAGAGGTCTATGCCTCACTTCGATGCCGCCGGTGAGGGTGGAGATTCCGCCTTCCATGTCCTAGCAATATCTCCTTTGGCAAGAGTGAGACCCAGGGAGAGGAGTGCACGTTTGTACCTATTTCCACCATGCCCTCTGTCATGTTGGGAAGGATAATTTTAGGATCTCTTGGTATACCCTACGAGACAACCTCACTCAGACAGGAAAAAATATTTCACCAGAAGCTATCCAGCACTTCACAATCCCACACCGAATGTTAGAATGTACCCATTGCCATCTTGCAGCGGAGATATCTGGGGGAAGCCCCCAACCCTAGGTGCCACAATCAGTAACATGTACAGTAAGCCCTGTGTAGATATATAAATCGAATGAGGTGGAGGCGGGCCAAAACTGCAGCCTCTCTGGATGCCCCCCATGGCTTCTATCCAATCATCATGGTCTTTTGTCTCTAGATCCCCCTCCCCAGAGGGCAGGTAGTGTGTTGGTGGTGTTAGTCACCAGTGTTTGGTAAATTTTGGTGATTTTATGAGACTCAAGATCACCAAGCAGGAGTTTGCCCTCAAGGTGATTAAATTCAGGAAGGGTGGTGATGTGCTGTATGTAGGGGTGAGGGTGTGCCAAACAAGAAGTAGCGATGGAAATATGGGTGGTAAGTTTTGTTGGTGGCTTAGTCCACCTTCCTGATGCATCCTGAACAGCTTAGCTGACACCATGTATCTATAACACATCCTCTGTGAACTCTCCACGTGATGCAATGGCTTAACACAGCATTTGTCACAACATACTTACGCTGGCTTGACCGCTGCTCCCACTTGCAAGCTCTCAAAGTACTTGAGAACACCCTGTGACCAGTGAAGGCATTAGGTGTCCGCTGCCCTGGGATTCTTTCTGATATCTTAAATTACCTAAACATGAAAGATGGAAATTAAAATCTTTTTTTTAAATGTTTGTTTTCTAGAACTTTTAAAAAAGATCTTGCATACTGCTTTGACCCTTTCCATCTGCATAATTCATTGATACCTTTTGCCCATACGAACTGGAGTTATGTAATTCTGTGGCCTCAGTATTTTCTACATGATCAGGGATTTACCACAGTTAATCTACTGCCTGCTGCATAATTTGCAGATTGCAACACAAAATTGAACTTCTAGCACAAATGGATTAAAGGTTACTTAAAAAGTGCCATATGTGTGGTCACACCATGGTAGGCATTTTTCAAATGTTAGCTGGCCAGCTGTTAAACCAGTACTCATATACTGCATCCTTTGCCCCGACAATAAGAATAGATGTAAAAAGAGACAAAATAGCAACATAACACTCCCACAGAATTTGCACATTGTTCTATATATTTTTCCTTTTATCATAGGATAATTTAGTCAACCTTGCTGGATACCTGGTTAAAACACGGTGAACTTGAAGGATCAGTCAGGCAAGTGTCTCTTGGTGAAGGTCACCAATGCAAATGTATGTAGCATCATAAGTAAAGCGCTGGGTGATGGCATCTGCCTATAATCTGTAGAAGGTGTCAAATTGAAATCATTGTAGTGTGACTAATTACATTACAAGAAACCGACTCAAACAGAAGTAACAATCACTATACACGCTGTTGTTAGTTTAAATCCCACACTCTAATTTCTCCATTTGATAAAATAGGGAGTGATTCTTTCTTTACGTTTTATTTTTCTGGTTCTCAAAGGCCATTAAGGTGGAACTTCATCTGAAAGATATTTTTGTCAAGTTTTAAGCCTGCTTGAATCTATCTGCTTAGATGAAATATTTACAGAGAATCACCACATAACAATTAGCACCATGATTTATGCAGAGGTGGGTTAGCGAGGCTAAGAAAACTGTGATTGTTTGGAAAGTTGTTTGGAGATGCTGGGACTTCTAGGAATTACATTGCTTGATCAATATGCTGCCCTGGAAGGTTTCACAGGTCCATGTGACTAGCCTTCACTGTCCAAGTTTTTGTCTTCATATTCTACAGTCTTATTTGCCTCATTATAACACCAGGTCCACAAGCACCAGAATGTAAAGAAAAAACCTTGATTGAAGCAACTACTTATATCTACACTAGGAAAACCCAGCAACTCGCGATTGTATATACAGAGAAAATACTTTTGATACTGGATGACAAACAAAGCACAGTAAGATTTTATTACTTTTCATATTTGCCGTGAAAGGAATAGGGTTGAGAATTCCCTGGGCCGTTTCTTCCAATTTAACTCTGGTCAAAAGAACTTTACAGTAACCTTGGAAGAAGAGGGATTAACGACAATTTAAATCTTAAAGTACAGTGTGATCATTAGGACAACACAATAAAGGTCGGAATCAATAACTTAAAGTTAAAAGGGTTACTACAAACTCAAAGTCAGACTAATATAAATCAGAACATACTATAAAAGTACAAGATTATCAAACGAAGACCAAAGCGACATATTTGTCCCCAACAGCAAAGAGCATATAAGTATCTCTGCTGCAGCAATACAAATCACAAGGAAAAGAATTTGATGGCTGGACGAATGATTTTGATCTTTCACCCCATACATGGAAAAGATTTGCAGCATCTAATAAACCCAACACTAAACTATGGATAGGGAAACTCCTTTTGAATCAAGGAAGCAAGAAAGGTGTTAGCATCAGAACCTCTGTAAAAGTTTTAGAAGTAAGAGTTATGTGTAGCCTGAAGCCACACAATCCAAAGATGTCAGGAGATGTCTAATGCCCACATGCATCATTGTTGGTATCTGAGATTCCTAAATTGCGAAAATTAAGGAATCACAATTTAGAAATCGCAAATACCTATGCATTAAAAATGTGCATATATTTTTGCGATTTCTTATTTTTCCTTATTTCCAATTCCCAATTTTGCGAATCGCAAATAAGGAATCCCTTTACATTGATTCCTATGGGCCTCTAATGGGAAGGCATTCTCATTTTGCAATTCGCAATTAAAGAATCGCAAAATGAGAATGCAATTTCTAGGGTGCCGGGGGGGTCCAAAGGACCCCGCTGCACCCCTGAAATGTAACATACAGTCCATTTTTCACACATACATGCCAAAGGGCATGTGTGAGTGTAAAATGAAAGTGTCAAAAATGCACTTTTGTGCATTTTTGAAACTTTTCTAAAATTACCATGAAGGTTGACTTCATGCTAATTTAAAACTTATAATCTGCGAATTCGCAAATTTTTTCAGAAGATGCATTGCATTTAAGAAATCGCAAAATTGGGATTTCTTAAATGCAATCGCAATTTAAGAAATCGCAAATAAATTGCGAAAAAGCCAAAAAGGTTAATGCATCCCAAAACAAAGATTTGCATTCGCAAACGGCCGAATTTTGCAATTCGCACCGTTTGCGAATGCAAATCAGTTTGATGAATGTGGGCCTAAAAGTCTAAAAGGGAATATGACTAAACCCAAGGTGGGTTCTTTAATTAAATACACAAAGAACATTTGATAAAAACATGATCTCGAACACATACTGTTCCCAGAAAGTGCTTGCCGTCTAGAACAGTACTCCCATATTCCACTCTCCGTTTCCAAAGCATCCTTGGTTCCTGCCTTCATTGGATGGTACCAACTGGTAACACTCCTTCTGTTCTCCATTCAAATCCTTTGCCCTTGCCAGCTCATCCTCACCTCTCTATCTCTGAAATACAATGTGCCTTTCACTAACTAATGAATGCCTTTGGTGTGCACCTGCAGAGGCAAACAAAATATGCAGAAAAACAACTTTCACATTAAGATTGTCTAAACTGAAAGCTTAAGGTCCACAATCACACTAACTTAACATTTCTCTTACAAAAAAATAGTTCTACAACCGACATATACTCCAATAAATGAAATATTTAATAATGAATGTACTTTCAAATGTCAAAACACACAAGATGATGGACGGAATGTTGCACAATGGCAAAACATTCACCCCTAGTCACAGATCTGGGTTTAATCCATCGTTATTTTGCTCACCAAGCCACCCCAGTTCAGACATGGCCATATGCAAATCAGTCTTGACCCTGTGCCTCATGGGAACAGTCCAGACCGAACTGCCAAGCCATTTCTTCCCTGGACCGGAATCAAGCATCCTAGGACCGGTTTCTGGCTATCAGCCCTCTTCAACCAGGATAGCTTGACTCCCGTGGCGTAGTGAGCACGGGACCCACGTATGGACATACCCTTCCCACATAGGGTGAACAGCAAAATACACAAGATGATGGACGGAATGTTGCACAATGGCAAAACATTCACCCCCAGTAATAGATCTGGGTTTAATCAATCGTTATTTTGCTCACCAAGCCACCCCAGTTCAGACATGGCCATATGCAAATCAGTCATGACCCTGTGCCTCATGGGAACAGTCCAGACCGAACTGACAAGCCATTTCTTCCCTGGACCGGAATCAAGCATCCTAGGACCAGTTTTTGACTATCAGCCGTCTTCAGCCAGGATAGCTTGACTCCAGTGGCTTAGTGAGCACGGGACCCACGTCTGGGCATACCCTTCCCACATAGGGTGAACAGCAAAACACACAAGATGATGGACGGTATGTTGCATAATGGCAAAACATTCACCCCCAGTCACAGATCTGGGTTTAATCCATCGATATTTTGCTCACCAAGCCACCCCAGTTCAGACATGGCCATATGCAAATCAGTCTTGAACCTGTGCCTCATGGGAACAGTCCAGACCCAACTGCCAAGCCATTTCTTGCCTGGACCGGAATCAAGCATCCTAGGACCACTTTCTGGCTATCAGCCGTCTTCAGCCAGGATAGCTTGATTCCAGTTGCTTAGTGAGCACGGGACCCACGTCTGGGCATACCCTTCCCACATAGGGTGAACAGCAAAACACACAAGATGATGGACGGTATGTTGCACAATGGCAAAACATTCACCCCCAGTCACAGATCTGGGTTTAATCCATGGTTATTTTGCTCACCAAGCCACCCCAGTTCAGACATGGCCATATGCAAAGCAGTCATGACCCTGTGCCTTATGGGAACAGTCCAGACCGAACTGCCAAGCCAATTCTTCCCTGGACCGGAATCAAGCATCCTAGGACCGGTTTCTGGCTATCAGCCGTCTTCAGCCAGGATAGCTTGACTCTAGTGGCTCAGTGAGCACTGGACCCACTTCTGGACACACCTTTCCCACATAGGGTGAACAGCAAAACACACAAGATGATGGACGGAATGTTGCACAATGGCAAACCATTCACCCCCAGTCACAGATCTGGGTTTAATCCATCGTTATTTTGCTCACCAAGCCACCCCAGTTCAGACATGGCCATATGCAAAGCAGTCATGACCCTGTGCCTCATGGGAACAGGCCAGACCGAACTGCCAAGCCTATTCTACCCTGGACCGGAATCAAGCATCCTAGGACCGGTTTCGGGCTATCAGCCGTCTTCAGCCAGGATAGCTTGACTCCAGTGGCTTAGTGAGCACGGGACCCACGTCTGGGCATACCCTTCCCACATAGGGTGAACAGCAAAACACACAAGATGATAGACGGAATGTTGCACATGGCAAAACATTGCCCCCCAGTCACAGATCTGGGTTTAATGCATCGTTGTTTTGCTCACCAAGCCACCCCAGTTCAGACATGGCCATATGCAAATCAGTCTTGACCCTGTGCCTCATGGGAACAGTCCAGACCAAACTGCCAAGCCATTTCTTCCCTGGACCGGAATCAAGCATCCTAGGACCGGTTTCTGGCTATCAGCCGTCTTCAGCCAGGATAGCTTGACTCCAGTGGCTTAGTGAGCAGGGGACCCACGTCTGGGCATACCCTTCCCGTTCCTGGATTATGGCCCAGATCTCTGTACTGGGGTGAATGTATGACATTGTTCTGCATTCTGTCCATCAACTGTTGTTTTTGCATTTGTCACCCCGAGTGGGACGGGTATGCTCAGACGTGAGCCCGTGCTTTCCATGCCACTGGAATCAACCTATCCAGGCTGATGAGGGCTGAAAGCCCGAAGCCGGTCCTTGGATGCTTGTTTCCAGTCCAGGGAGGACCTGGCTTGGCAGTTTGGGCTAGACTGTTCCCATCAGGCTCAGGGTCAAGACTGATTTGCATATGGCTGGGTTCAAACTGGAATGGCATGGTGAGCAAAAAAACGATGGATTTAGGCCCAGATCTCTGTACTGGGGAGAATGCATGACAATGTTCTGCATTCTGTCCATCAACTGTTGTTTTTGCATTTGTCACCCCGAGTGGGACGGGTATGCTCAAACGTGAGTCCCGTGCTCTCCATGCCACTGGAATCAAGCTATCCAGGCTGATGAGGGCTGACAGCTCGAAACCGGTCCTTGGTTGCTTGTTTCCAGTCCAGGGAGTACCTGGCTTGGCAGTTTGGGCTAGACTGTTCCCATGGGGCACAGGGTCAAGACTGATTTGCATATGGCTGGGTTCAAACTGGAATGGCATGATGAGCACAAAAACGAAGGATAAAGGCCCAGATCTCTGTACTGGGGTGAATGTATGACATTGTTCTGCATTCTGTCCATTCAACTATTGTTTTTGTACTCTCAAATGTGGCACAATAACTAACACATGTAAGTTTATGCACAAAACGGCAACTGGTCATAATTTATAAAGAAAACACCAAACACACATGGGGTTCATACTCACTAATCCCTGGTGAAGGCACTTAATTAAATGCATTTTAACGCACCACTTTACATTATAAACCTATGGGAAATTAATATCAGCAATCCAGATGTCTCTGAAAAAAACATTAGTACACACACGCAGACACACATATATCTACACGCACAATAAATGCACTTTCTATACCTTTTTATAACTTTGATGCACCATATCTCTTCAGTAATATTGCATTACAGGAGTATATAATGCTAAATGAAAAAACATACACATGTGGCCTAAACAAATGAAGAAGGATGAAGCCAAAATTATGATATTCCAAGGTCCATGTCTGTTTATTGGCCATTTGTAGTGCTGCTACAGACCAGACTGCTGTCGGCTTACTTTAGCTCTCTCTCTCCTTCCTGTGATTGACAGCTAATCGATTTCTTCTAGTCCACAGTTTCGAAGTACAAAGCCTTTAAGTGGAAGAGACAGTTCTAACGAATATGGTGGACAAGTGAAAAATCCCCCTTCTAAAACATTTCTAAGTGTTTAATCTTCACCTTGCCTATTAAAAAAACACAGAAAGATCCCCTCTTACTCAAGTCCTTTCTTGCTTTGATTAGGAAAACAACGATAGACCATATTTGATCTTTTGATTTCTAGCACACTCTTATGAGCATTCTCATTACCTCCACACTTGTGCTCCTGATCATCATAGCCCTTATAGTGCGACTCCCAAATCGACCTCAGGCAGATAATTACGAATCCCAATGTTATTTTTTTGTTTTCAAATAAAACTATCAATCTCATGAATACTTGCACCATGTTCAATTTCCTTTGGAAGTAAAAGCATTGGATGGTCATGGAACTTCCTGATTCTTTTGTCTCAGTAAGCAGATATTGCTCAATCCCTATGTGTGTATGATTTATTCTTCCAGCTTGTTGAAGAGCCAGACGCCTGACAGTTACACTTTACTACTGAAAATCTCTCTTCTGGCATGCCATAGCACCCAGGTTGGGAGGTGTAGGGTCCTGAGACCTCGCCCCATATCCAGCATGAAGGACGACACACACACATGGCTACTGTACATGGACCTGGCCCAGGAGATGTGTGCCTGGCCCCTTTTATTGGCAGGGTCACCTGACCGGTGGCACCTGTGATGGATGGGTGTGGGGTGAGTGTGGAAGACACCCTCAGGAGTGTCTGGTGACACAGTACTTTGTAAAACAGTAGACCGTGTCCAGCAGGACACTATAGGAGTCAAGATTGTTACCAGACTCATGAAGGCATGCCCTAGTGGCCAAGCGAGTACATTATTATTTAATTAAAAATAATCTTGGTAACAGCATGCAGCACCAGTGGAGAATGACCTGCTAATTTTAATAAGCTTTCTGTTGTAAGACCCTGTTGGCATGCCTCTCGTGACCAAGTGTCATTCTTTGATCTTGGCTGTGAGGTTTTCTTTCCTGATAAGAGTGTCTCCCTGTCAGCGGCATACTGGAGCGGCTGGACAGGAAACTCTTGATGTATGTGCCTTTTTAATTGGACTCCTTCAAAATACATTTTACGAGGGAAACCGCAAAGTGAAAGATCTTTTTCTTCATGGGCGAGTTATCGCTAGATTTCCAGGGGGTGTTTTTGTTGCTATAGAAATGGAGTCTCTCCTTCTCACAGCGTCGTTCCTGACTAGGTTTTCATTGCAAACAGTCAGCTGTTCTCATACTAGCCTAACAATGCACCTTCAAGAGGTAGCACAGTATGACCTCTGATATTTTTTCTCCCAGTAACAAAGCGGAAGAGAATGCTTCTTTTTTTTTTATTTCAAAAGATTTTATTATTTTTAAGGAGCGCATAAGGAAATAAGGTACAGACAATAGTGATACCATTGAAAAACAGAAATCCACAATCAACATATGAGGGACAAAAAATAATTAGCTCGAAACATATTCCTAATACACTAGGTCTACTGAAATCAGATAAAAAGTCAATTAAACGAGAAAAATTAATATGCAGCAGACGGAACTATTAAAAGTAACACTATCAGATAATAAAATTAGAGGAAAAAAAGGGAAGGAGAAGAGCAGACAGAGAAGAAGAGAAAAGCAGAAAAGAGAGGAAAAGAGAGCAAGAAGAAAGGAAGAAAGAAATGAGAGCGAGAGAAAATGGACTTCCAAAGAACCTTCCTAAACAGGAAAACATCAATTAATCAGACATAAACACAGAATACCTGAGCACACCAGTATCATTATTTTCACAATCAATTAATTGATGATAGCACTTTCACAGAGTAAAAAATAGGAGCCCACACATGCGACATTAATTTGTGGGAAAGAAAGTCCCTTGCTACTATTTGGAATACCTTCAATCTGCGCATGAGCTATACTGCCAAGGGAATACGTTTAATGATAGACGCTTGGAGAAAATATTAACGAGGTGAGAAACTTCACCCATACGGATGCACGTGTATTGCATTGGGTAATGGGTTCTTTGGAATATGCTCACAACCTATTTTAATAATTCGCATTAATTCACATGCAATACAAGGTTATGAATCTCTAATTAGTTCAGTTCACATCTTGCCCAATATTCACTCCATCACTCCTCCTTTTCTAACTATAGATGAATTTTTATGGTTTTTCCACCAGCATAAATAGATGGTCTCTGGGAGACCTGTTTCACAAGGGTGCTATGCTCACATAAAAATGTCAACTGGTCTGTAACAACAATTGGGCGGACTCTTTAGTCACCAGGCATCTTGCATGCTCACTTGAAGTACACTAATGTTTCAACTTGATTGGAACAAACGTGTTTTGATGGATATGTGCCTTGAAAAAGCCCTGTGGGCGAAACGCGCGTCGGCTGCTGTCTTCTTCCTGTGAACTGTGAAATTAAAAACAGACCTCGACCTATGAAGTTTTGTTTGGACCATTCATTCATTCCTTGTGACATTCTTTTGATCTGAAATATATAGGACACTGAGACAGTACAGACTGTTTGGAGCAATATCAACATTATTGATTGTGAAAATAATGATACTGGTGTGCTCAGGTATTCTGTGTTTATATATGTGACCCAGGTTCATTTGAACTCTGGGACTTAATGACACTTTGGTGGGTGGGTGTCATATACCTTACAAGCACCCTAGCCAGAGTTGCTTTTTGTTACTAATCGATGTTCTTACTAAAATTGGCATAACTTTTGTGATGTGCGGCTCAAGTTAGGCAAACCCATTCAATCTGTATGTAACTATTAATCAGACATATCAAAGGGGAATTGAGCAACCAACCCTTTCGAGGCAGAATCCATGTACGAATCTAAAGCAGACCAAACTCCCCCAGATATGGAAGGAGAAAGATGAGCATGATCAACTGAAGTATGGGCACTCCGTAAAAAGGAAACCCAAGCCCACCAAGTATGATACGAGATTGAAGAAAAAGATTTCCATTCCATGAGAATGACTTTCACTGCAACAGTTAACAGCAGGTCCAACAATTGTATCTCCATGGGATCCAAAGGGAGAGGGACCGGAGAAGCTAACGGACCTAAAAGAATTAAGGGAAAGGAAAGGTGGAACGTAATACCAAAAATAAGCATAGGATGTTTGTGTATTAGGTCCCAGAAGGGTTGGAGAAGGGAACAACTAAAGAACATATGCTGGAAATCTCCAGGTAACAACCCGCAACTCCAACACAAGTCATCCTCTTTAAGATTCAGCGAATGTAAGCGAGTAGGAGTCCAGTGAAGGAGATTTATAGAGAAAAATTTAGATTGCATTAATGAAGGGGCAATCTTATTACGAAGAGAGAGCTTACCAATAAGTTGCCAAGTGTCAGGAGAGATATGATTCGTAAGACTAGGATCAAAATGATGCAGCCATTTCCGTTGAGCAACAGTTGAGGTAGGTAATATAGAGGATGATAGGAATTTATAAATGTTGGAGGCTACATGCCCAGACCGTACCCATATTTGAAAGAGGGTAACTGTGGGGGAAGAAGGATGTAGGCTTAGCTTAGCAAGTGCCACTTTAATTTTAAGGAAGGTATAAAAATCCAAGTTAGTTAAAGAAAATTGGCTCGCTAAGGAAGAAAAAGGAAGAGGTTGATCATCAACATCATAGAGATGTTTAACAAGCGATATCCCTTTACTAGCCCAATAAGCCACCAGAGAAGGATCAAGATCGATTTTGATTCTAGAATTCCGCCAAATAGACGACCATCTAGATTTATGTAATGGAACCGCAACCTTCTTATCAATCTTGCGGACCGCCGCAATAGTATCCAGAATAATGGAGCGGGAGAAAGGGATAGAAAGAGTATTCGTAGTAAGAAAAGAAGCAGTCGGAAAAGGAGAGGCCAGCGTTTGTTCTATTAACAGCCAAGAGGGAACATGAACAGAAGGAGAAGAAAACCAGAGAGCGCCTTGAGACGCCAAAAAGGCAATTTGGTATTTCTCCCAGTCAGGAAGATTACAGCCTCCCCTTTCACAAGGTTGACGTAGAAATTTATAGGCAATCCTAGCCCTTTTATCATTCCATAAGAAATTGGACGTAAGAACATCGAGGTCATGAAAGAAGGAAGCAGAAAGTTTAACCGGGAGCATAGAGGAAAAAAAATTAATGATAGGAGTAATCATCATTTCAAGCGTTTGCAGGCGGCCCCACCAAGAAATGTGTTTCGGAGACCAGGTTTCCAAAAGACGCCGCACCTTAAGGATGGTTTGAGATTCATTGTAAGAGGCAGTAGCAGAAAGGGAAGAACAAAAATAAATACCCAAATATTTTAATTGTTTAGATTGCCACTTAAATCCAGCAGAGCCCATATGGTGAGAGAAACAATACGCATTCAAAGGGAACATCTCAGTCTTATCCCTATTCAAGGTGTATCCAGAAACCCTCGAAAAGAGAGTAATCGTGTCAGAAATCGCAGGAATGGCTAATGCAATATCATCAGAAAAATAAGGACATCATCTGCGTAGGCAGCTGTTTTTATACAATGAGAACCAAAAGAAAAACCTTTAATATCCGGATGGAGGTTAATCAATCTGAGAAGGGGATCAATGGATAATAAAAATAAAAGGGGGGATAAAGGACAGCCCTGTCTAGTACCTTGACGAAGATTAAAAAAGGATGATGTAGCACCATTAACTCGTATGTTAGCTCTAGGGGAAGAATAAAGAAACATAACCATCTGAATGAAGGAGTCCCCAAGATTTTGAGCACATAAAACAGCACGCAGGAAAGGCCAAGAAACCTTATCAAAGTCCTTTTCAGCATCGAGTGCCAAGGCCGCGGCCGGAAGCTAAGAACGTTTAGCTGAACCAAGAATGTGACAGAATGTTCGAATATTGTCACGCGCCAGACGACCCTTTACAAATCCCGTTTGAGAGGGATGGATCAGTTGAGGAATAAAGGATTCGAGGCGCTTAGCTAAGATCTTCGCAAAAATCTTAGCTTCCATGTTGAGCAGAGATATAGGACGGAAATTTTTAGGGTCAGAATGATCCTTTCCCTCTTTCGGAATCACTACAATTGTAGCATCAGCGGCAGAACCAGAGACAGAGCCCTCCTTAATAAAAGCATCAAAGACGGATTGTAATTTGGGAACAATAACAGGAAGAAAGGTCTTATAAAATAAAATAGGGTAGCCATCAGGACCTGGGGCTTTTCCAGAACGAGTATCCTTTATTGCAGCGGTAATTTCGTCAGGAGTAATTGGGCGATTCAAAGAAGAACTATCCTCTACTGATACTGATTTTATGGGAATTGTTTGCAAAAATTCTTGACATTGCTCAAAAGATGCCTGATTAGAGGGAGTATATAAGTTATTATAAAAGTCTCGAAATACCTCAAGAATCTCCTCAGTCTGAAATTTCTTATTACCCGAGTGGTCATTAATAGAAGAAATCCGGGAAGATTTATAAGAAGATTCCTGAAATTTTAATGTAGCCGCAAGAATCTTGCCAGCTCGATTTTTTAATAAGAGCGCCTTAGATTTTTGAGCTTGAAGTCCAATATGAGCTCGTCTGGTGACAATAGTATTATACGTATATTTTAATTGTTTTATAGATTGTAGACAGGATTTGTCTTTAGAGTGACTAAAGAGAGATTCTTGGCTTTTAATCTCACTAGCTAAGTCGGTTAGTTCTTTTTTAATAGCAGCATTTCTCCTTGACATACATTTAATGACCTGACCGAGGAAAGTACATTTAAAAGAATCCCAGAGCACAACTGGAGAGTCAACTGAGCCTTCATTTTCAAGAAAAAAAGTTTCAATCTCCTTAGAAAACTCAGAAACCTGGGAATCATCATACAGAATTTCTGTATTTAGTCTCCATGAACGAGATTTTGTCGTGGGAGCAAAGGACAACAGCGTGAAGGAAACCGCGGCATGGTCTGAAATCAAAATAGGATGAATAAGAGGAGAGGAGGAGGATTGAAGAAGAGAGGAGTGTACCAAAAGATAATCAATACGCGAGAAAGTAGAATGAGGGGAGGAGAAAAATCACTACCAGTGGGATTAAAGAGACGCCATACATCCTGAAGATGAAGGAGAGAACACAAATTAGTCATTTGTTTATGCGACTTCGGGGGGCGAAAGTGAAAGACTGAATTCCTATTGAGGATGGGATCCATTGGTAAATTAAAATCTCCACCAACAATAAGATTACCAGAGTGAGGAGTGTCATGCAATTTTTTGGTTACTGTTTTCCAAAACACCGGATCATCCTTATTAGGGGCATAAATATTCATGACAAAAAAATCAACATTACCATCAGACAACTTAGATAATAGCCATCGACCCTCCGTGTCCTGTTCAGAAGAGATAATAGACAAGCCAGATTTTTTAGAAATCAACATAATGACCCCATTTCTTTTGCCACACGCATCTGAACAAGCAACATCTGATACCCACTCCTTTCTCAGGAATAGCGCCTCCCTACCCGAGACCTTTGTTTCCTGTAAAAGTACGAGATCTGAAGAAAGAGATTTGCAGTAGTTCAAAATTTTCGACCTCTTAACTGGGTGATTTAAACCCTTAACATTAAGGGATAATACATTCAAACCTGGCATGGTCTATGTAGGAGATAAAAAAGAAAAGACATAGATGGCAATATAGGAACAAACACAGTAGTGACAATCCTCCAAACACTACACAAAATCATTGAAAAGGGGAAGGCAAAAAAAGAAGTCCAAGGAGAGAGAAAGCGAAGAGAGAGCAAGAGAGAAGAGAGAAGAAGGGGGAGAAGAGCAAGGGAGGGAGGTCTGAAAAAGACCAAATTCATACTAGGGGGAACGTGAAAAGGGGGATCAAGGAAGCCGTTATGAGGAGAAATAAATTCAGCATCATCAGCCCCAATAGAAAAACATTTCTTGAAAGAGATAATTAACAGAAAAATAGCTGGAAGAAGCATTAATAATAAAAATACAGTATAAAAACAGATGATTATGTATAAAAACACATGAATTAATCATCTTGTAGAAAACTCATGTAATAAGTGCTCTAAATAATAAAAATGAATCGTTAGTGATAATAGAAACTCTAGGTAAGAATATAATACATAGGCAAAAAGTGAATAGAAACCCATACAGTAGCAAACACATATTATATAAAGCATGTTAACATCAAGTAGAAAAAACAGGAAGCATATAAAACATATGCGAAATCTAAACAGAATCATATGAAAGTAGTGCATCCTGTAAGTTCTAGCAACAAATAAAGATGGGTGGGGTTACTTATCAAGAAGGAAATAAAGTGCTATATAGGTAAAATAGCATGACACAAGTAACAGAAACAATCAATAACTACTAAACAGAATAATCCATGAAGCTATAAAACACACTAGAGCAAGGAATTGACATATCTAGAAAATAGATAAACACTAAGGAGAAGCAATCTAAACACTATCTAAATAACTACTTAGGTGTGTATAAATCTAATTATAGCCAATGTAAAAGAGAAGAAACAACCTACAGAGAAGGCAAAAGCTAGGAATTGAAACGTAGAATACTCCAACATGGGAGAACAGTAAACAAGCAATGAAATATTAACAATGGATTATGAGCAACCGACAAACGAGTACTAACTGAGAGAAAGTAGGAAAAATCCAAGACTAGAGATAGGAATGCAAACAAGAGAAGAATAAAAAAACAGCAAATGCATAAAATTCAGCAAAGCATGAAAAGAGAATACAAATGTGTAAGGATAAAGAAAAAACAGACATAAAAGAGCCAACGGAGAAGGAAAGAAAAAACATGAAAAGGAATAAGAACCGTAGCTGAAGACAGAAAGAAAAGAAGAGATAGAGCACACACAGAAAAATAGGAGGGTAGAAAAAAGAAAAAATAGAAAAAAGAAGGAAATAAAAGATGAGAAACAAGAGCAGAAGAACCATAGCAGGGCCGGACAGACAGGCCCACGAAAAACACAGGAAATGTCACTCGAAAAGAGAATAAAACATATCCTATTAAAAACATCATTACACTGAACAACATAAAAATGCATAATATAAAAAAGCTTTTCTTGGTCATCATTCTACATATTCTGGCTTTAAAGTTCATTGTTTTGGCAGGTCTCTCCATCTCGAAAAACTCCATCCTCTCTAAATGCTGCTCGCGATGGTAGGGTGTTCTATGCTAAGGAATGCTTCTGTCAGTCCAGGGCAACTCCCTTAGACCAACCAGAACTGTCGACCTAACGTCTTCAGCTGCACCCCAAAGACTTGGGCAACCGCGACCCTACAGCTGAACCCGGATGGTGGTTCGAAAAACAAAAATAAAAAAAGTTTCTCAGATGAGAAAGCTGCACTTTTCAAAAATTAGCAAAGAAAAGGAAATTTTTTATTTGTCCATAGTTCTCGGCCTCAGATTATAGTGTCTCTTCCCAGGTACTGTCTGGTCCTGAAACAGGAGGTCAGGCTCTGTAGTGTCCAATCGAATTGACGGCGGCACAGCGTCTTGCAAGAGATTGTCACTTTCTTTTTCAGAAATTGTTCCTTTTACACGTGCATCACTGAAAGGCATAAAGCGAGGCACAGTCTCAGTCTCGGAGTCAGCGACACCCTCCTGGACCCACCGGTCGTACGGCAGAGGCAAATGGACCCTCTTGCAGTGCACGCCGTGGATCCAGTTCTTTTTCCCTTCCACTCGAACAGCTGATCTCGTTGAGAGAAGGACTAGATGAGGGCCGGTCCACCGGAGCTGGTCATTCTTTGTTCGCTGAAAATTCTTGACCAGCACCCAGGATCCAGGATCGATTTGATGTCCTGCAGCTTCAGAGACCTGAGGCAGAGTATCGTGAACCTGTTGGTGTAAAACACACAATTTAGCCGTCAATTCATACAAATAGTCAAGCAGTACAGGATGTTCGATTTCACTGAATTTTGTCGGCCTTGGCACTCCCCATATGTTGGCCGGACAGCCGAACACGATTTCATAGGGACTAAGTCCCACTCGCGAATGCACAGTCATTCTGGTTGATAGGAGTGCTAAAGGCAGAGCGTCAGGCCATTTAAGACCAGAGCTCGTTTGAATTTTGGCCAATTTTAGTTTTAGCGTGCCATTATAGCATTCTACTAGTCCAGCTGATTGGGGGTGATTTGCAGCGTGGAATTTTTGTTGGATGCCTAGCCCTTCACATACTTTCTTCATCACTCGACCCACAAATTCACTCCCATTGTCACTCCAGAACATTCTCGGCATTCCAAATCTAGGGAAAAACTCTTTCACAAGGGCTTTAGCTGTGGATAAGGCAGTGTTGTCTTTCAGGGGATATACTTCTACCCATCTCGAAAAGGCACAAACAACAACGAGTACGTATTTCAAATTGTTGCACCTTTCCATGTGGATGAAATCTAGCTGCAAAACCTTGAACGGATACGTTGGAGGCACAAAATGACCAGCTGGAGTTGGGGTTCCCCTACCAGGATTATATTTCAGACACACCATGCAATTCTTGACCACATTCTCTGCACACTTATTAATTCCAGACTTTTGCCATACTGGAGCCAACATCTTACAAATCCCTTTCACACTGATATGAGCCATTCCATGGGCCATTGTAACCACTGCAAGCACATACGCATCGGGTAACAACCATCTCTGATGCTCTGACAATTCAACCCAACAACCATTTGCATCCATTTTACCCGTACTTTCTCTCCACACACTCAACTCTTTCTCTGTAGCTTCAGCTTGAATAGACTTCACACTCTCTATCGTGTCTTAACACATTCCAACGTCACCAATCCATCTTGCAGGACCTGCAACATACATTCGGCTCATCACATCCCTTGCTGTTTCTTTTGCGACCAACATCATCAGTCACCTTCTTGTGTGCACTGCATTTCACAATCGCAACTTGCAGCGGCAAAGTAAGTAACTCGAGAAGCTCATTCACCAACTGACCATGCTGAATCTTGGCTCCATTCGAAGTCAGGAACCCACGTTCTTTCCACAATCGTCCAAAACTGTGAGCCACACCAAATGCATTCTGGCTGTCGGTATATATGGTCACTTTCATTCCTTTCGACAACACACACGCTCTCGTAAGTGCAATCAACTCTGCTGCTTGAGCTGAATTATGTGGGATACGTGCAGCTTCAACAATCGTATGCAAAGTCGTGACAGCATATGCTGCAGTCGTGTCACCATTCGGAAGCTTGAAGCATGAACCATCCACCCATAAGGTACCATCACACTTCACAAGAGGAGTGTCCTGAAGGTCTACTCTCCCTTTCGTCTCTTCTTCTGTTCTGATAAAACAATCATGCTGTTCAGCAGCATCTGTCTCTGCTACAATCGGCAACAACGTAGCTGGATTCAACGTGTTGCATCTCTTTATGTGCACATGGCTCGCTAAAAGTGTCAACTCATAACCTGAATATCGAGCACTAGTTAAGTGCTGTGTCTTGGTCCTGTTTAACAACGTGTCCACTGCATGTGGAACCATCACAATCAATGTATTATTCATCACTAACCCAGCAGACTGCCGAATAGAAGCAGCTGCTGCTGCTGTGGCTCTTAAACAACTCGGCAATGCTTTAGCTACCGGGTCCAAAGTCGACGAAAAATACGCGCATGGACGCTGCTTGTTTCCGAACAACTGTGTCAACACTGATGATGCACAACCTTCTTTCTCATGGACATACAATGTAAAGGGCTTACTGTAGTCGGGGGTACCCAACACAGGAGCCGAACATAATGCATTGCGCAATTCGGAAAAACTTTTCTGACACTCTTCAGACCATGGAAGGGGATTCGGTGTATCTTTCCAAGTTAATGCCACCAAAGGTTTGGCCAACAAAGAAAAATTCTGTATCCATTGTCTGCAGTATGATGTAATGCCCAAGAAAGCACGCACTTCTCTCTGTGTTCTTGGCACACTCAATTTCGCTATTGCCTGAATTCTTTCTGGGGTCAGTTTCCTTCCCTCCTTCGATAAGAGATGACCTAAGTAGGTCACTTCTTGTCGACAATATTGCAATTTTGAAAGGGACACTTTGTGGTGCAACTCAGACAAATGAGGCAACAATGACAACGTGGCTTCTTTACAGATTTCCTCAGTATCTGCAGCAACAAGCAGATCATCAACATACTAAATAAGGGTAGCGCCATCAGGTAAGACAATCGTATCAAGCTGTGTTTTTAAAGCTTGACTATATATCGATGGACTTTCACAGTATCCCTGAGGAGCGCGTTTGAAGCGGAAGCTTCGGCCTCCTAAACTGAAGCCAAAAATATCCCTACTCTCCTCGGCAATCGGGATGCTGAAGAAAGCATTCTTCAAGTCAATCACCGAGAACCAGGTCGCGGAAGCTGGAATCATAGTCAATAGGGCAGTGATATCAGGAACAACTGGGAATTGTGGCACAACGATTTTATTCACCTCTCTAAGATCGATCACGAACCTGTAAACAGGTGGCTGAGAAGGATCAGTACGTTTCAAAACAGGCAGAACAAGACTATTGCAAACGTTGCCTCTTGTCTCTTCAATTACATCTTTTTCAATCAAATCATAAATGATCGCTAGCAACGCTTTTTCACCTTCACTAGAGATCTTGTATTGGGGAATGCGTGGCATTTTAACATTGGCTTTCAATGTCACAACATATGGCGGTATTTCCAAAAGACCCACGTCATTAGGACCAGTAGCCCAAAGAATATTAGGGAGAAATGACAATTCTGTCGGAAGTTTATCCTTCGACAAATACATTGGAGAAATCACTTTCTCACCCAGTGTAAGTTGCACTCCTGAAGGAGAACAGTACAAAGTTGCATACAATATTTTCAACAGATCCAATCCTAACAAGTTTTCACCACAACCTGTCGTTAGAATAAGGGGTGCTTCGAATTTGCAAGGTCCAACAGAAAGGGACATAGGACTAGAAACTGGGTTTCTAACCGGGGCGTCAGAAAAACCTACTGATACATTCATTTCGCCAGACAAACATGCGCCAGGGAGTTTAGAGTGCATAATAGAACTCTTTGTAGCACCAGTATCCAACAGAAAAGGCTCTGACACACCTGATATAATCACCTCAACATAAGGTCCACTCTGATCTACTGGAACTGAAACAACTCCCTCTCTTTGTCTATGGCTGTCCTAGCAATCATTACCTTCCATATTCTCATCTTCTGCATAGTAGTCATCGGCATAGTACTGAGCTGTCCTACCAGATGCGTTATTCTGCTGATCAAAACTATTCATTGAATTCGGAGGCGGAAAGGAACGCGCGTTCTGGGGGAAATTTCCACGTCCTCTACCTCTACGAGCCTGTTGAACACCTCGACCTCTTGCACCAGAAGCACCATTCATACGCTGTAACAAAATAGGACAACTATACTTGAAATGACCTTCTTCCTTGCAATATGAACACTGATTGGGACCTACAGGAACACGCTGTTGAGGATACTCGAACTTTTGTGAGTTCTTCTGAAACTGTTGAGGTTGCTGATAGTTACTCTGACCACCACGTGGCGGATACGCCTGTTGTAAAAGAACCTTCGTTTTTAACTCTTTCGTTTTCTTGTCTGCTCTATCTTTCTCATCTTTGTCCCTATTTTCGTAGTACTGTGCAGTAGCCAATATCTGTGCTGAAGAGGAAACTGCCCAAGAACTCTCTGAATCTTTTAATTTCTTACACAACTCGGGAAGCAAATTGTGGACGAACTTGTCAACGAACAACCGTTGACCACCTTCTGTACTCATATCTTGACCACTGTGGTCGATAAACGTTTCTTCAAACCTGGTGAAGAAATCAGACACCGTCTCATCTTTCTTCTGCTTACACGCAGACAATTTATCCCAATTCACACGCATCGCAGGCATTAAAGTTTTCATGTAATTAATGATCCTACCAGGAAGGTCTGCTACTAAAGGCTCGGGTTTAGCACCACCAACTTGTCGGCCATCTGCAGCACTAATATTAGCCCATGAGTCACCTAACTCTTGATCATGATCCGCATGACGAATCTTTCCCCATAAAGGCTGTGGAACAACATTTCCAAACAACATGTCTATATCAGCTAAATTCATAATGCAAGAGCCTGCAGTCTGTGACAATTCCTTGTAATACCCTGCAGGATTTTTACGGGGGTCAGGCAATGTCTGCTTAAGGGCCAAAACTTCAGCTCGCTTCCATGGGACATGTACCCAGACACGCTGAAAGTGTGCCGGTATAGCTGGGGGAATATTATTCAGACCAGCCGCTACTTCTTCCTTTCATACTGGAGGTACTTCTCTCATGGGATATTGTCTCGCCTTCCTCTTAACAGAAAAATCAGACCCAAACAACTGTTGAGAAATAGTTCCACTCCTAAACGATAACAATGTCGCGACTGCTTTCTTAACATCTGAACCCACAATTGTGCCTTTCCCAAACTCGAACCGTACACGACACAACTCAGGCGGATTGGGCTCCAAATCATTCTCCTCTAAATCTTCACAAAGGAAAGTACACATTTTCTCAAAAACGTACCTCTGTTTTGGTGCTTCTCACTGATGGAAGACATCCATAACAGACTCTAGCTCATATTTTGTCGGGTCGGTAACCCATTTATGTGCCAAATAATCCAACGTTTCCTGCTCTCTAGAGTCAGGCAGTTGACTACGCAACTGTTTGCGTGTTGAGACAGGGGTCATACTGGATGCCCCAAATAGAGGATATAGGAGACTAGCGACAGTGTCAGTCATTCTCTGTCGAACAGAAGGAGAAGTCGACGAGAGAACAGGAGGAAAAACAGAGTGAGGCAAGGTAGATGCAGATGCAGACGCAGAGGCAGTATCAGGAGGAATACCAGAAGGGGTAGTCGATGCAGTAGGTAAAGTCGTAAGAAGTGTAGGTAGAGCGGGTAGCAAAGTCGGCGGCCCTTGAGGAGGCTGCACCAAAGGAATAGGAGCCAACTGAAGAGGAGCTGGCGGCTGTGGAAGAACTTGAGGCACAACAATCGGGGGTTGCACAACTAAAGGTTGCGGAGGTGCTGTAGCACTCTGCGCATAAGGGGTTGGCGAACTCAATAAGTGCGACATTAGGGGATCTTTTTCAAGGTCTTTTGCTGCATCTTGCTGAAGAGGCGGCAAAACTAGATAACATTTATCGATCGCTATTTTACGTTGCCTGTGCAACTGCTCACTTGCCTGTTCTTCTTCATTGTGTTTATACTGCGTAGCAGCTTGCATTATCGAGATACCCCTTTCTCTCTTATTTCTCTTTGCTAATTTAATTTCTTTCTGTTTGGCTTCCTTACGCCATAGGTGGAAAGAGTCAAACATCGCCGGCCGGGCTTTCTTCTTAAAAAGTTTAACTTTGAGATTATCTAAGATTTCCGTGTCAAAGCTACCATATTGGGGCCATTTTAAATCACCATCCTTTCTGGTGTATCGGATCCATACTTCATTATATGTGATGGGGCCTACGCCATGTTTCACATATAGTTCATAAGTTGGAGTTCCAATCGGAGGAACCGGACACGAGTCCTTCAATCGGGAATCCCTATTACAACCAAGACAAAACAAGTTTCCAAGTCTGCTAAGACCAGGCATCTTCGCTCTCTAGTCTAGCTTCAAACTTCAAAGGATTATCGAATACGATAGTCTCGTGAATACACGAGTCCCTCGGCTTTGGTACTTGCAAGTTCCAAATCAAAGATCCCAAGGGGATACCCAAACTAAGAACCAAACTAAGGACTGGGAGACGCTCCACTTATACTTAACTGAGGTATCGATGATGTCACCAGAAGACTCGTCTATCGTTTCACTCTACCAAACATCAAGGGTCCAAAACAGGGCGATAGTCAGGGCAGCAGTCCTTCGTAGCCGTCGGGAAGCGGGGAACCTCGCAGCAAAGACTTTCGGACCACGTCGACATGCAGGGGTCGATGAAGTGGCGGCCTTCCTCCATAATTTTCACACGAAGCTCCTCATGAACCTCTGGCTTGGACCGGTACCACTGATATCGCCCCACGTTGGGCGCCAGCTGAAGTACTGGGTTTTTAGAGCCCAGTGGTGCCAGGGGTACACCCTAAGACTTCGGGTCCTTCCTGTTTCAGACTACAGAAACTCAGAGTCTTCTAGGTGAAGTCAAAGATCAAATTTATTGGCTGCAACCAAGTAGCAGGCGTCCTAGAAGTACAACACAGTGTATATTCTCAGGAGACTGCTCAATCTTACAAAGCCAGACTTCTCTTTTTATACAAAATATTATGCTTCAGGCAAACATTCTTTACATTACAGTTGACCATTCACATATTTTCACTACAAAGAAAAAGCAGAATCATGATGACAAGCTTATTTTCAGTTCGTCCAACCCACAATAAATTATCCGGCAAGGCCCAACATTTTCCATCAGATATCGGCGGACCCCTAATAAAAACGGGCACCTCCTCCTCGTAAAGCAGGTCATAAAGTAAGGAACAGAGACAGGTGTGTGTAAGATTAGGCGTGGTTTGTGTGCGATGAAAGGTTTATGGCATGTTGTGCCTTGATACTATCTCGATCGGCCACTGGGAGAGGAACTGACCGAACAGGTTTGGCCTTGGGCAGTGGAGTCAGCTTGCCCAGGTCGTGTAGAAGTCAGCAAAGGTGTACGTGTCCTTCACCGGCCTATGTGAGGGCAATCACAAAATGGCTGCCGTATACAAAATGGAACCCGAGGGTTCAGGACAGAATCTCTGATTTCAGGGTGAAATCGTCACTCGAATATGACGAAAATGCTTGTGCATAGTATACTAGCCATTCTCGATCTGCTGATATCAAAATCGTCATGATACGACGATGTTTATAACACGGGTCCAGAATTTTAAATACTACAGATTCCGGTGTGCAAGGGTTGGGAGGCCATTACAGGTAAAGGGGTGTCCCGTTATGAGTTTGTGGACCTGGGTAGCATTCAATATAGAAGAACAATGGTCCTCAAACCAAAAATTTCACAGTATCTGAATTAATCCCGAAATCATAATTTTTGCGCAACAAACAAATTCGCGCTGCCTGATGGGCGGAATACTGTGAAAAAATCTTTTCTTATAATATGCTTGAAAGGATGTGCAGAGATATGAACTTCATACGTAACAAGTTTTATTTACACAAATGAATTATAATCTCTATGCATTCGATGATTGCTCCAAAGGGGGGAACGTGCAAAGGAAATTGGTGCTGGAAAGTAAGTGAGTGAGGGAGTAATTCCCAAGATAAAGAGTAGAGAAAAGTTGAAGTTTTTTACCGGATCGATCATAAGTATCAATCTTGCTGTCCTGTCCCAATTACTATTTTACATGGTCTATTTACAATGGTAGGTACAATCACAGATTGTATTAATCTGTGGCACGTGGCAATAATAGCATCACTTTCCTTTGCACGTTCCCCCCTTTGGAGCAACCATCGAATGTATATCTCTGCACATCCTTTCAAGCATATTATAAGAAAAGATTTTTTCAAAGTATTCCGCCCATCAGGCAGCGCAAATTTGTTTGTTGCGCAAAAATTATGATTTCGGGATTAATTCAGATACTGTGAAATTTTTGGTTTGAGGACCATTGTTCTTCTATATTCAAGGGTTGGGAGGAGCAAATCTCCCTTTACGCTGACGATGTCCTTCTCTATGTTACCCAACCCCTTTCTCCCATTGATCGGATCATGCAGGTGTTCCACATTTTGGAGGGCCATTCAGGCTACACGATTAATTGATCCAAGTTGGTAATCTACCCACTCTCAGGAGCGAACCCCCACCTGCCTCAGGATCACGAGGCTCTGATTGCCTTGGAAGAGTTTTGATACCTGGGGATATACGTTACACGAGATCCCGAGGAGTTCCTCCAAAAAAACATCCTCCCCCAGTCAGAGAGGCAAAGGGGAGATGTGATAAATTGGGGCAGCATGCCGCTAATACTAATGGGCAGAGCGGGCCTTTATAAAATTAGGTTTTTTCACCCCGCGCAAAACACGACCTATAGAATCCTACTAGAGGTATTTAAACAAATAGATTGGGAGATCCGTCGGTTATTGTGACGGGGGGGCTAAGAACAGTGTTGATCAAACTGCAAAGAGGGATACACGATGGGAGGCTGGCGGTCCCAGATATCTTGAACTATTACTGGGCCTCACAACTCCTTGTGCTCAATTAGTGGGTCTTCACGGACAACCAGAACCTTGCATATAGGGTAGATAAAGAGGCTAATAGACGAGGGGACACAAGGATCTCCTTTCGGGGGCAAAGTGTGACAGAGATACACCACATCATACAATGACGGTGGTCAGGGTCTGGAGGAAAGCCGCAAGATTCCTGTGCTGGACCAGGAGTCTTACAGGTTTGATGCCGCTATGGCACAGTCACTTATTGTCCAAAGTGGGGGACTCATGGGATTCATGAAGTGTGAACTGTTTAGCATAGAACACTTGGGCCATGTCAGGAGGGTCCAAGCCATTATCCGATTTGAAGTCCTAAGGCAGGAATGCACTCTAGCAGATTCTGAGCCCTTTCCATACTTGCAGCTGGGACATGCCCTTTGTGCTACATACAGGAAGGAGCAAACACAATAAGATGACAGATGGAGATTGGCAGTTCGGGCTGGACTGTTCCCAGGAGCAGCAGGGTCAAGACTGAGTTGCATATGACTAGATCTAAACTGGTGTAGGTTGGTAAGTGAAAGAACAATGGATTTCACCCAGATCGCTTGAATGGGGATGAATGTTTGATTTGTGCCACATTCCGTCCATCATTTGGTTGTCTTTTGCTTTCTCGCTCTAAGTGCGCAGTGTATTCCCAGACGTGGGTCCCAGGCTCACTGTGCCACTGGATTCAAGATAGCCTGGCTGATGAGGGGTGATACCCTGAAACCTGTCCCAGGATGTTTGTTTCTGGTCCAGGGAGGACTTGGCTTGGCAGTTCGGGCTGGACTGTTCCCATGAGGAGCAAGGTCAAGACTGATTTGCAGAAGCTATTACACAGAACAGGCAGAGTAGCGGTTTCGCTATGTAGGAAGGGATGCATAGGTGAAGGTTTCTTTTTCCACGTCCTCTGGGAGTGCCCACTTATACAGAGCTACTGGACTTAAACAACAGAGATAATGTTCTGGTTCTTGTTGGTGGAGGTGCCCTTGAATGCAAAATGGTTGATCCGGGATTACAGAGGAAACAACATGGCCTAGATACACTGGAATCTGACTGCGACTGGCAGCGGGGGTGGCCAAAAGGAATAAAGTGAGGGCATGGGATACTGTGCCCCCCCCCCCCATATAATGCAGACTGGAAAGCAAACCTGGATTGGTGCCAGGGGCAGAACAAGTGCTCTGCTCTGCATTCTGTCCATCAATTATCTTTTTGCAGAACAAGTGATCTGCAAGGCCAGAAGTTGTCCCAATAAGTATGAGGAAGCGTGGGGGAGGGGCTATCGAGAGTACAGGAGATACAGTTGAAAGAGGGGCTAGGAGACAACCTGTGTGAGGAAGGCGGGGGAACGATCAGAGAGACTAATGAGTGCATTCCAAATGTTACTGGGCTGTAAAAGCGCCACTCTTGAATTGATGGAAACGTCTGTCCTGATATGTACCTAACCAAAAGAAAATAGTAGTGTAACAAATGTCTTATCACTCTCTTCTTTACGCTGTATGGAGCTTATGTTTTCCAATAAAAAGACTTAAAAACCAGTCTTCTTTCCTCAATCAAGTAAGAAAAAAGCAAGCACACCACTTAACTCTGCTGTTACAAAAGGACCGTGCTTCAATGATGGGACTCGCTAAAAGTTCACGGATACATGTCCTTGACTCTTTCAATTATAACATGGTCTTTCAGTCATCTCCAGCCATTAGAAAGAACAGGTCATTGGGATCCAGGATCATGAGATTATGAGGCTCGGGTTCCATAGACTGAAACAATATGCCAGTCCTTCCAGTGAGGGTTAATTCAGAACATCTAGATAAAGAACAGCCGTATCAACAATCATAAATAGGTGTGAGCATTAGGGGTTGGGGATCAATACAGGGAGATTTGAAAGTGCAGCTTCTATGGTCATAGAAGGAAGGTAAAAGATCCTCCAACTGGAAAGAAATGGATACTTGAGCTCTGAACCATTTAAAAGCCAAGCTCAGTAGCCCGGTAGTTTGTGTCAGGTCGGGCAACCAGATTGATTGAGAGTAAATTAACCAACAGGGTAGTCCATTGAGTCTTCCTCTATGAAATCTGCCCCCGAAGATGTTCGTATGAGCTGAGGTGAATCTAGATCCTCTAACTGCGGTATAGCTTTTGAGAAGGGAGATGTGCTTGCAGACCCATCCAAGCAAAGTTTTTCACTTGTCAATATCAATGATGATATGTCCCTCTGTCTTTCAGAATATAGTGTACAGGTTTAGTCTACTCCTCCTGGATCTCTTCGCACATACAGAGAATGCTTTCCTTACCAGGTATTGTTCCATAGTCCTTTCACGGAAAGCACCAGGGATAGATGCATTGTAAATCCAGTTACCTTAGGTCCTGCATTTTGCATTTCTCTCTTCACATTAATTCCAATGAGTTTTAAGGAGGGTCCATGAGAAGGCCAACATCCTTCCATTACTCCCTTGTTGGCCCAGGAGGTATTGTATCTCACTCTAACCCAGTTGGCCACTGTTTCCCACCTCCTGGATCTTCCCATACACCACCATCCCCTCTGAGAGCTTGAACCCTCTAAATATCATTGGATGGGTGTCTGAAAGCTAAGTGTTAAAATTAAGGTTCTGTTTCAGATCTTGTTGTGTACATTCAGCAGCCTTGCAGATCCGAGACTCTGTAGGTCTCCTCTAGACACTGGGATGTTTTTGTAAATTAGTGTCAGAAAAACAATCTGCCGCTTTCACCGGTTCTCCAACTAAGATTATAGATTTCTTTTGTGATGGTTTTTTAATTCCTTGAGCGTTTGATCAGGAACACCTCCTGCTGCTGGATACAGCACTTCGCTGGCACAACAGCCATTTAATAAGGTATTGTTGCCAGGTCAGAGATTACACCTGGTAATTCAGTACGATAGGCATAGCAGCCATTATATTCCACCTGTGAGCATGGATTTAGGGTGACTTCGCAGGGAGAGTTCCTAGCTGAGCCGTCCTGAAGATTGTGGCTTCAGGTTTAAATAAAAAAACAACGAGTAACAGCATAATCGCCCTGACGAAGTTCTTGTATAAAAAGAACAAAATGCGTTGGCTGCCTGGTGCTTTGTTTCAAATTAAAAAGAAGAAGAAAGAAACCTGCACATTGCTAATATTGGATGGACATTCATAAATTACTTTTACTTTAGATATTTGAATTGGGGGGATGCAACCTACAGTTGATAAAAAATGTTTTTTTAATGGGCTTAGATGTTTTCTCTCTCAGGAGCCTGTGGCAGGGCAATCAAATCCTTATGGGAAACTTATGTTCCTTCAGTCTCTGTCCTTATTTCCAGGTCATTGAAAAGTTTTTCTGAGAAGACCTCTTTTGCATTGCCATATACAATCTTGGGGCCGCCTGCTACTTTTACAAGCTCTTCAGGATCCACCTTTTGAGCCTCTTCAGTCAGTTCCACTTATATTTCCATCAGCCAAAAAATAATTTTCTGGTAGCTGTCTATTCTTTCCGCAGAGAGGGCGAATTTGGAGCTAAAGCGCCCTATCTTAAACTTTTCTAGACTGGGTAGTTTTTCTTCCTTTTCCTCTTTTCTCCAGAAGAGTCCCTCAGTTTTTCATGTATCACAAGATTTTATTTACAAAGAAGTGGACATCATTATCAATGAGTGCTATGACAACCACGAGCAGCTGTTCAGTCGCACCTCACATACTGTGCTAGAGTCGGACAAGCGCAAAAATTGGTTGACATGCAGCAGAGTGTGAATGCCCTCAGTGTCGCAAACAGGACAATAGATGACATCAAAAAGAGGTGGTATGACCTCAAGGCTAGGGCAAAGGAGAGGGTGGCTGAACGTCTTGCAGCTATGCAAGAAACAGGAGTTGGCCCATCAAGCCTCCCGGAGGACGCCACAGCAGAGGTTATGTTGGAAGCCACCACAGAGACAGAGCCTGCCGTGGGTAGCGGAACCTCCACCACCCACAGGTAAGTGAGAAATGAAAAACAATGTATGTCACACTCAAGCCAGCACCGCACATGCATGCACCACACACAGGCAAAACTGCATGTATATGCATCGTCTGCAGGATGAAAAACTCACAGTTAGTGCATCATGGGAAATGTAGTACGTCAAACAAACATTGCTGTTAGGGACTTAGATGAGTTGTGAACATAGTACAACTGCAGAGATAGTGACTCAAAACATTTCCTTTATTTCTTCTGTTTCAACATTGATACATCTTTGGATTAGAAACAACACAAGAAGATACTGACTCTAAGCAGGAGCATGGGCAGACGAACCAAGGGCTGTATGATTCCAGTACTCCTTTTACCTTGAGTAGTGAACAAGGGTGTGATACAACAGCCCAACAGCAGCAGGCAACCAGACATCGCACTCTGGGCACAAGGGGAAGTAACCCACTTATGAGCCAGCGATAGGGAAGGCTGCTCCGAAGCTGTAGGCACGCTCCTGCTAAGACCATGGTAGTTACGCCATCTCCTTCTGCTGGCCTGGAGGATTCCATGATCAAAATCCATCAGCTGCAACACAAACATATGAGAAAGATGAACATTAATTTGATCAGGGGGTTTAAGAGGTAGGCAAATCAGATGTCAGAGTATCAAGCACGTATGGAGCACACAATGGATGCAATGACTGATGCTACTGTGCAGCAAACAACTGTAGGATGGAGCGCAGAAGGTCACATGACATGCACTCCATGACGAGGGAAATTGGACGTCTGGCAAATGCAACAAGCCTGCAGAGCAAACGCTGGACTGCAGGTAGAAATGGGCCACATCAGTGGTGATGTAGCGAGGGGACTACAACATATCACAGCTGCTGTGGATGCACTGCAAAATAGCCTGGTGGTTAGAGGAGGGGGGTGCAGACACTGCATAAAGTGAAGTGTCCAGCCACAGTTGTTTTCCACTGCAGATGCACCAACACAGCGGAGAAGCAGCAGTCGGCACTCTCTGAACCAAAGTGCAAGAGCATAATATGCAGGACAGAGGGGCCAAAGATGAATAAATTGATATATTGTTCTTTACACTTTCATATGTGGTGAAGTAACCACTTTTCATTTATAATTTGGGCAGTGACTGTTATTTGAGAGGGACAGGTTGTCCCATATACACAGTTAATATGACCTTAAATTAAAGGCATATTTAAAAACTCAGTTTGACTCTTTCTTGTGTAATTTCCGTGGTATAAGTGTGAATTATAATGACTTACCTTTAAAAGTAATTCCTGGCTCTGTGATCCCTGCGCCTTCTCCCCTCTGCTGCTGTGCTTCCCTCATTTGATTGTTGTGCTGGGTGTCCAGGCTCTTCATCCCCCGAGTTTGCATCTGACAACTCCATGGGCAGCCCCCGCCTGCATGCAATGTTGTGTAGTATTGCGCAGCTTGCAACAATTTTGCAGGCTGTCTCAGGGATGTACTCCAATGCGCCACCACTCTTGTGTAGACACCTGAATCTTGATTTTAGTATGCCAAATGTGCGCTCGATGACTGACCTCGTGCGTCTATGTGCCCTGTTGTGTCACCTTTCATGCGTGTTGGAGGGAGACAGGAACGGTGTGAGGATCCATGTACGCAGGGCATACACACTGTCACCTACGAAGAAAAGGCAGGTTTTGAGACAACATGCAGACATTTACGTTCTTAAACATCTGACTGTGGGTGTGGGGGTTCATTATCTAGTAGGTATCCTTCATCAAAATCACCTCTTTCTAATTTCTGGTATATGCCACTGTGCCTGAAGATATAAGAGTTGTGTGTGCTACCTGGAAATTTGGCTACAATGTCTGTGATTATGTTTTTGGCATCACAGACAACTTGTATGTTGAGTGAATGTGTGCTTTTCCTTTACGGAAAATGTATTCTATGCGTGATGGTGGACATATGGACACATGGATCCCATCTAGGCACCCTATGACCTGTGGGAATCTTGCAATTCTATAGAATTACAATTTTGTATTTTCAAGTTCCTGCTCATTTCTTGGCATATAGATGTATTTGGTGTAGCAGGGCATCCATGAATTTGCGGAAAAAAATGCGATAACGCACTCTGTGAAACACCTCCAGCCACTGTAATTACGTCTTGATAGCTACCAGTGCCAAATAGGTGGAGGGAGCACAACACCTGCATATGTGTTGGTATTGTATTGCTGCGCTGAGTTCTGCTTTCCAGAAGTGGCTTCAGTGTGTAAATTAGGTGTAGGATGACTGTGCTACTCAGCTTGTACTGTTCATAGATTTCTTCCTGAGTCTTCTTGAAAAATGTCAGCCTCACTCTAAAGATCCTCTCCTGTCTCCGCCTCCTCTGTAGAGCTGTACGTATATGCATCCTTCTCCACATCATATACATGCCTGCCATTTGGAAAGGTTTTGGTGCATTCAGGGCCTGTTTTTATAGTTTGAGACTGGTTACCACCTGCTTCAGGTTAGTGGTAAATAGCATGCGCAAACGGCCCATTTTGCGCATACTCGCAATTTGCGAGTATTTTGTACATTTGTATTTGCGAGTTGGTATTTGCTTCTCACTAATTGCGACCCGCTAATAGCGTTCGCTTTTCCTGCGACCCGCTATTTACTCGTAACGCTATTTTTCCAATTGCGAGTGCATATCGTGCATAGCATACGGCCATTTTTGCATGCGCAAATCAATTTGCAACCTATTTTGAGCATGCAAAATGGTCGTACATCTGGCCTCTAGTTATTGTCAATGATTTATATAAGCTAGGCACATTGCACTTTCTCCTTAACAGTATAATTCTAGCAGATAGATTGATAGATCATATCGAGGAGAGATAAAAAGTACAGACATTTAAAATTATATGCAGCAGCAAGGAGAGCACTTTATAGTTTTTTCTTTTCCAGTCGATCTCAATACTAATTTTGATTTTTCTTCTGCAATTTTAAATTAATTTTTATAGGTAGAATAGGAATTCGATATACATGATATTTTAGGGTATATATTTATGAGAGTTGTTAGTTCATCTAAATCGATAGTTGAGCTTAATAATGATGAATTAAGGTTTTAAAACATAGGAAGTTAAGCGCATTGGATTTTTTCCTTGATCATTATCTAATGTATCTGGACTCCACTTCTATACCTGGCCTCGTCTGACCTGCGTGGCCACTTATATGAGAACAGCAATGGCTCGGAAGCAGAGTCAGCAATGGCTCGGAAGCAGAGTCAGCAATGGCTCGGAAGCAGAGTCAGCTCTTCCCCTTCAGCTTCGGCCCAGTCCCTGCTGCCAGCCTCCTACTCTTCCCAAAGTTGTTAAAGATCATACTCTGTGATAAAATTACAGACCCATTTCTGGTCACAGCATTATCCCTGTGGTGATCGGCACGTACAGACGTAGCGCGTCAGGAGGCGTGGTGTGGCAGCGAGGAAAGAGGAAGAAGAAGAGGCGGACCTTGTCCACACAGTCCGGCAGCAGCATCATAGTGAGTGGCAGCAGCACCAATCAGTCAAATTATTGACCACCAGTATTGAGCCCAGGCCCACACAAAAGTGACTTGCTAAACCAAGGTGTGGGGCGTACAAAAAAAAATCCAACTAATTAAACAAACATAAGTGCATCAGCATTAAAAGGCCACAACCCAGCCCTGTGATTTAACTAGTTAGTCCACCTTGCCACGCCAACACCACAGTAGGAAATGAGATCAGGCAAGGTAAGAAAGCAACCGGTGCAGAAAAATTCAAAGCAAAACGCAAAAAACCTCAAGACATCCCCAGCAAGCTTGTCAGAATTACCTCAATCTACGGTGCAACATTAATATCACCAATATACTCCATCTTTGGATGAGTGAACCCCACTGGAAAATTCACATTTTTAAAGGATCCTACTACAGTTATTTATTCAACACCGGATAAAATATCAGGAGTTTTTAAACCCTTGACACCACAAAAAATGGATCTTGTACAGGACGAGGAGACAGCACTTAGCCTAGGGCAGACCACAACAGCAAAGGGGCAGGATTTAGACCATACTAATAACTTAAAGTCAATGATAGTAGATACTTCTTCGGAGGCAGCAGTACCAAACCACACCGGCAGTGCAAGGCAAGTCAATCACGTCCAAGTGAACATCGGCAGTGCAGTGCAGGATACTCTGCGCCTAGGCAAGAACGATTGCAAGACAGTATCCAAGAAGCCACCTATGGCGCAGAAAAACCCAATGGCCTCTCCACCCCAAAGCCACAATTAGCAAAAGTTAACAGACAGGAAGTCACCAACATCGTAGAAAAAACTAATGACCCCTAGTTGGAGTCACTCTCAATAACAAATAACACGGAGATAACACATGCAATGGGCATTATCACTAAGAACCCAGTTGATACACAACCTGATATTCAATTGGCGCAACAACTGAAAGCCCTACTACAAACAACATTAGAACATCAATCAAAAATAGAAATATCAAGTTCGCTTGAATGATCAAAAATCAATGTCAATACAAGCAAGAATCCCATTACTGCATTACCCAATACTCAATGGTCACTCCAATCGGAAGCTCAACAGCAACTAATAACAGAACAATGCTCAAAAATAGAAATTCGCCTGGTAAGTTAAAAAGCGAAAGTACTGGTCCAACATATAAAAATACAATTAAAACACATAATGATCATCGGACCTCATCTTGGAACAAACATGATAAAGATAGCATGCCCATGGCTGTTGGGCCTATAAAGGAACAAAAGGAGACAAAGCATTTGAACATTAGTCAACAACCAGCGGGAAGGAATAACAAACCCAATGTAACAATAGAAGACTCTTCAAACCTGCACATTTCCTTAATCAAAACTCTGCACGCCTCAATTATCGTTCTCAACATGCAGTCAGATAAACTTGATATTCAAATCAATTTGATGAACATTTTTGCTGACCACATTTCAGGTATAAATTTCAAACTGGATTTTTTGACTGGTCAAATAGCTGCAAAAAATAATTCAGCTGTCATCGTTCCATCAAACAATTGTGAATTTGGACCAATCGTTGATAAACTAAGTGATTTACCAATGATCCTAAAGAACATCTTGAAGGAGTGTAAACAGCCCTTCTAGCCCCTAGTGTCATATAGTGTGGGAGTGAGTAAGTCGCCAAATGGGGAAAAAAACAGCAAAATGCAAAGCGTAATTTAAAACTCAAAGTAACAATTCCCCATTAACCATTAGATGGACATATTTACAGGAAAATATTGATAAGGAACTTACTGCAGAATCCTCATTACTTTCACTTAACAGCGTAGATGATGTATCACAAAGCTTGAGTGAGAGGCCTTCAAATCCCGTGATAAAAACACCACCTCCCCTTCTAACGAAAAGACAAAAGAAGTGTGTTAGGAAGGCTAGAAAGCACCCCCAGAATAACAAGATGATAGACCAAAAGTTGCACAACAGTTGCACAGAATGTACCCAATCTTTAACTTTAAAGAAGAGGACAAAAATCAAAGTTCAACCCTCTTGGCAAGAAATGGAGATGTTAAGAAAGAAGGGGAGGAGAATCACAAAGATCAATCGGTGCTATTGGAGATTCCAGCCTCATTATCTGGCAAACCGAAGGGTCCACTTGACCCAAATAAAACAAATGAGAAGAACTTGAGCAGAGGGCCCCGCCCAAATACAACTCAAGCTGCAATAATGACCTGCCCAGACAGTTTAATACTGCCCACAACGAGCAAAACATACCGATCGGAGGATGTAATGAATAAAAAAAGCAAAGTATCAACAAACCTCTAACAACAAATCATAAAACATACAAATGAGGTGCAATTACTATATAAAAGCCCTGGGGAAAATATTAACCCCAGTCGAGAAATTACATTACAGGGATGCCACCACCCCAGTAGAGAACAACTTCAGATAAAAGTAAATATGCATTACGACAAGCGGAAAGGGCAGGATCCGAATCGACAGTCCGAAAATCAACCCTCACCCACGCTTCGGCATCTCAGTTATGAATTATCAAGCCAGCAAAACCTCCAAACAACCTGATTTTACTTACTCTATATTACATTTCACAAGGACCACAAGATTACTTAAATAAAGTAAATGTCCTAAGTCTAATGGCAGCCATTCCAACATTGAAACACCTCTCCACGTCAAATCTACTATCAATCGAGTTAATTGAACAGGTGAATAGTAACGGCTTGGAAAAAACTCTCTCAACGTGGTAGAACAAAGAAATGGCTCTATAAATACTAAAAGCTGCACCCCAGTTCGAGGCGTGGGGTATATCTCTGTCTAAACCTATAAAGCAACTTTACCCCACTCCTCTGCGACCCTCACACAATACTAAGCTCAAGACCTGACTCTTCGGCTGACTCAGAGCTGCACCCCATCACCCGCTGCACCCCCTCTCCAGTGCCTTGAGACCCTCTCAGGAGAGTAGCACGCTTCTCAATTCCCTGATTGATTGGTTTTGTTTGATAAGCTTAATCATTCCAATATTAAGCCTATTTATTCAGTACTACATAGTGCGAGAGGCAAAGAGGTGGATAAGGCATCAACATTGAATATACAAGATACAATTCACAGAGAACATGGCAGATCAAGGCCCGACAAACAAAGAGAATGACCCTTAATAACACCTGCTATATCCGAGCTCCCAGCAATTAACATCTTGTCATGGAACATAGCAGGTGCAAATATTGACCTGCAAGACAACATACCACCTGAGAATTGGAAAACCTTCAAAATCGTTGCTCTTCAAGAAGCATGGCTAATAGCCCCAGCACACATTCTAGGGTGCATTCTCCATCATGTAAAAGCAGTAAAAACCCAGCGGCAAGGCAGATCAAAGTGCGGCCTGGCCCTATATATCTCCACAACGCTAAACATTACATCAGTCCAACTACCTACTACAACAACTGACATGCAACTAATAAAAATGGATTTGGGTCCTAATCAAGTGGTAAGCACTATCATTCTTATTAACGTATATGCGCATTTGAAACGTGAGACTAAAAAAGCACTCTTAAAATTACTGATTGCAACTACAGCAGAACTTCGCTCAAACATCCTACGTGGGAAATAATATTAAACGGGCAATTTTAACTCAAATTTGATATACACTCCGGAGGAAGATAATACTATAATCACAGCAAATGCAGTCTGCTCAATGCAATCTCAAACCCACTCAACGTTGAAACAATCCGACCTAGTGGGGCAGAAGCTAGTGACAGATCTTGAAAACCTAGGGATGAGAGTACTAAGCAGCACAGCTGCACAGGATAGGCCTCCGGCTTGCCGTATCATGGTGCCAACCCAGGTTCAACTACAGATTATACAATTGTCTCCCTACTGCTGCTCGCCCCCAAAAAATCATTCTCGATCATATATACCACAAATAGTGACCACTCATGCCAATGTCTTGAATTGATAACTTCCTTTCCAAGGCACATTTTAGCTCCTTCAGTGATAGGGTCAATAACATTGATAAATCTTAAACGCTTAAGATGGACAAGTAGTACACTTCCCCAAATCGCATCAAGGGCAAAGGAACTGATAATAATATATGAATTTCAGAAAGGTTTGGTGGTAGAACCTTGGGCCACCTTCTTAACAAACTTATTACAGGATGCCCCATTAACAAACCCACGCCACAGTATGAATGGCGACCAAAGCATTACACTGAGCAGAACAGCCAGAAATTTAGGGAAAATATCGATCCAATCCACAAGAGGCCCAAATCCACTCAAAGTGACCTGGGCACAAATGAAACTACTCAAACAGCAGTACACAAAACAAATTTGGGAGGACAACAGATTGCAAATGGATACATTTTGGGGCAAACTCCTACACAACGCTAAAAGATCAAATGCAAGGGCATTTTGGGAGCAAGTCAATTCACTTGTAAGATCTTCAAAAGTCATAAATACAACCTGCATCACGGAGACTGCGTGGATACACAATATAACCGCCACCTTCTCAATAACAGCTGAGGAAAAAACTGTGGTGCAAGAAACATCGAACTAATCCCAGACCAAGGGCCAAACTGCAATAATGCAATTGATATTAGAAAGTCCAGCAGAATTTATAGCACAACCAAGTGGATAAAACAGTTATGACCTTTAATGAGTCAGGAAGCACCACAAATAGCACCATGACAAGCGGTCAACCATCTACACAATATACTCAAGAACAAACATCCAAGGTCATAGTTAAGGGCAGACTAGATGGGACACCAGGCCCAAATGACATATCGCAATCAATTTACAAGCAAGATCCTGCGTTCTGGGCGGCCCACTTGCTCTGCCTATTTCAGGCAGTAAATATTACAAACAATCTTCCAGAGAGCTGGAGAGGCTCTATAATCAATCCGGTTTATAAGGGTGGAGATCGAACCGACCCAGCAAATTACCATCTGATTGCCTTAATAGATGCTGAAGCAAAATATTGTACGTCATTGATTATGGCGGATTGAATAGACTGGTCTGAAAGTAACAACAAAATCCCAGTCAATCAGTCTGGCATTTTGAAGGGGCTCTGGTACAGCCACAAAAATTCTGGCCTCAGGTCTAATAGCAGACAAAAGCTTATGGCAACAACAAAATCTGTTTCTATGTTTCATAGATTTTTAAGCTGCATTCAATCGAGTTAATAGAGGCATTTTATGGCATAAGTTGAAGCAGTGGTGCCTTCCGGAAACAATATTGCGATCTATAATGCAATTGTATACCAATACGTGGATGCAAGTAAAAATTGCAAATGGAAAGAGGTTAACTAGGAAAATCTACACAAGTGAGGGCCTTAAACAAGGCTGTGTGTTAGCACCCCACTTGTTTAATCTTTTTATGGCTGACTTATCACCATGGCTGGATGAAATCAACTCACACACTACACGTTTGGGCATGCTGCCCATTACACACCTCTCTCATGTAGCTGACATTGTGCTCAAGCCACACAACAATTGGTCTGCAAAGAGCAATTAACAAATTGGGTAACTTTGCTGAGGCGAATCTGCTAGAAATAAACGTCACAAAAACAAAAGCCATGATAATAAGCGGGCGCCTTCATAAACAATCACCATTTAAAATTAGTAATACAAAACTGGAAGTGGTCAGTAGTTATAAGTAATCCGAGGTTCAGATGGACAGTCGATTATCTTTTCAAAAGCAGAACAAAGCGTGCTGAAAAAAGGGAATGGTCTAATATTCGGGTTTTGTTCGATGTCAAAGAGGTTAAAAGGTCCATCATTAACTGCGCTTTTAATGGTAATGAAAGCAAAACTTTTACCAACAGTAGCCTACCGAACTGAAGTTCAGCACGGTAAGGATGCAGCATTCTTGGACTCCCTTCAAACATGGGTATACTAAAAGGTATTTTCTCTGCCCTGTAACTCCTCACCCACACAAATTCGGTTAGAATTCGGGTTGCACCATCAGCAACTGCACAGAAGATATGTAACCATAAAAACTTGGTATAAAGTTTAGTGCGACAGGGAAAATCAGCTTAATAATGCGCTTTGGAATGCAATACAAGGTGATTCCCATTTCTTTTATACCAAGTATCTACATTCATCATTAAAGCTTACAAATACGGTTGATCTGTGGTAGCAGAATCCACCATTTTCTGCCTTTCAACAACTACTGAAGAAGGTGTCAAGGCAGCATTCACTAACGGAGGACAATGCCTGGCTAAGTAAACGAGCACATGCATGGATGGTTTTGCAATCATATACAAAACTCCAACCAGCAACATACTTGGGTCTGTCATTTTCTCCCCGTTTAAAGATTAAGCTGCTGGCAATATGATTTGGAATGCTACCGTCTAATGCAAACCTACAGGCTGGATGTATCAGGGTCCAAAGTCATGCAGCCTTTGTGGATCCCAAACGCAGGACTTTAATCACTTAATATGCATCTGCCCAGCTCTAAGTCTATCCTGTCGACAACTACTAACGAACCTGTTTAACGTAAGAGGCATTTGTACCAGTCAATCAGCTATATTGAGATGTCTCAATCCGAATGACCCTCAGCTTAATTGTCATGTGGTAAAAATGTTAACAAATATGAGAAAGTTTTAAAAACATACTTGGCGGCGAAATACAAATGTAGTTTAGATACTACGCCTGATGACTCTTTTCTGAAGCATACGCACAATATATGTGTAATGCACAACAGCACTTTAGGGACTAGTTCTCAAGACTCTTTTTGTTACCTCATGTATCGAATACTCTTCAGCCCTCAAACTCAAATGACGTGCTTCAGATTCTGCTGTAATTCATAATTTTTATTAGGCACAGTTCCTTTGATGCACATTTTAATGGCGAATTCAATCTTGTTGATATATTCCAATGGTTTTAGAGACTATGCTTGATGTTTCCCTTCCGTACCATACACACAATATATGGGTAAAGCTCAACAGCACCTTAGGGACTAGTTTTCATGCCTCTTTCTGGTACCTTATGTATCGCATAATATCGTTAGTCCTGATTCTCAAATTATGTGCTCAGGTCCTGCTGTAAGTCGTAATTTTAATAGGCTTGTTTTTATGTATATTTTAATGGTGTTTTGTATTTAATTTTGCTGGTATATTGTTATGGTTTTAATTAACTAAACAATAAAATATATTCTGATCTGATCTATATCTGACTTTAAGAAACAGAAGATTCTCCTATACAGCCAACGGGTAGGTGGCAATTAAATAGAAATTTGGATTTTACCTTTTCAATTTTTAATGAACCTGTGTAGATAAAATATGAGTTTAATATATGTGAAGTTATTGGACATATATTTATTTATAGGAATATTGTACAGGCAAATTGACTTAATGGTACAATAACGAGGCATTAAAGTTTTCTTGGTAATGTATTAGCTTTTTGTTTTATATAGTTGTCTGTTGTTTTTAGAAATGTTATGTTTGTGTTACCTTATTAACACAAAATCAAACAATAAAATTGATACGAATTGAATACAAAGGACAGCATTGGTTCGCTGAACACATTTTCTTTTTGTAACTTTTAGCCTGTCAGGGCGAAAAAACCATCCTACTTCCGCCATACTAAGCAAATGGATTTGATGTGCCAGTCCTCACCCTATTCTACCAGTGGAATTACCTTCCAAACCAATGTTCAAGGTCTGTCTGCCAGAAGCATGGCCATCTCATTGTCAATCTTTAAAGGAGCATCCTTAAGAGACATTTGTTTATCTGCCACTTGGACACCCCTGCACAGATGTGCTTCACCTTATTAGTCAAATATCGGTGGGGCCATTTGATGGATTTTGTTACCCATGTATTGAGTGCTATTAACTAAAAAATGCATTTGTTTGTCACTTTCCTTAATGTTAAGTAACACATATAATTTATCAATATATGCAAAAGATCCATCATAAGTGTTTGATGTTTTCATAGTTGTTCCTGTGACAAAATATTGTTCCTAACATGCGGATAGGTCACACTGTAATGACTGTGACAAGGATGACGGGTGAGGAGTTAATGCCCTAGTCTTTACAAGTAATCTTCATTACACCGAGTGAATTGACATTTGTCAGTATTGATAAACAACAACGAAAGAGTGACTATAATAAAACCAGGAAAATCCTGGTTGAATAAAACCGCCAAGGACAAAAGCCAGTATTTGTAAAAGAACCCTCACTCACCGACCTGGTCGGTGTCATGCTTCATCATAGGGTTCCACCAGAGAGGCCGAATGCCTCCCTGGTCTGCTTCCACACCTGGTTTACTGCAGAGCAGGGTGTTCAAATACTTGTGTGCGTGATGGTGAAAAAAAGGTGTGAATTTAAAAGGTGACTGTGTCTAGCCTATCAACTAATTTATTTAAGGCTGACCAATGACCATTAAAAAGAGGTGAGACGGACGAGGACTGGTTCTGTAAAGCGGCCAGTGACATCCGATTTATGTGTAAAAATTGGTCAACATGTTTCTGCTTGTATATGCAAATTGCTAAGCATTCTTCAGGACCTACTATAAGTTCCACGGCGGTATGCGCACCCTAAGGCGCACCCTAACCTGAGGAACAGTTGGTGTAGTACAACTCACAGTTATACCGGTGTGGTCTTTCGTAGGGTCGTAGACCATTAGAGCCTGTAATAAAGAATCAATAAACAAATATTCAAATAAATTATGAAGCATAAACCTTTGTAAAATGCAGGTTACTGAAAATTACAGGCAATAGTGTCCTGAGCTGTAATTATGCAAAAAGAAGAATATATTGGCAAGACACATATATTGCAATGTATATGAAAAGTATCACTAATCACTATGGCAAAGTATCTCATTTTAGCCCTCTTTGGGAAAATTTGAGTCTATAATGGACGTGCTACCACATTAAAATATGTGTGTAGCACAACGGGGCAAACATCCCATTGGGATATGCAAAGCATTCTCACAAAAAAGGCTCATAATCTCAGAGGCAACAAACTATTCTCAAGAATGCTCTTTTAAAATTCGCTCAAATCCCTTGTAATAACTCGGGATCTAAAACGTGCATATATTAAGAACAACAAACACAACACTACTAAAGAGAAAGAAGGCTTACATTAGCTTGTGAAGTTAGTTACTTCATGGGTCCAGCAGGGAGGGGAAGCAAACACCCGGGTATCTGAAGGACAAGACACAGCGAAATTAAAAGTCCATCGGAGACTCGATAACAGAGGGAAGAGAAACATACCCTCCTTTAGTGCACTTACTTTCCAAATCGTGTGCTCCCGCAGTGGACCTACGTCGGTCTTCCCTGGCCCGAATATTAATGATTGTCATGACTTCTGGTACAAATACAATCGCGCAGTCACATGGTTGCGTAAAGCGGCGTGTGACGCGCTTTCGTCATGTGGGGGGTTGCTAAAACAACTAGAACGTTGCCCCACTCATCATGACTTCTTGGTACAGATACAATATCAAGGTTGCGTAAAGTGTGATGCGTTTTCATCACGTGGGGGGTTGCTAAAACAACTAGAATGTTGCCCCACTCGTAGTGGCAAAAACCAAACTTTATTGATATTGTGCGCACACGCTGTTTTAAAATACTAAATAAATGCTAAAGCTGTATATCAAATATGTGTTCCGTTCCCATTGAGCCAAAACCATAGGGATCCTGTGATGACCCCAGTCTGCTGTGTCTTCACTGCCCCGTAAAACAAAGATGTTTAATGTGACTGACAGAACGAACAAATATTGTCGTTTGTCTGTGAGGCTAAACAGCGATAGCGGTGAAACCATGGCAAAATTAGTTTTACTCAAATACCAGCCTATGTATATTGGTTACAAATTTGTCCTGCTTGGTGTATTGAAAAGAGCTTAAGTTATTGTTTAGTGCATCGTGCAAAAGCGAGCCCTCCAAAAGGTCAAAAAAGGCTCTCTCTTTTTTAGGTGTGTGAGATGGTGGTAACCTAAAAACATCCCCCACTATAATAGTAGGTAAAAAGACCCAAAGTGTGGTAGTATTATAACTAAAATACTCGGTGGACACATCCTTCTCTCGGGAATTTGTACAGAGAACACATTTAAAGAACCACAAGTACTGAATGCTATGTTAAAAAGCACACATCAACGTTTCAGGACAGAGCCCCATGGGATGTTATCATTTAATCCTGTCAAATGGGTAGATAATCAATAAATCCACCTCTGTTCTTTTTCAAAAAGAGACTGTTGGGAGGTTGTTCCTGGTGGTAAATGCTCTATCACTGTCCAGTGTAGACCGTTTGTGGTGTGATTCAAAAGAAGAAAATGGTCTGTCAGTTTGGTGCTGTTTTTCTTACGGCGAATATTGCTACGATGCTCACAAATTCGTTGCTTAATCTTTCTCGTAGTCATACCCACATATCTCAACTTGCACGGGCAGGTAATTAAGTAAACCACATTGGTGGTGTTACAGTTAGTATGGGATTTTTGCAGCCATTGCTTTCCTTCCTCCAGGTCTAGATGTTTTGATGTAGCTGTCAAATGGCAAACGCTCTACGAACCGCAAGGGAAGGGACCTACCACCGGTGTTAGCCCCATGCATTCAGAACGGTTGCTTGCTGGTCACTGGTTTTAATCCTGGGACGAGTATGGACCAGAGTGTCCTTTAGACTTCGTGCTCGCTTGTATGAAAAAATGGGTTTGTCCCAGTGATGATTATTACTCTCCAGAATCTTCCAATGTTTGCGGATTGCTTTACTTACAGCATTTGATGCGGCATTGAAGGTAGTCACACATGTTTAGCAGCGGTGGTTCTGAACCTCTGGTGATATTCTCATCCAAGAGAGCTTCTCTATTTTGGTTGCAAGCTCTTTTGCAACTTTTCTTGAGAATCATATCAGGATAACCTCGATTCTGAAGTTTCACAGTTAGTTCGTCGGCTTGATTTTTAAAGTCTGAAACCTCACTACAATTTCTTCTAAGCCGTAAAAACTGCCCAAAGGGCAGATTTTCCCGTAAAGGGCGAGGGTGATAGCTCGTAAAATGTAGTAGTTTGTTCTTAGCCTTTGGCTTATGATGTGTCCTGGTTTGCAATCTATTCAACTTTGGAAATTACTACATCAAGAAACACCATCTCATTCTTGTGATATGAAGTGGTGAATTTCAAATTGGTATCACATGTATTGATCCAAGTGAAGAAATCAAAGAGGATGTTTCAGGGCCTTGCCAAATGATAAGCACATCATCTATGTATCTTCGCCAGAAGAATACATAGGGGAGATATGGATTGAGGTCAGATAATATATGCCTGCATTCAAAGTCATGCACATATAACCCGGCCACACTTGCGGCAAAAGTACTGCCCATTGATGTGCCAGTTGATTGGAGGTATAGAACGCCTCGATATTCAAAGAAATTTTCTTTTAGTGCCAGAGTGGCACAATCAACGACAAACCTCTTGGGCGTAATATACTCCCAGGTACTGTTTTCCAACGTGTCCTCAATCACTCAATAGTAGAGTCCTGAGGGATACAGGTAAAAAGACTCTCTATATCTAGTATTACCAGGTAAGTAGAATCTTCTGTGATCTCAATATCTTGGAGTAGAGCAAGCACACTTTTTTATCTTTCAAATACGTGCTTGTGGCTTGGATCAGGGGTTTCAAGAAGAAATCGCAATATTAAGATAACGGTTCCATAAGGGAGCCCATACCTGACACTATCGGGCCTCCCTGGGGGTGGTAACCTATTCTTGTGAGTTTTTGGCAAGGTGTAGAAATATGGTATAATGCCCTTGCTAGTGGTGAGAAATTCAGCCTTATGTTTGGTGATATGTCCTCGACCTTCCGCTTCATTCACTAAGGAAGAAATAGTGTTTCGAAGTGATGGTGTTGGATCCACAGAGAGGCAAGTGTAGCTGACTTGATCAGATAAGAGGCGTCTGCACTCCATATGGTAGGCCTCTGCATCTTGTACCACTATGCCTCCGCCTTTGTTGGCAGACTTTATGACAATATTCCGATTATTTCTCAAAGACTCTACAGCCTGGAACTCACAGGCCTTCATGTTTTTTAAACCAGCTGTATCCTCAAAGGCTTCAATGTCATTAAAAACAGCTTGCTCGAATGCTGTAATCTCGGGAGGAATGGTGTGAGGTGGGGTACAAAAGAAGATTTTACCCGAAAACCTGTATCACCCCGGTTGCCTTGAGTGCCTTCTGTTTCTCAAAAAAGCTCTTCAGCTTCAATTTGCGGAAAAATTCCGCATGTTCGCAATGTAATTTGAAGCGATCCAAGCCTGCAGTCGGTATAAATCCCAACCCCTTCTCAAGTACTGCTTGTTTGTCTGGTGTCAAGATGACTGACGAAAGATTGGTCACTAGGCTTTCGTGTTGCTGGGGCTTGCACGCTGCTCCCGTGCTTTGCTCCTGGTGTTGTCTCCACTGCTTCTTCCTGTTCCCAATGCACTTGATTGGTGCCTCACCTTCGACCATGTCCTCTTCGGCCCCTCTCTAAAAAAGGGGGGCGGTACATGTTCTGCTGAAATTGTGGGTGAGGTAAAAAAGCAGGATTCCACCCCATCATAGGGTGGAATTGTGGTGGTTGGAAAGCATTGGGGTAATTGCCCCCCCCCCGGGTTGAGGGAAGGGTGGCCAGGCTTGTTGATATTGTGGCTGCCTTCTGTTCTTGCCCCTTCCACATTGGCGGGATTGATAGCTGTCCCCACTTGAGCCACTGGCAGAGGAATCAGCATCAGAACCATCCGTGCTCTGATCGTTCCTGGTAGGTGGACTAAAGTCTGGACTGGTGTAAGGGTAGACCTTCACATAAGACCATCTGGTTGGATCTTTTGGGAATTTTTGTGCTTTGGACTGAGTGAGTGTATCTTTATACTCATTTATTTCTTTATTCAGTTCATCCAGGTGTTTTTTATAGCCCGTCAGTGTGGTTCTAAAATGTGTCTCAGTTAATTGAATATCAACCAAAATTCCTTCAGAAAGTCTGAGGGCAGTTTTTATGATCGGCACTAACCAATCGCGGGTACAGTGCCACGCGATCTGGGCCCATTCCTTTCTGAATTGCATGTCATCTAAAAAAATGTGTGGGGCATTAGTCACCAGGAGACCTTTAGGTGCTACATTATTTCTCAGGTATGCAGCTAATATTGTGCCATGTAAAATGGTCCGTATGCCGCTCCTTTTTTGATCGGTTAGTTTGTCCCACTCGGTAGTTTGTGAGATTGTTTGGGCAATTGAGGGGTCTGAAAAAAGTGAGGGGTCTGCTAATAAAGCATCAACCTCCTCATTAAAATATGACAAGCATAGATTCTCCATAATGCTGTGAATGTCGTCGCCAAAGAAAAAGAGCAAAAAGGGTGAGAAGGGCTAAAACTGTATTTGAATTGACAGAGAGAGAAAAAGAATCTCTCACAGCTGCACGCTGCCTAATATAATAGATAACAACAAGAGAGAGAGGGAAAAAGGCACTCCTGAACCCCCTGTAAATCAATAAACAACAATGAAAGAGTGACTATAATAAAACCAGGAAAATCCTGGTTGAACAAAACAGCCAAGGACAAAAGCCAGTATTTGTAAAAGAACCCTCACTCACCGAACTGGTCGGTGACATGCTTCATTATAGGGTTCCACCAGAGAGGCCGAATGCCTCCCTGGTGTGCTTCTACGCCTGGTTTACAGCGGAGCAGGGTGTTCAAATACGTGTGTGTGGTGAAAAAAAGGTGTGAATTTAAAAGGTGACTGTGTCTAGCCTATCAACTAATTTATTTAAGGCTATCTATCTATCTCTGCATTTCTAAAGCGCGCTACATACCCGTGAGGGTTTCAAGGCGCTGGAGGGGAGGGGTTGGGGGGGGCTGCTACTGGTCGAAAAGCCAGGTCTTGAGAAGTCTTCTGAAGGCTGGTGGGGAGAGTGTTCCAGGTCTTGGCGGCGAGGCTGAGCAATGACCATTAAAAAGAGGTGAGTCGGACGAGGACTGGTTCTGTAAAGTAGCCGGTGACATCCGATTTAGGTGTAAAAATTGGTCAACATGTTTCTGCTTGTACATGCAAATTGCTAAGCATTCTTCAGGACCTACTATAAGTTCCACAGCGGTATGTGCACCCTAAGGCGCACCCTAACCTGAGGAACAGTTGGTGTAGTACAACTCACAGTTATACCGCTGTGGTCTCTCGTAGGGTCGTAGACCATTAGAGCCTGCAATAAAGAATCAATAAACAAATATTCAAATAAATCATTAAGCATAAACCTTTGTAAAATGCAGGTTACTGAAAATTACAGGCAATAGTGTCCTGAGCTGTAATTATGCAAATAGAAGGATATATTGGCAAGACACATATATTGCAATGTCTATGAAAAGTATCACTAACCACTATGGCAAAGTGTCTCATTTTAGCCCTCTTAGGGAACATTTGAGTCTATAATGGACTTGCTACCACATTAAAATATGTGTGTAGCACAACGGGGCAAACATCCCATTGGGATATGCAAAGCATTCTCACAAAAAAGGCTCATAATCTCAGAGGCGACAAACTATTTTCAAGAATGCTCGTTTAAAATTCGCTCAAATCCCTTGTAATAACTCGGGATCCAAAATGTGCATATATTAAGAACAATAAACACAACACTATTAAAGAGAAAGAAGGCTTACATTAGCTTGTGAAGTTAGTTACTTCATGGGTCCAGCAGGGAGGGGAAGCAAACACCCGGGTATCTGAAGGACAAGGCACAGCGAAATTAAAAGTGCATCGGAGACCCGATAACAGATGGAAGAGAAACATACCGTCCTTTAGTGCACTTACTTCCCAAATTGTGTGCTCCCTTAGTGGACCTACGTCGGTCCTCCCTGGCCCGAAGAGAGTCATACCCACATATCTCAACTTGCACGGGCAGGTAATTAAGTAAACCACATTGGTGGTGTTACAGTTAGTATGGGATTTTTGCAGCCATTGCTTTCCTTCCTCCAGGTCAAGATGTTTTGATGTAGCTGTCAAATGGCAAATGCTGCACGAACCACAAGGGAAGTGACCTGCCACCTGGCTACTTTACAGAACCAGTCCTCGGCCGTCACACCTCTTTTTAATGGTCATTGGTCAACCTTAAATAAATTAGTTGACGGCTAGACACAGTCACCTTTTAAATTCACACCTTTTTTCACCATCACGCACACATGTATTTGAACACCCTGCTCCACTGTAAACCAGGCGTAGAAGCACACCAGGGAGGCATTCGGCCTCTCTGGTGGAACCCTATGATGAAGCATGTCACCGACCAAGTCGGTGAGTGAGGGTTCTTTGACAAATACTGGCTTTTGTCCTTGGCTGTTTTGTTCAACCAGGATTTTCCTGGTTTTATTATAATCACTCTTTTGTTGTTGTTTATTGATTTACAGGGGGTTCAGGAGTGCCTTTGTCCCTCTCTCTCTTGTTGTTATCCATTTGTCAGTATTGGTAACTCTTTGAGCTTGTACAATTGGAATGTGCTTTACTGTCCAATGTGCAGAAATAGTATCAACCTATTATTTTTATCCTTCATACCAAAGTCATCTCTAAGTTCTGTGTATAGAAGGCGCTACCATTAACCACTTAAATGGTACTAAATGTTATGTACCCGACTCCAAGGGACAGAGGGCTGAGTTGGCTTTGCCAGCATTTAAATCTGTGACCTCCACATGGCACCGATGTTGCTGGTGAGCGTTTTGGGGTAAATTCTATTGTATTTGTGGTAAAAGAAACAGAAACAGCATGAATATACAGCTCTGTTGCTTACAAACGGGGGCCAGCAGTATATGAGATGCATTGATAAACTAACCCCAGAACCGACTCCGCTCCTTCCCCCAAGCCTCCCCACTAACACATAATAGCAAATGATAAAATCTAGAATAGCACACTTAAAGTACAACATATCCCTCTGTCAGTACTGACCCACCCCCTTTCTCGCCAGATCTCTTTCGAAGTCTTCTTTCTAGAGTCGGACATCATTACATATGGTTGGGAGGCAAATATGTAAAAGCTTCAGATTTTTGGGACATGTAACCCATTAAGTGCCAGATGTACGACAATTTCCTTTTGCGAACCACTACTTGTGAATTTTTGTGACTCGCAAAATGAAATTTACTAATGTGTCTCAGACACATTTAGCAATTCCTAGTGGGTTGCAAATGACCTGCCTCAACAATATTCATGAGCCAGGTCACAATTGTTTTTTTTTAAATGCAGCCCATTTTTCTGAAAGGAAAACAGGATGCGTTTCAAAAAGAAAAACTAAACGTTTATGTTTCTTTTTTTAAGAGTAGGCAGTGGTCCGTGGCACCATTGCCTGCTCTCGTAAGAAATGTTTTTGCTGGCAGTCACAAAAGGGAAGGGGTCCCGTGGGGACCCCTGCCCGTTTGCAACAGGTAAACTGTGATTGTTTTGCAAACGCATTCCAGTCGCAAAACAAACGTACATGCCTTTGCAACTTGCTATTAGGAAGGGACACCCTTGGCATGGCCCTTCCTAATATGTGACTCGCAAACCCTATTTTGCGTGTCTGTAATAGGTTACTGACTCGCAAAATAGGGGTTAGTACATTGCACAAGTCATTTTAGCGATCACAAACGGCCCAATTCTCCATTTGCGTCCGCTAGAAACAGTTGTACATCTGGCCCTAAATTTGGTGGAAAGGAGAGCAATGAGGGAGGCCCTTGACTCGAGGTATGTGTCCAATTTGTTCTCTATGAATAGGGTTAACTTTTACATACTCAGCAAGTGTCATAGACAGTGAAGCCATGTGGTGTGATCAGGGACTCTATCTGAGCCCCATATGGACAAAATTGCTAGTAGCTGTGCTTCCTTAGGTACTTCAGAGGGTAGGTTAGAGGATTGGGCAGGCCCAGCAAGACATACACAGGGAGATGTGGCACTTGTGTGTCATAACATTTGTCTAAGTCGTTCAGGACAGCAGTCAATATCGGGACAGTTTTGGGCAATTCCAGAGTAGATGCAATGACGGGCCTGTGCCTCCGCAGCCCCTCCAAAGTTCTTTGCTGCAGTCAGGGCACCATTTTTGTATTACTGCGGGTGTCCAGTACCAGTGCTTAATTTGTGCCAGTGGTTTCTGGTGCAAGGCACCAGCACTTTATTGTCAACACCAGCACTTATGACAGCTGTCACATGGTGGGGCTGAGTGGGTGATTTAGAGATAAGCAGAAAAACTGTTGTTTTATTGACTCAATATACATTAAAAACAACGAATACCGACACCCAGGCCATTGTTATAGCTTTGGGGGCCTCAAACAGTCTGAATTGTCACACTTGTAGCAGTGTGATGATTAGTAGCTGTGTAGGTACTGTGCGAGCTGCTGACAGGGGCAATGGGTGGTGCAAGCTGCGGTGGCCTCCTGAAAAGGGCATTGATGCTTATTTTTTTTTACAAATTAAGCACTATCCAGAACCAGTATAAGGCTACCTTACCAGCTGTATCTGTGTTGGATGTGTGTGCTCGGTGTGCCAGGCCCTGTAGAAGATATCCTCCCATTCATTGTGTGTATGTTCCCTGCCAAGCTCCTTCTCCCAGCGTTTCTGCCATGGTTGCTTCTCCGTCAGGGCCGAGGTCTGTGATCAGTTAGCTATCTTTGGTCCTCGTGAGAACACATTTTTCAAATGGTGTAAGTGGTCTGTGTTCACGTAGTTTGATTGAAGGGTGTAAGACCCAATGTCTGAATTGCAGGTAGAGGAGACACTCAGATCCAGATAGCCCATATTCACTTTACAGAGCGTCAAAGTGGATTATAACGGCTGTATTAAATGAGTGCCCCACCCGTTTGCACCCTGAAGATTTCCGCTGCCGAAATCTCCCAGCTTGTAGGCCGGAAGTATAGTCAGGACTGGCAAGTATAGGGGTCATCGGGATGAGAAGGATGTGACACCTTCTGTTCTTCTACCTTGTCCCAGATGGCCAAAGTAGACCTTAGTATTGGAGAGGAGTATAGGCCTCAGGGTCTAGGTATCTTAGGAAGCCATGGCACTTTCCAGATACGTCTACTGGCTACTGCCTGGTCCATGAAGCACCAATGTTTCTCTGAAGTATTCTGACATCACTCCACCATATAGCAAAGTTTCGATGCAGGAAAGTACTGAGTGAAGTTGAGCACTCCCTCCCAAACACCCCTCCCTCCTGGGTTGGTAACTCACGGGGGGGTCATGTGAGGCGTCTTTCTGTCCCACACAAACCTGTTAATGTCGGCTTGGAATGTATCAAGAGTATTGTCTGGATAGAGGAGTGTGTGGAAGTGTTTGGAACATGAATAAACCCTGGCAAGTATTGTCATTTTTAAAGCTGCTCTAAGGCCCATTCAGGAGAGCCGGTGGCTGTGCCAGATAGATTGGTCTGCTCTGATTTGTCGGAGAAGCCCACAATAGTTAATCTTCGCTGTGCTATTGCTAGGTGGGTGATGGGTTGATGTGATGCCTATGTTGCACCATAAACGACACCTGTGCAATGCCGCAGTGTTGTAACATTTGTAAATATGTGTAGAGTGCATTCACATCATCTGTGCTGTTATTTACTTTGTGAATACTGGACAGGCTTACGCTCTAAGGCTTTGATCACGGCTGCCCTGGTTTTGAATGGTACACACACAAACACCTGTTTGCACAAGTATCACAATTAAAAGTGGCGCAAAGCTTACCGCACCCAGTACTAGGTGCAATAAAGTCTGAATCCCCTAGACAAATGCTGGCAGATCTAAAGTGCCTGAATTTAACCGAGGATAAAGCCAGCACACGGAACAAAGCATGATCAACCTGACTCTGGTGCAGAAAGCAGTCAAATCTGCATGTTCTGCCTATTTTAAGGGAAATGCTCGTGCTGAGTGCAATTTGTAACACATGGCAAACTTCGAGCCCTGGAGAGTCGGATTTTGCGGGGTGCAATGAATACTGCAACACCTTTCTGAGGGATCTTAAATCGAGGTCCATGCTTACACTGGCGGATTTTGTCGATGCCCTGGGCACAGCCTACATTTGAATTTGATTTGGAGGAATCTGTCATGGTAATATGTTTAGGTGAAGCCAAGGGGGGGTGAGAGCTCTGCACAGCTTCGTTTCTGTTTCACAGTTTTCAGTTGTCATGCACTAGGCCTTTTGTGCGCCATGCTCCTTAATACCCACCTCTCACCTCGTGGCGTGAACTGCTACTGTGTGACCTGATGAAAGCAAACACATTTCCTATACTTACCAGTTTGCTCGGTAAAACCTTTGAACTTCCCTAATCTCCCTAAACACATGAAATCCTATAAAGCCATATTTCGTGCTTGGCTGCAGATTTTCTCTGTTCGACTCTACGCCCGAAATACTTCTGTCATATTGGGCGCATTTGATAAGCCTGCTGCTAATAAGCACCCGCATAAGAGGCTTTTCCAAGCTCTGCTTCTTCATGTCAAGGGTACAGGCATGAAATGAGCTCTTAATATTCCCCACATGTCATTGTGGCGCTTGTAGCTTGACTAATGACAATTCGGAGGCGCCAAGTCAATTAATAGGACATCAAGTGTTGTTAACAAGGTTTGTGAGTTGATTTTCACTTCTCTCCACTTTCAATTACAGCTCTAATCAAGAACAGGGCGGCATGATTGCTGCTAGCACTTTAAAGGGAAGTATTACAAGCCAGTTTATGTACAACATGGAGAGGAGCATCTTAGGTTATGTTGTAACATACGTTTTTTAATAATTAGTCATGTTGCACTTCTTCACTCGTGCATACAGTGTCTTGTTTGGAAAATCTAACTTTTTATCATTCGTTTACAGTGTAAATTGTATATTTTCCCTTGAACGTTCACACACTGCGTGTCAGACTTCGGTCCTTTATTAAGGGGGTTTAGCACCGAAACTAGACACAAAAGGTTCCTCCTGCTATCATACACTAGGGGACGCACGTTTTTTTAGGTCTATTCTACAGACCGCTTTAGCTATGTGCGGAAACTTATGTCATCAACAGAAATAAAATAAAAATATATGAATTTTGGAATAACCTTCTTAAGCCACTGTTGTTTTAGGTCAAATCCCATACAGCCCTTGCTTGCCTTTCACACTTTGGACAAGTACATCCCAAGATGAGAGTGATGGTGGAACACTAAGGGGTCATTAGGATGGCAGGCGGACTTTGTCCGCCCGCCACCCTATCAGGAAACGGGACTGCCCGCCATAAGGGCGGGGGTCCCGTGGGGGAAATTAGGATGCGCCCGCTACAGTGGCGGGCGCATCCTGAATTCCTGTCATTGTGGCGGGCGGTGCGCTCAGCACCGCCCGCCACAATGCCAGGAAAGCATGTTGTGCACTTCCATGCACAACATGGCAGGCACCGCGCGGTGCCTACCATGTTGTGCATGGAACTGCTGGGGGGTACCATAGGTACCCCTCATGTGCACCCCCCATCCCCCAGAGTCTCTTGGGACCCGCAACGGGCTCCCAATGTCAAAAACAGCATGCCTTTCTGTGGCAGCGTTGCTGCCACGGAAAGGCATGTCCCCGCCTGCATAGTAATATGGATGGCGGTGTCTAACAGACACCTCCACCATATTAAACCCTTTTCCCCCCGGTCAACTCGTTGACCGGACGGAAAAGAGGTGGACGGTCTTTCCGCCCGCCGAGGTCCCCCCGCCATAGTAATATGGCGCGGGGGGGAATTGGGTAGGGGGCGGGGTCAGATCACAGGCGGATCGCCACAGCCATGCGGGCGGTGGCAATCCGCCCGTGATACTAATGGGCCCATAAGTCTCCTTGATCAAAAATTCTTCAAACGCCTCCTGACTAGATGGGACTGGTTAACTCCTGACTAGATGGGACCCCCCGCCCCCAACCCCTCTTAAGCTTCTAAATGCTGCCCACAAGTCAAAGAAGCTAGATTTTTATGGAACCCTTCTGTCAAAAGACTCAAAAAACGTAATAAGAATGCACCCCTATCGAATGCACAACTTTAGCAAAACACTATTTAGCGAATGAGCTCTGATTCTTATTCTAAAAAGCAAGAGTCGATTCGTTTGTGATATTTGAATCTGTTCTGCATCCTGTCTGGAACATTCTAGATTCTCTAATCCCAATCTTTCAAGTTTCAAGCTGTCAGGCTAAGCTGCTGGCATTGGCTCCAAATCGTTTTGGGAATTGCAGAGGAGATGGACTTGTTTGGGATTTGATCTTTTGACAGACTCATTAGAAGGAAGAACCATGGATGCCTCGACCAAAAAGGTGCAATCAGAAGTACCCATACTCTTTACCCCAAATTCTTCTGCAGCACCTTCAGAAGGAGGGGAATCAGGAGGGGCGGGGTGGCATATAGGAGACCCTGTGGTGAAGGGACTGAAAGGGAATCCACTGCACAAGCCTGAAGGCAATTGATGTCTGAACAAAAGGTGGGAAGCATTGCATTCTGTTAGGATGCAAACATGTTGATCCAGGAGCGTTGAAATAGACAACAAACCTGTTTGAACTTGGGGAACCACCGCCATGTGAAATAACACTAAGGAAGGTAGATTTTAGACTCCACAGACCACTCCCCTTTGCGTTCTAAATCCTCCAGAGTTGCAACCCACCCCCACAGACTGGCATCCGTTGTCAACTGAAGAGAGGGCACAGGGGAACTCCCTTTGTATTTGCACAACAGCTGAGATATTGAGATATCCTTGGGGAACCAGAACATTGGTCTTGTGGTCATTTAAAGTCACTTTCCAATGGCTTAAAAGGTAACTCACCAATGGCTTTAAGTGGAACCGAGACCACTAAAGCCATAGGTGAATTACCACCGTAGTTGTTGAGGGCACCAGTCTCTGAATCTTTAGCCAACACCTAGCCAATGTTGCTGTATGAGCTAGTAGTTCTCGATCATTCAACTGGAGCTAATAATTCTGGTCTGTGAGAACAAACATCTCTTCTATGTATCAAAGATCACTCCTATGAACTGTCTGACTTAGACTAGTGTCAGGTGCGATTTTATGATGTTCGATTTGAAGGCCAGTAGGTGAAGAAGGTCTGTTGTCTCTCTTAGAAAAAGCGGAAACACAGATTAACCAATCATCCAAGTACCACAAAATGTAAACACCTCTAAGCTGTAATACTGCTACTAGTGGTGCTAATATGTTTGTGGAGGTTCTCGGATAGGATGAAAATCCGTAGGGCAGTGCTTGAAACTGGTAATGCCTTCCTTCCACACAAAATCTCAGAAAAGTCTGACTTTCGGCCCTTGAAAATATGCGTCCGCCACATCTAGAGTAATTAAAAAAACTGCCCTCTTTGATCAACTGAATTATAGTCTGTAATCAGATCATTTGTGACAGTTCTAAGTGTTTCTACACGTTTAGAGACTTTAGATTCCGCACTAGATGAAACAACCTATCCACTTTCAAAACCATAATTAAGATCGAAAATAAACCTTCACTTTCTTGCTGGGGAAGAACAGACTATTGTTTTTTTGCTTAGAAACCTGATACCTGGCAATAGAGTCTCTCTTCATTTTGTCCCTTGAAACTGGTGCGGGTGTGGAAAAAAAGGAAGAGGTGGAGAGTGCACGAAGGCGACCTATTAACCTTCTTGAATGATTGAGAGTACTGAATGATCAGAGATCTGAGCAATTCATTGCGGCAGGAAGAACTTCAGGCTTCGCCGTTTAGTCATTTTTTACTTGATTCCCTATCTGACTATCCTGGTGACACGATTTACTGGTAAAAGACGCTTCCCAGCGTGCTGCCTGGACTCGAAAGGGGAAGGAACACCTTCCTGCATCTAATTGTTGGTTCTGTTTCCGAACAAAATACTTATTTCCCTGGAACAGTTAAAAGGGTTTTAATATATTCTTCTTATCTGTAGTTCTCTGCACCATCTCATTGAGCTCTTCCCTTAAGAGGTCAGCACCAGTAAATGGAAACTTTTGAACTACAGATTTCTGGGTTGAATCTAACTTCCAGTCGAAGATGCAGAAGCACACGGGTCATCAAATGACACATCCTAGAGGAATTGTGATAACACATCCATCTGGTCTCCTATTTTTGCAGTATCACCATTTTGGTGCATACAATCATACAATCTCTGGAAGTCCTTTAGTAAAACCTGGCATGCGCTGCATAAGTGATAGCCCTTATTTTGGTTTTTTTTTTTTTTTTAATATTTGTATTGGGTTTTTTTTCTTAAAGTTCCCCCTTTCGCTGTTTCGTACATTGTGCTTAACAATACACATTTTTACAATAACAGCTCATAACTCCGTGTTGCAAAACTTCAGTAGGTCATTATGTTATCCAGCGCTGTTTTACACTGAAGTGTAATCTGAATACAACATTCTGTTTACAAATAACATTAGCGAATAATTAACCACGTTTCGTTATGATTGCCTGCCCACATGTCCACACCGTTGTTGCCTGCTCGCTAAAGCAAACATGAATGCTATACATTGATATGAAATACTCTAAACATTGCAATATGATACGGTGTGCATCTCATCTGTAGATGTGAGTGAGGTCGAAGAGCCAGTGTCACAATATCTTAGCATAGAGGCTTTACAATGTAAAGAGAAGAGGGAAGATGGAAACGTACCAATGAAGCATATATCATCTATTAAACGTCTATTAACAAACTATTGAAAAGAAAAAGAAAAAGAAAAAAGGAAATAAAAAAAAAGGGGGCTACCATTGACAGATGAACACCATGATCTTTGTTGGGCTGTGCGGTTATCTGCTTATTTCTATCTTTGCAGTGGGAAAAAAGGGGGGGTTCTCCAGGGTGAGGTTTGGGTTCGCAAGAATTCTGAGGGGACAGCTGCGAGTCAGCGAACAGTCCAGATGGAGATGATGAGGGGGTCTTCTCTTTCGAGTAACAGCTGTGTATCGGCTTCTAGCAGTTACTAATCTCCATCTCCTGATACCGTGTCCCCCGCGACCCAGGGCCACCATTATATCTATTATGTGTCAACCGAACGATCATCGCCTGCATTCCCATCTTCCTCAGTATTGAATGCTAAGAGTGTAGTGTCCCAACTTTGCGTAATGGGAAACTTTGCAGCCCCGTTGTTTCTTCCCTGTGTAGCACTGTACTTTCCACCTGGGCCCAGGTTGCAAGTGATCTCTTCCAGCTAACCAAGTCAGGGGGGTCCGTACGTTTCCACTTCTTCGTAATTAAGCGTTTCACAACTATAAACCCTAAGTCTCTAAATCTCGATGTTACTTTATTTTTCTTGGTCCTTACATAGACTCCCAATATACAGACCTCCCATGTTTCCGGCAGGGATGTATCAGTGCAGAGCGCTATGGATGTGGTGACTCCACGCCAGTAACCTTGAAGGGAAACGCAGAACCATAGCAAGTGCAGAAGGTCCGCATCAGGATGTCTACAGCGTGGGCACTCAGAAGTAGTAAGTTGAAAATATCTGTTGATTTTATCAGGAGAGAGATACGTTCTATGTAAGATATAAGTGAGGATTAATTTAAATGTGGAGCTTCTTGGTATGTAAGTGGGACTGGCCAAGACATTCTCCCATTCCTTGTCGGTCCAGGGTTAACCGTGATCCTCTTCTCAACGGGCACAGAGTGACATTACCGGTTGCAGAGTGTTTGCAAGTAAGGCCGTCACCAGCCAATGTACAATATGTGACCCTGCCCCTATAACATGTAGATACTGTATTAATAAATGCGTTGGGGGTTCAGTCGTTAGGTCACCCCAATAAGATGATAGGGCCCTCATGATTGAGGTGTGTAGGAAGAACTGCCCTACAGGTAAGCCTGTGTCGTCTGTCAGTTCTTCAAATGTCAATAGCACGCCATCTCTGTAAAGATCGCCCCGGTTATTTACGTCTGCCGTGCACCAGTGTGTGAGAGCCTCCTCAGAAGTACACGCCCTCCCTCTCGGTGTCCCCAAGAGTGGTAACGCCGGGGCATATGGAGTGTTCGTGTGGGTGAGATACAGGCTCCTCCTGTAACTTCTGTGCGCTAATCCTAAATGTAACTGGGTTGGGCGCAGGGTCTAGGCCGTGGGGTGAAACAGGTGACACATTTGGGTATGGGTCCATGGGCGCTGCGAGGTCGCTGTGTCGTCTAGCTTATTACCGCCTAGCCATTGCGTTACCCATTGCAACTGGGCAGCTATATAATATAGCTCTAGGTTGGGACCCGCTAACCCCCCCCCGGCTGTTAGTTGCGTATAGTTTCCACAACGCGACACAGGGCTTGCCCTTGTTCCATATGAGGTCCCGGGACATGCTCTCAATGTCGCAGAAGATTTTGGTTGGGATATAGACCGGAAGGTTAAAAAAATAATATAGTAACTTGGGAAGGACTATCATCTTCAGCAGGGTGACACAACTCATAACATTCAATAGGAGCGCGTTCCAAAATCGTACCTGGGCCCGAACCGCTGATGTTGTCCTCATTAGGTTACCTTCTAACAAATCTTCAGGTGTCCGTTAAATAAATAACCCTAGATAGCGGAATGTGGTGGAGTACCACGGGAGTCGTGAGTTATTTATGAGCACATCTGTTTCCTCTAAGCGGGCGTCAAAGGGATACACTCCGGATTTGGACAGGTAACACGAAGGCCTGACATCACCTCAAAGGTTTTCAACATGACTGCAATGGACATGGGGATGTCAGCAATATCCCGGACATACAATAATAAATCATCGGCATACAGGGACACTGTATGAATTCCATTACCCAGGGGTATGCCCTTATCCTCGCCACTGCCGCGGAGTAACATTGCCAGTGGTTCCATAGCCAGGGAGAAGAGCAGCGGGGACAGCGGGCAGCCCTGGCGTGTCCCCGTCTCACTCTGATGGAACCTGATAGGAGCCTGCCAATGCGAACCCGGACAGTAGGGCAGTGATATAACAGTTGTACCGTACTCAGGTAATGGTCACCAAGTTCATATTTGCTGAGTACTGCCGCCAAATAGGGCCATTCCAAAGAATCAAACGCCTTTTCCAAAACTAGAACCAGGCAACCAGAACGAGGCCATCTGTGTAGCGCATATTGCGGTGTCCGAAAAAAACGATGGAGATTCAGGGAGGTGTTCCTGGGGGGAACTAAACCGTTTTGATCCGGATGCACCAATTTTTTCACTAGGAGTGATAGTCTCCTTGCAAGTAGTGATGCAAAGATTTTGTAATCAGTATTGAGGAGCGCCAGTGGACGGTAGGACACTCGGGAGTCCGGACTTTTGTCAGGTTTCAGGAGAGACACTAACAGAGCCTCATTTTGTGTAGCAGCGAGTGCGGACACATTTAGAGCAGTCTCAAACACTTTCAGCAACTGTGGAACTAATGTGTATGCATAGGCTTTGTAGAATTCGGTCAGCAGACCATCCGGCCCTGGCGACTTCCCGTTAGACAATGAGAATATAGCATCTCGTATTTCCTCCCCAGTGAGGGAAGCATTCAGATCCTCCGCCTGTGTGCGTCTAGGTCTTGATAATTTTAACTCTTCCAGGTAAAGGCACAACTCCAGTGGCGTGGTCTGTGCCTGAGATTGGTATAGGCCCTGATAATGAGTCACAAACACAGTATGTATATAGCGCTGTGTATATGCTATGTTGCCTGATGCTGTCCGCACAGACGTAATAGAGGGCGCAAACTCCTCCTAACGGATGAGCCATGTTAATAGATTCCCAGCTTTGTCCCCGAGTGGTGCGTCTGCACCGAGTAGGCAGCATAATTGAGGCAAAGCAGCCTCTCCAGCAATCGTGCATGTTCTTTACTGCAGTGATCTAGCTGCCTCTGGGACCCCACTATCGCTGCTTGCTCGCGGTCTGCCAATTGCTCTTCTAAAGCAATAAGGTCTTTCCCTAGCTGCACTCTTATGCTCACCTGCATTCCTAAGCAATGACCCCTAACTACCACCTTTAGAGTGTCCCATTCTACCAGCAGTGATGATGCAGTACCTGCGTTGTCGTCGAAGTACTGAGCCACGTTGGTAGTCAGGGAGTCCCTAAATGGCACGTCAAGGAGGACATCCAGCTGAAGTTGCCAGATGGGGACTGGCGGTGTCTCGTCATCACAACCCAACCCTAGCGTATGCAGATTATGATCGGAGTGTGTCCGTCCCATATAGGAGGACCCTAGAACGCTCGAGAGTAGATCATTGGATACCATAAAGCGGTCTAAGCGAACATGGAGTCCGTGCACCCCCGAATAGTAAGAATACACTTTGTCATGTGGGTTGTGTTGACGCCAAGCGTCAGTCAAGCGCCAATGGACTGCCCAGTTATATATCGTCTTCGCAGCAGTGTGTGTAGTGGTGCCTGGCAGGGGGGAAAAGACCAGTCCAGTTATACGTCCAATACCCAGTTGTAGTCACCACCCAATACCGATGGAACATCGTGCCATCCAGCCAGTTTAAGGGATATTAATCCAGAAAAGCTGCCTGCTCTGTGTTGGGTGCATACAGCGATGCCATCAGTATCCTCTTTCCATCTAGAACTTCCTTAACTATAACATATCTTCCCTCTGTGTCTATGCAGGAGTCTTCAACTCGGAAGGGGGTCCCTGGCCTGACCCACATCAGCACTCCACGTGCATACGACGAGAAACCCGTTGTGTATAACATAAGTGATAGCCCTTATACCAAAGCTAAAGTAGATCTATTTAGTGCAGACTTAACTTTCCTGTCCACTGGGTTCGACAGAGCGAATTCTTCAGAAGATAGAGACGAGGAAGCCATTGATGAGAGAATGGAATTGACCCAAGGGATCTGGGGAAACCATTCCCCAAATTGTTCCATCAAATATCTTTTATTCAGAAATCGAGAAATGTTCAGATTATCAATTTTCTTCCATTCCTTGACCATCATGCAAAGGAAGGTCATCCACCAAGGAATCTCTTTCATTTACTGCATCGCCCACAACTTATTTTATCAGCTGCTGTAAATCCACTGTCGAAATCTGGAGAATATCTCCTCTAATTCCTCAATATTATGGAGTTCTATGGCCCTCTTCCCTGAACCGGCAGGATCCATGGTTAGGGGAAGTTGAAGTTAAGCTAGAGCTTCAACTTGCTACATATGTTGGTTGCCTAGCAGCCAAGTCTCATTGAAAACAAGACTTGGATGTTGAAAAACAACCATCCTGCAGCCTTCCCAGAATTGACACGCTCATGTGATCTCCACCAAGTTACAAACAACCTCCTGCGGTGTGTGATCAACCCTTCTGCTACACGCTGTGACATTCTCCCTGCCCCGTCTCATATATGAATGGGGAGCACTGCTGTAGACAGTGCAGACAGACGTTTTCGCCGCCAGTTGAGTGTAGAGGTAACACATACATCAATATTTTTCACACAAATACATATGAAATAAAGATAGTATGGCTGTACCCGTTGCAGGACGACAGGAAACAAAACAGGCCTTGGAGAGGGAGGGAGGTGCCTTATGTCCATAGTGTTCATGGACAGAGAAATAGGACAAGCATGGTATAAGACTGTCTGGGGGCGGGCCATCTCATAGGGTAATGACTTGGATGAGGGGGACCAATTGGGGGGGAGGGTAGTGTGGATGTTATTGGAAGCAATTTCAAAACAAAGGCACCAAATGTGTAAATTAACTCTTCAATTGTGCCTATTTGTTCCTTTCAGTCTTCCAGATTATATTTACATAAAACAAAACATAGTATTATCCAATCAAATATTCTAAATATTTCAAATAACATCTGCCATTCAGTTTAACTAATATAACTTTCTCAAACAATTAGTAAATGCTGCCACATACACAACAGAGTTTAATATAAAAAAAGAACAGCTAAGGTTAGTAACAAAATTGATCAAGCAAATTCCATCAAAAGTCGTCCAAAGCAAAACATACACCATGGTTCATAAAAAGACTAGTGCATCCTTCAGTGATACATTGGCCTACTCAACATGATCCAATTGACAAAGCAATCGTATAGTGTACATTATATCAATTCAATTTAATGACTATATTCAGTCATATAAATATGAACTATAAAAGTAAAATGCAATCATATTTTACAAGACACAAATTGTCATAATAATACTCAAAAAACACATAATTTCATATTAAGATCCTTGAAATAAGAGATCTGTTGTCACACTTCAATAGATTTTTTTTTTTTTTAATGTTACACCAACTACAATGACATCAACTTAGAGGCCCACCTAGGCAGTTCAACAACATTAGGGCGAGCCTTAGAAAAGTAAGCACAGACGACACCATTTAATCTTAAGGCCAAAACTTAAAATTGGTACAGTACTTCAGTGCAGTGAATCAAGAAATTCTCATCTATGTCAGGTGGTGATTGGCCGCGTCCCATTAGCGTGATTACTGTGGCTCGTCAGGCAAGGCGTGGCGACGTAGGTGGGTGGAGAGGCTGTAGGCGGTGAGTGCGCGGCGTGTGTGAGCCGCGGCGTTCGAGAACCGAAAAAAGCCGGGAGCAGGGAGCCGGGCACTGCGAGGTCGTAGGGCAGCTGCACGTTTCGCAGTTTTCTTAGATCGGAGGGTGGAGATCGGTCGAATTGCGGTAAGGTGGCAGCGCGTAACCAGCACACGTAAGGGGGTGCGAGGTACAGAGGATATAGAGGCTGTCTGGGAGGCAAATTATCGCCATTCCCGTCGCTGACGGGCTCTGGTGTGTAGGTGCTCCCTGGCGGCATTTTCTCTTGGCCCCCCCCTGAATCACGCAAGTTGCATGGCGCACGGAGCCCCTCGCGCTTAGATCTCTCTCCCGAGTTTTCTCTGCCCAGATTACCCCTCGCAAGCCCCCAGTGCTCCCCCAGGGCTCTTGGCGGGCGGCTCCACTCCCCTGTGCTCTTAGCCCTCAGCCATCCCCTGCCCCTTCGCCCGTCACCTGGCCTGTCGACAGAACTCACTAGTTTTGGGGCTGCTCCCCTTGCTCCTCATCCCAGAGCCCGCCTAGGTCACGACCATCTCAGCCAGGCCCTGCTGGCTCCAACCCAGCCCTCCCTCCGACGTGCTTGCACTTAGCGCTCTGTGATCACATTGTGCCTGTATAGCACGAAACCCCAGTTGATCTCGGGCCCTTGGTTTGAGCCGGAGGGGCGAGGTGGTGATAGCTGGTGGGGTCAAGGTTGGGGGGGCCTAGGGTAGGTTAGATTAGGCGAGCAGGGGGGTGCCACTAGCTATATACATATATAGCTATATAAGTCGCGCATTTATAACGCCCGGTGGCCAAACTTTAAAACCACGCTGCAATAAAAAGCTACTGAGAGCCACCGCAAGCCCGGCCTAGTCCAGTCGAGCCTTGGTTCTGAGAGTATTTAGAAGAGCTTAACTATACCTCGGAACATGAGATCTGGAAAAGTAAGGAAGTACACGGCACCATCAAAGCGAAGGAAATCCAACCAATCTGATGTCGCCGAGGCGTCAAACCAGCCCAACCATAGATCAGAACCTCAAAAACCCTTAAGCTTGCGGGACTATTTCAGAAAAACGCCAACAAAGACTGTTGTATTGTCACAACCACACTCTCAATCTCCGGAGGTAATTACATCTATAACACCGGTTCAAACAGGGTTGATCCATTCGACCTCACCGCAACATTGGGCATTCGAAATCAAGAAGGCGACAGAATCATCAGAAGTTTACATCTTTGGATCTACTCACAATAATCTGCCGAGGAAGTGGCGAAATGACGAAACTTCCATTGCAAACAGCAAAAATTTCCAATATGCCCATTCTCCATCGGGCAAGTTTCCTGTGTCCCCAGCAGAGGACAAAGGATCATCTCACTTATTGCAAACCCAGTTGGAGGGCACCTTGTGCACAACAAAGGCCTGCTCAGTTCTAACACAGTCCCCCGAAATTCGCCCGGCGACACCAACGAGGCCCTCAGTGGTTTTGCCTCGGCAAACAACGACGGAGCAAATCCATGGGCAAGTCAACCTTGTGCCTCTCAACAGCATTCAGCCGCCCTCAGCTCCACAAACAACAACCACTCTAACTGGATCACCAACCTCGAGCCCCTTGTACATGATATTTTCGCCACCTGGACTAACAAAGGACTCACTGCAAAATCAGGCAGAACCGCCTGACTCGAATGATCAGCTCATCTCAGATCTGTCTCTCTTTTTCAAGACCACTCAAAATTCCCCCAGGCACACCTCAAACGAAAAGTCCAACACTGAAGATCATATAGCAACTAGTGCCTGGCCACAACTCCTCCAGACCCTCCAACAAACTTTTAACGCATTAAACTACCACTCGGTAAAACTGGAGGTGCAGGTTGACCTATTAAACACCTTGGCATTATTCACGTCTGGGATCGACAGCAAACTAGACAAATTAAACAATTTAATCTTAAGGGCGCAAGCCTCCACGAAGCTTGCCCAATCAGTTTGCTGCTGCTCCCCAATCATAGACTCTCTCTCTCTGCTTCCAGAATGCCTAACCACCGTCATAAGGGAAGTCAAGTTGATGAGGGGAGGAAACGTCCTCACTACACCTTCCTTCCTCACACAGCAAGAACAGCAACACCTTACCCAAGACCTTGTCATGCAGAGTGCAAATATGAACGAAGGGGTGGCGCCAAGAGCAGGAATAACCACCGGCCCAACTGAGCCGAACGGGCAGGGCCACTGTGGTCAATTATAACCAAAGTCGACAGACGACAACGGTCCACCATTGACATCAACTGGGCCCACAATCAGCCCAGACCAACTTGTGACTGGGTCAAAAGACAGCCCAGTGCCCCAAACCGCCCCAACAGTGGAAGCTCCCCCAGTGCTCCCCCCATTATGCAGTAAGAGAGAGCGCAAACGCCAGCGTAAAACTAGAAACAAACTCAGGGCAAGTTCCAATGTGGTCCACCAGGAACTCTTCCCTCTTTTTGTAAAAGCAGAAAATAAAAAAACCCTCACCAAAACCAGTGCATTATTGCCTACGACAAACCACAACGGAGAAATCCTAGGAATACCCACCCAACAACCAGCGAGGAGCTACCAGGACCAAAGCAAGCCAATTACGGACCCAGAAATGGATGAGCTCAGCGCACCCACAGAAAACACAAGGATGAGCTCAGATAAGATAAGTGCAACTGGGCCCAAGACAGTACCAGGAAAACCCAAGTCACCGATGGCTCCTATTCCACCCGGAAAGGACAATGTAATGTTAAGACCAAACTACTCTAAAACCATTTGTAATAATTCAACAACCTTGACTAGCCACAGTCCATCGCTGAAGACGGCCCTGCAAAGATTGACACAACAGACACACGAAACCAAACCAGCCATGTTACCCGACAAACCTGACAACCTGCTTCTAAGTGCACCGGAGGTGAGCAAAAACGATCCATTGTGCCATCAGATCCTATTGGCTCCTGAATATGAATCCAAGGGTCGGCACGACATTCTTAAAAGATCAAACCTGATAAAACCCGTGGAAGGCATCCCGGGGCTCGCAGGGTTGTCCACGGACAGCATTGATTCCATCGAATTCCTCCCTCCCAGAGGTAACCAACCATCAGAGGTCACTGTGGCGACTTTTAAATCGGCCAGCTGGGTAGGAGCTTTTTTGGAACACAAGTCCATCTTGCGAAACTGGGGAATTAGAGTGTACCCATATTTCACCCCAGAGTATCCAATTTCCCTGCTAACCAGATCGACTTCACCCAGACAATCGGTTACTTTTAAATCAACAGTACATGTGAGACCTTACTCCGTTCTAAAAAACGCGTCAGGACCAGACGTCGAAATCACATCCTTCGAAAAGGATGGTGACAATGCAGATCTAAGCCAAGGCTGGGGGTGGCTGCCAGCGATCCTGTCCTCTAAAAACTCAAATTGACCGTTCGTGGCCGAGACACAGGTAGAAAAACATAAACCCCCCGGAAAACCAAACCCAGCAGCAGAACTACAGTTAAAAACAGACAACAGGCAAGGGCGGTTGCCCTTCTCACTGTGCTCATGGAACATCAGCGGGCTCCACCAAAAAACCTCCAATGATGACACTCTGGCCTTCTTATGCAAACACGCAGCAATTGCCCTACAGCAAACCTGGGCCATAGAGGGCCGCCCTATTGCAGGTTACATCGAATTTTGGAAGCCAGCACTTAGAGACAGCCGCTACGGTCACTCTAAAGGTGGTCTGTCTATATATATTTCTAACAACCTAAAAGGTTCATTCAATCAACTTTTACTCAAAGAAGACTGGTTACTTTGGGTCAAAATTAACACATGGAGGAAGCAGGGTTCACTCTTCCTCATAAACGTGTATATTAACCCCAGCACCCGTACCAAAAAGGACCACCTGGCCCGCCTCAGTGAAATCATGAATGACATTGACACAGAACACCCCAACTCAGACCGCATTGTTATGGGGGACTTCAATACCAATTTATTCCAGGGGAAAGCAGCAGACATGGAAGGGCCCGCCCTGACAAACATCATTGAGGCCATGACTCAAACTAAACCTCCGAATCAAGCCCTCAATAAACTGGGTGAGCTCTCCGTGATGAGATTCTACAACGCAGGCTACTTGGTAATGAATGGTAGGCCAACCAGTGACTCTCCCCCAAACTGGACCTGGTCAAACGGAAGCAAAAACTCGTACCTAGATTTCACCATCTGTAATTCAGAACTACTATTTAATCTGGACAGCTTTTGCATCCATCCACGGTCTGAAAGTGACCACAGGCCGCAGGTTATCTCTCTCAACACAAAGACAGAATTCCATAAAACGGCACCCGTAACCTACAAGGGAATATATTCTGAAAACTTAAAGCGTCTCAAATGGAGTGAGATTAACAGCCAGAATATTTTAAAAGTAAGTAAGGACTTTATCAAAGGCAGATTTGACCAAGACGCCTCCCCGACCGTGAAATGGTCGCTGCTTTGTTCTCACCTGATCAGCTGCTTTCCAGCGACAGTGCAGGGTTCAAGCCGCACTCTATCAGCCGGGTTTGCAGTTTCCACCGACACAAAGTCTTTAAAGAGAACGAAAAACAACGCTCTGAGGACACTTTCAAAATTCCCGGGAACAGCGCCTACCTTACTACATACCATCAAGCCCAAAAAGCATTCAAGAGGGCAATTATCCAAGAGAAACAGGCGCAGGAAACCCAATAATGGGTTTAACTGGTGTGGGAGAGCAAGAAAAAAAAATTCCAAGAAATTCTGGGCTCTCGTCAACCGCACCAATTTGAACCTGACAAACTCTGGCTCAGCAAATATTCAAGAAGCGCAATGGGCAACATACCTAATGGACCACTTCCAGGTACGAGATCACTTAGATCTTATTGGATCAGCCAGCGCACATGGCACTGGCGCTGGTGCATCACTGAGTACTCCCTCTGATCCAATACAAGGGTCCGTCGCGGAATATGTACTAACCGCAGAAAGAGTCACCAAAGCAATGACCAAAGGGAGACAAGATGGAGCACCAGGCCCGAACGGCCTCCCACAGAGGTTGTTTAACTCGGACATTCCTTTCTGGTCCACGGTGCTATCAAACCTTTTCAACTACACTCTGAGGACAGCAACAATCCCGGACTCATGGCGGGGTGCAATTATCCACCCCATTTATAAATCTGGATCACGCGCTGCCCCTAACAACTACAGATTAATTGCCCTTTTGGACATAGAGGTGAAACATTACGCTGGGCTTATCCTGGAGGACCTTGGGCAATGGGTAAAGGACCATAATCTGATACCACTGAATCAAACAGGGTTTGTTGCCAATTCAGGAACCATGACAAACTTATTAGCAGTCTCTACCATCATCGACAAAGCCCTTTCAACATTCAGGACAGCATTTTGCTGCTTTGTCGACTTCAAAGCTGCATTCGACAGGGTTCCCAGGGCGGCACTCTGGGAAAAACTGAGGCAGTGGGGAATTCCAGATAAAATCCTGAACCCCATTATCCAACTGCACTCGAGTACCTGGGTCCGAGTGAAGTTAGGGTCCGGCACGCATCTCTCGCGAAAAATCATGACCTCACAAGGTGTCAAGCAGGGATGCGTGCTGGCCCCCCTTCTCTTCAACCTTTTCATAGCAGACTTGTCAAGTACCCTAGACAAAGTAAACAGTCACCCGCCCAAAGTAGGAGGTACGGCATTATGTAATCTCTTATATGCCGACGACCTGGCCCTGTTTAGCCTCACAAGGGTAGGGTTACAAAGGCTTCTCGACTCACTGATGCAATACACGATCATTAACCAACTAGAAGTCAACATGAAAAAGACCCTGATTGTCCTGTTTGGCAAGAAACGTTACGGCGGTGGTGGCTGGTCAATTAATAAAACAAGCCTTACCACTCGCCAATCATATAAATACCTAGGTGTTTATTTGGATTTCAGGGGCAACTTTATAAAGCAGAGTAATGTGATCGCAGCCAAAGCCACGGCACTAGTGGTATCACTGTCTAAGCTGTCGAAGAAACTTTCAGGTCCAACCTTTTCTCCCCTACTGGAAGTCTTAAGAGCAAAGATTGGCCCTACACTATCATATGGCATAGAGATCTTTAAAGGTAAAATGAACACCGCTTTAAATAAACACACAACTAAAATATACAAAAAGGAACTCCATCTGCCAAGTTCCGCATCCCCTGCACAGATCAGATTAGAGTTGGGGTTAACTAATTACGAAGCCTCTAATGTTGGTACATACCTTAAGCTTTTCCACAAATTAAGACAGGCTGCACCAGGTACACTAGAATCCCTAGTCTGGAAAGAAATTAACGAGAACAATCCAGGAGGATCATTTGGCTGTCTTTTGAAGGACTATACCCACCAAATGTCAGCTGCTGACCTCTGGGCCCTCAATCCTAGTCAGTCTGCCTTTAAAAACGCAATCAAAAAATGTGTGAGATTGACATCTCTCGCCACTGACAAAGCACTCCTCACGAAACGCGGCCATTCCTGGGCAGTAGTCAACTCCTATAAACGGCTATCCCCTGCTATGTATTTTTCCACCACATTTTCACTCTATTTAAAGCGCAGTTTTATAGCCCTAAGAATGGGGGACTGGCGCTTTCTTCAAAATCTACCCATCTGGTGTCGTACGAAGGAGGACATAATCTGTAGAGGATGCGGGTTAGCGACAGAAACAATTTTACATGTGGTTTGTATCCGCCCTACCTTCAATTCTCAACGCAGGTGTATGCTCAGGTCAGAATGGAACAGGTTGGGAGTTCGGACTTGTAGGCATGCCATCATTGCTGCTCTGTCCACGGACAACACTGTTTTAAATATAAAATTGGCCAAATTTATCCAGCGAGCGTATCGCAATCTTGACACAAAGAAAACTGTTATGGCCCTGCCGCCCACCTTTTAGATTAAATAATGTATTGTAACAGAATTTCCAACGATTAGGAGGGTCGTAATACAAATCGAAATTCTGTAGCATGTATGCTTATGGTTCGATTTTATCATTTGAATATAATGGAAGTTGTACGAGAGACGCTAGGTCATGTTGCACATAACAGTTTAAATTTCTATTTTTTATGCCTTTTAAGCCCGCATGTTTTTTTTTTAATTTTTAATTTTTTTAAAACTGTATATAATGTGATTTGGGAAAAACTTTTAAAGATATTGTTTTATATCTAAATAAAGATTATTATCTAACGTGAATAAAAAGAATAAACATACAGAAAGAAATAACAATCATCTTAAAAACCTACCAAGCAATTTTATTGCCTTAATCACTAGCCTCTGGACTGTATGCACTTTACACACTATTTCCGCAGGGGCCAAGGATTGCAAGAAGTGCAGTGCTTCTGTGCACTGACACAGGAGGGAGTGTTTGATCAATAAGGGCTTTAAAATGAGGAATCTCCTGCTCAGTTAAAGGTACAAAAACACTATATGTAAAGTGCTTTGTGCTGATTTGGGATCGCACAGACAGGGTAAAAGATCATTTGACAAAGCATTACATGGAGGAAAAGCGGCTAGCCTATGAAAACGCTTATCCGAAATGTGAGTATGAGAAAGTGCTGGAAGTGCTGTGCATCATATAACAAAAATGGTTGAATGCTCTTGAGTGGATTGCGCTACATATTTGAGGTAACAGGGGAAGACTCAGGTGCTTTTACCCACCTCTTATCTTCCCAATAGGTATAGCCCATGGCTCTAAGCGTCTTTTTACCAACCAAAATTAAAGTTGTGAACAGGTCTTCAAACAGGTTCTGCCTGCTCAGGGCCATGGCTGTATTCCTTATACCCCTCAGCCAGAGACAAACAATCCTCAATTATCATTCTATTGAAAGATAAAGACTCATTTTTCCAGACCCTACGGCACAATATTATTGGGCGTTTTCTTGAAATGTCCTCAAGATATAAAAGCCCTAGCTCCCTATGAAAAACAAAAGTAGTGGTAGATGGTGGGAGGGCCAATAAGCAGCGAGTACATTCGTTTGTTTTTACCTGTATGGACGGTGTCACCTGTATACCCCAGACTCCTGCCCTGTTGGTTGCCATACTAATATATTTTGCCCGATAAATGGCTAGCATGTGTGCAAACAGTTTTTTACCCAATTTGGAAGAAAAGGAAATGAGCATTTGCAATGCAATAGGTCTCTCATTACTATAAGTTTGAGCTATTGGCAGTGCAAATAATAATGCAAACCCAATAGCTCAAATTTTAGAAATGCAAGACCTACTGCAATGCAAACCATAAAGTGATGTAGTCACCTCCTCCTTTTTACTAATTCTCAGTGGCACGCTCCTCACAGCTCCATAAGCAGGTACACTTGCTCATTAAGTCTCACCTATGCAGCGCGCATGCGCTGCATAGTAGGGGACTTCTTGGAATCGATCAGCTTTTTTGTCCAAAAACATGCACACTTTGCATTGCTTTCAATTGCAAAGAATGCACTTTTGGCGTTTCCCTTGCAGGAGCGAGCTTTAGCCACATCTGTTTGTAATTATCTTGCAAACAGATGGTGCCCCTGCTTGCTCCCGCAAGGGAAACGCCGTGTGTCTGTTTTTTTTTGTTGCTTTTCCCTCAGCGTCTAGAGGCGCATGCACGCAGGGGCCATATGCTTATGTAGATGCACTTCCCTCCACTACTTTGAGGGGTTTATAGATGCATGCAGCTCTTTGATCTGCCTCCCCTGGATAATATTGCTTCCAACAAGTTCCCTTGAGTTGGTTGTGATTTATTAGAAGCAGACATGCTATGCTGTACGGCGTGTGCCCTCCTCCCCATGTTAGCACAGGGATCCACGCAGACCAGAAGCTCGTTTATAGTTGTCGCATGGTGTTAACAGATCAGAGGTGTCAAACGGCGTGTGCCTTTACACAGTTGTGCTTTCTTCTTAAAGGGGAGGAGAGTGGGACTGGCTGTTTTTGGCATTTTCCTTTTGTTCTATTTGTTTACGCTGTTGGCAAGTATTCTTAAGAAAGACACAAGCCCTTTTTTTTCTCTCTTGGATGTGAAAATGCCACTAAGCAAGTGTTACATAATTTACACTTTGTGTGGTGGTTTAGCGCTCGCTGCTCAGTGCCTCCCGGAGCGACGCTCTGAGTAATTACAGTAGTGATGGGAAAATGGCACTCTTTATATCTCCCACCATGGAGAGGCACTGTTTGAAGGTCATAATGTGAGGTGTGTGTGCAACCTAAAAACTAAACAGGGCCACTGGAAGTTTGCGGTAGGGGGATGACGAAATTCTGCGGCGTGGATGATTAAACAATGCAGCAAGGAAAGAAAAATGATGCGGTGTAATGCTGCACATTTTGTGAGATTATTACTTTTCATCTTTACACATGGTAATACTGTCAAGTAAAAGATTTTTTTCACAGGAGCCAGTTTAGCACCCAAATACAGCAGCAATAAACAACTAGAAGATGACCAGTCATCGTTTGGGGTTGCCGTTCCACTGCGCAGGAACATGGGTGGCCATGTTTTTAGTAACTTTTCATCCGTTTGAGCTAGAAGCACTAGAATACGTTTTTGTTGGTTAAAATATGAAGATTATGCGGGTGATGATGTATTATGTGGCAATTCGCATAGCCATATTTATAGAGAAAACCTTACTTATGCACAATTGCATAATTCTATTGGCCCTTGATATTGGAGATGCTGATACGCGGGCTGTTCACCTTTCCAAAGTCGATACACCAAATGCCGTATAGTTGAGAAAAGTGTGCAACTGTTTTTTTTTTACCGCAATACGAATTATAACGTAACGCTAAATAAATAATTAACAGTGTAGGGGATGGCACAAATCAGTAAATGTTTAATTGTCTTGTGATGAAGCATGCCTTAGATTTTTATTGTTCTAACGTTCAATATAAATGTGTGTGTACACGCTTATTACTTCCCATGTACAAAGGCTTTCGCATTCAGAGACACTTTGAATAGACTAGTCACTAGGTTTTAAGCGGCTAAGCCAGCCACCATTTCATCTGCTCATTTGCTGATTCCCAAGGAGACTGGTGCGAAAGATAACAAGCTTTTGAGACCAGGTCAGAGGTAATGGATGACACTGTGCCTGGGTCCTGCTTTCCCCTGCAGGACATTAGAGCACCAAACACCCTGCCCTTCACCTGTGCTGTCTATTTCTGGAACTTTCTCAGAATGTAATGTTTGTAAAGACTTTCTCCTCAGTCAAATGTGAAGCGCTCCTACTAACATAAGTTAACAAGTTGTTGTCACGAAGCTTCACAGGAACCAGACCAGCGACGCCATATGAACAGCAGGGAACCACAACACATCTCCCCCACTACTCTTTTCCTACCATTTTTTTTATCCCTCCATGATTAGTTCCTCATAAGCTTCCTTTCAATATGCCCATATCTTTACACACTTCAAACACTTTCTATAACATCCTCCTGTCTCCTGTACCTTTTCTCTGCCCTCAAACACCTATTTCCCCCAAAACTCTCTTTTTTTAAACAAAAACTCTCCAGTTCTCCTTCTTGTTTGTTTGTTATTCCCACCACCCCCTTATGTTACAACTCCTTTTAATACAACACTAGCTTTTTAACTCTGTCTCTTTCACTCACTAACTTTCTAACTCACTAGCACTCACTAACTCTCTCTCACTAACTAAATTTCTCACTCACTGTGAGAAGTTGGCCTGATATGTGATGTTCACTATTCTAGTGGGCACCCTGTATCAGTCCAAATAACCCTTATGGTGATGGTTGTAAAGTCAACCTTATAGACCAGCTATCCTAGTGGTAGCAACCACGCACTCTGCCTCCAGGATTGTCTTATAGGTATATATGTGTCTATATATAATGGTAGGTATAGGATTACTATACCTAAGCAAGGGGTGATTACACGACCTTGCCCCAGCTGAGTGATCAGCCAGTTGTGTCAAAATGGATGGCCAGCCAGGGGTGGCATAATTCATGCTGCAGCCCCTGGTAGGCCTTGGATGCACCTATGCCCTGGGTACCTATGGTACACTATACAGGGGCTCACAAAGGTGACCCAATATCCAATTAGAGATGTACCTAAAGTACATGGAGTCCATTTTACAGTGAGAGCAGATAGCCTGGGGCCCTGATTAGCAGGATCCCAGGCCAACTAAGTCGAAAACCAGCTAAACACTAGGCAAAAAGTCGGGGGTAACCATAGTCAGATATCCATCCTCCTACACCCCCCCCCCACACTGAAGGAGATAAGGCTATCCTTGACTAGGTAAGCCTATATTACCTGAGTGCCCATATAAGGAGGTACCTTCACTGTCATGGTTATCCCCGGTCTCGTGGTCCACTAAGCAATCCCTCACCCTAGGGGTATCAGAGGGTCTCCACCATAGGGGATCTCTACCTGTGGTGTGTTTTGGCAAAGTAAAAGGCTGGTGTTGGGATGGAGTACTGAAGTGAGGCTCCACTAATGTAGGGCTCAGCTTCCTCCAATCACTATCCACCATATAGTGACTGAGTTGCACTGTGCTCTCAGGGTCAACCTCTGGCTACCTATAGCTGGTGGCTGGGTCCCTTTTATTGGCTTACTGGAGGGACAGATCAGGTTTGGGGCCTTTGGGTCCCAGGCTTGGCTGTGCCCAACAGAGTCCATCTGGGGGAGGTTCCTAACTAAGAGTAAGGGAGATCCCTCAGGAGTTTTTTGGAATTTTCACCTTGCTAGGGCTGCTAGCTTTGGTGCCCCTAATCTGCTGATGGGGGGGGGTCCTGTGGACAAGGGGCCCTTTGGGGTCCACTGGCCTCCCCGATCTCTACAGCCCTGGGCTGACTGAGGCTGGGTAGAGAGGGGCAGGTCACCTGCTCCAGACTGGGTCCCACCTTGGAAGGGTCCACTGACATCAGGGGCTCTGCCAGGCTAGGCCTGACTACCTCTGGGGCAGTTTCTACACAAGGGGTAGGGTAAGTTCCCTGAGGAGGCTGACTCTCACCTAATGTCTGGTGGGAGGGAGAGTTGTCTTCCTCCCCAATACTCTCTGTCTGTGTGGAGTGATCCATAGTTTCAGGCTTCACAACACAAAAATCTGTTTGAGTTTGGGCTGTGACCATCACAGCCCTCCCAACCTTTTCAGGAAGGAACTCGGTTTGCGTGTGGGCTGTGATCATCACAGCCCTGTCAACCTGTTCAGGGAAGGAGTCTGCTTGAGATTGGGCTGAGACCATCACAGCCCTATCAACCTTTTCAGGGAGGAAATCTTGAGCTGGGGCTGTGGCCATCACCTCCCCACTAACCTTTCCAGGAAGACCTACCATTTTGGAATGGGTTTCTTGTTCTACTTCAGCCCAAGCTGAGATCTCTAGATCATTCCCCAGTAGACAATCTACAGGCAAGTTTGTAGAGACTGCCACTCTCTTTGGGCCAGTGACACCTCCCCAGCTGAGATTTACTACTGCCATGGGATGATCTTTCTGTACTCCATCAATATTGGCCCCCTGGTATGTGAATCCAGGTAAAAGTTGTCCTGAGGGGACTAGGCTCTCAGTCACCATAGTGATGCTAGCCCCTGTGTCTCTATAGGCATCAACTTTCTGACCATAGATGAGGGGCTCCTGTCTGTACTTGCCCAAAGTGATGGGACAAGCAGTGAAGTTGGCAAACCCCATGACATTCTCACAGACAAGAGTAGGTATGGTAGGGGACCTGGTTAGGCCAAAGTCCACCTGAGTTCCCCAAGTAAACCCAGCCAAATTCTTGGGGGCACTCCCACCACCTGGGGGATTACTACCAGTAGTAACAGGAGGTGTTGGAGTATTGCCTGGAGGAACATTTTCCTTATTGTTGGCTTTTGGGCAACTGCTGTCAGTTTTCCAATGGCCAGGTTGTCTACATACATGACAATATGGTGTCTTGACATTAGAGGAAGGAGTTTGGGACCCACCCCCCTCAGAGGATTTTTGGGGCCCCGTAGTGGCTTTCTCTTTAGATTTATCCCCACCTTTCTCTTGAGGCTTGGTATTATCTTTCTTTTGGTCACCACCCTGATTTTTAGGCCTAACCCTGGTTCTGACCCATTTGTCTGCCTTCTTACCCAATTCTTAGGGAGAGGTCAGATCAGAGTCCACCAGGTGTTGGTGTAGAAGCTGGTTCTGACAATTATTAAGGATCTGCTCCCTCAAAATCAAATTATACAATCCTGTATAATCATGTACTTTGCTGCCCAATAACCAGCCCTCCAGAGCCTAAGTAGCACAATCTACAAAATCAGTCCAGTCCTGAGTCTGTGTCTTCTGGGTATTCCTGAACAACAACCTATATTGCTCCGTGGTTAAGCCAAACCCCTCAATCAGAGCACTCTTCAGGACTGTGTAGTTGTTAGCATCCTCATCACTAACTGTGAGGAGCTTGTCTCCACCTTTTTCTGAAAAGGAGAGCCATAAGATTGCTGCCCACTGACTTTGGGGTACCTGCTGTACTTTGCAAGCTCTCTCCAAAGCAGTAATCCATTTGTGGATGTCATCCCCAACTTTGTAGGGTGGGACAATCTTGCTTAGGTTTCTATTATCATTTGACCTATCTTTATCCTTGGGAATAATGCTGCCACCAGTGGGTTCTACCCCACTTAACGTTTGCTCTCTTGCAAGAGCAAGTCTCTCTTTGGCGATGGCAAGTTCTTGCCTCTCAATCCTCAGATTGACTTGTCTCACTCTGGTCTGATGCTCTTTTCTCTCAGGGGAAGACATTCTCCTAACAGCATCTGACCCTAATGAGGCACCAGAGTGGCGAGATTCCCTGGATAGGGATCTCCTCTTCCTGGGCTCAGTGTTAAGCCTGCTTGGGGGTCTGTATGGGGCTATGCCCCCTCCAGCCCCATGTAGGCTTAGGTTAGCCTGGGTAAGTGTTCCCACTAAGACCTGACTATCAGTATCCTCCTCAGAGTCCTCCTCTTCTACCTCATCTTCATCAATAAGATCAGGATCAGGGGCACCCTCTGTTGAGGGCTGTCCCTCATCTGTATTAACTGGTAGGCCTGTGCTAGAGGCCTTTAGAGCATCATATTCTTCCATGAGCTCAATCAGATGTCTGAGGGTAGGAGGGTTGGAACCCTGTTTTAACCTTCTAGATGTGCACAAGTGCCTTAGGTCATGGAAAGTTAGGGTATCATATCTGGAAGGTATCCTTACAGGATCTACCTCCACTGGGAGAGATCAACTTGGTTCTGCTCTCAGAGATATGATCTAGTGAGGTGTGGTGTGTGCACCTACCTACACTAAGTGTTACCTACTAAACCTCTCTAGGAGTTGTAGTCAGGGTGTGCTAGGCCCTTTGCTCTACAACAACTAAGTTCAGTAGAACTTAAGTATTTTAAGTCTTGAATTATATGTACCTCTAGGTACCTTAATGTGATCTTTCAAATAATATCTCAAGATATTATGGTGAAACGATCAGCAAGCTCTTATTCCAACTGCTGCACACCAATGTGAGAAGTGGGCCTGATGTGTGATGTCCACTATTCTAGTGGCACCATGTATCGGTCCAAACAGCCCTTATGGTGATGGTTCTAAAGTCAACCTTTATAGACCAGCTATCCTAGTGGTAGCATGGACTAAGCAGTCTTAGTCTAACACTTCAGAGAGCATGTGAATCCAATTGTTTTACCAATAATAACCCCTTGAATATCAAATGAAAGGACAACACACAAGGAATATATAAAATATATATGTATTTATTTCTAACACAACCCCTCTGCACTCTTTATGAGGTCAGAGTTCGAGATACAGCACAAGTAACTTAATAAACATACGTTAAGTTGCACAATTACAATTCTGCCCTAGGGGCCTCGTAAACCATATACTAAAGAAGTGGTATAAGTACCACTGCAGGAATGGTGAATAGGCCTAGGAAATCGGTGGGGCTACACTGAATAACCACAGGTTAGGAAGCAGAAGTCCCACAGGATGTGTGTGCAGTGTCTAAACACACACTCGGGTTCTCATGGACTTAGAATGGGAACATACAGTTTAGAAACTAGTAGATTTCGATCAGTCCGGGTGGACTTCGAGGAAACCCAGTTAAATTAGGACACTTGGATAGTTATTACCCACGGGAGCACCGGAGTACTCGAGTTACCTCACCCAGGGAAGCCGGGTGCATAGGTGCGAAGTTGTGTCGGGTTTCGTCGTCGATTCCCATGGAGAGCTGCAAGAAGATGCTGCAGACGACAAGGAGCAAGATGTCCGGATGGATACAAGGGTGGATCGGAGAAGTGAAGAACCTGAAAGCAGAGGGGACAGAGTCTGGGTCACTAGCCAGGTGAAGAAGAGAAGCTTGTCTCAGGCAGCCACGTGGACCAGAAGGCGTCGACGACAACCAGGAGCTGGGTAAGGACTATCCCACAAAGGCTCTCGCTGTTGGCGGTATCCGCTTCCGGATCGGAATCAACAAGCCTTGGCAAAGGCAACCCACGCAGGATACGAAGATCGGCTTCTGGTACAGACCAGCAAGGTCTGTGGGGATTCCCATTTGCAGGAATGCAGGAGCAAGCCCAGAGCAAGCAGACAAGCAGTGTTGTTTCAAAATGGAGTCTTCAAGATGGCCACTAGCCAACGGGCTAGCAACCGCGACGACGCGTCAAGAGGAAATGCAAGAGCAGGCCCCACGCGGCACTCGTGGAATGTGGAGGGCTGAGCTTTGGTGCACTCATGACTCGGGGCTTCTCAAGTCCCAATGCACAACTTCAAGGATGCCTCAGAAGCTGCACAGTTTAGCAAAGAGCAAAATGGCCAGTTGTCCGGTCCCACGTCTCTCGTGTCCGCCACGGGTCTCAGCTTTGCTGGAGGTGTGGGTCGGGGTCGGAGAAGTCTGGAAGTCCAGTCCTGTGAAGCAGGGTCGTCGGGATCCTTCTGTAGCGGCGACAAAGCAAACCGGCAATTCGCTAGGTGGTGCCTGTTTGCACAGGGTGGTCACTCCATGACCACAAGGGAGATTCTTCAGTCTTCTAGTTGCAGTAGAACGTCGAAGGAACAGAGTTTCATGTCAGAGTTTCAGTTCAGGATAATCTAAAGTCTCTAGACTCAGCTCCTAGCTTTATACAAATTAAAGGGGCTGGATTACCTGCTAGGCCCCTCCTATGGGCGGGACCAGGGAAGGGGGTGGTTACACCCCTTTCCCTTTGTTCAGTTTCGCACCAGAGCTGGGCTGGAGTGCCCCAGCAACTGGTTTGAACCGGACTATGCATGGGACACCTTGTGTGCCCCAGGCAGTGTCTCATTCCTTTCAACCCACCCTGCCCCAATACACTGTAGCCTGTCTGGGGAGATGATAGCACCTCCCAAGGCAGGAAACCTATTGTCCAGGCCTCCCTCGCTGGAAGGGCTCCCAGCTGCAGGAGGTCAGACTTTTGTCTGTGGCAGCAGCATCCATTTTGTGATGCTGAGGCTCTGTTTAACTTTAACCGGATAAAGCTACAACCACATGTCTTCTCCCTCTAGAAGGGTGGAATGCTACCCCCGCCGCCAGAACTGGCGGGGGGGGGGGGAGTATTCCAAAGCGTATGAGACCTTACACGACATGTTTCGATAAAGGCAAACCAAAGTTAGCATTAACCGCGAGGATTATAATGCACTTAAGAGTATATGGAATCGCTATATAATAGAACAAAAACAACAGTTGATGTTATACATTCACCCCAGTACAGAGATCTGGGCCTAAATCCATCGTTTTTTTGCTCACCACACCACCCCAATTCAGACATGGCCATAAGCAAATCAGCCTTGACCCTGTGCCTCATTGGAACAGTCCAGCCCGAACTGCCAATCCATGTCTTCCTTGGACCAGAATCAAGCATCCTAGGACCGGTTTCTGGCTATCAGCCATCTTCAGCCAGGATAGCTTGACTCCAGTGGTGTGGAGAGCACGGGACTCACGTCTGAGCATACCCGTCCCACTTGGGGTGACAAATGCAAAAACAACAGTTGATGGACAGAATGCAGAACAATGTCATACATTCACCCCAGTACAGAGATCTGGGCCTAAATCAATTGTTTTTTTTGCTCACCACACCACCCCAATTCAGACATGGCCATATGCAAATCAGCCTTGACCCTGTGCCTCATGGGAACAGTCCAGCCCGAACTGCCAAGCCATGTCTTCCTTGGACCGGAATCAAGCATCCTAGGACTGGTTTCTGGTTATCAGCCGTTTTCAGCCAGGATAGCTTGACTCCAGTGGTGTGGAGAGCACGGGACTCACGTCTGAGCATACCCGTCCCACTCATAGAACAGCTATAAGGACATGGTTCCGAAAGCTGCAGACAGGCTCAGCTCATGCTAGAGCCCAATCTCACATAAAACCAAGCACTCTGCCTCCAGGATTGTTAAGGCCTGCCATAGGAGTGACTTATAGGTATATATGTGTCTATATATAATGGTAGATATAGGAATACTATACCTAAGCAAGGGGTGATTACACGACCTTGCCCCAGCTGAGTGATCAGCCAGTTGTGGTTGGCCAGCCAGGGGTGGTATAATTCATGCTGCAGCCCCTGGTAGGCCTTGGATGCACCTATGCCCTGGGTACCTATGGTACACTATACAGGGGCTCACAAAGGTGACCCAATATCCAATTAGAGATGTAGCTAAAGTACATGGAGTCCATTTTACAGTGAGAGCAGATAGCCTGGGGCCCTGATTAGCAGTATCCCAGGCAAACTAAGTCGAACACCAGCTAAACACTAGGCAAAAAGTTGGGGGTAACCATAGTCAGATATCCATCCTACTACACTCACTATCACTAACTCACTAACTAACTCATTCACTACCTCTCTCACTAACTACCTCACTCTCTCACTAACTATATCACTCTCAAAATAACTAACAAAGTCACTTGTTAACTAACTAATAACACAAATAATTTTAACATTAAATTGTTATACCATTTCAGCATACTACAAACTTAAACACATCACAGTGTAAAAACGTATGCAAAGTCATTAGCTATAGCTAAACACTTATAAGCAGGGCCGGACTGGCAATACCCCGGTAGGCTGGACGGGTGGGGGCCGGTTTGGTGACAGAGGGTCGTTTTTTTTGGTGGGGCCGATTTGGACCCTGAGGCGTGACCGGCGAGCAAACAAGCACAATCTGCATAAAATGCAGCTGCTGCTGGTGCTGCATGCACAGTCCAGGACCATGTCCTTGATATCACCCGAATTTATTTTAATTATTAAAATTCCACCTGTGACCTCTGTCCTGGATTTGGTGGATGCACCCTGATGCGCGGCGCGCAGTGACGTTTACTCTCAGTCTGCGCGCCGCGGTATAGTCAGTCACCCTTACGGTGGAGTCCGGAGCCAGCGCAAGCGCATTGGAGGTCGGCGGGTCGGGCAATAAAAAGAGCGCATGGGAGAGATGACTGAAAGACAGGCTGGCATGGATGGAGTGGAGCCTGCTCCCGTGTCTGCCGCCCAGCGACTGCAGCCAAAGGTGAGTGACAGGCCATCCCCTGCGTGAGTTTCATGGACAGGCAGGGGGGGGGGGCGCAATTATAAGCAATAGCCATTAGGCCCCGGCCTACCCATGATAATCGCCAATGAGGCTCCTGCGACAGCTCATGATTATTAATCACCAAAACACACAGATTGCCTGGAGTTCGCTGGAACTGGCATCGCAGCCGTAAAGGGGGTTCTTTGTATTAAGACACGTGGAGCGCAGTTGTTAACATACATTACGGTTGTTCTGGAGAACTTGAGCAGGTAGACACACAACCAGATAAAGATACAGACTCCTTTCACCAGCCGAGAACACCCAGGAATTGTGCAGATTCCTGCCTGTGTGTTCGTGCAGCCGCCTCTGTTTCACGTGATCACCATCAAAGTGCCAGTGAACTCACCAATACATGACGAAGTGGAAACAGAATAACCCCTTGAACTACATCAACCTTCAAAATCCATGGCCGACGAAGGGCTACCCCAGAGGCGCAACTAGAGTCAAATTTCGGGGGGGGGCTAAGAAAAAAATTCGGGGGGGCTGAATCTTTAGGCACTGGGCAGAGTCGAGCTGCAGGGGCTCTTAGAAGGGGTGAAACAACAACAAAGCCCCATTAACATGCACAAGGTCTTTTAAAGACTTGTGAAGTGCTCGGGTGCGGCTGTGAGCAGAAATACACATGCACAGAACCAGACAAAGAGAGAAACAATAAAACCCATGGACATGAGGATCGAGACACAAACACACAACTAGACAAAGATACAACATAGAGAGGAATGCTACAACCCAGAGGCACTGAGTGTAGGGGTGCAGGGGTGCTGCTGCAACCGCAAAATAACCACCATGGAGTTTAGAAGCGAACAAGCAATAAAACGCCTTAACTTGTGTTTTTATTTTGTCACATTTAGTGTGAGTTCATAGACAGAGGTCAAACGCCAGGCCATGCCTTTAGACAAATCGATGCTTATTCTTTTAACCTGGAGATTGGTGTTTTCTATACTTTCTCCGTCAGCTGTTAGGGAACTAGAAAAGAAGCACTTTTTGTAATTTATAAGTGGGAAGGAAACAACGATTTTACTAGGATCAAAACAAAGTCACAAGACTTTACATGGTGATGCACACAACAAATATTGGCTGAAAACAGATTTCCACAAATATTATTGTTTGTGCTGTAGGTAGTTTCACAAGTAAAACTGGATACCTGTGCACATGTAATGCCCATCGCAATAGAAAAGGTGATGTCTGTAAATGACTGCACTACTACACAGTCCTTTAGTAGTATATTTGTGAGAGTGTGCCCTAATACATATCTGGCTACACACTACACCCTCACCCCTCTCCTGCTGAAGGGGCGTGGCTCATTTGTAACACTTGCTCTTTGTGAGATGTTTGGATGTTTCACAACCCCTGTGACTTCAGTCCAGTTACCTTGATGGCAGCACCCCCACTCTGAAATTTGAACCAGCACCATTGCTAGAACAGAGGGACACCAGCAGGAAAGAAAGGACAAGGCACACAACCAAACAAAGAGAAAGAGAAGAGAATACTAGAATATAGAGAAGCAATCAGAGAGACACGAGACACTGGCACACAACCAGAAGCAGGTACAAAGAGAGCATCACTTGGACATAGGGACACTAGCAGAGAGGCACAGGCACAGGCACACAACCAGAAACGGGTACAAAGAGAGCATCACTTGGACATAGGGACACTAGGCAAAGGCACACAACCAGACACAGGTACAAAGAGAGCATCACTTGGACATAGGGACACTAGCAGAGAGGCACAGGCACACAACCAGACACGGGTACAAAGAGAGCATCACTTGGACATAGGGACACTAGCAGAGAGGAACAGGCACACAACCAGACACGGGTACAAAGAGAGCATCACTTAAACATAGGGACACAAACAGAGAGGCAAAGGAACAGAACCAGACACAGCTACAAAGAGAGCATCACCTGAACATAGGGACACTAGCAGAGAGGAACAGGCACACAACCAGACACGGGTACAAAGAGAGCATCACTTAAACATAGGGACACAAACAGAGAGGCAAAGGAACAGAACCAGACACAGGTACAAAGAGAGCATCACTTGAACATAGGGACACTAGCAGAGAGGCAAAGGCCCACAACCAGACACAGGTACAAAGAGAGCATCACTTGAACATAGGGACACTAACCGAGAGGCAAAGGCACACAACCAGACACAGGTACAAAGAGAGCATCACCTGAACATAGGGACACTAGCAGAGAGGCAAAGGCACACAACCAGACACAGGTACAAAGAGAGCATCACCTGAACATAGGGACACTAGCAGAGAGGCACAGGCACACAACCAGACACAGGTACAAAGAGAGCATCACTTGGACATAGGGACACTAGCAGAGAGGCACAGGCACACAACCAGACACAGGTACAAAGAGAGCATCACCTGAACATAGGGACACTAGCAGAGAGGCAAAGGCACACAACCTGACACGGGTACAAAGAGAGCATCACTTGAACATAGGGACACTAGCAGAGAGGAACAGGCACACAACCAGACATGGGTACAAAGAGAGCATCACCTGAACATAGGGACACTAGCAGAGAGGCAAAGGAACAGAACCAGACACAGGTACAAAGAGAGCATCACTTGAACATAGGGACACTAGCAGAGAGGCAAAGGCCCACAACCAGACACAGGTACAAAGAGAGCATCACTTGAACATAGGGACACTAACCGAGAGGCAAAGGCACACAACCAGACACAGGTACAAAGAGAGCATCACCTGAACATAGGGACACTAGCAGAGAGGCAAAGGCACACAACCAGACACAGGTACAAAGAGAGCATCACCTGAACATAGGGACACTAGCAGAGAGGCACAGGCACACAACCAGACACAGGTACAAAGAGAGCATCACTTGGACATAGGGACACTAGCAGAGAGGCACAGGCACACAACCAGACACAGGTACAAAGAGAGCATCACCTGAACATAGGGACACTAGCAGAGAGGCAAAGGCACACAACCTGACACGGGTACAAAGAGAGCATCACCTGAACATAGGGACACTAGCAGAGAGGCACAGGCACACAACCAGACACAGGTACAAAGAGAGCATCACTTGGACATAGGGACACTAGCAGAGAGGCACAGGCACACAACCAGACACAGGTACAAAGAGAGCATCACCTGAACATAGGGACACTAGCAGAGAGGCAAAGGCACACAACCTGACACGGGTACAAAGAGAGCATCACTTGAACATAGGGACACTAGCAGAGAGGAACAGGCACACAACCAGACATGGGTACAAAGAGAGCATCACCTGAACATAGGGACACTAGCAGAGAGGCAAAGGAACAGAACCAGACACAGGTACAAAGAGAGCATCACTTGGACATAGGGACACTAGCAGAGAGGCACAGGCACACAACCTGACACGGGTACAAAGAGAGCATCACTTGAACATAGGGACACTAGCAGAGAGGAACAGGCACACAACCAGACACAGGTACAAAGAGAGCATCACTTGGACATAGGGACACTAGCAGAGAGGCACAGGCACACAACCAGACACAGGTACAAAGAGAGCATCACTTGGACATAGGGACACTAGCAGAGAGGCACAGGCACACAACCAGACACAGGTACAAAGAGAGCATCACCTGAACATAGGGACACTAGCAGAGAGGCAAAGGCACACAACCTGACACGGGTACAAAGAGAGCATCACTTGAACATAGGGACACTAGCAGAGAGGAACAGGCACACAACCAGACATGGGTACAAAGAGAGCATCACCTGAACATAGGGACACTAGCAGAGAGGCAAAGGAACAGAACCAGACACAGGTACAAAGAGAGCATCACTTGAACATAGGGACACTAGCAGAGAGGCAAAGGCCCACAACCAGACACAGGTACAAAGAGAGCATCACTTGAACATAGGGACACTAACCGAGAGGCAAAGGCACACAACCAGACACAGGTACAAAGAGAGCATCACCTGAACATAGGGACACTAGCAGAGAGGCAAAGGCACACAACCAGACACAGGTACAAAGAGAGCATCACCTGAACATAGGGACACTAGCAGAGAGGCACAGGCACACAACCAGACACAGGTACAAAGAGAGCATCACTTGGACATAGGGACACTAGCAGAGAGGCACAGGCACACAACCAGACACAGGTACAAAGAGAGCATCACCTGAACATAGGGACACTAGCAGAGAGGCAAAGGCACACAACCTGACACGGGTACAAAGAGAGCATCACCTGAACATAGGGACACTAGCAGAGAGGCACAGGCACACAACCAGACACAGGTACAAAGAGAGCATCACTTGGACATAGGGACACTAGCAGAGAGGCACAGGCACACAACCAGACACAGGTACAAAGAGAGCATCACCTGAACATAGGGACACTAGCAGAGAGGCAAAGGCACACAACCTGACACGGGTACAAAGAGAGCATCACTTGAACATAGGGACACTAGCAGAGAGGAACAGGCACACAACCAGACATGGGTACAAAGAGAGCATCACCTGAACATAGGGACACTAGCAGAGAGGCAAAGGAACAGAACCAGACACAGGTACAAAGAGAGCATCACTTGGACATAGGAACACTAGCAGAGAGGAACAGGCACACAACCAGACACAGGTACAAAGAGAGCATCACTTGAACATAGGGACACTAGCAGAGAGGAACAGGCACACAACCAGACATGGGTACAAAGAGAGCATCACCTGAACATAGGGACACTAGCAGAGAGGCAAAGGAACAGAACCAGACACAGGTACAAAGAGAGCATCACTTGGACATAGGGACACTAGCAGAGAGGCACAGGCACACAACCTGACACGGGTACAAAGAGAGCATCACTTGAACATAGGGACACTAGCAGAGAGGAACAGGCACACAACCAGACACAGGTACAAAGAGAGCATCACTTGGACATAGGGACACTAGCAGAGAGGCACAGGCACACAACCAGACACAGGTACAAAGAGAGCATCACTTGGACATAGGGACACTAGCAGAGAGGCACAGGCACACAACCAGACACAGGTACAAAGAGAGCATCACCTGAACATAGGGACACTAGCAGAGAGGCAAAGGCACACAACCTGACACGGGTACAAAGAGAGCATCACTTGAACATAGGGACACTAGCAGAGAGGAACAGGCACACAACCAGACATGGGTACAAAGAGAGCATCACCTGAACATAGGGACACTAGCAGAGAGGCAAAGGAACAGAACCAGACACAGGTACAAAGAGAGCATCACTTGGACATAGGGACACTAGCAGAGAGGCACAGGCACACAACCAAGTCGTGAGCAGCTCAGACTTTTAAATTAGCGGCAGGACTGGACGAGAGAGCCGCTGCAGATTACAAGGGACAGAAACAAGTGCTGGTCGGAGGCAGAGCAGGAAAAGGCTGAAAGCGAGATGTGTATGGTTTAATGACCAAGGAGCAGGGCTTGAACCACCTGAACCGTCCTCGTTGTCTATGCTTAGCGGAAGTGCCTGCATTCCTAGGCATGAGGGCGACTCTGTCTGGGTGAATGAACCAGAGCCCTGGGGTCGGCTTGGAGCCACGGCCTGCCGCCTCAATGTATTGGACAAAAAGGGAAAAATTATGAAATTCATTATTTGTAATGACACAAGCTTTTCCCATGCATAAAAGTGTCAAAAAAAGACAAGACATGTGACTAGCAAGATATTGCAAAAATAGAAATGCAACATGGGGAAAAAAAACTTGGTAATAGAATTTTTTTTTCTGCTGTGAACTTCAAGCGCAGGATCGGCAGCCTCGATTCTGTTCCTAGTAACTGGCTGTAGATATATACTGTACTGGCGCGCACATACGTCACATTTTTAGCATTTCCGGAATGGGTGGATTGTAGGTGAATGAGTTTCTGGCGAGCGGTACTTCCGCCATTGCACCCTCCAGCCTGAGTGATGACAGCCATCAGTGACAGCTGCCTGAGAGATGCCACTCGTAGCCGATGCCTTCGTGGCCTAGATAACAGGTGTTCCTATCCCCAGGGGCAGACGTAAGCTGTCTGAAACAGCTCTCCAAGCATTGCTGCACACAAGGAGCATACGTTGATTCTTCACCTTCTGAGGAGCTTTTTCAGGTCCTTCTTACATTGCACACAGTGATGACAAATCCCGGACATGTGTTGCTCTGCTTGGGAAGGGCTTAACCTCTGTAATTGTTTTTATAGTGACACTAGACACCGTAACACGGTAAAAGCATTCATTCTGTTTACCAACAGACACAATAACGGCTTCGGATACTCCAGAAAGCCAAGCTGATCATCATACCTGAAACCCAAAGATGGAGGAACAGCATCAGCCCCTGAATACCATACAGGAGTGCTACATTACCTGGTACTATATACTTGATAATGCGCACACAGTCACACATGTCTTGCTCCATCTGCTGAATGCGTGCATCTCTGTGCCTGTATTTGTACACTTCGTACAGTAGCGGCTTTCTGAATACTTTTACATTGGTCCCTGCTTGTGCCTCGCAGCGCCAATGGTGTTAGCCTGATACCACTGGCTCTGCAACTTATCTGGCCAGTCTGGGCAATGATCACATGGTGTGCAGCAAAGGTATCTGACGCAGCTACATTTTCTAAGCAGTGGTCAACCTGATGCCATTTTGCAGCACCCACACTGGGTGGGACGCGGACTAGAGCCGCACAGTGATTCCTAGGGAACTGGCCTGAGATAACTCCTCTTACGACCAAGAGAGCTCTGGAGCTTCAGGTAGCCCTAGTCAGTGCAGCCTATAATTATAGATTTAGCGTGCAGTGGCCATGCTGGTGCTGGTCCATCTTTCAGTGCATTCGGTGTCAAGTAGTGAAGATCCTGGTGTTTGTAGTAGCTCTGTTGCAGCCACAGCCTGCTGCTGTGATCTGGTTCTGCGGGGTTGGGCCAGCCGCGGCCCGTGGAGGGAGTTACGGTGGGGCAGGGAGGCGGGGAGGGGGAGGGGGAGGGGCAGGGTGGAGGGTGCTAAAAACCGGCATATGGATAATTGCAGGTAAGTAAACAATGTAATTAATAAAACGGATTTCGTAGCACGCACTGCATCGCATTTTGCGATGCAAGGGGCGCTATGAAATTCGTTTTATTAATTAAATTGTTTACTTACCTACAATTATCCATATGCCGGTTTTTGCACCCTCCACCCTGCCCTTCCCCCTCCCCGCCTCCCTGCACCACCGTAACTCCCTCCACGGGCCGCGGCTGGGTTGGGCAGCAGGCAGCGGGGCGCCTACTGCTCTGCAGTGCTGATAATCACTTTCATTTTGGGTTGAGCAAGCTGTTCTATAGTCAAGTCTAATACAGTGTCATGGCTAGCTGTAATGTGTGCCTCACTCTCCTGATTTCTGGTGCTTTGCAGCAGTTGCAAGACCTTCTTAAAGTTTCTCGATGCTCCAATGGGTGTAATGTCTGATATTTCTGTGTTTCCCTCCTCTTCATTGCTTGATTTTTGCTTGCAAGAAAGTGTCACTCATAGAAGCTGAAATGTCACTCATAATTACACTGAAATTGTGAAAATGTCACACACAACATTCTGAAACCTTGGCAGCTATGTTAAACTAATCGTAAATACTGCTGCTGGTCTCCTCATTGGCATGTAGAAAATAGGCAACCCCTCCCTGAAGTAGCCATGCTGGCTCTGGCCGTGGAGCTGCATCATGTTTAAAACCATCATACGTCACTTAAACGGACTTCAGAAACAACCCTGCATACCTAGACCAGAACTTGGAAATCTAAGGTGGACAGTGCACACAGGAAGCCACAACATTGCCAAATTGGAGACCAGGAGTGGCTGGGCCAAAAGACTAGAGCGCTGCCCTCAATAGCAGGGGTCTGGAGCAGCATTCAGAATGACCTAAAAACTGCTCAAATCCTGCGGTTTAAAAGATCCAGAAGAAGCCCTTGTTCACTAAATACTGCCACCTTACTTGTTGGTTACCCATCTAAACTGTACCTTGGGCTCCTGACCTTTATTGCTCCATTGCTTCGCCAGACACATTCATGCTTTAGAAGTACTTCTATATCTATTTTGCAATCATGAATTACGTAAATGATTCTCGTTTGGATATAAATGCATGCAAATTTCTTTTGAGGGCATTCTAAATCTGCCATGGCTGTAGCTGTTTCCAACCCACATTCTCCTACATGGTTACTAGGTGAGGGTAGCTTCTCCTACTCACTGACATTTGATGCAGTCATTCTGCCCATGCTCACGTGTTGAATGCGTGTTGGCAAAGCGTGCACTGTTGCTGTGCTTTACTGGTCTTCTGCATAAAAACCAAATACTGCAGACCGTGATATGTACCTACCTGAGAGGGAAGCTTGAACTGCTTTCTCTTATGTTGCCTTGCGCCCGTCCTGTTAGGAAAGTGCGCATGCTTGATGCACATCTCGTAATTGTGCTGTCTGCGTTAGGGAATCTTGCGCTGTTGATGTACATTTCTGAAATGGTGAAGCTCGAATTCACTTGCATGTGCAAAACATTGAACTTGTATTGAATTCTTTTCTTTTGCAGCAGCCATGTTTTGTATACGGAGATTTACGAGCTGACTCATGTTTGAGAATGCAGCTATTAATGTAGTCTGTTGTGGGCTCATATGGGCCTGTGTGCCTGCAGCAGAGGAGTGGTCCTTGTTTTGATTGACGTGTGGTCATTTTCCTTCAGTACATAGAGACCATCAACCTTGATGGCAGGGGAAGGCTCTCCTTCCCGGAGAAAAACCAGGACCCGGGCAGGCTGGAAGTGTTTGAGGGCTGGTTCTTCTTAGAGTCTGTGATCTGCTAGGCGGGATGTTGGTGCCTCAGAGTTGTTCATGGGATACCCTGAAAGGCCTTAAGATGCCGCCCCCGTGATTAATGTTGCCTTAAACATCTGATTAGATGTTATCTCTGGCCACAGTAATTCACCAGCCCATCCATTACCAACCAGTCTGTTCTAGTCGCTTACACTAGGCACCAAGGGCCTCATTTATGAGGCCTTGCGTGAGTTTTGCGCTTCCGATGCGTCACTTTTTGTGACGCATCGGCGGCGTAAAACATGCGTCCTGTTGCGCACTATTTACAAAGTGATGCATCTAAGCAGATGCGTCACTTTGTAAACCCCTGCGCTACATTATACCTCCATCAGGTATAATGTATGCAGAGGGGGCGTTCACCCGCAAGAAACCTCGTAATAGTGACGCAGTGAAATCTATGAGATTTCACTGCGTCACTTTTAGTACGCTGTTGCGTCAAAATCTTGCGCCTGCCTCACAGCAGGCATAAGACTGACGCAAGCCCTTTCACATGGGGCTTTCCCCATGTGAAAGGACGCATTGCTGGAGTTGCGTCACTTTTGTGACACACCCCAGCAATGCGTGACTTTTGCGCTTACAGATACGTCAGAAATACTGACGTATCTGTAACTCCTTGCGACATGATGCGTCATATTATAAATATGACGCATTAATCATGTCGCAGGGAGAGCGCAGTGAAAAGTGACGCATCGCTGTTTTCACGTAGCGATGCATCACTTTTCATAAATAAGGCCCCAGGTTCTGGCTGCGGCAGTACCAGTCTCAGCACTGAAGTGTAACATATTAGTTGATGCACATACTTTCGAGATTCGAACCACCGACTCCCATGCTACTGTAATGCCAGGATAGGGCGCGGAGAAACTGCCCATTCAGGCAGGTATATTTCCTTATCTCGAAATAGAAGTGAGACTAGCTCAGCAGGTGGGGACACTTCTTGCTCGATCTGGGTGGAGCCCCGTGAGCATCAGCCATGAAGCAAAGGACGTGCATGCTTCAGAATATTGCCTATCAGTACATAAATCAGAATACCCGGGCAGCGTATCCTCTTCTTTTTATGTTTGTGTTCTTCTATTTCTCCAAATTAACCGGAAGCGCTTTGTGTATTCAGTCGCTACTTGTAAATGATGCCATTGAACACAGTGCCCCATGCCCTCTAGTGGGAGATGCAGTGACAGCCACCTTCATGAGCCTCCTTGCAAATAGATGCGTGTGATATAGTAGCACGTTGGGTGTGCAGTGCAATAAATACTGCCTTACCTCCCCCGGGTGGATTCCATCATCTCTGGGACTCTCACAGACTTCCTTGCCAGACTAATAGTTATCGCCCAGCTGTGGAACAAATTCATTTAAAAAACGGAACAGCCAATGTCAAGTGATTGGGCTTTTGTATAGTGGATAATGTTAGTCAGCATCAATGCTACACGGAAAAGGTAGCACAAGGGAAGCAATGGAAGGCATTTGCTTTCCCACACCCAGTCTCGTTCTGCTGAGGATCAGGGCTTTAAGTGGGCTGGGTCCTGCCGGTGTAGTTCTAAAAAGCATGCACTGAGACGGGTCCCTATGGGGCTCTCCATTTTTGCCCTCACCCTCAGGGTGAAAAAAGAATCTCAACTCTGCAGCAGTGCCACCCTTCGCTGCCTTTATTGCAACTTCAAAGAGCCTCGTTATCATTCTTTCACAGACTCATCATTTCAGAACTGAAGCATTTTCAATATTATATACTACGAAGTCATTATTGTCGCTTATGTAAATTGTGCAACTAACATCCATTGACAAAGCCAATAGTGCTGGCTTGTTGTAGGTATAATGTTACTTGCTTTTTTATGTATCTGGATGCAATGACAGATGCATCAAAATACCAGTCGTGCGGACCCACTCTGCTAAGCACAGGATATTAGCTTAGGTATTTTAAGCCACAGCCTCAATGACATCGACCATGCCCCTTTGAGAGACCCAACCTAGTTTTTTTATCCCACTTAAAGCCCTGCTGAAGAACATTTTAAACCTGTCACCATGATCATGTTAAACAATCCTAGGCCTCGGCCACCGACCTAATTTGAGGCCCCGGCATTTGAACCTACACAAATTATAAAGACACAAGCCAAACCAGAATGTCACCCCACGCACAAGTTTAGAAAGAGAAATAGTTTGACGATTTATTTAATTCATTTTTGTCCACCTATGGATTTTATTCAGGGGACTCAGAATTATGTAGTTCTAAGCCAGGAGAGAGATTTTTCCGGTTACAGAGGACTAGTTCCAGGCATCTGACAGCAAAGCTATCACTTAGGGGTGAAATTATTCCCACAGGCTCCTCCTGGAGAGCTCTTTCTCGGGTTACAGGGTCTTCAGGCAACCCTATAGTCTTCAAGATGAAGCCCAAAGCTATGTCTCTTCTGACCACATTCTGCGAGACCCCTAGAGGCATGACGGCTGCCCCAGTTACATGACACAATGCTGAGGGCTAAGCGGGGAACTGAGTAGGAGGCTGCAGAACAACTTATCATGGAGGTCAGGTGGATTCAGTTCGGGACCCACCCAGAAGCTCTAAATAGTAAGCGAAGCATTTGAAGCAGGATGCACTGGTACTGTCTTCATAATCACAGATGTGATCTGTGGACCTCTTTAAGACATTAGCTACTCAACTACATTGGAATAAATGCAAGAGTTGAGCCTTCAAAATGTAAGTCATACAACCAGGAAACTCTGCTGGAGAATAACTATAATCACCACAAACACATGAGTAAATAAGATGGTTTCTAATTGAATACAATGTCATTCCTATATTTTGTTTTACACTACCTTTACATTTTGTAGTGCTTTCTGTATATGTAATGTGGTAACAAACAAAACAAGGTGTTTCGGCAGGTGTGGCGGAGGTAAACTTTCATTTTGGGTCCTATTCTTCAGCCTTAAATCTGCCCTGTGCCTTCAATAAGTCTCTGAGCTCATTCATGGGACTTCTCCACAAGCTGGTGATCTCTGTCCATTCAGGCCTGAAAGACTGGATGATTCATATAGGGTCATGCAGAATGTCACTTCTTGGTTATGCAAGGTGTGCTGCTATCTTGGATTCTTTGTAAACTTGTCCAAACCCCCTCTCATTCCAAAGTGGGCTCACCCATTTATCGCTCCTTCTCCGTGACAAATCTGTGTGCTGTATTTATAACTGATGCTCTGGCTCGCCTTTAACCCACCACGCAGTACTGGCATATTGTTTTGTTGAATCCAGTAGTGGCGTGGCCTTGCTGCGCTTTAGCCAAACCCTTGTTGTTTTTCGCCTTTAACTAAAGCATTATTAAAATAATTTTGAACATTGCCCTGTTGTCACTAACAGTAACAGCAGCCTGGTGGTTCTTGCAGCATCAGAGGCTCGCGTCTCGTCGGTGATAGTGAGGCCCGTGCTGTCTCTAGATGCCGCTCTGCACTCTGTCACGGACTCTGGAACTCGTATTTGCATAAGGTGATCCCTCCTTTAAACATGGTAAAATTGGCTTACACCGAATTGGAAAATTAAATTTACTTGTAAGTCCCTAGAAATGTGCTTCTACATGTACCCAAGGACTGTAAGTTAAAGGCTGCCAGCTGAGGTACTGGGTTTTTAAGAACCGGCACAGAACCGGTAACCCAGCGGTGTCAGGGAATTAACACCCAGAGACCTCGGGTTCTTCCTGATTCAGACCTACAGAAACTCAGAGTCTTCTAGGTGAAGTCAAAGATTAGTTTATTGGCTGCAACCAAGGTAACAGGGTCCTAGAAGTACAATACGGGTATATTCTCAGGAGACTGCACACTTTCACGAAGTCAGGCTTCTCTCTTTATACATGATATTCGGCCTTGGGCAAACATTCTTCGAATTCGTGGTATGTCATTTATAGTTACTGGTTACAAAAGAAAAGCAGAGTCATGATGACATGTACATATTTCACGTCGTGCTGCCCATAACAAATCATCCGGCAAGGCCCAACATTTCATCAGATATCGCTGGACCCCCAATAAAAACGGTCACCTCCCCATCATAAAGTAAGTGAAGCAAAGGAGTGGAGGAAAGATGTGAGCGAGATATGGCAGGTGTGCGCGCTGAAATGGTTTTATGGCTGGTTGAGCCTAGATGCTATCTTGCTCGGCCACTGGGAGGGAACTGACCTAACGAGTTCGGCCTGGGGCAATGCTTCTAACTTGTACTGAGGTCAGGGAGAAGTCGATTAAGGAGTGTGTGTCCTTGTGGAATCAAATTCAACTGGATTAAGGCCTATGTAGAGGGCAACATATAAATGGGAGCCAAGGGTTCAGAATGTAAATGACGATTTCGAGGTGAAATCGTCACTCGAACACACCGAAAATTCATGTACTTGATGTACTCGTCATTCTCGGTCTTTTGATACCAAATATGTCATATTTCTCGAGTCCAGAACTATTATACGAATCCAGATTTTCAGAACCTCAAACCCTCCTTTTGCCCTTACATAGGCAATTAATCTATCCTCATGTTAGTCCAAGTCCAGATCTGTATTCCTAAAGTCATTGAGATGTTGCTGTAACATCATTCTAGTACTTAGTTCATCTCTCGACACAGGCTTCCTGACACATGATGTAACACAGAGGCCACATATTGCAGGAGCACACTGTATGCATAGACAGAACAGGAAAAGAATGGCTAAGACCATCCCAATGACCATCAGAATTTTCCATCCCCAGGCAGATGTCAGTTCCCAGAACCATCCCATTAACGACCAATCTCCTTTATCCACATGGATAGATTCAGAAATCTTATGTAATTTGGAGATGGCCCTGTACACGGTTGGAGCATTATCTGGGATGAAAATGCAACAACTAGACTGGATCAATTTGCATACTCCACCTCGGTCCGCAAGTATTATATCCAAAGCGACCCGGTTCTGAAGGGTCATAAGTCGATCCGACTGGAGCTCAGCAGTCAGGTTACTAAGGGCACCAGCAGTTTCAGTCATGGTGGATTCAACTACCCTTGTCAATTGCCTTATGTTCCTGCTGTTAGCCATGGCTCCCCAGAACGGCAGAAAACCCATTGCAAAGTCACCAAATTCTTGACCTGCAGTGTCTTCTTTACTCAAAACACCTCTAACTACCCTTGTCCGATGGTAATCCGCCGCTGCTGTGTAGGTGGGAGGTAACAGGAATGAAACAAAACATGAGCCCGAGAAGTCAGGGGGCAACCATGTATAGGCTCTATCATGGCAGATGAAATAAGTACCCTTAGCGGCTAAAAACGCAGGGGAAGTCTGAGATCCAAAAACATACGTTTCTGTACAGATACTCTTCCCTAGCTGAGCTCTGGGATTCTTGCCAATACCTTGCAGACACAGGTGACCTTGATGGGGTACGATCCAGATAGGGGACGATCTTTTGGCTTGCTGTTTCTCACTTAATGTAGTGCCATATCCGGTCACGTTCCAACCTACATATGCAAGTATCTCATCATCCGGGGTATCTTCGTAAGAAGTTACTTCCTTGATCATGTCAACTATACCTTTGACTAGGGCGCTAGTCTTGAGGTTGTCTTTTACAGAACGTAGGGGTTGGATTTCTCGTGCATATATGAACATTGTCCTATATGCCCAGACTGAACCATTGTGACTAAATGGCAGGACCAAATAGGGGATACCTTTATACGTGGTGTGGGGCATGAGACCACACACCCAACAGTTAGTTGTGTTCATTACAAGTTGGTGTTGGTGTAATAACTGAACGAAGGAGTTATTAATGAACTCTAATCTCCTATTTGATTCGTGGTCAGGCAGAGGGTGGAAAGAATGAGAGGAAACAGTAGGAGGAGGTATGGGTGATGTAGTGGGCGCAAATGTCACATGAAAAGAGAATAAAACATAGCTTATCAAAAAGACCATTACGCTGGATAGCATAAAAATACACACTATTATAAAACTTTTCTTCGTCATCGTGTTAAAAAGTCTCTGCTTAAAGTTCATTTGTTTGGCAGGCCTCTCCACATCAGGAAACTCCATCCTCTCTAAGGTGCTGCACGCGGTGGTAGGTTGCCTCTGCTAAAGGATGCTTCCGTCAGTCTAGGGCAACTCCCTTGGACCAACCAGAACTACCGACCTAACGTCGTCAGCTGCACCCAAAAGTCTTTAATCAACCGCGGCCCTAGCAGCGGAACCCGGATGGCGGTTCGAAAAACAAAAATAAGCAAGTTACCTAGATGGGAGATCTGCACTTTCAAAAATAGGATTTGGGGAAAAAGACACTTTTATTAGTCCATAGGTTTTTTCTCAGATCATAAAAAGGAATCGCTTTTAATTAGTCTGTTTTTCTTGGTCGCAAATTGTAGCGTCTTTTCCCTGGTACTGTCTGGTCCAGAAACAGTAGTTCAGGCTCCACAGAGTTCAATTGTTCTGGTGGTGGCACAGTTTCTTGAAAAATGTTCTCGCTTTCACAATCAGGGTTAGTTTCTTTTACACGTTCATCAGTTGTGCGCTCTGAGTCAGTGCCACCTTTCTGGACCCATTGGTCATGTGGCAGAGGGAAGGGTATCTTTTTACAATGGATCCCGTGGACCCAATTGGCCTTCCCCTCCACTCTAACAGCTGACCTTGTAGACAGGAGGACGAGGTGAGGCCCGGTCCATCTGGGCTGGTCGTTTCTCGTTCTTTGAAAGTTGCGGACGAGAACCCATGAACCGGGGTCAATGGAGTGACCCGGAGTCTCAGAGACCGGAGGCAAGGTGTTGTGGACCTGTTGATATAAAACACGCAATTTAGCCGTCAATTCATACAAGTAATCAAGCAAAATAGGGTGTTGCAGCTCGCTAAACTTCGTGGGCCTAGGCACTCCCCATATGTTGGCTGGCCGACCAAAGATGATTTCGTAGGGGCTGAGTTTCACTCGCGAATGCACAGTCATTCTGGTGGATAGGAGTGCTAAGGGTAGAGCGTCAGGCCATTTAAGACCTGTGCTCGCTTGGATTTTGGCCAATTTAAGTTTAAGCGTGCCATTGTAACATTCCACTAATCCAGCTGATTGGGGGTGATTTGCAGCGTGGAACTTCTGTCTAATGCCTAGCCCTTCACACACTCTTTTCATCACACGACCCACAAATTCACTTCCGTTGTCAGACCAGACCATTCTCGGCATTCCGAACCTGGGGAAGTACTCTTTTACAAGGGCTTTCGCTGTGGACAAGGCAGTATTGTCTTTTAGGGGATAGGCTTCTACCCATCTTGAGAAGGCACAAACAACCACGAGCAGGTATTTTAAGTTGTTGCACCTCTCCATATGTATGAAATCTAGCTGCAAAACCTCGAACGGATACGTAGGAGGTGCAAAATGACCAGCTGGAGTTGGGGTTCCCCTACCAGGATTGTGTTTCAGACATACCATGCAATTCTTGACAACGTTCTCTGCACACTTGGGAATCCCTGAATTCTTCCACACTGGGGCCAACAACTCGCAAATCCCTTTCGCACTGATATGGGCCATTCCATGAGCCATTGTAACCACTGCAGGCACATATGCATCGGGTAACAACCATCTCTGATGCTCTGTCAATTCAATCCAACAACCATTTGCATCCATTCTCCCTGTACTTTCTCTCCACGTGCTTAACTCTTTCTCCGTGGCCTCAGCTTGGATGGACTTCACACTTTCTATCGTGTCCTCACATATTCCAACCTCACCAGTCCATTTTCCAGGGCTTGCAACATACATTCGGCTCATCACATTCTTTGCAGTTTCCTTAGCGGTTTCATCAGCAAATGCATTTCCACGACCAACATCATCAGTCACCTTCTTGTGAGCACTACATTTCACAATCGCTATTTGCAGGGGCAACGTCAGTGATTCAAGAAGCTCATTCACCAACTGACCATGCTGAATCTTAGTTCCATGCGAAGTCAGGAACCCACGTTCTCTCCACAATCGTCCAAAACTGTGAGCCACTCCAAACGCATACTGACTATCAGTGTAGACAGTCACTCTCATTCCTCTAGACAATACACATGCTCTCGTAAGTGCGACGAGTTCTGTGGCTTGAGCTGAACCATGTGGTATTCGCGCAGTTTCAACGACTGTGTGCAAAGTTGTGACAGCATATGCTGTAGTCACGTTCCCATTTGGGAGCTTAAAGCATGAACCATCTACCCATAATGTGCCCTCACATTCAGCAAGAGGAGTGTCAAATAAATCAACTCTCCCTTTCGTCTCTTTCTCTGTTCTAAGAAAACAATCGTGCTGTTCTGAAGCATCTGATTCTTCTGCAATTGGTAACAACGTGGCTAGATTCAAGGTACTACACCTTTTCATATGCACATGGCTCGCTAGCAGCGTCAATTCATAGCTGGACAGTCGAGCACTAGTTAAGTGCTGTGTCTTGGTCCTATTTAACAATGTGTCTACTGCATGCGGGACCATCACGATTAGTGTATTATTCATTACTAGACCAGCAGGCTGTCGAATGGAAACAGCTGCTGCTGCTGTGGCCCTTAAACAACTTGGCAATGCTCGTGCTACCGGATCCAAAGTTGACGAAAAATAGGCGCATGGCCGCTGTCTATCTCCGAATAACTGAGTCAGCACAGACAATGCACAGCCCTCCTTCTCGTGGACATACAATGTGAAAGGCTTACTGTAGTTGGGGGTACCTAACACAGGGGCCGAACATAATGCTGTGCGTAATTCGAGAAAACTTTTCTGACACTCTTCAGACCAAGGAATGGGATTGGGTGTATTTTTACACGTTAATGCCACCAAGGGTTTGGCCAATAACGAAAAATTTGGAATCCACTGTCTACAGTACGATGTAATGCCCAAGAAAGCACATACTTCTCTCTGTGTTCTTGGCACACTCAATTTCGCTATTGCCTGAATTCTTTCTGGGGTCAGTTTCCTTCCCTCCTTCGATAAGAGATGACCTAAGTAGGTCACTTCTTGTCGGCAATATTGAAGCTTGGAAAGTGACACCTTGTGATGCAGATCACATAGATGACGCAATAATGACAACGTGGCCGTTTTACAAATGTTCTCAGTATCCGCAGCAATGAGCAAATCGTCCACATACTGCACAAGAGTAGCGCCTGTAGGTAAAACAATTGTATCAAGCTGTGTTTTTAGCGCTTGACTGTATATTGATGGACTTTCGCAGTAGCCCTGAGGAGCGCATTTAAAGCGGAAGCTGCGACCTCCTAAACTGAAGGAAAAAATATCCCTGCTTTCCTCAGCAATCGGGATACTGAAGAAAGCATTCTTCAGGTCAATCACCGAAAACCAGGAGGCAGAGGCTGGAATCATAGTCAATAATGTGGTAATGTCGGGGACAACTGGGAATTGTGGCACAACTATTTTATTCACCTCTCTAAGGTCAATCACGAATCTATACACAGGTGGCTGAGAAGGGTCAGTTCGTTTTAAAACAGGCAGGACAGGACTATTGCAAACATTGCCTCGTGTTTCTTCAATCACATCCTTTTCAATCAATTCGTAAACAATTGCTAGCAAAGCTTTTTCACCCTCATTAGATATTCTGTATTGGGGAATTCGTGGCATTTTGACATTTGACTTCAATGTTACAACATATGGTGGAATTTCTAAAAGACCTACATCATTCGGACCAGTAGCCCAAAGGATATCTGGGAGAATCGACAATTCTGCTGGAAGTGCATCTCTCGACAAATAAATGGGAGAAACCACTTTCTTACCTAAAGTAAGTTGTACTCCTGAAGGAGAACAGTACAAAGTCGCATATAATCTTTTTAGCAAATCTAATCCTAGCAAATTTTCACCACAACCTGTTGTCAGAATAAGGGGTGCTTTGAATTCACAAGGACCAACAGAAAGAGATAAAGGGTCAGAAATCGGATTTCTAACTGGGGCGCCAGAAAAACCTACAGAAACGTTCATTTCGCCAGACAAAGGTGCGCCAGGGAGTTTGGAGTGCATAATAGAACTCTTTGTAGCACCAGTATCCAACAGAAAAGGTTCTGACACACCTGATGTAATCACCTCAACGTAAGGTCCACTCTGATCTACTGGAACTGAAACAACTCCCTCTCTTTGTCTATGGCTGTCCTAGCAATCCTCATTCTCCCACTGCTCATTTTCTGTGTAATACTCATCAACGTAGTATTGAGTTGTCCTGTCAGATACGTTATTTTGCTGATCAAACCTGTTCATGGAGTTTTGTGGTGGAAGGGGACGTGTGTCCTGTGGGGCGTTTCCACGCCCTCTACCTCTAGGCGCTTGCTGACTGCCACGACCTCTTACACCAGAAATTCCATTTGCACGTTGTGATAGGGCAGGACAGTTATACTTGTAATGACCCTCCTGTTTGCAATATAAACACTGGTTAGGACCTACACGGGGTTGAGTGTAATCGAATCTTTGCAAGTTTCTCTGATATTGTTGAGGCTGCTGAAAAGTATTCTGGTAGTGATTCTGGCCATTATTATGTTGATTACCACCACCACGTGGCGGATAGGCTTGCTGTAGCAAAACCTTCGTTTTGAGTTCTCTAGTTTTCTTTTCTACTTTATCTTTCTCATCTTTGTCTCTATTCTCGTAGTACTGTGCAGTAGCTAATATCTGGGCTGAAGATGAGACTGCCCACGAACTTTCTGAATCTTTTAATTTTCTACACAATTCTGGAAGCAGATTGTGCACGAATTTATCGACAAACAATCTCTGACCACCTTCTGTGGTCATATCTTGACCGCTGTGGTCAATGAATGTTTCTTCAAATCTGGTGAAGAAATCTGAAACAGTTTCTTCTTTCTTTTGCTTGCATGCAGACAACTTATCCCAATTTACGCGTATTGCAGGCATTATCGTTTTCATGTAATCTACTATTCTACCAGGTAGTTCTGCTATCAAAGGTTCGGGTTTGGCACCACCAACTTGGCGGGCATCTGCAGCAGTAATATTAGCCCACGTGTCACCTAATTCCTGGTCATGATCTACATGACGAATTTTACCCCATAAAGGCTGCGGAACAACATTCCCAAATAGCATATCGATATCGGCCAAATTCATTATACATGACCCAGCAGTTTGTGACAATTCTTTATAGTACCCTGCAGGATTTTTACGTGGATCTGGTAATGTTTGTTTGAGTGCTAAAACTTCAGCTCGCTTCCATGGGACATGTACCCATACTCGTTGGAAATGTGGCAGAATAGGTGGGTTAGCGGTTGTGTCACCCTCTCTCCATTGTGGGGGAACTTCTCTCATAGGGTATTGGCGTGCCTTTTTCCTACTAGATGCACTAGATTCCGATGGTGACCCAGAACTGTTTCCCTTACTTCGATATGATAACAACATTTCAACTGCTTTTTCCACATCGGGACCTACAATCATACCCTCTCCAAATTTAAACCGTACACGACACATCTCTTGTGGGATGCATTCCTGATCATTGTCTTCTAAATCCTCGCAAAGGAAAACACACATCTGTTCGAAAACGTATCTCTGGGTCGCTGCTTCCCATTGATGGAAGACTTCTATAACAGACTGTAAATCATATCTTGCAGTGTCCATGATCCATATCCGAGCTAAACTATTCAGTGAGTCTCTCTCTTGATAATCAGGCAGTTGACTTCGCAACTGTCTTCTTCCTATGTTAGGGGTCGTAGTAGGCGACCCGAAAAGCGGTAAAAGAAAGTTAGTAATAGTGCTGGCCATTTTCTGCCGAATAGAAGGTGAAACTGAAGGAAAAATAGGTGGAAGAACGGGGTGTGATAAGGTGGGGGTAGGGATAGCAGAAGAGGTATCAGGGGAAATAGAGGGGGCACTAGGCAAAATTGTAGAGGGAGCATTAGGAGACATAAAAAGTACAGTAGGCAAAATCGTAGAAAACACAGGTGAAACAGAAGTGGTCGGTGGGCCTGGAGGAGGCTGCACCGAAGAAGTAGGAGCCAGCTGAAGAGCAGCTGGTGAGTGCTGTTGAGGAACAGGAGGCGTAGTTTGCGCAACTAAAGGTTGCGGGGGTGCTGTGGCATTCTGCGCATAGGGGGTGGTGAAGTTAATAATTGCGACATTAATGGGTCTTTTTCACGCTCTTTTGCTGCCTCTTGCTGAAGAGACGGCAAAACTGGATAACACTTATCTATTGCCATTTTACGTTGCCTGTGCAACTGCTCATTTATCTGCTCTTCCTCATTATCTTTAAACTGCACAGCAGCTTGCATTACCGAAAGTCCCCCTTCTCTCTTATTTTTCTTAGCTAATTTAATTTCTTTTTGTCTGGCTTCTTTACGCCATAAGCGAAAAGAGTCAAACATCGCCGGCCGGGCTTTCTTTTTAAAGAGTTTTACTTCAAGGTTGTCTAAGATTTCAGAATCAAAGCTACCATATTGGGGCCAGTTTAGAACACCATCTTTTCTAGTGTATTTAATCCATACTTCGTTGTAAGTGATGGGACCTACCCCATGCTTTACGTATAGCTCGTAAGTTGGAGTTCCAACTGGAGGAACCGGACATGAGTCCTCCAATCGGGAGTCCCTATTATTACCACCAAGACAAAATAAATTCCCAAGTCTAAGACTAGGCATCCTCGCTCTCTAGTCTAGTTCCAAAACTTCAAAGGATTATCGATTACGATATTTCTCGTGAATACACGAGTCCTTCGGTTATGGTGCTTGCAAGTACCAATACAAAACCTTTTGTATCCCAAAGATACCACAAAGTAAGTCCAACTAAGGACTGGGAGACGCTCCACTTATACTTAACTGAAAATATCGATGGCGTCACCAGAAGACTCGTCTCAGTGTTTCGCTCTACCAAAAACTTCAATGGTCCAACATCAGGGCGACAGCCAGGGCAGCAGTCCTTGTAGCCGTCGGGAAGCGGGGAACCTCGCAGCAAAGACCTTCGGACCACGTCGACATGCAGGGGTCGATGAGGTGGTTGGCCCTCCTCCGGAATTTCCACACGAAGCTCCTCACGATCTTCAGGCTGACTGGTACCACTGGAATCGCCCCAAACGTTGGGCGCCAACTGAGGTACTGGGTTTTTAAGAACCGGCACAGAACCGGTAACCCAGCGGTGTCAGGGAATCAACACCCAGAGACCTCGGGTTCTTTCTGATTCAGACCTACAGAAACTCAGAGTCTTCTAGGTGAAGTCAAAGATTAGTTTATTGGCTGCAACCAAGGTAACAGGGTCCTAGAAGTACAATACGGGTATATTCTCAGGAGACTGCACAATTTCACGAAGTCAGGCTTCTCTCTTTATACATGATATTCAGCCTTGGGCAAACATTCTTCGAATTCGTGGTATGTCATTTATAGTTACTGGTTACAAAAGAAAAGCAGAGTCATGATGACATGTACATATTTCACGTCGTGCTGCCCATAACAAATCATCCGGCAAGGCCCAACATTTCATCAGATATCGCTGGACCCCCAATAAAAACGGTCACCTCCCCATCATAAAGTAAGTGAAGCAAAGGAGTGGAGGAAAGATGTGAGCGAGATATGGCAGGTGTGCGCGCTGAAATGGTTTTATGGCTGGTTGAGCCTAGATGCTATCTTGCTCGGCCACTGGGAGGGAACTGACCTAACGAGTTCGGCCTGGGGCAATGGTTCTAACTTGTACTGAGGTCAGGGAGAAGTCGATTAAGGAGTATGTGTCCTTGTGGAATCAAATTCAACTGGATTAAGGCCTATGTAGAGGGCAACATATAAATGGGAGCCAAGGGTTCAGAATGTAAATGACGATTTCGAGGTGAAATCGTCACTCGAACACACCGAAAATTCATGTACATGATGTACTCGTCATTCTCGGTCTTTTGATACAAAATTCGTCATATTTCGACGAAGTTTTATTTCTCGAGTCCAGAACTATTATACGAATCCAGATTTTCAGAACCTCACAGTGGGCCTGCACACTTATTGTGCCACCCACGTAAGTAGCCTATTTAAACATGTGCCAAGGCCAGGGCCTGTCATTGCAGCCTGCCTGTGCAGTTGTAAAACTGCAATTTTGACCTGGCAAAAGGAACCTTTTGCCAGGCCTAAAATTATTCCCTTTTACTACATATGTCACCAGGATGTCACCACTAGCGCAAGCCCTTTCCCTAAGGTAGGATGCAGTATGCAGAGTGCAGTGTATTTAAATGGTTTGGCATATACTTTTAAGTTATATATGTCCCAGAATAGGCAAGGCTGAAATGCTACCCTTGTTCTTTGTGTGATTCTTGAATTTTTCACAATCCCATGACTTCAGTGATATACAAGCAACATTGACGGCAGCACCCATGGGCCTGGGTGCCTTTGTGTGAATTTTTCATGCTTTCTGGCTAGGGTGCAATGTGAGACATTTCCATGCCATCTGGCATCCTGGGTGCTTATGTGTGACGTTCCCATGCTTTCTGGCTTGGGTGCTTATGTGTGATGTTTCCATAGCTTCTGGCCTCAGTGACCTGGAGGCTCATTTGTGAGGTTTCAATGCTTACTGGCCTGGGTGCTTATGTGTGACGTTTCCGTGCTTTGTGGCCTATTGTGATCAGGTCTGGGTCAGTGTCTAGGTGCTTATGTGTGAATTTCCAGTTTCAGGCCTCACATTACATAAGATGCTTCATTTGAGCACTGTTTACAAAATTCAGGATATAAAAACCATTTAATGTTTTCACATTGTCTTGTACACTTTTTACTCTGAACCTTTGCACAATTATTTGAGGTTAAGTGTGTTATGGGAATAACATCTTTTTAGTGATTACAATAGGTCTTGCAGACAAAGCGTGCGCGCTGCCTAGCCTCGACCTAAAAAGGGTGTTAATACTCATCGCTAGTTAATTGTTGCTAACTTCCAGCTGGTGAAGCCACGAGCCTCTGTGATTGAAAGTTACCCCTAAATAGCTGAGTTGTCAGTGTATATTACAGGGCTTGTGTGAAACTTAAAGGCTGATTTTAAGTTAGTCTTATATCCACAGGAAATCACAAATGACTTGACTGTATTAATCCTGCTATTAAGCCCATCCGTAAAAGAGCAGAAGGCACCTAGGAGTTGCTGCAGTGCAACAGGAGTGCAGTCCATGAGGACAGCGTCATTGGCATATAATAAAGCTGGTATGGGACCTGTCCGATCTGGGGCATGTCCCTGCACCTTAACACTAACTCCCTCTCCAGATGGTTAATATAAAGGGAGAAGAGAAAAGGTGCAATAACACACTCTTGCCTGATGCCCCTGATTACCCCTAACATCCCGGAGCACTGTCATCCCAGCTCAAACCTAACTGCAGCTTTTGATCCACTTTAAATTTCCCTGATGGTTTTAATGATGGGTCAACGCCCAGGTATTCCATTATGTCCAACAGTTTGGTTTGGAATACACAATCAAAGGCGCTGGACAGATCCAGAAAACCTAGATACAAGGAGCCACGCTTAACAAATGTGTATTTTCCCAATAAGAGGGGAAAATTGAGCCATTGTTCTTCCATTTCCATCCCTCTCCTGAACCCATATTGGATATCCGAAGTGGTACTGGTCTCCTCAGCCCATGTCTCGAAGCGGGGGAGTAGGGCCGGCCCAGAACCTTTACCATGGAATCCAGGAGGGCGATCCAGCGGTTATAGCTAGGGTCCTCTCTATAACCTTGCTAAAAGATCAAGACAATTAGCGATTAGACCATGATGGAATTCTAGCGGAACAACTCACCAGCCAAACGACGTTAGTTAGCAAGTGGGCTCACAAATAAAGATTACTTTTGAATAAATCCAGAGGGGCCCAGTTGGGACCAGGGTCTTTTTTTACTAGGGCTGGATCCCCTGGACTTTATCACATCTTCCCAGAAGGGACACTACTTAGGGAGGAAATTGTCCTTTGCTGCACAAGGAGAATCCCTTTCACCTGCCACTCCTTCACTGATGGAGTAAACCCCTCCAAAAACAGTAGTCCAATCATGACCGTATATAGCAGATTCGATTGAGGGTTCTTCCAAGCTTTAAAGGAAAAGTTGGTATATAATACTCCAAAAAGCTTTCTGTTGTTCTTAAGGCTAGCTTCCTGTAGATCTTCCCAACCTTTAATTTAATCACATTTTACTTTCTACAATTGACCTCTTATAGGCCTTCCTACAACAAGTAACTTTGGGGACAGACCTGGTTTTTGTATGAAGAGAGGCCATTAACTCTTTATGGGATCTAGATCATGCTGCATCAAAACATTCTCTTCTCTTCTTTTAACCACTGTGTGCTGACCTATGTAATGCTCCCATAAATGTGTCCGATAAGGAAATAAATGCTTTCTTTATATTGCCCACTTCACCCTCTGCATCGAAACAAATGTCAAATAAGCTCTGATTTCCCTTGACAAGCTGGAACACAAATATTTCAGCATTAACAAACTCCCACTCAATGTGGGTACTGTTTTTCTTTTGAGTGGAAATGCCAGTGGCTCGCCTGATGGGACGATTCACCACATGCCATGCTTTCCAGAGCCATTTGTGTTCCCTTTTCGTGGGTGGCTTCACAGTAGCTGTCTGTTTTCCAGACTGCTCTGCCCTATGAGCCTATGAGTAGTAAGACTGGACAGCTTAATGTTAGATTGCATTCGCACCAAGAGAGGCTTTTTTTTTTATTTAATTTTTTTAAATATATTTTTATTGTTTTTTTACTTGACAGGATACAAATAAGACACGTAACATTTAAAGCAATTAGAGCAATTCGCTGAACTTTGGAATACATAAATTATATGGGCGCGTATTGTCTATGGCTCTTGGTTGGCGAGAAATCCTACAATGTTCGGTGTGGGAGTTTGAATACATGTTGCCTTCTTGTGGCTTAGAAGGGAGTGCCCCTGGGTCACCCTCATTCCTTTTGCTTTTGCTAGTGCTAGCAGATAGAGGTTCAAGGAGAGTAAATTGCTCAAGTGCTAATCCCTCTGGGTGCTTAACAACATTGGATCTTGTGAGAAAGCAAAGCAATCCCGCAGGCAATGGATAATCGGAAGCCCCTTTAGGCGGAAGATAGACCTGACTAGGCTCCAGCTTGTCCTGTTGAACTGGATCAGGGTCATGCTACTTTACTGGCATTGAAATCCGATCCTAGATAGCATACAGTATTTGTGGTATCCTGGCAAGAGAGTCAATCCTACTGGGGCAAGGACAAGTGTTGTATATAAAAGCTGGGTTTGACTGGACTCTTGTTATCAGGTTATTCGAAGCTGAGAGCTTTTAATCGATTCTCACTACATGAGCAGCCAAGGCACTTAAGATAGCCATCTCCATGTCAAGTTTATCAGAATTTAACGTTAGAGATGTGGAGACTGCCTCTAAGTTGTTAAGTAGGGCACTCTAGAAGTTAGCGCTCATGTTGACTGGGAACTTTTTTCCAGTCTGGCTGCTGAAAGATTTATATAATGAGTTACATTCTTCTAATAAAGACATTAAATCAGAATGGCATATATAACCGATTTCATAAGTGTCAAGGTTCTCAACTGCGGGGTGTAGCTGGTCATACCCTTGACTGGGCTAATAATAAAAGGTATATTAATCAGTAGGTTTTACTTAATTGAACTTATTGGGGTGGAGGGTACCAGAGGGCAGGCAAAATTGCCTGTGGTATTGTTGCAATCTGTTAATTGGACAAATGGGCTTTGCATTATTAGACTAGTCTCCTGGTGTGCCTTATGGTGGTTGATAGTGTTGCTAACAGAGCTAACCACAAAGATTGATAATTTGCTCTTGTTAAAGTCTCCCACATTCTCAACCTCTGCTTCCAAAGGGAGAGAAAGAGAATGATCAAGTGCAATTTCCAGGAAATATAAATTGCCACCTGAATGGTTTGTGGAATAGTACCCTTTCCACTGCATGGAGCTGCAGGAGTGTCAATAGCTGGATACAGGGCAGTTCACTAGGACTCAGAGCCCCATTTATATTGCTTGAGTCATTTGACTTTAAATAATCCATGATCTTAGACCGCTTACGTGGAGGGGGGACAAAAGCGAGATGGAAGCGGAGGGAGAAGCATAAGTAAGCACTGGCATTGTAAAAGTGTCACTTACCAGGTCATCAGCAAAGGTGGACACATCTTTTCTTCCAGGCTTCCTGTCTGACTTTCTGCCTTCTCCTTTCTTATTGTGGTGACTTGACACCCGAATTCTCCCTAAGCACATCGTAGTTAGTTAAGATCAAAAGACAAAGGTTGAAAATCACCATGCTAGGCTAAGTTGTATACAGCAGTATTTTTTTTCCTTAAGCTCCAGTAACAAATCCCATAGGAAGGAAGCTGAAAACAATGATGGCGAGCAAAGTAAAAGAGGAGTAAAAGCTCACCAGAGGCAGTAGACGGTCCGTACCTTACGGGCCTTGAAAAGAGTCCAAACACTACCAGTAGTAATACCAATAGCCACTGCTCTCATTCTTCTCCCCTTTGGACCACTACCTGTGGGTAGAAAGTTAACACAACCGTGGTGGCGAACACAGCAAGCACAGCAAAGTCAATCTAAAAGGATCACAGTAATAAAGCCAGGGGTGGGGACGGGCAGCACACATGTAGATTGCAGGCCTGCCCAGAGTAACAAGCCACACCGACCTAATGCCAGCCACCTCCACACCTTCTTAGGAGGACTTGCGGCCTAGGCCTTCTACACACGCAATCTCCAGCTAAGTAAAAACAATTCAGGAATCCACACCAACACCCTGGCAAAACTGTGAGCCTGACCTGCTGTGTCTGCAGGCCTAGAAAAGGGCAAAAGTTTCACCAATCTTTCTGGTCCAGCCACAAGCGCCGCACCCCTGCCCTTTGTGTTGCACAGCCAAGAAAGTTCAAGGGGTGGGGAGGGGTAAAGGAGCATGCTAAGGTACACCACACACAGGTTTTAGCCAAACCATTAAGGTCTTTTCAAGAGTAAAAGGCCAGAGGTCTTCCAAAAGTCTGTTGAAAAGCCTTTGGACTTGCCTCCATTGTCCCCAAACTCCCTGTTCCAAAATTAGGGGTGAGATATCAAGTACTGGTGCAGAAGCCAGCTACTGGCGGGAGAAGCACTCGATGGGCCACATATGCAGGTGATATGCAGGCAGGAAAGGCAGCAGACACAGGGCACAGGACACGGACAAGGAGGAGCAAAGGGGTGGTCATGCAAAGGGAAGCAGAAGGGTGGCACACCGCCAGTGAGCAAGAAGCACGGCCTAATGCCGGCCAACTCCACTCGTAGGGGAGCCTAGTGCTCTTACTACCTGTGCCGAGCAACTGCCATCTGCCTTCAAAATGTTCCCCTCTTCCCAAAATGTTCACACGTGTCCGGATGATCTTATTGTCCCTGGGAAAACTCAGCTGCAGGCTTCACCCCTCCAATAATCAAGGTCTCAATGTGAGGCTTGGTGTGCCGCTCCACGTGACTCCTACCGCCGCCACAACCTTTTCCTGTTTTCCATATACAGGTTGGGGAACAAATTCAGTGGTTCGTAGCTCATCCGTTGCTGCCACAATGGTGCTTAATTGCAGCAGCCCCTCAGGAGCTCCTAGGATATGGGCTGGAGCGGCCTGGCATGGCATAGGGCAATTGTAGCATGCTGTACAGGTTGAGCTCAACTGCTTGCCTGCTTGCATCGCCGTATAACTACAGGCTCTCTGCAGACATGTCAATGTAACTACGGATTCTCTACACAAATACATACATACACACTATGCACATTAAAATTAGATAAGAATTGGTCATAGTAAGAAAGCTTTAAGCATTTCATGTTTCCATTTATTGAGTCTAGGGGAACTGAGGACAATCAAGTGCCTGTCATGGAACTATTAATTATCAAATGTTAGAGTTGGATTCTCCTGCAATGCCACATCAAATATGTAAAGTAAATAACAAAGGGTGAGAGATAGTTTTGAAAATGGATTCGTTCTCCCTAGTCAAGTATGTATAAACAAGATGAATCAATTTCTAGAATGGAGAGGTTTCCTTACAGTGGTAGAGATCACCAGAGTTGTGAAAATACCCCTCACACACCAACAGGCCCCTTGGTGTCATGCTTCATCATTGGGGTCTTCGCACCCCTCTACGGGATGCGGCGTGCTGCGACCTATGATTACACGGGAGCACTTACAAATGACTATGTGTGGTGTGTTAAGGTTTTAGTTTTATGTGCGTGAGTGGTGAGATTACCGGCGAGTGATGTTTAAAAAGAGCCTGGCTCGTGGGGTAAACAAAAACTATTTAATTGGCCCCCGGGCTGGCGCTATTAAAAGGGTGAACGAAATGGAGGTGTGGTATGCAGGACAATGTGCATTACCTCCTATGTGTGTGTGTCAACATGTTTCGGAGTCGTGGTAGAGATCACCAGAGTTGTGAAAATACCCCTCACACACCAACAGGCCCCTTGGTGTCATGCTCCATCATTGGGGTCTTCACACCCCTCTACGGGATGCGGCGTGCTGCGACCTACGATTACACGGGAGCACTTACAAATGACTATGTGTGGTGTGTTAAGGTTTTAGTTTTACGTGCGTGAGTGGTGAGATTACCGGCGAGTGATGTTTAAAAAGAGCCTGGCTCGTGGGGTAAACAAAAACTATTTAATTGGCCCCCGGGCTGGCGCTATTAAAAGGGTGAACGAAATGGAGGTGTGGTATGCAGGACAATGTGCATTACCTCCTATGTGTGTGTGTCAACATGTTTCGGAGTCGTAACTCCTTCTTGAGGACTGGGGTACACAAATCCCCACCTTACTCACGTTTCTCTACTTAAAAAATTGTGTGATTCTAAAAAGTGAGATATAGTGTAGGTTATGCAATGTACCTACAAATTTATGAATCTTGTCGCATAATAGCTGACCTGTAAAGGAAGAGGACAAACATTTTTTTGTGGTGGTCCACTCCTTAAACATCAGAGGCCAAAGTGACCTGTGGACAAAAATCAGACGTGTGGCTCAGATCTCTAGACAAAATTTGTCATTCTATTAGTGAAATCGTGCCTCGTATGAAAAAAAGGTACAGACAAGACTAACAAACAATCATCATAAATCACACACTCTAAAAACTAGCATAGTTGGCTGAAGGCAGGTTGATTGCTCAGTGAAATGCATTTGTTGTTATTATGGGATCCAGAGTATTTAAGTTAGTGCAGTGGAAAAAGAAGGAGAAAGAAAACAAAACATACTGTTATGTAATGATTCCAATGCCTCATGAGCCTTATGACACGTAGGGGTCCTCGTGCTGGTTCGCTACCTATGAATAATGTATTACATTGGTTTATAGTACTTACATTATCGTAGGGTTGGTAGTCCAAGACTGCTTGAAAGTATACTCACGAGGTACGAGCGAGAATGCCTCCTGTCTGCCCCATACGCGGCTCCGGTGAGAGTGTGGGCTGTGAGTGTCAGGTTGCGTTATTTATACTCTTTGCGGTTTGTTAATTAAGGGTTTAATTAGCAATTTAGAAGTCGGATATCGCCTTATTTAGTTATTCCGGTTTGTTACACCCCTGTAGCACCTGAGACGGCAAAAGCGCGTTTAGCGCATGCGTCCTGAGCGGACGCTACTTTGCCTGAGCGTCAGTAGCTCCGTGAAAGGGGCTCAGGAAGCCGGAGCACGTTTAGCGCATGCGTCCTGAGCTGACGCTTTTTGTGTGTTAGTAGCAGTTACGCGTTTTGCATATGCGTCCTATCAGGACGTATCTTTCTTCTTGTGTGCGAGCACATGCATGATGTGACAGTGCGCTATCGTATAGTGCTCCTTCAAAGATAAATGTCATAATACATGCCTAATAAGGCTTTATACCGAAAAAATTGCTCAATGTCAAATTTCTTCATGTTTCTGGGGATGTTGGTGTAAACATATCGGTTTTCAGTGATCGGTGATTCAAAACCTCAACATGAGCATCATATCTCATTAATCTAAGTCTAGAAGTCTAGTGTTCCACATGTGAGGATGCGCCAATGTCTGTTTACGATCTTCGACACTTCGTTAGAATGTGTGCTGTATGTTGTGACGCAGATAGGTCTTGTTTGTTCTTTGTTGGATTTCACTTTGTCTTCCAGCAAGGCTTCTCTGTTATTATTCCTAGCCCTCTTCATGGCTGCATCAATGATCTTGTCCGGGTAGTGCCTTTTCTGTAGTTTCGCTTTTAGGTCTAAGGCTTGTGATTTGTAAGTGACCACTTCAGTACAACTGCTACTAACACACAAAAAGCGTCAGCTCAGGACGCATGCGCTAAACGTGCTCCGGCTTCCTGAGCCCCTTTCACGGAGCTACTGACGCTCAGGCAAAGTAGCGTCCGCTCAGGACGCATGCGCTAAACGCGCTTTTGCCGTCTCAGGTGCTACAGGGGTGTTATAAACCGGAATACCCAAATAAGGCGATATCCGACTTCTAAATTGCTAATTAAACCCTTTATTAACAAACCGCAAAGAGTATAAATAACGCAACCTGACACTCACAGCCCGCACTCTCAACAGAGCCGCGTATGTGGCAGACAGGAGGCATTCTCGCTCGTACCTCGTGAGTATAATTTCAAGCAGTCTTGGACTACCAACCCTACGATAATGTAAGTACTATAAACCAATGTAATACATTATTCATAGGTAGCGAACCAGCACGAGGACCCCTACGTGTCGTAAGGCTCATGAGGCATTGGTATCATTACGTTTTGTTTTCTTTCTCCTTATTTTTCCACTGCACTAACTTAAATACTCTGGATCCCATAATAACAACGATGGCATTTCATTGAGCAATCAACCTGCCTTCTGCCAACTATGCTAGTTTTTAGAGTGTGTGATTTATGTTGATTGTTTGTTAGTCTTGTCTGTACCTTTTTTCATACTAGGCATGATTTCACTAATAGAATGACAAATTTTGTCTAGAGATCTGAGCCACACGTCTGATTTTTGTCCACAGGTCACTTTGGCCTCTGATGTTTAAGGAGTGGACCACCACAAAAAAATGTTTGTCCTCTTCCTTTACAGGTCAGCTATTATGCGACAAGATTCATAAATTTGTAGGTACATTGCATAACCTACACTATATCTCACTTTTTAGAATCACACAATTTTTAAAGTAGAGAAACGTGAGTAAGGTGGGGATTTGTGTACCCCAGTCCTGAAGAAGGAGTTACGACTCCGAAACATGTTGACATACACACATAGGAGGTAATGCACATTGTCCTGCATACCACACCTCCATTTCTTTCACCCTTTTAATAGCGCCAGCCCGGGGGCCAATTAAATAGTTTTTGTTTACCCCACGAGTCAGGTTCTTTTTAAACATCACTCGCCGATAACCTCACCACTCACGCACATAAAACTAAAACCTTCACACACCACACATAGTCATTTGTAAGTGCTCCCGCGTAATCGTAGGTCGCAGCACGCCGCATCCCGTAGAGGGGTGCGAAGACTCCAATGATGAAGCATGACACCAAGGGGCCTGTTGGTGTGTGAGGGGTATTTTAACAACTCTGGTGATCCCTACCACTGTAAGGAAATCTCTCCATTCTAGAAATGGATTCATCTTGTTTATACACATCAAATATGTAAAACATTTAACCCAATCTTTTCAATCTCTTGCCACAAGACCACCATTAAAGAAAGCAAATAGATCTATTTAACATCTCCACAAAATACTGAAATCAACAACAAACCAGTAATATGAACCTGTGTGCTTGACAGCAGTATGAAACTTCCAAAAACCAAGAAACCTAACTGTTAGCGGGCTAGAGGGACTCTCGGAGACAGTGAATGATTTTAACCCAGTTTTTATTGGTTTTAACAGTCTCTTTTTCCTAGGGCTGAGTCTATAATATGGTACGGTTGTTTCTGGATCCTTGTCGGGAGATAGACGACCTCTCAGAATGGGTTTTCCTTTCTTCCTCCACGCCAGGGTGCTCACGGGGCAGTCGTCGGTCCGCAATACAGGTAAAAAAAACAAAAAGACTTGGGTTCAGTCGAAGGTTCCACTACAAACAGTGGTAGGGAAGGGTAGTGAGGAATCACACGGTGCTCAAAACCTGACAATACGTAAGTGGGTGCTCCATGCCGATAGTGCGTGAGCCACGCGTCTCCTGACGTGTGGCTGGGCGATGCGTTGTATCATTGGCCTCCTGGCTCTGACGCACGTCGATAGGACTCGTCTCTGCTGACTTCCTCCGTCTGCGGTCCTTCCTCGTCACGCTCGCCAACTCCTCCACGCTCGCGTTCTCCTTCGGGTGTCGGACACACCTTCCTGTCCTCGCTTCCGGGTTTTGGTGAATCTGACCCTATGACATCCCAGGGGACGGGACCTTCCTCAAACTCGGCCCAGTTAAAGAAACACGGTCCGGCTTCCTCCTCTGATCGGAAGAGTGTTGTTTCCGCTCGATTCCAGTTTTCAGGTTGCTGTGGGGGAGAGAGGTGAGACCGGCATAGTTCTTGTTTGTATAGCTTTTCTCTCCAGGACTCCTGCATGGCCTCCCTCGTGACACACCACCCCCCTGGATTCTACCGATTGGGGAGAGGGAATTGAGAGAGAAAGTCAACATTAATATTATCGGTTCCCTTCTGATGACAGACGGTAAAGGAAAAGGGTTGTAGCGATAAAAACCATCTCAAGACTCAGGGTTTTGGGAGATGTTCTGACTCATCCACTTAAGGGGTGCGTGTTCTGTGTATTGGGTAAAAGGATGTCCTTCCAGATAATATCTTAACTTGTCCACGGCCCACTTGATCGCGAGACATTCCTTCTCAAGGGTTGGATATTTTAACTCCAGAGGGAACAGTTTCCTACTTATGTAGAGTATATGGTGTCCTACCCACTCAGGCATTAGCTGAGACAGGACCGCCCCCACACCATAGTCTGACGCGTCTGTGTGTAGAATGAAGGGCGGGTAAAGTCGGGAGAAGTTAAGACGGGACTAGTAGTGATGGCTCTTTTGAGGGAATTGAACACACTCCACATGGCAGGGGTAGGGGAATGATAGGTGGTGGTTTTGGAATCTTTTTCCAGGGTGTCTGCTAGAGGGGCTGCTATCTCTGAGGAGAAAGCTGGGATAAATCAGCGATAATATCCGATAAGGCCTAAGAAGGCCCTCATTTCTTTCTTATTCTGGGGAAAGGGAGTTTCTGCAATTGCTCGCACCTTTTCTATCTGTGGTTCAATAACTCTGTGACCTAGAATATACCCCAGATATTTTACCTTCTGATACCCAATGCACGACTTTTTTTAGTTCACGTGAAGGCCAGCCTCTTCCAAAGACCCTAGAATGGTTTGTAGGTGCTTAAGGTGGCTCTCCCAAGATGGACTAAAGATTATGATGTTATCTAGGTACGCGGAGCTGAAAGATTGGTGGTCGCGAAGTACTTCATTCATGAGGCGCTGAAACATTGCGGGCGCTCCATGTAGACCGAAGGGGAGCACATTGAACTCATAGAGCCTGTCAGGAGTTACGAATGCCGTCTTTTTCCGGTCTTCCTCTCTTAAAGGCACTTGCCAGTAACATTTGGTTAGGTCTAACGTGCTTATATATTTGGCTTCTCAGAGTTTCTCAATGAGCTCGCCGATGCGGGGAATTGGATAGGCATCAAAAGAGGATATATGATTTAAGGCACGAAAGTCCATACAAAACCTTGTACTCCCATCAGGTTTGGGAACCATCACTATTGGCGAGGACCACTCGCTCCTGGATGGTCTTATCACCCCCAGACGCAACATCTCCTGCACTTCTCTACGTACGTACGCTCTTTTAGAGGCGGGTATCCGATATGGCCGTTGTTTCACCACGGCCCCAGTCGGGGTCTCTATTCGGTGTTCAATTATTGAGGTCTTCCCAGGGAGGTCAGAAAACAAGGGGGAAAAAGGGAACCGAGCTTTCTGCAGATCATCCTGTTCCTGTTTTCTAAGTTCATTGTTTATTACTAGCATCTCTAGTGTTGATGTAGAGGGAGACCTCGTGGGTATGGCAAGATGCGTGTTCTTGGGACCTATCCACTTTTTCAGGGAGTTAATATGGTAGATCTGGTTTTTCTGGGCTGAGAGCTGGATTTTATAGCTCATTTTCCCTACTGTTCCAGTCACCTTATATGGTCCCATCCATTCTGCCTGAAATTGTGTGTACTAGAAGGAAGTAAGACTAGAGCCCAATCACCCACTTCCAGTCTTCTCCAGTGCTTCCCCTTATCATAGATTTTCTTTTGTTTTTCTTGACTCTTCTCCAAGTTGGAATAGGCCAGCTCTCATATTTTGCTCAGTTGGTTTTTCAAGGTTTGGCTATATTCCAGGACAGTGCGGTCTGCTCCAGCTTCTTCGGTTTCCCATGCTTCCTTAGTCATCTCGAGGAGAGGTCGTGGTTGGCGGCCGTACAACAGCTCAAATGACGAACATCCGAGACTACTTTGTGTTTGCCCCCTGATGACGTAAAGGGCTAAGGGCAGTATAGGGTACCACTCCGTCCCGTTCACTGACAGCATCTTTTTGATGGTGGCCTTGAGGGTGCCATTGTAGCGCTCAACCAGTCCATCCGTTTGCTGGTGGTACGCGGATGTTTTAATGTGACAGAGATCTAATACTTTACATACTTCCCGCATCAGCCTGGAGATGAAGGGCGTGCCCTGATCAGTTAAGATCTCCTTAGGGAACCCTACCCGGGAGAACAGTTTGATTATTTTCTCAGCTATGACTCGGGATGTAGGGGCCTTTAGGGGAAAAGCTTTGTGGAATCTGGTGACGTAGTCTACAATGACCAGTGCGTATAGATTACCCATCCTGGTTCTAGGTAGGGGCCCTATCAAGTCCATCCCCACCCTTTCAAACGGGGTTCCTATTATTGGGAGTGGTTGCAGGGGTACAGTAGGTGAACGGTGGGTATTCCTCTGGCAAACATCACAGGATTGGCAATGGACCTTTGACGACGCGGATATTTTATGATACCAAATGCCTTTACTTTGAGGCCTTTAGTTTTCTTTAATCTACTTCAAATGGAAACCAGCAAGAATGCACAAAATGGTCACACGTTTCATTTTGTGTCAACCAGCTGCAACGTGCAAAGCAACGCAAGGCTTTCCGAGAAATACGCGTGCCAGCTTCCAGCTAGCTATTTTAAAATCTTACATTTCCTATCAGTGTCAGCGTGACCTGACCGGTCACGTCTGTGCCATGCTCACGTATACCAGAAACACATATTTCACCTCTATGGAAATACCCCAAATCTGCTTTTGCCGATGACACGTGGGCAGCAACACCAGATCATAGACATATTTCCGGCCTTAGAAGGTATCACACCAGGATTAGCCTTCACTGATTGGTCCAGCAGGGCATAGTCTGATCTGTGTTACGTAATTTGTGATGCCCATCCTCTTGGGCTTGTATCTATAAAATGTCTCTGCACTGTCATACCAATTGGGCACTCAGTAAGCTTTGCTGAGATCTTCGTGCCGCACATTTATTTTGCATTCTGATTGAGTTCCCAATAAACCTTGCAAACTTGTGTGCTGAGAGAGAATTGTTTGTGTCTTTTTATTATCCTTTATCATTTCAGCTGCAACATTTGGTGAAGAATGCGGTCCCATCACAACTGACAGGCTCCATTGACGGACACTGGTGCTTGGACTCTTCGGCACCCTCTGAGAGAAGGGATTTGGGGCGATAACGTTCCGTTTGTTTATCTCTCTCCGATCTCCCTGGTTGCTGGAGGGTCGATGCAGGTGGATGGTCTGATTGTTGCCTCTCTGTTGTCTTTGGGGGTGATTCTGCTTTTTTCCCTCTCAGCACGCTTGTGTTGTTTTTGGTTCTTGTTCTTGACTCCCTATGACTGAGACGGTGTGTTTATGTCCTGGGAATATTTATACTGCCTGTTTTCCGGACTCCATGTCTTTCATGGTTCCTTTCCTGGTCACTTTCTTCGTTCTCATGTTATTGGCTCTGATGGTGTATTTTTGCTTCTGTCATCACAATGCCAGGGAGGTCAATGCTGATTAGCCAACTCCCTCGCTCTCTACGCTATTGACTTTTCTTCGTTTCTGTGCCATGGGCGTGTGTTCACCTCTGTCATTGCTACCTGCTGTCCACTGCCTTTTTTCTCACGTACAATGTTTTGTCCTGTAGGCTCTGGCCCGGGTCTCCAACATTCCCTGGCTGGTGACTGCAAGTTTCTGCAGGATTCCTGGCCGGCAGAAACTCTTTGGTGATTTCGGTATCGGAAGGCCCTTGGCCTGCCATTGAGGGCGAAGTTCTGCACCCTTTTCCCACCAGCAGAGAGTCTGGGAGTGGTGGACATCCTTGCCAGACAGTTTCCCTTGATTGAAGCGGACGTCGGTATGCTCTGACAGACTGGACGGAGCCCGGTGAGTACACTTGGGGGGGATTTACAACCTCCGGTATTGGGTTGTAGCAGTAAGCCCATCGTTGTTGATGTGTGGCGGTTTTGGGTGGTAGCAGGTAGCCCCCCATTTTAGGGCGTGGCAGTTTTGCTCCCCAGATTGGCACATAGTGTTTGTGCCTGTTAGGTATCGCGATACGGGTGGCCGGGTTGGCTGTCGGATTTTGTTTTCTACTGTGTATCTTTAGTTCATAGGTTTGTTTGTTCTCATGAGCTCTGATCTGGGTCCAGCACTTTCGCCTCCGCGCCGCTTGCCTCAGCTCTGGGCATTTATGAGGAACGCTCCTGGTGCTTCTGGCTCTTTGGCTGGCACCCGTCGCCCTGCCTGGGCTCCGCCTCCACCCTCCCCCTGGAGATCTCCTTCTAGGCATCAGAGTGGTTCTAGGTTCGTGCCTCAGGATACTTCTCGGCACGAACAGGGGGGTGTGACACTTGGTGCACCAGTATTTCTTTTCTCAATCATTGTGGGTTTCATTGCATTTTTTTTACTGTGTTCTTGTGATGTGCTTGGCATCTGTAGTGGCCAGATACTGTAGGTAGGTGAAGTGTTTTCACTTGGTGTCAGGTTCTGAGAATTTCCCTTGCCAACTTATGTATTGACTCTGGGTATTAGAACTTTACTTGACCGAGTTCCGATAAAAGAACTTTACCTGATACATCAATTTACCAACGTTACCAACTAGTACGTCTGTCCCTAATACGCTCTTGCCCCTACAAGGGACTGGATGTAAAGATTTATCTATGTGCATTCCTCTAAATTTCTAAGGATAAAAAGAATTCCTGTCGCTCCCCTTATTCTTTTGGGATTAGTACAGCAGACCCACACACATTCTCAGCACATAGGTTTTATTTTATACAGCGCTGCCGCGTAGGATCCCCAGAACTTGTCCTAAGTGTTTTATGTGATTGTCTGAACTGAACGAAGCAATTCACCACTCTTGCTCTATTGTTGGATGTCGGGACCCTGTGGCAGAGCCACAGACAGGGTCTCTTTTCCTATCTTACTTATTTCACGGGCCATCAAGGCTCAACAAACAACCGGGATCTGGCTTTTTTCTTCCTTGTGAAAAAGCTTTGGTGAATTGGCACAACGTGACCTGTTGGGGTGATTGATGGATGGCTTTCTTGTTGCTCTCTTTCAAATACTGTGTGGCTGAAATATATATGAAGCATTTCTGTCAACCTATTGTATCACATGTTACCGTTTTGAAGTCCACCCTGCAACCCATCTGTCTGGTATATTTTGAACAGTTATTTGTGAGGCGTTTAGGACTAGCTGCTGCACTATACACAACTCAACCATGGGGAACAGCAATAGTAAAAAGAATTTAAATACAGCTCAGCCGGCCCCACCCAGGAACTCACCTGCCTATATCGTGGGTTTAAAAGGAGGCTTAAGCACGATTATGTACACCCACAAATGGCACGATCTCACATCTAAAAACCCGGACCTGCAGTTCCCATGTAATGGCACATATGACATGACAAAATTATCATATTTGCGCCAGATGTTGAATTTAAAGGGAAAGAAGGTTAGAGGAATCGAGTGGGAGGCTTTTTATAACTGGGACTGGGTGTTGAGTGACATGCGTTCAACCACCGCAGTCAAGTCAAAAGTCCACAGTGAAATAATGGCGTAGTGCGCGGAGTGGGGCTCCGCGGAGCTACGCGAAGTGGGCGCAAAACTACGCCCACCCGCGCACTCCGCGTAGCCCCACTACACGCCGCCCGCCTCCCTCCCGCCCTCCCTAAATATTTAAATAAAAGGATAGAAAGCTTTTAAAAACACTTACCTTGTCCGCCGCGTCCCCAGGGCTCCCTCTCGCCGTCCCTGGATTCGCGCCGCCGCCATTTCAGATACTAATGCGCATGCGGGGGTGCCCGCGCATGCGCATTTCTCATGAGAAATGCGCGGCCGCCCGCGCATGCGCATTAGTATCCGAAATGGCGGCGCGAATCCAGGGACGGCGAGAGGGAGCCCCGGGGACGCGGCGGACAAGGTAAGTGTTTTTAACCGCATGCGTGCGGGCGGAATTCCGCTCGCACGCTGAGAATCTGTAAAGCCCATTATTCATGACGAGCTGGGCTCGTCATGAGCGTGCGAGGAGGCTACCTCATGACGAGCCCAGCTCGTCATGAGCGTCGAAGGGGTTAAAAGCTTTCTATCATTTTATTTAAATATTTAGGGAGGGCGGGAGGGAGGCGGGTGGCGGCCGGCTACGCACCGTCTGCGGAGCGCGCGTAGTGCCGCCTGGCTACGCCCGCTACGCAAAATGCGTAGGAGACGGCACTACGTGCACTCCGTGCACGGAGCGTAGCTGGCCGCCCACCCTTAATTAAGAAGAGGGTATTACAGGCAAAACTGGAGGGCAATTGGAGAAAACATCAGCTAGACGTAGTGGGGTGTTCCCATGCGTACCAGTTAAAGAAAAAAAGAAGGTAGAGGGTGAGGCAGGGGTAGAGGACCAACTCCTAGAAGATATTCTCTTGGGGTACTTGGGATGTGATTCACCACTGCCTGCACCTGAGCCACAACACACTGAGCTAAGTCCCGAGGAGCGGGAGGCAGCAGTAACCTTTGTACACAGAGCACTGAAAGATAAGGTTACGAGATTGGAATTGGACGCTGTCCAAGACCTGCTTTCTCTGAAACTAATGAGGGAAACCGCGGTCCAAGCAGCTACAGAATACAGCGATAAGAAACATAACATTCTAAAGGAGTGTGCTAAGAAAAAGGTTACAATTCCTAAATTAATTGACAGACAGTGGAAGCAATTATTTGAAGATAAATCACAGGATGACTCACTCAGACAGTCACAGTGGCATTCACTAATATGGGATGCATTTAAATATGTCCACTGCTCAGAATACGACATTTCGACTTTAGAGCAATGTTTGGCAGATATAGTGTTAGCTCCAGAGAGCAAAAGGGGTGGGAGCGCTTCCGCATCCACTCCAAATTCACCAAAATTGATGCTAAAGAGCGATTCTTTAAATTGTCAAGCACTACAACAACGGCTCATTGAGGGCTCACTCACAGTGGACTCCTTTATACAAACACAGCGTAGAAGGTATGTAGAAAAATTTTGTCCTTAGCACGAGCAGAGTTAATGAACAAGGCACCCCAAGCTCATTTGGCATTTGCTAAGCAAGCCAACACCCAGACAACCACGGGTAGCCATACCTCACTACCAGCACAATATGTCTGGGAAGTAGGGAAGTTTGGATTTACAGACTCAGATTAGTAACATGGGGGGAATCTAAGTTGCAGGACATGCTTAGATATGCGGTAGACAAATTGCAACAATGAAAACAGTTAATACACACATGTGCAGTGATCGATGTAGCCCAGACCCTGGCCCACCTCAGCCAACACAACAGAAGTTCCATCGCTTATCATGCCCCTACGGGAAATACCGCCACCACCCGGCAGTGCGCCAAATGATTTAGCATATGTTTATCTCCCATGGTCCAGGCAGGACATTAATTGTTTTACTAGAGACTTTCCCAAACTTAGAGATGAACCACGGAAGTGGTACGAAGAATTAAAGCGAATGGCTGCCCTGGGAGGATTACTATGGAAGGATTTGGAAACATTGTTTAATATAATTGTCCCAAAGGACCTTTGGGAAGACTGTAAACGGAAGGTTGGGTGGCCAGATGAGGAGCCAGCAAGGGGCAAGGACGGGATGCCAGGTCCAACAATCGATGATTTATACATCAAAGTGGTAGAATATTTGAAGGAGAAGGTACCGGAAGATAGGGTTGATTGGAGTATCAATAAATTCAATCAATCAATTCTTACTTTATTCGGTTATTAGAACAAAACAACCATAAAAGTTCAGGTAAAATCACAATTTAGAAACAATACATATTAAATTCATCCAGTAAAATACAGTCAATTCATCACATTTCAGGATATAATAGATTTCCGGGATTTAAATTTTTTTTTTAGAAACGCAGCGATAGATGCAACAGTTAAAATATTATCTAGTCTCTGTACAGCTAAAAAAGCAGGACGACAGCGATTTATTTCCATGGTCTTCAGTAAGGGAACAATCCATCTTCATCTAGGAATTAAATAAAATTTACAGAAGAAGAGGATATGTATGTCTGATTGTTCTGACATATTGTCACATGAGCATTTATTTAAAAGTTTCGACCAATTGTTCATATTAGGGAAGCTAAGTGACCTGAAAAATAAATTTAATCTAAAACGAGTTAATAAGAACCTCTCATAGTCACTCATTTGTAGCTTAACACATGGCTGCATTTTACTTGCAATTGTTATATTATTTTATTCGATCAAATAAAAATTGATCATTTACATGAAAGAAGGCCATCAATATGCAATACCACATTACAGTTAAAAAAATTATTAAAATATCTTATATCGAATAGAGACAATTATAATTAAAAGATAGGAGTTCATTTCAATAAATACTGTTTTACATATGCTAAAATTAATCTGATAAAAATTTCAGTTGTTTCCGCCACGCATACAAAAGATGCCTTGTTAATGCGAATACAAGCCACCTAATATTATCGGACATAAATATCCTGATGGCATCAGAGGGGCGAGTACACCATAAAATACGACAAACAGGGATGATCCATTTTTTCCGATAAACATTATATGCAGTACAGAAAAAAAGATGTTCTACAGTCTCTGGTTTATCCAAACGCAGGGGGCATATAGATGAGACAGATGCATTAACCCAATTGCTTCTTCTAGCATACAACGGTAAGATCCCGTATCTGAACTGCAAATATATGGCTCTAGCCTGAGGGGGCTCAATATCATCTAAAAACTGTTCAAAGATAAGTTCACATTTAAAATTTAGGAAATTTGTTGTGAGCTGACCATTAGTACTATTTAACAAAAATTCATTTTCCATAAAAATCCAAAACCTTTTTTAAAAAAAAGGGATAGCAGCCTTCTGGATACACCCTGGGTCATCCCATAGATAGCTCATACTGAGCTTGGTAAACCAATTCCCTCAACTGTTTTAGCCATTTAATTCGCCCAGTTTTTCTGTGTAAATCAAGGAGTTCGATCATAGCACACCTTAATGGTACCTTTGTTTTACTTGTAATTGTTATTAGTTTGTGCGCAACCACCGTTTTTTTCATCATTTCTATAGTGGTTCTACGTTCTTCCAAGTATCTCATGCACTTTTCCTTCAGGGCTTTTCTGGAGATATCGCACAGAGAGGATGGGTCATCATAATATTTTACCAAACCTAAGTCAGTGAAAAACTTTTTCACATAACTTAGCCATCCAACCTTACCACCATTATCTAACCTCATCACATCATTCAAGATGGAGCGGTTTAGTCCACATTCCTCGGTGGTCCAGGCCCTATGCCATAACAGAGCCAGAGCAACCTTTATAGTGTCTTCCAAATATGGTTCCCCAAGTTCGGCATGGCAAACATATGTGGAAACACTTTCCGGAACGGCTAAAAGATATTTCATGAAGATGTTTTCCACCACCTACAGTGATTTCACATTTGCATATCCCCACAGTCCTGCACCATATGTAGCAATCTCTACTCAAGTCTCTTTATGTACTATTAGCATCTCCCCAATAGGTTTTCTGCCCACCTTCTTGCTAAAAAATTTTAAGGCCATTATTGATTTGCAGAACAGTAACCTTCTTGTCTTGATTGCATTGTTCCATAGACCAGTATGGTCGAATAAAACTCATAGGTATGAAAAGGTTGGAGTAAAATCGACTGGACTAGAAGCGATAAAAATTACCTTTCTCTTTCTAAGTGCACCAGAGCTACAGGTCATACTGAAGGTCTTTGAGCAATTTATCCTCAAATCCAAACCAGTCATAAATTCTGAAAAGGAGGTGACTATACTTTGCATAGCCATTGGAGTCCTGGCAATCAAGACCGCGTCGTCGGCATACAACAACGCTGGGACTGATCTTTTCCCCACCATCGGCATATCCTTGCACTCCCTTAACAATATTCTCTCAACGTCGTTAATATAGAGCGTAATGAGAAAAAGAGCCAGGACACAGCCTTGTCGCACTCCCCTAGCAATACCAAATGATTTTGTACATTCACCGTTCTTCCCATGCCTACCTCTGGCTGATGCCCCTGAGTAAAGTTCCCTAAGAGAGTGGACAATCGATTTTTCTACCCCTAGTTTTTCCATGATCAGCCAGAGTTTGCTGTGGGTGATGCAATCGAAAGCAGACGTTAAGTCTACAAAAGTTAAAAACATGCAGCCACCCTTGGCTTTAGTATATTTTTCTATTAGTACATGCAAGTTCAGGCACTGGTCAGTGGTACTAAGCCCTTTCCTAAAACCATATTGCAGATCACTGATTATTGTATGTTCATCAGCCCATATTCGAAGTCTATTTAAAATCACATGGCCAAAAATCTTAATGGTGGAGTCCAGGAGCGATATTGGGCGATAGCAATGGCAACTTGGTCTATCCCCCTTCTTAAATATTGGCACTATTATAGATTCGCACCAGGAAGATAAGAGGTCATTTCGAGATGTGGCATTAAAAAGTTGGGTGAGAATCGGGCCCCAGAGACCGATATTGTTTTTATATAAGTCCACCGGGACCCCTTGGGTTCCGGGGGCTTTGCCTCCCAGGCTTGCGTTTATTCTTGCGTTTACCTCCACTAGGGAGATACCCGGATCCAAGGTATTCTTTGAGTAATGGAAATCCTCATTTATATTATCCTCTACTGAGGAGTCTTCCTCATGGCTCACCACAGAATATAATTCTGAATAATGCTTCACCCACTCTGTCTCAGTTATAGCTACTTCTATTCTGGCCGAGACATTATCATTTAAAAAAGGGGCGTTAACTGCATGCCAAAAAGCTGCAGTATCTCGGCGTGAGGATGCTTCACACAAATTGTCCCATGCTTCCTTTTTTAAAATATCTTTTCTCTATTTCAAAGTCTTCTTGTAATTATTTCTCAGGACTTTGATTAAGGTATGGTCTTTGTCAGGGACTTTTAAGGCGTGTTTGAGGTTAGAATAAGCCTTAGTGCAAGCCGTATCAAACCAGCTTGTTAATTTTTTTTAGCACTTTTCGTTTCAACCCATAGGCCCTTCTTCATTTGTGAGGCAATTACTAATTTTTTTTTGATAATATCAGTATCGTCGGTGTTCCCATCCATACAGGCATGAAATTAGTGCTCACAGCCCGTTATTAGATTTTGGAGAAAATCTTCGGGGGCAACATTGGTCCACTTTAAAGAGTAACCATTTTTTCTAACCATGGAAATATTATGTACTCTAGGTTTAAAAATATTGTTTCCATGGTGTTCTTTGGATCTGTCCAAGATTTCAAGGTTAAGAGGAAAGTGATCACTCAGTGGATTATCCAGGATGTTAAATGCCTGAATCATACCCCCATGTCTAGCCGTCATCAATATAAAATCAATTGTTGAATTTGCCCCTCTACCATTAATGGTGGGATGAAAGGGAATCTCAGGGCTAACCATTCTATTCGCAAATCCCATATCACAGCCAAAGATGATTTTGTTTAAGTGGTCCCCACACTTGATGTGCTCGAAATGACTCAGACTAATGTTGTTGTCCAGCATAACACCACAGGTTCCTCTCTCTCCTCTTTGACATATTGAACAGTTAAAACCCCGTCCCCATATAACACAAAAATCTTTACAGCTCCCACCCAACATAGATTTTATATCATTGCCCAAGGCTTTAAGGATATCGTCCACAGCCTCTGCCGGGACATTGTTATAAAAATTTACCAGTGCCAAACAAAACACTTTATCTATAGTTATCCTGATTATATGATAATACATGTTATTAAACAAAATCACAATTTTAGTACATTGGAACAGATTTGACACATATGTGCATAAACCCCCTTTAGCCCTGCCATGTAAGGAACTAATGGCAGGGGAAAAAAAGTTTTAAAGCCACACACATGATGAGCCGCCGTGGTCCAAGTTTCTTGCAAATGCACGATCTCATAGTTATTCACTAGATTAACCCAATTTTCGTTACCCAGTTTTGACTTTAGGCCTGCAATATTCCAGTACAATATTGACCACGTGCCCTTGTTGGTCTCACTAACTGACAAACCTGTGGTGTGACAAGACTCCAGATTAACCTCTGGGGGTAGGGTTGCATCTGCGGTACTCTCCTTCAATGTGTTCACCTCATTACCGATTATTTCACTAGATCTAACCCCATCATTCGCCTGTGTCTTATTCCGACCCTCGTTACCATGGACTCCCTTTAAACTACAGTGTCTCCTAGATAATATGGGGTTAACAAAGGGAATGCCCATACCAAGTCAGTCGACATCCTCCAACCCTTGCAGAATGTCGAAACGATTAGAAGTGGGTATATTAAACCTATCACTGTTTCTGTCCATGAGCCCCCATTGCTGCCATGAACTTACTCTAGTCGGGCCTAAGTGTGTAGACGGGTAAAAATTGGTCATATCCAAACTTTGGATTCCGCCATTTGTTCTGCAATTGTTCCAGTCACAAATATACCTTACTGCCCGTCTATCTCTAAAATTGACTATTATGCAATCCCCAGGAAGGTCTTTTAATTTATGTCCAACCCAGCCTACTCTCCGAACGTGTAAGATTTCGGAGTGTAAATGCCCTGGAAGGGGTCTATTGGTATTCAGCCTGAAAATAACCTTGTTCTTCAAGTCTGAATAGGATTCCCTTCTGTCACTTTTCAACTCAGGCACCCCAGTCAGCACCACTGCTGTTTGCGGTGGCAGATCAATTTGTGGGTAGACTGTCTTCTCTTTAGCACTACTCTTTCCTTGTTCCTGGTATATAATTTCACCAGCCTGCTCCCCCCGCCACATCCTTTGCAACCACCCTCTCGGACACTTTTCTTTCTATATTTTTAGAGACCTGTACCCTGTTTCCTGGTAGTACATCATCTTAACCAGGGCTGTTGTGACTCCCCGTTGGCAGAGTAACTAGACTATGGGATACTACTGGGATTTTAGCAACTATAGGTGGCCCTGAGCCATTAAGTACTGGACTTATAATCTTAGAATTAACCTCAAGGTTTTTCAGTAAGTCAAGATTAGCTAGGGCCATCTTCTCCAGGCTCCCTATTTTTTCCGGTAAGTTTTTAATTCATTCCAACAATGGTAATATTAGAGATTTTATTAGTTGCTCAAGATGGACCATAAAGCCTTCGGGATTTTGGGGCTGTGGCTCCTGAATCTGATGGGATGATACCGGCGATAAATCTACATCTACAGGACCTGTAGGTGTGCTAATTGGTAATGGCTGGGTTGCGTAGCTGAATTTCCTAATTTTCTTTGTTGTTTTAGTTTGTTTTGGACATCTGCCCTTCAGATGGGTACCCCCTCGCTTCCTTTTACCATTAGGGCCTAGGGCAGACACTTGATTCTTTACCTGTGGGCTTGGCCGTGAATTGGGTCTATTCTTTAGTCCAGTCCTCATTTGTATCTGTGGGATGGGATCATTTGATATATCGGTTATAGAGGATTCATTGAGCCCAGCAATACATCCGACCTCCGTGACGGGCCGCCCCATCGATGCTTGAGGATTGAAGTGATGTTGAACAGTAGCCCCAACCATTCCCCCATGATTGTGTGTTTAGGATGCTATATGTTCCGGAGTTACTGCTAGCGATATAGCGCCCCAGGACGAGCGCCTGTTATACGAAGGTTCTAACGACAAGCGTTGTTCCGTAAGTGCAATTTCGTGCTCCAACACTGTTGCTGCCCTTGTTATAAACATGTCTAAGGTACCCGTAACTGGGATCTATGATGTTACAACGCATCATTTTACAACGCAGACCGTTACATCGCAATTTTTACAACGCAGGAACCATTACAATGCAAACCTTTACAACGCATGTCATTACATAGCAGATGTTATTACAATGCATGGCATTACATCGTAAGTATAGGTAAGTATATCTTTTTAAAAAAAATGTAATTAAGTTAATTTAATTAAATTAATTTAATTAAAATACATTTTAAAATAGTAATTATTTTTATTTAATAAATTTAAATGTATTTATTTAAATTAAATTTAATAAAAATTGTAATTAATTTTATTTAATTATTATAATTAAATTAATTTAATTTAAATATTTTTTTGATTGTAATTAAATTAAATTATTTAAAATAATGTATTTAATTTAATTATTTTAATTAAGAAATGTAATTAATATAATATAATTAATTTAATTTAACCTAAAAACACCCCTGTACCCTAAAACCCAAACCCTGCCCTGAAACCTAAAAACAACCCTGTACCCCAAAAACCAAACCCTACCTTGAAACCTAAAAACACCCCTGTATCCCAAAACCCAAACCCTACCCTGAAACCTAAAAACACCCCTGTACCCCAAAACCCAAACCCTACCCTGAAACCTAAAAACACCCCTGTATCCCAAAACCCAAACCCTACCCTGAAACCTAAAAACACCCCTGTACCCCCAAACCCAAACCTTGCCCTAAAACCTAAAAACACCCCTGTACCCCAAAACCCAAACCCTACCCTGAAACCTAAAAACACCCCTGTACCCCAAAACCCAAACCCTGCCCTAAAACCTAAAAACACCCATGTACCCCAAAACCCAAACCCTGCCCTGAAACCTAAAAACATCCCTGTACCCTAAAACCCAAACCCTACCCTGAAACCTAAAAACACCCCTGTACCCCAAAACCCAAACCCTACCCTGAAACCTAAAAAAACCCCTGTACCCCAAAACCCAAACCCTACCCTGAAACCTAAAAACACCCCTGTATCCCAAAACCCAAACCCTACCCTGAAACCTAAAAACACCCCTGTACCCCAAAACCTACCCTGAAACTTAAAAACACCCCTGTACCCCAAAACCCAAACCCTGCCCTAAAACCTAAAAATACCCAAACACCCCAAAACATATACCTCAGTACCCCAAAACATATACTCCTATACTCATACTTATTTTAAAAATTACTTAAATTAATAAATTTAATTTATAATATTTAAATACATTAATAAATATTTTTATTTATTTTTATTTATAATTAATAATAATTAAATCAATTATATAATATTAAATAAAATAAAAAAAATTATATACTTACCAATATTTACGATGTAATGGTATGCGTTGTAATACCATCTGCTATGTAATGCCATGCGTTGTAATGGCATCCGATGTAATGGATCCTGCGTTGTAATAGCTGCGTTGTAACAGCATTACGACGTAAAAGTTGCGTTGTAAGTGATACACACCCCCGTAACTGTCCCGCCAATGACACCAGAGGTGCACTTCCTCCCTTTCCCTAATCTTAGTGCCATTGGTTCTGGCCAGCAATTTTCCCCGGCCATGGCTGGAAACAAATGGAAGTGTTGCCACAGTTACAATGTTGGAAGAATACAACAAAAGTCACTGGCTCTGCACCCTGTGGGGGATGGAGTTTTTTCCTCCGGTGTTCTCCTCTCCTCGACAGATGTCAGGTATTGCCCCCTGAAGCTTTCCCGGACAATTATAGATGGCCGTTCCCCTCGCGGCTTAAGCGACAAGCAAATATGGGCACAGCAGGGCCAGGTTAGTGAAACGTCCCCGAAGTAGTCAATAATAGCGAAAAAATAATCTAATTGCTACGAAATGGAAAAAGGTTGTCACCCTACAATGTCTTCAAATAATCCATAACCAGTATTATGTCAGTAATTAAATTTGAAGTTGATTTTTTTTTTCTCTTCACACACTCACCAGTCTGCTTCCAAGTCTTCCTTGTCTGGGGCACTGAACACAAAACTGGAAACAAACTATCTAAAAACGGTTCCTTCAAAGCAGCTCGCCAGCATGAACAATTTCCTTTCAGCGAGCCCCACTTTCCACACAGTTGTGCTGCAGCGCCTTCCTGACCCTCGAATTCCGCTTGGAGCTCAGAGCGCGAAGCTCCGATACCAGGTGCTCCGTGTTAGAACGCCAACTGCCGCTTGCCGCCACGATCCGACGCTCGCTGTCCGTCCTGCCACCACTCCACTTCTGCTCCAGGTGTCCCTCAGCACACGAGCCCTCCGGTTTCCTGAAGAGCCTACGCAGGGATTCAGCGGTCCGCCAGCCCGCTACCACCACCAACAACCAGCGTCAAAACTCACCGAGAACAGTGGGAAGAGGTGAGTTGCTCGGAGCTCCTCACTCTCGCGTCCACCCTGTTTGACTCACAGCCTTTGGAGTAAAATAACGAGTACTAAACTGGAGAAGGACGAAAGTGTGAATACATATTTCGACCGCCTGCTGCAAGTATATAGGCAGAACAGTGGATTGAAAAACCCTATTGCGGATGCGATGCCGGCCCTGGTAACAACATTTGTACAAGGTCTCACACCCCCTATCAAAACACACTTGCAAACTTCTTTTGTCTGCTGGCAGCAAGAGCCAATAGAGAAAGTGTTGGCGGCAGCAAGGTACTGCTCAGATTTTCAGTCTAGTGCGCAGGCAATGGAGACAGAAAAATTAAAGAAAGAAAAAGTGAGGCTAATGGTAGCACAAGAACGATTTTACAGCAACAGCAGAGGGAAGGAAAGGAGCAGAGGGGGGGCACGAGGTGCAGGAAGACAACAGAACAGTAGGACACCTGCCTTACCCCGCAGATCAGCCTTCCTGCCACCACAAGGAACAGCATGTTTCTATTGTAAGGACCCCAACCATTGGAAAGCAGATTGCCCAATATTGAAGAAAAGAAATGAGGACAATAGGTACACACAGGCCGACACCAGCACACCAATTAAACTCGGCCCACAGGGTACCGGAACAATGCGCAGCAAGAACACGAGCCTCAACACCAGCAACAATGGACAGGAGGGGAGGGGTGGACACCAGTAGGCAATGCCTGGCCCGAACCACCGCCTCCAATTTCATTCTAGGGATGCCTGAAAGTGGGAAACTGCGTGATAGCCCCACCAATAGCAGTGGATCAATTCAGACCCTATGTAGAGGGGAAAATATTGGGTAGGGAAGTTCCATTCCTAATTGATACGGGGGCTCAAAGATCAATGCTGAAGGCGTTAACAACGCCTGAGGCTCCACTTTCTAGGATTACGGTAACCGCAGTAGACATGACCGGACAACCCATTACAGAATTCCTTAATGAGCCACTACAGTTTGTAGTAGGTACAATAACAGTGCACCATCAGTTTATCCGTAGCAGGTTTTGCCCCGTGAATTTGCTGGGTAGAGATTTGTTATGCAAATTGCAATGCACCATACACTGTTCACCAACAGGGGTCTTTCTAGAGAGCAAGACCAATGGCCTCATGTTACAAGCTTTTATGACATGCACTACCCCTACAATACCACCAGAACTACGCCACTGTGTGCCGCCTGAAGTCTGGGCCACCAGTGCCAATGACGTATGGCGGCTATTAAACTACCCACCAGTCCAGATAAAACTAAAGCCAGGAGCAATTCTCCCAAGAGTGCCACAATACAAGATTTCTAAAGAGGGGGAGGAAGGCATCGCACCAGTCATACAGGACCTCTTGGAGCAAGGAATTCTAAGGGAGATTCAGTACAGTCAGTGTAACACACCCATACTCCTGGTGAAAAAAGCTACAAAGCGCTCGGACGGGGCCCCTGTCTACAGATTCACACAGGATCTGAGAGAATTGAATAAAATAGTGTTGCCCTCTTTCCCGGTGGTCCCAAACCCAGCAACAATACTATCCAACATCCCAGTGACAGCCACCACCTTCACAGTGATGAATCTTAGCTCCGCCTTTTTTACCATCCCTTGCACCCTGACAGCCAACATTTCATCTCCTTTAGTTTCAGACAGAAGAGATTTTGTTGGATGAGGCTCATACAGGGCTATACAGAGTCACCTTCTATTTTCACACGTGCCTTAAAAACAGATTTAGACTCCCTGGTACTTAAGGAGGGATCCACACTTATCCAGTATATTGACGATTTGCTATTGGCCTCGCCTTCGAGGGAGGCTTACGTAAAGGACACCATCGCTGTCCTGTGCCACTTAGCACTAAAGGGATACAAAGTCTCTCCCAAGAAGCTACAGTTTTGCTTCGCCTCTGTGAAGTATCTAGGCGATGAACTAACAGAAGGCAGCAGGAGGTTGCCGTCTGACAGAATATTAACCATCATCCACTCAGAAGGAGGTTAGAGCATTCTTAGGAGTAGCAGGATACTGTCGTCACTGGATACCCAATTTCTCTCTCATTGCGAAACCCTTGCAGGCACTCACACACAAAGACATACCTGACATTGTACCTTGGTCACAGGAATGTGAGAAAGCTTTCAATGAACTGAAAAGAGGGTTGCGTGAAGCACCAGCATTAGGCGTCCCTGATTATAGCAAGGATTTTCACATGTTCTGTCACGAGAAGGGAGGTTGCTCAATGGGGGTCTTGGCTCAGAAACATGGAGCCTTCCACCGCCCAGTGGCATATTACTCTGCCACGCTAGACCCAGTGGCCTCAGGACTCCCGCCGTGCCTAAAAGCGGTGGCAGCTGCGGCACTTGCCATGGAACAGTCAGACAACCTAGTGTTAGGAAACACACTAGTGTTACATGTTCCACATGCCGTGGACACATTTCTCACATCCACTAGGCACACAGCATCTCACAAATGCACGCCTCACCAGGTATGAGTTGGTACTGTTGACACCACACATTGTCCTCAAGAGATGTACAACCCTGAACCCTGCGTGTTTGCTACCAACTGAGCACGAGCTGGAGGATTTTGATTCAGATGATTCCTTTCATGATTGTGCCATGGCCATAGATAGGCATACAAAGGTACGAACAGGCCTTAAAGATACACCACTCCCAGATGCTCAAGGACATTTGTTTGTAGATGGGTCGTGCCTGAGGGATGACAGAGGGGTATTACAAGCATCCTATGCAGTGGGCACAGCTACTAAATTATTGGAAGGTGGAAGACTGACCACAGCGAAGAGTGCACAGGCAGCCGAACTCGTGGCAATTACAAGGGCATGTGCGTGGGCTGAAGGGAAGAAAGTGAATATATACACAGACAGCCAGTACGCCTTTGGGGTGGTTTGTGACTTCGGCCAGTGTAGGTCAATGAGGGGATTCCTCACATCAGCTGGCCAACACATACAGCATGCACAATTGATTTGTGACCTCCTCCAAGCACTGCTACTTCCTTCCAAAGTGGCCATTATAAAATGTGCCGCTTACACATCGTCAAAAGACCCCGTGTCCAGAGGCAAAGCTTTCATTTATCAAGAAGCAAAGAGGATAGCGCTTACAGGCTGCCACCTAACCATGATACAATTAGTGGACAGTAAAACAGACATCAAGGATGACAGGGATTCCTTACATTTTGACCCCTTACAGATTCAGATGAGGGCGGGCAACGGGGAAAAAGAGGAATGGGCCCAACATGGCTGCGTACAATCCAAGGAGGGATTATGGACAGGGCCTAACGGAAGGATATGTTTGCCTTCCACCATGCTCCCTTCAATGGCCAGACTCTTTCATGGGCCTTCACATGTACGGCGAGATGGTATGATTAGACTGTTTTCCCAGTGTTGGTACAACTCCAAATTTCGTCAGACAGCAGAAAGACTTTGCAAGCAATGTTCTGTCTGTGCCCACTATAATACAGGAAAAGGCACACCAACTGCCCCTGGCCACTTCCCCCCCTCATGGACCATTTGAAAGCCTTCAACTTGATTTTATCGACATGCCCCCCACCCAGAAATACAAATATGTTTTGGTGGTGGTATGCATGTTTAGTAAATGGACAGAGGCTTACCCCACTAAACATTGTGATGCACAGAGTGTGGCCAAGTGCCTGCTGAAAGAACTACTGCCATGATTTGGTGTACCCTCCCTCCTTGCATCCGACTATGGGCCTGCATTCATCTCCCATGTAATAAAAGGACTATGTAAGGGGCTTGCGATAACGCAGAAACTGCACTGTGCCTATCACCCACCAGCTGCAGGCGCTGTTGAGAGAAAGAATGGGGTGTTGAAAAATAAAATAGTGAAGATTTGTGCGTCAACAGACCTCTCCTGGGTAGATGCACTGCCCTTAGCACTATTAGCAATGAGAAGTACACCAGACAGGGTAACAAAGCTGAGCCCACACAACATCGGGTTTGGCAGGCCAATGCACACTCCAGGACATATGTCAACGGCCCCCCTGTCAATAACTGATGATCTATTGCTTTGTTACTGTAAGAAGCTAACAGACATTTTACGTTATCTCCATTATCAGGTGCTGAAATCCCTCCCAGAAGCAGCCACTCCACCAGCCCATGATCTACAGCCAGGGAGTGGGTGTGGGTAAAGGCCCATACACGATGGAACTGCCTACAGCTGAGGTGGAGGGGACCGCTGCAGGTTCTTCTGACAACAGCCACAGCGGTGAAATGCGATGGACTAACGTCATGGATACATGCGACACACACGAAAAAGGCGACTCCAGAGGACAGTAGAGGACAGAGTCCATCAACGCCAGTTCCGACATCAGAAGCACATTGTGTATATAATCTTCGCTCCAACAAACAGAAAGCTGCAGAAGTGGATTGATTATTTACTAACCACTGCCTAATGCAAGGACTCAGGACTGCCAGACTTCGATCTGTGTCAATACAAGCCAGCGGTCAACGGTTCAGAATTGAAGTAACCCTTTTGTGTCCAGGAATAGAGATAAGTGCAACACTGACATTACTGGTGCAGAGTCCTCTGTTGCTCAGTGAGCTAATAAGACTGATTTTTCGTGACATTTCCTTTCCAACGGGTTCGGCGCTAGTACCTGACCAAGAATTAACAAATGTACGTTTTGACATTCTAAATTGTGCCATTTTTGCGATAAAGGACACTGGTTCTAGCCTTATCCAAGACCTGGAACATTCCCCATTGTGCCGTTTTTGCAATAGAGGACACTGGTCCCAGACTTATCCGAGGAAAACAGTGGGTAAGATACCTGGCTCTAAGGGTTAGTTAGCATAGCGCCAAGAGGAAGAATAATAAAATTAGGGCCTATTCACCTGCCCGAGTGGACCAAGAATAAACTTAGGGCCCATTCACAAGAAGATTGAAAGCATAGAGAAGGGACAGGTTTGTTCTGTAGCCATACCATCCACTGAATCCCACAAATGTAACTGGAAAGCAGTGGCCCTTGCAATATTGTTACCGGCACCGGCAATACTAGTGGCAATGATGATTATAGTATATTCTGCTGATCTTGAGATACCGCATCTTAATGGAAGGGTGGGGGCTGGGAGTGATGGAAGTGAGCCAACGAAATCCCCAAAGGACTATGAACTGAATATGACCAAAAACAATGTTGAAATTGGGGAGGATGTGAATAAAGGGGATCAAGGAGGATTGTGTGAAACATATGAAGGAAATCAATATATTGAAATGTTAAAGCTATATGTAACCCTTTTTAATATATCTGATTGCTATGTTTGCACACATCTGCCCACAGATGCCACACATCGTTTGAAGTACCACGTACTGCCAGTGTCCAGGTATGTAGGTTGTGTTTTAATGCGCGACATGCTACTAAGCCAACACAGCATGTCTGTGTCGGTGTCAGTAGGTGTGACTATATCTGAAGTACAGGCCAATGCCAGTTATAGCTATAACACACAAACAACAGGCTCTCCTCTCATTCCTAAAAGGGTCCCTTGCACAAATATGCAGCCAACTAAGGGAGACCTAGAGATGTTAAAGGGATTTGACAGGACGTCAAGGAATGATGATTGGAGAGGCCGGGCAGGCTGGGATGACCCAGGTACAAAGCAGACAGGCAACATGAAAGTGCCAAGGTTCAGGGTAGGGGAAGTGTCCGCCCCCTCCTGCATCCTCAATGATCAAAGGATAACCCCCAAAAAACATCAGTTTTGCCGAAAAAAGGTAGAGCATGCAGCTTTGCAGAATTACTGGACAAAAACGTCTGGAAAGAATGCATCTCATTTTCATGCACCTTAGAAGAACTGGTTCCGGGTGAGCAGGGACTGTTTGACTGTGAGGACAGGATAAATAAGATAAAAGGTATACAACCATCAAAGACAGTTCAACAGATATATATGGGCACCAGCAGCTGTAATCACACCACAAGACTGACACAACTCAGGAGCCGTGGTCTGGTAGGTTACAAGGGCCTTTTCTTTGTCTGTGGCCTATGGGCATACTTCTGTCTGCCAACAGGATGGTATGGTAGTTGCTACCTAGCATCCATCATTCCACGGATGACCCACTTCACCAAATTAGTGCCAGCAGAAGAGAAAGTGTTGGCACCAGTTAGGGACAAAAGAACAGCAGCATGGATAGACAACCTGTTAACAGGTTTTGGAGTGATGGTCCCAGTAGAAGACCGTATCTATACCTCAGTAAGGGTACACCAGTTATCCAGAATGATTGAGGTTCTAGCGGACTCTACCACTGACGCCTTTGGGAATATAACGGAAGAACTCACCTCCATGAGGGCCGTCGTGATCCAGAATAGGATTGCTCTAGACATCATTCTGGCCAAAGAAGGAGGAGTCTGTTCCGTCCTTCATCAATTACCTTCTCAGTGCTGTATATTCATACCGGATAACAGTGGGAATATAAATAAAGCAATAAATAAGATCAAGGATATTAGAGATGAGGCCCATGGTATACACACAGGAGGCCTGTGGGTAGACATGATGAACTGGTTTGAAGATTGGGGTTCTTGGATACTAAAGGCGTTTATAATAGTGGTAGCAGTCCTTTTGACACTATGCCTCCTGGTCAAAATCTGCCCAGCCTGTTGTACAGTCATTTCCAACTCCTGTGCCCGCTGCAAATCCAGGGATGGTATTACACCACCCCACACCCATGAGGATGAGGGACAAGAGATGATGAACAAAGCTGAGTTCTGATAAGCATATGATTTGGTATCAGATGGGGCAATGATGACGCGGATATTTTATGACACTAAATGCCTTTGCTTCGAGGCATGTAGTTTTCTTTAATCTACTTAAAATGGACACCAGCAAGAATGCACAAAATGGTCACACGTTTCATTTTGTGTCAGCCAGCTGCAACGTGCAAAGCAACGTAAGGCTTTTCCGAGAAATACCCGTGCCAGCTTCCAGCTAGCTATTGCAAAATCTTACATTTCCTATCAGTGTCAGCGTGACCTGACCGGTCACGTCCGTGCCATGCCCACGTATATCAGAAACACATATTTCACCTCTATGGAAATACCCCAAATCTGCCTTTGCCAATGACACGTGGGCAGCAACACCAGATCATAGACGTATTTCGGGCCTTAGAAGGTATCACACCAGGATTAGCCTTCACTGATTGGTCCAGCAGGGCATAGTCTGATCTGTGTTACGTATTTTGTGATGCCCATCCTCTTGGGCTTGCATCTATAAAATGTCTCTGCACTGTCATACCAATTGGGCACTCAGTAAGCTTTGCTGAGGTCTCCGTGCCACACGTTTATTTTGCATTCTGATTGGGTTCCCAATAAACCTTGCAAACGTGTGCGCTGAGAGAGAATTGTTTCAGCTTCAACACCTTGATGTCTTTATATATTCCTGGCCAATAAAAGTGCATTAATACATTTTGAGTCATTTTCTCGCACCCCATGTGTCCAGCTAGCAGATGTTTATGGGCATAGAACATGATTTGTTCCCTAAAACACACTGGTATGATAAGCTGATGGGGTGCCTCCTTATCCCCTTGTCTGTAGAGGAGACCTTCTTTGATAAGAAAACGGGGAAACTTGGGGTCAGGGGAATCTTGTGTCACATGCGCCTGTTCCCAAGCATTGAACAGAGTGGTGTCATTACCTTGGGCAAATTTAAAGCTTCTATCCGTGGCCCAGGGTTCAGGGGAAAGTCAAGCAGGTACAGAGGGGGTCTTGGCTTTCCTTTTGTTTCTGGGAAGCGGATAGATTGAGGGTGTGGGTTAACAAATCCAGGAAGTTGGGTTTGTCTGTCCCTATAATTATCTCTTCAGGGAGAGTCTCAAGCACACCCACCCTCACTGAACCAGTCTTTCACCCAGTCAGTTCCAAAGTTATGTTGGCTACGGGGTACTCTTTTATATCCCCATGTACACACTTAATATATACCCAGGAGTTGGGGAGGATCTGGTTGGCCCTGAAAAATACCCCTTTTAATACAGATTGTTTGTAGCCTGAATCCAGGAGTGCCCTATCTTCTTCCCCGTTCACCCTTACTCTCACATGATAGGCTCCTCCTAATTCCGCTGAGTACAGAACCGTTTTAGGGAGATATCCCACTTCCATGGGCTCTTCTGGAGTCCTTCTTTGGGGGAATAGTCTGGCAATGTGGCCCCATGTCCCACACTCGAAAACATTGCGGGCCCCGAAAGCTGGGAATTTCTGGTTTGTGGGGGCGGGGTTGGTATGTTTCACTGCTAGGTCGTGGTTTCTTCTCCACCCTTATCGCGGATCCTCGGGATGATTTGTCTGGTTCCCAGGGTGACAGCCGGGGTTGAGCTCTGGCGAAAGTAACTGCCATTTCCACTGCTTGTTCTGTTGTTAAACCGGAGTGCTGCCGCAGCCACTTCTGGGTATTATATGCCAGCGCCTCCAAGAATTGCTCCAAATAAATGTTGTCCATTATTTCTTCTTTGGAGGACACGGCCGGGGTGAGCCATTTGTTAGCAGCCATTTTCAAACGAAAAAATAAAGTCTTAGGGTTTTCCCCTGGGTTCCCTCTCTCCTTTCTAAACCTTACGCGATAGGCCTTTGAATCAAGGCCCAGGTGGTCTAGGATGATTGTTTTGATGGTGGCGTAGGGGACATTCCCCGGGGCGTTGGCCACCTGATATGCCGCTTGAGCCTCTGCAGACAAAAGGGGGTGCAAGAAAAAACGGCCACTTCTCCAGGGGCCAACCACAAGCATGTGCAGCCCTTTCAAAGTTCAATAAGAACGCATCAGGATCTTCTCCGGGTATGTATTTTTGGAGGGATACCCCCGAGGGATTGGGATGGGGGCTTCCGGGTTCCCGGTAGGGGATTGTCGGAGATTCTTCTATCATTTTCTGCAACCCCTTAATTTGGGCGGAAATAGTGGATTTAAATGTTTCTCTGTCTGCTTGGGCAGAGGTTAACTGTTGTTCAACGGCCCATCCTAGTTGCTCTTGGCCTTTCACTAGGTGCTGCAACAGGTCCTCCATCTTTTCGGTACAGATGGCTGTCTCTATGCCCGCATTCTCCACCAGTGTTAGAGGGCTAGAGGGACTCTCGGAGACAGTAAATGGTTTTAACCCGGTTTTTATTGGTTTTAACAGTCTTTCACCTAGGGCTGAGTCTATAATATGGTATGGTCATTTCTGGATCCTTGTCGGGAGATTGACGACCTCTCATAATGGGTTTTCCTTTCTTCCTCCACTCCAGGGTGCTAACGGGGCAGTCGCCGGTCCGGAATACAGGTTAAAAAAAACCAAAAAGATTTGGTTTCAGTCGAAGGTTCCACTACAAAGAGTGGTAGGGAAGGGTAGTGAGGAATCACACGGTGCTCAAAACCTGACAATAGGTAAGTGGGTGCTTCGTGCCGATAGTGCTCAGTGAAAGGGGAGGGACTGGGTTTTTTCTGGTGTAGTTATGGAAGTTTAAAACCCTTCCTCCCCGCCCAACCCGAGATGCGCGCCCGTACCTAAGTGAGCCACGCGTCTCCTGTCGTGTGGCTGGGTGATGCGTTGTATCGTGGGCTTCCTGGCTCTGTCGCACGTCGGTAGGACTCATCTCTGCTGACTTCCTCCGTCTGCGGTCCTTCCTCGTCTCGCTCGCCAACTCCTCCACGCTCGCGTTCTCCTTCGGGTGTCGGACACACCTTCCTGTCCTCGCTTCTGGGTTTTGGTGAATCTGATCCTTTGACGTCTCAGGGGGCGGGACCTTCCTCAAACTCGGCCCAGTTAAAGAAACACGGTCTGACTACCTCCTCCAATCGGTGAGAGGTGAGACCGGTATGGTTCTTGTTTGTATAACTTTTCTCTCCAGGACTCCTGACTGGCCTCCCTCGTGACACTAACCCACCATGTTGAAGCCTCAGCCCAATGAGCAACATATACGATCCTTAGGCTTGTACGCTCACCCCAAACAATACACTTCAGACTTCATAAATATGTGTAGCAGCAACAGAAGAGCTTGAAATTGCTACAAAAACTTTGGCAAGAAACCCATTTTAATCATGGTTACCCCGGCCAAAGTCAACAAGTAAATTCGGTCGGTGGTTGAGGAACATGGCAGCCGCCAGCTAAACGGCTGCGGCTCAGCTCCCCCATGGGATCATGATATTAAGAGTTCCTGCTAGGTTTATTAGCTAGAAAAATGTCGACTGTGGATTTTTTTCAGACCCCCCCATTGTTTGCCTGAAATTACCGTTGGCATGCCCCCGGATTTGGACCGAGTTCCTTTTGGATCCCCGAGGCTCTCTGGAGCAGGCGGCGTGAAGAGCGAGCGAGGCGGAGCTGACAGCGCGAACTGCAGCTGACGCTGGGAGGAGGCAGCCCGAACGCGAAAGAGACGTGACTTGGCTCTGCTCCTGTTCCGGGTCGCGGGAGGGAGAGCCAGCAGCAGCGTTGGCTCGCCCACGGCAGTGAGGGGAAGTGTGATGCACAGCGGATTGGAGAACAGACACCAGCATCAAGGTAGGGAGTCGGCATCCCCTATCTTTTTCTCCCCTCAAGGACATTAACTTCAGGAAGAGCAACAAGGGAGAGCAATGTTACCCCATTGTGCGTGTTCTTGAGCATGGGGGCTTGACCTCAGAACAAGAGACAAGGGCAACAACTGTTAAGGCACCTAGTAAATGTAGGATACAGAAGGGGCACTTGGTGTTGGTAATGTGGTCAGCCCCAGTAGCACGGAAGCAGTAGTGGTGTCAAAAGAGATCAAGGCCCCTAAGGTAAATAGATACACTTTGCGCGCCAGGGCAGTTTTAGATCCAACTAAAGAAAAACCTGTCTATCCCCTGCGTGTCTCTCCCCCGGTCTCTGAAGTAAGAGCTCGCACTAGACGGGGTAAAACTAAGGGGAGCAACTCCGACGAGGGCATTGAGTCTAAAGTTAAAAGGGGGATACTGGTAAAAGAAAGGGCAAGAAAGGGTCTCCCCCTAAAATAAATGTAACCCCTTCGCTCAAAACCTTTTATAAAGTCATGCCTGCCACTACAACTACCACGTCCTCCTCCCAGCCCACCCCTGCAGTCAATATTGCAGGAATGGTGAACCTGGGGGGCTCCTTGGGGGCCCAGAGTACATTGTGTCCTATAAAGGGAGGGGGTCCAGACACGTTACTAGATACAGTTGAGGTCGTGATGCATCCAGCAGTTAGTCTGTCAAATAGAAACTGCATTGTGCTTATCACCCACCTGCCGCAGGCCCTGTTGAGAGAAAGAATGGGGTGTTTAAAAATAAAATAGAAAAGATTTGTGCATCAACAGACCTGGTTTGCAGACTGGGGTTATTGGATACTAGAGGCCATTATAATTGTGGTAGCAGCACTTTTGACACTATGCATCCTGGTCAAAATATGCCCAGTGTATTGTACAGTTATTTCCAACTCCTGTGCCCGCTGCATACTTAAGGATAGTATTACACCACACCACACCCATAATGAGGATGAGGGACAGGAGATGATGAATAAAGGTGGTTTATGATTAGCATATGATTTGGTATCAGATTTGGCAATGAAGAAGCGGATATTTTATGATACCAAATGCCGTTGCTATATGGCCTGTAGTTTTCTTTAACCGCATGCGCGCTGCGGCGATTTTCGCGCTACGCGGCTTTTTTCAAAAAGCCGCGTTACATGACGAGCTCAGCTCATCATCAGCGTGCGAGCGGTGCAACTGATGACGAGCTGAGCTCGTCATCAGCGCCGAAGGGGTTCATCTACTTAAAGAATTGCCACCAGCAGGAGTGCACAAAATAGCCACACGTTCCATTTTGTGTTAGCCAGCTGCAACGTGTAAAGCAACGCAAGGCTTTCCCAGAATAAGCGTGCCTGCTTTCAGCTAGCTATTGCAAACCCTCACATTTCATAATAATGTCGACATGACCTGGCCGGTCACGTCCGTGCCATGTCCACGTATATCAGAAGCACATATTTCACCTTTATGGAAAAACCCAACTCTACTCTTGTAGATGACACGTGAGCAGCAACGCCAGGTCATAGACATATTTCGAGCCTTAAAAGGGTATCACGCCAGAATTGTCCTTCACTGATTGGTCCAGCAGGACATAGTCTGATCTATGTTACGTATGTTGTGATGCCCATCCTGTAGGGCTTGTATCTATAAAATGCCTCTGCACCGTTATACCAATCGAGCACTCAGTAAGCTTTGCTGAGGTCTCCGTGCCGCACGTTTATTTGCATTCTGATTGCATTCTGATTGGGTTCCCAATAAACCTTGCAAACTTATGTGCTGAGAGAGAATTGTTTATTTCAGTGTTGTCATTTATCCTTTATTTTTCAGCTTCAACATATTCAGTATTGGCAGCTAATGAATTGGAATATGTCTCTATGGAACCAACTAAAGCTCCCAATGCCTCTAACTTAGCACAATCTGGTGTAGCAGATGACAGTGTTACTACTAACAATGTAGACTCACAGACACAGTAGGTAAATCTGATACAACATCCCACTCACTGGTGGATATACTTCTTGCTATGAAGGAGGAAATTGCCTGCAGATTTACGGTGTCTGAGACCAATCAGGCGGAGATGACCAATAGATTTTTAATCTCAGAGGCTAATCAGGCAGAAATTCAAGCCTCTTGTGAAGTGCTAAGAGATTGGATGAGGTCACATTAAGAACTGAGGCAATCAAGATGTAAATCCCTAAAATTAAGAACTCTATACGTACTACTGAAGTGGAGTTAGTCAAATTGTCCGCCCAGAATAAAGAACTAAAAGAAGACCGTGAACGTTTAGAAAATCATTCTCGGCTGAATGATTTAAGGCTCCTAAATGTTCCTGAAACCTTGGCGGGGTCGGACATCAAGAGCTTCGTAATATCTCTTTTAATGGGGACAGTGTTAAATGGTACGCCCGGAGTGGATGTTCTTGTACATGAAATACAAATGGTGCATCGCGATCCTTTTAGGAGGAACCTCGCCAAACAAAAACCCAGAAAGATCTTGTGTAATTTCTCAACGTATTCAGTCAAGGAGCAGATCTTGGCCACCGCCTTAAAAAAAGGTTCCGTACTATTAAAGTTGGGGAAAAGGTTGGAAGAGCTGAATAGTACTGGGGCCAAGGCACAGTTGAAGTTCCCAGTGCTACTTCGTGTGATGTGGAACAATCCCATGTACCAGATTAAAACTAGTGAGTTGGAGTGCAGATCCCTCTGGGTTACAGAGCTCTGCGACTGTTATATGATCTGTCAATAAAATCTGTTTTAAGAAAAAAAAAACTAGTGAGGAGGCGGATGCCCTCATTGTAAAGTTTAGGGATGAGTGGGGGGAAGTAGGTACAGAGGGAAGTCTTTGTTTGCACCGAAAAGTAAGCTCCTAGTAGGAATCTAGTTAGTTTAGAAGTTTTTCTTCTTTATCCCATGGGGAGAGAGGGGTCGAATAGGCTCTGCCTATTGGAAGGGAGGGTTCCTCATGGGAAGAGGGGGCACTGGGGGTTTGGTGAGGGGGAGAGGGGCACGTTGGTGGGGAGCAGCAGAAAAAAAAAATCAACCTCATCTCACCTTAGGTATATGAATATCTTGCCATGCAGGGGAGACAGTTTCACAGGTAGATCAGGGGAATGGCAGGAAATCAAGGCCTAAGGGATAGAAAGACCGTCTTTATTTCTTGGAACGTAAATGGGTTGCGGTCACCTCGAAGGCAGAGGTTAATCTTTAAGTATCCGGAGCTCTCTGACGCCCAAGTCTGTATACTACAAGAGGCGCACCTGAGCTTCACAGAAAGTAGTTCAATCTTCTCTAAGGTTCCTTAGATAAAATGTTTTAGTGTGTCACATCAGACATCCCAAAGCAGAGGTGTGGCGATCCTGGTAAACATGGTGTCCTTTGTTCCTTAAATAAAACGCAATCAAATTCTTCCAGGAGGTGGCTAGTGGTTCAACTGGCATTAGAGTACGAAGACTTAGTCTGTGCCTCATTTTATGGCCCAAACGTAGATGATCCGACTTACATATATAAATTGCAGTCAATATTGACTCTGGAATCCCCACCTTGTTATTGGGGGGGGATTTCAATGTTTTGCTGGATCCATCAAAAGACAGATCCAAGGTGAGTCCATTATGTAGGAGCCTTTTCAGATAGATTGTCTTTGAATTACCTAGAGGGGATCTCTGTTTTGCCAAGCCACCTCTCAGATCATGCATCCATGCAATTTTCATACCAGAACAAAGGGTTGCCGCTGCAGCCGAGATGGACATTGAATAGGGCCAAGCTTCTTGTCCCTGAAGTCATTGAGGCAGTGCAGGCTTCCTCTCTGGAATTGTTTTCCTTAAATATGGGTTCCACGACTACGGATTTTATTTGGGATGCATATAAGACTAGCCTAAGGGGGAGGTTTCATGGCATTATTTGTTCTAAGAATAGAGCAGAGGCGGGTGTACTAAAAAGTATTGAGGGAAAAATAAGCAAGTTGGAGAAAGAAAGGAACGGACTAAGCAATGGGGACTCTGAGCATCTCCCGCAAGTCCTGAAAGACTTAGATGAGGTAAGACACTAGTATAGAGGTAAATTAGATGTAAAATGCAGAGCGCAGTGGAACTCCAGAAATATGCAAAACATTGAATATGGGGAGAAAGCAAGAGCCCTGTTGGCCTGGAAAGCCAAAACTGATTGTGCCAGGAATAACATTAAAGAACTGATCATAAATAACAATGGGGAGACATCAAGCAGGATCGAGGATATGCAATCCTGTCTCCTCTCTCTTTTTTCAGATCTCTACAGAGAGGATCTGGCACCTTCCCTGAGTTCCATCCACTCATTTTTGAGTAATAAACATCTGCCCACCCTGACGGAGGAAAGTAAGAATGACCTAGACACTCCTTTTACTTTGGAGGAGATAACTGAGCAAATTAAAAAATGTAAGAACAAAAAAAGCTGCAGGCTCGATTCACTCCCGAGTGAAGTGTATAAACTTCTTGCAGAGGAGTTGATCCCTGTAATGGGTACTACTTTTAACTCTGTTTACTGCCCCACTGGTAGGGTCCCCGAGTCTTGGAAGGAGGCAACAATTGTCCTGATTTTAAAACCAGGCAAGGACCCTATAAAGGCGGATTCATACCGTCCAATCTCCCTTGCTGAATGCTGATTATAAGATCTTTATGGGCATATTGGCAGGTAGATTGACTCCCGAAGTTGATACATACGGATCAAAAGGGGTTTGTTGCTGGAAGGTACATCCAGGAGCAGACGCAACTGTTAATAGGCAACATCGACCTAGCCATTCAGAGATCCGATCCTTTGGCCGTAGTCGCCTTAGACGCGGCCAAGGCTTTTGATAGAGTCTGCCGGGTGTACCTTTGGGAAGTATTGAAGGTTATGGGATTTGGGCCCATTTTTATCCAAACCTTGCAGAATTGTTATCAGGGAGCCTCTGCCCGAATTCTTCTAAATGGTTTATTAACCTCGAGTTTCAATATTCAGAGAGGGACCAGGCAGGGATGTCCGATCGCGCCCCTCTTATTCAATATTTATATAGAACCTCTGGCACAAGCCATGAGATTAGATGATTCAATTTATCCCTTTAGGTCTGAACGATATAGTTCTAAAATAGCTCTTTACTCAGACGATTTAATATTATATACGAGTGATCCTGAGGTGGCAATTCCGCGGGTAGAGTAGCTTATGGCGGAATTTGGGTATTTGTCTGGTTAGTTAGTCCATAAATCAAAGACAGAGGCAATGTGTTGGAACCTGGATCAGTGGGCAGGAAGGGTTAGTACAGAGTTTAGATATCTTGGGATTTACATTGTTATGGATTTGGAAAAAATCCCTCAGATTAATCTCAACAGACCCATTAAAGAAGTAGATCGCCTCTTCAGCAGATAGAGGATTCTCCCCTTGACCATTTATGGGAAAACCAACCTGGTAAAGATGGTCATTCTCCCTAAGCTTTCCTACCTATTCACCACAATACCTTTAACCTTTTCGAAAAAGAACTTAAGCAAGGTGCAGAGTAAGATCGGGAGCTTTGTGTGGGGGGACAAGGGGGTCCGAATGGCTTGGAAGAAACTTAGACGGAGATTAAAGAAAGGCGGGCTGGTCCTTCCGGATGTTAGTTTGTACACTGTAGCATTCCAGTTTAAAAATATTTGGATACCACTTATGAAACCGGAGGAGTCAGCCTGGGGTAGGTTGCTTGGAGAAATGGTGAGAGCTGAAGGACAGGGAGGCGTTTTTATATAAGTTTGGTTCCCCAATGTTTTTTAAGCGGGTTCTTCTGAAGGTTCTGAGGGCAGCCTTGGAGTTGTGGCATTGGGTTGGACTCAGCTGGAGGATAGGCTATTATTCGGATTATGCCCCGTTTGGGATGCACCCGGAACCGCGGGCTACCTTAGAGACAGTTTGGCGTTGCCTATAATGAGGGGGGTATTACCACCTCGGCTGAGTTGGTGGACTCCGGGGGAATTCACCCATGGGAATATTTGAGAGCTAGGATTGGTCCAGGGTTCTATAGATTCAAATATCTACAGTTAGTTTCATGGCATGATGCCGAAAAAGGGGAAGTAAGAAGGAACGGGGAGATCAAAAGGTTGTGTCAATCCACCCTCCCAATAAGGAAGAAAATTTCATTGTGGTATTACCATCTAATGGAAGTTGAAGATCTCGAGATTCCTTCCTTAGAGGTGGTGTGGAATCAAACCCCCCTTGGGCCCTCAATTGAGTCCCTTTATGAGGCCTCATTAAAGGTTTTATACAAATATGCTAAACCCGCTTGTTTGAAAAAGAAACATTTCTTTGTTATTAATAGACTTTATTATACTCCCGTCAAGATAGCCAAGTTCGCTCCAGTGCCACCTCCCAAATGTCCAAGATGTCTGTTACCCCTAGCCAACGATCTACATGTCTTCTTAGAGTGTCCGGAACTGGAAATTTTCTGGAAATAGGTAGGTGACTCTCTTCGAGATATTTTTAAAACCAATATCGATGTCAACTTGTCTTTTTTGGGGATGATGGCTTATTTTTTCAGATGGCCTCACAGATAAATAGAGGTTTATTAATCTATTTGGTCTTATTGGCTCGGAGAGAGATCTGCAAGAAATGGAAAGACTCCCTACCACCAAAAAGGGAGGACTGGCTCAAAGCTTCACTTGCTATGGCTCGACTGGAATACGAAGGCGTAGAAGATAAGCCATTAAATATCTGGCATCCTTTCGTGAGTTGGGGTCGTAATTTAAAATTTATATAATTGGTCCTATGATTACACCAAGTTCCCTCACAAAAGGGACCGGTCGGGTGACCTAAGTGAGTACGGTAAGCCGGGATGCCCACAGATTGTAACAGCGGCTTCGTAAGACCCGCAGAGGCTTAAAAGGTGAGATGAGGACCAAAAAAAAAAAACCAAGTAAATTAATTCCCCTCATGTACAATTATGATGTATTTAATACATTTTCATTTTAAACGTAACTACCCTTGTCGCCCTTATATATGCTAGAAACTGAATTCATTCATATCTGAAGCTTTATCATGCCCAACACATACATCAAATATTAAATATGTTTTAAGCAGTTTGCAGGCACTAGAAAAATGAGAGGCTTCTCTCAGTTTACCGTATGCCTCAAAATATTTCCTTTTATCTTCAATAAAAAAACTTTATTGGAGCATACTGGTCTCTTCTTTTAGAACTCATAGGAGGGTGGTGTTATTTTTATTCCTACACATGCGCATTATCATAACGTCTAGTTATGTGCAAGAAAGAAATTTTAAAAATTGGTTCGAGGAAGCTAGTTATTGCAGGAACAGATTACATATCATAGGTGATGGGGCGAGGCCTTGTAGGACACAACGTGCCAGAGGACACCCTTGACAGCTGTTGAATGGAACTGAAGTGGATCCAGATGAACCGGTAAAAAAGTATTCAATCCATCAGGGCAACACCCTGATATTTTATGAAAGGAAACTCATATTAGAACCTGGTGATTAATCAGCTGTTTAGAAATATAATGACCCAGACACAGCTGCCAGTGATTTCAAACTATCCAAAGAGAAGGTGAACATAGACTGAGTTTCTAGGGTGGCCTAAAGCCTGACCAAAAGGGATCCAGCAGTCGTGATCCTCAGTTATTGGTAGAAGAGTCTGCGGACCAGGCTCTCAGAATTGGACATCAGGGATATATTCTGTCTAATGTAGAAGAATAGGTGCCGTCTCCCAATGGTATAGACATAAGGAAATACTGGCGCTTACTTTCATGCATCTTTCGTAATGGAACAGGATCTTAGAGTTAGTTAACTAGGGATGCTAGAGATTGAGCCGACCTACATAATAAAATATAGAAAGTAGGACACATTGGCCAGGTCTGAGATTAATAGAAAGATGTTGAGGATCCTACATTTTTAACCCAAAGAACTGCAACATCGTAATAGAAGCATGCAAAGCTTTTTTTAAAGCAATTATCACAGCAGACTATCTATGCTCAATTACCGGGGAGGGGATCAATGAAACACTGCATAAACAAGTCCAGTGTCTTCTTATTTCTTGCATCCTTGCTTATTCTTTAAATCTTTCTGTTTCGTGTTGGTGAACCACTAGTAAGATGTTCGTGAACTGCTAGTAAAACAAGCACTGGCAAAGCCAATAGATCTGATATTGTCCATCAGCCATTTGGCAAATAATGTTTCATTTTATCATGTTTTTTGCAAAACTTTATGAAATGGGAAACTGCAGGGTATCTGTCAATCTAAAAAACCATTGTCTAAAGGCAACAATGTTTTTGGGTCTTAAAAAACACTCATTACCATAGTACTTCCTGGCACTACTAACTACTTTATGTATGTATGTGCTCCTTGAAAAATGACAGCGTACCGTAACTCATAGTGAAAATAGGCAACGGCGGATCTGTGCAGACGCATTGCCCCTAGATACATGCTCAAATGGGTTGACAAAGTTGTGAATGACACAATCACAGATAGATGGATAAAGTGTGGTTGAAAACCCCGATAAGTAGCTAAGTCATACACAAAATATTAGTAAAATCAAAAGGTCTTGGCTAACACAGACCTAAAGAGTCAATTGTTCGGCCATTGGCTGTCAGATTCTTGCCTTTGAGAAGTAAGAAATAAAGCAGGCAAGGCAGAAGGAAGGAAGGAAAGAGGAAAAGAAGGAAGGAAGGAAGAAAGCAAGGTAAGGAGGAAAGGAGGCTAGAAGGAAAAAGAATTAAAGAAAGAAGGCAAGAAAGAAAACAAGAGGGATAAAAGAAAGGAATGAAAGAAAGCAAAAAAGGAGGAAAGAATGCAATAAAGAACAGAAAGACAGAAGGAAGAAAAAAGTAGGAAGGAAAAAGAAAAAATTAAAGCGGAAAATAAAGGAGAAAGAAAAAGACAGACTCAATAAAAAGGAGGCAAGAAATAGGGAAACAACTAATGTAAATGTAAATGTGGGATACTTGTAAAGCGCACTGTTACTCTACCCGAGTGTCCTGGCGCTGTAGACCGCTGGGGAACCTGTCCTGGTTTTCCCTGTGAGATGGTCCCTTTCTGGGTATCTCCAGGGTGAAACCAGGCATCCCCGGCGTCTGTGGGGGGCCTTTGTAGAGATGAGGCAAGCTTAATGCCCAGAGTTACCAAGTGTGTTCCCTGGTTAGAGTAGGCACTGAGGCGAGAATTATCAAGTTCGTTGACCCTGGTCCAAGACCCTGCCGCGTCGGGAATTGAACCCTGGTTCCGGGCCGTTCTCTGCTTACAGGTCTGCCACCTCTAACCAGTGAGCCACACCTCTCCACTGCTCCACTCCCAATGCTAGAGAGAAAGAAAGGAAGAAAAAAGGAAGAAAGGAAAGAAAGAAATGCATTTTAAAAAGTGTTACAAGTGCTGCAAACTAAGCATGATAAACGCCGGTTTTCTCGTAAGGCAAAGTTTATCAAACAACGATTGGTGAAATTGAGTCCAGAATAACCTAATTGTATGATTTTTATTCACATGTATAATATGGAAACTTTCTCTTGTGTTCTACATGCATAGTAAAAAGGGGATAACTTAGAACAGGTATTTTAGTCAAATCAAAAGGTCTTGGCTAACACAGACCTAAAGAGTCAAGCGTTCGGCCATTGGCTGCCAGACTCTTGCCTTTAAGAAGTAAGAAATAAAGCAGGCAAGGCAGAAGGAAGGAAGGAAAGAAAGAGGAAAAGAAGGAAGAAAGAAGGAAAGAAGGTAAGGAGGAAAGGAGTATAGAAGGAAAAATAATTAAAGAAAGAAGGCAAGAAAGAAAACAAGAAGGATAAAAGAAAGGAACGAAAGAAAGCAAAAAAGGAGGAAAGAATTAAATAAAGAACAGAAAGACAGAAGGAAGAAAAAGGTAGGAAGGAAACAGAAAAAATTAAAGAGGAAAAAAAAGAAGAAAGAAAGACAATCAATAAAAAGAAGGAAAGAAATAGGGAAATAAATAATGCCAGAGAGAAAGAAAGCAAGAAAAAAAGGAAGAAAGAAATACATTTTAAAAAGTGTTACAAGTGCTGCAAATTTAGCATGATAAAGGCCGGTTTTCTCGTAGGGCAAAGTTTATCAAACAACGATTGGTGAAATTGAGTCCAAAATAACCTAATTGTACGATTATTATTTCACATGTATAATATGGACACTCTCTTGTGTTCTGCATGCATAGTAAAAATAGGACAAACAGAACTGTTTCAAATTGAGGCACTCTTTTATGTTGTGAAATACCAGCAGTCATATAAACAAAGGACACTGTAAAAGGAATTTAAACAGCATTGGTAGAAAACAGAAATTCATAAATCATGGAATGTGGCCTGTGCTCACTTCTGGTATCAAGTGTGCTGTTTTCACTCAGGCTCTAAACACAAAGGCAAAACGAAAGTAATTTTAAAGTAAAAATAACATCACTGGCACTGAAGGGACTAGTTGTGCTCATTGTGAGAGAGAAAAATGCAGTCAGTCAAAGTGAAGTTAACCAATGGCTGAATTAGGCTGACGTATTGTCCCATACTGTATGATGTAGTGGGAAAATGTGAATGACACAATAACAAACCAATGGATGAAAAGTGGTGGCTGAAAGCCCCTCTAAGTAAATATATTATAGATATAAGTTTAGAAAAATCAAAATGTTTAAGATAAGGCCATACCTAAAAAAAAGAAAAGCAGAATCCATAGATCACCTAAAACAGTGATTCTTTGCCTGAGGTCCAGCACCCCTGAACGTCCGGGATTCCTACTCATGAGGACAGATACTGTCTACATTTGAAAACTAAATAATATTAATAGTTTGATCCAGCCACACTGGACCCCAACCTCAGGGGCACTTCACTTTAAAATGTCAAACAGGGTTGAAGGCACATACTACAGAGTTCTTCATACGAATTGCAATTTTCAGGCGATAATAAAAATGCCAAATTATTTGTGGTGACTGATACACTTGCTGGAGAGATCTGAGTTTTGTCTAGTGGAAGTTTTGACTCATCACAAACAAAGAGGGTAAATGTGACTGCTGCAAAGCACAATGTTTAACATGTGGATCACATATTTGTATTTTTATGTAGATAGCCAGGTGGGTGGGTTAATGATTCTATGTCTGGAGGCAAGGATTATGCCACAAAGATACTTGATATGGCCGAGGAGGCCAAGGAGTCAGGTTCCATTATTTCCCCAGAGGCCCTTTCAAACTGAGCGCAAAGAGTGGTAATTTTTTTGGGCCCTCTCTACCGAACGCTGCCGGTCTCTTCTCATAAAGATAGACCCGAAGCTGGGAGACCTGGTCGATTCTGAGGCCGGCGCTATCGCGCAAGGTGGCTTGTTCGGCGAGCCTTTCGTAAAAGAGCTTAGAAAATTCGTAAATGCATTCACATCACTGGACAGGGCTCAGTCCATGATAAAGAAGGTTTTTCCCTGTTTTTTTCGCGGGACCGGCCGAGGCAGGGGCCGCTCGGCCAGTCGCCAGCACCCCCAGGGTAACCAAAGAAGCTACGGTTAATACCAGGACCAGTCCCATTTCGGGAATTTTTATCCCACCAGAGGACGGCATGGGAAAGGAAAAGGATACCGGGGAGGATCCTCTGCTTCTAACTCCGTTGAATGTTCACCCTTCTTCTCTGTTAAACATAGGGGGGCGGCTGGCAAGCTGTTGCCAGGCTTGGGTTCTCCAGACAGTTCAAGGGTTTCACATGGAGTTCACGGGGCAGCCTGTTCAAAGGATCAGACCTCGGCCCATCCAATTCTCAGAGCAAGACGCGGCCTTAGTGGACGAAGAAGTAAGCTTGTCTCCTCCGCAAAGGGGCCATCTCATTTACCACCCTGCACCCCAGGGTTTTTGAAGCAATCTCTTCTTGGTAGACAAAACAGATGGGGACAAAAGACCTGTTATCAATTTGAGGGACTTCAACGAATGGATGGTCTATCACCATTTCAAAATGGAAGGAATTAATCTCCTTCGAGATATTCTTTGTCTTCGGGACTGGATGGTCCGGCTGGACCTGAAGGACGCCTATTTGGTGATTCCAATTCTTCAACCTCACAGGAGTTTTGTCCAGTTTGCTTGGCGTCACCTCATCTACGAGTTCACAGCCCTCCCGTTCGGCCTTTCATCGGCCCCTTCACCAAGGTCCTCAGACCAGCGGTGGAATTTCTGAGAGTTCGAGTGATCAGAATGATCGTGTATCTAGACGATCTCCTCTTGATGGCTTCTTGTCCCCTTTAACTGACCTCTCAGCTTCTGATGACCGTCTCCCTCCTCAAGAATCTGGGGTTTGTAATAAACGAGAGCAAATCTATGTTATATCCTGCCCAGTCTCTTACCTTCTTGGGGTTTGTGATCGATTCCACAACCTCTACACTCAGTCTTCCCTACAGGAAGATGGCCAAGATTCGGCACAAGCTCCGTCGTGTCCTGTCCAAGCAACAGGTCTCTCTTTGCCAGTTGGCATGGGTAGTAGGGCTTCTGTCGGCTTCAATGCAAGCCATCTTTCCAGGCCCTCTCCACTACAGGGCACTTCAGTGCCTCAAGGTGTTCTTCCTCCGCAAAGGATTCCCAACCTCTCACATGGTTCCTTTGTCTGCGGAGGCAAGAGCCAAGATCCAATGGTGGCTGGGTCATATGGAGGCCTGGAATGGCCGAGTAATCTTTGGCTCAGTTCCTGATTTGGTAATTGAATCGGACGCCAGCCGACAGGACTGGGGCGCCAGATGCGGCGATTTGTCCACGGGTGGCTTGTGGTCTCCCGAAGAACAGAAATTACATATCAACTGTCTGGAGCTTCTGGTGGGCTCCTTTGCAGTGCGCTGCTGGACGAGAGACTCGGTACAGTCCTGCGTTCTTCTGAAAATGGACAATGTCTCCGCAGTCCGCTACGTGAATCACCTAGGAGGGACCAAATCAAAAGCGCTTTCAGACCTAGCGGGGAGTTTTTGACGGTATTGACTGGACAGTCAAATTTCGGTTACAGCAGAGTATCTGCCGGGTCGACAAAACTTGGAGGCAGACTTCCAGTCACGTCACTTCCGAGACTCCAGCCTTTGTAAATTGGATCACTCAGTGCTCCAGACCCTGAATGCCTTCTGGGGTCCCTTTTCAGTGGATCTGTTTGCATCAAGGCTGGATCATCAAATCCTGCGCTTCTTCAGCTGGAGGCCGTATCCTATGGCAGTGGCTACGGATGCCTTCCTTCAAGACTGTAGTCAGGAACAGGGATACGTGTTCCCTCCCTTCGCGATGATCACTTGAACCTCAGCGCAAGTCCGCTGCAGTCGGCGGATTTGGGACAGATTACGCCTCGCTGGAGGTCACAAGTCTGGTTGCCAGTTGTTCTGGAACATTTTGTTAGGATTTTCCAATCCTACTTCCCTGCTTTCGGACTCTTCTCATGAACCCAGACGGGAGTCCTCACCCACTGATCATGATGGAGTCGTTATTTCTCATGGCCTGGCGGATTTCAGGGGCAGATGGAAGGCCCCAGGACTATCGCGAGAGGCTGAGAGCCTCATCTCCAAAGCTTGGGCGGATGGTACGGTCAAGAGGTACAAGTCCCCGTGGGGTAGATGGACCCGTTGGTGTATGCGATGGGATTTTGATCCCTTGGTCACCGACGTCATTCACGTTGTGAACTTCCTAGCACAACTCGCGTCGGAGGGTTTGGCATATCGCTCCATTAATACCGTTGGGTCTGCCATCTCTTCTGGCCATGTGCCGGTTCAGGGATCCCAGATTGGGGAACATGCTTTGGTCTGCAGACTCCTGAGAGGTATTCGACTTTCCTTACCTCAGGAACTGCGCTATTCCGCTCTTTGGGATGTGAACCAAGTTTTATTTATTTATTTATTATTACATTTCTTAAGCGCTCAGCTACCCGTGGGTTTCCCGGCGCTGTCTCAACCTGTTTCTGTCCTGGCAGCCCAACAGGTTTCTTTCCAGGAAGGAACTCTCAGCAAAACTGGCCATGCTCCTTTGCCTTATGCTTTGTCATCGGGTTTCGGATGTCCGGGCCCTGGACATTTCTGGAAGAATTTTCTCCCCCGAAGGAGTGACGTTCACATTGACGCGTCGTACTAAATGCCATACCAGGGTGATTTCTTATCCGGAATTCCCGGATTCCCCGAAACTGTGTATGGTTAGATGCCTCAAAGCCTACAAGGAAATGACGGAGGAATTCCATCCACCAGGAGAGCCTTACCTTCTTATTGCTCTCCAGAAACCCTTTAAAGTGGTTTCTTCCCCCACCATCGCGAAATGGGTTTGGTGGGTGATGCATGAAGCGGGCATTAGCATTCGTCATTTTGGTGCGCATTCTGCGCGAGGTGCGATGGCTTTTAACCTGGGTGCTTGTTTGGAGGATATCCTCAACACGGATCTATGATGTTACAACGCGTTATTTTACAACGCAGACTGTTACATCGCAATTTTTACAACGCAGGATCCATTACAACGCATGGCTTTACAACGCATGGCATTACATCGCAGATGCTATTACAACGCATGGCATTACATCGTAAGTATAGGTAAGTATACTTTTTTAATAAATAAGTAATTATTTTCATTTAATTAAATTATTTTAATTAAAATAATAGTAATTATTTATTTAAATTAATTTTAATAAAAATTGTAATTAATTTTATTTAATTAATATAATTAAATTAATTTAATTTAAATATTTTTTTATTGTAATTAAAATAAATTATTTAAAATAATGTATTTAATTTAATTATTTTAATTAAGAAATGTAATTAATATAATATAATTAATTTTATTTAACTTAAAAAAAACCCTGTACCCCAAAACCCAAACCCTACCCTGAAACCTAAAAACACCCCTGTACCCCAAAACCCAAACCCTACCCTGAAACCTAAAAACACCCCTGTACCCCAAAACCCAAACCCTACCCTTAAACCTAAAAACACCCCTGTACCCCAAAACCCAAACCCTATCCTGAAACTTAAAAACATCCCTGTACCCCAAAACCCAAAACCTACCCTGAAACCTAAAAACATCCCTGTACCCCAAAACCCAAACCCTACCCTGAAACCTAAAAACACCCCTGTACCCCAAAACCCAAACCCTACCCTGAAACCTAAAAACACCCCTGTACCCCAAAACCCAAACCCTGCCCTGAAACCTAAAAACACCCCTGTACCCCAAAACCCAAACCCTACCCTGAAACCTAAAAACATCCCTGTACCCCAAAACCCAAACCCTACCCTGAAACCTAAAAACATCCCTGTACCCCAAAACCCAAACCCTACCCTGAAACCTAAAAACACCCCTGTACCCCAAAACCCAAACCCTACCCTGAAACCTAAAAAACACCCCTGTACCCCAAAACCCAAACCCTGCCCTAAAACCTTAGTACACCTATACATATACTCCAATACTCATATTTATTTATAAAATTACTTAAAATAATAAATTTAATTTATAATATTTAAAAACATAAATAATTATTTTTATTTATTTTTATTTATAATTAATATTAATTAAATCATTTATATAATATTAAATAAAATTAAAATAAATTATATACTTACCAATACTTACGATGTAATGGTATGCGTTGTAATAGTATCTGCGATGTAATGCCATGCGTTGTAATGCCATGCGTTGTAATGGATCCTGCGTTGTAATAGCTGCGTTGTAACAGCATTACGACGTAAAAGTTGCGTTGTAAGTGATACACACCCCTCAACACAGCTGATTGGTCTTCGGACTCTACCTTTAAGAGATTTTACTTTAAACCAGCGCTTAATATGGCTCAACTGGTTGTGGGCAAACTTTGAACAAGCATAATCTGCGCTCCCAGTCTTGACATAGAATGAAAAATGTCCTACCTAACGTAACGGAACGTTTCAATTCTATTGAGGACTCAGAGGCAAGGGTTATCCCGCCCTGAATGTCCAGGAGGAGGTCCCTCCCCATATTGGAGTAAGTACTTGTCTTTGAGGTATCTGTAATGTTTACTGCTGTGTTTTCCAGTGACTGTTACTGGTTTCTTCACAGGGTTCCGTGGTAATTTCCTTTGGGTAATGTGTTCCCTGTTGTTTCAGGTTCTGATTCAGAGAAACAAGATAACTGACGTGTCCAGGATGGCTGTCTTTGCACTCAGAAAGAGGACAAGGGGACACTGACAGAGGACTATGTTGGGCTTCCTCGCCCCTGATTGGACACTGTGCTCTTACCTGATTGGTTGTTACTATGATGTTTTCTCTGCTACTTTTTTCCTATTGTTCCATGGGAAATGTAGTTTGTTTGTTCTACGCTGCTGTGAGAATAAAGTGGAGAAAGAAGGCATAATCCTCGCCTCCTAGTCCTTAAAAGAATTGAAACTTTCCGTTACGTTAGCTAAGACATTTTTCATTCTGTCATAGAGCTCTTTTTATTACTTTCATAGATTCAAGTCAAAAATCAAGTCAAACAAGCTTTATTCAGTTAACAAAATAAAATAAAAAGAAACACAACCATAAAAGCATCCTAGAAATTATAAACATCTTCATGTCACAAAAATATACAATAAAATGCATTTAAAAAGGGAGAAAGATAAAAAGAAATCCCAACACCCAACCCCGAATTACCATATACATAAAGTGCTATGTGCAGGATATCCAATTCAAGGTAAGGCAATAACTTGAGTGACTACACTATTTACAAAATATAGGAATAAGCTGCATTAAGTTTAAAATGTCATCAATGTATCTAAAGAGGCATTATACATAAAGTGCCCTATACAGGAGATATAATGTAAGAACAAGATCTAATACCACAGGCATAATTTATCAGTGTGTGATCCATTTTCTCCATAAACAAGGGCCTCAAGATGAGAGTTATTACGTCTTATTTTGATTGCCTTCTGGATGTAAACCACCGCTGCATTGCAAACTCTAATGTTTGCTAGACCACAAATGTACTCAAAGGCTGTTCTTTCTATATGTGAATAGTCTCTCCTTTAAAAACAATGGACATAAGAGACTCTTCCTGATGTCTCTTTCAAAACTGCAAAATAAGATAAAATGCAATGTTGTATGATCTGATTTTCCATCGCATGGGAACTTCGGAAGATTATGGTTCCACTGGCCCATCATTGGAAAAGCTATTAAAAAATGGGCTAATCCCATTCTTAGTCTAGAAATATAAAATCTATGTTTTGTGTTTGTTACCTGTAATACATAATATTGTTTCCCCGTCCCAGAAATCCTATTCAAGTATGCCTTTGTCGTTGGTTTCATGTTTGCATCAATGTCCCTTAACCAATTCTATGAATACATACGACTAGTCTTCAGTTATTTTTTTTATCATACTTAAGTATTTGGGAGGGATTGTTAAAATCAATATTTGGGGCACATTCATTTAAAAGATTTCCCTCACTCTGGCGGGGAAGGGCTCCTGCTTTGGGGACCTTAGGCAGCCATTTCTCACCCTGTTAGCTCCAGAATTCAGGGAGTTATATTGCCCGAAATATTTATGTCTCCTACACCTCACCTCGGTGGATTCCGACAACTCGCCTACGATAGCTTCATATATGTTAGCATGTTCCGGGTGGTGTTGTTTTGAAGTGTTGGACCGGGGGAGGGAGTGGGTAGTTCTGTCTCTGTTTTCCTTCTCTTCTTTTTCTTCCTTTGCTTCTTCTGGGTGGCGGGTGGGAATGTATTAATTATGTGTGGTTTTCATATTTTCAATTCACCGGCTAGCCGACCTTGTGGGCCCTGCCTGGCTCATTCTAGCCCGTTTGTTTCATGCATCATTCAATAAAAAATATTTAAACCTAAAAGATTTTTAATATGCATCAGCCATGGGATTTTATTCCCATGGTCGAGTGCAACGCAATCCTTATTGACATCCTGTGTAAACTTTGTACCTTCCTTGCTCCATATTCCGTACCAGGCATTTAAACTTACTGTACTTATAAAATCATTATTTTTAAGAGGCTTCCAACTCTTTATGCACGCTATTTGTAGGAGTAGAGTTGGGTACAGCAAAAAGCCTTTGTAAAAAAGATATTTCTTGGGTCCGAAGAATTGCACAATTAGCCGCTCCCCATAGTGCTGTGCCATAACAGATTTCAGTAAGACACTTCCTCTTATATAGTGTCATGATTTCCCTAATCGGTTTATTACCCATTTGTTTTGAGAATCTGAAAATTGCTTCAGTTATCCTAATAAATTTTAATCTGCAATGTTCAATGTGGGCTCCCCAGTGTCCTTTTGCTGTAAATACAAGTCCTAAACATAGGAAAGAATGTGTTACTGCAAAAGGGACGCTATTTACGTGGTGGGTCCTAGTTTTTACTTTTCCTTGCCAACACACCATTGTAAATGTCTTTTTAAAATTAAGTACTAAATCCTTTTCATGCATAAATTCAGCAAATTTTTCAGTGAGGGTCTGGAGCCCATTCGCAGTTCTCGATAAAAGAACTGCGTCGTCCGCCCATAGTAAAGTGGAGTCTGCGCGTTTGCCCACTCTAGGGACATCAGCGTTTAGTTTTTGCAAACTTTAATCTACTCCATTTATCTATAGGGAAAAGAGGAGTGGGGCGAGCACGCACCCTGCCTGCCTAATATTGTTACCCTAAAACAAGTGGTGTACTCTTCATCTGGCCCGTATCGAACTCTTGTGCTCAAACGGCTATGTATTTGTGAAAGGTATATGATAATATGCTTGGTGCACCCATATTAATCAGAGTTTGCCATAGCTTCACGTGGTTTACTAGATCAAACGCACTGGTAAGGTCAACAAAACAAAGCTGCAAATGGCCCTTTTTTTACAATTTTATACTTACTAATCAGTAAGTGCAAGTTGATACAATGTTCAGTAGTCCCTATCTGCCTTCTGAAGCAATATTGTGGTTCAGTAAGAATTTTGTTTTCATCTGCCCATATTTCTAACATCTCCAACAATATCCTACCCATCAATTTTGAGCTTGTGTCGAGGAGGGAGATAGGGCGATAGCATTTGGCATCGCTTCTATTGCCCTTTTTTAAAATTGGGACAATTATACTTTCAGTCCATCTTCTTGGTATCAGGCCCTGCAATGGTTTTAAACACTTTTTGTAAAAGTGGTGCCCAGAAACGCATATCAAATTTAAAAATGTCTATTGGGACACCATCGACCCCAGGTGCTTTTCGATTTGCGCTTCTTTCTAGTGCCAATTTGACTTATTCCAGGATAATAGGGGCCAAATTTGGAGGATCAAAAGTTATAAAGTTTTTATTATCTAATGTTTCCAAAGTGCCATTAGGGTTACTGTTTTCTACTGGTACGGGATTTCATTATCTGGATTAAAATCTGTCCAAAATGACGTATCCCCCCTGGGGCTGCACCAAACTATCAATTTTAACAGCGCAGTTATCTTTAAAGGTTGATAACTGGCATTGTCCATCGAAACTGGTCCAGTATTTCTAAGTTGTATTTATACATTGCCCTGTTAAGGGATTCGCCACAAAGGTTATGCAGGAAATGAGAATAACTTTTCCCAAACTCATTCCCAAATCCACAGTGTTTCCCTTCTAGGATATCACATTTTTTACTATTAAAATATCCAACCCAGACCAGAAAAAAATCACTTCTGATTTGTTTTAAAAATGAATCAAGCTCCCTTTCAAGTGCCAGTTTAACTTGGTTACTGGTATTATCGAAAACATTATTATAAAAAATAATTACTCCAAAACATTGGTAATCAGCAGAATGAAATCAAAAAAATTGAAAATAAAGAGAGTCAATATAAACTTTCTTCAGGATCAACGGAGATGTAACTGAAAGTAAAACCTCCCTTAGCCCTTCCATTTCGAGTGGGAGTCGCTTGAGTGTCAATTATTGAAAAACTATCTCTGTGGAAAGGTTCCTTCTGCCAGGTTTCTTGCATGCAGATAATTTGGCAGTTATTTAATAGTTTAGGCCATGCACTGTCATTCGGTTTCTTATTAATGCCCGCAATATTCCATGTTATTAGGATCAGATTTTTAGATTTCAGATTTTGGGTTACAGGTAATAGCTTGTCAATAGGACAACATTCTTGTTCATCATCCTGATATAGTCAGTCCACATCACTACATCTTCTGAGGGGTAGAAATCTGTTAGGCAAAAGTAGCAGTCCGTGCTTTTCCACTAGTGTTGGTCCATTTCTGCACTGGCTAAAATAATCCATACCTGGTTTGTAAAAAAAAACCTAGGGGTACCCCAGTAATGATCTTATTCTGGTGATTTGATGGCATCTCCCCTCTATTACATATCTCTTCTAACAAAGATCTAACCATCTCTGGGTATTGGAACAAAATGACAACACAATCACCCTAGCAAGCCTTAGGTAATTTTCCCACCCAAGGTCCTCTTCTTACTATGGTGATGTTTTGAGCCAGGGTGTTTGGGTTATAATGGCAGTGTTAACTAAACCAGTACACCACCTTGTTTTCAGTTCTACCCAATCTTCATTTACACCGTCTTTTAATTCTGGCACGTCTTTAAGAATAATCGTGTAAGGTGTAGCCTTGGGTGGTAAATGAAGGGATCTCTGATAAATACTTGAAGATGGCAATTTATACTCAGATTTATCTGCGTTTTTAGTATCAGATCTTGTCATTTTTGTCACATGGTGGACTGACGGCACAGGATGTAACCCAGTATAGCTGTTTTACTTAGCCATGGCCTCCGGGGTGTTCTTCCCTTCACACAATACTACAGTTCCCGTGAACCAGGTGGAGTATCATTTTTGGATGTTTGTTGGTTATTATTTGTTGCTATTCTGCCAGTTGTATTGATCAGAATATTTTCATTTTGGCGTTTTTCTAGTTGTAGTGACTCTACAACTAATTTTGTAATATGGACTACATCACTCTTGATTATTGAAATTTCAGATAACATGTTTTTCTCAATTGAATCCATCTTCCCATGTAGCTTTTAAAGAAGTAAGTCCAGGTTGTGGGAACAGTCATGACTTACGGTGGGCCTCAAATCCCTACTCTGTTTCTCAGACAATGACTGTGGTTGCTTAGAGGGTTCTTTAGTGTTATCCTTCGGTAATTGTTTGCCTTTAGTTACAAGGGGTGCTGTTGGGTCTATACCTTCCGTTAAAACTGATATTTCCAGTGGTATCATTGATACACAAGGCGCTGCATTGTTCTTGTGTATTAAGGCTGTTAAACTCTTGTGGTTTATTATTTGCGACTGTCTCTAGAAAAGTTGCAGTTACATCCAAAGTGGTATCATCAACCAAATTAGTTAGTGCAATCTTTTTAGCCGCTAAACGCTCTTCAACATTGACGATCTCACTGTTAATTTGTCCCATCGCGGTATTTAAGTAATTTGTGGTGGGTGTATTTTGCATTTTTGTTTTTACTGCAAAGTGTTTTGTAGACACAGATTCAAGTAATTCAGATCAAACGTAGCCCAGCTCCTGGAGAGTGTCCCAGGAGCTTGGTGCTTTTCTTCGCAAGCACGTCACTTATGTTGGATATGTTGTTGTTGGATACTTGTAAAGCGCACTGTTACTCTACCCGAGTGTCCTGGCGCTGTAGACCGCTGGGGAACCCGTCCTGGTTTTCCCTGTGAGATGGTCCCTTTTCTGGGTATCTCCAGGGTGAAACCAGGCATCCCCGGCGTCTGTGGGGGGCCGTTGTAGAGATGAATAACAATATAACAGAACAAAATGCCTACACTGATAATTTTGCTCAATTAAATAGAAACACGAAAATACAAAAGTTTATACACTTTACATTGAGAAAACATTGGACACAACATATTTCAAAAAGAATAATAAAAACACAGTCACTCTATTCAAACATATCACAGTCATTCAAAACATATGAACCCACTCATACAGCACACTCAAAAGTCCCAGTGTGTCAGTGAAAAGAAAAAAAGGGGGAAAAAAAAGATTCGAAATTGCTCTGTGGATCAACACATTAGATTATCAATCAATATATATTCAATACACTCTTCTGTTTTTCTACACAATTTAAACACAAGTATATACAATATCATGCAATTTAGAGTGAAAAAAATTCACTCCATATGTTGTGTCCAATGTTTTCTCAATGTAAAGTGTATAAACTTTTGTATTTTCGTGTTTCTATTTAATTGAGTAAAAGAGCTATTAAATAGCAAAAACTCCAGTGGAAATTATCCGTTCTTCTGTTTGAGTCATAGTAAGGGTTTTGATCCAATTATCAGTGTAGGCATTTTGTTCTGTTATATTGGTATTAGTGCTCAGCCTCACTGATTAGAGCCAGCTCTTGTTTGGTATTGGGTTGTAGAGATGAGGCAAGCTTAATGCCCAGAGTTACCGAGTGTGTTCCCTGGTTAGAGTAGGCACTGAGGCGAGAATTATCGAGTCCGTTGACCCTGGTCCAAGACCCTGCCGCGTCGGGAATTGAACCCTGGTCCCAGGCCGTTCTCTGCTTACAGGTCTGCCGCCTCTAACCAGTGAGCCACACCTCTCCACTTAGCCACACCTCTCCACTTAATAGAGAAAGAAAACTGCAAAGTGATCTGATCAGCTAAGGAGAAATAGGCACTATAGAAGAGCACCAACATGATTAGTGAATATCGGATCAAGAAGGTGACCCGTATTGTAGGTGACCCCTTAACTAAAATTCTATCTCCAATGCTTTAAAATCGCCAATGATGGCAGAAGCTATGTTGCACTTTGTATTGTCAAAGTGAATATTAAAATCCCATATTGTAATGAAGTTGTTGCATTTGGGGATGAAGGATGAGAGGGCCTCATCCAACCTGGAGCTCCAATTTGCCCAAAGGACAAGGTGGGCAGTAAATTAGTGACCCAGAGAGAGTGAAATTCTTAGACAAGCGTAAAGAGATGAAAACACACTCACAGTGTGGGAAAAGAAGGTTGTGATCTGACTAAAAAAGCAAGACTTGCATGTCGTGTTCACACAGTCTTTTATGAGACACTTCTACTTAGGATTCTGGAGGTCAGTATACAAGATTGAGCTCTGCAGTGGATATAGTCTTATCTGAAGTGTACATCGCAGGTGCTCCGTATGGCTCCATACTGCTCAGAGTATAAGGTCCTTTCACGAAGAGTCCTTTAGGGCTCTTTGCTCAGTCCAGCATTTCATATATAATTGAGGCCATTGGTCCAGTTGATTTGCTCCTTTAATATTCAATTCATAAACTATGTCAACGACACACAAGTTTTAATTTCATTCAATAAGTCTAAGGGCCCAATTGATAAGTTATGGGTAAGCATACATCGTCGTAAGGGCGACGTAGTATGCATACCGCCAACATAATGGCCCTCCCTCTGAATTCAGATGCAAGCAGGTCTTTGGTTTAATCACGGAGGAGGCTACTCTGTCTTCACTGCGATTAAATCCCTTTAGAGTAAAGGCATTTGGAGGCAAACCTCTAATACTGCCCACCTAATTTGGATAGGCGGAATTAGAGGTCAGTTTTCACCACCCAACACCGCCAGAAAAACCCTGGGGGTAAGGGGCAGTGGAAACTGCTAAATGCCCCACTCGCCATGGGAGAGAACTTCCATGTCAAGAGGAGCATTTTGTTTTTATTTTCAAAAAGAAAATCCCGCTTAGGAATTTTCTTTTTGAAAAATTTGGTGCAGAGCTCCGTTATGTTGATGGGGCCCTACACTAAACTGTAAAAAGCATTGAGGAATTGCCATTGTGGCTGTTCCTGACAATGTTTCGAGAAAGGGCCACCTGCTTGGTGTTTCTTTCTAAATCTGGTAGATAGTACCTCCATCAGGGCAATTGAGTAATTTACTCCATTGGCCTGGCAGAGAAACAGGCCATCCGCAAGGTTATAAATAAAATGTATCAAGGCTGTTAGATCTTGGCTGTCTGCTAACGCACTCAAATTGAACAGTAACAAAACAGAGTTTTTGTTTTTCCAATCTTTTACTTACAGCCTTGGGACCGCCTCTATGACTACAAGTGTAGTGGATAATCTGGCTGTTCTTTTAAACAAAAAACTATCTTTGGGGAAACAGATAAGCCACCTATCAGCAGTCTGGTTCACCTTAATGCACCTTTTGTACAACATTTTCCCTCTTCGGTCTACTAATATTCAACCTCTAGTGGTCGAGGCATTCGTTTTTAGTCACCTAGACTATTGTAATTCTCTCTTCTAGTGCTCCCCTGTTGAACTTATCAAGCATCTATGGAGGACACAAAATACGTCAGGGAGATTTGTCTAGCAGTGGCCTAGGATGTATTCAACTTCACGTGCATTGAATGATATTCATTGGTAAATTAACTCAAAGAGTGTTAGTATTAAATATCTTTGCTTAGTACATAGAGTCCTTCATTGAAGAGGCCCTCAGTATCTTCAAGGTAAATTTCACCACAATACGCCTTCTAGACTACTGCATTTTTGGACGCTTCTCTAGTATTAGTACCAAGTTGTTGGTATATAGAGTTGCATGGCAGATGCTTTTTAGTAAAGGTCACCCTACTCTAGAATTCATTACTGGTTGCCTTGGGGAAGATAGATCAGTTACTGACTTTCCGTAAATCCTTTATGGCGTGGATGTGAATTAAGTGTTCTATGAGTGCCAGTTCACCTCGCACCAGGATACCTTACAGGTTGCAGCATGCTCTATATAATGTGCTAAAATAATAGAACATAGACAATGTTACACCCAGAAACACACACATCTACATGCACACACGTCTTTTATTTTTAGTATCTCATCGATGTGTTTAAAACCTGTCCCCTTGATCGCAATGTATGAATCTTGTGTGTCTTTATGACTGGGCGTCTTAAGGCACCACTTTTCAAAAAATATAATCACTCCAAAGAATGGTGTTGTACATCGCACTTTATTTGCCCTTCTGCATTAGAAATTATATTGTTCAAAGGAATGCAAAATGTTTGTGACTTTTGTACATTAAATGTACAATCTTTCAATATAGTGCTTCTTTTAGGACACTGCAATGTACACACACATTTACATCAACATGTAGCAACTGAGATTCAAAAGTTTGTCTTTTCCACAATGTCTGAAGCAGATTTAAATATGCAGGGTTTTAGTTTTTCGTTGTAGGAAAAGAACACTTCATAAATTTTAGGTCTGGGATTTAGGTCTGGTGTTAGAAGAGACCTTTTGACTTTACTAACATTATATGCATATTTAGTCTGCTGCTGATGATGGGTACACTGTACAAAGGCCTGTAACGAGAGAGAGGGTCTATAACAACCAGTAAAGCACAAGGAAGAAGGACTATAACACCTTTGGAACATGCCACCTACTTAATGTAGAATGTTCTAAACTAAACAGGGAGGAACAGATGGACCAGAAGACCTAGCATTTCTAGTCTTGAGCCAGCTCACAACATTTCAGTGTTCTAATTACTTATTGGGACATTCACCAGTCCTCTTCATCCATAGGTATGCTATTGTGCCTTTCATATTTTTCTTCAGCCCGCTACAGCGTACAGCATTGGCCAATGAGTCAGTCAACGTCTGCTATGGCTAACTTCACTGTGAGTGACAGCATTCTTCCCTTACACAAAGCGCACATCCGTACATAAAGATATGTTCAATGTCTAGGGCTACTATAGCAATGTGTGCTTTCAGAGACCAAATAATATTTCTGCTTTTAGCCAATGCATATGTTTTAGATGGGTGAGGGCTCAGAAGCTGCCCCAAGAATAAAGGTTTGCAAAAAAACAGGACAAAACAATCAATAACAAAGCTAAATGTCTGGTGGCCCATTCCAGACCGATTGAGTATGCCAATGCATGTTTCCTTTAAGGATAATAAGATCCTCTCAGTGACACACTCACCACTTTGATGAGTGAATACAGCAATCAACAGGTGAGAGGCCACCAGTTATCATTTGCAAAGTGTCATACCTATTAAGGGTTCTTTCTGACTTTGAATCAGCTATGTGTAAGATCGAGTGGTCAAATCCTATAAATTTAGAGGCACTGCAGATATTTAACCGAATACATCAAAGAGCAATAACATGAAGAAAAGAAAGAACATGCAAATAACTCAGCAAAAATATATACTTAAGATTATAGTGATACCTTATAAATCTGTGATCCAATTAATCCTGATTCAGAGTACTAAATAAACTATTTATCTGGCCCAGCTGAGCTGAATTTGAGAAAATGTTATGATATCGATAAACTCCAGATGGCTTCATAAGACCCATTTTCAATCAACCATTATTGGAAAATCAAAAGGAGCATGTATATTGACCCCATGAGAGAGATGTGCACATTTGAAGATCTAGAACTGCAAAATATTAATGGGACTACTTTTGTGAATTTAAGGCATCTTTTGATCCCTTTTGAAAACAAATACATAAAAATTAAATAAGAAAATAAATGAGTGTTTCTTTGATATTAGTGATCTTTCAATCTTATTGGGTTTGGAGCACAATGCCTACTTCCTTTCAAACTGCATAAAAGAAAAGAGAACATGGAAGATCACACAGAGAAAGCTTACTGCGAGCTACTGAACCACACTAGCAACAGGTAAGTGGGAAAAGATAACACATAGCACAAAGCATTCTTCAATTCAGTCCCTTGTTAAAAATATGTGAGAATTGTCAAACAATGTGGTTGCTGAAATCTACATTACAAAAAACAAGAAGAGACGCACTCAAATTTACTGTTTTCTTCAAGTACTAAAGCTCAAAAAAGTTTACTTGTAGGGTGCTACACTACAATCATGTGTTGGCTACACAATCAGTGAACAACTAAGATATATAATAAAATGTAATGTGTGTATCTATGATTTCATTTGGTTTAATCGTTCAAGGTAAATAGGCATAAACACAATTAAGAGTGGAACCTAGTGTTCATTAGGAACAGTGCACACTACAGGCAGGTAGGATCCTGTAATTATTTAGTGGCTGAAATCTACATCATCCACACAATATCCAAAACCTGGTGCTTGGGTGAGCCAATTCTTTAGGGAGTCAAATCAGTGCCAGAAACTACCTGCTCTGCACGCTGAAAGGATAAGGCTCCTACCTACAACATACCAAAGCTAAATGAATAAATAAAGATCAGTAAGTATCTCGGATTCTTGACCCTAAGACAGCGGTTCCCCGGGCTCAATCCATCCAGAATGCGGTGACCTCAAGAACGAGGAGGTGAGACCAGATCATCTTCCCTACTCTGCAAAATGGCGGCCAGTTGAATTGGCTTGGAGTGGAACAGCTCCTGAACATTGGAGGGGCAGCAAACTTCTGATTGTACCCCTACGAGGACCACAGACAAATGGCAGGCACCTACGGCCCTGCAAGATAACCCGAGCACACAACGGGAGAAGCTTGGCGGAGTGGACAGGAGGGCCACGGGTTGTCCTCCCCACACTTCCTCATCTCAAATAAATAGCAAGTACCTCCCATGCACCGCACAAATCCCGACTGCCTGGGCCACACTACACGCAACAGACTACCAGGAGATTCCTCTCCAGTGCAGTGATCAGGTGAGAATACATTTGTGGCGGAGAATGCCTGACTCCAACATGGCGGCCGAGCGAGCCACGTAAGATCTCTTCTATTGCAGGTATCGTTGGGGGCAATTGAATCTTTAGAGACTACTAAGCAGTTTACCCTGTCCTCTAGAATATTCATGAGGCAACGGCTGAGGGATCTTAGAACCCCGGGTTCCTGACCTCGACATGGCCACCATACAAATGGACTAAACAACTAGGTTCCTACCTACCATTCCTCACTCTCTAAGCCCTTCCACCACCCACCCCCTTCTCGCTCCACAGGACAGCAGCAAATAAAGAAGCCCCTCCACCCACACCAGACTCCGTCGACTGGCTGATCGGGCTTACACCAGCAAGACTAGGGGTGCTCCCCCACCCGGCTCACCCATCATGACTTTAATTATGTGATCTTCCTCCGACCGTTGAGACCCAGCTATCTGACCGATGCCCGGTGGAGCTACCTGCTAGCTAAAGAGGAGATGGGTTGTTGACTTCCCCCTCAGCTGTCACCTACCCAGCTGGACTTTTGGCAGACTTGCCTCCGTCTCTCTGTCGTATCCCCCCCTACATCCTTACCTTTTCCCCTACCCCTCTACACTCCATTTATCTTGCCTTCCTATGCCGTTTAAATGTTTTTCAACCAAGATCTTGCTAGATGGCCGATGCCCGGTGGAGCTACCTGATGACTATAGAGGAGTTGGGCCGTGGACTTCTCCCTAGGCCGTCACCTACCCAGACGGACTTGGGGCAGACTTCCATTCGTCTTGCCGTCGTATCTCCCTCCTACCCCTTCACCCTACCGCCTTACCATTCTACGCTCTATTTATCTCATTTTCTATGCTCTTTAAATGTTTTACTAGTAACTGATGTAACCTGTCAACTGATGTAATTTTGTAACTTTGTGGAACCTCATGTAAAGCGCTCTGATACCCTCGGGTCTAGCCAGTGCTATATAATATATAAAACTCTTAAATAGATAATAAATAAATACCTCTTGTTCATTAAAACCACACTGAAACCACTGGTTATTAACAACACTTGTTTCAATTAAAAAAAGACTTTTTCAGTAAACTATCACAGATGTGTAACACTTTCAAGCCAACTTGGCACTCATGGATGTCAATGCAGAATACATCAACATCCTCCATCAGTATTATATAGTTGCATGCTAAAAATTCCTACAGAAAAGGCAGATACTGGGGGCATCATTCATAACATCAAAAACCCATTATATTCCACTTCACACATAACACCACTTTCAAGTAGAAACATTTTCTGTAGATCACTGGGAATGCCATGGTTACTCCTATGGTTCTACAATTTACAGCCATTCCCATGGCCAATGTGACAAACAAACAACAGCAACTACAGTCTGACATTTGTTATATAGGTGATGCATCATTCTTCTTTGCACTGGCACACAAGGTTTACTTGTGAAATCCCATGTGGATTTTAAAAACTCCTATCCTTATATAAAAGTTACCTTTAAACATTTCATACACACCAATAACTTTCTTGATACTACTGCATTCATAAACAAGGATTGACACAGATATCTCTATTTTGCAGCCAATTCACAGAAACTGGCATCTGAGGTATATGCACGGCAAGCATGTTCCTCCCACTGACAAAAAAAGTCTGTGATTTATTTTTTTATAAATCTTCAAGTATCACAGTCTCTGGTCAGAAACAAATTCCAGAGACTAATGAATCTCCTACCTGCCAAAGTAATTCATCTAATAAGAATGGACGTCAATTCGCCGAAATTCAGGGGTAATGTAAATGCCATTACCAATCTTCACCGGAATCGGCATGATTTTATATATGACCTATATGACAACACAGGAAGCGAAAGAACATCCACGGGTGGTTTCTTCAATGTATACATAGTTCTGTGTGATTACTAAAGAGAAACAGTGAAGGCATTGATAGAATTTTCTGAGGATAGATTTGAAGTGAGACCACTCACATCCACTGCATGTAACCCTGGTGTAAGTATTTTGTTTCAATGGAACAATTTTTAAGAAGTTGAAATACAATATAACGTTAACAAATACCTTATTTGAGAGTAGTAAATAAGATAACTAACTGAGACTATGCAACTGTGAAGTTGGATATATTTAAAATGTGTTTGGTGCTCATATTTCCAACTTTTAATATACCAAAAAAAAGAACGCATGCTAGACAGTGGCTTGGCATTGTTATTTTCAATATGTGTAAGATCTGCTATGTTGATGAAAATACAATATTGTCCACGTTTTCTCTGGCATGCGCTATAGAGCACATTTCCGTACAACACCGTAGAGTAGTGTTTGTTTGAGATGTGAAAGTAGCAAATGCTGTGCCAGGGATTCCCACGGAAAGCCACAGATAGTAGGTACTGCCTCTGGCAAGCCCTCATTGATAATTGTACCAATGTTATAGCTTCGAAATACAAATGGACAGAGAAATATAGAATATTTCCACATGAAAACCAGGAGACAAGTTACTGTGATAGAAGAGCTAAATCAACTGACTGTACATCTACTGGTCATTGAATGCAATCCAGCATTAGGCCCACTGAAAAATATGATCACGGATCTGCCACCATACTGCCCAAAAATTAAAGGCTGAATGAAATACTTCCTCTACCAACAACAACCGCAAATAGACAACCATGCAACCCTTCAAGCCTACGAAAGAAGACACGCATTGGTAATGCATTGGTTTCGCCAATGTAGTGAATAAAGAGCTGTTTTCATCAATCATCGTCCAGCGGAAGGAAAAAGCTCCCTGACAGAGAACACGGAATTGGAGAGGATGTGGCGCAGCGGCCAGAGCTTTTGACTCGAGATCTGGGGATCCCGGTTCAAGTCTCAGCGGCGCCGATGAGCAACATCCTGTGGTTCTATGCAATCTCTCCGGGTTATATAAGTATGCTGCAAGATTAGAAGGCAACATTTTATGAAACTTTAGTTCCACCAAAGCGGACGTTAACTGTATTTCGGCGACGAGAAACAGATAAGAGAAGCAGATGAGGAACAAGCATTGGTAAATATGCTAAAGTCAATAGAAATAGAGAAAAGGTAAGTGGACCACACTGGAACCAATAGGAAGACAGGAAAGACAGGAGGCAGGATGTAAGTCCTTTTCAAGTTTATATTAAAAACAATAGATTTCTCAAGCACACGCAAGTGTTGTGCAGGCAAAACTTAAAAAAGGATTTGCTTATTTAGAATAATACAGTAAAACCCTACACAAATGTGTGTGGGCAATTAAAGACCTAACTATTTAGGTTAAAGGATCTTTCAACTGCAAACCGAGAATTGTTGTGAACCTCATCCTATGCAAGAGAAGCACTTCTGGGATATATTTTGGTGGTCTAAAAAAATGGTAAACAACAAAAAATACTTTCACAATTCAGGATAAAATCAATAGTCGTCAATGGGTATTTGTTCTATAACTGTATCAAAATAGCTTAATGCAGTTCTCAGCTGTGATCCTATATAGATAATCTCAAACCCCACTGGAAAAACATGCTCCAACAAGGTGACAAAAAATTGAGAGAGACAAAAAGGGGAAGGGTAAAGGAGAAGGAAGAGGAAAGATGTATTAGGGTATAGGTGGGTTATAGGTGCAAGGGTATATGCAAGGCAAGCAGTTAGTAGGTGTAGAGGCAGTAGGTTATATGTATTAGAAGAGATACTAGGACATAGGTAGAGGTGCCAGGGTATTGCTATAGGCAGAGGTAGGTGAGAATAGGGAAGAACATTAGTAGTAGAGTAGAATTAGCGATACAAGACTATAAACTCCCTTTGTGGGGTAACCCGGGCTTACCAGAGATCTTTCAAGATGCAGAGTGCATACGATGGACTAGCTCTGGGATAAAATGTCTAGGGGATTTATATGGCTATAATGGGTTTATCGCGTTCAAAAGGCTGAGTAGTTTACAGAATCTGACATCAGACACGCAATTTAAATATTATCAGATTCGAGATTATTTTATACGTCGTATGAAATTGATAAATGTTTTGGATTCTGATATATGGGAATGCCTGTACGAGATAATGAGGGGTTGGGCTCTGTGCTTCTTGGAAGAGACACATATTCAGAATATACATGATCCTGGAAAAAAGGATTTCAGAGAGTTTTTCCGAGCTGAAAGGTATTTACCATATTGTGCTTAATATAATGTCAATGCCATGTATTTGGCTGAAACACGTTCATGGAGAAAGATTCTGCAGAACAGGTGTCTCCAAGTACCTTTGCTTCCAGATTCACAATAGCCCCTGAACCGTTTCTTCTTGATAAAAACTGCATGTTTTTGTTAATTCATTTTATTCGTAACTGAGGAATGGTGCAGTGAGCTACCGAAAGCTCACACAGATAATTCTAACATTGATATTACATCAGCGATGGTACAATAAAGAGGTATCACACCCGCTGAGCTTGAATTAGAAACTGCTAATCTTTTAACAATGCTGAAAGGGTACTGGCAATTATCTGATAAAACCGATAAAGATCTCTCATTTCACAGTCTTATGCATTTTCTGCTACTGACCCTGCTGCAAAAATGAGAGAAAAGTTGCAAAGAACTGAGAGCATGCAGGTCTCTTACACTGCGTTTTTCAACATATCTTCTCTAGCAATTCAAGCACAAAGTAGGCAATATATTTAAAGCAATAAGAAGTCTCTTATACATATGGATGTTGTGCTTGCAAAATCTGAGATCTCAAAGTTACAATCTTTGTGGTCACAAAATCCAAAGTCACACTGCATCAAGCGCACCATGAGTCGTAATGTACATGTTGCAACACATCAGGAATCATTAGGTAAAGGAGGCACACGCCCAGCCTTTTCTTATAATTACCAATGAAATAAAACGTTTTATGACCACATTTGCAATTGCAAACCATTGATTGCATTTGCAGTGCTTTCGGGGCGAGCACACAGCTGTCCTTAGGACTAATGCATGCTCCCTCCAAAGTCTTTTGCCACCTTTCTTTCAATTACAGCCCAAGACCATTACAAGACAGGGGCTAAAACGCAAAACAAATCTCATTTTGCGATTTGGAATGTAGTAGTGGCTGGCACGGAATGAGGGTGGAGGGGCGGGGTGGCGGGGACCCCAAAAAAATAACACCTGTTCCAACTGCTGTATCTTTCCTCTGCTTCTCGAGTCCCAGAACCATGATGCACTCAGGCTCCCCATAGCCAATCACAACGCTGCAATGCAACATTGTGATTGTCTCTCCTAAGCCAATCAAAATTCTGCAATGCAGCATTATGATTGGTCTGAGTGCCATGGATCGGCACCTAGATGGAGATTGGGGTCCTGGGCATGTTCCCCAACTATGCAGCCTGGTGGGTAACATGCAAAGTGTGCATGACTGTTTGCCAAGGCGGCCGGCCAAGCAGTCATGATGAAGGGTTAAAATCACGCTCTACCATCTGATCACTAAAAAGAGCACTTCTTATCTACCTTGGTAGCATAAAAGTCACATATGGCCCTATCAGAGAGAATCTGAAAACATGCTTTAAAACCCTCAATTTTGCCATGTATACTCAGCAAATGAAATCCCACCAATTCCCTGAATCCCAGGTTTATAGACCCAAGCCAGAGGCTAAAAAGACATGCCTTAGGTTCACAAAATCCACTAGGCCCTAAATAATGTTAAACATGAATTTTCTGTTGAACTGAAAACAACGAGGTAAATTGGCCCACCACGAAGTACAGTACAGTAATTTTCCACAGCATCAAGACTAACGCCCACACATGTGTTTTACCCAGCTGGTACAGGTTGACACATCTTGAGATTTTCCACTGAAATATTGTTTTGAAACTTAGCTTGCCGAAATAAAAACCGCATAGTCTTGCAAATGCTAGCACCTGGCGTAAGTTCCGCTCTCACATACATTTTTTGAAATATGTACAGGACAAGATGTTCTTTGTTTATGTTCTGCGGTCAAGCATGGCCGACCAACCGTTAGGACACCTGACCGCCCCCACTGTCCTAGGACAATGCGGTCAAGCCACCTGCGTCAGAAAGTACGTCAGGACAGTGTCAGTTCTGCAATTTCAGGTATAAAAGATTCACCATCATAATCAGAAGGCAGAACTCTCCAAGCTGTCTTTTGGTGGTTCTCCGGTCGACCGACTATCTGATTTGGGACTGCCAAAGCCTACTCTAGCAGGTGATGCCCCCCGAATAAGATAGCATCTTAAACTCCCTTAAACTATCTTGACTTTGACTAGTGCTTTTTCATCCACACCCAATTCCTTGCATTTTAAGGTATCTATTTAGCATTAGATCTTGTAGGGTTACTCCCTTTAGTTAGGTGCTTCTAGGCACTAGGTCTAATAGAAATGTACTCTGTATAATGCAGCTAAATTCACTTGTACCTTTTAAGGATCTTAGCCTGTGATATTTTTGTTCTTGTCAAAAGGCTTTAACCTGTAATGATGGTTCTCAGGAAAGTTTTGTGAAGGTGAAGTATTTTGAACAGGTTTTAATGTCTTCTTAAAGGTTTTCAATTTAAACTGAACCTCATAATTTAGTAGATAGCCACTTCTGTTTGCATCGCAGTATTTTAGAAACAATTGATATCTTGCATATACTTCTGGCAGAGTGAAGCCAGGTTTTCTTAAAAAGTGTTCTTTAGCAATATACTTTATTGATATACATGTGTTTTGTGAAAATAAAAGTGCCACTCCAATGTGTAATGTCGTCATCTCACTTTATTGTTCCTCCTTTCTCAATGCATTATTGAGACGGTTCTCAAGATCACAGTGAACATGACCACACCCTTGAAGGGGGCTCAAAAAGGGCCTCCAGTCCCCATCTCTCAGTCATGGGCACTTGGAGTGTACAAACCACTCCTCCCCAAGTGCCTCGAGCCCCGCCCCGTCCGGCCCTAACTCATCCCCAAACATACAATACAATGTTAATAACTACGTTATTATAATTTTCTTTTTCCTGCTTAAAGAGCAGTGGGGCGACGCTCCTGGATGGTAGCATATTGTCTACTGGTCTATAAAGCAATACTTGGACACTCAGGTGTATCACTTACCCCACTTAAAGAACCCTGGGAGACCAGCATATCGCCATCATTGGATCGCCCAAAACTCCTGCTTCAAGTGCATATACGTTAATTTACAGCACAACAAATACCTCACCCTATATAAACTCATTGGAATTTATGTGCAATCAAAGATAGTGATATGTTAGATACCTTGGATAGGCACTAAAATCAGGGGAACCACTAGACCACTGTTCCAGCAAGGTCAGTGTGGTATGGGGTTATACTGTAAATAAAGTCTGAGACCTTTTCTTGAAGAAACAAGCTTTATTTGTAGAAGGAAAAGCTTGGAAGGAAGAACCCACGGCAACACAGCAGGCAGGCAGATGAGCTGAGAGTAACTGACTCTTAGATCGTCAACCAGGGTTCCAAATTCCAATAGTCAGAACCCTGAGGAATAAGGGTTCTGACAAAACATTAAAGAAACAGTGAACTCAAAATACATTGTAATACATACTACAACACCCCCCTTTCCCCACAAAAAAGCAACAATCAATTCAGAACATAATCCATCAATTTGAATGGCAGCTTGACGGCATGATGGCTGCGAGAATGTCATCCCTCAACATAAACATTATGATTGGGTGCAGAAGTAGAACTTCCAAGAACAGATGCACCAGGGGTACAAACAGAGTCAGAAGCTGGAGGAACAACAAAAACATCTCCAGAAACAATAGATGCAAACGGGATGCTAGGATGAATATCCAAAGAACATTCATTTTACTCATCTCTATCATTATACATTTGTTTTAAAATGTCAGCTTGTTCATTTTAATCTTATTCCACCATTTCCTCCCATCCAACAGTAGCGAGTGTTTGCTAACCCTCAAAACAGGTACAGGAAGAGAAAAGGTAGATAGACCCTTGAACACCTTGAAAGGTTTCTTAATGAGAACCTAATCATTCACAGAAAACTTTTCGGGTTTGACTTTAGAGAAGGTGTCATATGACTCTTTTTGTTTGATTTGTTTAGATAAAACTCTAGTCCTCACACAATCACAATCATCACTCACAAACCTCTTGCTAATCAAAGAAGAACCAGCACTAAAATTAGAAAAACATTCAGGAAACAATTTTGATCTCGCCTCCCTACCTCTGAGAGCTTTGAAAGGAATGACTCCAGTGGTGGAATGGGGTGAAGTGAGATAAGCCCAAACCTTCTCTTGCAAGAAATCAGCAACATCAACATTAGCAGCTACAGCAGTTTGAATACCTTCCTTGAGAATACAATTAGCCGGCTCAACTAAACCTGCAATTTGCTTAGAGACAAACGAAACACCATTGTCCGTAACAATGGAACAAGGTGCACCTCCAATCTTAAAAAGGTTCTCCCCCAAAAAAATGACAGAAGCAGAGTTATCTACTTCAACAAAAGAGTCATACAACCACTTGGAAAAGTAGTCTATACCAACTATCAAATTCCTTATCAGAGATGGAAGGCGATTGAATGGTACAGAAAAATCAAGGACTATTTTTTCCAAGGCATCTCAGGAAAGGGAACTGGAAACAAGGGTTTTTTGTTGAGCTTCCAGTGTTTATCTGAGACAACAAATTTGTGGCACTTAGGGCCAGATGTAGGTAATCCCCGATTACCGATTCTTAAATACCGAATCATACCGATTCGGTAATTAAGAACTGGCAATCGGGATGTAGGTATATTTACCGAATTAATTACCGAATCGGTATGATTCGGTAATTAATGAATCGGTATTTACCGAGTCTGTAACTGCCATTGTTTCCTATGGGCCATGAGGCCCATAGGAATCAATGTCAATTACCGAATCGGTAAATACCGATTCGGTAATTGGGGGAAATATTGAAGGGTGGCAGGGTGTCACTTTGACACCCTGTTGCACCCCTCAATTGTGCATGGGTGCACATGTTGCTGACATACATGCCCTTAGGGCATGTATGTCTGCAACATGGCACTGTTTAAAAAGCAAAAAAAATGCTTTTTAAATGGTTTTCTTAATTTTCCACCATCTACTAGTTGGTGGTAAATTAAGAATTCTTAAACCCTTATAGCACTGAAAACAGTGCTACGTACATCTGAAATTACAGAATCGGTAAATTTACCAATTCGGTATTTTACCGAAGCGGTAAAATTACAGAATCTGTAAAATTACCGATTCTGTAATTTTACATGCCCCTACATACCAATGTCCAAATACCGGTCGGAAACGGACGAAAATCGGTATTTTCGGCCGTTTCCGACCGGTATTTGGACACCTACATCTGGCCCTTGGAAACAAAATGTACCACCATGAAATAATAATAATAATAATAAGGGAGCTTATAAAGCGCCTGGTTATGCCAGAAGGCGTGTTCCCGCGCTGTAATGAGTTGCCGAGTGAGCCCCCCTACCCTGCAGTATCAGCGTAGTCCCCTATTTTCGAAACAGGTAAGTTTTAAGCCTTGATCGAAAGCTGCCCTCCGATGGCTCCAGCCGGAGCTCAACGGGTAGTTCATTCCACCTCCTGGCCGCAAGAAGCCTAAAAGACCTTCCACCCATTCGATCCCTCTTCACTCTTGGAATGAGTACCAGACCCGCTCCACTAGATCTAAGGGACCGTGCGGGCTCGAATAGAGTGATGAGACTTAGAAGATCTCTGGGGCCCCTGCCCTAGACAATGCGGAGGCATAAACAGAGCGCTTTGAACATGATTCTCTTCCTGACAGGCAGCCAGTGAAGAGTGTCCAATGCTCTTATAGAGTTAGTCCGCCTCGGCCGTTTTAACACACACCGTGCAGCAGCGTTTTGCATCACCTGGAGCCGGTTCAGACTTTTAACCGTCTCACCCAGATATAAAACGTTGCAATAGTCCAGGCGTGATGTAACAAGTGCATGCACTAACGCCTTCCTGGCCTCAATCGGGAGGAGATCCATGGTTTTTCGCATGCTTTTCGAGACCCCAAAACATTTCCCCACCACTAGTCTGATCTGGGATTCAAAAGTTAGGTTGGAGTCTACGCACACACCCAAGTTCTTAGCCAAGGGGCTTGGTGTTGGAGCAGGACCCAGATTCGACGGCCACCAAACCGATGACCACACAGAGAGGCCCCCGCCCACCACAATCACCTCTGTCTTGCTGCCATTCAAATTTAGGCAGTTGTCCGCCATCCAAGTGGCAAGCTCCTGCATACATGCTCTAAAGTTGGATGCATCAACATCCGGCGCCCGTGATAGCGAGATGACCAGCTGTGTGTCATCTGCATATGACATAATTCTGACTCCAAAGCCCTCCACTAGCTCAGCCATCGAGGATACATATAAATTAAATAGGGTATGGCTAAGGGCAGATCCCTGTGGCACTCCCTGGTCCAGATTAACAGAGTCAGAGTAATGTGAACCTTGCCTAACTTGGAAACTATGTCCCATCAGGAATGATTGTATCTACTTGAGAGCAGATCCTGAGACACCACCTCTATTTAGACACGGTAGCAAGGTGAAATGTGCCACAGTGTCAAAGGCGGCACTCAGATCTAAGAGAATGAGCGCCATTGTCTGACCCTCATCTGATCCCTGTCTAATAGTCTCCATGGCCATAAGTAAGGCTGACTCTGTGGAATGTAATGACCGAAAGCCGAATTGGGTGTGATGCAGGAGGTTGGATTCTTCCATAAAAGCCATAAGCTGGGAGTTGGCAACCTTTTCTGCCACCTTTGCCATATAGGGTAGCAATGAGATCGGCCTGAGATTGTCCAATTTCTCAGAACTAATATTGGGCTTCTTCCGGAGTGGCACAACCACCGCTTTTTTCCAGCTAGCCGGCACCTTGTGCATGTTGAATGAGACATTAAGAAGGTGCCTAATGTATGGCTCAAGAGTTAGAGAGCTTTTCCCCAGCAGTTTGGCTGAGGCAGGATCTCTAGGAGAGCCTGATTTTACGGCCCTGCAGATATTGCACAGAGCCTCAGGGGGAGGGATCATAAAGCTGTCTAGCCTTAAACCTTTCCCCAGCTCTCCCGGTTGTTCCTTGAATTCTGCCGCCGTTTTCCTGGGGCCCGGAAAGGAGGAATATATCTTTCCCACTTTATCAGAAAAAAAAGCTGCAATACGATTACAAGAATCAACCGAGCCCTCGTCGTCAACAGTATGGGCTGCTAGTGAAGAGATCTCTTTATAGATCTTGAATAGTTCCTTAGAGGAACTACCCGCAGCTCCAATTCTAACTGAATAGTAGGTTGCCTTAGCCTGCCTAATGAGCCTGTGATATTTCCTTCTCTGAGTTAGATATCTAGTATTGGCCTGATCGAGAAAGCCTTTCCTCCATTGCCTCTCCAGGAGTTTACACTCAGTCTTGGCTAGGCGAAGGTCATCATTGTACCAGGCTGGCGATTTCTGTACTCTGTTTAGAGTTTTGATCTGCCGCAGCAGGGCAACACTATCCAGTGCTTCAGTAATACATCTGTCTAGGTTAGCGGAGGCTGTCTCACTATCGGAGCCCCCTGGGGTCCCCCCTGAGGTCAGCGCTGCATTCAGTGTTGACCGTGAGAAGTCTACCCACTTGCGACACAGATGGTTAAGTGCTGGTTGTTCCTGATTTTTAGATTTGGGGGTCTTGACCACAAAAGGAACAAAAAAGTAGTCAGACCAGGGTATAGGTAAGGGGATGTTAACATCAATTCCCTGCCAGTTAGCAAATATAGGATCCAGCAAATGCCCCTGTTGATGTGTGGGAACCTTAGATTTCAACTCTAATTGCAGTGATTTAAGTTCTTGGCATAGATCTACTGCCCCTCCGTTAAGGGAGTCCTCAAAATGAATATTGAGATCACCCAACAGAATAAATTTATCATTCCGTATGGCCACGTCTATAATACCTTCCAATAGACTAGGCCCAAACTGCATCTGCGAGCCAGGGGGTCTATATATTAGGAACCCTTTCAACGTATCATAGGCGCTGACTCTGATGGTGAATAGGCCTGCCTCACTGTCCACTATATTCACAGGTTCTAATGTGCAACCCAGAGGGTGTTTAAACACAATGGCCGCCCCACCGCCTCTGCCGGCCGGCCTGTAAATTCTGGCTATCATATAATCAGGCGGGAGGGCATCAATGATGTCTGGCTCTGTTTTGGCATCCAGCCACGTTTCGTAAGAAACAGGAGATCAAGTTTCATATCAGCTAGCAGATCATAGATATCCAGTCTATGTTTTACCATGGATCTGCAGTTGAGCAAGCTACATGTCAGCCTTCAGTAACTGAGGAGGCACAAACAAACCATTACGGATGCAAACACTATTTTCAAAAGACAGTTTCTCACTTATTTGAGCAAAAGACCTTAATTCACTAGATAAAGTTTTACTAGTAGGCCACTTATTTCTAACAAAAATTCGACTTTCTTCAAATTTTCGTCTTTGTCAATAGCTAGGATCCAATCCTCATGTGAAAACGTACTGTCACTAGCAGAAACAACATCAATGACACCAACTACAGAGTCATCATCAAAGTCATCTAAAGCAGTGGAATTACAAGGTAAAGAAATGCGGGATAAACAGTCAGCACGGACATTCCTTCCATCTTGGATATATTTGATATCCAGATCATACTCTTGTATTTTGGAAACAAGTCTGACAAGGCGAGCAGAAGCTTTACCAAGACTTTTGCCAGGCAATAGAAAGACCAAAGGTTTGTGATCTGTGAAAATGTCACATTTCTTCTCCCAAATGTAAGTCTTGAACTTTTGATCAGCCCAAACAATACCCAGAGCCTCCCTCTCAATGGTGCTATAGTGGCACTCAGCATTGGAAAGAGAACTAGAAGCAAAGGCTATGGTATTCTCATGTCTATCTACCCACTGACCAAAAACAGCTCCTAAACCTTTGAGACTAGTATCAACTGTGATAAAAGAGTCACCAGAGGGGTCAAAAGAGCATAATGCAGGGGCATTGATGACAACAGAGTTGAGTCGCTCAAAAACCGTGGACAAGGAGTCACTCCAGTCAAATTTCACACCTTTTTTTTTGTAACTCTTTTTATTATAATAAAAACATAAACAAACAAGGCAATAAAAAAACAATACAGCTGGATATGCGCACCGGGAGGCAAGAAGTTCAGTACAATTTAATACAAGTCATCAATGCGAAGGGGGGGGCAGAGGCGAAATCAGAGTCATAACACATTGAGGCTTAAACAACACTAGGAATGTCAGGTCAGAGGGAGAGAGGAACATCCGGAATATCAGCGAGGGGAGGTGTACATATATCACCCCGGTAGGAGTTCCATTGACCCCAGATTTTACCCCATCTCTTAGGTCTGTCGCGAGCCACATACACCGTCTTCTCTCTAAACATACACCATCCCATGTTCTCCTTCCATACCAAGACCGTGGGCAGTCTCTGGGAACCCCACAACTGCGCAATATCTCTCTTGTTAACCATATTCCCAAGTGTCGCCCACCGAGTCTGCGCCACATCACAATCAGTCGGTTCCCAAACATTCAACAAACAACGCCTGGCTTCAGGCAACAGCGCCACACCCGTGACCTCTTCCATCACGGCATGCACTCGATTCCAAAACACTGCCACTTCCGGACACTCCCAAATTATGTGGAGGAAAGTACCAATTAAACCGCATCCACGCTTGCACAACCCATCCACAGAATAACCCATATGAATCAGGCGAGGGCCGGTCACATAAATCCGATGCAGGATCTTAAGCTGTACGAGCCGGAGACGGGCCGGAATCGTGAACTCCTTGGGTGAGGATATCGCCGATTGCCAGTCCTCGTCATCCAGCTCTAGACCGTCACTGGTCCAGACCTCTCTGAGGTGCGCCAACAAGTCAACCCGATCGTTAATCAATTTCTTATATATCAAAGAAATAGTGCTGTCGGGAACATATCCGTCGAGCACCCGATCTTCGAGTGGAGATGATTCCGGGATAACAGTACCTTCAGGAAAAACCGAACTTAACGCGTGGCGAATCTGTAAATAACGGAAGTACTCCTTGTCATTCAGCTCGTATTCTCCCTTCAATTCCTCAGAGGTCTTAATCCTACCCCTGGCCCAGAGATCACTCACCTTGCAAATACCAATCATATCCCACTTCTCAAAACCTTTCGTCTGCCACAAGCTGCCCAGTCTGCCAGACGCATAGAGCGGAGTCGCCCGGGTCAGTCGATCCCTCCATCCCATTGCCGCATTCCCACAATGCCACACTCGCACTGCTATCTTAGTGGGTCCCGAAAGTATCTGTCCAGCAGATCTGGACTAGAGCGCCCTGTTATAATCACCACCCGGTAGCAGCCACTTATCCATCACAAACGCAGGATTTAACGCAGGGCCGTACATTGCATGATTAATCGCCCCCAGCTGAGAGGCCCAATAGTATCGCCTAATGTCCGGAAGTGCGATACTGCCGTCATACCAGGGAAGCGTCAATTTGATGAGGGCGATACGCGAACGCCCATCATACAGCCGTCCCTGCTGCTCTCTACTCATAACTCCAGCAGCATCTGTTACCAATGCCCTATAATCAAGCTGTTTAAGACTGAGGACATGAACCTTATCAGGTGTGATACCCAACTCCAAATCCCCTTCCAGCTCAGCTATTTCGGTCTTGAGGCGGACCACAGCCTCATTTTTGCTTTTCTTGGCACCAGCGATTAATGATAGCGCCTGTCCACGAATGACCGCCTTGAAAGCCTCCCACAGTGAAACAGAGGAGGATACAGATCCCACATTCTCAGTGAAATACTGATCCAGAGACTTGACCAACTCTGCACGGGTTTTGGGGTTATGGAGATACCAAGGATTAATCGGGGCCACACGACCCTCGGCCCCCGACCTCGTGTCCATCAAAAGCCACAGTGGGGAGTGATCGGAAATACCCCGAGCCAGGTGTCTAACTTCCCTAACGGACAAGGCCTGTGCAGCTGGCATCAAGACATAGTCAAGTCTGGAGAGACTACCGTGAGCACCAGAGTGGAAGGTGTATCGCGCCTGTCCCGGATGCAGCAGCCTCCAACAATCTACCAGTCCCAGCCTCTCCAGAAAGCCGCTCAGCCAAGATTGTGATCTTGTGAGGTCCCTGGGGGGGGGGTAGCGGTCTTCCCTGCCAGATACAACAGAATTAAAATCTCCACCCATCACCAGAATGCCTTCTGGAAGTCCCAGAACTATTCTCCCCAAATCAGCGAAAGTCGTGGATTGCAGACCAGGTGGGACATATACAGCAAGCAATGAGTCAGTCTTCCCCTCCCACCTACCAGTGAGAGCAGCATAGCGCCCCCTGTCATCGAGGATGATGTCATCTACCCCAGGGGGAGGGAGTTCCTAACTAGAATACCCACCCCCCTAGAACCAGTAGTGAATCCGGAGTGCGCAACAAGACGATATCCTCGTCGATTCATAGCATGGCATGTGTTTCCAATCAAATGCGTCTCGTGCAATAACACTATATCAGGGGAGAGGCGTCTCAGTAGTTGCAACACCACCCCACGTTTTATCCTATCCCCCAACCTGTTGACATTCCAACACAGAAACCTCAACCCCCTACCCCCATCCCAGTAGTGAATGCAGAACCCACCCCACAGCGAACACAAAACCCAGATCCAGAAATAGAACAATACGTTGCCTTGAGAAAACTTGAAACACACCCTAACCCCCACCCCGCCCCCCAGAAAGTACCCAATACAACTCCCCCCACCCTGCACCCCTGCGTTAGACTCAAAAGCCACCCCAACTTGCAGTGTGCCTGTCGCCCTAACATTAAACTAGTCTACAAAAGGAAACCCGGAGGAGGAAAGAGTCCCACTCCCCCCGCCACCCCTGGGTATCCCACCATAAATAATACAAATGTAAAAGTCATCGAACCACAGCTGCAAGTTATACTCAAAGTCCGAAAACCAAAAAAACACTTCTCATTCTTGCTCCATCGGGCCACCTTCAGCTCCTCCAGATTGTTCCGTGCGATCACGCTGCATAGGCAGTGCATCAAGCCAGTCACTCACACTCTCAGGGCGATCAAAGAAAAACGTCCGATCCTCGTATTCAACACGTAGCCGAGTGGGGAAAAGCATCGCATATTTCATACCCATGTCCCTCAGTCGTCGCTTCACCCCCTGAAACCCCATCCTTTGCTTCTGAACGAACTGGGTGAAGTCTGGGTAGAAGCTCACCGTTGTACTTTCAAACTTCGTGGGGCCGCCCATCCGCGATGCCTGCAGGATAGCGTCTCTATCTCTGAGATTGAAAATTCGGGCGACGATAGGCCGTGGAGGGGCACCCTGCTTCGGCTTCCCACCCGGCACTCTGTGTGCACGTTCCACCACGCTCAGGCATTTGGGGGCGAGGTGATTTAGGATGAGGTCCTCGACTAGGAGATCAGCAGCTGGTTCTTCCGATTTTTCAGGGACCCCAATCATACGTATATTATTGCGTCCGGCCCGACTTTCAAAATCCTCCAGCCGACGAGCAAAGAGATCATTGGCGGATCGTAGGTTGCGAACCTCGGTCTGTAAGTCGGACACATCAGTCGTAAGGCTGGAGGTCCTCATATCTAAAGATTTGACCTTTTCGTTAGTCTTTGATAAGTCCACCCTGATCAGGTTGACGTCGATTGCCACAGTGTCGAGCTTGAGGGCCATAGCCTCATATTGCTGGCCAATGGAGGTCTTCATACTAGCAATGGCGCCCATGACATCCTGCAGAGTCAAATCATCCGGCGCAGCTGTGCCATCACCTGCCACTTCCAGAAACCTGCTCGCACCACCGGGGGACCCCTTAGGATGGGTATAGCGATACATCACATTCGATTGTATAGTGCCCCCCCGGTGAACGGTCTTGGTCTTTTGTTTCTCGCTGTCAGGTTTGCCCGTCATAATAGATGTTGCGCCCTGGAGGGGCCTTTGAGACCTGGTAAAAATGGCTCCACACAATTCACCCACCGGGCTTTCCAAAAGCGAATTTCAGCAGGATATCACCACAACCAGAAACACTCGGCAGTTGGCCCACGGTGGGGTTGCGGAGTCCGGCTGTACCCCGGGCTACCAGAGCGGTCCTGAGATAAGAGGAGGCCAAGGAACCAAAAACGAAACCGAAAGTTAACTCCAAGGTTGTGGACAAAGCCCGCAGGCCGATGTTGTTCAACTACTGCCTGGGCACCATGGCGACTCAAGCCCTGGGCAGCTCCATGGAGTAGGCCACAAAAGTTCAAAGTGTCGTGGTTGCAGTTCCCGGAGTCCAATTCGATTTCTGAAAGCAGCTATTATATCAGCTGGGTTGCGTCTTCAATAACCTGTCGTCGTAATCAGGATAAAATTCAGGATAGATGAGGGAGGTGGCGAGGGTCTCGGGAGCCCTGTGCTCACGCGGCCATCTCGGATGCGCGCGAAGCTCCTCCTCCCACACTTTTTTTAAGAAGATCTCTCAAAGGTTGAAAAGCAAGAGAGCAACCAGGAACAAACCTGGCGTAGTATTGACAAAGGCCAAGAAAAGAACGCAATGTGTCCTTATCAGCTAGTGCAGGAGCATTTCTAATGGCCTCAATGTTGAAGAATTTAGGCTTGATCTCTTCTGCAGAGATGAAGTGACCTAAATACTCAAGCTTGTTAACCAGAAGCTTACACTTGTTTGGTTTAACAGTCATGCCAGTGGAATTGAGAACATTAAGCACATTGCATGAGACTAGAATATTTTCATCCTCAGTAAAGACAAGAATGTCATCCTGGAATGTCTGTTCTTACGGCATATCACCAAATAACCCGTCCATGAGTTTTTGAAAACCACTTGCCACGGATGCAAGTCCAAAAGGCAGTCTGAGATATTTAAAATCTCCAAATGGAGTAACAACGCGGTAAGAGACTGAGATTCTTCAGAGAGTTGAATCTGGTGATATGCCGAATGTAGGTCAAAGGTGGAGAACAATTTGACACTGCCAATATTGGCTAACATCTCTTGAATGTGAGGAAGAGGATGGCAATCCACAAGAATGTTGCAACTGAGAGATCTCAAATCAACGCATAATCTGAGATCCCCAGTATTTTTTTTAGCCAAGACAATCAGAGAAACCCATTCTGAAGCATCAATGGCTGCAATGATACCATCCGATTTGAGTTTATTCAATAAAATGTTGAGATCATCTCTAATGCTGAGGGGAACAGGTTTCACTTTGTGGACAACAGGGACAGCACCCTTCTTTAATTTGATGCAGTGTTCAAAACCCTTTACAGAACCCACAGCATCCTTGAAAACACCCAGTAAGGAGTCAACAAGGTTGGAAACAACATCATCTTCTGAGTTAAAAAGCAAGACGTCCTCATGAAGAGGACCTAAAGTAATAGGAGGATCTTGCCCAGGACACAAAATAATACCTAGACATGCAAGGTCTTTCCACCCAACTATATCCCACCCATTGACAGCTACATAGATCTTGGTTTTTGTGGACCTGCCCAAACATTCTGCCACTCCCCAGAAGAAACCTAAAAGGTCAATATCTTGCTCACCGAAAGCCTTAGGATTGATCTTAGGGGACAATAGAGAAGCACCAGGTGACCATAACTCATGAATTGAACGGCCAGCAAAAATAGTAATAGGGGAACCAGAATTAGCCATGACAGAGATGGATTTCCCATCAACAATGGCAACAACAATGGGTCCTTTAATAGAAGAAACATCAGAGGTACCATTGGTATCCAGAGTAAGTAATACATTAGTAAATTTCTTCTCACATTGTTGAACTTCGAAGTCAGTATCCTCTACGGAGACCTTTGAAACTTTAACTTTGCTAAAAGAGGAACTAGCCCCACCTCTACAAACACTTTGGAAGTGACCAAACTTGTTGCAATTATTGCACTTCTAGCCAATGGCAGGACATTTAGGATTGTTTCCAATGTGATTCTTAGAACCACAGCGAAAACAGACAAGCTGTTTGCAAGGACGTTGGCCTCCATGATTGGTTCTGTCAAAGACTTGTTCGGTGCTAACAGCACAAACATCGTCATCAGACAAGACATTGACAGAAGTAGAGTAAGTAAAGGAAGTAGAGTGACTGGATAAAACTTTGAAGGAGACAATGGATTTTACAATGCTTATGGCATTATCTATAACTTTAGTAAGGGTAGGATTACGCAAGCAAGTAAATGTTCTTGAATTTTCTTAGAACAACAGTAAAAAACAAATTGATCTCTAATTTGAGTGTCAATGTTAGGACCAAATTCACACTTTTCAGCTAAAACTCTAAGTGAGGCAACAAAGTCTTCCACAGATTCATCAGAGAATTGTTTGCACATAGCAAAGTTAAATCTTTCAAATAATACATTTGATACTTCAGGATATTGCTTCCTCATGCGTTCCTTTGCTTCCAAATAAACGTTTCAAGATGAATCTTCAGGGGTAGGAGGAAGATTGTGGAAAATCCTTTTGTCGTAAATAAAACAGCGGTATTATTAAGCATTAGCCGAAGCCATAATGCATTAGTCCAAATATCTAGTATACGGATTCCATTTTGTATTTCGAGTCTGCCATTTTTCATGTCCTGCATTGCCATGTGCTCAATGTTCTGATTGTCCTACCTCTCTGCCAGTTACACTGTGGATTCTACCTAGCAACAGTTACTATTAGTCCTTCTTGAGAGTGTAGCGCATGCTCAGCAGAAGTAACAGCTGTTCCTTATTAGCATAGCCCTCCCATGTTCTAGAAATACTGTTAGCTCCACCCACTGATATGTTTAGAAATGTCCTTACGTGGTTGTAACCTCTGTCTAAACTGTAAACTGAACCCCTTCCACTGTGTATAAAAGGGGCCATGTGCTTGTATTCAGTGTGCTACTCTGTACAATGCTGTAGAAGTGTTGTGGAGGTTGTATCACCACCTTTAAAGGTTTATTAAACTATGTTTTTGTATTTCCAGTTTCCTTGCCAACTTCATTTGTAAGTCTAAGGACTTTGTACACAGAAGGGCGAACCCTTTCGGTACCTTTGGGCCTTGCTGAGGTCTGAACTCATCAATTGGCGCCCAATGTGGGGCTCATCGGCGACTCGGAGGCTCGAAGGACTGGTCGTGACGAAGGAATGGAACTCTGCCGGGGAAGTGATCACTGCCAGCGGCATTTTTAGTCCTGGCATCCTGAGGTATTTCTTCCTTCCTTCCGATCTGACCATCTGGGTGGCGCCGGTCCTCGACTGAGACCTCTTCTGTCGGTTTGCTGTGGATAAGCTGTTTGAGCAAATTGTGGAACTTGGCAGGTGGAATCTGGACGCTCGTGCTTGGTAAGGACCATTGTATGGTAATTACTGTGAGTGTTTATGGTAGCCAGTGATTAGCAAGGCAATTTTAGGATACGCTTGCTGTGGCTTATGGATATGGGGATGTTTGGATGATCGATCATATTATGATTATGAAAATGGATATATATGCGTTGCAACACATATAGGTAGGTAATGTGGAGATTTTTCTCCAACATATGGTTGTGAGCGGCGCAACGATTAAGCGCTATTTTTTTTTCTGCATAATATTGCGTTTTTCGCACTATTTCTAGCATGCCTACTTTTAGCGCACTACGTAAGTGGTGCTGCTGTGGAAACCGGTTAAGTCTTGAAGAATCGCAGCCGGCTCCCCCAGAAGGGACGCCGAATAGGGATATGTACATCAAGTTTGGTCTTTCTCCTATAATGTACAGCACATTATGGAGGAAGTATACCAAGAAGGATCCTGAGTTGAGATGGCCTTTGTATGGTTCGTTTGATTTGCGCAAAATTGAGTATGTGGAACAATGTCTGTGTAAGCGCCGAGCAAGACAAGACATGTTTGAGAGTGTGCGAATGTGGGTGAAAGAAGTACGTGAGCGTGAGAAACGTCAACATGCGCTGTTTGAGAAAGAGCAGAGGAAGAATGTGCGTGAGAAGGCGCAAGAAATGAGACAACGTGAACAAAAAGAAGCGGAAGAGAAACGGAAAAAAGAACGTAGATTGCAGATATCTGGCCAATATCCTATTCGACGGCCTCTTTATCCTGTCCTTAATAATTCTGATGATGACTTTTCATTACTAGATCGTTCTCCGCCTCCGTATGCTGGCCCGTCTGCTCCAAAAGGGGAAGATGAGGATTCTGGATCACTTAAAGATAAGGTAGACACGCGGTCTAAGTTAACATCTGATCGTATGGCGGAGCTCCGATAAATTTCTTATCGTATTCTTAAGGGTAAAACTCCTCTTGCTGAAATATTGTTGTCTCTTGAACAATGGCCGGACAGGGAAAAAATTTCTTTTCTTGAAACCTTTTCTGATGAAGTAGTCGGGGCTTTTCGAAAATATTCTCCTGTTCTTGAATCTGATGACATAGTACAAGATAAGAAAGAATTGCGTAATGGTCTCTTTTCTCCTTCTCAGGCAGCTGATGCAGTTCGGCGGTTATTCGCATTGCGGGATGAGACGTCTCGGTTACGAGAAGAAAAACGACAAGAGACGGCGGACGACAAAGAGACGGGTTTGAGTGGCGACGGGAAACAATCACCTATCTCTTCTTCAGATAAGGTCGAGATTGTGCATGTTAAACCTATGCGAGAGGCAGCGCCTTTGTATGTTCCTCCTAAAGGAGCGGGTACTAGTTCAGATAAATATTCAGCTGATGCCCGAGGGTATTTTATCTATAATTGGGTATATACTCCTTGGAATAGAGCGGATGTTATGGCCTTAAAGAAAGCGTTACCTGACCCACGGAAAAATCCTGCTGCCTTTTATGAGGAAGTTGAGGGGGCTTTGAATTCTTGTACTATGACATTAGCTGACATTGATTTATTCTTTGGTCTTATATTACCCCCTGACATGTGGAGATCAGTACGGAAAATTGACGATTTAGTGACGTTTAAAGCTAAATGGGAAGACATTGAGGAGGAGGACAGAGCTAGGAAACCTGCGCAGAAATCACCCCAGCTCATTCTAGGCATCCCTGCTGCCATTTTGACTAAATTGAAGACGATTATCCCCCCTAAAAAGATTGACTGGACTATGTTAGCATCTTGCAAGCAAAAGACAGATGAATCAGTTTCTGACTTCTTTATGCGATTTGAAGAAACTTTTCATGATTTTAGTGGTCAGTCTCTGACGGATGACACGGGTCGACATCTGTTTGTAGACAAATATGTCTCGAATTTATTACCGGGAGTAGCAGCTCAGTTGAAAGCGAGTGAAAGATCCTGGACGACTTCGACTCCGGCATCTCTCCTGACAATGGCTCAGTATTACGAGCGTCAGGAATTAGAAGCAAAAAGTAATGAAAATAAGAAATCTAAGGATTTGAAAACAAAAGTTATGCTAGCACAAGTGTATGGACCACCCCAGAGAGGAAATGATAGAGGGGGTCGGGGTTTTCATGATTCTACATATAACCGCACAGATTTGGCTAAAGATCAATGTGCATATTGTAAGCAACGAGGCCACTGGGCCAATGAGTGTCCTTTAGCGCGAGAACACAGGGCTATGGGACGGGGTAGAGGTTTTGGGAGAAATCGTGGGGGTTTCTCTGGACCACGAGGTAACCTAAATGACAGGGCTAGATTTGAATCCAAGGAGCAACAACAAGGAGGGTCTAATACCTTTGATAGACGAAATCAGTACCAGATGTCTGACTATGTGCACCCCGAAAGTCATGATTCCCAATATGCATAGGATTGCGTAGGATGGGGGGAGGAATCAGTTGAAGTGCCAGTAGATCAGAGGGGTCCTTATGTTACAGCACATGTTTTGGGTTCTACTGATCAGTTTCTGGTTGATACAGGGTCTACTCGTAGCGCTTTGTCTAAACAATTGGTTCCGAGGGCTCCCCTGTCTGGCTTAACTATCACATCTGTAGGGTTCGATGGAACGCCTTCTCTTAGCCCATTATCCCAACCCCTTGCATTTCATGTTGATAAATTTACAGCACCATGTCCATTCTTGCTTTCCTCAAATACGCCTGACAACATTGTGGGTCTAGATATGTTGAAACATTTTCGAGCCACAATCCGCTGCTCCCCTGAAGGAGTACGCGTGTTTTTAAATGACAATTACCCTGCAAAAGAGAGAGTGTGTATGGTCGCTGAAAGTACTGCATTAGCCTCTTTACCTCACATGTTGTGGGCCACTTCAGACACTGATGTGGGACAGATGGTCATTCCTCCGGTTCACATTAGTGTGAAGGAGGGAGCTGTGTTGCCACGCCTGCCTCAATATAGGATTTCACAGGAGGGTGAGGAGGCGCTCATACGGATTGTGCAGGATCTCATCCAAGTGGGGGTAGTGGAAGAAGTCCCATACAATGTTTGTAACAGTCCTATTCTACCAATCTTGAAGAAAGACACTGATACTAGGGTATATCGATTCATTATTGATTTGAGGGAGGTGAACAAGATAGTGGTGCCCCAATATCCTGTTGTTTCTGACATTACGACACTCCTTACTTTGGTCCCACCAACAGCGACAACATTCTCGGTTGTCGACCTGAAGAACGCCTTCTTTTCGATCCCTATTCACCCTGATAGCCGTTATCTTTTCGGCTTCACTTTGAATAATCGATCGTATAGATTTTGTAGAATTCCACAGGGCTATACTGAGAGCCCTAGTATCTACAGTCAGGCATTGAAAAGACAGTTGGATTCCTTTGTCTTGCTTGAGGGGGTAGTGCTTATTCAATATGTCGATGACATTTTGTTGGCTGCTGACACCCCTGAGCAATGTGAGACTTGTACGTTGTCCTTGCTTTCCTTTTTGGCTTCCCATAATCATAAGGTATCTAAGAAGAAATTGCAATTCTGTAGACCTAAGGTGACCTACCTAGGCCACCTTTTGTCTAAGGAGGGGCGTGCACTTACATCAGATCGTATCCAAGCCATCCTGGACACACCAACACCTTCTACACAGAAAGATGTTCGAGCATTTTTGGGTCTTACGTCCTTTTGTAGGCAGTGGATACTGGGGTTTTCACACATAGTCAAACCACTGTTAGCGCTATTGACAAAAGACACTCCAATTCCCCTTCCTTGGACAGATGAATGTGAAAATGCTTTCCAGCAGTTACGTCAGGCCCTTTGTTCAGCACCAGTGTTGGGCACTCCTGATTACACGAAACTTTTCACATTATATGTACACGAGAGAGATGGATGTGCGTCATCTGTGTTAGTACAGATGCACGGGGACAGGCAGCGTCCGTGTGCATACTTCTCGGCATTGCTCGATCCTGTTGCTCGGGCATTGCCGGGGTGTTTTCGTTCGGTCGCAGCAACAGCTGTGTCAATACGTCAGAGTGAGGGAATAGTGTTATCTCACAAGCTGTTAGTGTTGGTTCCCCATGCTGTTGACGCCCTTTTGAATCAAACAAAGACGCAGCATTTAACAAGTGCCCGTCTGACCGGATATGAACTAACGTTGCTGGCTCCCCATATCACATTGAGGAGATGTGCTACGTTAAATCCAGCAACATTGTTACCATTCCCGACGACTCAGCCTGAGGCACAGGAAGCACATGATTGTATTTTTGTGACTGAGGAACAGACAAAGGGTCGTATCGATCTCTAGGATACGCCTTTCTCAGATGTAGACGGAGAATTATAGGTGGATGGCTCCTGCCTGAAGCTACCGGATGGTACGACTTCGGCAGCATATGCCATCACTACTTTGTATACTATCGTGGAAACAGCACGCATACCACAGAAATCAGCCCAGGCAGCAGAGCTGATAGCATTGACACGAGCATGTGAACTTAGTACAGAGTTGTGTGTGAATATTTATACAGATAGCCGCTATGCTTTCGGAGTAGCGCACGACTTTGGCCTGCTCTGGAAAGAAAGAGGTTTTCTGACATCACACGGAGCACAAATTATGTATGGAGAATTGGTGCACAATCTTTTGACTGCCTTGACACTTCCTAAAAAGATAGCTATAGTGAAATGCAGTGCACATAAGAAGGTTAACGACAAAGTAGGGCAAGGAAATGCTTTTGTTGACCAAGTAGCACGAGAAACTGCAATGAGACCTGACTCCACTTCAATGTATGTTGTGAAGTCACAAGCAGAACGATGGCATGATGCTAGGAAAGAAGTGATGGAAATACAGAGAGTTGCTTCTGATAAAGAACGAGAGCAATGGTCTGGAAATGGAGAACTGGATGATGAAGGTTGTTGGCGCAACAAACAAATGGATAGGTGGAAGTTGCCCACAGCTTTTGTCCAACCTATGGTTCAAATGGCACATGGGCTAGCACATGTTGGAGCTTCAGCGATTGTGAAATTGCTTGCGCAAGTTTGGGAGCATCCAGAGATTGCTAGCACGGCCAAGAGAGTGGTACAGACCTGTATGATCTGTCTTAAATACAACCCAGGGAAAGGAACACGGACTCCAGCAGGAGGATTTGAAATACCTACTGCACCTTTTGAAGTCCTGCAAATGGACTATATCCAACTCGAACGCTGTAATAATTTAAAGTATGTCTTGGTGGTGCTGTGTGCTTTCAGTAAATGGATTGAAGCCTACCCTACTAAGGACAATACTGCAATGACTACAGCAAAGGTGCTACTGAAGGAGTTCTTCCCTAGGTATGGTGTTTGTAGACTGCTATGGAGTGATAACGGGCCTCATTTTATAGCAGACGTTATCAAGTATGTTCTGAAAGGTCTGGGGATAAAGCAGAAGTTCCATGCAGTGTTCCATCCACAGTCGGCTGGCTTGGTGGAACGGTACAATGGAACACTGAAGCTTAAACTAGCAAAGATCCAGGCTTCCACTTCTCTGACTTGGCCAGACGCTTTGCCTTTGGCATTGTTGTCAATAAGATCAGTACCACACTCCCGGACCGGCCTTACACCGTATGAAGTGGTGTTTGGTCGTCCCATGAATATTTGGGGAGTGCCCAAACCAAGTTCCGTATATGATGTACCTTGTGTATTGATGAATGACTATCTGGCACAATTAACTGATAACTTGGTTTCTATTCATCAACAGGTTCGAGAAGCACTCCCTGACCGGTCCACAGGCAAGGGTCATAGTCTCCGACCCGGTGACTTCGTCCTCATCAAGGCGTTCGAGAGGACGAGTGGCCTGGAGTCCCGATGGTGCGGTCCCGAGCAAGTTCTGCTCGCAACAAGAACGGCTGTCTGAGTGACCAACCGGAAAAACTGGATTCACTCCCTTCACTGTCGCAGAGTGCAACCCGGATTGGTGGAGCCTGCCGTGTTGACTGACCATCGAGAAATCCTGACTACAGAGAAAGGCCCTGCTGTGGTACCTGATGAGCAAGAGGAGTTCTTCCCGGACCCGACGACTTCTGGAGTAAGAAAATACAACCTTCGACCCAGGAAGAAGTTTGCTGCTGTTTAGACTGTTGTCAGAACGGCCTCTCGGTTGGTGCAACGGAGAGACGATGAGGCAAGGGGGGGGTCAACCTTGCATTAGAGTAGTGACACCCGTCTTGGCCCGCTGGTGAAGAAAACAACAGCCGCCTTGGGAGAAGAGTTCTGACAACCTTTTTTTTTTTAGTTTCAGGAAGATTTGCGAGACATTTGTTCAACATGGAGAGAAAGAAAGTGATCTGCGCTTTTGGATTCATTGCTATTGTGGCAGTTGTTGCCATTATCACGTGGTTTGTTGAGGATGTAATTCCTGCCCGTGATCTATATGTGGTTTCTACACCGGTGCCAGAGGAGCATTTCTTTTATACGCTCCCCTATCAGGAATCAAAACACCGCTTGTCCTTTGTAAATAACACCTTCATTCAAATGCTACACAATACCCACACTGCTACAAATGAAACAAATTGCTGGATATGTGGTATGATGCCAGCGCACCAGAAGAAGGGGGGAACACCGTTCATAACTCTCCCTTTCTCTCATAATGGTTCTTGTCGTGCCTGGTATACTCTTCTATTTGCCACAAGAAAGCCTGCTGTTGGAAGGTTACATTTTAGACTAAACAAAGAATGTCACCAGAATAAAGAAGGCTATCCACAAGCCAATGGAACCATATGGGAGTGGGAAGAATATCGACCAGACAATGAGTCTACTCCCTACATTTTTACGAACAGTAGAGGCACTGTCGAAAGTGAAAAAATTGTGATCTCAGTTGCACAAGCACAAGCGGACTTATGTGTGCAAAGTGTTGGGTACATCCCTGTCGGTGTTAGTGATTGTATTAAAGTCTTAAATATAGATGGCCTGAATAATAGCACATTTTTAGCATCCCATAATACATATTTTGTATGCGGTAATAGAGGATATTATCGATTGCCTGCTGGCTGGTCAGGAGTATGTTATGTATCGTTTTTATTACCACCAGTGTTTTTAGCACCTGCCACATATCATAAAGACTTGAGATTGTTGAATAATGCCACTGTGAATAGATACAAACGTACTTTATCTATCGATGATGTGGACCAGACCGACACTAGTTTGCAGCAATATGTAGATTTTAACCTAGGTTTATTCTTCTTTGTTGGAGCTGCCCTAAACAGTAGAAAGATAAGAAGATTAACTAGAGTTGTAGAGGCAGTGACCAACCAAACTGCTGCAGCACTAGGAAACGTAACTGAAGAGTTGCAAATTACTAGAATTGTTGCCCTGCAGAACAGAATGGTGTTAGATGTCATATTAGCAGAAAAGGGAGGAGCTTGTAGAATTATTGGAAGTAGCTGTTGTGTCTTTATCCCAGACCACTCGCCTTCTGTTTATAATGCCATAAATAAACTGCATAAAATAGCTGCCGACATACATGTAGATAATGGTACATGGACCTTCTCTAGTTGGTTTTGGACCTTATTTACTACATGAAGTTGGAAGATTCTCACTGGCCTTTGTATAATAGTAGCAATTCTCTTCACTTGCTGTATGTGTATTCAATGTGGTCCTATGATATGTTCTCTTTGTATTACCTCTTGTATACCCAATAAGAAAGCTGGGTCCGAAGCTGCTTATCAAAAAAGTTTAACTAAAGAAATTTCTAACATTATGAGCATTGACATTCAAGATGAGTATGATGACTACCCTATGAAATGGAATGGCTTCAGCTAATGCTGAAAGGGTCGTCTGTCGTAAATAAAACAGCGGTATTATTAAGCATTAGCCGAAGCCATTATGCATTAGTCCAAATATCTAGTATACGGATTCCATTTTGTATTTCGAGTCTGCCATTTTTCATGTCCTGCATTGCCATGTGCTCAATGTTCTGATTGTCGTACCTCTCTGCCAGTTACACTGTGGAGTCTACCTAGCAACAGTTATTATTAGTCCTTCTTGAGAGTGTAGCGCATGGTCAGCAGAAGTAACAGCTGTTCCTTATTAGCATAGCCCTCCCATGTTCTAGAAATACTGTTAGCTCCACCCACTGATATGTTTAGAAATGTCCTTACGTGGTTGTAACCTCTGTCTAAACTGTAAACTGAACCCCTTCCACTGTGTATAAAAGGGGCCATGTGCTTGTATTCAGTGTGCTACTCTGTACAATGCTGTAGAAGTGTTGTGGAGGTTGTATCACCACCTTTAAAGGTTTATTAAACTATGCTTTTGTATTTCCAGTTTCCTTGCCAACTTCATTTGTAAGTCTAAGGACTTTGTACACAGAAGGGCGAACCCTTTCGGTACCTTTGGGCCTTGCTGAGGTCTGAACTCATCACTTTCACCAGCGATCCCTAAAAGGTTGAACAGCATAGCAATTTTCCTAGAAGGAGTATAAGCTTCAGCATCAATGCGGCTAAATAGTTTTCAAAAATGCAAAGCCATTCTAGCCACTTAATGTCAGGTTTACCTGCTATTTGTAGAAAAGGTGGAGGTTGAATGAGGCCCTGATTAGTAGCCATGGAGCACAAAGAACGTAGAAAATGGCACAAAAATAATTTGATAAAGAGAAAGATATGATGTGGAATAATGACCCACACGATAGATGTGCAGATCAGCAACGAAAAGCAGCCAAATACAAATGAGTAAAATAAAAAAAGACATATATATATTTTTCCTTCTTCTTCTTTTTTTTACATATTGATCCACAAGTTAGGTGTGCAGTTCACCGAAGAAAAGTTCAGAATAATGAGAAGATTTAGGGCCAGATGTAGGTAAATCTTATTTACCGATTCTAAAATACCGAGTCATACCGAATCGGTATTTCAGAATCGGAAAATGAGATGTAGATAAAAAATCGGTAAAAATTACCGATTTGGAATCAGTCGGTATCCGATATCGGTATTTACCGAGTCGGAATTTACCTACTCGGTAAAATCCGATTCGGTAAAACCCAATCACACCAACGGGTCCATGGCCCATAGGAATGAATGGGTAGTACCGAATCGGAAAATACCGAGTTGGTAAAAACCGACTCGGTAATTACCGATTCGGTAAAATCCGATTCGGTAATTTGAAACTGACAAACATGTGAGCCTGTGAACCAATCAGGAACTCCAACCACACCCAAATCCAAATCCACTGGGGAACTAACCAATCAGATCCAAGCACCCCTCCCCAGTACCTGGGACTGGCCACGCCCATGCAGGTGCAGAAACCAACAGTCAGGAGAGCAAGAGGACAGAGTGTGGAGCAGGCTTCCCTGAGCTAACCAACACAGCGCCATGGAGAGTCAGGAGGCACAGAGGGATGCTGCAGAGCGCAAAAGGAAGCAGAAGTTCAGCCAGGAAGAACTGCAGGTGCTTGTATCAGAGGTGGCAAGCAATTACAGCAAAATATTTGGGAAGCTATCTCTGCATGTAGCAGAATCCATCAAGCGCAGCACCTGGATGGAAATACAAGGCAAGGTAAATGCCATTGGTGTCACCCACCGTGATCTTGAAGATCTGAAAAAACGGTGGTATGACATCCGCATAATCACAAAGAAGAAACTTGCTGCCCACCGCAAGGAAAGTGATGTGACAGGGGGAGGAAGAAACCGAGCCCCAAGACTCAGTGACATCGAGGAGATGGTGGCATCCACCCTTGAGTAGGAATGCATCCACAGCATCGGGGACGCTGACAGCTTAGCAAGAGGCGCAAAGAAACAAGGTAAGATGCAAGTACATTGTCATTTACCCATTTACCTATTCCCCTCACACACTCTGTGTGCCCAAATCAGACTCCAGAACAGGTTTAACTAATGTCCTGCAATGCATCCTGGGAAATGTAGTCATGTGTAGATACCTCAGAGCAGTCAGCATGCATTGCAGCAAGGGGAGCAACAGACAACTAGCATAGGCAAATGAGAGACAGGCAAAGGTGCAATAGAAGTGTGTTTTATCATGAGACACAGGTGAACAACTCCACTGACACAATGTCCATGTCTGTCCACAGGAGAGTCAATGCGCAGCACAGCAGAGGATAGGGAGAAGAGGAGGGAAGGAGCAGGACCAAGCACATCACACGGAGGGAAGGACCAAGAGCAGGCAGCCCTGTCACCAGAGGAGCCTACATCACCACATCCACAGGCCCCTCTCTTATTCGGGAGTCAGGAGACAGGAGCGGCTGAACATTCACCCACCCCGACAACACCATCCCCACTGCTGGGAAGGGCAAGGTGCCGTGATGTGCCCCCTCGCAGAATACTTGAAATATCTGAGGAGGAGGAGGTGGAGGGTGACACACGGGAAACAGGCAACACCGAACAGCTGCCCACTCCCAGAGTTACGCGGGCCAGTGTCCGAGGGCGAAGGCGAAGGCCACGGGAGGCAGAGGATGTGCGTCAGGTTCAGGGTGTCTTCTGCGGACTGGAGGCCACCATGGTCAAAGTTCAGCGCCTGCTGGCAAAAGCGATGATGGGGGTTCAGAGGCAGGCACGCACAACAAACAAGAAGCTCGATGCAGTAGGCAAGGGCATAGGGGAAATGGCAGAGAGCATGCAGTCAATGGCGTCTGGCATTTCTGACATTACACAGTGCATGACTGTCCTGTGTGACAAGTTGGACAGGGACCATTTAGAGAGACGCAAGGCTCGTGTGGATGTGCGGCAGCAGACAAAAGCCCTGAACAGGTTTGCTACTGCTATCACCGTGCTGTGCAGACGGTCAGTAGTGATGCAGGATGCCATAGTGCAGTGCTGCAACAATTTATCTGAAGGAATGGCCAGGATGACCTCTGCAATGGAGCTCGTGCTCGCTCAACAGACTGGCACTGGAGGCGACACTTGTGTGTTGGAAAGTGAGGGGTCCACCAGCAGGAGTGGTGCAAGCACTCCTGTGCAAGACTTACGTCGGAGCGGCAGGCGTCGGGGAAGTGAGACAGGCCACACTGAGAACATTGACTCACAGCCACAGCAGTCCCGCCCTGTGGTCCGTGGCCACAAACAATGACTTTGCCCTCCACCCAAGGAAGAAGTCACGGTGGTGTTAACCGTGACAACACAGTCATGGACTGTTTGATATTGTGTGCCCAATGTGTGCTATCAATGCAGTAGCGTAGTGAAAATTAAACTACTTACACAAATTACTTTGCCTGCCTGTGTCTCATTACTCACTCAGAAATATTGCTGTGTAACTTCTTCCCGTCTCAGTCTCCCATCTGTAGCTGCTGCTGCCACCATAGCATGGGGCTCTGCCTCCTCTGTGTCGTCATCAATGTCCTCATGATGTGTGATCTCCACCTCTGTGCTTCCTTTATTGCGAGATTATGTAACATGGCACATGTCGCTATGATCTTGCAGCAGATGATTGGGGTGTACTGCTGTGCCCCTCCACTCTTGTGGAGGCAGCGAAACCTGCTCTTAAGGAGTCCAAATGTGCGCTCCACAACGTTTTGTGTAGATCTGTGAGCCACATTGTATCGCCTTTCACTCCTGGTGGATGGGTTGAGGTAGGGAGTGAGCACAAAGGACCGCAGGGCATATGCACTGTCGCCTAGGGGGGAGAAAGAATGACATTAATTGCATGTACATGAGACGTAGATCTGATGTGAGTGTCATGGTGTGTCAATGTGAATTACCTAGCAGGTATCCATTTCCAAATTCTCCGGCAAGTAGGCGTGTGTATATTCCACTATTCTGGAATATGTAAGAATCATGGGTACTTCCGGGGAACTTGGCTACGATGTCTGTGATGAGATTCCCTGCGTTACATACGACCTGGACGTTGATGGAGTGCGTCGACTTGCGGTTTCTGTATATGTGCTCTGTGGCTGCAGGTGGACAGAGTGGGACGTGGGTACCATCGATGCAGCCTATCACGTGAGGGAAGTGTGCCAGGTGATAGAAGTCTGTCTTGGTTTTGGCTAATTCAGCTGGTGTTGCAGGGAATGAAATGTAATGCCCCATCCTCTGCATCATTGCGTCAAGAAACCTCCTGAAGAAGCGGGACAGGCAGCCCTGGGACACACCACCGACTGCAGCTATCACACTCTGGTAGCTCCCAGAGGCCAGCAGGTGTAGGCTACATAGCACCTGGACATGGGGTGGGATGGCGTGGGCCCTGGGTGGTGGGTGCTCCAGGAGTGGGTGTAGGTCCCTGATCAAGTCCTTGATGGTTTGGGGATGTAGCCTGTACCTCTGGAGTATTTCAGGCTCTGTCAGTTGGAACAGTGTTATCCTCTGCCTGTACACTTGTTCCTCCCTTTGCCATTCTCTCTCTTCTGCTGCCTGTAGTCTTTGCCGTCTTGCTATGACGTAAAAAGCAGCCAGTATGGTTCCAGAGGTGCATTTTGGGTCTCTTTTTATGGCCCTCCCCTGGTTACCACCTGCATTCAATCCATGGTAAATACCGACTCATAAATACCGATTTTCTGTAAAATCGGTATTTTTGGGCTTTCCTACATCTCCATGGCCTGTTTTTACCGTTTCTTATTTACCGATTCGGAAAATAAGAATTCGGTATATTAGAATTCGGTAGATTCCGCCTCTGTAATTTACCGATTCATATTTACCGAGTCTGTATTATTCCGACTCATATTTACCGAGTCGGTATTATTCCGACTCATATTTACCGAGTCGGTATTATTCCGACTCGTGTTTTCCGATTCGGTAAATATTGGGCTCCTACATCTCATTTCATGGTTACCGGTCGGTAACGACCGATTTTCGGCCGTTACCGACCGGTAATTGGCGACCTACATCTGGCCCTTAATGAGGTCCCGTAGAGCAGATGTATGAATGAACAATGTTGAACTGCAGATAGAAGCAAAGAGATAAATATCTGCATGTAAGGCGTGCAAATCACAGAAAAATGGTAAAGGTGGTTGAAGTTCACACAAAGTAAAACATGGAAAATTGCCAAAATAGGTGTGCGGATCACCGATGCCGCAACTTGAATGAAAAAGAACCAGCTGGTGTCACACAGGTGTGCAAATCACAGTTGAACCGGAAAATAATCGTCACCAAAGATGGCCTCCAACGTGCTACGTCAGTGCACAGGGAGAATCCCCCAATCGGAAGGGTATCGCGCAAGCTCCAACAGCAGGGTGAAGACATTGGCTGGAGTGGCTGAAACAATGAAAGGCTGCTGAGCGCAAGGAGGTCGCTTGAGAAAGAAGAATTCTGGGCTCAAGCCACGACAATGGCAAAGTCAAGTAGGTGGCACAGGGCTAACGCGGGACAGGCTCGAGAAGGCAGGCGGCAGTTGAAGAAGGGAAACGTTGTGCTAAAGTTAAAATCAACAATCCCACCTTGTTCCCCTTGGGAGGCACGGAAAGCGATTCCGGGACAGCAGGCACAGCTGGTGGGTTCTGTCAGGAGGTCCCAGGAAAACAGCAACAAAGTAGGTGCGGTCAAGGACAGACACCGCTGCCCCACTCCTGGTACCAATATGTGGTACGGGGTTATGCTGTAATAAAAGTCTAAGACCAATGTTTCTTGAAGAAGCAAGCTTTATTTGTAGAAGAAAAAGCTTGGAAGGAAGAACCCAAGGCAACACAGCAGGCAGGCAGACGAGCTGAGAGTAACTGACTCTCAGTTCGTTAACCAGGGCTCCAAATTCCAATAGTCAGAACCCTGAGGAATACGGGTTCTGACAAAATATTAAAGAAACAGTGAACACAAAATACATTGTAATACATATTATAATCAGCTCAGGGACTGGAAGCTTAAAGTAATTGTGGGACATATATAATTGGATATTTCTAGTGTTGTAATTCTTTAAAGACACCAATAAAGACGACTCTCAAGCTCCATGAGATGTACCTACATTGCACTTCTGAGTATGTCTGATGTGAAACCGATAATATATGTGCATGGATGGAAATCGATACCTGGATTTATGTAGTGGACAGAACAGAAACTCTCTGGACATATATGCGAGGAATATAGCTTGATTACTTCCCCCAGATTGACAATTTGTCAGATGCAAATAGTCTATCTGCACTGTTTTGGGTAATTATTGGTGGGAAGAAAGGCGAGAAGGGCCTGGGGGCTTCATGTTCTCTTTTTCCTAAAGTTAGCACAGTTTGAAATCGGACATTTATGCTGCAATATCTCTCCCAATTGGCTAGCAGTGGCCTAGGTGATAACAACTGGGAACAATAAATCTTTTATATGTAAGTAATGCATGTAATGTACTCCAATTGTTGCTCCCTTCAAAGGAGTCTACGCTACTGGAAATCTGTATATGAAAAACAGTAAACAGTAAAAGAAAAAAACGTAACTGACTGGTTAAAGGCTCGGCTCAGTAAATGACTTGCCAGTCCCTCAGTCCCCTATAGATGGGATCCTTGTTCTATCCTCATCTGTGGATGTGTGAACTTGCTGGGTGATGGGCTTCCCTCTGTAGGATTAATTAGAGGGTCCCATTTCAAATACAGTGTGCTGACCTGTATAAGAGTGTCATCTCCCTTTGGGTTGCCCTTTGCCCATGGTGGCATGAAAGCTTGCACGTCCCTGTGCTCTGGTGCCACACCTTCAAATTGAGTGACACTCTTGAGAGGTTACCATCCTCTCCTTCTTCTGAGTAAAGTTCCCTGAATTCAGTAAAGCTCCCCTGGTGAATGTGTCCCTTGTTCCTGGCTATCACCTAGCAGAAGCCTGTCTCAATATATGGCAACCTATATACATACCTTCACCAGTTCTGATTGGCCTGGCCAGTGACGACCATGCCAGGAGACTGTAAAAATGTAGGATCAAAGGACAAGCCTCACTTCTCCGTGACATGACGAATATTTTAAAATGGGAATGAAAAAGAGTTTCTCGGTGTGCCTCCAAAGATGGACAACTACATGCCTCCTCGAGCATGTACATGATCTGGACAAAATGTGCACATATAGCAGATGCTTTGCATCATTGCTGGGTGTATCAGGAGACAGGACCTTTCCTCTCGTAGGGCTTGCAAGGAGAAGAGCCGACCACTGACTAGCTGCGAATCAGCATAAGCACAGCTGACATCTGTGTGGAGTATCCTTCCAGGTAGTGGACACCGTCCAGGAGCCATGCGATGCCTCCAGGCCTATCGAGGAAGGCCAAAGATATTAAACAAAACATTCCGTGGGTCATGGATCTGCAGTGCCAATACACTGCTTCATTCCGCGTCCGCACTATACACTTCATGTGCCTGCATCTAGCTCAACGCAGTCTGGGCCCTGCAGCGGTGCTCCCACCACACAGGAGCAGGTTTCATTGGCTGAGGCAGGAGCCATGATTCCAGAACCATTACAACCCTCTTTATAGATGTAACATATTTTTGGGAAATACATACTTTACCTCCGTTGTTCCAAACATGAAAGGAAAAGTGTTTTTTTTTATATGAGCTATGGTAATGAAAATGTTAAATATCTAGTTCTAGTTTGACCAAGGCATCCTGCAGCGTGACATCTCGCAGGTGAAATTTCTGTCACACAGGCATATTCTTCCGTAATTTCCTGGTAGGTTTATTAAGTGAAATTCCTGTAATCACGCTATTATGCGACGATATGCAATTACGTTCTATTCTCTGGATCAAAATGTAGCATTAACACACTGGGAGCAACGTAAAGGATCAGAACGCAAGAGGTTGCTGTTTTCGGCATTATTGGTTTTCCTGCTTTTTTATAAACGTGAATTTCATCCCATCACGGACTTATTTCTCTCTAAACCATAACCTTAAAAGCTGGACTTGCATTTTGAATAATTATGTATAATATCATGCAGTTTGTCTGAAAGTTTGCATAATTACAAGCAAATTGCAAAAGCAAACGACATGATTGTCACACACCCCTGTGATGTCTTTGATTAGCCTGCTTTCAAACGGAAGGAGAAATCAGTCCTCTTCCGTGCTGGAAAACAGAGAGCAGTGTCACGAGGACACAAACGTCACCTTTTGAATAGATGCACTGCTTACAATGTGTATCAAACGTATTTAGGGGCGGATGTACAAAGCCCTGCGTCCAATGCAGTTTTTGCCTTTGAACAGCAACTGGAGTGCGACCCGATGGCTCATTTTGCTCTGTAACGGATGTACTGATACATCACAGGGCAAAATACACTTTCCGTCGGATTCACAGAATCGTGCCTCATTCATGAAACAGGATTCTGATTATGAACCCTACTGAGAGTACAGGGAAGGTACGGAGGCCTGCAGGGGGGCAGCAGACCTTTGTCCCTACATTCCCATCTCGAATCATGCAGGGCTTGAATGACTGCATGCAATTGAGGTTCTTCTGTGATTGTTCCCCGTTTATTCTTTGTCACTTTCATTATTCTCCGATACACCAAGAAATGACCAGGATCTTGCCCGTAGTTTTCTTCCAGCATTTGCAAGCTCTGTAGTGCCCCATCTCGTAATATCTCTCCCAACTGCAGGATGCATGCTGCCTCCCAGTGCCACAAGTCCTTGGGGAGGAGGAAAGCAGCTGCTTTGTGGAATCCCCCGCAGCAGAATTGCAGGTGCATAAGGTTTTGATTCCCACGTTTGTTAAGACTATACATTGGGGGCGCGAGGAAAGAAGGCAGCAAGTAGGCGACCATTCTGTTGTTGCTCTGGGATGTAGACAGACTCAGACAGATGTTGTCCTGCTAGCCAGTAGGCCACCCCCTGTAACTGAGCAGTGTCAAGAGTGACCAGAAATATACCAATGTAGGGCCACTGGTATAATGGAGGGAAGCAAGGGAAACTACACTGTGACCACTGTTATACCTGCGGGAGAAGCAAAGGAATAAAACAACCTTAGCATGAAGAATAGGGGCACAGTTAGAAGCACATCTGTGCTCATCGTCATTCCCGTTAAGAGGGTGACCGCCTGCCAGCGAGACTTCCAAATCTTGCGAGGACCGTGGCCATTGAGGCCGCAGCTGGCTATTAGCCGGGTCTGGTGGCCTCAGTGGACTAATATATCCATTGCAGGATCCTGTGTTCGACATCATGGTCACAGGTTCAAGTTCCGTCGGGTCCCCTCAGCCTTTCATCCAACTGAAAAACAGTGGTTCCTATGGCATATGATTTTATATAACTTAATATTTATATCGAGCTCAATGGCAATGAAAACATTGGAGGGAGGGTGGCAGAAGAAAGAGAGACGCACAACTGTACCATGAAGGATATTTCCTTATATTTAAGAATTGATAATGAAAAATACATATGATTAAATTGCGACATACAAATATTATACAAAGTGCAGTGTATCCCAAGTGAATAGTGAGCAAACCAAGGACGTGTATAACAAGGTGAACTATACAGGTTTCAGCTGTGAATATTTACAAAGACAGGAAACTAGACTCTAAACCAATTATGTCAACAAATGATTAGCCAGCCGCTATAAAATTATAGAAACTGTGTTGGTCTGATTTGTTTCCTAGGGCGTCGACGGCGTTTCGACCATTAGAATAAAGGTCTCATCAGGACTGGGCAGTGAAGGACTTTATTTTAAGTATACGCGGTCAATGCCGTTCCACCGCCAAGTCTCACAGATCAGCTAAAATATAAGGATGTGAGACTGTATCAAGCGCTCCTATGAAGCGAAAATATTTCGCTATATTTCCTAGTTGTTTGTAAACTTTACAGGGGTTTTGACCGCGTATACTTAAAATAAAGACACGCTACCAGCTGTGCCTACAGTGGTAAGTTGCATGTATATTTAAGCACCCCCGTTTTTGATGACTCAGTCAGTTCCAGATGCATTGCATTGATGCTTGGTTTCTCCCTATTTCTGACAGTGCCCGGCCGGGTTCACTGTAAGTAAATTCAGTTTACTTTCTCACGCATGGGCCATTTACACCCTGGTGCAAGGTAAAAAAACCCTCTGACAATATTCATGAATATTATTTATTCATGGCGACTGCCAATAGTTACAAAATATTTTTATTTATTTTGTATTTTTATAGATGTCCCTCACTGCCCAGTCCTGATGAGACCTTTATTCTAATGGTCGAAACGCCGTCGACGCCCTAGGAAACAAATCAGACCAACACAGTTTCTATAATTTTATAGCGGCTGGCTAATCATTTGTTGACATAATTGGTTTAGAGTCTAGTTTCCTGTCTTTGTAAATATTCACAGCTGAAACCTGTATAGTTCACCTTGTTATACACGTCCTTGGTTTGCTCACTATTCACTTGGGATACACTGCACTTTGTATAATATTTGTATGTCGCAATTTAATCATATGTATTTTTCATTATCAATTCTTAAATATGAGGAAATATCCTTCATGGTACAGTTGTGCGTCTCTCTTTCTTCTGCCACCCTCCCTCCAATGTTTTCATTGCCATTGAGCTCGATATAAATATTAAGTTATATAAAATCATATGCCATAAGAACCACTGTTTTTCTATATAAACGCACTGCCCTGGTTCCGCTGTGAGTAGGGTTTCCCTTGTTTTTCCATTTCGCATTTTCATCCAACTGAGGTCGATAAAATGAGTACCTTAGAGTTGGGTAACAGTAAACATCTGTTATTCAGCGCCAAGATACCTCCGGGTGAACGTGCGCTTGACAAATGCACGTTATGTTATGTAAAAGCCACGCCTCTGCCACGAGTCACTGCTTGTTATTTGCACTAACCACAGCTACAGATCTCAATGCAGCGGTTGAACTTTTGTGGCATCCTCTCTCCTTTAGCAGCTTCTGCAGCATTCATATTTCTTCTTCACCACAAACGCGAGGACGGCCTGCAAAACAAAAAGGACAACAAAATTATCAATTTGAGCAATCTTGGGAAAAGTATTTGAATTAAAAAAGAAGTACAACCAAGGAATGATTTCCCAGTTTATGGTCAAGACCCCTGAGAAAGGTTTATGCAGACCTCTGAATGGAAATACAGGTGTACCCTGTGTTGAGTACGAGTGATTGCTGACTTAAAGGAACTAGAGACATTGTTCTAATAATTTAGTGTAATCTTTTAGGGGTGCGAGAGAAACACAAATCAGCCCTCCAAAATCACAAGAAATTATCCTTGGTAAAGAAGCAATATTGAGTTAAGGAAGGAGGGTTGCATAAGAGAGCTGTTGAGATATATGTAAATTATTGCATTATACACCACTAAATTTCTCACCTTAGACATGCAGCTGGGAAATCAGTCACAGCCCAGGCACAGATAATACGGCATTCAGTGACTGAAGGGTCCCAGAAGCACCAGCTGGACTTCTAGTTTATCAGATGCCTGCAACTGAAGCGATTTCTCTCTCGCCTTCTCCCTTTCCCCTTTCCCCTTTCCCTTGTTGGGCTGACCCAACCTCAAATGACCGTTTGCTGTTGTGGTGGGAAAAGTATGACAGGGAGTAGGAAGTCAGGGGCACATGCATCATTGAGACATTTTGCACTTCTTAATTTGCGAAAAATACCGAATTGCAAATTAAGAAATGCAAAATGCTATGCATCATTTTTTTCGGTATTTATTTGTGATTCGGTAAAAATCGCAATTTTTACCGAATCCCAAATAAATACCGAATTCTTAAGTGCATTTTCGCTATTCCCATTGGTTCCTATGGGCCAAAAGGCCCATAGGATGCAATGGGAAGGCATTAGCAAATTGCGAGTGTCACTTTGAAAATTTCATGGGTGTAGGGGGGGGTCCAAAGGACCCCCCCAATGCACCCCTGAGATGTATTTATCGCATCATGTTTAACACACACATGTCCTAAGGACATGTGTGTCCGTAACATGAATGTTGAAAAAAATGCATTTTCAGCGTTTTAAACACTTTTTGCAAATTTACCGAGTGGTTCAATTACTCGGTAAATTTGACCCCCTAATTGCGATTTAGCAACTTTAAAAAGTAATCATGCATTGCTTTTAAGAAATCGCATATTTGCGACTTCTTAAAAGCAAACGCAATTTTAGAAATCCCAAAAATGTTACGATTTCTAAAATATCATGATGCATCCCAAAAAGCACTTTTGGAATCGCAAACGGACGATTTTAAGGAATCACACCGTTTGCGACTTCAAAAATGCTTGATGCATGTGGGCCTCAGATTCTGTGAACCCATCTCAACCTCATAGGAGCACGCACACCCATGTTAGTGTGCTAAGTCTTGACAGTCTGCCAAATAATAGACTTCAAAATGAGGTGTTCCTAGCCCTCCTTTACATTTTGTTAATTACGTTTTCTCTAGCGCTACTTATCTTCTGTTAGGTCCCCCTTGCTAGACACCCAACACAGAATCAGTCTCACAGAAATACCCCTTAAGGATTAAACAGGGGAAGTTCACAAAGAAATAAAGCAGGTGGGCTAACATGACCATTTTGGATTGGGACGCTGCATCAAAAACAATTTTGGAAATCAACGACAGCATACCAGCCCCCAGATTTCCCTCAAATAGATCAGTTTCCTTATGCTCTAGCTTGATCCCTTAATAGCAGAACATACAACTTTCCCATTGCCATTCAGTGTCACGTAATATGACATCATCGCGTGCCACTACATATGTGGGAAGAGCATGAATGATAAAGTCAATTTTGTTCAGATATGTTTATTGTTTGTCACTCGTGCAACTTCCATCTCGACCTATTTAGTATATGTCAGAATCATTTGTTTAATGATGAGGGAGAATCACCACCTATGTTTGTGTTCAAAAGTGGTGAAAATGTAAGTGACAGATTGGTCAAAACCTTCATGGAGCCTCAGTATAAATCCATATTGCAAAGTTTAAGTCTCCAACCAATTACAGGTCATTTTTGATGCGTAAATTGAACAGCATGCAACGGTGTTGCAATACTTAAATGTATGCTTTGTTATGTGTATTTGCAAAGCGCACTATCACCCGTAAGGGTACCCTAAGCAGGTATGTGAGCCTAGCCCTGCCTATGGCAGGTTGGTTAATTGAAAAGTCAAGTCTAAAGCTTCTTGCGGAATTTAAGAAGACAGAAGGAATTTTCGACATGGAGTTGGAGGTCGTTGCACACTTTAGGAGCTGTGTAAGAGAATGCTGGCCTCTTGATGGTTCTATGATTGCGTGGGATATGTGCGAGTAGAGTCCTGTGGAGCAGAGGTGTCTGGTGTTTGGTGGAAGTAGATGGTTCAGGTAGTTAAGGCATAGTGCCTTGAATGTGTGTGTGTGAGGAGTTTAAAATAAGCACGTTTGTGTATAGGTTCTAGTGGAGCTCCGAGAGGTGTGGTGTGATGTGAGTTCTGTGTGGGAGGTTCAGGATTAGTCTGGCAGCCGAGTTCCTAATGGCTTGTAGTCTTCTGGTGAGTTTTCTGGTGATCCTGATTTCGAGGGTGTTCTTGTAGTCCAACTTACAGGTGACCAGGGCTTGAGTGACAGTTTTCTAGTGTTGTTTGGGAGTCATTTGAAGATCTTTCTCAGCATCTTCAGGGTGTGGAAGCAGGATGGAGTGAAGGTGTTGACTTGAACAGACATGTTCGGTTTGCTGTTGATGATTATTCTGCGGATCCTGGAGTGGGTGCTGGGTGTAGGTGTGGGTATGATTTTGTCTGGACCACTTTTGTGTAAGTTTACAATTTTCTGCTATTCACAAACTCCAAGATAATAGTAAGTTTACTCTGCACATAAGAAGACAGGACATGTTTAATGTCTTACCCATGTACCTATCCTGTGAAGCCAAGTTGTAGAGGATAAGAAGGAAGTTGATTCCCCCCTAACCCCTGCTTTACCCTTGTTAAAGGGGGTCTTCTGGAACTTGCATCCCAGTTTGGTGCCCCAGCTGGGCTATGTGTGTAGTTATGCTTCATTGGAAGGGTTCCATCAAGGTACTTAATATTCCCCCCGCCCCCCAACTCCAGGGCTTGTATCCACAACCATCAATCCAAATAAACTAACAGACTCAAACTGAATAAGAATAAAAGGAAAAGAAAAAGGGAGAAATCAAGATAGCACAAAAAGACTGCTCCAAATTTTCAGTACATGCCTCACTAGCTTTTACTATGCCCAAGTGTTGTGTAAAATTCGGGTGGGCAATGGCTTTAGCCTATTATTTCAGGGCCCACTGGGCGTTACTTACAACTAGTACATTACCGCTGGGTTTCGGACAGTACACTCCTGACAATGGTAATGAGCAGATCCTTTTATTGTTCACTAAATATTTTACAGTTGGGGTGTTATCTGTCAATACTGGTCACCGTCTCTTACCTGACGAGATGCGAGGCCGGGCAGAGACGACATGGAACCAATCCCACTTCCTGACCATACCTATCAGTTTGTTTAATTGCATGAGCTAGTAGTCTGATCATAAAACTGGAGAGGGCCCTTGTGGATAGGTGCGTAGATCCCCTGCCAAGTTGTCAACCTGAGTGAAACATAAGAAGGAATGCATATAACTAACTGGGTTTCCTTCTAGTTTGGCCCTTCGATTATGGTGTCTTATGCCCCCACCCTTTCCCTTCTTGAAGTGAACATAAGTCCTGAGAGGCAACTGGCGTATACGTGCACCTGGGTGAGCTGTACCAAAGTACTCAAGGTAGGCACCTGGAGGACAAGTGGAAATTGGAAGCTCCTGATAACGACTGTTCAGAGAACACAAGGGTTATTGCATATAGAGGTTTAGGAAACAAGAGACATTATGAGATACAGAAAAACTCACTTTAGTACACCATTTCGGATATGCACTGTACTAATCTCAAACCAATTATTCCCTTGTAGTGTTGATCTTTTGTGGAGGAAGTAGCGAAATGTCCTGTTTCTTCACAGGAGTAATGCGCTCTCACTCTTGCACTAGTCAAATGTCAAAAAGGTGCTCTCGCTCCGAGTGTAGGAAAGTAGGATCTGCTTGTTATGGTTACTCCCACTTTTTGCTTAATGTTGCACTCTTTTTGACTGGTCTGACTGGGATCCTTCTAATCAGGACCCCAGTCTATCTGCTTTCTCATTTAAATTGTCATGTATGTACTTTGGTACACTCCAGATTGGATACTGGGGTACCCTTATAAGTCCCTAGTATATGGTACCCATGTACCCAGGGCATAGGTAACCCAGAATGCCCCCGATGGGCTGAAGCATGTATTGTGCCACCCAAGAGAGGCCATGCAAAAAGGAACTACTGGTCTGCTACTGTAGTTTGTGTAAGCCGGTGCTTGCATCACTTACTTTAGATATAGGTTCACTATATCTATAGGTCACTACACTGAAAACATATAAGTCACCCCTATAGCAGCTATTATCAATCCTGAAGGCAGGGTGCTGATTTTTTTGTGAGAGGGTGCCCCTGCTTGAGCAGAGCCCCTCTGAATCCTTTGGAGACCATTATCCCAGGTTGTCTGTGACTCACCCAGACATATAGGTAGAGGTGCATTAAAACCTCTCAGTAAATGCTATTTATCTCGAAAACGGCTGCATGGAAACATATCTTGTTTGGTATCAAACACCTTGGAATCATAGCTCCACACCGGTAACCGGTGTGAGAGGTTTGATTCAACCCTTCAGAAGCGAGCTTCGTGAGGTCGCTGGCCTATCCAGTGCCAGCCTTCTCGACTCGGACAGCACAAAATGGATGCTGCCGACCAGAGACACATTTCTGCCCTCCTGCTGCTGAGCCAAACTCGAATAGAGGAAGGCAGTACAATAGGCATCCTATCACAAGGAGGTGTGACCACCTCCCAGACAGGGTGGGTGCACTCTGCGAGTGCCTGAAAGTCATTTGGTGTCCCTGTGCATAGTACAGCTCAAACCAGTTCTGGCAGCTATTAGCTCCGGCACGGAACTGGACAAAGGAAATGGGAGTAACCTCCCCTCTGTCCTGCCCCTCCCCTGGGAGGGTCCCCTGAATCTGTCCAAACCCTCTCCAGTGGGTACAAAATGAGTTACCTGGCTGTAAGACTTTAGATTTTACATGGACAAGATTCTACAAGAAGAAACCACTGATCTTCGACCTTCTGGACACTCTGGACTTCGCTGGACCTCAACTGGGCTCGACGTTGTCCCCCTCCCCGTCCAAAGCTTTGTCTGTGCCCTTGCTCCACACAGGTTCCATGCAGGACCTGTGGTGTACTAAGGACAACTGAAGAGTCTCCCTTGGAGTAAAGGAGTCACTTCCCTGCATTAGCAGGCACCTCAATGTAACTGACTGGTCTGCTGCTCCTGAGCTCCTGCAGACTCCGAAGATTTCAGCAACGAAGAAGGTGGGTTACGAAAGTCCCTGAGGTTGATCTGCCCTCTCAGCCAGTTTGAGGCCAGTATCATTCATGGGGACTGCATAACCTGAATCTTTGTGCACGGCGTTGATTTGCAGTTGCATATGCTTGTTGGAAATTCCCGAGCTTGTGCATTGGACTCCAAATAGTCCTGACCCTGAGCAGTATTTGTACCAAAGAACTCCAGCCTCCTCACACCGAGTGCTTCGTAGGCTGGTACCCTGCAATCTTGCTCGAGGTCCCCTAGCGACTCCTGGTCATTTGGCCTGTGGGTCCTCCTGAGGGTCATCTTAATTTCTGGTAGGCTTCCCTGGTTGCTCCGGACGTTCGCTGACTCCCCATTGCTTGGTGAGTCCCCTGGACCTTGCTGGTCCACATCGTAACCTGCTTGACCTTCCTTCGTGGGTTGCTATTGCCAAGGCTTGTTTGTACTCCAGCCAGACACCGACCCCTCAGCACTCGACATCCTTCGTGGGACAGCTGGCATATGGCTCCTGGTCCTCATAGCTGCAGAGTCAAGCATCCCTTCTTCACACCAGTACTTCTTCACAGCCCTCCATTGAGAACGACGGCAGCTTCCGACACCATTCCAGACCTATGCACCCCGCTCCTCTGGGATAGGTAACTCGGGTACTATGGTATGCATGGGTGGGGTGGCTCTCCAACCTCTTAAGTTCCAAAGGGTTTGCTCGAAGTCCTCCTAGCAGGGTCTTAAACTTTAAAATTGCAACTGTGATCTCCTCATAGAATTGTACTGAGGCCCGGTCGTATTAACACACTGCATCCGTTCTACGTTGGGTCCCTATCTACTCACCTTGGGTGGTTCCTTGGGGTCCCAGTGATTCTACTTGCTCCAGACCTTGTCTTGATCCCAGTTGTGATTGTTATACCACTATTTTAGTATATGGCTCTTCCTGGAGCCCACTGTGTATTGTGCTACTTACAACTGTTTTATTGATCTTTTATTGTGTGCTTTGTGTTCTAACCTTGGGTAGAGGATAGTAGAGAGTTTTTATTAATAAATACATATTTTTATATAACTACTGTGTGGTCCTCCTTTCATTTGATCAATTCAAGAGGTGATATTCTGGTAAACAAGCTGCCTTACATTCCTTCAAAATTAAGCCTGAAGGCTGCTCTCCACAGCTACCACTAGGATATCTTTCTAAAGGTTATCTTTGACCTTATACATCATAAGGGTTGTTTGGACTGGTGCAAGGTGCCCACTTTAATTAGTGGACATCATATACCAGGCCAACGTCTCATACGCAGTGCCAGGGTGTAGTTATTAAACAAGCAGAAAATGTGCAAGAATTGAAAGTAATTATCCACTGTTTATCTTTGTCTTAAATGTTTCTTTTGTTTTACAGGTAACTGTGTTGGGTGAGACCACGAAGATCAGCGAAGCAGATGATGGCTTCAGGTAAGTGTCTGCTCATGAAGGGTTGTATGAGCTCTGTGAGTGAGGAGGCTCTGAAAGAAGAGTTGTTCTTGTGAAGGCTGTATTAAACAGCTGGGGAGTGCTGGTCTGACTACTTTCAGGATAGGCAGGAAACCAGCAGGCAAAAGAATTTATAGGCAAAGCAAGTTGTTTTGCGCTGCTGCTACGCCCAAGGTTTCAGCAGGAGGTCTTCCTGTGCACTTAGTAAGAGTCTTGAGTGATTACTCATGCCACTCACAGTGGGAGAGTTCTAAGTGCCATGCTTGAGTGGTGACTCATGCAGCTCACATCAGGAGAGTTCTAGGTGTTTTTTGTAGGAGACTACCACTGCCCTCTGAGTCAGCTGGCATCTTAGTCAGAGGATTTCTATTCTTGAAACATGGCCACCTTTGGCAAAAGGAAACAGTGAAGAATATAAACAAAACCAAGAAGTGTAGGACTTTTTAGATTGTAAATCGGTAGAGAAATACTGGGTGAGTAATGATTGCACGTGTATTGTACATGAACCAAATACTGTGAACTTGAGCCTCAAGGTTAGGGTGATAGAGACAGGTCCCTGATAGTATCACAGGACATTTAGCAACCTATAGCTTAGAGCATCTGGGAGAGGTAGAGCCCCTCATCCCCTCTTGTGTCTATGAAGGATCAACTTCATGGTCAGTTTGTAATGAGTGCAATAAGGGTCTTATTGATGCTCAATTATAAGTTACTTTGCCCCCACCTATAATTGATTAAGCTTAGTATTACAAAAGATCTTCTTCAGATTGTGGTGGCACAACTGGTAACATGATTGAGTTGCTGCTGCCTTCTAATGCCTCAGAGCTATCATTAATTTCCTCTGTTCTGTATTCCTCACTATTGTCACGGATATTTGCATCTGCACCAAGGGCAGCTTTACGATCTTTACTAGTCTCTGCCTGTGAGGTGTGTTATCGCTGGATTCTTCCGCATCAGGAGTTTTGCACTGCAGTTAGGCTCATAGTGAGGTCAACTTTTTTGTTGTTTTATCACTCTAGCCAGCTCCAGGAATCCTCTGGCTCCGTAAAGAAGTATGCTCGCTGGTTAGTCAGGATTTAATTTAGGCATAGAAGAGAAGAACATATTAGAGACATATTTCTCTTAGTTCGTCTTTACATCCATAAACGAGGAGTCACTGTGTCGTGGCAGTGTGTGGTCCGGGAATATCACTATTTGTGCTGCATCCATTTCAAAGTAGCCTTTTGTTCTGGTAGTTTAGGGTATTGCATTGCAGCCCTGGAAATGCAAGATTTGAGAGATGAAGAGTTTGGGGGTGCACATCAATTAGGTATGCCTCATCAGTGTCAATCAGACCTTTAAAGGAAGAGATTGTTTGGATACAGTTTACTAAGAAGATGGTGGTATTGGGCCCTTAAAAGCCCTTAGACAAGACCCCCTTACGCAAGCTGTTGTGTCTGGAATGACTCTCGTAGTCAATCATTAATAAACTCAGAAAAGATCAGACGCCCGTCTACTTGGGCTTTATCCACAATTGTCCCTGTCTTCAAAAAGGGAGGCCGGGACAGCACTCACTGCTATATGCCCATCTCCCTCTTGGATTCTGTGGTAAAGGTGTTGGGTCGTCTGGTTTTAGATAGGCTAATGAGTTGGACAGACGATAACAACTTCTTGGCTGAGGTCCAATATGGTTTGCGCCCTGGATGCTGAACAGTGGACCAGTGTTTGAATTTATATATGGTTTTGAATAAGTACATCGTTGCTCGCACAGGCTCTGTCTACCTAGCTTTTAAGGATCTGTCCTCCGCGTTTGGTCGCATGAACAGATCTAAGCTCTGGCAGATCATGCTTTCCATTGGTATTAACAGAGACATTGTCTTGTTTTCAAGGGATCGCCACAGTGATACTTAAGCCATAGTCCGTTACTCTAAAGACCTTGACGTGACCTTTGAGTTCCCCATCCAGAGGGCGGGGGGTACGTAAAGTGTGTATTTTGGCCACCTTACTTTTTAATTTGATTTGTACATTAATAACCTGGAACAGGTCCTACTGAACTTAAAAACTGATTGTCCTCAGGTGGGCAAGCAAAGTTTGCTGGCCCTCTTGTATGCTGATGATGCTCTCCTCATGGCGATGACAGCGAGCGGCGTACAACTTCTTTTGAACTCCTTTGTGCACTTCAATGAGGGCCTGGATCTGTTTATCATAGCAGATCATTTGAAATGCAGATGGGTCCTAAACCAGCTAAGTCCTATAAATTCATGGCAGGGGCCATAACGATCCCCAAGTTTGATATGTTTTCCTTCTTGGGGGTAGTGTTTGATGTGGCCCTTAATTGGTGCCCTCTGATAAGTCAAAAGAAAAGGGATTTGGTAAGGGTGACCGCCACTGTTTCTAACTTCGCTACCAGACTAGGAAGCAGAATGATTAGGGCACTCCTGCAGGTCTACAAAGCTAAATGCATCTCAAAGGTTACCTGTGGGAGTGAGATCTGGGGCTATACCAAGCAGGTTGCATTACAATTTGTCGAAAATACTTGCCGCAGAGCATCCCATCCTCTGCAGTGCACAAAGAACTAGGGAAGTTTCTCTCTGATGGGTTGGCTGGTCATCCCATATGGCTGTGGATGAAAATTTGGACTAAGAAGGAACACGCCCTTAATACGGAAATTTTGAGAGACTGTCTTTCCCTTGATCACACTAACCGCATCTATTGCCTCAAATATGTGAGAGAATGTTTCATCAGTTTGGGTAAGGCAGACCTATTTGAGCCCCCTGAGGAAATTAGCCGTAGGGGCATGAACTAGGTGAAGGCGGACTTTTTTAATTGAAAACCCTGTCATCAACTCAACTTTATCTTGTTTGGTTTAAAAGTATTCATGACCGTTTTCTATTGACAAGATTTCGAATGGACCTCTTTCACTATCTTTTGGCCCAACATCGCGGTGCACATAGAGGGCAGTGCCTCTCACCCTGTGGCTGCGATGGAAAATCTCCAAATGACTTGACGCACTTTTTTTTTTTTTTTTTTATAAATCTTTATTAACATGAAGGCATAATACGCAGTTAGTACTTTACATGTAAATGGGTAGGGTTGTTTCGTTACAGACATCTCCCCGTATGTGGCAGCAGTCTTGACAAAAGCATAAATTGAGATGTTATAAACCTGTGACAACCCTTAAATACGTTTCCATGTTGACAAATCATAATCAAAGTAGTTCTGTGCAAATTCCCCTCGGTATGCCTTGTGCAACAGTAACATTCCTTAAGACAATAGTATTAACAACCAACCCCCCCCTCCCCCAAAACATGTGTCATCATCACCAGTGCGCTCTCATCCCGTTCCCAAATCAGCAAATTCTTAGTCCTTTCGTCGTTACATAGCCAGGTTTACTCAACATCGTTGTGTACTTGGTCCGCTGAGGTGAATACCCCCATAGTTATCTTTCATTCATCCTCCCCCTCTGAATCTAGGTCATCTCCTTCTGGCAAAGGGTCACAGATCTCTCCCCTAAATACATTCCATGCCGCCCATATTTTGTTCCATTTGCGGGGCGCCGCTCGTAAGACATACACTGCCCGTTCCGTAACCATCAGAATGTCCATGTTTTTAGCCCATCTGCTCGCAGTAGGTAGTTCTGGTGCGCCCCACTTCTGTGCAATATCTCGTTTGGCCACTGTCATGGCCAGTGTTGCCCAGATTAGTGCATATCTACCCAGGTCATTGGGGTCCCATATATTCAAAAGGCATTTGCGCGGTTCAGGTAGCACGGAGGTTCTAAGCGTCTGGGAGATCGTGCGCATTATTTGCCTCCAGAATTCTTGTATCCGTGGGCAGTCCCATAATGTATGAAATAGTGTCCCCTCCTCCCCGCAGCCTCTCAAGCAAAAGGGATGTGGTGCTCTCTGTATTTTGTGGAGAAGTGTTCTGGTGTAGTAGATGCGGTGTAGAATTTTGAGTTGCACCAATCTGAACTTCGTTGAGATCCCAACTTCTCTTGGGGAGGCCAGCGCCTCATTCCATTCAGATTCGTCCGCCTCACCTATTTCCCCCTCCCATTTTTCTTTAAGTTTCAGTGTGGGGTCTTTCAGGTTATTGATCAGTTTTTTATATGTAAGTGAGGTAGCGCTTTGGATCATGAATTCCGTTAGCAGCCTGTCCTCTAATGGTGAAGATTCCGGTAGAGCAGTGCCCTCAGGAATCGCCCGGAGTAATGCGTGCCTAATCTGTATGTATCGGAATGTTTCCGTGGGTCCGAGGTCATATTGCTGCTGTAGGTGCGGAAATGGTACTACTGTGTCCCTGTCCCAGAGGTCCCCCACCGTAGAAATGCCTATGGAGTCCCACCGCGCAAATCCCCTACTCCCTCTGAGGTTTCCTAACGCTTTCGTGTCCCACAGAGGCGTCATTTTGGTGAATTTTCCCGCCCAGCCCAGTCGTGCCTGTGCCAGGTGCCATAAGGTCGCCGTGTGTTGTGTTGGACCAATTAGACTCTTAAGTTGTGATTTATTGTATAGTACTGACAGCATACATTCCGTCCCAAGCTGAGACCAATCTGCCCGATAAGCTGGGTCCTCTTTTGGGGTGTGGATCCAATAATTAACTACTTTAAGCTGGGCCGCCCAGTAATATAGCTGGATGTTAGGGAGCGCTATCCCTCCTTCGTACCAGCTTTTAACCAATTTGTCGTACGCTATGCGTGCCGGGCCATTATTCCAGAGCAGGGCAGAGACCAGCGCCACAATTTGTTTAAAGTATCGCGGCGGGACCAGGTGCGGGGTGTTCTCCAAGACGTAGAGGAGCCTCGGGAGTGCCATCATTTTGTATAAGGCTGCCCTTCCCAGTAGGGTCAGGGGCAGGGCCGCCCAATGTTTAACGTCCGCACGCAGGCGATCAATAGGTGGTTTTAAGTTACTGGCAAAGAAGTCCGTTTCATTACTCGTGATGACTATACCTAAGTATTTGAAGGAGGTCGTTGACGTAGCCAGGGGACAGTCAGCCGGTAACCTCGGCGCCGGGCCTTTTAGAGTGTATATGACAGATTTGGACCAGTTCAGGGTATATCCTGATGAGTGCCCGTGTGCGTTACAGAGTTCCAGCAGTGCTGGGATTCCGTCGTCAGGTGCAGTCATGTAGATGAGCATGTCGTCGGCGTACAGGGAGATTTTATCCTCCCACCCCTCCTCCCACTGAATTCCCTTAAATAAGGGCGTAGTCCTGATCTGAATCGCTAGGGGCTCCAGCACCAGCGCAAAGAGCAAGGGCGACAAGGGGCAACCCTGTCTGGTTCCCCTGCCCAGTTGAAACCTTGGTGAAATGTGGCCATTAGCTACCACTTGTGCGACCGGCTTTGTATAGAGCAGTCTTATCCAAGCTATATACCTCGGCCCAAACCCCATACGTGTGAGGACCATGAAAAGATATTCCCATTCCACGAGGTCAAAAGCCATTTTGGCGTCGAGGGAGAGAATCACAGCCTTCTCCGAGAGGAGGTGCGAACGGGCCATTACTCCATGAACTCTCCGGAGATTCAGCGCCGTGCTTCGGTGAGGCATAAAACCTGATTGGTCAGGGTGGATCAGGGTACTCAGGTGCGGCTGCAGACGGGCGGCCAGGAGCTTAGCCAGTACCTTGGCCTCCACGTTAAGCAACGATATCGGGCGGTATGAGGTACATTCAGTCGGAGGCTTCCCTGGCTTAGGTATCGTCACAATCGTGGCCGTGCGTTGGTCCAGCGGTAGTTCCGCCTTTTCCCTGCTTTCCAAATACATGGCCAGCAGCGGTGCACTGAGTTCCGGAGCCATGGACTTATACCATTCTACGGGTATCCCGTTCGGACCCAGCGCTTTGCCAGACTGCAGAGTCTGAATCGCCAGCTGAATTTCCTCTTCCGTCGGATCTACCTCCAGTGCCTGCATATTTTCTGGCGTAATACTGGGGACGGCAACGTCCGCCAGGGACGCCTCTGCCATGCGTTCTGTGACCACATAGTCCGGGGTGTACACTGCCCGAAGATGCTGAGCCAAGGCGCACACTATGTCCTCTGGGTGTGTCAGGTCCTGTCCTACCTCCGTTCGTAATCTCTGAATGCCTTTCGCCCCACCCCCTCTCCTATCCAACCAAGCCAGCATTTTTCCCGCTTTGTCTCCCACATCATAGATTCTGTGTTTAGTGTTTGCGATGTAACCCTTCTCTGTCGCCGTAAGATGAGCCTGGTATTGTTGTTGCCGAAGCATGAGCGTGTGTGTTGTGGTCGGGGATGGGTTCGCCATGTGCCTAGTGTTGGCGTCGCTGAGGGCTAGTTCCAACTCTGCAAGTTCCTTTCGGGAATCTCGTTTAAGCCCCGTTATCGCTGCTATAGCCTCCCCCCTGAGGACTGTTTTGTATGCCTCCCATAGGGTTGACGGCGAGTCCACTGTCGCTGTGTTTTCCGCAAAGTATTGCGTTGTTACCAGTTTAAGTTTTTTACGAATCTTCGGGACTTTTAAAAAGTGCGGGTATATTGGGTAAATTCTTGTGCATTTTTTCTCCCTGGTGGTAAGAGATAGTGCAATCGGTGAGTGGTCAGAAATGCCTCTGGGCAGAATATCTACTTTATCCACCGTCCCCATACCTAACCCCATGGATAGAAAGTAATCAATACGAGATAAGCTGTTATGGACTGCTGAGTAAAAAGTGTATTGAGTTTCTTCTGGGTGCAGGTGTCGCCAGATATCTATAATGCCCAGGGCTTCTAAAAAGTCTGATAGCAATGTAGTTCCCCGTGGTCGGGCTCTAGCGGGTAACGTGTCCAGTAGCGGATCAATGATTGCATTCAGGTCCCCCCCCACAATCGTATCCCCTTCAGGAAGGTCAAGGAGGAACTTGCCTAGCGCAGGCAGGGCCACAGAGTGCAGCGCCGGGGGTATATATACCGATATTATATTAAGAGGTCTGCCCTCCCACTGACCATGCACCGCAGCGAAGCGACCTTGATCGTCCGCTATGCGGTGTGTTATAATAAAGGGAGAAGATTTTTTCATCAGTATCCCCGTCCCCCGGGAGCCAGAGGTGAAGTCCGCATGCACTGCCATGACATAGCCGCGCCTATCAAGTGCTTTGCAGGTTGTTCCCGCAAGGTGGGTTTCCTGTAGTAGGACCAGGTCTGGGTTTTGCCGCTTTATGGCCTGCAGTACCAAGCCTCTTTTTATTTTGTCCCCCAGGCCTCTGACATTCCAGGTCAGCATGCGCAGTGGGGGCACCCCCATAGTCACAGGAGAGTCCTCAGCGGGTGTGTCATAAGGTGGTCTGGCCATCGAGCCGGTGTGCGAATTCTGCACGTAGCACGTCTACAGGGCTAGTGCATGCAGAGGAGTGTGCAACCTTGCGTGGGATTATGCCGATATTCGGGGTGTCAGTACAACACAATGGTGGAATGATGACTATGGAGAAGAATACAAACAACAACAACAACAAAAAAACTACATCCCCGTCCCCCCACCCTGCTACCCTGCTCTACGGACAACCTCCCGCCCGTTTCCCCAACTTCGCAGAGTGCTTTAGTCCTTCCCCAACCATCTTACTTGCTCGTGGGGTTGGTGAGTCCCATACGGGCACTGATTGTGCCCACCCTACTCAGCTGCGCCAGGTCCAAGGCCTCTCGTGCCACACTCAGTCCCGTAGAGATACAGTCTGTCTTCAGACCGGAGCCGGTTGTCCAGAGTCAAGAGGGTCCCTTTCAAGGTCAGATTCCGTTTCTTCTGCGCCCCCCTGACGGGGTGAGTGAGAGGCCTGACTGTTCATGGTCGGCCCCGTTCGATGAGCAGGTCGGTCTCGATGCGGGCGATGTCGCTGTCCTACTGGCCTCCAGCCATCCAGCCAGTCTTGTGCCATCTCCGGCTTGTCGAAGAACCATGTCTTGCCGTCGGCCACAATTCGCAATTTGGCAGGAAACAGCATAGAGTACGGCAAGTCCCTGTCCCGCAGTGCTTTTTTCACCTCCGTGAAGGATTTACGGCGCCTGGCCACCTCTGCCGTGTAGTCTGGGAAGAAAGCCAGGGTTGCATTTTGTATTTTAACAGGTGGCGAGCTTCTCGCAGCTTGGAGGATCGCATCCCTGTCCCTAAAATTGAAAAGCCTGGCCAGGACAGGCCGTGGTGCTGCTCCTGTCTTGGGCGGTCCTCCCGGAACCCTGTGTGCCCTTTCCACTGAAAAGAAGTGGGACAGTCCTTTGGGCTTCAGTTTGTTCTGGATGAGATCCTCTATGTAGAGGTCCATGGCCCCTTTCCCCTCCGTCTCCGGAAGTCCAAGGATGCGTACGTTGTTTCGTCGCGAGCGCCCCTCTTGGTCATCCAGCTTGTCTTGCAGGAGCTTGGTGACCTTCTGCATGCGTTCCATGGTTACCTGTAGGTCTGACGTATCTTCTACAAGAGATTTCGTGACCACCTCCACCTGAGAAACTCTTTCAGTCATTTTGTGGAAGTCTGCTCGCAGTAACGTGACTTCGGAGGAGATGGCGCCCACTGTAGTTTTCACCTCTGAGAGGGTCTTCATAATGTCTTCCAGCGTTATTTTTTTGGACCCCTCCGCGTCTTGGGCATTACCTGTGGAGCTGCGCCCCGCATTGTGCGTATGATTTTGTTGTCCGTAGGCAAATTTATCCAGCCTGGCCTGCGCGGATGCACTTCTGGCGCCTTTGCCCGCCATGCTCCTGGGGCTCGTGGAAATCGGAGTCGTTCCTCACCGAGTCGCGATCAGCGCTGCGTCGTATCTCGAGGTCCGCGGCCACTAATCAGGGAGCAGGTGGCCGGTGCGTGACCCGCCGAGTATTACCTCCCGCCTCTTGTTACAGGCCAGACCAGTCTTTTTGTGGCGTGTGATAGCGCCGGTGAGCGCGGTTCTTAGCATTGCAGGCCGCGCCACTCGTTCTGTCACGTGTTCGGCGTCTTTGCCCCGTAGCGATTATGTCCTGAGCTTGGGCCACCAGGGCCGGGCCACATCAGTCGTATACCTCGTGGAGGGTCTGTTTCTGCGACACCACCTACAGGCCAGATATGCTAGAAGGTGCCCTCATTAGGTGTAATGTCCTGAGTCCCTACGGTGCCCAGGCCGTTGGCGCCTCTGGGGTAATAAGCGACGTCTGAGCCCCTTCCGTGAGTGTTAGCGTGAATCCACTGTTTTCTACAGTCCCCCCGGGGCACCTGCGCCTCTCACCTCTGGCCAGGGCTCGTACCCGTGTGTAATCTTCCCTCGCTGTCAGTTGAGGATCGCCCCCGCCGTCCCGGGCAGTTCAGCAGGTTCCCGGGGGGGGGAACCACCTCCGTGCAGTGTGCTCCCGGCCGCACCGGACTTTCACTCGCTATCGCCCTCCACACCAGTCCTACACGAGCGGTGCACAGATGCCTGTATGTGCCCCGTGTAGCGACACTTCCATGCTGAGCCTCAGGCGGCCATAGTCCTCCGTCGGGCGGGTGTCGGGGCGCGTCGTCTCAGCCAGTCCGGCCCGGTCTCACTTCCGCCGGGGTCGGTGCGCCACGCAAGGCCGGTGCTCAGGTCCTGCGCGTAGGCCCAGACTCAGCTGCGCGGATTCAGTTGGGTTCCGGTCGTCAGAATTCGCCGAAAGTCGGTCCGGTGTCGCCGCTTCGTGCCCGGACCCGAACGCCGCCTCTTCAGGTGAGCAGTTTACCGTATTATAGTGTCGGATTTATGATTAGGACTCAGTGCCCTCAGGAGCCCTCACACTAGGCTGCCACCATGCTTGGCTGCTAGCCACGCCCCCGACTTGACGCACTTTTGAATGTTTTATAGTTTTTACAAGGCACCTAGAAAGTCTTATATTGTTCCTATTCTAAAAAAAGTAAGTTTTAGGCAGGTTATCCCTGCTTTTATCTTTTTACAACAAATTTCAAGCCACTCAGTACTGTATGTTCTTAGCTTTTTAAGGGTTGTCATAAGGCTTAGGTCCAGCTGTGATAAGCCTTACTGGCCAATTTCTTGTCACTGTAATAACATGAATTTGGTTTTCACATGATCCATGTTTATAAGTTTGTATCTATGGGGCTGTGATGGGTGGTTTCACTGCATTTGATATAGTCTTGACCATCAAAATTTTATTTTAATGGTGTCTGATGATGTCCATACATATCTTGGACCCCTCAACTCTGATGTAGTGTTTGATTACCATCCCTGTATTTAGGGGGCAATGACGGGCATATCGCACTGTTGACTTATGTATTAGATGGAGATTTTAAATTATATTTCTATGACTTTTATGGTTCTCTTAGTAAAAACCGAATTAAGTATTGAATGAATGATCCCTTGTAGTCTTCTGTGCACCCTTCAAGAAATCGCTCTGTGTCTGCCAACTTCTAAACTTGTTTTCCAATTCTGCTGTTTTTAGGAGTAAATCTTGCAGTACGGTTTCATTGCTGGTTACATTTCTGCTTGAGCTCACGTTGCGTTGGCCACTTGTAGGAAACTAAGGTCTAGTTCCACTGCCTTGATCTTTCCCTCCAATGCTAATCTCATATCTACAATACCTGACAGAAAGTGATCAAGTTTGTCAGGATCTTTTACATTCATTGCTGTATAAAGCTCTTTGAACTGTGAGCAAAGAGGGGAGGTTTTGTCTAGTATAAGACTATACATTTAACGTATTTAGTAAAATTACAAAATAATTGCTTATTTTTATGTGAGTAAATCTCAAAGTGGCATGTTGTTCTCACCATTATGATAAAAGCTAGAGATTTAGTCAGAGTTACAAGGGGGGAGCACCACTAAAATTGAAGGTGTCCTAAGAAAAGGGAAGAAATAGTGTTCCAGTGGAGAAATAACAAAAAGCGAGTGTGACGGCAATAATGTAGCTAACATTTCATAGACGTGTGTTATCATAGAGTGCTTCCACCCACAGTTTTGTCATAAGGTATCTTGCGTTGATAATGCCACCACACTCCAGGCATAGCTTGCCTTACCCATGTTCGTCTATTAAAGCACAAGAAATAATGCAAAGATGGAGAAGAATACATATATTGGTAGTCACGCAATTATGGCACAGCTGTGCAGGTTCAGTTTCTCATATGTATCACACAAACGCTGCTGTACAGTTTAGATAAGTTAGAGTTATAATCAGAAGAGCGTTTTTTGTTCCTTTAACAACCTTGGCACTGTGTGATCAATCTGAACACAACTTTTATAAAAAAGAAAGTTAATCTATCTTGACTCCTTCATGGGAAGTTTCGCGCTGACCCATCAAGCTGGTGGGCAAGAAAAAAAGGGGGCAGGTGTTGTTCCCAGAAATAGGGGTTTAAATGTTAATTTCTACTGGTAACTTTTCTCATGATCCAGAAAAAATAGAATTACACCAAATTCGGCAGAAAGTTAGAAAATTAGCATTCTTTTTGTGATGTGGTATAGCTGCTTTTTAGTGATTAGCATTAAAGCGGTGCTTGGATACGGTATGATGAGGTTAACCCCCAGAAAATGTTAGTTACATTGGCACTGTTTGTCCCGCAAGACTCTCAAAGTACCGAAAAATACCCTTGGGGCGAGTGAGGACCCAGCATGACATGCCACATCTGAGCTTCCGAGCCAGAGCCTCCAAAATGTCCTAACCCAGCAAGGCAGCCATATATCTTCACATGCCACGTTGGTGGAAAGCACAACTGGAGCACGTTGTGCTGATTTAAAGCAGTAGGAGCATCAGAAACATATTAACTCAGTGGCAGATGCCTTTACCTGGCCAGACCCTTGGGCAAAAAGGTACAAACTGATGGGAAGGTAATTAAGGAATATTTAATAATTATTAATAATTGAATTAATTGATTATTAATGTTGTCAACTGTGTAATAATTATGTTTTCAGTTATATTGCAGGTGTGGGCTGCTCAGTGTATAGGGCTATAGCATGGTAAGTTAATTCAGTAATAATTAAATAACAATTAATTATGAATGTATTATTCATTATTTTATTGATTATTCATTATGTGAATTGTGTAATAGCTTTATATTTTAGTTATATTTTATGTATGGGCTGTTCGGTTTGTAGGAATATAGGGTGGGAAGTTACTTAAGTAATAATTAATGATCAATTATTTATTTATTATTAATGAATTGCTAATTATGTATGTACATTAAGAAATACTGATTTATTATGGTTTTATTTTAGTTGCTAGGTTTGTTGGGGTATAGGCTAAGGCGTTAAGTGATAATTGATTAATAAATAATTAATAATTGTTATTTCATCAGTTAATTGGTTATCAATTATGTAAATTGTGTTAAACTTATGTATTTTAATAATATTTTATGTGTGGGGTGCTAGGTGTGTATAGGGTTTAGTCCTGCTGTGTATTTCGCTACCATCGGTCCTGGGAGGACCTCAATACTCTGCCTGCATCTCCCCTCACTGCGCCAGTCAACCACATCAGCCCACAGTGCCAGGAGGCGGTAAAAATGGTCACGGGCTCCCGCAGCGTGGGTTCCAGTTTGCATTTCAGAACTGAGTCTCGCTGAGTCCTGCCCTGTATTTTGTTGCCATTGGTCCTGGGAGGATCGCAATACCCAGTCTGCATCTCCCCTCACGCCGCCAGTTAACCACGTTAGCCCACAGTGCCAGAACGCGTTAAAATCGGATGCGGGGTCCCGCTTTGCATTTCAGAACTGAGTCCCATCTCCCCTCACTGCGCCAGTCAACCACATCAGCCCACAGTGCCAGGAGGCGGTAAAAATGGACACGGCCTCCCGCAGCGTGGGTCCCGGTTTGCATTACAGAACTGAGTCTCGCTGAGTCCTGCTGTGTATTTTGCTGCCATTGGTCCTGGGAGGAATGCAATACCAAGCCTGCATCTCCCCTCACGGCGCTAGTCAACCACGTCAGCACACAGCTCCAGGAGGCGTTAACCCCTTCCACGCTCGTGACGGAACCATTCCATCATGAGTCACAGTTGGGCTGTGCTGATGACGGAATGGTTCCGTCACGACCATGCTCGCGATTGGAATGTCCAGCACAGGGCTGGAATTCCTGCCGCACGGAAGCGGTTAAAAACGGACGCTGGCTCTCGCAGTGAGAGATGCGTGCGAGTGTGCCCCGGCGAAGCCTGGGCCAAGGGCGGGTCCGTCTGCACCCATCAGAGTCCGAATAAGGCCGGGCTCGGCCACATCTCTGGGTCCACCATTTTCACGAATAATGCACAACCAAAACTGGACATCAAGAGACTGTGATTAAAGTCCTAATGCTCCCTGTCGTATATGAGAAACAAGTAAGGCTCATTTCCATTTTTATCAGCTTTTGTGGGGAGAACGGGCTATTAAAAAGGGGAAACAAAAGACAAGAGAAAGTCAGACATCTAAGTCCCAGAGCAAGCAGAAAAGGCAAATATGACTTTGCTAAAATATTTTACGGGGGGCGTAAGTGTGTTGGAAAAAGAAATGTCATCCGTAGAAGAAACCCTGAATGCGGACTCATTATCTATTTTATCAAATGATAAAGTAACACCTCAAGGGGGTGTGATGGTGGATGAAACTTGCATTCTGGGTAACACGGTTTCAGAGAAAAAGATAAATGGATGCTTCCAGATTATTCCAGATTAAATTGTTACAAGTGACCAGGATATTGATATCTCACCCCCTCTAAAAAACGTTGTAACCCCTTATGATTAGAGAGCCCTGATACTACCGTGAGTGAAATACACCCAAATAAATTAAAAACTAAAACACCCAAGAACATAACAAAGAAACAACAGGGTAAAAATCAGTCTAAAACAAGCAGTGGAAATATATCATGTTAAAAAAAAAAAAAAGTACCCCCGATCAAGATGGAAAATCTGTCTACTCTGGAAAATTATCTTATTGAGTCATTTAACCAGTCCATTACTACTCTGACAGCTAGGCTGGAAAATATTGAAGTAGGTATGAAAGAAATCCTTGAAAATCAGATTCTAGCTCTACATAAGGGGATTACACACAATATGGGGGTCCCTAGTACACCACTTCAATTAGGGAGTGTGAACTTGAACAAAACTGTGACAGTAACAAATGGGCTGACACGCGAAAGGGTATCGGGGAATGGAAATGGAAACAGGATTGGGACTGGGACACAGCTAAAATCACCAACAGTTAGACAAAATGGGACATTAAGTAGGTGAGAGGTGATGAAAGAAAAACCTGTAGGAAAATCAGGAAACACTTTGAGTGAAAGCCAGGCATGTGACACAACATTTAGACGCTGGCCAACATACAAAAGTCAATGTAGCACAGAGACTTTAGATCTACCACAGGCCGCCACACCATTTACTTTAATTGTAGCTAATGTTCCAGCTCCTTCCCCGGGGGCAGATGAAACTTGGCTCTCCTTGAAAAACATAGCCATACACTATCTAGGTAGTAGAATAGGTTTATCTAGTGAAATGTTTAGAGACTTTAAAATGGTAAGGAAGATTGGGTGGGTTGGAAGAAGCGGGAACACATTTAAGGGAGACTGTGTGGTCATCTCATTTGGAATTACATCACTGGTAAAAGGGATCTTAACTAGAGCTTGAGAAGAACATTTTATGTATACAAAGGTCAATGTTCTCACACTGGGGTTCTTTTACCAGCCTAAGCCCCTTGCACGTTACAACAGAAATCATTTCTCCGCACAGTCTAATGAATGTCTACGGGATAACTTGGAGGTGTCAAATAAATTCGGTCCTCTACAAACATTGGATGAAAACGATTGACTACCGTATAGAGAAGATTTAAGCCAAATTAATATGGGCTATGACTCGCAGATTGCTTGTGCAGCAAGTGCAAATGGTCAAACTGACTTGAATCAATGGGAGTTACAAGGCAAAGAAGGCTTAGTACAAACATTAGGGGTATAGGAAAAATTGGGCATGATTGGTGCTCCTAGAGGAACATAGCTGGTGTCCGCAGTAAGTTGAACAATACCCCCTGGTTAGGTTTTATAGAAAAAATTGACATTCTATGTGTGCAAGACACCTGGGCAATAGATGAAGTACATTTAAATTGCTACAGGACCTTTCAACTGCCAGCAATTCGCTCGACACACAGATGATCAAAGGGGGGAATCTGTGTCTATGTATCTAATCTGATTGTGGCAAAAAAGTCTGATATGCTAAAATCTGAAACTTTCTATCAAATAATATCGATATGTTTAGACAGCAAGCATACTCTTGTAATAACCAATTTTTATAACAATATTGAAAAAGAATGTCTGGGGGCCGTAATGAAGATGCTCAGTGAAGATCCCAATAAATTAAAAATAACCAGTGATATCGAAATAATTAAATATGGGGTGGCAATTTTATTATTGGGCTATAACCTCAAGTGAGGCTTGGAAAATGTGGTCTAACAGTACAGAATGATGATCCCCCAATGCATTTCTGCTCACTCAGATAGGGGGGAGGTGTTCAATGAATTCCTATTCACACATGATCTGGGCTTTGCGAATAGTTTATGTTCCCCTACAGTGGACTTTGGGCACACATTCATGGGTTAGAATCCACTATAGATTTTATAATCGCGCCAAACCATTACGCAAGCTGTATTAAGAGCTATCAAACCCATAAGAATGTCACGAGCGATCACCTGCTCCTAAGTATAGACATCATAATTCCAGCTGCCTTAGAAAGGCAACACAACAATCAAGTGTCATAGACTCAAACGTAAAGTTGGGCAGGCTGACTGGATATACGTTGCGTTGGCCCAGCCACAATCCTTCTAAGCTTAATAAACAAATAGTAACTGAGGCCAATGATTCTATTTTAATTTGCCTGGATGAGCCCACCTCCCATGAAAATATACTGCTAGCATTCTCTGAAATCACTTCCACTGTTCAAAACTTGCTTAGAGCAGAAATTAAGGAAAGTCATCACAATAAAAAGGGGTGGTTTGATTTAAATTGTACAAAAGCATATAAAAAGCCCAAACAGTCACTACATAAGACTGAAAGGGATTTGGGGAGATTAGAGAATGTAGGAAACTCTATAATCAGGCCAGACAATTAAGGCAGAAGGAACTTAAAGAAAAAGCCTGGGTCACTCTACAAGAAGCTTCCATAAGCAAAGATAGCTCTTCCTTCTGGCAGGCAGTAAATGCACCTTTTTTTACCAAAAACAATATACCGACCATAGCAGTGGCAATTGAGGAAAAAATGTGGGTGGATTTCTTCTCAAGTGTGTATAAATCGCAAGGGGGTACAGGAAATGAAATAGATAGCGCAGAAAAGTTGGAGGATGGGCCCTGTGTTTCCTTCCCTATTGATTTTCAGATAACACATAATAATGTTATTGGAGCAACAAAGGCAAGCAAGAGTGGTAAGACACCCGGACCAGATGGGTTGCCTATTGATTTGTTTAAATCCATACCATCTCTATGGACACCAATAATAACTCGGGTCCTCCAAGCTTGCTGTATGAAAGGCTTTATTAGCACCTGGTCAGAATCGTTCATAGTACCAATATTTAAAAAAGGGGAACGTGATAACCCCACATGCTATCGACCAATATCCCTTTTAGACTCCCTGATGCAGGTAGCAGGAAGGATTGTTTTAGAAAGATTGCAAACATGGGCTGAAGATAACAATATTTTAAGTGATATACAATATAGTTTTAGTGCGGGCCTAGGAGTAAATGAGAAGTCCTAAATCTCAGTATTTTAATAGAAAAATGTACCCAGGCTAAACCAGGAATGTTTTACCTGGCATTTGTCGACCTCAGCCACTTTAATCTGTGTGGGCCATTGTAAATTATGGAACATTTTAGCCAACCTAAAAGTGGACACGGTCCTGGTTCAGTTCCTACGACAACTATATACAGGGGCAACTGCGAAGGTCCAATATGGAACCAAAGGGACAATGCTCATCATCATTTATCGTAGAGAGGGGGGTGAGACAGGGATGCATCTTGGCCCCATTCCTGATCACTCTATATACCAATGCATTGGAGCAGGAGTTAGTGGCCAAGGCGAATGATTCACCATACATTAACAAACGCCTGATAGTCTCCCTGCTCTACGCAGATGATGCTGTGCTAAAGGCACGTACCCCGGTAGGACTGCAGAAAGCTCTCGTATCCTATATTGGTTTTATGAAGGATATAAGGTTAAAGTTGAATGCAAAGAAGACTTTTGTAATGACTTGCGGGCAAAAGAGAAATAAATGCAGGAGTCTCCGAGTTGGGAAATATAGGATAGAATCCGCAAATATGTTCACATACTTGGGAGTCCTGTTCAACAGTACTGGCAATTGGTGCCAAGCTGTTAAGGGCAGGAGTCTTCTTTTCATGAAATCATTTGTGGCCATTAAAAAGTTTTCAAAGAAAATGGGCAGAAGACCTCCTGGAAATTCTCTTAAAAATGTACCAAGCAAAGTGTGTCAGTGTGGCAATTTTCGGGGCTGGAATTTAAGGTTTTCATGATCCCTTCCCCATCCAATTGATTGAAAATGTTTTTCTCCGATTTATATTGGCTGTTCCTGCTAGCTCTCCCGTTTATAACTGCCATTGTGAGTCAGGGATACCATATATCTCAGATACCATCCGGGTACAACCTGTGCTTCTTTGGCACAGAATCTGGACTTCCAGCAGTACAGGCCTAAATCAAGAAATAATAAGGGACTCTATGAAGTTAAATCATTCTACAAGGATTAGCTGGTTAAAGTACATAAAAAACTTTATGCATGATCTGCGAGAACCTGCGTGAACCTGTGCTCCCCTCCGCTGCTACCTGATGGCCGACTGCTGCCTTTCCTGACGGCGGCTGCCTTTTCTGACGGTTGCTGCTGCGTGAACCTGTGCTCCCCTCCGTTCTTCCCTCCGCTGCTACCTGCTGGCCGACGGCTGCCTTTCCTGATGGCGGCTGCCTTCTCTGATGGCTGCTGCTACATGAACCTGTGCTCCCCTCCGTTCTTCCTTCCGTTGCTACCTGCTGGCCGACGGCTGCCATCCTGACGGCTGCTGCTTAAACGTTGAACGCCGCTTGACCACCGCCATATCTCCGTCCCGCTGCACCGCTTTGTCCCGCCTGGTGCTGCGGTCGGCGGCTGGCTGGCGGGTTGGGGGTCCTGGCGGCCATTCTGCGGTGCAGACAGGCTTGGAGGTAAACCGTAGCGCATGGAGCACTGTGACTGTTTGGTGTGGCAGAGAGGGAGGGAAGGTCATACCCTGTAAGGAGCAGGGTACAGGGTACAGGAAAAAGGGAAAGGAGCAACAGCCGAGCACCAGCTGGGTGGGGAAAGGAGCCCTCAGACGTATTATTAAAAAAAAAAAAAAAAAAAAAATTCGGCCTGAACCTCATCTTTTTACTCTGAGGCAGGAGGAGTGATTCCCCTATGAGGACAGGGAGAGGAGCAACAGCCGGTCAGCTGCCGCGGGGTGAGAAGCTCTCAGTCCTCAGACTTAAAATCTCACCAGAACTTGTTCCTCTTTCTTTCTTTCTTCTCTGTGGAGAAATACACCGATTGCCTGGGGGTATTGAGTCTGCTGTTGGAGCTGGCACGGTAAGGCGGGGGGAACAGGAACGGACATTAAACAGCCATGTTCTGTGCTCCGTGCTCAGTGTGTGGATACCAGGAGCTATTGAGCAACCAAGCTCCCAAGTTACTAATCTATTAAGTTACTGCTGTGCTGTGTGGGACGCTGGGACAAGTCCCCCGCTTGGTCCCCCTTGGGGCTGGTGGGGTAGTTGGGGCACACAGCTGGAAAGGGCCAAACTTCTAATAATTTAGACGCCTAAAACACCTAAAACAACTACAGGAGGGTGATAGAAGCAGATTGAAGGTCGTGTGGGCGGCACGATCGTCGCACTTGAGTGGGGAGCGGATACCGTTCGTGCCACAAACCTCTAAGTTGATATATATTGACTGCGTGGAATGTAAAGACAGGAAACAAGTCAGTCAAAACAAGCAGAAGGGTAGTATGAGGTCAGGACGCGTCCGTGGCAATACAACAGTTAAACGAGAGACAAAAAAACGGAAGCGAAAAACCAATATGTTGGAGGAGGCAGGGAACGAAACGTCACCAGAAACTGGTCTGGCAACCCAGGAAAATAGAACTCTCATAGAAATAGAAATACCAGCAGACAGAAACTCTTCTGGGTCGGAAAAGAGTGGGCAAACATCAAAGTTGGAGACAAGCAATAAATCAATAAAAAGGCAGTTCTCTTATCAACCCAAAATGTTTACAAAATTCTGCTTTCTAAAAAATGTGGGGGACACCCTACTTTTAAGTGCCAGGACTTAAATCACCTCTTCAACCTTTTCAATCATCACAAACTTCAGAAGATCGGATGTCAACTCACAAAGATGGAAGCCCGGACAAAAAAAAGAAATACCAGTAGAGCAGTTACTAGTCCCCCACAAATAACTTCAACCCCGCAATCCAGCAAAACACGGATGAGCTTCGAAAATACAGACAATACACAGACAGGAGATGTCAAGGTAGTCCAAATTCAATATGAAGCAAACAAGAGGAACAAAAAGGAAAGCAGGACAATCACAAAACTAGCTTGGATCTGAATAGCGTCAATGGACCAATAAAAAATAAAAACAGGGTAGGGGCGTGGCTTGAGCGGCGATGTGAGCAGACGTGCTCTGGTGGAGCTCCCGCTGCCGCCGGCCTATATATGCCATTATAGCGGATCGCGGGGCTCCTGGACGCTCCCCTAAGTGCCCTCGAGGGGTGGACATGCCGTGATTGAGTGTCCGCTGGCTAGTTCGGGGCAGTGGCATCCTGAGCGAGACTTCCAGCGCGGGCGGACGGCACAGCGCGAGCAGAGCCCGCCATGTTGAAGCCCTGCGGCGGCGGCTTGCTGATTGCCGAGTGAGCGGTACGGCGAGCGCCGGGGGGCACCTACCCGCTCCCCTGAGCCTCACGGAGGGGTGGACACACCGCGCTGAGCATTCAACGGTGGATTGCTGTGAGCGGTGCCCTGGGGATAATTGTGCGAGCGGATGGCGCGACCTGGGCGGCGCCCGCCATTTTGGGCTCCCGAAGAGGTGGCTTGCTCCGAAAGTCGGGTGAGCGGTGTGACGACTGTGGAGTGGCTAATGGGGGAGCGCCCTGGCTGCGGACTGGTGCTGGTATCTCCCTGTGCCCTTCTTTCGTGCTGCCGGTTGGTGGCTGGCTGCATTGGCGCCATCCTGGCCTTGGCGGGAGATCCCCGGCGACCGCCATTTTGCTGGCGAGGAGCGGCTGATGTGTACGGCAATTCGGTGGAGGTGGCCTGGGAGGTGTGAGCTGCACGCCGAGAGCGGCTGAGGGGCTGGTCACAGATCCTCCGCCTGCGTCCCGCTGGGATCAGACCCTGCATGGTCAGCACTGACCCACGAACAACCATCCTGTGGCTGGCCGGGGAGTGGTGAACAAGGACAGCCCTCGGGTGCCCCTACACAGCGGGGCTGGACTGCATGTCGGAGGTGAGCTGCCTGGATTGCTTTGGGGGTGGTGAGGAGGCCCACTGTTGTTTTGCTACTGCGGGGGACTGGTGACCTGGGCCCGGGATACTCGTGTGGCCAGGGTGTGTGCCTGATCCCTGTACCGCAGCCTGACTGGTGCGACTCTCCCGGTGGGCCCCCCCCACCCACCCTCCTGCCATTGCCCATCACTTGAGGCTGTGTGCATGCGGAGGAGTGATTGACCCCGACCTCCTGGTGGGCCTTCTGGCTAAAAGGGACGATGACGCGCTCCAATAAAGGCGCTAGGGCCGACTCGGCGGCGTCCCCTAAAGACAACACCGTGGTGGCCATGTGGGGCAAGGCCGGGGCGCCCGCGGCCGGGGAGGGCCCATCTCGGGCAGCTGCAGAATCCCCACCGGTCACTCAGGCATTTATGGCCGCCTTTATGACTGAACTTAAGGTGGAGATAGGATCTCTGCTGTCTGAGGTGCACTCCTGCGTCACCGAGCTTAGGAAGGAGGTTACGGAGCTTGGGGACCGAGTTGAAGTCCTAGAGAAAACCATGGACACGCGCACGGAGGATCAGGAACACTTATGGCAGCGCCTGTTACCCCTTGAGGAACAGAACATCGACCTCCAGATCAAGCAGGAGGACTTGGAAAAGAGGAGTCGGCGAAACAACCTCCGTATCCGGGGAGTTCCGCTCGGAGAAGAGGGGGAAGACGTGATGGACTACGTGACGCAGCTCCTCCACGAGGTTCGGGGGGATGAGGATGTGTCGCCCCCCACGCTAGACCGGGCGCACCGCGTGGCGGCCCCCATGGGGAAATCGGGCCTCCTGCCGGACATCCTGACTAGAGTGCACTTTTTTTTGGAGAAAGAGGAGATCTGGAAACGTGCGCGAGACCAGCCTGACCTCCAATATAAGGGCCACAAAATTCAAATCTTTCAAGACTTGGCGCCTAATACGTTGAAGAGAAGACGAGCATTCCGCCCGGTGACGGAAAAGCTGCGGAGCATGAACGTTCCCTACCAGTGGGGACACCCCTTCGCGCTCATTTTCCAGTGAGAGGGAAAACGCAGAGCTCTGAGGTCCTACACTGAGGCGGCACAACTTCTCCGCATGTCAACGTCTCCCCCGGCGAGTCCAACCCGGCCTCCTTCCCGTAAGAGAACGCCGGCTGCACCGGACTGGACCATGGTACAGAGGCGGCTGCGCACTCCTTCTGCTGCGGAGCCCACTCACAGTCAGGCTAAGCAAGACATTATAGCCCACATTCGATCCCTTGAGGGGGATAAGGCTGACTCGGGAGGGCGATCTCCCACGCCCTGAAGGCGGACTTGGCGGTACTGTATCCTTCCTGGTGAGCTGACTCCACATCTCACGTTCCGGGCTTAGGGGTCGGAATGCTGGAAGTGTGTCTATTACGTCCCCGGATCACAGTGGCCGAGTCCCGGGGCGGTGGGAGCCCCAGGCCAAACTATACCTTAGGATTGCCACGACCCCCTTGAACTGCCCCCTGGGGAGTGACATCCCGGAGAGCGTCCAAACCTGTGGGTGTTGGATGCCCTGTAATGGGGACAGTGAACTCCGGCCCCGTTGGCCGCAATTGTTGGGTACGAATATACAGTCCTTCTGGCTGACAGGTTTTTGTTTTCTTCTTTCCTTTCCTTTTCTATCTCCCTCTATTTTCACATTCTGTCTATCTCTTCTTCTGTGTGGGACCTGGGGGGGAAGCACTGGTGGCTGGAGGGGGGGGGTGGAGAGTGAGCTTGTGCTTGGGGCATGCATGTTGTGTGTGGCTTGGCGACGATGGTCCTGACAGTGACTCCTGTTGGCTCCTGATACGACTGGCAGTGTGCATGGCCCCCTGAAGATCCTGTCCCTCAACGTTAAGGGCCTTAACACTCCCAATAAGCGCAAGCAGGTGTGGCACTATCTTACCCGCCAGAATCCGGACATTATTTTCCTACAGGAGACCCACCTTCTCCATGCCGATACTTCGTGCATGGCACACCCTAAGTACCCTTTGCAATTCTGGGCGGCTACGGACACAAAGACAGCGGGGGTGGCGATACTGTGCAAGGCTGGCATCAGGCGGGGTGCGGACAGGCCATTTAAGGGTGGTGATGGGCGCTTTCTCAGGGTGGGAGTGGAGGTGGGATGGAGACGCCTCACCCTATGTAACATCTATGCTCCCAATCAGGTGCAGGACCGCTACCTTAGGGACCTTTTGAGGGAGCATGTGCCACAAGACGGTTCGTCGCTGGTGGTAGGAGGAGACCTAAACCTGGTCTGGGACCCAAAGCTTGATAGGAGTGAAGGCTCCTTTAGCGGAACTGAGGTGATGTCCTCTGACTTGCTTAAGCGATTTGGAGACCTGGGGCTCTTCGATTCCTGGCGCTACTTCTCCCCGGATAAAAGGGAGTACTCTTATTATTCCCATGCTCACCGTTCCTACTCTCGCATCGACTTCCTGTTCATATCCCCTGACCTCTCCCGCGACGTTTTGGGGGTGGAAATGTCTGATATCTCGATTTCCGACCACGCTCACGTTGCATTGACCCTACAAGACCCGGCGGCCGGCCCCCCCAGAGAGCGGAAGTGGCATCTCCCGCCGAGTATCCTGCGGGATGCGGTGGATGTGGAGAGCATCCGTGAGGCTATCCTTTCCTACTTCGAGCATAATGACATACCGGAGACGCCCTTCCCGGTGGTGTGGGACGCCTTCAAGGCCACGATACGGGGCCACATCACGTCCCTCTCGATCGCCAGGGCGCGAGAGGCGCGTGCCCTGGAAGACAGGTTGACGGCGGAGTTGAGGGAGACGGAGGAGCGTGATCAGAGCGGCTCTACTCAGATCCGCTCCGACTGCTGCGTACCAACTGGGCTGAATCGGCCCAAGTGGCACTGAAACAAAAGTATTACGAAGGTGGCGATAAGGTGGGGAGAATGTTAGCGAGGCGGTTGAGAGCCAGAGCCGCTAAGGCCCACATAGCCAATGTGCAGTTACCGGACGGGACTAGAGTTGCGGCGGCTAGGGCTAAATGTGACGCCTTCAGAGATTACTACGGATCCCTCTACACAGCAGAGAGGCCCCCCCGGAGCTCATAGAGGAGGTGGTTGGGAACTATGGTGGAGCGACGCTTCATCCCCACTTTGCCCAGCTCCTCGAAGAGGAGTTCAAGCAGGAGGAGATAGCGTCAGCAGTGCGGGAGTTGCGCTTAGGGAAAACACCTGGCCCTGACGGCCTTCCCCTATCCTTCTATCGCGTGTTTCAGGCGCAGCTGGGCCCCCACTTGCTCCGGCTGTTCAACTCCTTCGCCGACGATCGAGGCCCATCCCTTGACATGGGGATGGCTGAGATCGCCCTGATACTGAAAGCTGGGAAGGACCCGGCAATGTGCTCGTCCTACCGTCCAATTGCCTTACTAAACACTGATTTTAAAATCTACACAAAGATATTGGCGAAACGCCTGGACCCCCACATGCCGGGCCTGGTCGACCCTGACCAAGTAGGTTTTATTCGAGGAAGGCAAGGGGCGAATAATGTGCAGAGAGTGGCGCATCTCGTTGGCAAGGCCCACCATTGGCGGATCCCGGCTTGTCTCCTCTCTTTAGATGCTGAGAAGGCATTCGACCGCGTGGATTGGTCCTTCCTTAGAGCGGTCCTCCATAAGATAGGCCTCGGCCCAAAGATGGTCGCTAGGATCATGGCACCCTACATTGCGCCGCGGGCCAGGATAAGAGTGAACGGGCAACTCACGGACCCATTCGCCATTGGCAGAGGAACCAGGCAGGGGTGCCCGCTCACCTCTCTTATTTGCTTTGGCGATTGAGCCGTTGGCTGATATGATTCGCCGGGCCCCAGACATCCATGGTATCCCGCTAGGTGGTCTTGATCATAAACTAGCGCTCTTTGTGGACGACCTCATCCTGACGCTCACGAGACCACGCGAATCCATTCCGGCGCTACATTCCGTGCTTAGCTTATTTGAACGCGTCTCGGGCTTAAAAATCAACAATGACAAGTCTTGGGCGCTCAATCTCACCATACCCCAGGCAGAAATCCCCCACCTCGAACAGGCGGCGCCCTACCGATAAACGGACCAGCATATCCGATACCTTTGTCTACAGCTGACCCCCTCGCTCGAAGGCTGGTTGCGTGTTAACTGGAGAGACTATAGGTGCTGGAGGTGTCAGTAGTCCGCGACCGGGGACTTTTTACATATCTGGTGGACCTGCCCATCACTAGTCCCCTTCTGAAGGAGGTCCTGAGCCATATCAGAAGGGTCCTGGGGTTCCCTCTGCCTGATGCCACTAGCACTGTTCTACTCGGGGTTAAGCCATCCGGGCTCCTGGCACTTACCCGCAATGAATGGACGATAGCGCTTCAGATGCTGGGGGCGGCCAGACAACTCATTGCCCTTTATTGGAAAAGAACGGAGGCGCCACCGGTGACTGCGTGGTTTCTGTGCCTCTGGCATGTATTGACCATGGAGCTCCTCACTGCTAGATTACAGGCCCGCGATACGCCCTTTACCAAAGTGTGTCTCGGGCTTAAAAATCAACCATGACAAGTCTTGGGCGCTCAATCTCACCATACCCCAGGCAGAAATTCCCCACCTCGAACAGGCGGCGCCCTACCGATGAACGGACCAGCATATCCGATACCTTGGTCTACAGCTGACCCCCTCGCTCGAAGGCTGGTTGTGTGTTAACTGGAGAGACTGTAGGCGAAGGTGCTAGAGGACCTGTGGAAATGGAAGGCAATTGTGCCATCCTGGCTGGGACAAATAAACGCCATAAAGATGTCCATCCTACCCAAACTCCTATATCTGTTCCAGAGCTTGCCCACCCCTATTCCACTGCACAATATTAGAGCCTTACAAGGAGACTTAACCAACTTTCTCTGGGGAGGTAAGAGGCCCAGCTTCTCGCAAGCACTCCTCCTGGCGCCCCGAGACCGGGGGGGACTGGGGTGCCCCAATCTAGTGGAGTACTATTGGGCGGCCCATCTCCGTTACATGGTAGAGTGGGGTACCACTGAAAGTGAGAAGGGGTGGCTGCACATGGATAGAGCCGTGACTGGACGCACCATATGGGACCTGGCGAGGACCCATAGGGCGGGGCGCTCCCCGAGTGCATATTTGGCGGTACCGACGAAAACGGTACTGGACATCTGGGATCGGGTGGCAGTGCGCGGGGCCTCACCACCTTTCCCTCGCCACACACCCCGATCGAGGAGAATCCGAGGTTCCCGCCAGCCCTCCATACTAGCGCTTTTCGCAGATGGTCCCAAGGTGACTGCAGGGTCCTCACAGACCTCTTTGACGGGGGCACCCTAAAATCCTTCGCACACTGCAGGGAGGAATTCCGATTGCCACCTGAAGCCAAAATGCAGTATATCCAGCTGCGACACTGGGTAATGGGAGATGAGACCTACCGGGCGGCTACCCGTGCTTTCACCCCATTCGAGAGATTGGCCCGTTACTTCACTGACTCGAAGGGCCTGATCTCCAAGATTTATCATATTCTCCAGAATCCCCGGATGCCGCCTTCCCATGCCTAACAGGCTCGCTGGCAGTCCCTCTCGGGAGCTGACATCACGCCTATGCAATGGATACGGCTGTGGCGTGACATACCCAAAATCTATCGTAGCATCCCCCAACAGGAAAACGCTTATAAAATGATGACTATGTGGTACTATACTCCGCAGCGTCTGCATAAGATGTTTCCGGCTTCTTCGCCTGTGTGCTGGAGGTGTCAGTAGTCCGCGACTGGGGACTTTTTACATATCTGGTGGACCTGCCCATCACTAGCCCCCTTCTGAAGGAGGTCCTGAGCCATATCAGAAGGGTCCTGGGGTTCCCTCTGTCTGATGCCACTAGCACTGTTCTACTCGGGGTTAAGCCATCCGGGCTCCTGGCACTTACCCGCAATGAATGGACGATAGCGCTTCAGATGCTGGGGGCGGCCAGACAACTCATTGCCCTTTATTGGAAAAGAACGGAGGCACCACCGGTGACTGCGTGGTTTCTGCGCCTCTGGCATGTATTGACCATGGAGCTCCTCACTGCTAGATTACAGGCCCGCGATACGCGCTTTACCAAAGTGTGGCAACCCCTGGTAAAATACCTATGCAAAATGGAGCACGCGCGTCACCTGCCCCCTAGGCTGCGAGCCCTGCGTCTGGTCGAGGATGCCCTGCTCCCTCCATATTGTATCCGAGTGATTTGCTGTGCGTGGGCAGGGGAGGGTGGACCCCGCTGACATCGACACTAGTCGATATTCCTTCCTTGGCCCATGCTGTCTCTGTCTCTTACTCGCCTTTCGATCTTTCCCCTCCTGCTTTCCCTCCTTTTTTTCTTCTTATCTGTTGATCTCTCCTTCGATATTACACTGCTGTTTGGACCCGCTTGGTCCTGTGAATTTCCTAGTTGTTCTTTGTTCCTAGGTTGCGCGTTGCGCCTGGCCCTTGGGACTGAGCGATCATGGCCAGTGGCTGTTAAGCCTAAACGCTACCACAAGCAGCGAGGAAGCGCGCGGCCGGCCCTTTTTGGGTTGTAGGCACTCGAGTACCCTTGTCAACTGTCTTGCTATGCTTCTTTGCTGAGCTTTATGAGCATTCCTTTTAACGCGGCCGGCCCAAGTTGGGTTGTAGGCTTATCGCTGTGTATGTGTCACTGACACGCTCATCCCACTTTTGGAGCCTTAATAAACAGATTTATAAACAAAAAATAAAAACAGAATTGGTAACTGTGCAATAGTTACGATACCAAAGATTCATAGCCAAAAAAGCCCGCTTGAAAAACCCTTGCTCAGGTGCACTAACTCCAACCAAGAGAGCAAGGGGGAAGTGCAGGAAAAAATAGGCTTCAAACTGGCCCCAACTAGCCCAATTCTAATTGACGCAACATCAAACCACCAGCTAGAGTCACACCCCGGGAGGGGGGGGGAATAAAGAACTGACCTTGGCATTAAACTTAGCTGAAAACCCAGAAGACATAGAAATTTCCTCATACCTTGGAGCGGAAGAATGGGAAGGCCTTATGACCGCTTATACCCAAAACGAAAGCAGGAGCGGGCTTAACTGAATACAATCAGGATTCACACGAGGGAGGAAAAATAAACGAAACTCGAGATGAGACAACAAATCCTGCTGGCAAGGAGGAATTACAAAGAAACGCTACCCAGGATACGGCATGGCATAGCTTGCTAAAAACAGTTCAACTATGGGTAGAAGCACTTCACTACCAGTCAGACAAGATGGCCCCCCCAACTGACGCTTTTAGACACGCTGGCTGTCTTTGTGGTTGCGATTGGTGGGAAGTTGGGTTCATTAAAAACACTATTACAAAACAAGCATGACCAGGTTGTGGATGTGGCCCGATAATTGACAAACTGGCCACATTACCATCAATGTTGAGCGATCTATGCACACAAATAAAACAACCATCACGAGGAAAAGAGAGCTACTTGTGTAACGGACAAATAGACGCGGAAATAGATAAGCATCCCCTTGAAAACTGCACCATGAACAAAATAGATCCTATTGAAAGAAATGGAGTAATAATCGGGAGTGAAAGCACCCAGTATTCTCTAACCAAAATAACGAGGGGGGATATGGAAGAGCCTGATGTGAACAAACCGGTATTAAGTAGACAAGCATCTATATCTACACATACAAGGGCAAATCCAGGAAAAGACATCAAGGTACACGTAAGGGGCGGGGGAAGTGAACCAGTTGTCCTCAGGCAGGGGGACGGAAACCAAAAAACAAACATAGGTGGACAACAGAAACTCCACCATGAAGGGAGCAATGAAGTAGAATCTTTTATATATCAAGAACTACCTAGAGAAGCGCAAGAACATGAATTAGGACAAGGAGGTAATGTTGAAAACAAAAACAACAGGAGTTCGGAAGACATAAGAAATACAACAACAAATATTGTATGGTTTAATCCGGATTACATCTCAAAAGGAAGGCATGACACACTGAATAGAGGGAACATTTTACAGCTGCTATCTCACATTCCATCTCTGGCTAGTGTGACTACTCTGGACTCGGTTTCCATCGAATTCATAACAGAAGAAGGATCAAAGGCGGAAAAAACAAAGGCAAGGACAACATCTTTAGTTGCACATAACATACTGGCCAAGATTCAAACCTTCAAAAACTGGGGAATAACAATTGCCCCTTATGTAAAACCAAAATACCCCGACCTATTAATTCCATCAGTAATAGAAGGAGTACAGAACCCCGGCAGCAGATCTGGAATATCAGTACTCCGAGGAGCAATAGGGAACACTGGAGCAAGAAGTAGGGAAGAGCTGAAAGCCAGGGGATATGCCCCAGATGGTGCATCAACAGGACCATTGGACCTGAGATGGATCGCTAGAACAATAAACAATCAAGTAAATTGACCAATAAAGAATCTTCCTATATCAAGCAGGCATAACAATTACAGAATATGCTCGTGGAATGTCAATGGTCTTGCCACTAAAATGAATAATCCAGAATTTGTCAGTTACATAAGATCCTTTGATATTATGACCTTTCAAAAGACATGGCAAGAAGAACCCCCGCATCTGCTTGGTTTTCTACGTTTTTTCACAAGTGCGGTGAGAATTGCGAAATATGGTCATCTTCAAGGGGGATTAGCGACCTATGTTTCGGCGACAAGTGCCTATGAGATCAAGGAACTTGGACCAACCACTCCTAATTTGAAGACACTAAATCTGCTTACTTCGGAACTAGGCAAGAGGGGCTCAAACTTAATCTTAATTAACGCTTATGTTCATCCAAAAAAGAAAGGAAAGGTAATAAAAGAACTATGTAACTACCTGGAGGAAATTACAAGCGATACACCGACAATGGATGTCATGCTCACTTCAAATCTTAATTTGATGGGAACCTCAACAGATGACGAGAACCATTTTCAAAATATAGCCTGGAATATACCATATCAAGTAAATTCAGAAACCTCCAAATACACTAAGTTAGACAAGCAGGCATTGGAGAATCTAGAGTCCTATAACATTAGAGTACTAAATGGGAGATTCATTGGAGATACTCCACCAGCTTGCAGGTTTCACTCAACAAGGTTTAGTAAAATCTTGGATTATACATTTATGTCACTATCCCTCTTTCATCACGTCGCCTCTTTCCAAATAGGGGAAAAAACCGAGAGTGACCATTGCCCCCAGGAAATTACATTGAACATCTGCAAGCCTAAATTTGAGCGGTCTCTGGTTCCTAATGTCTCAGTTTATATGGTCAACTACAAAAGGATTAAATATTCGGTAGCGAATGAGGGATGCTTGCAAGATATGACGAAACTGCACTTTGATGGAAGAATTGGAGTAAGCGAAGTTGAGAAATGGGAGAGCTTCACAACAACATTGGCAGGATATTCCACAATTCCGACACTCCAAACAGGATGGATTGAAAACAACATGACTTCCTTTACAAAGGAACATAAAGTGAAGATAAAACATATAAAAAAATTTATCTACCAAATAATGCGCCAACTTAGGTACTCTCCAAGAGATACGGTGAAACATGACCGCCTACGGAAACTGAAGGCTTCTTTGAAAAAAACAAAATGGGAAGCAAATAGAGCAATGGAGGATAGCTTATGGGCAAAATTACATGCTGACACCAAGCAGAACGACGGGGCAAAATTCTGGAAATCAATCATTTCCTTTTTAAATCCTAGGCATGATGCAGTATCCTCTAATATCACTGAAGTAGCATGGGCAAAATATGTTAAAGATCACTTCACACGGCAAAGGGTCTCCGATTCAGAGATAGAAAATGAGGACAACAAATCAAACCCACTGTGTGAAACTCTTTATAAACGAGATTGTGGTATTACTATCATGAATATAGGAGAGACAAACCTACAAAAGATAATCACGCGCCAAATCAAAAAGGAAGAAGAGAAGGGGCGCCAGGCCCGAACGGTATCCCTCCCATTCTTTATAAACAGAGCGAAAGGGAATGGGCTGGAGCACTCGATCCATTATTCACGGAAATAAAATAGTTTAATATACTACCTGCTTCCTGGAAGGGCTCGATTATTTCTCCAATATTTAAATCAGGGGATAAATCTCTACCATGTAATTACAGACTGGTTGCCCTTATGGATAATGAGGCTAAGTATTTCGCCGGGATCCTCTTGGAGGAATTGCAGGCCTGGGCTACAGAAAACTCCTTAATCCCTGCTAATCAGACGGGTTTTGCTAAATCTGTTGGGACAACAACGAATATTTTGACTATGGGTCTGCTAATTGATAAAGCCAAAACTACCAAAATGCCAATCCACCTGTGCTTTATTGACTATAAGGCGGCTTTCGACCATATCAACCGGAATCTCCTGTGGTCCAAACTGAATAAGTGGGGGATATCGAGGCCCTTGCTAGACCTACTGATTAATTGATACATGGATTAAGGTGAAGCTGGGTGATGGTTCTCATCTGTCCAGACGCATCCCAACCAATAAGGGTCTAAAACAGGGATGTGTTTTGGCCCCAACCCTTTTTAATTTATTCATAGGAGATGTAATTCCGATTCTAAACAATTGCAATTCCCACGCACCGAAACTAGGAGGCCAAATACTACCATTGTTACTATATGCGGATGACATAGTTCTAATCAGTCAAACAAAAATAAGGCTGCATAATCTTGTGGATGCCACGCAGAGGTACTCGGATGGAACCCAACTGATGATAAATCTGCAGAAGACACAAACAATGTCAATTAACAAAAAAGGGAAAACTCCATATGGCTAGTGTTGGAACAACATCCGCATAGAAGACACAACAGTGTACAAGTACCTGGGAGTTAAAATCGACAACAGTGGCCAGTTTACCACTCAGAAAGCCAGAATTAGAGGAAAAGGCATTGCGATATCAATTTCTCTGAAAACAATTAAATAGCAGACTTTCTAGTCCATCTCTTCTGCCCCTGGCACAAGTTATAAGAGCTAAACTGCTGCCCACAATTACTTATGGGAGCGAAGTTCAGAGAGGAAGGGATGCAGCGATTCTGGATAGAACTGTGGCAGCGGCATATAGGACTATCTTCAGCCTGCCAAAACATACTTCCCCGGCTCAACTCAGGCTGGAGTTTGGAGGCCAGAAGCAGTCTCTGGCAAGACAGGGTGCCTACATAACTACTTGGGACAAAGTCCGGAAGGCAGAAAAAGGAACCCTAAACAGCTACTTATGGTCAGAACTAGAGCGAAATCCGGCATCGCCATCCACCAAGCATTTGAAAAACAGCCTGGTGAATCTAGGGTTACAGGAGCTGTGGAATACCCCTACTAATCATACTACGATCAAAAGATTAGTAAAGAAAACAATAAAACACCTTTCATGGATTGAAGATAAAGCATGTGTTGCCAAGAAGTCACATGGGTGGATTATCCTAAACTCCTACTCTAAACAAGGTCAACAGAGCTACCTTGACCTCAGGTACTCAAGAACTATAAAAATGAACTTCCTTAAGTATAGATTGGGTCTGTTACCTTGTGTATGCCATCTCCCACACTGGCTGAAGGTTAATGGGGGCTCCCTCTGTGGTTTATGCGGCATGGCGCCAGAAGATATGCAACATTTGCTGTGCTCCTGTGATAAGCTTTTGGTGGAAAGGAAACGCTTTTTGAAATACCAATTTAACCAGCGCGGAATACGCTCAAGAAGACAGGCAGTTCTTGCCTGTTTTGCACCCAGTGACCCGCAGCTGAACTTTAGCTTGGTGAAGTACATGAAGGAGGTAGAAAAAAAGATGCAGAAATTCGACCCTTGGTTATGTTTTTAGAGGTTATTAAATCAAGCAGAATTATTTACCGGTTGTCTAAAAAGCATCAAATTTAGGAAGGTGAAGGAAAAGAGAATACTGGAATTTGTCCCTTTGCTAAACTTTTAGAGGACATGAAAAACAATCTGATTATTATTTTAAAGTTCATTCAAATATACTAAATTCCACATTTTTTAATAGGAAATATAAAATAGAACACTTATTTTATGTAGATGTAATTTTATTCAAGTGGTGAAAAATGTATTGTGCGTATATTAGTAATTTTATGGAGGAATTGCAATGGTTTTAATTAACTATGTTAATAAACTATTACTTACTTACTTACTTATGCATGATCTTGGGCATCTAGAGTATTATACATCACGAGAGTCACTGAACGGCATTAACCGGAAGGAGTTTAAGGCAATCTGCATGGCCCACCTGGAAGCAAACAGGTTGGTAATGGAGATTAACAGGCCTACGGTCATCTAACATCATCTGACTGTAATCACCTATGACATCCAATTTACACTGTCCAGGGGGGTATGACTGATATGTTTTAATGCGCTTTAACTTTGGGACCTTTCACCGACTAATCAGTTACCCTGAAATTAATATATATTCCAGAGAACTATGCCATTGTCCCTGTGACAGTATCTCCCCATAGACAACAATTCACACAATACTATTCTGCAAACTATATGTGAAGGAAAGAACCAGATGGTTCTTGCCCCTATTAAAATCAGGTGGATGGAGACAATGTCGACCGGCCTTTTTATATCTACAACAACTAGAAAATTACTACTGCATTGGCTTTATGGCGGGTTTCGTACAAAACGTACTGAGAGCAAGGAAAATAATTATTGTTTGATAACTGTTCGACAGTAGAAATTGAATATCTTATATAATATAGGATTCCCTCATTTACCGTCTTACAGCGACAACATTCTTTGAATAAGCCTAGTTGTATATAATGAATTATTAGACTTGTGTACATATGTATCTTATACAACTTTATGAAATGCCGATTTTAAATATGTAACTGTGTGCATATGCTTTTTAAGATGTTTTTATGAAATGTTATTTTACATGTTTTTATCTGCTTACTTTTGTGATTTGATAAGACTAAAATCGAATAAAGCTCTTTTTGACATTGAACAAGTAATAACATTGTAATTGATAATTATTTATTACATTGGTTAGGAACCATGTAAAATGTTTAATCATTTTTCACTCAAATATATATATATATATATATATATATATATATATATATATATATATATATATATATATGCAAAAAAGAAGGAGAGAACTCTGGGTAGTTCTCAAGTTTAGGTGGAAAGCAGCCCCTGTTAGAGCACTCTCAACACCAGCCACACTCTAGATCTGCTCACCTCAAAAGTCTGTTTTTCTATCAAAGTTTTTAAGCATAGGATTAGCACAGTGCTAACCACGCCGAGATAGAAAATGACAAAGTCTTTTGCAATTTATACAGCAAAGTCTTTAAGCATAGGACTAGTACAGTGCTGTCCTTGCTGAGCTGTAAAATTACAAAAGCCATTTATCACTCCAGGCACAATATTACAGCTTTGAATTTGTGAAATACCAACTCAAGCCAACCTGAAATGAGTAAAAGCAACCCCTGACACAGTGTTTCGCTCTAATTAGAGCTCTTCAGAGAGGTATAGCTTTGTCCAGACACAAGGGAGCACCCAGTATTAAGTCAAAACAAAACCCTTTCAGGCATAGAGTGACGCATAAATTATGCAAAAAAGAAGGAGAGAACTCTGGGTAGTTCTCAAGTTATTGGTAGTTAGCTGGTCATTTCACTCATACAAAACCATAAAAATTCCTCCGTTATAGTTTTTTTTTTTTTTTTTTTTTTTTTTTTTTGGAAGACCTTTATTGCACATTCTTCATATACACAGCGGTGTGCCTACATCCCACTGCTGGGGCCGGCCGCCATCAGAGTATCACATATATCATACAAGCTTGAGACCATACGTCAGATGCACGAGTGCAGAAGTCCAGAAATCTTAGCTCAGATAGGCACTACAGGAGGTTCATATGCATTAAGTCCAACACTCCCATCGATTGCGGTCGTTTTGCCCCCATGTGATCTTGGTCTAATTTTCGGTTTTTATAAACAAAGACAACTCCAACAAATCTGAACCCCCCCTCCCCAACGTATCCTGATCATAATAAGAATTCCAAGTCCAGCAGTCATAATACAATAGGGTAAGCAATATGGCAGATGTCTGACAGGGCATCCAGAGATAGGAAACCTCCACCACCTTCCCAGAGCTCCCCAGAAGCTTTAGCGAGGCCTAGTAAGTCATACCTGCATGCCAGTCTCAGCAGATCAAAGCGCTCCCACCCACACGAGCATGGTCTAGGTGTTCCACGCAACCCACAGTGCAGTCTTAACATCACTCCAGAAGTACCTCTCACTCAGCTTCATCCCCACCATCAACCAAAGCAGTAACCACACTCTCGTCGCTGTCGGAATCTGTCAAAGACAGCATGTAAAGTGTGAACGGAGTCCATACATCCCTCGGGCGGGCCACCGCAGGCAATTCGTCATAGTAGCAGTTCAGCTGGTCCCTGCAATAGGCCATATCCTTCAGCCACAGTTGTACCTCAGGCGCTCTCCTCCCTCCCCAAACCATTGCGACCCTCCTCTTGGCCAATTGAAGTGCCAGCACCACCAAGCGGCGCGACGGAGCAGCCACACCAGAAGCGATGCCCAAAAGACACAGGCGTACATCCAGCTTCACCTCAATCGAGGTGATGACAGTCAGCCTTACAGTCACCTCCCTCCAGAAATCGTAGACCCGGGGGCACCCCCAGGCCAGATGAATAAAGTCGGCCTCCTCGGCCCCACATCGGACACATTGAGCAGTGGACCTAAGGCCATATCTCACCAGTTGGGTAGGCGTATAGTACCATTGTTGCAGAAACTTATAATGTAGAAGGCGGAAGTTGCCATTGATCACATACCCCCCAGTCATGGCACAGCATTCATTCCACTCATCATCACTCAGCGGTTCCGGGAGACTCTTGTCCCACCGTGCTCTAGCCAGCGCCGCCCCCCCGCCCTCATCTTCTTGTGCTGCCTTATATAGTTTAGATAACAATTTAGACCTGTCTTTAGCCGTATAGAGCAACTGCAGGGCACTGAGGGCCAGAGGTTCTTCCGGATAAGTAGAGTATAGGTCACGCACTGCGGCCCGCAATCTAACATACATAAAGGTGGACATAGTGGCATTTGTCGAGTGAGTCGTCATCTCCTGAGAGGAGAGGAATGATGCACCTGGAAACAGGTCTCCCATGGTCTGTAGCCCAGCTTCCCGCAGGGTCTGCAGCCCTCCCGGTTCCCCCGACACAGAAATATCTGAGTGATAGAGTAGCGGCATAGCCGGGGCGTATAGCGGCAGTCTACCGGCCCGTTTGCCCAAGCTGTGCCATGCAGTCGTCGTGAGTCGCACTGTGTCAATCTCCCCCTTCTCAAACACCGAATGTGTATTGGCGATCATAGCCCTTAAGGGGTATGGCAGAACCGCGCTTGCTTCCAGCGCTACGTGCGGAGTGTATGGCGGTGCTGCTATCCAGTAGCTCGCGAAATGCGCTTGCGCACACAAATAATAAAGCCTCATATCCGGCAGGGCAAACCCACCCAGATCGTATGGCTTGACCAGGACCTCCCAGGTCACTCGCGGCCTCTTGCCAGCCCAGGTGAGAGATATTAATAGGGACCTGAGCCTCGCAAAGAAGTGGGATTTCAACGCAATTGGGATGTTCGTGAAGAGGTAAAGAAATTTCGGAAGTACCACCATTTTAATTAGTGACACTCTGTCCGCCAGGGTAAGCGGTAAGTGAGTCCATTTTGCCACCTGATCTTCCAGTTTGGAAATGGCAACGCCGTAGTTGGCCCGTATGACTTCCTGACAGTCCCTATGCACCCAGATGCCCAGGTATCTAACTGACTCCGTCGCCCATTCCAGCGGGAATTCCAAAGGGACCCGATGGGTAACATCCGTGAGAGGTAGCACCACCGACTTGTCCCAGTTTATTGTCAGTCCTGAGTGTCGACCGAATTTAATGAACTCTCGAAGTATGTTTTCGAGGTGGAGCACGGGGTCCCTGACATATAGAACCATGTCGTCGGCGTACATTGAGACAGCCAGCGATCTGAGAGGAAATTTCAATGCCGCATCCGCATACCTTTGCCTCAAAATACAGGCCAGTGGCTCCATCATTATTGCAAAAAGCAGGGGCGAAAGAGGGCACCCCTGCCGTGTCCCCCTCTGTATCGGAAAGGAGGAAGAGACATATCCATTAACCCTGACTCTTGCCGTGGGCGCATTATATAACAGGGCGATCAGGGATGTGAAAAAGAAAGGGACTCCCATCCGGTGTAGCACGGCCATCATGTACTTCCATGCAACTGAATCAAAGGCCTTGGCGGCATCTAGCATGACCGCCACCGCAGCCAGTTCTGGCTTAAGGAGATGCAGGACGGCGAACAGGGTCCTTAGGTTGTGAGTGGTAGACCGAAGGGGAATAAATCCCGACTGGTCAGGTAGCACCATGACCGGCAGGAGTAGACGCAGTCTCGTGGCTAATACTTTGGCAATTATTTTAACGTCAGTGTTCATAAGTGAAAGTGGGCGGTATGATTCGCATTTATTCAGAGGTTTGCCAGGCTTGGGGAGCGCCACCAAGAGCGCTTCTCTCATGGTCCCTGGAAGCCGTCCACAGTCAAAGGCCTCCTCCAAAACCATTGCCAACCGCGGAATAAGCAAGTCTGAATAAGTCTTATAGAATTCGGCGGGTAAGCCATCTGTGCCAGCCGCCTTTCCATTCGGGAGTGCTGCAATAGCATCCCTGAATTCCGCCTCAGTGACATTATGCATTAGGAATTCCTGTTGACCCCTGGAGAGCCACACTAGCGCCACATCCTCCAAGTACTGCGTTATGTCCGCCTCTTCCGCCGTTTCCCTATGTTCATAGAGTTGGGCATAATGTCTCGAAAAGCAGGCGAGTATACCTTCCGTCGTGGTCACCACTTCTCCCTGATCCTCGACCTCCAATACAGAACAATGCTTTGCCCAGGGATCTCGAATTCTATCAGCAAGCCCCTTACCCGGCCTACCCCCTTCCCCATAGTACCTGGCCGTAGCGCGTTTGGACAGAAATTTCACCTCCTGGTCGGCCAATTCATTATATTCTGTGACCTTCGCCCTAACATCCGCTAACAGTGTGATTTCCGCCCCCTCCTCCAGTCGGCGCTCCAGTGTCAACAGCTCCCTTTCCAGCCTGGACATAGAGTCTCTGATGGACGTGAGGACCCCGGACCGCAGCCCAATACATGCACCCCGCACCGAGACCTTGAAAGCCTCCCACACCGTGAGCATACTATCAACAGAGCCTACATTGACCTCAAAAAATTCCTCAATCACCTGCCGCAGGCGTTCACACAACACTTGATCCGTCAACACTCCAGGTGAGAGTCGCCAAGTAAACGGAGCAGGGGCATGCGTAGGTATCCGCAGCTGCAATTTAACAGGGGCATGGTCAGAAAGCGTGCGGGGCAGATGTTCCACATTCATCACCCAACCGCTCACATCTCGGGTCAATAGCCAATAATCCAGTCTCGACCATGTATTATGCGCTGACGTGTAGCAAGTCCCCTCCCGTCTGCCAGGATTCCGCAGGCGCCAAACATCCACCAAGTGCAGTCCATGCATTCCCTCACACACTGCATCCATCGCTCTCTTATGTTCATGGGGCCGATCCTGCCTCCTGTCCAACTCAGAAGCTAGTGTAACATTCCAGTCCCCCCCACAGAGGAGAGCCGAGGGCGGCAGGTCATACAGCTTGTTCCAGAGAGCAACGAAACAATCAGGATCATCAATATTAGGACCGTAGACATTGAGAAGAGTGACCAACGTGCCACACAATTTACCCTGCACAACAATATATCTGCCATCCTGGTCCACTTCCTCATGTAGCACCTCAAACGGAACATTCTTTTTAATCAAAATCATCACCCCACGAGCATAAGAAGAATACGACGTAGCCCACCTCGCCCCCGCCCACTGTTTGCCCACCGTTTCAGCTGCCGTGCCCTTTAGATGCGTCTCCTGCAGAAACACCACTTGCGCACCGTGTCTGTTGAGAAAGGCAAGCATTTGTCGTGTTTTTTGCGGCTTATTCAACCCCCGCACATTCCATGTAACACACTTTAGGTTGCCCCCCCTATCCATATCGCCAAAGGTGTAAGCATCCCAACAGTGATTCCTTCCTTAGCAGCCCCCTCGTGGCAGATCCTCCCTCTCCCCGTTCCCGCCCAGAGATGACACCAGTAACGCAGGTAAAGTTCCTATACCCCCGACTGTGACCCCACTCGTCCCCCATGTAGTTCACAGACTCAGTCTCTTTGATCAGGAAAAACCACAATAACCCAACAGAACCCAACTTCCCTTCCCCCAACCCGCCACCCACTTCAGCACCCCCAATTTGCCAAAGACTCCCCACATTTCCCCCCTTTGCAACCCCCAACAATGCCAACAACCACATTTTGGGGATCTCCCTTATCCGGGGACGTAGTGGCGCTTCACCCTCGCCAGAACTGACGAGAGCTCAGACCATTGCCGTGAACAACAACCCCAACTCCTCCACCCACACCCACGAGCAGAGCATCAAACACGGTAGTATTCTTGAAACAGTACATTGCACTGGGCGCCCGCGAAGCGTCCACACCTAAAGCGTAGCACCAAGAGCTCAGAAGCGCCACTGTATCCAGCGTGGGGACTCATAATGCACAACAGGATCTCAGTCAGCCAAGTCAAACCTGTAGAAAGTCCCCATTGAGGCGATCAGGCTGCATCAACAGAAACAGCTTCAGCCCGATCTCCGCCCCTCCCGCAGCTTTCAAAGCAATAGTGCTAAGTGGATTGAATGCTGAAACAAGTATGAAAGAACACACCATAGTAGAGGCAGCCCAGTGCAGTCACCCGCAGTTCCCCCTGCACCAGGGCTAGCAGTGCAACTCAATTCAGTCCTCCTCTTCCAACCTCTCATCATCTCCCTCATGACGCCCCGGTGATTCCTTAGCACGGTTTTTCAGTTTTTTGGCATAGTCCATGGCCGTCTTGGGCGTGGAGAAGATTTTATTATCTGAGGGAGGCCCAATCCGAAGGCGCGCTGGGTACAACATGGCGTAAGCTACGTTCTCGGCCCTCAGCAACTGTTTCACCGCAGCGAATTCTTTTCTTGCAGTCTGTACCGCCATGGTGAAGTCTGGAAAAAATTCCAATTTATTGCCCTGATATTCAATGGAGCCCTTCTCCCTGGCTAGCCGCAGGATAGTGTCCCGGTCCCTGTAATTCAGGATCCTAGCCACAATAGGACGCGGCGGCGCTCCCGGTGGGGGCTTCTTGGCCAGAGAGCGATGTGCACGCTCCACAATGAAGATCCGAGAGAGGTGGTCAGCGCCAAAAATGTCAACAATCATCCGTTCCATGTAGTCTTCCATGCGCCCCACGTTTGTAGACTCCGGCAGCCCCGTAACGCGAACGTTGTTCCTCCTAGATCTCCCTTCCAACTCCTCATTCTTCGCTTGTATGACCGCCAGAACTCTTTCCATACTGAACACTTTGGACGAGACTGTGGCCAGACCATCCTCCGTGGCTGAGACTCGCTGCTCCACTTCACCCATCCGTTCGTTCTGGCGGTCAAATTGCGTCGCCATTTGATCAAGACGATGATTGACTGACTCCATAGTGCCCTCAATGGATTGTAGAGTCTTCTGCATTGCCACCAGTGTGGATTCCAGATTAGGTGTACCCCCAGCAGCACCACCTTGATCAGTGTCCACGGGCGCCTGGGAGGAACTGTGCGTAGCCTTTTTTGCTTCAAAATTAATTTTAGGCTGGTTTCTTTCGGTCCTGCCCATGGCTGCTATCGGGATCAGCGCGGTATCAGGCTCAGGTACTCAGCGCAGTGTGTCCAGTGAAGCCTTTCAAAATGTTATCGGATCCCTCACCTGTCGCTACCCGCCCCAAAGCACTTCCAGGCTCAGGCCTATAGGTATCTCCAGTCCAGGCCAAACAGTCCCTCTACCTCAGCGGGCGAAGCGCACCAAAGCAATGTCCATGCGATAACACAGTGCAGGTGCACACAGCTGCGCCTAGATCCCAAAGAGGCGGAACGCCAGCACCGGTGGGTCCCCCGACAGCGCCGATGGTGAGATTCTTAGCGCTGGAAGAGCGCAATCCGCTAGTACTCAGTGTTCGATAGCAATGTAGGCGGGAAGCCCCAAGATGGCGGGCGCTCCGTCAGTCCGTGACCCCCAATGCAGTAGGCCCACCAGGGAACCCGTGCACCCACGAGCGCTCCTCCAGGCAGCCCAGTGCGCGCTCCCGCCTGTGCTCCTGACCGCACCTCAGCCGACCCTTCCTCCAGCCCCCCCGGCCCCTGCTCGCGCGGCGCGGGCCGACGCGGCCCAGTACCACCTCCGCAGCACCGAGCTAGCGTAGCCCCTCGCCCCACTCACCGGGACCAGCAGGGCCAAGTCCAGGCCGTCCAGTGCACCAAAGCCGCTCCGGAGGGTCCGCGGTCAGCTCCGTCTCGGCGCCACAGCAGTCTCGAAGCGCCGCCTCCCAGGCCCCGCACACACCGCAAGCGACGGTGTCCAGCGCCCAGATCTCTTCGAGGCCTCAGCTCCGCAGCCGCCGGGTTCGCCGGCCAGCACGCCCCAGCCCGGGTCGCTCCTCTCCAGGCGCCCCCAGCACAGCCGCAATACTCCCACAAAGCGTCCCAGGGGGTCGCTGACGATAGCGGAGTCAGCTCAGTCGGGGTGTAGGGCAAGAGCGCCGGGGAAAGACAGGATAATTAGCGGATTTGCAATGGTCGGGACGGAGCCTCACACAAGTGCGGCCATCTTGTCCGGCGCCCTCTAGCGCCCCTCCTCCGTTATAGTTATTTGTACTGTCATTCTCGCGCCCACAATCCACTGCTGATGATGTTACATATTACAACAACAAGCCAAATCTGCAATCCTACCTAAAAAAACAGGCGATAGTTTCACTTACCACTAACAAATTAAAATCAACTTTTAACAAGTGTAAGGACGTGGACTATGTACTGTGTGAATTATTATTATTATTATATTTATATTTATAGAGCGCACAGCTACCCGGAGGTTTCCCGGCGCTAAGGACAAGCTGAGAGAGGACACAGGAGGGAGACAAAAGGGCCTAAAGGAAGTTTATTGGTTAAACAACCATGTTTTCAAATTCCTACGGAATTGGAGATAACATGGGTCTGTGCGAAGATGGAGGGGGAGAGAATTCCAGAGGGAAGGGGCAAGGTATGAGAAAGAACGACCACCCATTCTTGCTCGGTTAATCCTGGGTACCTGAAACTTATGTTGGCTTGAGGAACGAAGAACTCTTGAAGGACAGTATTGGTGAACAAGAGTGCTCAGGCAGGATGGTGCTTTGCCTGATTTTATTCTGTGCATGTAAGACATGGCTTTAAATTTAGTGCGACTTTCGATTCGAAGCCAGTGAAGGTTACGTAAACCGGAGGAGGTGGAAGATTTATTGGGCAGTTTGCAAAGTAGCCTCTCCGCTTCGTTTTGTACTATTTCAAAAAGGGGGTGGTGATGGACAGAGTATCTGAGTTAATCAGAACACTCCTACCCAGTCAACAGATCAGGGCTTGATCCATCACCGTTTTTTTAGCTCACTGCCCCATCCCAGTTCAGAACCTGGCTATATGCAAATTAGTCTGTCCCTGGCTCAGTGCATCATGGGAACAGATAAGACCAAACTACCAAGCCAATTCTTCACTGGAAAGGAAACAAGCTTCCGTGGACCGGTTTCTGGCATTACAGCCGTCTTCGGCCCGGCTTGCTTGAATCCTGATGGTGCAGTGAGCAAGGGACTCATGTCTGAGCATACCCTTCCACACTTGTGGTGGCCAAAATATTTCAAAAAGGGGGTGGTGATGGACAGAGTATCTGAGTTAATCAGAACACTCCTACCCAGTCAACAGATCAGGGCTTGATCCATCACCGTTTTTTTTAGCTCACTGCACCATCCCAGTTCAGCACCTGGCTATATGCAAATTAGTCTGTCCCTGGCCCAGTGCATCATAGGAACAGGGCAGACCAAACTACCAAGCCAATTCTTCACTGGAAAGGAAACAAGCTTCCGGGGACCGGTTTCTGGCATTACAGCCGTCTTCGGCCCGGCTTGCTTGAATCCTGATGGTGCAGTGAGCAAGGGACTCATGTCTGAGCATACCCTTCCACACTTGTGGTGGCCAAAATATTTCAAAAAGGGGGTGGTGATGGACAGAGTATCTGAGTTAATCAGAACACTCCTACCCAGTCAACAGATCAGGGCTTGATCCATCACCGTTTTTTTAGCTCACTGCACCATCCCAGTTCAGAACCTGGCTATATGCAAATTAGTCTGTCCCTGGCCCAGTGCATCATGGGAACACAGCAGACCAAACTACCAAGCCAATTCTTCACTGGAAAGGAAACAAGCTTCCGGGGACCGGTTTCTGGCATTACAGCCGTCTTCGGCCCGGCTTGCTTGAATCCTCATGGTGCAGTGAGCAAGGGACTCATGTCTGAGCATACCCTTCCACACTTGTGGTGGCCAAAATATTTCAAAAAGGGGGTGGTGATGGACAGAGTATCTGAGTTAATCAGAACACTCCTACCCAGTCAACAGATCAGGGCTTGATCCATCACCGTTTTTTTAGCTCACTGCACCATCCCAGTTCAGAACCTGGCTATATGCAAATTAGTCTGTCCCTGGCCCACTGCATCATGGGAACAGGGCAGACCAAACTACCAAGCCAATTCTTCACTGGAAAGGAAACAATCTTCCGGGGACCAGTTTCTGGCATTACAGCCGTCTTCGGCCCGGCTTGCTTGAATCCTGATGGTGCAGTGAGCAAGGGACTCACGTCTGAGCATACCCTTCCACACTTGTGGTGGCCAAAATATTTCAAAAAGGGGGTGGTGATGGACAGAGTATCTGAGTAAATCAGAACACTCCTACCCAGTCAACAGATCAGGGCTTGATCCATCACCGTTTTTTTTAGCTCACTGCACCATCCCAGTTCAGAACCTGGCTATATGCAAATTAGTCTGTCCCTGGCCCAGTGCATCATGGGAACAGGGCAGACCAAACTACCAAGCCAATTCTTCACTGGAAAGGAAACAAGCTTCCGGGGACCGGTTTCTGGCATTACAGCCGTCTTCGGCCCGGCTTGCTTGAATCCTGATGGTGCAGTGAGCAAGGGACTCATGTCTGAGCATACCCTTCCACACTTGTGGTGGCCAAAATATTTCAAAAAGGGGGTGGTGATGGACAGAGTATCTGAGTTAATCAGAACACTCCTACCCAGTCAACAGATCAGGGCTTGATCCATCACTGTTTTTTTAGCTCACTGCACCATCCCAGTTCAGAACCTGGCTATATGCAAATTAGTCTGTCCCTGGCCCAGTGCATCATGGGAACAGGGCAGACCAAACTACCAAGCCAATTCTTCACTGGAAAGGAAACAAGCTTCCGGGGACCGGTTTCTGGCATTACAGCCGTCTTCGGCCCGGCTTGCTTGAATCCTGATGGTGCAGTGAGCAAGGGACTCATGTCTGAGCATACCCTTCCACACTTGTGGTGGCCAAAATATTTCAAAAAGGGGGTGGTGATGGACAGAGTATCTGAGTTAATCAGAACACTCCTACCCAGTCAACAGATGAGGGCTTGATCCATCACCGTTTTTTTTTAGCTCACTGCACCATCCCAGTTCAGAACCTGGCTATATGCAAATTAGTCTGTCCCTGGCCCAGTGCATCATGGGAACAGGGCAGACCAAACTACCAAGCCAATTCTTCACTGGAAAGGAAACAAGCTTCCGGGGACCGGTTTCTGGCATTACAGCCGTCTTCGGCCCGGCTTGCTTGAATCCTGATGGTGCAGTGAGCAAGGGACTCATGTCTGAGCATACCCTTCCACACTTGTGGTGGCCAAAATATTTCAAAAAGGGGGTGGTGATGGACAGAGTATCTAGGTTAATCAGAACACTCCTACCCAGTCAACAGATCAGGGCTTGATCCATCACCGTTTTTTTGACTCACTGCACCATCCCAGTTCAGAACCTGGCTATATGCAAATTAGTCTGTCCCTGGCCCAGTGCATCATGGGAACAGGGCAGACCAAACTACCAAGCCAATTCTTCACTGGAAAGGAAACAAGCTTCCGGGGACCGGTTTCTGGCATTACAGCCGTCTTCGGCCCGGCTTGCTTGAATCCTGATGGTGCAGTGAGCAAGGGACTCATGTCTGAGCATACCCTTCCACACTTGTGGTGGCCAAAATATTTCAAAAAGGGGGTGGTGATGGACAGAGTATCTGAGTTAATCAGAACACTCCTACCCAGTCAACAGATCAGGGCTTGATCCATCACCGTTTTTTTAGCTCACTGCACCATCCCAGTTCAGAACCTGGCTATATGCAAATTAGTCTGTCCCTGGCCCAGTGCCTCATGGGAACAGGGCAGACCAAACTACCAAGCCAATTCTTCACTGGAAAGGAAACAAGCTTCCGGGGACCAGTTTCTGGCATTACAGCCGTCTTCGGCCCGGCTTGCTTGAATCCTGATGGTGCAGTGAGCAAGGGACTCATGTCTGAGCATACCCTTCCACACTTGTGGTGGCCAAAATATTTCAAAAAGGGGGTGGTGATGGACAGAGTATCTGAGTTAATCAGAACACTCCTACCCATTCAACAGATCAGGGCTTGATCCATCACCGTTGTTTTTAGCTCACTGCACCATCCCAGTTCAGAACCTGGCTATATGCAAATTAGTCTGTCCCTGGCCCAGTGCATCATGGGAACAGGGCAGACCAAACTACCAAGCCAATTCTTCACTGGAAAGGAAACAAGCTTCCGGGGACCGGTTTCTGGCATTACAGCCGTCTTCGGCCCGGCTTGCTTGAATCCTGATGGTGCAGTGAGCAAGGGACTCATGTCTGAGCATACCCTTCCACACTTGTGGTGGCCAAAATATTTCAAAAAGGAGGTGGTGATGGACAGAGTATCTGAGTTAATCAGAACACTCCTACCCAGTCAACAGATCAGGGCTTGATCCATCACCGTTTTTTAGCTCACTGCACCATCCCAGTTCAGAACCTGGCTATATGCAAATTAGTCTGTCCCTGGCCCAGTGCATCATGGGAACAGGACAGACCAAACTACCAAGCCAATTCTTCACTGGAAAGGAAACAAGCTTCCGGGGACCGGTTTCTGGCATTACAGCCGTCTTCGGCCCGGCTTGCTTGAATCCTGATGGTGCAGTGAGCAAGGGACTCATGTCTGAGCATACCCTTCCACACTTGTGGTGGCCAAAATATTTCAAAAAGGGGGTGGTGATGGACAGAGTATCTGAGTTAATCAGAACACTCCTACCCAGTCAACAGATCAGGGCTTGATCCATCACCGTTTTTTAGCTCACTGCACCATCCCAGTTCAGAACCTGGCTATATGCAAATTAGTCTGTCCCTGGCCCAGTGCATCATGGGAACAGGGCAGACCAAACTACCAAGCCAATTCTTCACTGGAAAGGAAACAAGCTTCCGGGGACCGGTTTCTGGCATTTTTGTCCACCCTAAGCGTGGAAGGGTATACTCAGATGTGAGTCCCTTGCTCATTGCACCATCAGGATTCAAGCAAGCCGGGCCGAAGACGGCTGAAATGCCAGAAACCGGTCCCCGGAAGCTTGTTTCCTTCCCAGTGTAAGAATTGGCTTTTGTAGTCTGGTCTGCCCTGTTCCCATGATGCACTGGGCCAGGGACAGACTAATTTGCATACAGCCAGGTTCTGAAACTGGGATGGTGCAATGAGCTAAAAAACGGTGTTGGATCTAGCCCTGATCTCTTGACTGGGTGAGAGTATTCTGCTTAATTCAGAGACTCTGTCCATCACCACCCCTTGTTGTAAATATTTTTGTCCACCCTAAGCGTGGGAGGGTATACTCAGATGTGAGTCCCTTGCTCATTGCACCATCAGGATTCAAGCAAGCCGGGCCGAAGACGGCTGAAATGCCAGAAACCGGTCCCCGGAAGCTTGTTTCTTTCCCAGTGTAAGAATTGGCTTTTGTAGTCTGGTCTGCCCTGTTCCCATGATGCACTGGGCCAGGGACAGAGTAATTTGCATACAGCCAGGTTCTGAAACTGGGATGGTGCAATGAGCTAAAAAACGGTGTTGGATCTAGCCCTGATCTCTTGACTGGGTGAGAGTATTCTGCTTAATTCAGAGACTCTGTCCATCACCACCCCTTGTTGTAAATATTTTTGTCCACCCTAAGCGTGGAAGGGTATACTCAGATGTGAGTCCCTTGCTCATTGCACCATCAGGATTCAAGCAAGCCGGGCCGAAGACGGCTGAAATGCCAGAAACCGGTCCCCGGAAGCTTGTTTCCTTCCCAGTGTAAGAATTGGCTTTTGTAGTCTGGTCTGCCCTGTTCCCATGATGCACTGGGCCAGGGACAGACTAATTTGCATACAGCCAGGTTCTGAAACTGGGATGGTGCAATGAGCTAAAAAACGGTGTTGGATCTAGCCCTGATCTCTTGACTGGGTGAGAGTATTCTGCTTAATTCAGAGACTCTGTCCATCACCACCCCTTGTTGTAAATATTTTTGTCCACCCTAAGCGTGGAAGGGTATACTCAGATGTGAGTCCCTTGCTCATTGCACCATCAGGATTCAAGCAAGCCGGGCCGAAGACGGCTGAAATGCCAGAAACCGGTCCCCGGAAGCTTGTTTCCTTCCCAGTGTAAGAATTGGCTTTTGTAGTCTGGTCTGCCCTGTTCCCATGATGCACTGGGCCAGGGACAGTCTAATTTGCATACATCCAGGTTCTGAAACTGGGATGGTGCAATGAGCTAAAAAACGGTGTTGGATCTAGCCCTGATCTCTTGACTGGGTGAGAGTATTCTGCTTAATTCAGAGACTCTGTCCATCACCACCCCTTGTTGTAAATAGCTTCGTTTTGTACTGTCTGAAGTTTCCTCGTGACTTCCTTACAGGCTCCTAAGTACAAGATGTTGCCGTAGTCCAATCTAGATGTAATTAGCGCCTGGACTACGGTTTTTTGTGTGTCCTGGGGAAGCATCCATATGATCTTCCTAAGCCACTTTAGGATTGTAAAACTAGAGGCAGCGACTCTAACCGCTTGTTGTTTCATGGACATTTGGTCATCAAAGATGATGCCAAGATTGCGAGCAGTTTTGGAAGGAAGGGGTGTGGGTCCCATCTGAGGCGGTCAATGTTGGGGACCCCACAGGGCAGTATTTTTGCCAAAAAGAATCAGTTCAGTCTTTCCTCCGTGCATCCATTTGGCAATGTTGTTAAGGCCGGAGCAGAGGGAGGACGGGTTGGAGTGTGCATTAGCGGAGAGGGAGTAGATAAGCTGGGTGTCGTCAGCGTATGAGTAAATCGTCAACCCAGCTTGTTCCGCTATAGTTGCAAGGGGACTGATATACAAATTAAACAATATGTGTCTAAGAATCGAGCCTTGAGGAATTATATTATATCTAAGTCACACCCATATCAAAAAAACATTCTTCGATGTCTTGGTTTAGTTTATTGCTCAGTTAATAAAAACTCACAATATTTAAAAACATGCAATTTTAAAAAACAATCAGTAGCAAAAGTATTTCGGTTAAAATAACGGGTGGATTCTCCTTATTAGTTAATAAAAGCACAATTTAGTTTGGTGCTGTCCTTTAGGGCAACTGGATGCTAGCAGTTTTTATTTGTTTTAGCTAGTGCTTCGGGTAGACCCTAGGGCTGTTTCATTTAGTCTTTTGGCCACAATGTCAAAAAATCTTGTTATTCTGCAATTTAACTGAGTTTCTCTGGGGTTAAAGCAGAGCATCACAGCCTGCCTGCAGCTTATTATTCCCTTCTGATTCCATAGGGGCTGAAGCAGGGAGCGTCTTATATCCAGGAGATTTATGCAGATGCAGATAATGTGCGTCGGGTCCTCTTTTCCAGAGAAGCAGAGTCTGCAGCAGTTTGCTGCGTTTTCTCTTTTCCAGGGTGCTAAGTGAGGCATTATGGGTATATTGCAAAGGCGCATATTGAGGAACTTATTTTTTGTTGTATGAGTAAGGCCCGTTGTTAAGTACTGTTGTGGTTTGAGAGCTGTATAGCCTTCCAACACCACCCATCCGTGTGCTCTCTTGGCGAGAGTTGCTTTGTCCTCAATAGATGAGACCATCTTGGTGACTTTCAATACCGTTTTTTTGAAAGTCTTGGGGTCGGTTGCTGACTCCCATAGGTTTATTAGTCCTAGGGTCTCCAATGATTCCATTAGATAGTTCCTTGCTGGTGAATTTTCTCTAATGGACAGTTCGGTCCAGAGGTGGGCGTTTAAGGATCCATGCTCAGCATCTCTGATTTTCCGCCAGCTTTTAATGTAAGCGCCTCTTCTCTCCACCGTTTGTTTCTGCAACCCGAATTCAAGGCGAATTTGAGTGGGCGATGTATAAGTAGGCAGGTGGAATATTGCCCTATAGGCTCGACTAATGGTGTTGTCTAGTGTCGTTGCGTCTTTGCCACGCATAGGTTCGCTGCCATAGGTGAGCATTGGATGTAAGCGAGCTCTTATTACCTGTAGTAGAGGGCCCAATGTCCGGTCGGGAAGAGCTTTCTGCAGCGGCTTTATCGACAAATGGAATGTCGTGCCCTTTCGTCGGATGGCCTCTAATTGTTGTTTAAATGAGCCGTTGTGATCTAGTGTGACACCCAAGTATTTGTAGGAGGTTACCTGCTCTAGCTTCTGTCCATTCAGTAGCCATGTGAAGTTCCGTTTTCTGTGGTGATTTATTGTCATGATTTTAGTTTTATTTAGGTTGATTGTCAATGAATTATTTATGGAAAACTTATTGGTTTTGTCCAGCAGGTGTTGGAGGCCGATAGGGGACCGGCTGATAAGGACTAAATCTTCTGCGTAGAGGAGATTTGACAGTGTGATGTTGCCCAACCGTGGTGCATGAGATTTAACTATCCCTAGCTCACTGGGGAGGTCTGCAAGGAAGAGGTTGAACAGCATTGGGGCTAAGACGCAGCCTTGTTTCAGTCCTTTGCTGGTCCCAATTTCTCTTGAGAGGTGTGTGCCAGGTCCCAGTTTTATCCTGACCCAGGTGTTACTGTGTAGCAGTATTAGCTGCTGTAGAAGTGGGCCTGGAATTCCCCAATCGCTCAGTTTCTGCCAGAGTTTGCAACGGTCTACATGATCGAATGCAGCGCTGTAGTCGATGAAGCACAGGAACAGAGAGGTCTTGGTGACTTTTGCCGCATCTGCCAGGAGAGTTAGCGCCATGATGTTTGTCGTAGTCCCCTGGCCACTGCGAAATCCGGTTTGGGTTGCTGGGATGATGTTCTTTGCGGTTGCCCAAGATGTCAGATCTTCCAGAATGAGGCCCGCGTAATACTTTGCCTCAGTGTCGATCAAAGCTATGAGGCGATAGCTGCTTGGGTCGTTCCTGGGGCCCTTTTTGTAAATCGGGCTTATTATCGAGCCTCTCCAGGATGTTGGTGTTGTTGTTATTCCCCTTATTTTATGAAAGACCGGTGACAAGATCTTGCTCCAGTAACCAGCATCTTTTTTATATAGTATTGGTGGGATCCCATCAGCTAGAAACAGTATTTTCGAAAAAACTTCAATATACATAGATTTCTTTCTACATGAGCATGTCCGCAAATTGGCCTCCTACATTAAGGATACGGATGACTGCCAAGCCAAGATGATGAATTTTCCATGGCAAAAAGATTATCTTTTGATCACACTCGATGTAGCCTCACTATACACATCTATTAGACATAAGGATGGACTAAGAGCCTTGTAGTATTACCTGTCCAGGAGAGGGCCACAATATGCTGAACACACCAGAATGTTGGTCAATATGGTTGAAATATGCTTACTGAACAATATATTCATGTTTCAAAATACTCTGTATCAGCAATCATGAGGGGTAGCCATGGGAGCCAGCTTCTCCCCCAGCTATGCTTGCCTACACATGGGCTAGTGGGATGAGCTGGTTCTCATGGAGGAACGTTCAGATGTAATGACTAACAATGTTAAGAGCTGGTGGAGATTCATAGATGATCGGTTTTTGGTCTGGCAAGGCACGGAGGCTGAAGCAAAAAGGTTCATTGAAATAATCAACATCAATCAGTTGAATCTAAGTTTCACCGCCAATATTAGCCAAACTAACATAACTTTTTTATATGTGGAGGTGTGCACTAACCAGGATAAGCTAGAGACTAACTTGCATAAAAAACAACGGCAGGCAATGGAATTTTGAAAGCAAGTAGCTCACACCCTACCATCTAGTTTAGAGTATACCTTATGGAGAGCTACTTCGCTTAAAGCGAATTTGTAGCAACAGTAAAGATCTAGAAGTTGCATAGAAGGAATGCCTATCCAGGTTTAAGGAAAGGGGCTACAGAAATAAATGTCTAGCCACAGCTTTAACCAAAAGTAGTCTCAAGCACAGGGCAACCCTACTTAAACAGAAACCAAGTAGGCCCACTGTAGACGAAACACCAAGTAATTTCAGGTTCATCCTAGAGTTTAACCGACAGGAAGCAGCAGTGAGAAATATCATCAATAAAAATTGTTATCTCATCAGGCAAGATCCAATCATAGGAAAAGCAGTCCCCAAACGTCCGTCTATCACCTATAGGAGGAATGTATCAGTGAAAGACACCTTGGTTGACAATGATCCTTGTGGTCCTCCAGCCGAAACTACTTGGTTAAATCAAAGAATGGGGTTTCACAAATGTAAATTTTGTAAAGCTTGCCAACACGGGGTATCAACGACCAGTAACTCAACCCCCTTTGGTGGCCCGGATAGACAAATTAACAAGGCCCTAAGCTGCAAAAAGGTCATGCGGTGTATGTGCTGGAGTGCCCTTCTAAACTGAAGTACATTGGAAGTACAATCTTACAAGGACACAAAAGGGTGCTCCAGCACATCCATGCCATCAAAAATAATGATCCAGCCTATCCGGTGGCCCACCATTGTAATGAGCAGCATGACAATAATCCAAAGGATCTTAAATATTACCTTATAGATTCTGTCCCGAGCAACAAAAGAGGAGGAGATCAGGAAAAGACACTCCGGCTACTAGAGATGCACTACATTATAAATTTGAGACACCAAGCATCCTAGTGGATTAAATAGTTCGGAGGAACTTCATGCCAGCCTGTACACATAATGGCAATTAGTTTTACATAGTGAGCCCTATCAGATAGTTTTAATACCATCCATAAAATGTGAATATGAGCATAATTCTCCAAAAATGAATTATTTATACAAACATAGCCAGAAAGTCCGCAGATAGTAACTCTACTGTATATTTAAAGTACCTTCCCTTTGTTTTTAAATCACCATATTTTATATTTTATGCACTACACACTTTTTTTAGCACATTTTGCACATCGTTCATCAACAACCAATAAATTCATACAGGAAAATATGATGTAAGGATCGGCCCACAGATAGCCTGGTCCAGGATAAGAGAACCAGAGAGGCACATTAAAGGACTATATGCATAACATAACAGGCATAGAATAACAAACAATCTGGCATTTAAGCACTGATGGTAAATAGTCAAAATTAATTTTATGATACACAAAATGTATTTATACTAACAATTTTGTATAAGTAATAATAACGGATTTATCCAATTATTTATTTATTTATGTGTTAATATATTCATATATTTAAATAATGCAATATGATTGACTGAATACCATGAATGCCAATCTAATGTGGTTGACATGCTAATACATATATATTTATTTATTTATTTACATATTTATGTATGCACATAGGCATAAGGCGTCAAGGGCCAAACAGGGAGTATTGGTGTAACACTGACCATACAACCACAGCAAGATTAAAGTAGGATGTCTACTTCTGTCTCTTTAAAGCTGTTGGTGGTTGTTTTAGAGCACTGGGCACTTTAAATTCTAATCATGTGGTTCAGAGAAAAAAATGGGATTGTAAAAAAATGAAGAAAAAAGTGTAACCTATAAAAGCAAACTGCTAATGGTTGATGCGTGTCATGTGATCAAGTCCCCTGGGAGGGACGAAGCGCGTAATGGCTGCAACTGTTGGTTTGTGAGAAGAAAATATACTTAGCGGTATTTTAAGGAATCGTGTGGTCCGTGCTCTGTTCATCGCTCATGCAGAAACAAGGCGCGGATTTGATGGAGTGTTTTGCGATATATGTATATACTAGCAGCCCGTCCTGACGTTGTCCGGGAGCAATTAGGCTTCAGGGCCCCAGCCCGCCCCGACGTTGTCCGTGGGTCCCCCGGAGCCTTCCTCCATATATTGCAGTTTTATACCTCTATGTTTACTTTGTACGCTTTTGTAACCTGCGCTCGTAACTTTTTCCTCCTGTAATGCACCATTTGGCTCACTTTTTTAATGCTCCGTTTGCTTCCTCTTGCTACCTGCACACGTCACTTTTTCCTCCTATACCTCTATGTTTACTTTCTATGCTCTTGTAACCTGCACACGTAACATTTTCCTCCTGTAATGCACCGTTTGGCTCACTTTTGTAATGCTCCGTTTGCTTCCTCTTGCTCGCAATGTACGCTTTTGTAACCTGCACACGTAACTTTTTCCTCCAGTAATGCACCGTTTGGCTCACTTTTGTAATGCTCCGTTTGTTTCCTCTTGCTCACGATTTTCATTTTTGCTTCATTTTTCCGCCGCTCACCGCTCCTAAATAAATAAATAAATAACCTACCTCATCCGCCGCTCACTGCTCTTCCCCGCCTGTCCGCCGCTCCTCACCGCCTGTCCGTCGCTCCTCACCGCCTGTCCGCCACTCCTCACCGCTCCTCCCCACGCCATGTCCGCCGGTTCTCCTCGCGCTCCTGGACACCGGTCCTCCTCGCGCTCCTGGACGCCGCTCCTCCCCGCGCTCCTCACGTCGGGCACGCATGTCGCGGCCGGCGCTTCTTCCAAGGGACTACTTTTTTTTCGGTACATTTTTTAAATAACGTATATTTATTACGTTTATATAGCCTATGTCCATCTGCACACCCTGACGATTACAACGATGTATCAGGTGTGTGGATTGGCGCTGTGGTTCCCGAGTTTACCCGCCTCAAAGGTTCAAAGTTCTTCCTTTATAATAGTAGTATAGATATACACACATGTAAGTATATATTTATATATAGAATTAAATATTCTTTCAATGCATTGAATTTACATTATATTAATGTTATATATTAAAATATTTATGATTTTCTATTTAGACTATATATATATATATATATATATTAAGAAACTATATTTTAGTGTGTTTTTAACAAAATTAGTGTGAAAAGATATTTAATTTTAATATTTTTGTACTTACCATTATAAGTATAGGGACATGATATTTTTGTAAATGATATTTTTGACACAATATTTTTGTAACACAGTATTGTCATTTTCGATATTCTGTCAGTGATCTTCAACAAATACAACTCAGTCTACTGGTTTTGTTGTGAGCTGGGGAGGACAGCAAGTACCACATGCTACACATAGAGGTAAATTACTTACCCATTTTTTATTAATGGCTAGAATTACTATTGCGATACTCTTTACACTCTCTTCAGAGCACGAACTGCTGAAATACTTATTAGCGCTGTATATTTAGAATCTGCTTTGCACTTAGACATTTATAGGCTGCTATTGGATGAATTTTAGAAATATTATGTGATTTTAAAAATTGCCACTTTTAAATAACGATCGCGACGATATAGCTGTTGCACTCAACTTTTGCTAATTTTGCACATACTTTAGCACCTACCCGACCCGCCAGAGCGGAGGGAATAGGGCACTCGGACTCGTCCACGAGCACCAGCCCCCATCTTGGGGCTGGGTCGGGACGCGTTCTAGCTCTTCTCCACTTCCGGGAGAGAGCTATTTAGTCCTCGCTCGGCTAGGATGCGCAGCGGACGAGCGCAGCGCGCGCGCGCGCGCGCCAAAGACGCGCCTAACACAAGCCCGTCTGCGCCCGTCCGCGCCAGATCCGGGCCCAGGGCCACCCCCCCTGCTCCTGCTGCCATCCAAGACACTACATCTATCCTACGTTATACCTCCAAACAGCTGCGAGAGTGGAACACAGGTTTGGGTAGGTCGTGTCAAATACTACCGTCCTTTAAACACCTGACATCCACACCTATACCATGTGTAGGCTGTGCTTTTACTCTGCCACCTCCTCTGCCCGCGATAAATATTACATCTTACTCACCTGTAATCGCCAGTGCCCCATTCTCAGCTGAACAGTATGTTAGAGCAGCATTGATTAATTCACGCTCTCTCCCCCAACATAGTCTGGATATTAGGGAGAGTATTCTTAATCAGGAACTGGACATTCTTTTCATTACCGAATCATGGGGAGATGAAGCATCGGGCCCTGATTTCGTTCTGGCCACCCCAGAAGGCTACTGTGTGGCCAGACAAGATAGAACCTCTGGGCGAGGCGGAGGCTTAGCCATTATTCATAGGGACATTTATCGCGCAAAATTTGAGCCTATCCAAAGTACCAACTGCGAAGCTTTCGCATTTGCTATCAATCTCACGCAGAAACAAGCCTTCAAAGGGACACTTGTGTACAGGCCACCAGGGCCTCGGATTAAATTTTTAGCTGCACTCAATGAAATTACGGAATTAGTAATAGGATCCCCGGACTATACGATTCTTGGGGATTTTAACTTCCCCCTCGAAAACATGGAAAATAAAGATACAACCCAACTCATCACTGATATGCAAGCAATAGGACTGCAGCAGTTGGTGAGGGGCCCTACGCATGAGGCCGGGCACACGCTGGACGGCCTGTTCACTAATGACCACAGCATTGAGTTGTCAGCAGTGTTACCTCTGATATGGTCTGACCACCAAGCTATTATCTTCAGGATTCGACTGTTACCATCCAAACCCTCTCAGACCAAAGTCCGGTCGTCAGTGGGGGTGCGGATGTGGAAAAATGCAGATATGCCACACTTTACAAATCTCCTGTTGTCATCAGTCCCGGAAAGCGTAGGCGATACTGAAACCATGTCTATTAAATTTCAGGAGTGGATCCTAAAGGCAGCTAACCAAGTTGCACCTGAAAAATTCTATCGCCCTAATAGAGCCACTCCATCTGCCCAGTGGTATACAGAGGAGTTGCGACTCCAGCGTCAGTTCTCCAGAAATTTAGAAAGGCGCTGGAGAAAGCACTATAGTCCCGCTGCTAAACAAGATTATAAAAATGCTCTAGCGATATACAAAAAAGCTATTAGCATGCAAAAGAATCTCTTTTTTACTGGTCAAATTGAGCATGCACAGAACTCAGCCAGGATGCTGTTTCAAGTGGTGAACTCTCTTTCCAGTCCTCCAGCTGGACCCACAATAGAGAACTCGCAGGAATTCTGCACCTCACTGGCTACATTTTTCACCACTAAGGTGATGGATATTTGTTCCACTTTTTCTAAAGAGCTGGTGGGAAGAACTACTGATTCAATCATTCATCCAGTAATGAATCATTCTTCCCTCGCTCAGTTTCAGCCAGTTACTGAAGATCAAGTCAGCGCGCTTGTTGGCAAGATCAAATCAGGTTCTCCACTGGATCCATGTCCTCCTGCCATAATGAATCAACTACATAATGTTATCACGCAGCCGCTGACCAATATATGCAATTCCATCTTCAAAACCGGTGTCTATCCAGAGACCTGGAAGAAGGCCATTGTTAAACCTTTGATTAAGAAGCCCTCCTTAGACTCCACCATTACGTCCAACTACAGGCCTATTGCCTGCCTTCCCTTCCCAGCCAAAATCGTAGAGGCAATCATGAACAAACAGCTCTCAGAGTTTATTGAACAACACAAACTCTTAGATGACACTCAGTTCGGGTTCCGGAAGGGACACGGAACCAAGACAGCACTGATAAAGGCCTCGGATGAAATCAGAGATATCATGGATTCGGGAGGAGCGGCAGTGCTCATTTTGTTGGACCTGTCGGCGGCCTTTGACACGTTCGACCATGTCATCTTGGTCGACCGTGTCGCAGCCCTTGGGATTAACCATCTGGCCAAAGACCTTATAGCTTCTTTCTTAGCTAATCGTAAGCAGGCAGTCAAATTGGGCAACTATTATTCACCTACCTCCAAACTGCTCTGTGGGGTCCCTCAAGGATCCTCGTTAAGTCCTACGCTTTTTAATATTTACGTCGCGGACTTGGCGAGGGTCATTAAATCTTATGGGATGCGCTTAACCACCTACGCGGATGACACCCAGCTTGTGTTGGCGGTGCACAAGAACGGCCCAGTGGTAGCAGCTAAGTTTCAGGAGGGGTTACTGGATGTACAATCATGGATGCACAGTAACTGCCTGAAACTTAATGCGGAGAAAACTGAGGTCATGACATTCGGTAAAATTTCTCCAGAATGGTCCCCAATATGGTGGCCCAGTCAGATGGGTCCCCCCCCGGTTCCAGCCGTTAAGGTCAGGAATCTGGGAGTGATCTTTGATAACAGGCTATCTTTTGGATGTCATGTTAACAAGGTGGTCTCAGCTGCATTCTTCGTGCTGAAGAAGATAAAAAAACTCATGCCATACTTACCAGCTTCAGCAGGAAAAACACTGATTACCACCTTAGTGTTTTCTAAACTGGATTACGGAAATGCTCTTTTTCTCAGCACGCATAAATACATCTTGAATAAACTTCAGTCTGTCCAAAATATGGCAGCACGGATCCTGCTTAACATTCCCAGGCGACACTCCACTTCAGTAGCCATACGCCACCTTCACTGGCTAAGGGTGGAGAGCAGGATCAAATTCAAAGCTCTCTGCATCGCCTATAAGGCCATTCATCAGACTGGACCGAAGTTCTTAAAGGATGCTTTTCAGGTATACACTCCTAAAAAGAACTTAAGATCAGGAGCAAGTTGTCTATTGTCTGTACCCCGTAAAAGAACGGCTACATGGGGAGACAGACGTTTCCTGGTAGCAACTCCCTTACTGTGGAACTCACTCCCCTTGTACATTAAAACTGCACCAACTCTCATTGTCTTTCGCAAAGGCTTTGAAGACTTGGCTTTTTAATCAATAAGTTCGTGTCCTGACTTTTCTGTATCCTAGAGTATCTCACTGCGCCTAGACACCTTAGGGTATTAGTTGCGCACTAAAAATCCCAAAAATAAATAAATAAATAAATAAATAAATAAATAATTGCACAGACCTAGAAGAGCCTCCTCTCTCCTGGGATCTCACTTTGGTGCGTTAAATGTGGGATATATATATCCATGGAAAGACTACCGGCCACCACATCAGACAGGATATTTGAATATGAAAAAACGTGATTGCCCTTCAAGACATTTTCTAGAATGGAGAGAGAGATGGCTACTCCTATCACTGGAATGTGTTGTTTTTCCCAATTGGCGGGGTTGTCAACATCAGAGTCAAAATAATGAGATGACTGACTCATGGGACTGAATGTTAATTAGATGATTTGTATATTTCTGCAGTTTTTACATCCTCATATTGTCAATGTATAATGTACAATGTATGAAAGGCTGTGTATATATATATATATATATATATATATATATATATATATATATATATATAACCTACTGGCGGTCGTTAGGGCCTAGTTTCCATAGGAAATCCTCAACATTCTATTGGGAATAATGTTGGCGCCGGTTGATGAATCTATGTGAATTTCTCAAAGAAAATGGCCCGTTATGCTCCGCTGCTTCCCTGAAAGGGAGGATTTGTCAAGTGGGGGCTGAGAAAAAAGGGGGGTCCCAAAACGTGTTTTCCCCATGTTATTTTCCATAGGACGATTAGACACGGCTACAGCCCGTACCGCTGAACGGAATTACAACAAACTTGACAAAATGGTAGGGACTGGTACGCAGTACGCCCTTTTGTTTAAATGGTGTAAATTCCTCCAGTAGTTGTTGAGAAAATTGAATTTGTAAAAATTTATATATCTATAAGCACGCACCGTGCGCGCACCCTTGCGCGCACCATGTGCGCACCTTACCGTGCGCAAGCGGAATTTTGATTTGCTGTTGGACGTCTGTCAACATTCGAATCGGTTGAAATCAGGAAGTGTTGGCCGCCATCTTGTCTTCGAGGCAGAAGGGAGCCAGAAAAATTGCGAGGTGCTCGCACCCTATAGCCGCCATTTTGTGTAGTTTCAGAAGAGAGTGAAAATCAAAAGTGGAGAACGTGGTAAAGGAGACAGGGTAGAGTCTCCCTGACCCCCTAGGCCTTCTCAGGGGGTCCCTGAAGGACCCCTGAAGGACCAAAAAAAAAAATATATATATATTTTATAAATCGCGAGGTGCGCGCACGGTGCACGCACCCCTATCCGCCATTTTGTATTTCTGAGGTAGAAGAGAGCCAGAAACAAAAGTTGATAACGTGACAAGGGGGCAGGGTAGAGACTTCCTGACCCCGTAGGCCTTCTGAGTTGGTCGCTGAAGGAACCCAAAGGGCTAAAAAACGATTTTTTTTAAAAAAAGTTGCGAGGTGCGCGCACGGTGCCCGCACCATCCAGACGCCATTTTGTGTATTTTAAGAGAATAGTGCAAAACAAAAGTGGAAAACGTGAAAAGGGGGCAGGGTAGAGTCGCCCTGACCGCCTAAGCCTTCTCAGGGGGTCCCTGAAGGACCCCTGAAGGCCCCAAAAATCTTTTTGTTTTACAAAAAAATCGTGATGTGCGCGCACGTCAGAATAAAAAACAAAAAAAAATAGATTTAAATAACAAGTTTGTGTGTTTAGATGTTGGGTGGCTCTAAAAAGAGCCGTTGTGTTCATTGAGTGTTTTTTATACCTACAAGTAAGTACCGATGCAGAGTCTAAAGTTTAAAAGGAAGACTCTGTTCCCCTCATCTGTAAAATGTACACCATCTCTCCTATAGATGCCTTGCATGTTGTAACGCAAGTTGTTGTGGTTTATAGAACCCATGCCATAGTCTCTGAGGAAAGCAGAAACAGACTTATTCACATGTTTCCTTGCTTTCTCAATCTGCGGACAATATTGGTTGGACTAGTTCCATTTTTGCCTTTGGCATATATTAGACTATACCAAGGCAGTTTGTGGGAAAAGTGACATCAATTGGCCAAAGGTGTCCTTTAAAAGCATTTCCAGACCTACCCCAGTCAAAGTGCCCAGGTCATTGCCACCACAGTGCACAATGATGAGGTCAGGGTGTGGGAGATGCATAAAGGATGTTACCAATGGCATCAATTGGTGACATCTCAATCCTCTATGGCCAATCCACATAATATTCACATTTGGTAAATCAAGGTTGAGAAAGCATCTATTTGTTGCATACCTTTCACTCGAGAAAATATAGCTATGTCCTACAATCCAGACTTTTAGCATTTTTAAGGCAGATCCGGTAGTACTCAGATGGGCTCTGGAAGTCAAGTGGCAGTTTGAAGCTGGGAGTTTAGAAAAAAATGTGGATGAGATTCAGTGCAATTGAAAAACTAGAAATGATTGGTTGTTTCTTAAAATTTAACATTTAAAACTAGGGTGCATGCTAATGTTTTTTAAGAAGGAAAAATGCTATTGGTTGGAAAAAAGTCATCAAAAGTAACAAAGCACTGCAAAAGTAACATAGCACTGGATAAGCAGGTGTATTGCAAGGTCAAACAGCCTTGCTGGATTTATTTGCAACATTGAGATATGAACTTCTGACCTGTGTGTCCACCCAGGTGCTGTATGGGGTGTTACCATGGCAACAGGCAGAGAAGGCAGAGGGGGAAGGTTGAACTGTATGTGACTTTACAAATGTTGAAAGGTAGAACCAATTGAAATGTTAGTTGGGTTGTGACATTGTGTGGGAAGAGATTTGATTGGTTATGTACAAGAATATGGGTCTGAAATGAGAGGGAATTAGTTCCATTTACTGGTTGCAGTGTCTGAGGTACATTTCAAAGATTCTGCTCAAGAAAATCTGGTGTGTGATTGACACTGTTCTAAATCTTCAAACACATTTTTAAAGGTGAGTTGTTAATTTGTAAGGGGATCTATGTTTGTGCAGTTTAAGATAAATGTGTTCTAATGTGGAAGTCCCTCACTGTCCATGTGTTTGTCTCTCTCACTGTTTCTCTTTCTTTGCACCACTGTTTTTTTTCTTTCCTTTCTTTTTCCATAAATCTTTCTGTTTCACTTATTCCTTTTTCCTTTCTCTTAATATGGTTCTTTTTCCCTCCTTTCTCTTTTCTCACCTTCATATATCTTCCCTTACTGACACTGTCTTTCATTGAATTTCTCCCCTCTTTCCCCACTTTATGTTCTCTTCTTTGTACATCACTCTCATTCTTTTTCTCCTGGTCCCATTCCCTTACTGCCTCTCACTTTTTTTTGTTCCCTGCATCTGTCAATCCACTTCTTTTATTTTCCTTTCCTCATTCCCTTTTGCTAACTCCCATTCTTTTTGTCCCTCATTTGCTTTCACTGCATTTGTCATTTTCCTCTGTGTTAGTCACTATAACTGCCTCACTCCCTTACAGTTTCTAACTGTCTCTCTCTTTCTCTCTCTCTGACTGACTTCCTCTCTTTCCACAACTCTTTCTTTAATTTCCTCTTTATTTCCATAAATTCTACCCTCTCACTTACTCCATTTCACTGTGTCTGTGTACCATTTTTGTGTTTGCTTGCACCATTTGTGTTTCTCCTTGAACCATGTCACCCGCACTGTGCATCATTTTTACTTTCTGTGTGTGCACTATAGCTCTCCCTCTGTCTTGCATATTGTCATGTGTCTAAGATCACACTGTGCGTCAAGATTCATTTTAGATGAATCTGGTTGAATAATTTGCTTAGTTGATGTGTTTAAAAATATGGTAACGATGTATTCTTGAAGTGAGTAAGGCTATAGGACATATAGAGCTAGGCAGACCTATGCAGAATGTGTGTCAGGCCTCTTAATTTCCCAATTAGTCTCTATCCTGGTCAGTAAAGATTCAGGGAGTGCTGTTGAAATGAGGAATGCATGTAATGTCTTGCTTATATATATGGTCTCTGTTCAGCCTCTAAAATATAGTTTTTGCTTGCAGCATGTTCTTTTCTGTGTGCACTATAGCTCTCCCTCTGTCTCGCATATTGTTATGTGTCTAAGATCACACTGTGCGTCAAGATTCATTTTAGATGAATTTGGCTGAATAAGTTGCTTTGTTCATGTGTTTAAAAATATGGTAATGATGTATTCTTGAAGTGAGTAAGGCTATAGGATATGCAGAGCTAGACAGGCCTATGCAGAATGTGTGTCAGGCCTCTTAATTTCCCAATTAGTCTCTATGCTGTGCAATAAAGATATAGGGTGTGCTATTGGACCAGGGTCAACGGACTCGATAATTCTCGCCTCAGTGCCTACTCTAACCAGGGAACACACTCGGTAACTCTGGGCATTAAGCTTGCCTCATCTCTACAACGGCCCCCCACAGACGCCAGGGATGCCTGGTTTCACCCTGGAGATACCCAGAAAGGGAGCATCTCACAGGGAAAACCAGGACGGGATCCCCAGCGGTCTACAGCGCCAGGACACTCAGGTAGAGTAACAGTCCGCTTCACAAGTATCCCACATTTACATTGCAATGAGAAAGGAATGTAATGTCTTGTTTATATATATGGGCTGTGTACTGCCTGTAAAATATAGTTTTTGCTTGCATCATGTTCTTTTCTGTGTGCACTATAGCTCTCCCTCTGTCTGGCATATTGTTATGTGTCTAAGATCACACTGTGCGTCAAGATTCATTTTAGATGAATTTGGCTGAATAAGTTGCTTTGTTCATGTGTTTACAAATATGGTAATGATGTATTCTTGAAGTGAGTAAGGCTATAGGATATGCAGAGCTAGACAGGCCTATGCAGAATGTGTGTCAGGCCTCTTAATTTCCCAATTAGTCTCTATGCTGTGCAATAAAGATATAGGGTGTGCTATTGCAATGAGAAAGGAATGTAATGTCTTGTTTATATATATGGGCTGTGTACTGCCTGTAAAATATAGTTTTTGCTTGCATCATGTTCTTTTCTGTGTGCACTATAGCTCTCCCTCTGTGTGGCATATTGTTATGTGTCTAAGATCACACTGTGCGTCAAGATTCATTTTAGATGAATCTGGCTGAATAAGTTGCTTTGTTCATGTGTTTAAAAATATGGTAATGATGTATTCTTGAAGTGAGTAAGGCTATAGGATATACAGAGCTAGACAGACCTATGCAGAATGTGTGTCAGGCCTCTTAATTTCCCAATTAGTCTCTATGCTGTGCAATAAAGATATAGGCTGTGCTATTGCAATGAGAAAGTAATGTAATGTCTTGTTTATATATATGGGCTGTGTTCTGCCTGTAAAATATAGTTTTTGCTTACAGCATGTTCTTTTCTGTGTGCACTATAGCTTTCACTCTGTGTGGCATATTCTCATGTGTCTAAGCTCACACTGTGCGTCAAGATTCATTTAAGATGAATCTGGCTGAATGGCATCGATTGAAGACATCTTAATCCTCTTAATTCTCCTCAGGGGTCTCACTGATACTTAGTCCTTTTGATCCCACAATAATAATAAGTTGGCACAGAAGCTGAAATTTAAAAGATCATTTTTATTAAAGTCAAATGAGTTGAGACTACGTCTCATAGAGGCCTTAGCAACTGAATGAGGCAGTTTAAAGAGTACAGAACACTGGGGCCTTATATATGTGAGGGTTACATAATCAGCATAAAAGCGAGGGGCAGTCGTGGCTGATGTAAGCAAGCAAAATGACTAATTTGCGTTTGCAAAATCTGCTTGCTTGGCAAAGTGTGAGGAGATTTACCTCTTCATACAGCTGCAAAAAATAGTCGGGCAGTTATATTAGCGTAGTAGGCATGTGCGAAGTGGAGCATGCCAAACATAGTTTGTGTCTAGACAGGGTAGAAGAACAGTTAACAGAAAGGTAGGGCAGAGCACATGGCAATCAAAATAGCAGCTAGAAATACAAAATGGGTGCCATGTTAAATCTTTTTCTTCTGTGTGTGTAGTCTCACACCCTCTGCTTGTACCATTTTCACTCTGTTTTCACTATCTTCCCCTCTGTGTGCATTATTTAGCCTCTGTATGTCACTTTTCTTTAAATGTTTTCTGCATTTGATCTGTGGTGTATGATTTCACTGTCTGTGTGTACCTTGTCTGTGTTTGCTTGCATCATCCGTGTCTCTCCTTGTGCACTATAGCTCTCCCTCTGTCTGGCATATTCTCATGTGGCTAATATCACACTGTACGTCAAGATTAATTTAAGATGAATCTGGCTGAATGGCATCGATTGGTGACGTCTTAATTCTCTTAATTCTCCTCAGGGGTCTCACTGATACTTAGTCCTTTTGATCCTACAATAATAAGAAGTTGGCACAGAAGCTGACATGTAAAAGATCATTTTTATTAAAGTCAAATGAGTTGAGACTACGTCTCATAGAGGCCTTAGCAACTGAATGAGGTAGTTTAAAGTCACACTGAGTGTCTGTGTAAATTAAAGAATTATATGTGTACCTTTTTCTATAATCTAACCTGTTTCTCCTCACAGTCTACCTCTCTCTGCTTATCTCATTTTCTGTCTGCACCAACCCGCTCCCACTGACGGCATCCTCTGATGTGCTTCTGTAGAGGCATATTATGATATGGCTGCTGGTGTGTGTTAGACAGCGCTTACATGTTAAATCTTTTCCTTCTCAGCCTGTAGTCTCGCACTCTCTGTTTGTTTCGTTTTATCTCTGTCTTCACTATCTCTCCCTCTCTGTGCTCCAATTAGTCTCTGCATGTAATATTTCTTTTACTGTTTTCTGTATTTCTTCTTTGTTGTACCATTTTATCCTCTGTGTGTACCATGTCTGTGTCTGCTTGCACTGTCTGTGTCTCTGCTTGAAACATCTCACCCTTTCTCTGCATCACCTTTTCTGTGACTGCACCATCTCTTCTTCTGCCTGTAGCCCTGCATCATCTATCCTTTGATTGTACCAGTTTACTCTCTGCCTGCAGTATCTCATTTTCTGTCTGCACCAACCCTCTTCCACTGCCTGCACACTTTCATGTGCATCTGCAGAGGCGTATTATGATATGGCTGCTGGTGTGTGTTAGACAGCGCTTATATGTTAAATCTTTACCTTCTCTGTCTGTAGTCTCGCACCCCCTGTGTGTACCATTTTGTCTCTGTTTGTACTTTGTCTCCCTCTGTGTGCTAAATCACCTAAATCATGAACTGGGTCATGGTTTAGGTGATGTAGTTGTAGAAAGTCCTATGCAGTATGTGTTTCAGGCCTCTTAATTTTCCAATTGTGTGTAAGCTGTGCAATTTAGATGCTGGGTGTGCTGTTGAGATGCTAAAGCAACTGTGTCTGTAGCATGTAGTAATTATTTCATTGAATTTGATTTGTACATTCTCAGTCTCACCGTAAGTCACTACACTGGTTTAAGTTCACTTCATTGTCCTAAACTCTGAAACTCCATTCCTAGAAAAATATTAAAAACTCTTGCAACACAACTGCAGTGTTTTGATTAAATGGCGGTATAGAAATAGTGCTGTAAATTGGAAAAGATGGTGCAGAGAGAGGGTGAAATGGTTTAAGCACAGACACAGATAGTGCAAGCAGAGACAGACATGGTACACAGAGAGGATAGATGGTGTAGGGCTGCAGGCAGAGGGACAGATGGTGCAGTCACAGAAAAGATGATGCAGAGAGAGGGTGAGATGGTTCAAGCAGAGACACAGACAGTGCAAGCAGACACAGATATGGTACACACAGAGGATAGTTGGTGGAGGGCTGTAGGCAGAGGGACAGATTGTGAAAGCAGACACAGACATGGTACATACAGAGGATAGAGGGTGTAGCGCTGCAGGCAGGGGGACAGATGGTGCAGTCACAGAAAAGATGGTGCAGAGGGAGGGTGAGATGGTTCAAGCAGAGACACACCTAGTGGAAGCAGACACAGACATGGTACACACAGAGGATAGATGGTGTGGGGCTGCAGGCAGAGGGACAAATAGTGCAAGCAGATACAGACATGGTACATTGAGAGGATAGATAGTGTAGGGATGCAGGCAGAGGGACAGATGGTGCAGTCACAGAAAAGATGGTGCAGAGAGAGGGTGAGATGTTCAAGCAGAGACACAGACAGTGCAAGCAGACACAGACATGGTACACACAGAGGGTAGATGGTGTAGGACTGCAGGCAGAGGGAGGGATGGTGCAGCCATAGAAAAAATGGTGCAGCGGGAGGGTGAGATGCTTCAAGCAGAGACACACAGTGCACGCAGACACAGATATGGTACACACAGAGGATAAATGGTGGAGGTCTGTAGGCAGTGGGACAGATAGTGCAAGCAGACACAGACATGGTACATACAGAGGATAGATGGTGTAGGGCTGTAGGCAGAGGCACAGATGGTGCAGTCACAGAAAAGATGGTGCAGACAGAGGATGTGATGGTTCAAGCAAAGATATACATAGTGGAAGCAGACACATACATGGTACATACAGAGGATAGATGGTGTGGGGCTGCAGGCAGAGAGACAGATAGTGCAAGCAGATACAGACATGGTACACACAGAGGGTAGATGGTGTAGGACTGCAGGCAGAGGTAGAGATGGTGCAGTCATAGAAGAAATGGTGCAGAGGGAGGGTGAGATGGTTCAAGCAGAGACAGAGATAGTGCAAGCAGAGACAGACATTGTACATACAGAGGATAGATGGTGTAGGGCTGTAGGCAGAGGCACAGATGGTGCAGTCACAGAAAAGATGGTGCAGACAGAGGGTGAGATGGTTCAAGCAAAGATATACATAGTGGAAGCAGACACAGACATGGTACACACAGAGGATAGATGGTGTGGGGCTGCAGGCAGAGGGACAGATAGTGCAAGCAGACACAGACATGGTACACACAGAGGGCAGATGGTGTAGGACTGCAGGCAGAGGGAGAGATGGTGCAGTCATAGAAAAAATGGTGCAGAGGGAGGGTGGGATGGTTCAAGCAGAGACACAGATAGTACAAGCAGAGACAGACATGTTACACACAGAGGATAGATGGCGTAGGGCTGCAGACAGAGGGACAGATGGTGCAGAGAGAGGGTGAGATGGTTCAAGCAGAGACACAGACAGTGCAAGCAGACACAAATATGTACACACAGAGGATAGATGGTGGAGGTCTGTAGGCAGAGAGACAGATAGTGCAAGCAGACACAGACATGGTACATACAGAGGATAGATGGTGTAGGGCTGTAGGCAGAGGCACAGATGGTGCAGTCACAGAAAAGATGGTGCAGAGAGAGGGAGTGATGGTTCAAGCAAAGATATACATAGTGGAAGCAGACAGACATGGTACACACAGAGGATAGATGGTGTGGGGCTGCAGGCAGAGGGACAGATAGTGCAAGCAGATACAGACATGGTACACACAGAGGGTAGATGATGTAGGACTGCAGGCAGAGGGAGAGATGGTGCAGTCATAGGAGAGATGGTGCAGTCATAGAAAAGATGGTGCAGAGGGAGGGTGAGATGGTTCAAGCAGAGACACAAATAGTGCAAGCAGAGACAGACATGGTACATACAGAGGGTAGATGGTGTAGGACTGCAGGCAGAGAGAGAGAGAGATTGTGCAGTCATAGAAAAGATGGTGCAGAGAGTGGGTGAAATGGTTCAAGCAGAGACACAGATAGTGCAGGCAGACACAGACATGGTACACACAGAGGATAGAATGGTCCAACAGAGAAGAAATGCTGGAAACAGTTTGAGAAATGTTACATGCAGAGTCTAATTGAGCACACAGGGGGGGATAGTGAAGACAGTGATGAAATGGTACATGCAGGGGGTATGAGACTATAGGCAGAGAAGGAAAGGATTTAACATGGTAGTGCTGTATAATACACACCAGCAGCCATATATTAATAGGCCTATGCAGATGTAGATGAGAGGGTGCAGGCAGTGGGAGAGGGTTGGTGCAGACAAAAAATAAGATAATGCAGGCAGAGATTAAACTGGTAAAATCAGAGGATAGATGGTGCAGGGCTGCAGGCAGAGGGACAGATGGTGCAGTCACAGAAAAGATGGTGCAGAGAGAGGGTGACATGGTTCAAGCAGAGACAGAGATAGTGCAAGCAGACTCAGACATGGTGTGACACTACAGGCAGTGAAGGGAAAGATTTAATATGGTAGCGCTGTGTAATACATACTAGCAGGCATATCATAATAGGACTCTGTAGATGCATATGAGAGGGTGCAGGTAGTGAGAGAGGGTTGGTGCAGACAGAAAAGTAGATAATGCAGGCAGAGAGTACACTGTTTCAATTAGAGGATAGATGGTGTAGGGCTGCAGGCAGAGGGACAGATGGTGCAGTCAGAGAAAAGATGGTGCAGAGAGGGTGAAATAATTGAAGTAGAGACACAGAGGTGATGTAGTTGTAGAAAGTCCTATGCAGTATGTGTTTCAGGCCTCTTAATTTTCAAACTGTGTTCATGCTGTGCAATTTAGATGCTTGGTGTGCTGTTGAAATGCAAAAGCAACTGTGTCTGTAGCATGTAGTAATCATTTCAGTGGATTTCATTTGTACATTCTCAGTCACACCTTGACTCACTACACTGCTTTAAATTCACTTCATTGGCCTAAATCCTGAAACTCCATTCCTAGAAAAATATTGTAAACTCTTGCAACACAACTGCAGTGTTTTAAACTCTGAAAGAATATTTCCAGGACTATTCCCTTTCATTGTAGTAATCATTTTACAGTGTGAGTCTATTTTTATTTAAGAGGAATGTCGCAGAATAATTTGTGTAGTTAGTGTGTTTAAAAATATGGGAATATATGTACTTATAAAATTGATAAAGGTAGTTTTTTATTATCTATTAGTGAAAATGATATAATTAAGTGTTTGTATTTTTTTGCAAGGTGCAACAAAATGATTATATTGGTGCAATGGAACAGCATCAGGAGAACTGTGCTTTAAATTTTGACATCTCAAATGAACTAATAGAGGAGTTAAATGGATCTTTTGCAGAGGAAATTAATAAAGAAAATACAGATTTCTTTGATGAGACTTTGGACATTGAATTTCTGGAAGTAGTGTTAGATATTGTATTTGAAGATCAAAATTTTGAATTTGAGGAAAATCAAAATGAAATACCGGATGAAGTGATGTTGGAGGTTTTATTGGAATACGAAAAGTTTGATGAATACATTTATAATTTGTAATTAAAAATTATTCGAGTGAGTCTTTTTGTACTAATGTAATATTTGGATCGTTGATGTGTTTAAAAAATATGGGAATACATGTTCTGATGAAGTGTGTTAGGGTTTACGGTATGTAGTAGTACAAACTGCTATGCAGTATGTCTGATAGGGCTCTTAATTTGCAAATAGTCTCCATGCTGTGTACTGAAGATCCTGGCTGTGTTGTAGAAATGCCATAGCAACTCTCTCCGTAGCATATAGTAATCATTTCACTTCCTCGGTGTATGTGTTTTAAGACATGTGAATACATGTACTCATGGAGTGAGTTAGACTATAGGACATAAAGTGCTTTATAATCCTAGTCCTTGCATGATACCATACACTGCCGAAGCACAACTGTATTGCTCTAAAGTCAGAAATATCTATCCCACCATGACTCTCTACACTGTCTAAACACTACTGCACTGTTCTGAACCCTGAAACACCATTCTTAGCAAATTACCCTACAATTTTAAAACACCACTGCACTGCTATAAACTCAAAAACAGCACTCACTGCATGATTTCCTACTCTGCTCAGACACTATTGCTGTACCTTCAACTTACTTATGAAGTGAATCAGTGTTTACATCATATAGTTGTTCTAATTGCTATGTAGTATGTTAGTAGTGGTCTATAATATGTTTTTTTTTCTTCTTAATAGATTGTTATTATCTACAGAAAGAAAAAACAAGATGCCTACCAAGGATGTGAAAAGAAGAAAATATAAACAGGCTTACTTTTCCAAGACAACACAATTGCAAGACGTATCTAAACAACATTGTACAGAGAAAAAGAAGAATGCTCCTGGTAAGACAACAAAGGATTTTATTAGGAAATTAACTGGATTTTATTAGGAAATTAACTGCAAGAAAAAGAAATGTGGACAATGTGGAAAAGATTAACAAAACATCTGTAAGAGGAAATAAGAAGGACTTAAAAAATAAAAATGTTACATAAGTGTCTGGCGATGAAAATGGCTTTAGTAATAGATGCAGAAATCAGTTTGTTGAAATTCGTAAGAGAATGTTTTATAACAGAGTAGTATTAAATTTATTGAAAAGTGGAAAGACTTCTAAAAGGAAAACAGCTTTTTATAAGCAAAACAATGAATGGAAAATGTTGTTGATCGGGTGTTTTAATTAAAAAAAAATGTTTTAGTAATCAATAGACTTCGTACACTAGACAAGGCAATTAATCTTTTGAAAGCGAAAAGTAAGTGGAAAAGAGTAATTAATAGAACTAATTTTTTTAATGTTTTTTCTGGAGAATGGAAGCATAGTTCAAGTTCTGAGCCATTTTTTAATGAAGAGGCTTACTTTCACACTAATGATTTGTTGCATGCAGTTGACACCAGTGGTCGAGCATATGAGGTGAAGGATGGTTGTCTGATTGAAAAAGAGAAAATTGTCCCAAGGAATTCAGAAGAGGTGTTAGCTGATGAAGTTTTAGGGAGACGTCCTAAGGGTCCAGTGTACACTTGGAATTGTGGTAGTATTTGTAGTGTACGACAGGATTCAATTGATTTTTTTCCGCAATTTCTTACGTAAGTATACTAAGAAAAGAATTAAGCAGAAGATTAAGATGTTGCAAGAATTAGACCCTTGCCAAGTGAGAGAAAAAACAGGTTTTCACCATTTTAGGATGTTAGCAGTGCATCATACTGAAGTGAGGAAATTAGTGAGAAGGATGTATTATGCAAAAAGTCCAGCACTTAAGCTTAAACAGTTAAACAGTGCTCTTTTACATGGATCTGGATGTAAAGAACATTTGTGGAGAAATTGAGGTTAGTTACTTTTGTGAAAAAGAGGGCAGTGCAGAAACTGATACAATAATAGAAGGAAATGTGGAAGAAAATGTACAATGTTTTAGTACAGAAAATTATGACCAAGAAATTACAAGGTTTAAGGTCATTTCAGGAGAAAGGCCCAATTTTTCTTGTATTTGTTGTAGAAGAATTCATTATAAAAATCAGACCAGGTTAGTTGATCTATATTTAAAAAGTGAAAAGGAGAATAATAATGAGTGGAAGGAATTTGAAACTTATTTGTTTGTAGAGTAATGTTTTGATTTGGGTTCTGATCAACGTATTTGTAAATATTGTTATAATAAATTAAATGGAAACAAAATGCCAGCTAGAGCTGTACATAATAATCTTGAGTTGGTAAATATTCCTTATGAACTGATGGATTTAAATATTTATGAGTCTATTCTGATTCAATGTGTGCATCCATTTCAGGCTATTGCTCGTATGGAGCCTAAGACAGGGAAATTGCCTCCTTCAGATTTACAGAGAGGATTAAAGGGAAGAGTTGTATATTTGCCTCTAAATTTAAAGAAAATATTGAAACAATTGGTGTTGAAAATGTGGAAGAGGAAGCTCTAGGTATTCTAGTTAATGGGGTACCTACAAAGAGTAAGAACATCTTGCAAGAGTTAGTGGATGTTAGGAAAGTCAAAAAGGCAACGTTGTATTTGGTAAAAAACAATCAATACTACAAAAATGTATATGTAGGAGAAGAGCAAACAACTATAGAAGAAGACAGTGGTTTTTCAGCTGGACAAATTGAAAAAGTGGATGTGTCCAGAAGTGAACAAATTTATGAACATTATAGTGTTCATCCACTGCATTCCAAAGAAGTAATGGGGAATGCTATTGAGTTATTCTAAATGAAAGAAGCAAAAGGAAGTCCTATTAGTGTATGGGAAGAAAGCTTGGAAGCTCGTGGTTTTCCTCAGTTATTTCCAACAGGTCAAGGTGGACGATATGATGACCGACCTGTGCAGATACCAGCATCTGAATACCGGACATCAAGATTGTGTGCAGAAGATCCAAGATTTCGACAATGTATTCCATATTTGTTTCACCTTCTGTTTGAGAGTGATTTGTCTGGACTTTCTTATGCAGTAAACCACATACTAAAAAGTGGAGTACATCTGCAGAATATTTCGGCAAGGGACTTTATAAATAAAGTCCAAGAGAAAGACACTGTTTTGGAATCTCACCTAATTAATCTCATTGCATGTCAGCGTGGTACTAACGAGTATTGGTACCGTCGTCATGGGGAATTGAAATGTATGCTAAGAAACTTAGGAACTCCTACATGGTTCCTTACTCTAAGCTGTGCTGAGTATGCTTGGGAAGATTTACTTCAATTTCTTCGAGAGGCAAATGCAAACATAGAAAATATAGAATACAAGACACCTGTTGAATTGTGCTCTTTGGATCCAGTTAATGTATGCAGGTATTTCAATCATAGACTTGAAACTATGATGTCTTTTATAACAAACAAAAAAAATCCTCCTCTTGGAGAGGTTCTGGATTTCTTTTGGAGAAAGGAGTATCAAACAAGAGGTGCTCCTCACATACATATGCTGCTATGGATCAAAGATGCCCTCAAATTTGGAACAGATTCGGATGACACAGTGATGAGTTTTATTGAACAGTATTCTACATGTGCTGTTCCAAAAACACAGAACAAAAGAATTTAAAACATCAAGTCTTGCGGTTTCAAACCCATCGTTGTGGAAAATACTGTCGTCGAAAGTACAAATCAAAGGACAAGTTCTACACAAAATGTCGTTTTTGATTTCCACGACCAGTAACATCAAAAGGAAGAGTGAACAATTTTATGTGATCTTTGCGTCATACTGTGACATGAAAATCACCGAAAAATACCTATGACTTAAAAAGAAATGAAGAGTCAAAGTACATAAATGACTATAACCCAGTCATTTTGTCCATGTGGAATGCTAACATGGATATTCAATATGTTACAGACAACTCGATTGCTGTGGCTCGATATGTAACGTCTTACATTACTAAATCTGAAAAGACGGAACTAAAGGAAATGTGGGAAGAAATTTCTCATGAAAAGAGCCTAAGCAAGAAATTGTACAGCTACAGCTTGAAGATGTTGTCTCATCGAGAAATCGGAGCATATGAATGTTCACATCGCTTATCATCTGCAAGTCTATACTCCAAATCTAGAACAATCATTTGGGTGAGTTTAGGTCTTGCAAGAACACGAAACCGAGTTTTGAAATCTGTACAAGAAATTGAGTATTTAGCAGAGAGAGAACCAAACAGTACAGATATTTTGAAGACCAATATGTTGGATACATACTATCCAAATAGAAGTAATCATCTTGAGAATGTTTGTCTCTATGAAGTACTGCAAAGCTATACTTTTAAGAAGAACATTACAGAAGATATCAATAAAGGAGTATATGCTGTGATTGGATCTGAAGGTTGTCTGGTGAAACAAAGAAAATGACATTTGATTAATCATCGAAAACAGAGTTGCGAAACTTCTGACAAAAGTGAATTTTATTATTTAGCTCTGGCGTACAGAAGAGGAACTACTTGGAGATTTTCTCAGGTATGAAGATTCATTCAACGCAACCAAAAATACTATAGAATGTCCTGGTTTCACCAATTATCTAGAAATGTTGAACGAGGAAATACAGCAAGAAGCTACAATTGCAGCAGAGGTTGCTAGAGACAGTTCTCAAGACAGTCAAAGTTCTGCTTCGTTGAGTCAGGATCCATTAGGAGGACCAATTATCCAAAATGAAGCAGCCACTGCCATGGATGAGGTGGAAAGAGCAATGGAACAAGCTCAGGAGGATGTAATAAACTTAGAAGAATTGGAAAAACAACTAAATGTTCAGCAAAAACAAATATATGATGAAGTGACAGAGCAGATTGAGCATGGTTTACTTCATGAGAAAAAAGAGTCATTTCAACCTGTCCGACTGTATGTGAGTGGACAAGCAGGAACAGGAAAAAGTTTTCTAATTAAAGGAATTGCATCTTATCTACAGAAAAGAACAGAGTCGTCACTCTCTTGTGTTCTTACGGCTCCAACTGGGTTGGCAGCATATCACATTAAAGGGATTACTTTACATCGTTTGTTGATGCTGCCAGTAGACCACGAAAATAAATTAGAATACCACAAGCCATCTGGAGAAGCTTGTTGTGAAGTTTCCAGAGTCCTGCAAAAAATGAAACTTCTCATTATTGATGAGGTAAGCATGGTATCACATTTAATGCTTGCCTTTGTGCATTTAATAATGCAACACATTCTTAAAACAGAGTATGATGTGTTGTTTGGAGGAAAACACATCATCGTTTTGGGAGATCTAATACAGCTAACACCTGTTAAAGGACAACCAGTGTTTAAAACTGTTACACATGAAGATACCAGAAAGTGCCTGTGAAGCATTGGAAATGTAAATATATGGTTATATTTTAAATATACAGAACTCACTCAAAATATGCGACAGGCAAAGGATGCTGATTATAAAAGTATGCTTCAAGATATAAGAATTGGAAAATTAAGTGAACATGGCAAAGAAGCTCTACAGGCATGATTACTTTCCAGTTTGTTTCCAAAGGAAAATGTTGGTGCAGAGAATATATATAGAAAAATTGCTGAAAATAAATCAGTGATATGCTTAATGTAAATGTAAATGTACAGGAATTTATATAGCGCAAATAACCAAGCGGTTCCTAAGCGCTTGCTTAGGGAACCCGTCCTGGTATTCCCCTGTGAGATAACCCGGGCAGGGTATCCGCAAGGTGAAAGCCAGGCATCCCGCCGCGAGGGGCCGTTGTGGAGATTAAGCAAGCTATTGCCCAGAGTCGCAGAGTGTGAACCCGTGAATCGAGTAGGCACCGGAGCGAGAATTGTCGAGTCCATGGACATTTTAGGACTCAAGACCCCGCCGAGCCGGGAATTGAACCCTGGTCCCAGGCTGACCTCTGCTTCCAGGTCTGCCTCCTCTAACCAGTTGTGGAAGAGCACTATAAAAATGGTCAGGCGATTTAGTCGATGTTTCTTAAGTAGTTTTGCCCGGCGTTAAACGCCTCTAATACCATACGAAGTTTATCAAATAAAGAGGCAGGCGCTGGAGACAGGAAGACGGGAAACAAGTTTTATTCCGACGGAGCAGAACACATCAGATCGGACAACAAGGTATTGTCTCGAGGTGCTCTCTAACAGCCTCTCTGAGGCCTGGCCTTTTATACACTGGTTTACCACGTGTGACCGCTCTTTATTACAATAAAGACATTGTGAAGTAAGGAAAAAGACATCCCCGGTACCCCATTCCAACACGTGGCTACAGTAGAGGTCCTCACCCCCCACCCCCATACAATAGGAGGGGGCTATCACGCAGCTGAGTGTTCTGCCGATTCCTTTGGAATGTGTGCGCCTGATCGAATCTCAGGGGGTGGGGAGGTCATGATCAATAGTAGCTCCTTTGAAGAGGGGCGAGTGCATACAGTAGTGGGCAATAAACTGTATCCTCAGGCTAAGGGATGACCAGCGGTCCGTGCAGACAATTGGGCTCAGAGGAAGGGGTCATCAAAGGAGAGATATTCATGAAAAGAAAGGAGGTGTTAGTCAGGCGCGGGGTGTGATTCCCAGAGACAGAGTCATGCGGAAGGGGAGAGTTCATGACTTGTGCATGTAAGAGCGGGGGCAGCCAGGGTGCATGGGGGATGCTTGCAGGGTCAGGGAAGTGCGCTGACGAGCGATCGTGAACAGGGAGACCATGGTACCTAAAATGGCTGTCGTGTATGTTCATACGTGAGTCTGAGGAATGGGCAAGATGGCGCAGATGATGTTCAGTTCATGAACTAAAATTCCACAGTCCTCCCTTTTAACATGTCTCGCCAGCTTGTCAATTCGGATCTATCCCCATAAGACCACGTATTTCTATCTCATAGAGGGGACTCATGTGCTCAGTTCTAAAGTCCAAAGTCTTAGGGCACATACAGTTAGAGATGAGTGAACACAAAGGTGGCAAACATTGGATACCTAAGCAACACCCACACAGTATCACGACTGGTATCAGTATAAATGTAAACAACCTCCATCCCCAGTCCTTCAAAGTGTCCCAAAACCAACTTCCAAGCGACCATCCTTCTTGCTCCTGGTGAACCTCTGAGGATAGTCTGTGGAGGTGTTCGATTGCTTTGTAGACTGAAGGCGAGTTATCTGGCACGTAGGTGCAACAACTGGAGCCGATGATGCGACATGCTCCTCCACGGTCGGCCAGAACCACATCTAGAACAAGGCGATTTTGAAGAGCCACCAGGTGGACTGCCTGAAGATCAGCCGTGTTGTTAGCGAGGTTGCCAGCCGTGATGTTAATGGTTGTTTCTACTGCCTGAGTCAGGTGTCGGATAGCGCGGCTATTTGCCATTGGGCCCCACAGAGGAACAAGTCCCTTCGCCGCATCCAGGAACTGTGCTCCGGTGGAGTCGGCTTGTCCAATGTCTCCGGCGTGCTTTTGCCGGTGATGGTAGGCTGGGGCCACATACGTGGGAGGAAGGATGAAGGCGATGTAGCACGTGCCCCTCCAACCCTTTGGGAGCCAAGTGTAAGCTTTGGTGCCACAAACAAAGTACATGTTCGGAGAAGCAACAAAGGAGGGGGGATCAACTGAGATCAATGTTCTGGTGATGCGGCAGGAACTGTGACCCACCAGCTGAGTTCCCTGGCCTTTGAGGCACACGAGGCCTGTGACATTGATGACAGACAGGGCCACAGTCAAAGTGGCAGCCGTTTGCTTCCGCAGGTAGGAGAAGGTGGGTCTAGCTGGATTGTGGAGCACTTGCATTTCAACTCGTTCTTTGGCAGGGATGTTCATCTGGAAGGCGGAACCTGAGGTCACAGGACAAAAGGGGGCAGACGTCCTTCCTGTTTTGTTCAGCCAGAACCCATAGTAGAGTGTGACACTGTTTGACCAGAAGCGGCGTTGTCCTTGTGGCTTTCCTGCAAGAGGATCAACCAGGCGAGGCAGGAGCCGTGAACTGAGAAGGGAGAAGGGATGAAGGGGATGGAGTGTCCAGTGGCATGCGGGAGCAACCCACAGATCCAGCAGTTCGTGGCATTTGCAGCAAGATTATGTTGGTGCAATAGTTGCACGAAGGAATTGTTCCAGAATTCCTTACGCCTTTCTCGGAGCTGAGGCGAAAGGGATATCAGGTGATGCTCTTTCATGGTGGTTGGCTGTGCAGTGGTCAGCAATATCTGATGAGCGGGTGTGCTGTCCTCCAAGATCCAGAAGGAAGTCATGAGGAGGAGGCAAAGGAGGAAGAGAATGAAGAAGCCGATTGTCTTTGATTTGTGCAAATTGTCAGTCTTTGGGTTCCTGTAGTGGGTATTTCCGGTTGCGTCCATCATCTTCTTATCTGGCGCTTCCATCATCTTCTTATCTGGCGCTTCCATCATCTTCAAGGTGCTCGGTAGTGGGCAGAACCACAGACTTTGTTTAGCTTCTCTCCGGGTAACCCTTGGTTGTTTTAGGCCACCGTTCTGAGATTTTAACTTAGTCCGTGGTCTACTTAGCCGAAGCTCCCTCCTTTTTGACGCAGGAAATACCCTTCCCGGGATGGCACAGTGGGATCAGAGAATTTTGCAAGTTCAAGTGCCTCGGTATCAGGATAGCAGTTCAGTGATGGCCGGTCTTGGTTCAGGAGCTCTTCTTGGGTGTCGACGTTTTCTGTCGTGGCCAGGGTCGAGGAGACCTTCTTGCAGTGGTGTGCGTGCAGCCAGTGCCTCTTCCCCTCTACTCGGAGAGCCGTCCGATGGTGATCAGTACTTGCCAGGGGCCCGTCCACCGGGGTTCCAGACTCTTTGCTCGCTGAAAATTCCGGATTAAAACGTAATCTCCCGGTTGGATATCGTGACCGGGACCCCTGGAAGCATCGGGGATGGCCTGCTGCACCTGTTGATGAATGACAGACAACGTTTTAGTTAATTTGTATAAATAATCTGACAGCAGGACGTCGGGGACGTCGTGAATGGAGGTCGGTTTGGGGGCAGTCCAGAGGTTCATTGGTCGCCCAAACACAACCTCGTAGGGGGTCAAGTGGTGCTTAGTGGGAGTGGAACGCATCGATAGCAATGCCAGTGGGAGGGCATCTGGCCACTTAAGTCCTGTGGTGGCCACTATCTTTGACAGTTTCAGTTTCAGTGTAGCATTGTGTCGCTCAACTAGGCCAGCGGATTGGGGGTGGAAGACCGCATGGAACCTCTGTTTTAGCCCCAGCCCCTTCAAGATTAGTTGGATAACTCCAGCTATGAAGTGGGGGCCATTGTCGCTCCATAAAATTCGACAAAGACCATAGCGAGGGAAAAACTCTTTCAGTAGTACTTTGGCAGTAGTCATGGCAGTGTTATCGCGGGTTGGATAGGCTTCCACCCATTTGCTGAAGGCACATACAATGACTAATACGTACTTCAAGCCTTGGCATCTCTCCAGCTGGATATAATCCATCTGGAGGACCTCAAAGGGGTGGTCGGGGATCCCAAACCCTCCCCGGGGTACCACAGTTCCTTTCCCGGGGTTGTGTTGTAGGCAGATAAGATACTGCTGGACCAGGCGTTTGGCTGAGTCGGGGATCTTGTTGTTGTGCCAGACTTTGGAAATGAGTTCAATCATGGGGGCAGAGCCTATGTGTGCAGGGGAGTGTGCCATAGTCAGTATGGGAATCAAGTATGAGTCAGGTAGCAACCATTTGTTTGTGTCTTTTGTCCGCCAGCAGCCTTCATCGTCCTTTAGACCCACCCGTGCCCATTCAGTCAGTTCGTGAGGTGTGCTGGCCGACTGGATGTCCCTAATCGTTTCCCTAGCGTCAGTCCATTGTTCTGCTTGTGACCTGGTCACATACATGCGTGTCGTCTTCCTATTCTCAGCTGTGGTTCGGGCAGTGATGTCGGCCAGTGCGTTTCCCTGTCCAACTAAGTCCGTCACTTTCTTGTGTGCCTGGCATTTGATCACTGCTAATCGTTTGGGGAGGAGAACTGCTTCAATCAGGGCGGAGACTAGATCTCCGTGAAGGATGGGCGTGCCGTGGGACGTCAGGAATCCCCTTTCCCTCCCCAGGAGCCCAAAATGATGAACCACCCCGAAGGCATACTGGCTGTCCGTGTAAATGTTCGCCGTGGTTCCTGCTGCTATGATGCATGCTCGTGTGAGGGCGATTAGCTCTGCCGCCTGTGTGGATCGTTGCGTGATGCGGGCTGTTTCAACTACTGTTCGGGCTGTCGTCACCGCATAGGCAGCTGAAGTGGTGCCGTCGGGGAGTTTGATACAAGAGCCGTCTACCCATAGTTCTCCATCAGGGTCTGTAAAAGCAATGTCTCGGAGATCAATTCTACTCCTGGTCTGTTCGTCCGTGAGGGTCACACAGTCGTGTATAGGGGGCACATCAGGGTCATTTTCAGGCAAGGGCAACAGTGTGGCAGGATTCAAAGTTGTGCATCTTTTCAGAGTGATGTGGGGTGCAAGTAGAGTCAATTCGTATCCCGTCAGTCGTGCACTAGTCAGGTGTTGAGTCTTGGTCTGGTTCAAAAGGGTGTCAACTGCGTGGGGTACTAACACCGTGAGAGAGTTTGAAAGTACAATTCCCTCACTCTGACGAATAGAGACAGCAGCGGCGGCTACTGCTCGAAGGCAGGCAGGTAAAGCTCTGGCGACTGGGTCAAGAGTGGCAGAGAAGTAGGCACAAGGGCGTTGTTTGGAGCCGATGGGCTGAGTTAGAACAGACAATGCGCACCCCTCCCTTTCGTGAGTGAAGAGGGAGAAGGGCTTGGAGTAATCGGGTGTTCCTAGGACGGGTGCCGAGCAAAGGGCATCCCGCAACTCCTTAAAGGACGCTTGGCATTCGGGGGTCCAAGGGAGTGGGAAGGGAACATCTTTGACCAACAGGGAAAGTAGGGGCTTTATAATGAGACTGAAATTTGGTAACCATTGTCGGCAAAAAGAGGTAAGGCCCACCAATGAACGGACTTGCTTCTGCGTTTTTGGGATGGGGGTGTCTAGGATGGTTTGGATTCGGTCGGGCGTAAGTTTCCTCCCTTCTTTGGACAGGAGATGGCCTAGGTATGTCACTTGAGGTTGGCAGAACTGCAGTTTCTTTTTGGAGACTTTGTGGCCATTCTCCGCAAGAAAGTGCAAGAGTTGGATAGTGGCCGTGATTGCAAGTGGAGTGGTGTCGGTCGCCAAAAGGATATCATCGACATATTGGATCAACACCACCCCATCTGGTAGCTGGACGGCATCCAGCTGTCTTTTGAGGGCCTGGCTGTAAATGCTGGGACTTTCAGCGTAGCCCTGGGGAGCTCTACAAAATCGGTACGAACGGTTTTTTAAGGTGAAGCCGAAGAGATAACGGCTGTCTGGATGGATGGGGATAGAGAAAAATGCATTCTTGAGATCAATAACGGTGAAGGTGGTGGCAGAGGACGGGATGAGGGTCAGAATGGTGGTGATGTCTGAGACTACGGGGTACTGTGGCACCACCACTTTGTTGACTTCTCGTAGGTCGATGATGAAGCGGTATGCTTTCTCATCTCCCTCACCTTGCTTCTTAACAATGGGTAGGATAGGGCTGTTGCAGACATTACTAACTACTTCCTCTACCACTCCTGCATCTACCAGGGACTGAATAATCGCTACCAATGCCTTCTCGCCTTCGGGCGATATCCGGTACTGTGGGAGTTTCGGGAGTATTGCGTCTGGTCGAACAGTTATGTGCACAGGATCGATCATCATTCGTCCTACATCTGAGTCGTTTCTGGCCCATAGGTACAGGGGTAGGGTGTCGAGCAAGGAGGGGTCAGCATCAGTTATAGAGTACATATGTCGTGTGGGGAGGGATCTGGACATGCTCGGGTTGTCGTACAGGATGACTCGGACTCCATCTGGGGAACACCTAATAGTAGCTCGGAAATGTTTTAGTAAATCAATACCCATAATGGCGTCAGGGGAGTTGGAGGAGAGCAGAAATGTTGTGTCAGTGGGGTTGTTTTCTAGGTCAAAGGAGATAGGTACAGACAGGGGATTAGTGGAGGGCGTTCCATCGAAACCTATCGATGTAATGTGTGAGCCAGACAAGGGTGCCCTTGGAATCAGTCGCTTTGATAATACACTACGTGTCGCTCCAGTGTCTACCAAGAATGGAGACTTTGTACCCAGGACCTTAGTGGTGACGTAAGGACCTTGCTGGTCAACACAGAGCTCGACTGGATCCCTCCCTTGCCCCTGGCAGTCCTATGCGAAGTCGGGGGTGTTCTCAGTGTCAGATAGTTGGTACTGGTTCTGTCGGGGACGGTCAAATGTGTTCGATCTTCCTGGTCTGTCGCTGTTGGTGTCGTTTGTGTACCCCCGCCCCTGCCCTCTAGTCCTGGGGCCATTTGTCATGTCCCTCGTTTCTTTATTTTTAATTAGTTCCAGAAGAACCGGACACTGAGACTTCCAATGTCCGAAGCCTCTGCAAAATGCGCACTGATTCTCTTCTATGTCCCTACGTCCAGAGTAGGGAGTGGGTGTGCGGTCCTTTGGGGGTGGATTTCTAGGGGCGATTGATTGGTAGTTCCCCCTGTGTAGTTCTTTCCCGACTGCCACCCCTTGTATCTGGGCTATCATCACCCTTTCTTTCAAATCTTTCTTCTTTCTCTCTGTTGCCCTATCAGTCTCATTCTTTTGGTGTTCGTAGTACTGAGCCATTTGGAGGATAGCGGCGGGTTTGGAGGCCCCCCAACTACTCTCGCTCGTTTGTAACTTTTCGGAAACCTCTCATGACAGACCCTTCACGTAGTTTTGCACAAATAGGTGTTGTCCGGTTGCGGTGGTCATGTCTTGGCCACTGTAGTCGGAGAACACCGTTTCAAATCGGGAGAAGTATTCTGATACGTCTTCCTGGGGTTTCTGACGGCAAGCCGTGACTATTGACCAATCTACCTTTTTCTCTGGGATCAAGGTTTTCAGCTTCTGAACTATTTTGTCAGGAAGTTCCAGTATGTCTTTTATCGGTTTCCTTCCGGGCTCTCGTCATCTATCTAGTTCACTGAGTTGATTCCAGGTATGTCCGAACAGATCTGTGTGTTCGGCTTTCCGGATTTGCTTCCACACGTCAGCCGGCAGACATAACCCGAAAAACAAATCAATGTCTGCTAGAGTCATTATCGTTGAGCCCAAGGCTGTGCCTAATTCGGTGTAAAATGCTGTCGGGTTCTTCCTTAAATCAGGCAGGGTTTGCCTAAAGGTTAAAATATCTTGTCGATCCCATGGTTGGTAAACCCAATTGTACACAACCCTTCCCTTTGCATCTGCGTGGTTGATATCGTCGTTTGTTCCCTGACCTCTTGGGGGAACCCAGTAGGGGGCGGCTTCTCTGATAGGCATCATAGTGTTGGCTACTTCTAATGGGGACTCAGCTGTTTCAGGGACTGTGATCTTAACCTCTGGTTTCTGTTCCGTGAGGTGGCGGAAGACCTCAAGCGTTTGCATGAAAAGGTCCGTCACATCGCGTTCAGTCCCATCTCCAACATCGATCTTTCTATATAGAGCCGTCAGCTTAGCAGGACCCTTAGTTTGATACCTATCCTCATATGCGTTCAGGGTGTGGTAGCTGAACCGTAAAATGAAATGCCGTCTGTGGCTACCGGCATGTGAATTGTGCATATCCATCGTATATTCTTCGCTCTCTTTCCGTTCTACCAGTGTCTTTGCTATCTTGTCAATCCCATCCCGCTCGTCTTTGCTCAGCCTATTTGGTCTGGCCGTTAGCTGCTTGCTAGTCTCGAGTTCATCTGATGTTGTTACCAATGTGGCCGGTGCGAAGGCCGTAAGGGCCGGGGCACTAGCGCTAGGGTCACCCTCGCCCGCACTCAGAACTGGTAGGTGCTGTGCCAGAGGCTGGCAGGGGGCATAAGGAGGGGGCATGTAGATAATCGGAGGACCTAGCAGTAACTCGTCGTTTGCCCGTTGTTTGGAGGGCATCTCCGGGTAGAGCGTAGAGGGGGTCCTAACAGGGCATTGGCCTGTCGACCCTGATTCTTGCGTTTGTCTAACTTCCTCTCTCCTTCTTATTTCTTCATCCAGTTCCTTAGCGGCCAGGTGGGCTGCCTTTCGTAATTCTTTCCCTATTTTCGCTTCTTCTCTTTTCTTTCGTTGTTCTGCTTCTTTGCGCCACATACCGATACTATCGAGCATGGTGGGCGTTGCCTTATTTGTTCTAACAGCTGCTTCTAACGTTTTTATTTTATGATCATCGAAGGATCCTATCAGTGGCCACTGACTTTCGGGGTCCTTTTTTGTATATTTATGCCATAACTTACTATAAGCTATAGCGACTAGTCCTTGTTTAATGAACATGTCCTTATTAGGGGTGCCTTCCAATGGAGCTGGATGGTTCATCTCTAATAAGCGGTCCGGGTTGTACCAACTACCAATCAGTGGGGAGAAGACAGGCATGACAGATTACAACGGGGGACAAAGGTCCGCACTACCTATCTTTCACTATTTGCAAAGACTAGACAGAATATTGCTATTCTACGTTATTTGCAAGCAGAGAATCTCAAAAGAACTATACTTCAAACAATCTATGTTCGGACAATCAATCAGTGGGGAGAAAAATAGGTACGGCAGATTACAATGGGGGACAAAAGTCCGCGTTACCTACCCTTCACTATCCGCAAAGGGAGATAGAATATTCCTATTCCTCCCCGTTTGCAGGCAGCGAATATCTCAAAGAGCGACAAAGCAAATACTAGTATTTCAATCAATCAAACAATCAATCAATTCGCAATTCGTCGTGTGTCACGCCTTACCCGGACCGCATGGACAGTTTCTCGTCTTCCGCTTCCAGCGCCCGATCGTCCTCTACTCTCTGTTGCTACCGCGGCACTCCTGTTGGTTCCCAGTCAGGACCGTAGATCACTCGGGAGAGGTCTGCTCGGAACCAGTGAAGTTCAGATGATCGGCTGTCAGACGAGGGTCTATCGGACAGGAGTTTTTCCGATCGTTGCAGTCGTTCACTCTGTCGTTGGGACCTCTCCCACTGGATCCACGTGTCGCTGATGGGCCCCACGTTGGGCGCCAATTGTGGAAGAGCACTATAAAAATGGTCAGGCGATTTAGTCGATGTTTCTTAAGTAGTTTTGCCCGGCGTTAAACGCCTCTAATACCATACGAAGTTTATCAAATAAAGAGGCAGGCGCTGGAGACAGGAAGACGGGAAACAAGTTTTATTCCGACGGAGCAGAACACATCAGATCGGACAACAAGGTATCGTCTCGAGGTGCTCTCTAACAGCCTCTCTGAGGCCTGGCCTTTTATACACTGGTTTACCACATGTGACCGCTCTTTATTACAATAAAGACATTGTGAAGTAAGGAAAAAGACATCCCCGGTACCCCCCAGTTCCGGCTCATTCCAACACGTGGCTACAGTAGAGGTCCTCACCCCCCCCCCCCCCCATACAATAGGAGGGGGCTATCACGCAGCTGAGTGTTCTGCCAATTCCTTTGGAATGTGTGTGCCTGATCGAATCTCAGGGGGTGGGGAGGTCATGATCAATAGTAGCTCCTTTGAAGAGGGGCGAGTGCATACAGTAGTGGGCAATAAACTGTATCCTCAGGCTAAGGGATGACCAGCGGTCCGTGCAGACAATTGGGCTCAGAGGAAGGGGTCATCAAAGGAGAGATATTCATGAAAGGAAAGGAGGTGTTAGTCAGGCGCGGGGTGTGATTCCCAGAGACAGAGTCATGCGGAAGGGGAGAGTTCATGACTTGTGCATGTAAGAGCGGGGGCAGCCAGGGTGCATGGGGGATGCTTGCAGGGTCAGGGAAGTGCGCTGACGAGCGATCGTGAACAGGGAGACCATGGTACCTAAAATGGCTGTCGTGTATGTTCATACGTGAGTCTGAGGAATGGGCAAGATGGCGCAGATGATGTTCAGTTCATGAACTAAAATTCCACACAGTGAGCCACACTTCTCCACCTCCACTTCTCCACTAAAGCCAACTCTGCAAGAATGTGCAATCTTCAATGAAAAAATGTTGAAGTTAGAAAATCAAGAAATTATAAAATTGGAAGCTATTGATAGAATAGAGCATGAAGGAGCTACTATTATTTTGTCAGAAAAGTTAAAGTCAAAATTGGATTCTTTAGAGAAATCAATATCTAAAACGGCTGGTTTAGAAAAGAATCTATATGTATGTTTAAATTGTCGGATAATTTTATGACGTAATTTACATGTGGAAAGAGGTTTAGGAAATGGAGCAATGGGACATGTTGTTGGTTTTGTGAATTACCCAAATAGAGATGACATTGAATTTTTGAAAATCAAAAGTGATGATACTGAAGAAGTACAACAATTGAGTCGTTGTTCGACTCGATTTTTCCTAGTAAAAGATGTATATGTCCGCCGAAAACAGTTTCCTGTTTGTTTGGCATATGTGGTGACTATTCATAAAATCGCAATGTTTGAGTGTAGATAGTGCTTTGGTGAATATTGGAAGCACTGTATTCAAAGAGGGTATGACATATGTTGCTTTATCTCGAGCCAGAACTTTATCTGGATTATACTTGTTTGATTTTGATGAGACAAAGATTAGTGCAGATCAAAATTGTGTGAAAGAGTATAATAGATTAAGAAGAGAATACGCTCCAAATTTACCTCAATATCCTTTAGCCTGTGGTACGAAGAAAAAGAAGATATGAGAAAATGTGTAGTGAGGTTGTAGAGAAAAGAAGAAAACTAGATGAACCTGTAATTGTAAGCAAAAAGAAAAAGGATACTATTGAAAAGGTTGTTGGATTTCAGTTTGAAAACAGTTCTGGTGTCAACTGCTATGCTAATGTAGTGGTCAATGTTGTTTTTTTTCTTCAAAGTTTACAAGAACAGATTGTTGAAAATCGGGACCAAAGATTTTGTAGTTTGTTGAATTCTGTCTTTGAGAAATGTAGCAGTGATAAAAGTAAAATAGAAAGTGTCTCTGATATTCGAAATGTTTTAGACATATGTTCTGGTGTAAATCAATCTTCACAGAATATTCAGCAAGATTGTCAGGAATGTTTAATGTATATACTTGTTATATTGCAAGATGAAGGTGTAGACATTGAAAATCTTTTTGGTCTTTCTTATAAATGGCAAAATGACTGTGACAATTGTTCATTTTCAAGCAGTACAGAAATAGACACTGAAAGATGTATATATTTAACGTTACCAGACTGCAAATCAGTGTCTTTTAATAATCTAGTTAGAGAAGCAAATCAAAGCATGGTCTGTACCCAATGTAACTCATAAATGTTATCAACATAATTTATACGAAGATATGGACAGTATGTAATTTTAATGCTCCAACGATGTAGACCTGATGGATCAAAATTGACAACTTTTATTAAAAATGTTGTGGCTTCTCAACTATCACTTTCAGGAAGAACTTTTGTAACTGTAGCTATTATTTTCCATGATGGTCCTTCTACAACGGAGAAAAACCAAAGATGCCACTGGATTCAAGCAAGCCCGGCTGAAGAAGGCTGAAATGCCAGACACCAGTCCTCGGTAGCTTGTTTCCGGTCCAGGGAAGACATGGCTTGGCAGCTCGGGCTGGACTGTTCCCATGAGGCACAGGGTCAGACTGATTTGCATATGGCCATGTCTGAACTGGGGTGGCAGAGTGGGCTAAAGAACGGTGATGGATTAAACCCAGATCAGTTGACTGGGTGTGAGTGCTTGTATTGTCAACGCTCCGTCCATCATTTCCTTTGGTTTTTTTTTGTTCGCCATAAGTTGGCAGGGTATGCTCAGACGTGAGTCCCTTGCTCACTTTGCCACTGGATTCAAGCAAGCCGGGCTGAAGAAGGCTGAAATGCCAGAAACCGGTCCTTGGTAGCTTGTTTCCGGTCCAGGGAAGGCATGGCTTGGCAGTTCGGGCTGGACTGTTCCCATGAGGGACATGGTCAGACTGATTTGCATATGGCCATGTCTGAACTGGGGTGGCAGAGTGGGCTAAAGAACGGCGATGGATTAAACCCAGATCAGTTGACTGGGGGTGAGTGCTTGTATTGTCAACGCTCCGTCCATCATTTCCTTTGGTTTTTCTTTGGTCCTTCTACAACATCAGGACATTACATAGCTTATTTAAAATCTCCAAAAGGTTGGACACAATGTAATGATACTCAATTGACTTTTAAACAACGTTTGCCTTTTGACTTACCAAATTCTTACCTAGTGTTTTTAAAACCCAAATTTTAGAGGAAATAATTGATGTAGGCAGTTTAGTCCTGTTAAGAAAGGTTAATCTGCTGTTGAGAATAACTTTGTGAGTAAGGGTGATCAAGTTAAAAAAAAAACCAGGGATGATCATTGTTGGATGGTACAAAAGATGTTGGTGCTTTTGATTTCGAAGGTTGGGAAATGGACGGAATAGAGTACTATTAAGTAACTTCCAAACAAAGGATGTCACACATACTATTTGGCCATGTGGAAAAGTATTTGAAAGAAAAAGTGACTATCTCGGGTAAATGTTGTTAGCATATGTTTGTACATAACTTTATTTAGAGTCTATAAATAAGAAGTAATAATGTTGTTGTTGATATTTGGGACTTATGAAAGAAATTCCTGATTGAAAGAAAACATTTAAGATATGTTTTTTTCAAATATTTACATTATTTATTGAAATGTTGTATGGGTTTTTTAAACACAATCTTTTTGATTGTGGTTTTTTTTTTGCCCGCTGTCATATGATGAGTAGTATTGGACTCACTGTTTTTAGTGAAATTCAATATATTTTGAGAACAGCAAAATAAAATATATAACATATTGTACAAAATATTTTGTATTATGAAATATAGATTATAACTCGATTCTTTCTTGTCTTTCTCAGATATTATATTTATAAGGTAAGTACGACAAAGAAAAAACACTCTCTTACTTCTCTTTCTCTCTTTCTTTTTTCACTCTCTCTTTTACTCCTTTACCATTCCTCAACATACTCCTTTTCTCTCATTCTCCTTATTTCCTCTTTCCTCTGTCTGTTCTTCACTTCTCTTTTCTATCTTCCTCTATCACTACACTTGTCCTGCTGTATTGCCCTCTTACTTTCTTTCCTTCACATTATCCCTCAGTCACCTTCACTTATTCCACTCCTTTCACTTCCTCACTCCCTTTTGCTAATTCCCTTTCTCCATTTTTCCTCCCTCATTTCCCTTTCCTCCATCCGTTTCTAAGTCTATTCCTTTGTCTAATTCACTATAACTGACTTAGTCCTTCACAGTCCCTCAAACTCCATTTGTTTGTCTTTTTTACTTCTCCCTCTTTCTCTCTTACCATAAATGCTTCTCTACCACTTATTTCTTTTTACTTTCTCTTATTTTTTTTCCATCATATCTCTTATCTCACCCTTATATCCCTTCCCTCACTGACACTGTGCTTCATTCAATCATAGTTATTTTCCACCACTTCATGTTCTCCTCTCTCTGCATCACTCTAATTCCTTTTGTCCTTCTCCCATTCCCTCACTCCCCCTCAATCTCTTTTGCTCACTCCATTCGTCAATCCACTTCTTTTATATCCGTTTCCTCAATCTTTTTTTCTTTACTCTAATTCCTTTAGTGTCTTACTCCTTTCACTCCATTTCTCTCTCCCTCACTCCCTTTGTATCACTCGGTCTAACCTATTCATTTCCTGTCAGTCACTTGTTCTCCCTCTCTTTCTCTGTCACTCTATCCCTCTCTCTCTCTCCCTCACCCTTACTTTCTTTCACTTTCTGTTTCCTTCACTCTTATTTTCTGTTGTATTGTGAAATATATATTATAACTCAATTTTTTCTTGTCATCCACAGATACCTTATAAATAATGACAAATTATATTGTAAGTATGACAAAAAAAGAATATCTTTTCATCACTCTATTATTTCTTTTTCTCTTATTTCCTTTCTTTACTCTCTCTCTTACTCACCTTCCTTTTGTTTATGTTAGTCCTCTTCCATCATTCTCTTTACTCCTCTATATTTACCTTTATATCCTTCTCTCACTATCAGTACTCTTCCTTCACCCTAAAGTACCTTATCCAACTCCCTGTTTCCCCTGTCTGTCCCGCACTTATCTTTCCTATCTTCCTCCATCACTACCCTTGTCTTGCTGTATTGATCAGTCTCTTCTCTCTCTCCCGTTACTCATCATCCCTCACTCTCTTTCAGTCTCTGCACTTCTTTCATTCTCTTTCCCTCACTTCATCCGTCAGTCCCTTTCCCTTACTCTTCTTTCCTCATTTACTTTTGCTAACTCCCTTTCCTTTAGTCTCTCACTTCTTTCACTTCATTTCTCTCTCTCTCGCTCCCTTTGTCTCACTCAGTCTAATCACTTCATTTCCTGTAAGTCCCCTTACCCTACTCTATTTCCCTCTCTCCGTCCCTTACACTCCTTCCCTGTCTCCGCCCCTGCTCTCCTTCTCTCACTCCCCCTCTCTTACTCTCTTTTTCTTAGTGCCCTTCCCTTACTTTTTCACTCCCCTTAACACACTCCCCTACCCTCAGTCCCTTTCTTTTAGTCACTCTTTGACTCACCTTTCCTTACTTACCATACTCTCCTTTCTTCCTCAGAATCAGAAGATGAATCCTGTCTTTCTGCCAAATTCTCAGGAAAGCTGGAAAGGCTCCTTCTCCCACGAGAGTGAAACAGATAGTGAGGGAAGTGGGTGGGGTTTTTGAAGATTCTAGGACAGAAACTACTATGAACCAATGAAAAGTGTTGTCCGTCACTCTCCCTGTTTCTCTCTTTTAGTGTCTCCCTCTCTCTCTACCAGTCTTCCTTTTCTTTTCTCTCTCTTTTCATAAATCCTTCTCTCTCACTTACTTCTTTTTCCTTTCTCTTAATATGCTTCTTTTTCCATCACTCCCCTTTCCTCACCTTTATATCCCTTCCCTCACCGTCACTGCCCTTCTCTCAATCTCACTCCTCTGCTTCTACTTCATATTCTCCTCTCTGTGCATCACTCCCATTCACTTTCTTCTGCTTCCATTTCCCCACTCCCCCTCACACTCTTTCCCTCACTCCATCCGTCAGTCCCCTTCCCTTACTCCCCTTTCCGCATTCAGTTTTGATAACTGCCATTCCTTTAGTCCCTCACTCACCTTCACTTCATTTCTCTCTTCCTCTCTCCCTCTGTGTCACTCAGTCTAACTGCCTCACTTCCTCTCAGTCATTCGTTCTCCCGTTCTTTCTGTTTCCCTCTCTCTCTGTCCCTCACCCTTCTTCTCTTTACCTTTTTTGTTTCCTTTACTCCTACTTTACCATAATTTAACTTCTCCTGCTCCCTCTTTCCTCTCTGTGTCCCTTGCTTCTCTTTTCTTTCTTCCTCCATCACTGCCCTTCTTTTGCTTTATCCATCACTCTTTTCTCTCTCCCCTTCACTCTCTTTCTTTCACACCATCCCTCACTTACATTTAGACACTCCTCTTTTGTTATTCTCTCACTTCCTTTCCCTCACTCCCCTTTCTTTATAGCCTACCTCACTCGCCTTTTCATTTCATTTGTCAGTCCCTTTCCCTTACGCTTCTTTCCTCATTGTTTTTTTGCTAACTCCCATTCCTTTATTCACACACTCTCTTTCATTTAATTTCTCTCTCCTTCTCTCCCTCTATATCACTCAGTGTAACCACCTCACTCCCTCTCAGTCACTTGCTCTCTCTCTAATTCTCTGTCACTCTCTTTCTCTCTTTCTCTCCCTCACCCTTCCTGTCTTTCTCTTTCCTTCACTCCTACTTTATCTCTGAGTCCCCTTTCCTCTCTCTTAATGTCCTTCCTTCTGTCTCATTCTCCTTTCGTCACCCTCATACCCATTCTCTCATTGTTACTGCCTTGCACTCGCCCTCAGTACTTTTTCCTCACTCATCTTCCGTCACTCCTTTTCCTTCACTCCCCTTTCCTCACTCCCTCACTCCATGTCACTTACTCCTGTTTGTTTATCCCTTTCCCCCTCTGCACTTTATCCTATCTGTATTTCTCACCCTTCACTTTCCTGCTCCCTTTTCCTCACTCCCCCTCACTCTGTTTCTCTCACTCCCCTTCCCTCACTCTTTTTCCTTTAGTCCTCTTTCGTCACTCCGTCACTCCTTTAGTCACCCTTTAACTCCCCTTTCCTCACTCACCTTACTACCCTTTCCTCAATCATTCCATTAGTCCCTTCCTCCTCTACACTCAGTCATGTCAGTCATTCATTTATACTCTACTCATTCATTCAAAAAAAATATGACACAGTTTATAAGACATATAGCTCTTCATGGAGAAGTGAAGTGAGTTCTGAAAAGAACTTTTTTTTTGACTTTTTCGTTTTGTTGTTTTTTTTTTACTTATTTAACAATGTAATTTTTTTTTAGGTTTTTTTAACAAAAAAAAAGTTAACCATGAAGTGCTCAACAGGAACAAAAAAAATGTAAATGAAAAAACTTATTGCCGGGAGCATTGGTGGTTGCGAATTTTCAGCTCCATTAAATTCAGACTTTGCTCTCCGTAGCAAAGTACTTCATTGCATTTGTTGCAACGGAGATGCACATCGTTGAAAAGTGGCCGGATGTTGAGTTGTGATGAAGCAGGAGATGCCCCTCCAGATGAAGAGCTGGGGACAGCAGGTGGTAATCGTGTTGCCAAGGCTCTGGTGGATGCCTGTGCATACTGATGAGCACATTCCTTGCATGCCTCAACATAGTATAAATACTAAATTAATATTTTTTATTTTGATTGCCCCTTGACAGCACACTGTTTGTCTTTTTTGTTTTGTAGTTATTTAACAATTTTATATTGTTTTTTTTAAACAAAACTAAAAAGCTGTTAACAAAAAAGTGCTCAACAGGAAAAAAAAAAAATTAACTGATAATAATTATTGCCGGGAGCATTGGTGCTCGGTAATTTTCAGCTCCATTAGATTTAGACTTTGCTCACCATAGCAAAGAATTTTATTGCATTTGTTGCAACGGAGGTGGACCTTGCTGAAAAGTGGCTGGATATTAAGAGCAGAGTTCTTTGACTTCTTGGCAAGTGGCTGGTGTTGCTGCACATCTGAGTCAGAGGAGGAGGAATCCTGCTGTCTGTCTGCCATCTTTTCAATTCACGAACAAAAAACAAAATCCAAAGGAGGAACACAGCAGTAAAGGTGCTTCTTCCAAAAAGTGAAAGAGATAGTAAGGAAAGTGGGTGGGGTTTTTGAAGATTCTGGAAAAGAAACTACTAATAACCAATCAAAAGTGACGTTTTACAGTCACATGACTTTGTATTCAAGTCACATGTCTTGACGTGCGCGCATGCATCGCAAATGAATGACATTTTACCCGATTTTCGTATAACGTGAAAAGGAGGCAGGGACTCCCTGACCCCCTAGGCTTTCTCGGGGGTCCCTGAAGGCCCTTGAAGGGCAAAAAAATCATTTTTTGTTTTTGAAAAAAATCGCGAGGTGCGCGCCCGGTGGGTGCACGTCAAAAAACAACCAAAAAAAAACTTTGAGTGTTTAGCTGTTGTATTTATAATCATGTAAAACACCATAGAAATCACACACCTTATAGTTAGGGATTAGCTTTGAAAAACCTTCGAAATTCAATGAAAAAACTATAGGTTACAGACCTGATATAGTTAGGAATTAGCATTTAGAAAAACATTGAAATTCAATGAAAAAAACATAGGTTTCAGGCCTTATATAGTTAGGAATTAGCATTTAAAAAAACCTTGCAAATTCACTGAAAAAAACATAGGTTTCTGGCTTTATATAGTTAGGAATTAACATTTTAAAAACCTTGCCGAGGAGCCAAGATGGCGACCGAGATGGCTGCATAGACGCCCGGCTCCGTGAGCCTTCTCACCCCGCGCATACATCCTGGCAACTATCCTGAGCCATAACGGCAAATTTAAGTAGGCGAAGGACAACTTTCACTGACCGTTTGCTCCTGAGGCTTTTACTTGCGGCAGACCCGTGGCAATGTCCCCGACTGTTTTGCGGCCTTCACAGAGCTGGGACCGGGGTGTCGAGTGAGGAGAGTAGCCGGTCGCGACTGCGACAACAGCGGCCTCTGGTGGAGGTGAGGAGTCGGCCGGAGGGAACCGGAGATCTGTTGGGCCGATGGCGACAGTGCCGACCCAGTCCATCTAGCGGAGTGCCTTGTGGGACGTGCGGTACAGCAGGATCGAGGGGAGTGCACGATACTTGGCCCCCTTTCCAGTGTTGTGTCCGGGCATGATTATTGACTTCTCCCGGAATCGACGGGGATTTTGTTTAGCCTTTTGGTGACCCTCCGCTGGGAAGCCTGCCTTGACTTTCGGGATCCTCGTGGTTCATCCTGTTGCTCCCTGGTGTGGGGCACGGTCCCGAGGTGAGGTGGAGAAGGACGAGGCCGGATCGACTAAGGTGGCGGATGGCGCCCTCTTACGCACACCACACCCAGGCAGAGAAGCTGCTGTGCGGGAGAGTCCTGGGGTCTGGCGACACGAGAAAGAACCCACGTCCAGAGATATCCTGGCTGCGCTAACAACCCTGCATATGACCCTGATCCGGGGCGCCCTGGATCTGGGAAGAAGGATGGCCGCCATTGTTGTCCCACCGTTCCACACGGGCATGGCTCGATCTCTAGGAGGCGCTGATGTGCCCGCCTCTGCATCAGTGATGAGTGCTCCAGCTACGCCTATGTTCGTGGAGACGCTGGAAGTCCCGGTTCATGAGATCGCTTTGGACAGATCTGTTGTACATGTGAGTGACTTGTCGGCGCACTTCTCTATTCGGCGGCTGGGGAAACAACGTCGATCTATGGTTTGGACTGCCCCGGCGGCGTTTCGGCGCTTACCGGAAGGTGTGACTCTCTCTCCCTGGCTGGTGAGACTGTGTTCGGACTGGAGGATGTCTTCGGGGTCGATACTGACACAGACGGATTTCCGCCATACATCTTCGGCTGGGTTTTGGTGGCTGAAGTCCCATGGAGTAACAACACTGCCCGGTCCGCCCGGATCACTCGGACCCTCCATGCTGCTCTGTATGCCGATTGATAAGTGGACGTATGTTGGTACTACTGATAGGAAAGGCCAGGGGTGAGACCGGCTGGGACATGGTGGACCTTATTGTTGGCTGACGGTGATTTGGGGGACACTCTGCGGGGATGTTATTGATTGTGCTATCGGTGATTACTGTTTTCCGTGGCTATTCTGATCTGGCTTTTAGGATGTTTACTGCGCGCGGTGGTGGAGAGGGGGCCGGGTGTCTAGATCGATGGCCCTTCCCCACATTTTTCCTCTTTTTCTTCTTTTTCTTTTCTTCTATATTTCGGGTCTCTTATTTAGGGTGACAGGCACGCTGCTGGGGGGGGGGATAGGCCGTAGCCTTCTGCAGAGGTGCAGGGTGGGGGGTAGGGGGATGGGGCTTGTTAATTTGTCCTTTCTTTGTTTCTATGGCCCTTTGTCTTTCTTCCTTTCTGGTGTCGTCGTTTTTCATGTTTCCTACAGTATGTTTTGTTTTGAGGGGTGGGGTGCAGCTCGCTATGAAACGTGTTTGTTTTTACATTTATCCTGACTCGTATGCCTTATCCCCAAATACTTCAAACGTATTTGTACTATTTGCGGATTTCCTGCTTCATGCTTGCTATTGTAGGACCATGTATGACCGTATGGCATTGATTCTGAGTTTTTTCTTTATTGTAAAATGAACCTTCTCGAATCCTGAATCTTGCACAGTACGCTTGAATACAAGTTATATCCTGGACACTTATTAGACCCCGATTTTCGGGCTGCTGTATTTTTCTATATTGATTTGCTGTACTTATGACTTGACTAGCGGCCGGCCGGGGTGGTTGTAGGCCCATGCTTGTATTTACTTGAAGTAACAATAAAGGTTCTCAAAAAAAAAAAACTTGCAAATTAACTGAAAAAACCATAGGTTTCAGGCCTTATATAGTTAGGAATTAGCATATAAAAAAGCTTTGGAATTCACTCAAAAAACTATAAGTTATAGAGGGGTTGTAGTTAGCTGGACATTTCACTCATACAAAACCATTGAAATTGCTCCTATATAGTTAGTTGTACTAACTATATTTAGCGCACCCGCAATCCACTGCTGATGATGTCACATATTACATCATTTATGACATTGTCAGTGACATCACTGATGACATCTCAAATGACATCACTGATGACAACATCCACGTGACAATCACATACACCTTTTCATACACTAGTAAAATCTTTCATCACTCTTTGTAAAATACAGAGTATCATATTTGAATCCATTGACACAGCAATACAAGTATCTAAAAACCCACTAAGAGATTAATAGATGTATACACACATCTAATCACTTATCTGTAGATTCACTCATACATGCTGTCAATGAACAATAGAACACTATCAAAAATACTTATACAACTATATCAACATTACACACCAGCACACAACTTATTCACATATGAAGTTATGGTACTCACTTATGTAAACAATGGATCATACTTACATATTTACTTAGCTACACAGTTATACAAACACCAGTTCATCTATTCATTTAGATAGTAAGTCATACTTAGTGTATTATAAAATCATTATTACACGTATACAGTTATACATATAGTGACTCACACAATCATTGAATCTCATGTATACTTATTTATATACAACAACTGACACATACACTGCCTTTTATTTTTCTAGTTCGTTGGACATGTAACATTGAGAAATATATTTGCTCATCACCACACCCATAAAGATATTCACTCACCCAAACAACTGTTAGAACATGTAGTTTGAACTTCATATATCTACTGAATCAACTATTCACACATCTTTGGGCAGTCACACACCCCCCACCGAACCACACACACATTTACTCTCCCATACAAATACTCAGATAACTAATCAATAACTAATATAGACTTTTACATAGCTAGTAACCAACTGGAAAACCAGTTTACACAACAACTGACAAAGTGATTACAGATATTCACACAGTTTAGTCACTATCCACTATATTTAGTGAGACACTATAAATTGTTAAAGTAAACAGTCAATTACACTGCTACTAAATCCTCCATCCAAATATTTATTTTTATATATCCACTCATTCTTCAAACCAAATTGCTATATATATAATGCATATTTAAATAACGAAGCAAACCACATTCACTGGATGATGTCATCAGTGACGTCCTCAGTGATGTCATTTGAGATGTCATCAGTGATGTCACTGACCATGTCATGAATGATGTAATATGTGACATCATCAGCAGTGGATTGCGGGTGCGCAAAATATAGTTAGTACAACTAACTATATAGGAGCAATTTCAATGGTTTTGTGTGAGTGAAATGTCCAGCTAACTACAACCCCTCTATAACTTATAGTTTTCTGAGTGAATTTCAAAGGTTTTTAAATGCTAATTCCTAACTATATAGGGCCTCAAAACTATGTTTTTTTTAAGTGAATTTGCAAGGTTTTTAAAATGTTAATTCCTAACTATATAAGGCCTGAAACCTATGGTTTTTTCAGTGAATATATATATATATGCCGGCTGCAGATATTATTCAGGGAGGCTCAATTGAAAAAACGGAGCAACATTCTAACATAAAAACTCTGTTAAGACAACTGGAAAAACATCATAGGAGTGAAGTGACGAAATACTGGGAAGCAAAGTCTCTAGAAAAATATCATGAGGCAGGCAGAATACCCCGGGGACTTAGCATTATGCTCGCTCCGAGCTTTCAAAAACCAAACCCTTTGCTACTAAAAGAATGGGCTGAACTTAATCATGATGCATCTATGCGCATAGTCTGCCTGTTAATAAAGTATGCTAGAATTGATAGGGAAACAGACCTCAAAGAAATAAATAAACTAAAGGAAGCAATTGAGTCTCTCACGGATTCGAATAACAAAGACATCATAGAAAAATCTCTAAAAGACATGCACAGACGCAAATCAAAGTTGGAGGATACCATTAAAAAGAGAAAAGTATGGAAATTTGGCCGGGATAAAAACGATTATGACAGGGGACAGGTGTTCACCTTCACCAGAAAGTATGACCAGGTGAAAAGACAAAGATTAAATAAAATGACTCCAATGATTCAAGAAAATAAGGACGACAGCAACCAAGCTACAGCGTCAAGTTCTACTGTACAAATTGAAAGCTCTAGCTCCGAAGGAAACATCCTATCTAGTGATGAAGACTCCGACAGAGGGAATTCGGGGAAGGCCTCCGAAATGTTGGGCCCTTTATCTTACGCGGAGGAACTGGAATACATTCGAGAACAAAGAGTTCAGTCCCTCAGGCCGCGTCACCAACAGAAGCAAAACGCACCAACACAGAAAAAAACAGGAGTCGCCGCCAACGAAGGCAAGCCAACAAGAGGACGCGGAAGATGGCAGCAGAAAAGGAAGAATTGGAACAAATAAAAATGACTGGTAATACAGACCGGACCATTGTTAATCTAACAAAAATAGATCTAAATGAGGCAGAAAAACAGTTACTTACATTAGGCCTCAGCTATTGCCCGGAAAGCAACTTTGACTTTGTGAAAACAAGAGTGGATATTTATAAATTTATAAGGAAGTTAAAATTGACAAAATACTTCACCATAAAAAACCCGGAAGGCAAAAACCCACGAAAAACGCAAACACAAACTAATGAAACAGTGGGTATGGCAGTAAAAGAAATTCCCTTACTAAGAACATTACATATCCTGGGAAATGATACACCTAACAATACCACTCTTAACACCCAAGAATTACTGCAAGAGGAAGATATTGACGGAAACAAAGGAGGTATGAGTCCATTCAAAGCCCCATCCACATTCGTCCCAATCATGCCGAGGGATGCGGTGGACGTCTTCCATGATAGAGTGGTGGAAGAAATCAAAACTCTCCACAAAAAAACATGCATGTCAAAGACAAAAAACTCAAATAAAAATAAGCAATATTTTCAATTGATGGCCAAGCTAAAGAACAATGATACAGTGGTAATAAACCGAGCAGACAAAGGGGGCAATATCGTCCTGTGGGATAAAAATTTATACAGAGAAGAAGCCAGAAGACATCTTGATGATATTAATTGTTATGAGCTATCCAATGGAGTAGCGGTCCATAAAACGAATGAACAGTACAAGAAAGAATTATACAAATGGACACGCGAGAAACTGTTAACTAAGGAGGAAAATAAATTCTTGACAAACAATTTTCCCAAGTTACCAACATTCTACTTAATCCCAAAGATCCACAAAGGGATCAATCCACTCCAAGGGAGACCTATCATCTCAGCACAAAACAGTATTTTCGAAAATACGTCCAAATACGTGGATTTTTTCCTACAAGACTTTGTAAAATCTCTGCCTTCGTTCATTCAAGACTCTAGAGACTTCTTAGCAAAACTAAAAAATGTATAATGGAAAGATGATTTTTTACTAATAACATTGGACATCAAATCTTTGTATACATGTATCAAACATGAGGACGGACTGGCAGCAGTCGAATACTTTCTAAGTTTACGAAGTGTTCAATATTATGGACACAATAAAATGCTGCTCAGTATGATACACTGGTGCTTATTCAATAACAGATTTCTGTATGATGGTAAGGTGTATAGACAAAAACAAGGAGTGGCTATGGGGGCATGCTTCTCCCCCAGTTACGCATGCCTTCATGTGGGCTGGTGGGAGGAGCATGTCCTCAGGTGGGAAAATCAGGCCCTGTATGACCAACATATTATACGTCTATGGCGATTTATAGACGATATGTTTATAATCTGGAGGGGCACTAAAGAGGAAGCGAGTGAATTCATTAATATCATGAACAATAACTCATTAAATTTAGAATTCACACACCAAATTGAAAAGAGTAAGATCAGCTTCTTAGACGTACAGGTCAATATAAATTCAGGACAAATAGAAACTTGCTTGTTTGTAAAACCTACAGCAGGAAATACCCTGCTATACGCAAGCAGTTTCCACCCAAGCCACACAATAGCCAGCCTCCCCTATGGGGAATTCCTCAGAGTAAAAAGAACTTGTAGCTCCACACAAGCATGTGAGGAAGCCCTTGCCCTTACCAAGACCAAACTGTTAGAAAGAGGGTCCAAGGAAAAAAACTTAAAAGCTGCACTTCGGAAAGTATCTCTCATTGAAAGAGAAACACTTTTACAACCGAAAGCAGTTGTGAAAAATTCCAATCCGGCACCTACAAAGAAACTAAATGTAGAATCAGATGAAACTAAGAAGGTTTGCAGGTTCCTATCTACCAACAGTAGGCAATCCAAGATAATAAAGAAAATCGTTACCAAAGAATGGCCGATTGTATTAACAGATGGGATCCTGAGTGAAATCTATGTACACAGACCCACATTCACTTTTAGAAAGGCCCATTCCATGAAATCGGATCTTGTAAAAACCAGCCCTGAAACTATAAAAAAGATAACTGGCTTTCCACCCGCAATGGCTTTTTTAAATGTGCGTCTTGCAGAGCCTGCAAATTTGGTTCCAATACTACCACTTACACAACCGCATTCTCAGATCAGCCCACCAAAATCAAAGGGCATTTCACATGCAAAACTGAGTATGTAGTCTACATTTTAACATGTGTATGTGCTTTAAGGTACGTGGGAAGCACGAAACTTCCAGCTCAAGCCAGAATTCTGCAGCATTTACGGGCCATAGTAAACTCGGACCCCAACTACCCCGTAGCAAGACATATAAAAACAGAACATGGAAATAATCTTAATGTCCTGACATATTTTGTCATTGACCATGTTCCAAGCAGCAAGAGAGGGGGAGACAGGGAGAAAAAACTCTGTAGATTGGAAACCAGTTACATTATAGAACTGGATAGCAAGAGCCCCAAGGGCCTTAACACTTGTGATGATTTGTACCACTTCCTTTAAATACCCCAATTGTTCGGCAACGTTGATAACAACTGTATAACAATGAAACTTATATTATCATCTAAGGATGTAGTAGTGAGACATGAAGCACTTTATTTCCTGATGTAATTCATTAGACAGGGAAACCTTTTATATCTCATATAAAGGTTTTAAATTAATTATGTATTTATACTTTTTAGATGGTATTCCTAGGACTAGGAGTCAGAGTGTTTCATATGTAATTAATGTCTATACTAATGAGAGTAAAAAGTACATCGGCGCAGGATAATTGTTTAAAAAATGAGGGGAGCAACAATTGAATGGTACTAAAATCACCCATATTGAAAAATTGGTGTAAACTGCTTTCATGTAAGTGACCCATCTGAAATGAAATTATGTAACTATATGTAGTATTGCTAGAATGTATTTGTACAGATATAAAAGTGTAAATGAAACAATATATAGAACCGCCCCTCTGTCCCTCACAAATCCCTCTTTTTAATTATAAAAAATGAATTCTACACTATGGTAATAATAACTTTACAGTTCCTGAGGGAAGAATTATCTAGTTACCAGTGTAGATCACTTTGCACTTTGCACTTTAGGACACATGTGCACACAACAGGTGAAATAATGGGTCTGTATTATTCCAATGAAAACTATAACGAAGATAAACGAGTAGCCTGTCAATTTGTAGCGTCTTTTAATGTACAGTGTGACCCATGGGAGAAAAAAAATTGAATATTCTCTTGGACTAGAATTCTGATATCAGTGATTGTTATTGACAACATATATTTCTAGAGAATGACTTAATATTAACTACATGATAATATTTAGGAAACATGTAACAGTATCAGTTTTCAATGAGGTTAAATGAATGCTGACATTATGGAGACAAAACAGGCTTTTAGAAATGTAATGTATAGTATGTTTTCTGTTTTCATTCACATGCAATGACCAATCACGTAGCAATTTACATTTGAAACGCGTTTGGTTAGGCACGGTAATGCACTTTAATAATTGAAAAAAATAAAGATTCTCAGCGGCTGCTGAAATTGAAAAGAGTCCGTCTCTCTCGTTGTTTGTGGACGCCGTATGGATGTTGGCGTTGAGAGTGGAATCAAGATATATATATATATATATATATATATATATATATATATATATATATATATATATCCATTTCTGCATGGTCCCATTTTCCTGACCAGGTGGGCGCTTCTGTGATGGTACCTGATGAGTACGGCAGGCCCAAGCCGTTTTAATTTCACAACACTTTTCCCCAAATGGGACTTTTCACCACACTCACAGCTCCGTGCTTCTGTGTCAAAAATTAATTCAATTAATCCACTTTGTGTACTTGAATAGGTTGTATCACAGTGATATCACCGGTTGGGCTCACAGGAAAAACACTCGAATGGGTATAAGTTCAAACAGCGGTTAAAATAATCCTAGGAACCTGTCTTTCAATAATAACTCAAGTAAGGAAGTGTTTCAGTGAGATGGCTCTGATGCGTGCGGGAGAACTTGGCAAATCATCATTGTTAAACAGTGGCACAAACTTAAAATATTTTATAAAAAGAAAGCAATCAAGCCAACACACTGGAGAAAAGGAAGGCTAAAATGTCAGCAATGTTAAGCACATTCTTCAAGCAAGATATGACGAAAACGAAAGGAAATGATACAATAAGCAACCGAAGGATGTTAGATACAAAGATAAATTGGGAAATTGTGAAAAGCTCTCAAAAAAAGAGATCAACAAATGGTGGGAGATCACATCTCTAAAAAAATATTTGTACGTAAAACGAGTCCCACAGGGCCTACGGAAACACTTAATGCCTAACCATCAGGAGACTAGCAACAAACTACTCCATGAATGGGGTGAACATATACTAAAGTCAACACTAGGATTAATGGAAATTCTTATTAAACACATTGAAATTGCCTTAGAAAAGACCACCACGCAACCCTAAGAGTTGGAGAAGGAATTGGCATCAATCGATCTGACCCCTGAGCAGGCAAAATGTAAAGAAGAATTAGAGGGTTACATTCAAAAACGAGAAGAAACAGTCCAATTGAGAAAGCAAACTAAATTTCAAAAGGATAAAGATGATTATCTAGAGGGACAGATTTTAACTTAATCAAGAAAATTCGATAGATTCCAACTTCAGGATAAAATGGACTTCACAACAACATCCACGAGCAGTATATCTTCGTTAACCTCAACTGAGGCAATCGAGGGGGAACAAGAACAAACAACAGGATGTCCCAAATTACTTTTTTAGGCGAAATGTGGCTGGCGCTCCAGCAAAAAAACTGGGAGAAAACATTGGGTGCTCAACCGATAGGAGGAAGAGGGTGGGACGCGCACGCCAAAACCAACAAGAAGAGGCAAGAGGATCCACAAACTCAAAAAGAGTAGGAACAACAACAAGGCGCATGAGACAGAAGTTGACTTAAACTCGGTGATGGAATTGTGATGTATTCCTATAGGTTCTGAATCGATCCCCCTATTCCTGACCCTATTCTGGTTAGCAAACTAACAAGTTAACTAGTAATCAGCCCATGAGGCAGAAAATCCCCATGATGCAGATACCGTTATCTGACACAGTCACACTACGGCACAGGAACGTGTTATCTGATTAGGTCATAACGCTTGCGATCTAATTAGACAAGCGATATTCCTCCAGCCCCTGATAAGGCATACGGAGTTCTCATAACAAATCAAACCTATGACAACCTGGGCAAAACCCTGCGGCCATTGTTTTGATTTCACCGAGAACTTCAGTAAAAGAATGTGCTAACGAGCAAGTCGTATGACATCCTTATTGACGTATCTATGTCCATCCTTACGTCAATCTCGGCACCTTAAAGGTATAAATATTACCGATCTTGCCCTATGCAAACACACGCGTGGTGACGAGATGGAGCAGCCATACTTGCCGAAGCGAAGAGCAGAGCAGACCCCGCTGGCGCAGCCCCGCCTTCCTGACGCGCTGAGAGACGCGCTGCTTTCTCCTGCCGAGAAATTCAGCACCGGCGCTTCTGGGTAGCCCTCGCAGGCCGCCTGGAATATCGAGACCAGAGAGAGAGATACCATCCCTCATTCATCCTAACTTCCAGGTACAGAACTGAATAACCCCTCACAGAGAATTCTTTAGTTATTCACTTGGCAAAAACAAACTTAACTTAAACTGTAACTTTCTATTCCCGCCCACGTATTAGACTTAGGTCAGGTACACGGGGTAGGCGTATTTAGAAACACCAGTTGAGTACGTTTAGTCCAATGTATATGTGTATGTAATATATTTTATTCATTTAAAACATCTTATGGCTTAGAAACCATATCAATGTTTTTACAGTATTATTTTATACTTCTGCTTTTAATGTATGCACTTTACTTAACTATAAGTATTGCAATAATATCGATCCATTTCTCTTGTATGAGAAAAGAGACTGATCAATAAATAACACCTTTTTATTGAACACGCCCGTCTCTTCCTTTTCTCTACACTCTGATGAGACTAAGAATGCACGTACTGACTGAGTAAAATAATTTGCCTTTTGTTCACACGACTCTCGAGATATACTCTTGATTAGGGGAGAGCAAAGTTGTCATGTTCTATGGTTGTCAGAAACTAAATCCCTTCTTGTCTAATCAGGGAAGTTAAGTCCTCCTTGAACATTCGAGAAAGTTTCTAGTGAACTCTGAGCTAAGCTGGCAAACCCAAAACTTTAAGTCTAGTATCAGTAGTAGACCTAGTTAACGTCTGGTCTAGGCCTTTACTGCTGTAGGTATTATTCCAATGCGCAGAGCCTATTGGGATGATAGGAGCTACACTACATGGTGCCCAACGCGTTTGGAAAGGGCGATAAAACTAACGTAAGACATTTAGAGTAACTCAGTCGTGCTTTCTCACTCAGACCCCTTTTTCCACAATACTCCAAAGACGTCTGGAGTGGGTGAAAGGTTATATCCGCCAGACCTCGCAGGAGGGAACTCCTATGTATGGTTCTTGGTACAAGTCAACGTTGAAGGATAAAAACAGTTCCAAAATATTGTGCATCTAATCTTTGTTCCATAAGAAACCTGATCTGCAAACAAACAAAATAACCTTTTGGACAATAAAATGTCAGACAATGAGGATGAAAGAGAGGCAGTTAGATTAGCAACTGAACTCGCAGCAGCTGATGCTACCATGCAAGCAGCAGACGAGGATATAATACTCATCCCGGTCATCAAAAGGAGATCTATAACTCTAAAACCTATAGAAAATGGACTGACACCTAGAGGTGGCACAGTCATATTCGTAATTGAGGCACACGAATATCGGCAGACAGAGGTATATTATTCATGGATACATTTTCCAGCAGCAAATGCTGTAACAAAGTACTTCCACTATTACAAAATAGAGGAACCTCCTAATGAGTATACTCCTTTCGAGGAGGTGGAAGTACCACTCAAATTTCAAGAGCATTTGCTCTTATTTGATGGCGCCCTAAAACATAATAATCACATCACCAGGCTCGGTCCTTTAGGTAGACCAGGAGCAACGTGGCCGGTCCTAGCCGGATACACACCACACCCAGACATCGAAGGCATGTCTGCAGCAGAGCTGTTAACACAGCTAAAACAATTAATAAAAATTCATAGACAATTAGTTCAGTATGTGATGCGGACTTCAACAATTCAGCCAGCGATTAAACTTCCACAGCTGACCCCTCACCAGGGGAACACAAATAAAATTACACCACAGAACATCCAATCCTGCCTAGGTAAAGTACCGGCTAAACGGGAACAAATACCATTCTGGTTGGCACAGAAAATAACCCAAATAGAGGCGGTGTTTCCTGACACCACCCCGTTAGAAAAACACAGGATTCTGACTATCTGTCTTCCAATGGGAATCGCACCACACATTGAGGACTGTGACACTTGGGGTACAGTCTTTGCTTCCATCTACACAAAAACGCACGGTGTTCCATCCATTTCGGTGATACCAGATGTGCTAAAACAAATTCAAGACGAATATGGTCCGGAACCCGCTTTAACTCTTGGTATGAAATTACTGAAAGACTTCAAGCAGGTCTCGGCTATATTATTAGCCAACATAAAAGGTGAAGCAGCAAACGTGGCGATCCGCCAGAGGTTAAAAGAGACAGATATAGCAGACCAACCAGCTGAAATTGCCAGAATCATAGAAAAATCCTATGAGGAACTAGGTAGAGATAGTTTAGGTGGAATACCAGTAAAACCGCAACTGATTGAAAGTCCAGAAAAATTATTTTTTAATAATAAATCTACATCACCAAAAAAGAACTGGGATGGAAATAAACAATCCAATCCTAAAGAAAAGAAATTCCAGTCCCGAGGAAGGTCTCCTAGGCGAAGAGAAAAATCTCCGAACCAAAGACACAGGTCACCCCAGAGTGACCCCTCTGGGAATAGATATAACCTTAGAAATAGGGATAATATAAAAAAGCCTGATAGATATCAAGACATTGATACACGTCCCTCTCAATCTTTTCAGACTTCCTCGCAGAAATCGGAAAGAAGAGGACGATCAGAACAAAGAGAAGAGCACGCCAAGTCCAAAGACAAGGAACCTGCTCAGCTAAAAAAGAAATTACAATTTCCAAAAAAGAAGGTAGCCAGTATCAAGGTAGTTAACAATGCAGAGAATACTGAGGACACAGCTGAAAAACGGAGAGTTGGCTCAGACAATGCTAGACAGTGCAGCAGAAGTGAGCATAGCTCGCAAAGTCCTTATGAATCATCTGGAGACAGTGGACACGAATGAATATCTTCAAGTGGAAACTGCGGACACCAGAGTTAGCAAACCTCACAAAATATACGAAATAACATTGCGTATAGAGGGGGATAAGACTAGAAAAATAAGGGGACTATTTTGGGATAATCTCTCCAAGGGCTATGATATCCTTCTAGCTGAAAAAGACTGGCCACCAGAGTTTGTCAGGGATTGCCCTCATGGCGAAGAAATAATTATGCCTGCCTTCTCAAATCATATCCCAATTCATAAAAAATACACACTTGCCAGAAAATGGGCAGTGGCTCTAGCTCCTGCTTTATATAAAAATCACGTGGGATGGGATGAGGACTCTCCTCCTCACAAAATCCAGTTAAAATCACAACCTACTGCACAAAGGCAGTACCCAATTAAGCAAGAAGCTAAAAAACAGGTAAATGAAATACTAGATCAGCTAGAATACCAGGGGGTGATTGAAACTTGCACCTCACAAATGAACAACCCTTTGTTTCCGGTCTCCAAACCAGACAATTCATATCGTCTAGTTTGGGATTACCGACACCTTAACACATGTTGCAAAACTTTTGCAGTGCAAAACTCACACAGTGCTGCACTAATGAATAACATAGTGCGCAAAAAATACAAAACAACATTAGACATTTCTAATGGATTCTTTTGTCAAAACATAGCACCAGAGAGCAGATATTTAACTGCATTCTCAATAAATGGCACTCAAAAACAATTCTGTCGGTTAGCCCAGGGGTACAAGAACAGCCCGGGGGTATTCTCAGCGAGAGTAACAGAATTACTACAACTATATGATGATGAAGCATTATCTTATGTCGATGACATTTACTTAACAGATGATGACTTGGAGACTCACTTGAAAAGAGTGAACACCATAATACTTGGGTTCGCGGCAGAGGGTTACAAATTCAACTTTAAAAAATCCAGAATTGCCCATCTGACAGTCCTGTTCTTAGGATATGAATTATCAAGTGTAGCCTGGCTGACAATTTTCTAGAATATTGTGCCATACTCCAAGCACCTAGAGGAATTAAAAAATCTAGAATATGAAAAAACATATCCTCTGCCAATCGACATTCTGCCCTTACGACACTACGCCTGTGTAATCTATACAGACGGACATGCTCAACCCTCCGTTTGGGGAGAACAGGCATACAACCCCACATGTGAGATTACAAAAGAAGTGTGGCGCGGAGGTAAACTAAGACCTCTATTAACAAAAACACACTCAGTAGAAACTAATTCAGAACAACAGACTGAAATAATAGCATTGAAAATGGCGCTAGATAATGCGGATCGCGAATTCCCGACACTTATAGTGTCAGATTCATATTACTGCGTCAAATCATATAACAGCGATTTGCAGACATGGATTCAAAACGGTTACAAAGATGACACAGATGCACCAATAAAGCAGAAACTGCTCTGGGAACAAATAGCTCTTTTACAAAAAGAACTACCAAAGACTCACGTGACTCACTCACTGAGTCATCAGCGTGATGGCGTTCACGTTGTAGGGAATTCATTGGCTGAAACAGCCAGCGCGGCAGCCACTAAATCGGCTCCCGTAGTTCGAAAAAAGCGTACATTAAAATACATTGACGGCGAAACAGTGCTGGCGGTGAAAACGTCATCAAAAGGCGACTGCTCAGCGTTACCGATCAACTATCCACTCAATTATACATACATAATCGATGCAAACTCCGTCCCTTTTGCTCGAATCCCTGGAGTGGGGGATAGAGTGATTCCAAACATGGACAGGAGAAACTTGTTAATCGCAGACGCACATATGGGCGAGGGTCTCAGACACCTCAAACTAAAAGATTCTCTGGAAGATTTACAGTCAAGGTACTGGTGGCCAGGCATGAGCCTGCACCACACCATGTTTGTAAAAAACTGCCCAAACTGCAACAGAGATCGCAGTGGGGAGAGAAACAGTTTAATACCTCGTCGTTCTACTCCAGACAAAATCAGGATTAAAAAGGAAGGGTTGCGATTAACATATACAGGCTAGTTTCCACTTATAATGTAGATCACCAGCACTCGGCTGACGTCTGGACTGTTATACAAAGATTTGCGAGTCTAAATGGCATATACGCTAAGAGCATGTTACGTTTGACCATTGTCTTCACTCTAGCCCAACAGCCTGAGGGGAAACATGACCAAATGAGCATAGTCCAGCGGGAATCTTCTCACTTCCTTCCTGAGGGTACGGGATGGTGTAAAGAAAAAACCAAGGCATAAAGCAATCTATAATGGAAAGGATATTAGGTTCGGGAGCTGGGTGGGTCAAACATCTAATAAGTGTCCAACGTAGTCTCAATAACTTGCCAAGAAATTCTCTGAAGGGATTCAGTGCGTACGAATTATTATTTGGAACTAGGATGATGATCTCTGACATTGATAGTCAGACTTCAGTGGTGAAAGAAAAAAGTTTTGATATCAAAGACCGTTGGGCTATTTTGAAGGACTTAAACAAAACAAGAAAAGACCTGAGCAACATAAAGTTGAAACAACAGCCAACAACCACTGAAGAACCACCACCTGTCCCAGCAAGACCTGTCTGGATTCCAAAAGTCGGGGATCTAGTCAGGGAGAAGATCGCGGTAAAGAAGGAATTTGGGCCTTCTTACAGAAAAGCAGTTCCTGTCTTGTCTGTCAACGGGACATGAACAGTAGTACTACCGCCACTTGCTGGTAAAAAGGAGAACCGAGTTGTATCCATCGACCTGGTAAAACCACACTCATGTGGCCGATAACAAACAGTAGGCCAAGTGGACTCCCAATAAGTAGCAGAAAACCAAGGTTTGCTACCAGTACAGAGGTCCTAACGAAGAGGCTCATCACATTCGAAACGCCTACAGAAGAACAACAAGGACTATGCAACAATGCAATAGAACTCAGACCTCTGAAAACCCAAATAAAAACATTTAGCAGAGACACACCAATCTATAATGAAGTACCAAGTAAAAATGCAAGAAAGAGAAATCCTGAACCAATTGGAACAATTGACAGAACTGCATCCGGCTACTTCATAAACTTCGATGATTCCTCTGAAGGCCTCAGTGAATCAAAGACACAGCCATCATCAAAAACCTTTAAAGATAAAGCTAAGGAACTTTTGAAACAACTGAAAGAAACATATCTGATTTCTCCATGGATTGAATTTTGGGTGGGTTTTGGTGCATTTATCCTCATACTTTGGCTCATCATGGTACTTACTTTGGGACGCTTCATTGAGGGAAAATATGCTAAAATGGACACAGCAAGTCAGAAAATCAACTTGATCCTCAAACCACACACATCTTCACACATCGAGAAAAGAGAACTTTCTTCAGCCAACTTCACAGCCAATCCGATACCTGGTGGGATAGCCTGGGACAACACTGACTATGAAATTTATGGTCCGGTCGAGATCCTGAAATATCCACACCAAATTAAGATCTCCTTGAGTGACTTTGTAAAACCAAACTCATTTGCTGATGATTGGGACTTCGAAAGCATTAATAATATGATGTCTGACTTAGTAATGTCTGCTAAATTTACCAAACATGATTATTTGCAGGGTTCTACAAATTATGATAGTATGTATTGCTATAACCACTATGGTAACCATTTTCTACATAAATCTGCACAACCAAGAAATGTTTTAAATTATAATCAATGGGAACATTGTGCAACACCTCCAAAAGGGAGCTCAAGAACCGTTTACGACAAATATTCATACTTTTCAGGTTTTAACATAAGTAATGCTGAAACATTTTATTTTAAATTGTTAAATAAGACAGGGATGAAGACCATGATAACCAACACAAAATTGATATATTCAGACTCATTTTTTGAACAAATGAATACTTTTGGATTTGATTATTGGGACAAAAATGTTGAATTGAAAATTGTTTGGGGTACAAAAGAATGGCAAGTGCAGGGTATAGAATCTTTGTTTAGAGCCTGCATGATCCCAGAACAAATGATATTTTTAAATGACACTGTTCAACAAACCACCTGTCTTGGCTTAGCCAAAATCAAAGATTTAAATAAACCGTCTATTCCAAAGCCAGCAATGTTTAGCAACACTTCTACAGATGAAGAGATAGACGTAAACCATATATTAAACCAAAACAGAACACATCCTGATTGGAAACAATGGTTGATCTGGCCCACAGATACTAATAACTGTCAAGACAGATTCCTGAACAAAACACAGGGGTTCATAATGACCAGGCCAGACCCTAGATATCCTCAAAGACATCATCCAGGGATAATAACAACCTACAGTGTGGGCAAATTATGCCTTCAATGGCTACAAACTTCCACACTGGCAGAAATTAAGCAACACCTAACTTTACTTACTGATGGTGCTGACTTGCGTGATTTCATAATGGGACCACGCAAACAGCGTCAAAAACGTTTCATAGCAGCCTCTGTATATGCAGCATACAATGAGGCCTGGAAGGTTACTCAAATTGAAACAGCAGAGAGAATACGGGAAATTGACCGTATTAATTTGGAAAAATCACTTTCTGTAGTGGACAATGGGTTAATGACTCTGTCCTCCAGAATTTTTTCTTTGGACAGCATTGTGTCTTCAGCAATCGACATATTATCGCAGGACTTACTGTTATTACAACACGGTCAGTCACAATTGCGTTCTATTGTACAGCTTGGCTGGACGTTACAAAATCTGCGTTCAGGCTATGTGCCTTGGCGTTTAATCAACACAACGTCACTATTCCAAATCTTTAACCTTACTGATAGACAAATCAGTATGGCACAAAAGGGTGCTGATTATACAATCCTGAGCATTGAGAAACTCGAAAGATTACCAGTGACAATGTCAGAACGACCTGTCAGTGAATGGATAATACATGGGATAATAAATATTCCAATCTCAACCTTCAGGTTTCAATACTGCCAAAAATATATACAGGCTGGCATGTACGAGAAATTGGGAAAAGGGTACCTTAAAACAACTTGGAACCTGCCCTATTCACATGCATGTGTCAGTAATAAAGGACAGAAAGTGTTTCTTAGTGGCAACAATTGTGCGATGTCACTAAGTGGCACACTTCTGTGTAACGGAATTAGTTTGCATGGAGCCTGTGAAGGGAATTCATACAACCTTTCATGTCACCAGCAAGGCGCACCTGCAACAGAAATAGAACCATTCTTTCAAAGACTTTATAATGGGAGTTACATTCTAATTGTAGACCGCAGATGTTGTAGTCTTATGCCCGGGACTCCTTATCTAGTAACTACGACTGCGAAGGTCAAGTGCTGTGGACGCTCATTGTTCCCCAGCTCCTTCCCAGACAGGGAGGCAAGGGCATGGCCCGATTTGAAAATTACTTCTATTCGAATAGATACTTTAAGCAGAATGAAAACAGTGCTTCTTCAGACGCCTACCAGGCTCTCGTCATCAAAAGAAACGTATGATCTACAAGTCGTAAGGACGACTGCAGAGATACATACATTATTATCAACTAATTCCCCCGTACATTTCGCGGAAATCCTGAATGAAATCTTAAATATTTCTGATACCAATGGGGTCTCAAAGGTATTTAAGACAGTATTTTCGATGGCATTAACACCATTCAAAGCCATACTGGGTATTTTTCCAGATTTCGTCCATTAGATTTTTGGCGGACTTCCCCTGATCTTGGGACTAATTGCAGGAATCCTATTCTTAGTCCTTATTTTTCGTTATGGCAACCCATGTCACAGACAAAACTCTTGCGACAAGGGAAGAAACAATCCTAGCCATTGGATACCGGGACCGGATATCAAAAATCCTGGGACTCTCCCGGCTTAGAGACCTGAACATGACTTGGTTTCTATCATTTCGACCAATGTGGCAAAGATGTGTTTTACCTGTATTGAGGTGTCTGCTATGCGGAGAAGAATGCGTGTTAGACACCTGTCTGACGCTACAATCGGATGCGCCAATGGATGCAGAAACATTGTTGAGCCCGATCAAGGTTCACGCTTTGTGCTGCCCTCAAAGGCTACCAATCCTGATGACGGCATTCGTGGAAGCTTCACCACTACGATTGATGGGTAGTGAAGTTCAAGATGAAAGCAGCATCGAACAGGTACGACCTTCTGTCAGTAATGCAAATCAGAATGTCAATGGAGACAATCATGCGCACGAATGCATGATTACACCTATATCCGAGTTAGTGGAACTTTCCCAGGAAGCTGTTGACAGCTTTTTCGAAAGCCTAAATGATATGATGTTCTCTCCGGAACAGAAATAGAGACTTTTGAGCAAGCTCGCACACGGCGTTCCCTGAATTCGGCCTTCAACTTTAAAAATAAAGTCACATGAACAATTTTCCCTCCAGTTCACGGACAGCAATTTTTCCAGCAGCCCCAAATATTTTTGCATATTTTTCGGGACACTATCTTCTGCTTAAAGTAAGAACTATTCTTAGAGAACTAAGGTTTCTAAATTTTAGATAGCTTATAGACATTAGCTGCCCGCTGGTATGTTCATAAATATTTTATTCTGTGATGGAATGGTCGCGAACTTTTTTTCTGTATTTAAGAGCCATTTCATGTGTAATTCTCATATACCAAATAAGCAATAATGTATACAAATGCGATTACTTTGGCATTATTCTACAGCTTGAGTGCATACAATACATATGTCTGCAATTTTTCAGTATATTTGAAAATTTCAAAATGCATTTATGTATTTTGGGGTGGTAAGGTATACACTATACTCTATAGTATGTTGTACTATGTTATACTATGCATAGATTAGTAAATATGACCATAGTTAGCGTGGAGTGGGTGTGATGTATTCCTATAGGTTCTGAATCGATCCCCCTATTCCTGACCCTATTCTGGTTAGCAAACTAACAAGTTAACTAGTAATCAGCCCATGAGGCAGAAAATCCCCATGATGCAGATACCGTTATCTGACGCAGTCACACTACGGCACAGGAACGTGTTATCTGATTAGGTCATAACGCTTGCGATCTAATTAGACAAGCGATATTCCTCCAGCCCCTGATAAGGCATACGGAGTTCTCATAACAAATCAAACCTATGACAACCTGGGCAAAACCCTGCGGCCATTGTTTTGATTTCACCGAGAACTTCAGTAAAAGAATGTGCTAACGAGCAAGTCGTATGACATCCTTATTGACGTATCTATGTCCATCCTTACGTCAATCTCGGCACCTTAAAGGTATAAATATTACCGATCTTGCCCTATGCAAACACACGCGTGGTGACGAGACGGAGCAGCCATACTTGCCGAAGCGAAGAGCAGAGCAGACCCCGCTGGCGCAGCCCCGCCTTCCTGACGCGCTGAGAGACGCGCTGCTTTCTCCTGCCGAGAAATTCAGCACCGGCGCTTCTGGGTAGCCCTCGCAGGCCGCCTGGAATATCGAGACCAGACAGAGAGATACCATCCCTCATTCATCCTAACTTCCAGGTACAGAACTGAATAACCCCTCACAGAGAATTCTTTAGTTATTCACTTGGCAAAAACAAACTTAACTTAAACTGTAACTTTCTATTCCCGCCCACGTATTAGACTTAGGTCAGGTACACGGGGTAGGCGTATTTAGAAACACCAGTTGAGTACGTTTAGTCCAATGTATATGTGTATGTAATATATTTTATTCATTTAAAACATCTTATGGCTTAGAAACCATATCAATGTTTTTACAGTATTATTTTATACTTCTGCTTTTAATGTATGCACTTTACTTAACTATAAGTATTGCAATAATATCGATCCATTTCTCTTGTATGAGAAAAGAGACTGATCAATAAATAACACCTTTTTATTGAACACGCCCGTCTCTTCCTTTTCTCTACATTCTGATGAGACTAAGAATGCACGTACTGACTGAGTAAAATAATTTGCCTTTTGTTCACACGACTCTCGAGATATACTCTTGATTAGGGGAGAGCAAAGTTGTCATGTTCTATGGTTGTCAGAAACTAAATCCCTTCTTGTCTAATCAGGGAAGTTAAGTCCTCCTTGAACATTCGAGAAAGTTTCTAGTGAACTCTGAGCTAAGCTGGCAAACCCAAAACTTTAAGTCTAGTATCGACAGTAGTAGACCTAGTTAACGTCTGGTCTAGGCCTTTACTGCTGTAGGTATTATTCCAATGCGCAGAGCCTATTGGGATGATAGGAGCTACACTACAGAATCACAAGAACTTGAAGTAATTAATTTATCATGAAAACCCCTAATAGAAGTTGAAACAAAGCACCTAAAGCAAGGCCTCAATTTCTGTCCAACTAATACAACAGACTTATCTCAAGTCAGGATTGACTTATAACAATATATTCACAAAATTAAGTTGGCAAAAATATTTGCGGAGAATGAAAAAATGGCAAATTACAAAAAACACGGTTACCAACCATAGAATTAACAGCCTAGGACTCTACAGATTTTGTAGTTTTAATGGAACTCAATCAAGATCCAGACTTCCCAATTTTGGGAGTGGGGGAACATTGCACACAACTTGGAACAGGAACAAGTGGCAAGAAACCCAAGTCCAAATCTTATCCTCAACTTCCACATGGAAATAAGATTGATATGTTCCACGAAGCAGTTATAAGAGAGCTTTACCAACTAAAATGGATAAAAAAATCAGATAATTTGACAAAACAAGAACGCGAGGCACTGAAAAATTTGAAAACATGTGAAGAAATCGAAATAAAGATGGCAGACAAAGGTGGGAACATCATTAATTTGGACAAGGAAGCGTATATAGTAGAAGCACATTCCCAACTAAGGAACAAAGTATACTATGAAAGACCCAAGGAAAACTCAACCAAGAAACTCAAATTGGAATTAGATCAGAAATTAACAACATGGAAAAACAACAATTTGTTGGATGATGACAAAACAAAATACCTCACAATAGACCATCCTAAAACAGAAACCATTTACTTTCTCCCAAAGATCCACAAACACCCCACTAGACCACCAGGCAGACTGATCATCTCAGCAAAGGGGGCCATACTAGAACCAATAGCCAACTATTTGGATACCTTCCTCTTACCATATGTAACGAAATTAACATCATATGTTTGGGACACAGGGGACTTGTTACGACATCTACAAGAAACCCCGTGGGCAACAACATACCATCTAGTTACAATGGATGTGATATCTCTTTACACAAATATATGCAATGAGATCGGTTTAACAGCTAATGAGTCCTTCTTACAAGAGTAGAACATCCAATTTGCTGACCAAAACAAAATGCTACTTGAGATGATACGAATCTGCTTAATAGAAAATATCTTCATGTTTGGTGATGAGATTTACCGCCAAGTAAAGTGTACAGCTATGGGCTTTTCATTCAGCCCAAGCTACGCCTGTCGGACAATGGGATGGTGGGAACGAAGCATAGCATGGAATTCCAACAATGATCGGTTTGTGAACAAAAAAGTCAAATGGCTACGATACATTGGCGATTTTATTGTTATTTGGAATGGATCAAGTTAGGAATTTGCAGAGTATTTCGCCATCCTCAACAACACAGAAACGGACCTTATATTTACATATACCATTAGTGACACCAGAGTGGTTTTCTTGGACACAGAAGTCTATATTAACAAAATTGTAGTCCGAACCACAATACACCGTAAAGATACTGCCACCAATGCTATTCTTCATGCTGAAAGCTGTCACCAATCAAGCCTAAATAACAACATACCTTACGGTGAATTTTTAAGGGCATGAAGGATCCGCTCAGCAAACTAATATCTGAAAGATTCAGTAGAAGAAACTATAACAAAAAACTAGTCCTGGCATGACAACAAAAAACATCAAGCTTAGCACGTTCGGAATTGATTACTGAAAAACAACCTCTGAACAGTGATGTGACTCCTCGGGAAATCAGGTTGATAACCACATATTCTAAAATAAACAGATCAGACATATACTACAAAAAAATTGGAACATACTCAAATTAGATCCTACTGTTGCAAAAATTGTGGGAGACACCCCCAGTGTCACATTTCATAGAGCCAGTAACTTGAAAGACCAATTGGTGCCAGCCACTTCATAAACAAAAACAAACATACACCCTGGCTGAAACCCACTGGCTTCTTCAAATGCACGAATTGCAAGGTTTGCATTTTAATATGTGGGTAAAGTTAAAAAAACTTTGATATTGGCTTTAATACAACTGCATGATCCTAATATAGTCCCATTTGGGGATGTGACCTAAATGGCTGAACTCATAGACAACTAATAAAGTTTAATTAGTCTATGTACACATTGGTTAGGAATGTACTGATTAAGAATTGTAGATGTTTTCTTATAATGATATCAAAAAGGAAAGGGACATACATCGATAAACCTATGGAATTATGAATCGCCTAGGCAAAGTAAGGGCCCGCTGCAGAGCAAGATTTATAGTAGGATACTGTAGCGACTGAGCTATTTTTTATGGATAAGTGGCTCGAGTATGACCACTGCCCACTACCATCTCAGTATATTTTAGCCTAATATAGTGATATTTAGGCCTGTTTCTGACTTTACCTTGTTTTATGGCAGCGCTGACTATTGCCTTTGACATGCTTTCATGTTATTTTGCTTTGCAATTCATATCATCACATAGACATAGTGATGTGTAGACCTGAAGGGGCTTGCCTATTCGCTTTGGCATGATCTTATGACTATTTTTGGCTCTTTGCAGGAATAGAGGCCTATGCTTGAGCAACTCCATATTCTAATCTGTAGCCATCTTCTGAGCCTCTTTAGGTGAGAGGTTATATTTTAGTTTCCATGTGTTGTTCACCAGGAGTGAACCAGAGAGGACCAGTTCTTATCAGTGGAATGTACTCACTTGATGCCGGAGTCATAGCAAAACGCTTGGCCAGCAGCTTGTTGTGTTCTCTTGGTACGAGGAGGTACAGGAATCCAGTGAGAACTGTAGGCGGAGTATGCTAGAAACTTTGATGGAGGGCTGCATTCTATATTAGAGAAATGGGGTCCGAGAAAGGGTGAGATGCTGGTCTGGGGGGTTGGCGGTCTGATGGTGCAGACGTGCAGTCGTGTTTGTGGAACAGAGAGTCCTGACCCAACCAGAGAGGAAAAGAGAGACTGACCCTTCTTCAGATGCAAAGATGCCTAAGATTAAGGTGAGGTGTTCCATGTGTACTCATTGTATGTCTTTTGTTTTCAGGCTCTATGTATATGTATGTGTTGATGATTGCTGCTCATGTTTACTGTGATGTTTAGTTATTTATTTCTTTAGTCATCCTATTATCATATAATAAAGAACCCTTGAAGCATATAATTTGTCTTTATTCCTTGTGAAGGAAGGTCAGGCCCCTTTTTTACCAAGTACTTAGAGAGGGATGGGCGATTCCACTCTAATGGGTAATTGTTGTTACGCAAGGGAAATTGGCTCCTAGCAGGCATGTCTAAATTCTAATTATTCTATCCAATACATTGCTAGGAGGAGCATGCGCTGTGTACCCTCTCAGATGGGGAGATGTTGTGATTTGCTGCATATCCTCTCGGATGGGGAGGTGTTGTGACTTGTTGTTATTTGCGAACTCCTCGGCAATGGTCTTATATGTTGTCAGTGTTCATTCCTTTCTTGGGTAAGTATTGTGAAATGTGGTGTCTTTCTGGATCCTGAGAAAGGATGTGGTAAGTAATGGCCTGGTGACTGACAGAAGCACCAAAACATACAGAAAAGTAGGTCATTACAGACACATAAAATGTTGGGCGCTTTGAGTGCATAACAATAAAAGTGAAAATTGTACAGGACTGCGCTCTCTAAATGAAAGAATGACCAGGTTGGGATAATTACTCATTATGGGCTGAATTGTAATACAAATAACCATGCCAAAATATTTGCATGTTGAATGGCACTGTTAAAAAGCAAATAACTATATTAGATTACTGTATTGGAGCCATATGGGACTCCCTGATATAATGTTAAGCCAATTGGTATGTGGGGTCGCACTCTCCCTTGTCTGGATGTCTTCTTTTAATCAATGTGGGTGGTGCTGAGCTGGAAATCCTTCTGGGCACGAGGATTATGTATTCATATATAAACATGTGTGTTCTGAACGTCAAAACGCATCACCAAGCTCGCACTCAATTGTCAACATTCGAAGAATATTCAAAAATGATGTACTTTTTTTTATCATCACGTTGCATTTATTTGTTTTTTGACTATCTAAGTCATAGTCCTTTCATTATTTTCTTCATTAATTTGTGCTTCAGATTTGAGCCAATGCATTTCGGGCACACTGCCCTTCATCGGGGGACTTTGTAGCATCTGCAAAGTATATGATACATATAATCACTAATACATTATTCAAAATGTTGTTGCCACTCCACCATGTGTGAACGTGTGTACGGTGTATAGACGTAATAAATGATACTTGTGCCAAACAATTGTGTTTTTACTAATCCGTGTGAAGGCATGCACTGCCTTTGTGATCTAATGTGCTCGTATTTACAAAAACTCAGTGCAATTGTGGTGATATAGCCGAAGCTTATTACCATCATGAAAACTGACCTGTGTTGGACTCTGAGTGTGCTCGTTCTAAATAGGAATGAACACAAATAATAATATTATTGCACACAAGGTGCGCGTATGCTAAATCGTACAAAGATACTGCAGCGTCTTACCGATTGTATGAACAGATCGCGGCTGTTTCTTGTGTTCGTGCGCGTCTTCCGGTATTTGCGAGTGTTCGCGAGATCTTCCTATGCTGAGATCAGACCGGACACGTGAGTTAGAACTAAAGAACAGACTAAGGTTGAGTCTGTTTCATGAGAAAAGACTATAGATCTAGGTGAAACGCCTAAAAGAACCGCGACTTATAATGATGTTGGCATGTAATATAAAAATGATGTCGGCGCGAAATAAAAGTAAATAAATGAATAAAAATGATAATGTATTTAGGTAAAGACCCTATAAACAACAGCAATGTGTGTGAATGGAGAGGGCAATATTCCTATATTGTACATGAAAAACTCATTATGAATTCTATTAATGCTGATATATTCATAGTAAAATCAATTTAAACAAATGATGGGAGTCCATGTTCAAGTAATGTCCCGCTTTATAAAAAGCAGCTTAAGTCCATCCGCTCATTTAACCCCTTCGGTTGAAGAGTGCCTAAATGGTTGATCCAAAATATTTCCCTTCTCAGTAATTGGCTGGTGTTATCTCTTCTTGATATTGTATCGACATTTTCAAGGATACAAAATTTCAATTGACTTGGGTTGTGTTTTGCCTCATTGAAATGTACTGCTATTGTGGATTTCATATTTTTTTATCTGATGTTACTTTTATGTTTGATTATTCTTGTTTTAATCTTTCTTTGGGTTTTTCCAACATATGATAAGCCACACGGGCATCTCAGCATGTAAATTACATTGCTACTATCACAAGTTCCAGAGGTCTTTAATTTCACTGGTGTTCCTTTAAGAAGATTAAGAGGGATACATTGAAAAACGAGAAGAAACAGTCCAATTGAGAAAGCAAACTAAATTTCAACGGGATAAAGATGATTATCTGGAGGGACAGATTTTTACTTATGCAAGAAAATTCGATAGATTCCAACTTCAGGATAAAATGGACTTCGCAACATCTACGAGCAGTATAGCTTCGTTAACCTCTACTGAGGCAAGCAAGGGGGGAACAAGAACAAACAACAGGATGTCCCGAAATACTTTTTTAGGCAAAATGTGGTTGGCGCTCCAGCAAAAAAACTGTGAGAAAACATTGGGTGCTCAACCAATAGGAAACCGAGGAAGGGGCAGAGGGCGGGACGCGCACGCCAAAACCAACAAGAAGAGGCAAGAGGATCGACAGACTCGAGAGTCTGTGGATCAACAACAAGGAGCATGAGACAGAAGTGGACTTAAACTCAGTGATGGAATCACAAGAACTTGAAGTAATTAATTTATCAAGAAAGCCCCTAACAGAAGTTGAAACAAAGCTCTCCTAAAGCAAGGCCTCAATTTCTGTCCAACTAATACAACAGACTTATCTCAAGTCAGGATTGACTTATATCAATATATTCACAAAATTAAGTTGGCAAACATATTTGCGGAGAATGAAAAAATGTCAAATTACAAAAAACAGTACAAGAAAATGCTGCAAAGTCGCTTGGTTCAGCTGACAAGCAACCTGGAAGATGTGAAGAGTTTCACAACAGATGAGGACAAGAAAAAATCTGAGCTGGAGGGTGAATATCAGAGCCAAGCTGAGAAAATCACAAGAACCTTTGAAGATCTGCAGCAGTGTCTAGAGCAAGAAAAGAAAACATATTTGGCAAGCTGGAGAAGGAACAGACCGAGCATCTACAGAAGATATCCCTGAAAATTACTGACCTGGAGAAACAAAATGCCTCCCTCAAGAATCTGATCGAAGGGGAGGAGGAGCTTGGCGGGCATCCGTGATGGCCGCTTGAGCACAGCGCTCTCCGGACCCTCGCCGCTCCCGGCGATTTATCCTGACTAGATCCTGATTTCTTGTAAGAATTCAAGTAGAGGTCGTTTGGCTGATTACCCTGGCACTTTCCGGAATTTGATTTGGATATCGTACTCCTGAGCTACGGTGGTCTGAACTTTTGGGCTCCGCCCTTGGGGTACGCCCGGGACGGGGAGCAGGTCTGTAGCCGTCCTGGAATTGAACAACAACGGCAGGAGATCTGGCCTTGTGAGACCCCCTTCCTGAGTTTCGGTTTCGATTCTGTCTCGACCTGTGCCACGAGTGTGCGTATCGCGCTTGGCTGAGACTTGGAGACGGTTCGGACACGGGACTTTCCTTTTGTCTATTTGCTGGTTTGGTGGCCTCCTCCCGAGTTGAACCCTTCTTTTTGGGGTACTTTTGATCCTGAGTTTTGGGTGTTTGGCCCGTCGACCCTGGTGGCTTGTCCCGTGACGCATCTTCAAAATGGCGGGCAGAGGGGACAGAGAAACGCGCAAGACGAAAACACCTCTGCGCGGAGCGCCGGTTCAGACGAACGTCATGGACCGTTATACTCAATCTAAGGGGTCCCCCGGAGCTGCCCTACCTGGCCACAGTACGGCGTCTGAACGAATTTTGGAAGAGTCGGCGGAGCCTTCCCTACAGGATATCATGGGCGCCATCTCGGGAGTGAGGGAATCCACCGGCCTTCAATACGAGGCCTTGGCCCACAAACTTGACACCGTGGCCATTGAGGTGAACCTGATTCGTGCTGATCTCGGCAAGACGAATGAGAGGGTCCAGTCATTGGATATTAAATCATCTAGCCTCACGAAGGACGTCTCGGAGCTCCAGACAGAGGTTGGGAATCTTCGTCGGGTGAACGACTTCATGACCCGACGCCTGGAGGATTTTGAAAACAGGGCACGTCGCTGCAATGTTCGCCTGGTTGGTGTACCGGAAAACCCTGAACCCCACTCTGTTGATCTCCTGGTTGAGGGTCTGATTTTAAACCATCTTGCCCCCTCCGGGCTTACAAAATTTTTCACGGTTGAACGCGCACATCGTGTCCCGGGGGGCAAAGTTAAGCCGGGTGCTCCGCCAAGGCCTATTGTGGCTAAACTGTTTCATTATAGGGATCGGGACGCTATCCTGCAGGCCTCACGGGTGAAGGGCCCGGTGGCCTTCGAGAATGCCACAGTGAACTTCTACCCGGACTTCTCCCAACAGGTTCAAAGACAACGGATGGAGTTTCGTGGTGCTAAGAAACGTCTTCGAGATCGGGGTCTACGCTATGCTATGCTTTTCCCCACCAGACTTCGTGTCGAGTATAATGAGCGTACTCTGTTCTTTGATAGACCGGAAGTGGTTAATGACTGGCTGGACTCCTTGCCTGACCGTCCTCCTGATACTGAGTCTGCCGCTCACCCTGGTGGTGCCGAAGGTGGTGTGGAGATCTGACTGTTTGACTCTGATGTCACGTTTTGAATATGTTCCCAGGAGTGGTGGCCGGCGTACCTCTGCAATGTGATTATTTATTTTTGTGTGTTGTATCTTGCTCTTACTGTAGTTTGGGGGCGGGTGGACCAGAGACCTTTCCTCCTCCGGGGTCTTTGTGTAGACTAGGGGTTATGGGGCGACAGGCACACTGCAGGTTGGGGTGGCTCTTTAGCTTTTTGCAGGGGTGCAGGGTGGGGGGTGTTTCCTTTCAACTTGGGGGAGGGGGGATGGGAAGTTCTTATTTTTTTGTGTGTGGTTTTCAAGGCGAATTGCTTCTGTCTTTACTGCTGTTTCTGATGTCTAGCTCTTGGATTAGGGGTCCTGGCTCGGGTGGGTGGGATGGGGGGTAGGGGGTTGAACTTTATTTCCTGGAACGTTAATGGCCTGGGAGATCGCATCAAGCGCAGTGTGGTGTTGAAATATATAAGACGTTTGTCACCGGACATTGTTTTCCTACAAGAGACCCATTTGATTGGGAATGTATGTAATGCAATGAATAGATGGGGCTATAGCCTTGTGGCACACTCGGGGTTTACTTCAGGATCCAGGGGTGTGGGTATCCTTGTTCGTAACTCCCTCCCTCTGGCGATAGATGAGGTGATTCGGGATGATCGTGGGAGATATATTGTTCTGGTGGGTAGATATGAGGGCCGTACCCTGTCCCTCTTTAATGCTTATGTCCCCCCAGGCTTGCAAACTGCTACTTTTACTGATTTAGGCCGTGTCTTGTTGGACCTTCCTGATAGTGTACTCTTTCTTGCCGGTGACTTTAATTCAGTGCTTTCTGGCCTTCACGATCGCCATCCCCCCAGGGATACCCCGCATGCCCAGCGTTGGTTGGGTGGGTTTTTGGATACTTTTGGCCTGGTGGACTGCTGGCGATTGTTACATCCTACTCAGCTCCAATACACTTTTCACTCTGGTGCCCATGGTAGCCTATCTCGGCTAGATTATTTCCTGATGCCCGCTGCCCAGTCGTCGGCGGTCCGTGAGATTCTACATTTGCCAAGGGGCATCTCTGACCACTCGCCGCTCTGGCTTCGTTTTGAGGTTGGGATAGAGGCAGTGGGCCGAGTGGCTCCCATTAACCCGTGGTATCTCTCCTCCCCTGAGACTCGTGCCCTCTTGGTCAAGTCCATAGATGCTTATTTCCTGGAAAACGAGGGGTCGGTCCCTTCGGCGGTGTCCCTGTGGGAAGCCTTCAAAACTGTGATTCGTGGACAGGCCCTTTCTTTGATCGTTGAAGCTAAGAAAGCCGGGAGGAGGGAGGTAGTGGACCTCGAGGGTGAGATTTCTGCCTTGGAGACCGAATTGGGATCTGGTGTCACGCCTGAGAAGCTTCATGCCCTGGGTCTGAAACAGTTTGCATATAAATCCCTAGTTACTGACGCTGCAAAAGTGATGTTTCGTGAGCAACAAGGCAGAGTGTATGATGTTGGTGATAAGGCGGGTAAACTCCTAGCGTGGTTGGACAAGAAAGAAAGAGCTAATCGTGTGGTGCCTGTGATTCAGTCTGCGAGTGGTGAGAATGTGATTGATCCGATCGCCATTGTGGATCGTTTTGCGGAACATTTCCGTGTTGTGTATGCTCCTGTGTCTGTGAGGGATGTGGCTGACTCTCGCCTCCTTTTGCGTGATATTGCATTACCCTGTGTCTCTGATTTGGACCGTATCGCTTTGGACTCCCCCTTTACGGTTGATGAAATAGCCACTGCCATTCGTTCGCTCCGTTCGGGCAAGGCGTTGGGTCCAAATGGTTTGCCTATTGAGTTGTACAAGTTGCGACCCGATAAAATGGCGCCATATCTCCGCGATATGTTTTTGGAATCACGTGAACGTAACCTCCTTCCCTATGATCAGCGTTTGGCTACGATAGTCATCATCCCTAAGGACGGTAAACCTCGCGACCTTTGTTCCTCATATAGACCCATCTCCCTGTTAAATGTTGAACCCAAGGTTCTGGCGAAACTTTTGGCGACCCGGCTCCTCTCGGTTATTGGGGACTTAGTTCATCCGGATCAATCTGGTTTTATCCCGCATCGCAACACTGCTTTGAATCTACGTCGTCTTCACGGCGTGATAGCGAGGGCGGGGCTACTGACTGAACCGGCCATTTTGGCGTCCTTGGATGCCTCCATGGCCTTTGATACTGTGGAGTGGCCTTATTTATGGGCGACTCTTGAGAAATTTGGTTTCGGATGCGAGTTTATTGGCTGGATTAAGTTATTGTATGCGGACCCTTTGGCGCAGGTGGTTGTGAATGGTAGGGTGTCAGCTCCCTTCCCCCTGGGCAGGGGCACCCGCCAGGGTTGCCCCTTGTCCCCGCTACTGTTTGCGCTCGCCCTTGAGCCGTTGGCGGCCTGGCTCCGCTGGGAACCGTCCCTGAAGGGGATCCGCTGGGCCCCGGACTTCGAGGACCGAGTCTCGCTCTATGCGGACGATATCCTCTTATATCTTACCTCCCCTCGTAAGTCTTTATCCGTTCTATTTGACGTTCTTGTGTCCTTTGGTGCTAACTCGGGCCTCGTAATCAATTGGACCAAATCCTGTGTATATGTTTTGTCTGGTGTCTTGCCTCCGTTACCGAGCAGGCTCCCTCTTCAGGTGGCCCGGGATGGTTTCAAATACTTGGGAGTTTTCATTACTCGGGACTCGTCGCTTCGCTTTGATCGTAATCTCCTTCCTCCGTTGCTTCGCCTGCGTTTGGACGTTGCTCGTTGGCGCAGGCTTCCCTTGTCTCCCCTTGGTCGGGCAGCCCTGTTTAAGATGATGTCGTTACCGAGGTTTCTTTATGCTCTCCAGAATTATTATGATCCTGTCCCTCAGTCCTATTTTCGGGAGATTGAGACCCTTCAGAGACAACTTGTCTGGGATGGACGCCCGCGTATTGCTCTTGCTAAGCTTTCCATTCCTTGGTATGACGGTGGCATTGCACTCCCCGATATTAAGAGGTATTATTGGGCCTCACACTTGTCCGCTATCAACCACATCATGTTCTCGCCGGGTAGTAATCCGGCGTTTGAGATGGATAGACTTCAGCTTCCGGGAGGTGACTTTAACAGAGTGCTTTACTCTCGCCCTGCTGGGCGCCATCTTGTGGGTCCTACCTCGATTGCTTTGGCGGTGTGGCGGGCCGCGACTCGGAGCCTGGGCTGGGAGGAGCGCTTGACGTTAGCCACGCCGCTTTATGCTTCCGAACGTCTGGGCGGTCTTTGGTCTACCAAGGGTTTCGATCGCTGGGACATGATTGGAATTTCTAAAGTGGGAGATGTGTATTCTAAGGGCTCTGTGCGCACATTTCAGGCCCTCCAGGCTGAATATGGCTTGAGTGGTCTGGAATTCTTTCGTTATCTACAGGTTAGACACGCCTTGACCACTGTCTTTACTCCTGGTGAGACTCCGCCTGATTCTTCCCCCCTTGAGGACCGTGTCCTTGACGGACATCTTCCTGACAGCACTATCTCCCTGATCTATAAGAAACTGATTAATAATCGGACTGATCTGTTGGTCCGACTCCGGGAGGCGTGGGTTCGTGATGGTTTGGAGCTTGATGACGAGGATTGGCAGTCGGCCCTCTCTTCTCCTAAAGAGGTGGCTATCCCGGCTCGTCTCCGTTTGGTCCAATTGAAGATTCTTCATCGGGTGTATGTTACAGGACCTCGTTTGCTGGTGATGGGTTTTTCTTCCGATGGGTTGTGTAAGCGTGGATGTGGTTTGAGTGCGACTTTCCTGCATATTCTTTGGGAATGCCCGATGGTGGTTGCTTACTGGACGGCTGTGCTTGAGGTTATGGCTGAGGTGACAGGGGTGTCCTTGTGTCCGGAACCTCGTCGTTGTCTTTTGAATGTTTGGGAGCCCACTGACTGCTCGGTGGCCCAGACTAGGTGGGCCACCCTGGGTTATATGGTTGCGAAGCGAGATATTGCTCAACTTTGGGGGGCCTCCAAGCCCCCTGAACTATCGAAATGGGAAGATAACATGGATTGGTCTATGTTCCGTGAGAAGACTGTCTACGTGGCTAGGGGCAGACCCAGGGCATGGACTAAGGTGTGGGGTCAATGGAATGAATATCGTGGTGCCATCTGTACTCCTCCCCTTTTGGTTGACATTGAGCTTTCCCGGTCTCCTTAGGCGAGCGTTCTTGGAACCTTGCATATAGGGGTTGTGCTGGTTTTCCGGCTCCCCCCCCCCTTCTTTTTCTCCTTCGTGCCCCGTCCCCCCCCCCCCATCCGGGCTCTTTGGAGCTTATAGTTTTGATTCCATTTTTGTTGCTGTCCCCTCCCGTCCTTTGGGCTGACCTTCAGTAATACACTTTCGCCTTTTTGTGTGTCTGTTCTTTTTTATAAAACAAAATCTGTTTTTGTCCTGTATATTATATGGAGTATTGCATTGACGATTGATCGCTACCGCTACGAAAGTGTGTATTGTGTATTTTCTCCTCTTTAGCGGCTGGCCCGTGTGGTTGTATGCCCATCCTTGTATTTCACTGCATACTCAAATAAAGGTTTTTATAAAAAAATTAAAAAAAAATAAAAAAAAAAAAGAATCTGATCGAAGAGCTTGAGGGAGTGTGTCATCAGCAGGATGTGGAGTTATTGACGAATGTGCGGTACGTCTTGTACAGGTCTGATAACGTGAAGGTTCTGTTGCCGAAGAATGATTCAGTTGGCTCAAATTTGCAGAGTCTGCAGAGCTTCAGCAGCCATCATGCCTATATACAGGAAAAGATCAAAGAATTTAAAGAAGAGTTGACTCTGGATCCAGACACAGCTCTTTGTAAGACTGGATCTCAGAAACCTGCAAAAGACACAGCGACAATATGCCTGCATTATAACAGGCTCTCTGAATTGATTACCTCTCCAATCGTACTGTGCGCAGATGAAGATTCTTCGCCCCCCTTTTTTACTAGTTTGAGTTTCGCAGACCAGAACCTAGAAGACTCTGTAATCAAAAGATTTTCAGAGAGTAATGTTGACATCTCCCAGAATCCAGTGAAAAGTACAAAGATGGCCTTCAAATGTATATATGATGTACTTCTACATCCTAGTCCCAAGACAAAAACAGGTACTGCGAAGAGGCTAGTGAAAAGAACAGACGCTGCTCAGCCCCTGACGAAGGAACCTTTAGATGTCACCCAGAGAACCTTCTACGGTGCCCTCACCCCCTCCACCAGAATTATTAAAAGCGGAAATGTACCCTACGCTTCCAATGGTAGTTCTACTACAGGTTTTGAGGAATCCGATTACCCATTATTTACTTTTCAGACATTGCCAAAAAGCCATGGATATCCCAAGCCGTTATGAAGGACTGCTTCTAAACTGTTCTGGACTCCTTGTCTGTCAGGTTCAGCTCTTACTCCATGTGGGTGTTTAAGATGATGTTAACAGGCACTTGAAAAACTGTTTTCAAGTGCCATTCTGCCTTTTCTCGCAAGGCTTATACCTTTCACCTCTAACGTGCATATCCTTTCATTTTCACATTCTGGTTTTTCAAAATATATTCTCAGTCCTGTAGCAATGGAAAATTTAAAATGGCATAGACCTATCAATTTGGGCAATTAATCTGTTGCTCAGATTATCAAATGTATATGTATTGCCTTATAATGCAGAGTAATCATTCAGGCTCAGATAGCACCACATGCTTTAGGTTCCATTGACATGAAAGGCTCAGTTCTCTGACAGCAGGAAGACAGCAATGTCATAATAATCTATAGATATTGACGAGGAAACAGGAAATCATTTCCAAAGTCACAGGCAAGTGCCCTCTGGAACCAATAAAATGATACCAGTGTGGCCATGGTTATCATTTAGGCAGAGGGGAATTACCATATGTATTTCTGGCTGAATGGTGCAGTGTGATAAGTGTTCCTGACTTGAATGTACCAAGTATATTTGAACATTAGCCCTGGTTCTATCATCTGGTAAGGTTGCACTGTAAAATCGCTCAAGGCTTTGGCAGCCAGGCCTCACCCTTTTTAAAGGGTGGTAAATACACACTCAGTACACCCCACCCAGAAGCCCCCACATAATTTACCATCAGCTCCGAGTGTTGAACCTCACGGAATTTGTAATCCACGGTTCCATTGGGTTGACGTTATAATTGCATGTCCCTGTGGCAGTTGGACTGCGTGGTAGAGGTAAACTTAAGGCAGACCGTACAGTGCGCCTTTTAATTAGGGCCTATATTTACAATATGTGTCCTAAATTCTACATGAGCTATCCCACAACTACCAACGTTAATATTTTTTGAAAAATGCACATGTTTTGCCCCTGAACACAGCTTGTCAGTTTCCACCAATGTACTAATTGGGTCTTAAAAACCAGCCTGCAGTTTTCTGAAAATATTCTTGTTCTTCAAGACCTGTTTTTCATTTTATTTTCATAATATATTTTGGCATTTTCTGAAAATATAGCAATTGTGCCCAGAAATACCAGCTTTTTTGTGTCAAGATACATTATTTGGCATCAAATATCAGCTTTTGTTCGTTTTTCTTTTTTCTTGTTTTAATAAATGAATTAATATCAACATAAAATAAAATCTTAACACAAAAAATCAAAAAAGTAAGAGATCGGTTTAACAGCTATTGAGTCCTTCTTACAAGAGCAGAACATCTAATTTGCCGACCATAACAATATGCTACTTGAGATGATACGGATCTGCTTAACAGAAAATATCTTCATGTTTGGTGATGTGATTTACCGCCAAGTAAAGGGTACAGCTATGGGCTTTTCATTGCACACAACTTGGAGCAGGAACAAGTGGCAAGAAACCCAAGTTCAAATTTTATCCTTTACCAACTAAAATGGATAAAAAATCTGATAATTTGACAAAACAAGAACGCGAAGCACTGAAAAATTTGAAAACATGTGAAGAAATCGAAATAAAGATGGCAGACTACGGCTGTATGTAGGTCCTATCAACGTCGATCATATGCTGTCCTAGATTGGTTTTTTTTTGGTTTGCCACCAGGATATGATATGAACAACTTTGCTTCACAATTTTTGTTTTACGTGATAGTTATTGCCAGGAGAGAGATATGTAGAGAATGGAAGTCGGAGGCTCCACCCAGATTTGCTGATTGTTTAAAAACTATCACGATGATTAGTCAGTCAGACATGGCTTGCGATGAAGCGAGTGCCGATAGGGTCTGGTCCGCATTAGATGCCTGGTCAAAGAACTAATATTGGTCCAATGATTATGCCAGAGGTTTGTGGTCCGGTCCTACCTGGTACCTATGATGGTCAATTGAAGGGAACAGGAGTTGGACAAGGAGACAGCCTCCCTCTGGGTGAATCCTGTACCCCGCACACAGACATCGGTTGCGGAAATCGAGCTTGTTTGTGTGGAAGGCACAGAGAGATCCCATCTAGAGCAAATATCTTAAGGGTGGCATACACGAGGACTTTAAAAAAAAAAAGAAAAAAAAGAAAACCCCCTAACAGAAGTTGAAACAAAGCTCCTAAAGCAAGACCTCAATTTCTGTCCAACTAATACAACAGACTTATCTCAAGTCAGGATTGACTTATATCAATATATTCACAAAATTAAATTGGCAAAAATATTTGCGGAGAATGAAGAAATGGCAAATTACAAAAAACAAGGTTACCAACCATGGAATTAACAGCCAAGGACTCTACAGATGTTGTAGTTTTAATGGAACTCAATCAAGATCCAGACTTTCCAAGTTTGAGAGTGGGGGCACATTGCACACAACTTGGAGCAGGAGCAAGTGGCAAGAAACCCAAGTCCAAATTTTATCCTCAACTTCCACATGGAAATAAAATTGATATGTTCCACGAAGCAATTATAAGAGAGCTTTACCAACTAAAATGGAAGAAAAAATCAGGGAATTTGACAGAACAAGAACGCAAAGCATTGAAAAATGTGCAAACATGTGAAGAAATCGAAATAAAGATGCCAGACAAAGGTGGGAACATCATGATTATGGACAAGGAAGCGAATATAGTAGAAGCACATTTCCAACTAAGAAACAAAGAATACTATGAAAGACTCAAGGAAAACTCGACCAAGAAACTCAAATTGGAATTAGATTAGAAATTAACAACATGGAAAAACAAAGATTTGTTGGATGATGACAAAACAAAATAGCTCACAATAGACCATCCTAAAACAGCAACCATTTACTTCCTCCCAAATATCCACAAACACCCCACTAGACCACCAGGCAGACCGATGCCATTGTTTTCCCTACTTCAGAAACACTTAACGAGACGCATCACGCGGGTAGGAGGAGAACGCCTGCAGACTCACCGAAGAACGAGACAATCAGCAACTCGCAGGCATTCCTTAACAGAGGAAGTGGATTTTTTATGCAGAGGACACCTCCAATCACTCAGACTGAGGAAAAAGCAAACAAATCCAAATCTGTGCGAAACAGAAAACAGAGGGAGAGAAGGAAGGCAAACAGAAGAAGGGGGAAACAAAAGGCAACCAAAACGGCAGCAGAAGAAATTCTGGAAAAAATAGTGCCAACGGATTTTGGTGCAACAAGCGATAAAACTGTCATCAACTTAACGGACATGGTGCTAAATATGGCAGAAAAGCAACTTTCGGCCCTTGGTTTATCCTTCTGCCCGAGAGCTCTTTTAACGCCTTAACCGCAGCGGTTTTTCTGCCGCAGTGCGGACGTTTGAACAAGTGGGCGGGTCTCCGTCAGCGGTTGGCCGACGGCAGCACTAATGAGGTAGTGTTCCCATCAGCCAAGGGCCGACGGGAGCTTGCAAGGGGTTAACTAGGCCAAATCACGAGTAGATATTCACGAGCGCGTCAGGAAACCAAAGCTCCAAAAATTTCTTATAAGAGCAGAACATCCAATTTGCCGACCATAACAAAATGCTACTTGAAATGATACGGATCTGCTTAACAGAAAATATCTTTATGTTTGGTGATGAGATTTACCGCCAAGTAAAGGGTACAGCTATGGGCTTTACATTCAGCCCAAGCTACGCCTGTCTAACAATGGGATGGTGGGAACGAAGCATAGCATGGAATTCCAACAATTATCGGTTTGTGAACAAAATAATCAAATGGCTACGATACATTGGCGATTTGATTATTATTTGGGATGGATCAAAACAGGAATTCGCAGAGTATTTCGCCATCCTCAACAACACAGAAACGGACCTTAAATTTACATATACCATTAGTGACAACAGAGTGGTTTTCTTGGACACAGAAGTCTATATTAACAAAAATGAACTCCATACCACATTACACCGTAAAGAAACTGCCACCAATGCTATTCTTCATGCTGAAAGCTCTCACCAATCAAGCCGAAATAACAACATACCGTACGGTGAATTTTTAAGGGCATGATGGATCTGCTCACAAGAACCAGAGAGGCAAAAAAATAGCAAACTAATATCTGAAAGATTCAGAAGAAGAAACTAAAACAAAAAACTAGTCCTGGCATGACAACAAAAAACATCAAGCTTAGCACGTTCGGAATTGATTACTGAAAAAAAACCTCCTCTGAACAGTGATGTGACTCCTCGGAAAATCAGGTTGATAACCACATATTCTAAAATAAACAGATCAGACATATACTACGAAAAAATTGGAACATACTCAAATTAGATCCTACTGTTGCAAAAATTGTGGGAGACACCCCCAGTGTCACATTTCATAGAGCCACTAACTTGAAAGACCAATTGGTACCAGCCACTTCATAAACAAAACCAAACATGCAACCTGGCTGAAACCCACTGGCTTCTTCAAATGCACGAATTGCAAAGTTTGCACCATAGCTAAAAATAAAAAAGAAATTGCCAATAAAAAAGTTTGGAAAATTAAACAACTCATAACTTGCAAAAGTCAATTTGTCATTTACATGGTGGAATGCCCCCGCCCTCTCAGATACGTGGGCAGTACAATATGTGATCTAAAGAAAAGAATATTGGAATATGTCAGGGCAACAATCAACACCGATAGGAGTAATGCCATAGCTAAACATATGGAAAAAGAACATGGTGGGAATTGGAAGCTGTTGACATTTTTTGCTGTGGAACAAGTGGAACAACATGCACGTGGCGGGAATAGAGAAAATATCTTGCGCCAAAAGCAATCCAGACACATATTACATTTCTGAACCTTGACCCAAAGAGGGCTCAACCAAGATGAGGCGCTACACTCTGGGCTCGGGACATCTTCAACACTGGTCTTTGGTATAATTGTATCAAATGACATTCTATCATGTAAAAATAACTGTTATAAATACAGCCTCCCTTTACTTGATTTTAATTTTTGGGTAAAGTGCAATAAACTTTGATATTGGCTTTAATACAACTGTATGCTCCTAATGTAGTCCCATTTGGGGATGTGACCTAAATGGCTGAACTCATAGACGACTAATAAAGTTTAATTAGTCTATGTACACATTGGTTAGGAATGAACTGATTAAGAATTGTAGATGTTTTCTTATAATGATATCAAAAAGGAAAGGGACATACAGCGATAAACCTATGGAGTTATGAATCACCTATGCGAAGTAAGGGCCCACTGGAGAGCAAGATTTATAGTAGGATACATAAAATGTTGGTGCGCTTTGAGTGCATAACAGTAAAAGTAAAAATTGTACAGGACTGCGCTCTCTAAATGAAAGAATGCCCAGGTTGGGATAATTACCCATTATGGGCTGAATTGTAATACAAATAACCATGCCGAAATAATTGCAGGTTGAATGGGACTGTTAAAAAGCAAATGACTATATTAGATTACTGTATTGGAGCCATATGGGACTCCCTGATATAATAACATTCCCACTAAAGGTTTGTACCAACTAAATAGCGCTGCACACTTGTGCGCTTTGAGCAAAGTAACAAACCATGGGTTTGATCCTTATTCATGCAGTGATAATACTGTTTTAACAACTATCATTCCCAAACTTTTCCAAAATCTGCTTCCTTAAAATAGGATAGTATTCACTTTTCTTAAACATCCAGGAATCTGTTGTCATACGGAAAAGTAAGACACAGTAGTAACCATGTGTAAGATAATTACAGATGTATATGTTGAGTCATTGTATGAAGAATGTAAGTGAGTTGACGTAAATTCAATGATAGAATGTGAAAAATTCATTGCCAAAATACGGCGCAGAAGTACACCAGTATTCAGGGCACAAAAGTAAAGTCAACCTCAGCAGCTGGGCCACGGACGGAGGATGCCAATGCCAGCCTCTCTTTCAGAACCTGTGAAGATCCAATAGGAAGGCACCAGTGCCGTTTGTATGAAAGTCTTCAACAAATGGTGGGAGATCACATCTCTAAAAAATTACTTGTAAGTAAACCGAGTCCCACAGGGCCTACGGATACACTTAATGCCTAACCATCAGGACTAGCAACAAACTACTCCATCAATGGGGTGAACATATACTAAAGTCATCACTAGGATTAATGGAAATTCTAATTAAACACATTGAAATTGCCTTAAAAAAGACAACCACGCAACTTAAAGAGTTGGAGAAGGAATTGGCACCAATCGATCTGACCCCTGAGCAGGCAAACTTTAAAGAAGAATTAGAGGGTTACATTAAAAAATTAGAAGAAACAGTCCAATTGAGAAAGCAAACAAAATTTCAACGGGATAAAGATGATTATCTAGAGGGACAGATTTTTACTTATGCAAGAAAATTCGATAGATTCCAACTTCAGGATAAAATGGACTTTGCAACAACATCTACGAGCAGTATATCTTCGTTAACCTCTACTGAGGCAAGCGAGGGGGAACAAGAACAAACAACAGGATGTCCCAAAATACATTTTTAGGCGAAATGCGGTTGGCGCTTCAGCCAAAAAACTGGGAGAAAACATTGGGTGCTCAACCGATAGGAAACCGGGGAAGGGGCAGGGGCGGGACGCGCACGCCAAAATCAACAAGAAGAGGCAAGAGGATCCACAGACTCGAAAAGAGTAGGAACAACAACAAGGAGCATGAGACAGAAGTGGACTTAAACTCGGTGATGGAATCACAAGAACTTGAAGTAATTAATTTATCAAGAAAACCCCTAACATAAGTTGAAACAATTCTCCTAAAGCAAGGCCTCAGTTTCTGTCCAACTAATACAACAGACTTATCTCAAGTCAGGATTGACTTATATCAATATATTCACAAAATTAAATTGGCAAAAATATTTGCGGAGAATGAAAAAATGGCAAATTACAAAAAACAAGGTTACCAACCATGGAATTAACAGCCAAGGACTCTACAGATGTTGTAGTTTTAATGGAACTCAATCAAGATCCAGACTTTCCAAGTTTGAGAGTGGGGGCACATTGCACACAACTTGGAGCAGGAGCAAGTGGCAAGAAACCCAAGTCCAAATTTTATCCTCAACTTCCACATGGAAATAAAATTGATATGTTCCCCGAAGCAATTATAAGAGAGCTTTACCAACTAAAATGGATGGGAAAAATCAGGGAATTTGACAGAACAAGAACACAAAGCATTGAAAAATGTGAAAACATGTGAAGAAATCGAAATAAAGATGACAGACAAAGGTGGGAACATCATGATTATGGACAAGGAAGCGTATATAGTAGAAGCACATTCCCAACTAAGAAACAAAGAATACTATGAAAGACTCAAGGAAAACTCGACCAAGAAACTCAAATTGGAATTAGATTAGAAATTAACAACATGGAAAAACAAAAATTTGTTGGATGATGACAAAACAAAATACCTCACAATAGACCATCCTAAAACAGCAACCATTTACTTCCTCCCAAATATCCACAAACACCCCACTAGACCACCAGGCAGACCGATGCCATAGTTTTCCCTACTTCAGTAACACTTAACGAGACGCATCACGCGTGTAGGAGGAGAACGCCTGCAGACTCACCGAAAAACGAGACAACCAGCAACTCGCAGGCATTCCTTAACAAAGGAAGTGGATTTATTTATGCAGAGGACAACTCCAATCACTCAGACTGAGGAAAAAGCAAACAAATCCAAATCTGTGCGAAACAGAAAACAGAGGGAGAGAAGGAAGGCAAACAGAAGAAGGGGGAAACAAAAGACAACCAAAACGGCATCAGAAGAAATTCTGGAAAAAATAGTGCCAACGGATTTTGGTGCAACAAGCGATAAAACTGTCATCAACTTAATGGACATGGTGCTAAATATGGCAGAAAAGCAACTTCTGGCCCTTGGTTTATCCTTCTGCCTGAGAGCTCTTTTAACGCCTTAACCGCAGCGGTTTTTCGCCGCAGTGCGGACGTTTGAACGAGTGGGCGGGTCTCCGTCAGCGGTTGGCCGACGGCAGCACTAATGAGGCAGTGCTCCCATCAGCCAAGGGCCGACGGGAGCTTGCAAGGGGTTAACTAGGCCAAAGCACGAGCAGATATTCACGAGAGCGTCAGGAAACCAAAGCTCCAAAAATTTCTTACAAGAGCAGAACATCCAATTTGCCGACCATAACAAAATGCTACTTGAAATGATACGGATCTGCTTAACAGAAAATATCTTTATGTTTGGTGATGAGATTAACGCCAAGTAAAGGATACAGCTATGGGCTTTACATTCAGCCCAAGCTACGCCTGTCTAACAATGGGATGGTGGGAACGAAGCATAGCATGGAATTCCAACAATGATCGGTTTGTGAACAAAATAGTCAAATGGCTACGATACATTGGCGATTTGATTATTATTTGGGATGGATCAAAACAGGAATTCGCAGAGTATTTTGCCATCCTCAACAACACAGAAACGGACCTTAAATTTACATATACCATTAGTGACAACAGAGTGGTTTTCTTGTACACAGAAGTCTATATTAACAAAAATGAAGTCCATACCACATTACACCGTAAAGAAACTGCCACCAATGCTATTCTTCATGCTGAAAGCTCTCACCAATCAAGCCAAAATAACAACATACAGTACGGTGAATTTTTAAGGGCATGATGGATCTGCTCACAAGAACCAAAGAGGCAAAAATATAGCAAACTAATATCTGAAAGATTCAGAAGAAGAAACTAAAACAAAAAACTAGTCCTGGCATGACAACAAAAAACATCAAGCTTAGCACGTTCGGAATTGATTACTGAAAAACAACCTCCTCTGATCAGTGATGTGACTCCTCGGAAAATAAGGTTGATAACCACAAATTCTAAAATAAACAGATCAGACATATACTACGAAAAAATTGGAACATACTCAAATTAGATCCTACTGTTGCAAAAATTGTGGGAGACACCCCCAGTGTCACATTTCATAGAGCCACTAACTTGAAAGACCAATTGGTGTCAGCCACTTCATGAACAAAACCAAACATGCAACCTGGCTGAAACCCACTGGCTTCTTCAAATGCACGAATTGCAAAGTTTGCACCATAGCTAAAAATAAAAAAGAAATTGCCAATAAAAAAGTTTGGAAAATTAAACAACTCATAACTTGCAAAAGTCAATTTGAAATTTACATGGTGGAGTGCCCCCGCCCTCTCAGATACGTGGGCAGTACAATATGTGATCTAAAGAAAAGAATATTGGAATATGTCAGGGCAAGAATCAACACCGATAGGAGTAATGCCATAGCTAAACATATGGAAAAAGAACATGGTGGGAATTGGAAGCTGTTGACATTTTTTGCTGTGGAACAAGTGGAACAACATGCACGTGGCGGGAATAGAGAAAATATCTTGCGCCAAAAGCAATCCAGACACATATTAGATTTCTGAACCTTGACCCCAAGAGGGCTCAACCAAGATGAGGCACTACACTCTGGGCTCGGGACATCTTAAACACTGGTCTTGGATATAATTGTATCAAATGACATTCTATCATGTAAAAACAACTGTTATGAATACAGCCTCCCTTTACTTGATTTTATTATTTGGGTAAAGTGCAATAAACTTTGATATTGGCTTTAATACAACTGTATGCTCCTAATGTAGTCCCATTTGGGGATGTGACCTAAATGGCTGAACTCATAGACGACTAATAAAGTTTAATTAGTCTATGTACACATTGGTTAGGAATGAACTGATTAAGAATTGTAGATGTTTTCTTATAATGATATCAAAAAGGAAAGGGACATACAGCGATAAACTTATGGAATTATGAATCACCTATGCGAAGTAAGGGCCCACTGGAGAGCAAGATTTATAGTAGGATACATAAAATGTTGGTGGGTTTGAGTGCATAACAGTAAAAGTAAAAATTGTACAGGACTGCGCTCTCTAAATGAAAGAATGCCCAGGTTGGGATAATTACCAATTATGGGCTGAATTGTAATACAAATAATCATGCCGAAATAATTGCAGGTTGAATGGCACTGTTAAAAAGCAAATGTCTATATTAGATTACTGTATTGGAGCCATATGGGACTCCCTGATATACTAACATTCCCACTAAAGGGTTGTACCAACTAAATAGCGCTGCACACTTGTGCGCTTTGAGCAAAGTAACAAACCATGGGTTTGATCCTTATTCATGCAGTGATAATACTGTTTTAAAAACTATAATTCCCAAACTTTTCCTAAATTCTGCTTCCTTAAAATAGGATAGTATTCACTTTTCTTAAACATCAAGGAATGTGTTGTCATACGGAAAAGTAAGACACAGTAGTAACCATGTGTAAGATAATTACAGATGTATATGTTGAGTCATTGTATGAAGAATGTAAGTGAGTTGACGTAAATTCAATGATAGAATGTGGAAAATTCATTGCCAAAATACGGCGCAGAAGTACACCAGTATTCAGGGCACAAAAGTAAAGTCAACCTCAGCAGCTGGTCCACGAACGGAGGATGCCAATGCCAGCCTCTCTTTCAGAACCTGTGAAGATCCAAAAGGAAGGCACCAGTGCCATTTGTATGAAAGTCTTCAACAAATGGTGGGAGATCACATCTCTAAAAAATTACTTGTAAGTAAACCGAGTCCCACAGGGCCTACGGATACACTTAATGCCTAACCATCAGGACTAGCAACAAACTACTCCATCAATGGGGTGAACATATACTAAAGTCATCACTAGGATTAATGGAAATTGTAATTAAACACATTGAAATTGCCTTAGAAAAGACAACCACGCAACTTAAAGAGTTGGAGAAGGAATTGGCACCAATCGATCTGACCCCTGAGCAGGCAAACTTTAAAGAAGAATTAGAGGGTTACAATAAAAAATTTGAAGAAACAGTCCAATTGAGAAAGCAAACAAAATTTCAACGGGATAAAGATGATTATCTAGAGGGGCAGATTTTTACTTATGCAAGAATATTCGATAGATTCCAACTTCAGGATAAAATGGACTTCGCAACAACATCTACGAGCAGTATATCTTCCTTAACCTCTACTGAGGCAAGCGAGGGGGAACAAGAACAAACAACAGGATGTCCCAAAATACATTTTTAGGCGAAATGCGGTTGGCGCTCCAGCCAAAAAACTGGGACAAAACATTGGGTGCTCAACCGATAGGAAACCGGGGAAGGGGCAGGGGCGGGACGAGCACGCCAAAATGAACAAGAAAAGGCAAGAGGATCACAGACTCGAAAAGAGTAGGAACAACAACAAGGAGCATGAGACAGAAGTGGACTTAAACTCGGTGATGGAATCACATGAACTTGAAGTAATTAATTTATCAAGAAAACCCCTAACAGAAGTTGAAACAATTCTCCTAAAGCAAGGCCTCAGTTTCTGTCCAACTAATACAACAGACTTATCTCAAGTCAGGATTGACTTATATCAATATATTCACAAAATTAAATTGGCAAAAATATTTGCGGAGAATGAAAAAATTGCAAATTACAAAAAACAAGGTTACCAACCATGGAATTAAAAGCCAGGGACTCTACAGATGTTGTAGTTTTAATGGAACTCAATCAAGATCCAGACTTTCCAAGTTTGAGAGTGGGGGCACATTGCACACAACTTGGAGCAGGAGCAAGTGGCAAGAAACCCAAGTCCAAATTTTATCCTCAACTTCCACATGGAAATAAAATTGATATGTTCTACGAAGCAATTATAAGAGAGCTTTACCAACTAAAATGGATGAAAAAATCAGGAAATTTGACAGAACAAGAACGCAAAGCACTGAAAAATGTGAAAACATGTGAAGAAATCGAAATAAAGATGGCAGACAAAGGTGGGAACATCATGATTATGGACAAGGAAGCGTATATAGTAGAAGCATCTTCCCAACTAAGAAACAAAGAAGACTATGAAAGACTCAAGGAAAACTCGACCAAGAAACTCAAATTGGAATTAGATTAGAAATTAACAACATGGAAAAACAAAAATTTGTTGGATGATGACAAAACAAAATACCTCACAATAGACCATCCTAAAACAGCAACCATTTACTTCTTCCCAAATATCCACAAACACCCCACTAGACCACCAGGCAGTCCGATGCCATAGTTGTACCTACTTCAGTAACACTTAACGAGACGCATCACGCGTGTAGGAGGAGAACGCCTGCAGACTCACCGAAAAACGAGACAACCAACAACTCGCAGGCATTCCTTACCAGAGGAAGTGGATTTTTTATGCAGAGGACACCTCCAATCACTCAGACTGAGGAAAAAGCAAACAAATCCAAATCTGTGCGAAACAGAAAACAGATGGAGAGAAGGAAGGCAAACAGAAGAAGGGGGAAACAAAAGACAACCAAAACGGCAGCAGAAGAAATTCTGGAAAAAATAGTGCCAATGGATTTTGGTGCAACAAGCGATAAAACTGTCATCAACTTAACGGACATGGTGCTAAATATGTCAGAAAAGCAACTTCTGGCACTTGGTTTATCCTTCTGCCCGAGAGCTCTTTTAACGCCTTAACCGCAGCGGTTTTTCTGTCGCAGTGCAGACGTTTGAACGAGTGGGCGGGTTTCCGTCAGCGGTTGGCCGATGGCAGCACTAATGAGGTAGTGCTCCGATCAGCCAAGGGCCGACGGGAGCTTGCAAGGGGTTAACTAGGCCAAATCCCGAGTAGATATTCACGAGAGCGTCAGGAAACCAAAGCTCTAAAAATTTCTTACAAGAGCAGAACATCCAATTTGCCGACCATAACAAGGTGCTACTTGAAATGATACGGATCTGCTTAACAGAAAATATCTAAATGTTTGGTGATGAGATTTACCGCCAAGTAAAGGGTACAGCTATGGGCTTTACATTCAGCCCAAGCTACGCCTGTCTAACAATGGGATGGTGGAAACGAAGCATAGCATGGAATTCCAACAATGATCGGTTGTGAACAAAATAGTCAAATGGCTACGATACATTGGCGATTTGATTATTATTTGGGATGGATCAAAACAGGAATTCGCAGAGTATTTTGCCATCCTCAACAACACAGAAACGGACCTTAAATTTACATATACCATTAGTGACAACAGAGTGGTTTTCTTGGGCACAGAAGTCTATATTAACAAAAATGAAGTCCATACCACATTACACCGTAAAGAAACAGCCACCAATGCTATTCTTCATGCTGAAAGCTCTCACCAATCAAGCCGAAATAACAACATACCATACAGTGAAGTTTTTAAGGGCATGATGGATCTGCTCACAAGAACCAGAGAGGCAAAAAAATAGCAAACTAATATCTGAAAGATTCAGAAGAAGAAACTAAAACAAAAAACTAGTCCTGGCATGACAACAAAAAACATCAAGCTTAGCACGTTCGGAATTGATTACTGAAAAACAACCTCCTCTGAACAGTGATGTGACTCCTCGGAAAATCAGGTTGATAACCACATATTCTAAAATAAACTGATCAGACATATACTACGAAAAAATTGGAATATACTCAAATTAGATCCTACTGTTGCAAAAATTGTGGGAGACACCCCCAGTGTCAAATTTTATAGAGCCACTAACTTGAAAGACCAATTGGTGCCAGCCACTTCATAAACAAAACCAAACATGCAACCTGGCTGAAACCCACTGGCTTCTTCAAATGCACGAATTGCAAAGTTTGCACCATAGCTAAAAATAAAAAATAAATTGCCAATAAAAAAGTTTGGAAAATTAAACAACTCATAACTTGCAAAAGTCAATTTGTAATTTACATGGTGGAGTGCCCCCGCCCTCTCAGATACGTGGGCAGTACAATATGTGATCTAAAGAAAAGAATATTGGAATATGTCAGGGCAAGAATCAACACCGATAGGAGTAATGCCATAGCTAAACATATGGAAAAAGAACATGGTGGGAATTGGAAGCTGTTGACATTTTTTTGCTGTGGAAAAACATGCATGTGGCGGGAATAGAGAAAGTATCTTGCGCCAAAAGCAATCCAGACACATATTACATTTCTGAACCTTGACCCCAAGAGGGCTCAACCAAGATGAGGCGCTACACTCTGGGCTCGGGACATCTTCAACACTGGACTTGGATATAATTGTATCAAATGACATTCTATCATGTAAAAACAACTGTTATGAATACAGCCTCCCTTTACTTGATTTTATTATTTGGGTAAAGTGCAATAAACTTTGATATTGGCTTTAATACAACTGTATGCTCCTAATGTAGTCCCATTTGGGGATGTGACCTAAATGGCTGAACTCATAGACGACTAATAAAGTTTAATTAGTCTATGTACACATTGGTTAGGAATGAACTGATTAAGAATTGTAGATGTTTTCTTATAATGATATCAAAAAGGAAAGGGACATACAGCGATAAACCTATGGAATTATGAATCACCTATGCGAAGTAAGGGCCCACTGGAGAGCAAGATTTATAGTAGGATACATAAAATGTTGGTGCGCTTTGAGTGCATAACAGTAAAAGTAAAAATTGTACAGGACTGCGCTCTCTGAATGAAAGAATGCCCAGGTTGGGATAATTACCCATTATGGGCTGAATTGTAATACAAATAACCATGCCGAAATAATTGCAGGTTGAATGGCACTGTTAAAAAGCAAATGACTATATTAGATTACTGTATTGGAGCCATATGGGACTCCCTGATATAATAACATTCCCACTAAAGGGTTGTACCAACTAAATAGCGCTGCACACTTGTGCGCTTTGAGCAAAGTAACAAACCATGGGTTTGATCCTTATTCATGCAGTGATAATACTGTTTTAACAACTATAATTCCTAAACTTTTCCTAAATTCTGCTTCCTTAAAATAGGATAGTATTCACTTTTCTTAAACATCAAGGAATGTGTTGGCATACGGAAAAGTAAGACACAGTAGTAACCATGTGTAAGATAATTACAGATGTATATGTTGAGTCATTGTATGAAGAATGTAAGTGAGTTGACGTAAATTCAATGATAGAATGTGAAAAATTAATTGCCAAAATACGGCGCAGAAGTACACCAGTATTCAGGGCACAAAAGTAAAGTCAACCTCAGCAGCTGGGCCACGAACGGAGGATGCCAATGCCAGCCTCTCTTTCAGAACCTGTGAAGATCCAAAAGGAAGGCACCAGTGCCGTTTGTATGAAAGTTTTCAACAAATGGTGGGAGATCACATCTCTAAAAAATTACTTGTAAGTAAACCGAGTCCCACAGGGCCTACGGATACACTTAATGACTAACCATCAGGACTAGCAACAAACTACTCCATCAATGGGGTGAACATATACTAAAGTCATCACTAGGATTAATGAAAATTCTAATTAAACACATTGAAATTGCCTTAGAAAAGACAACCACGCAACTTAAAGAGTTGGAGAAGAAATTGGCACCAATCGATCTGACCCCTGAGCAGGCAAACTTTAAATAAGAATTAGAGGGTTACATTAAAAAATTAGAAGAAACAGTCCAATTGAGAAAGCAAACAAAATTTCAACGGGATAAAGATGATTATCTAGAGGGACAGATTTTTACTTATGCAAGAAAATTCGATAGATTCCAACTTCAGGATAAAATGGACTTCGCAACAACATCTACGAGCAGTATATCTTCGTTAACCTCTACTGAGGCAAGCGAGGGGGAACAAGAACAAACAACAGGATGTCCCAAAATACATTTTTAGGCGAAATGCGGTTGGCGCTCCAGCAAAAAAACTGGGAGAAAACATTAGGTGCTCAACCGATAGGAAACCGGGGAAGGGGCAGGGGCGGGACGCGCACGCCAAAATCAACAAGAAGAGGCAAGAGGATCCACAGACTCGAAAAGAGTAGGAACAACGACAAGGAGCATGAGACAGAAGTGGACTTAAACTCGGTGATGGAATCACAAGAACTTGAAGTAATTAATTTATCAAAAAAAACCCTAACAGAAGTTGAAACAATTCTCCTAAAGCAAGGCCTCAGTTTCTGTCCAACTAATACAACAGACTTATCTCAAGTCAGGATTGACTTATATCAATATATTCACAAAATTAAATTGGCAAAAATATTTGCGGAGAATGAAAAAATTGCAAATTACAAAAAACAAGGTTACCAACCATGGAATTAAAAGCCAAGGACTCTACAGATTTTGTAGTTTTAATGGAACTCAATCAAGATCCAGACTTTCCAAGTTTGAGAGTGGGGGCACATTGCACACAACTTGGAGCAGGAGCAAGTGGCAAGAAACCCAAGTCCAAATTTTATCCTCAACTTCCACATGGAAATAAAATTGATATGTTCTACGAAGCAATTATAAGAGAGCTTTACCAACTAAAATGGATGAAAAAATCAGGAAATTTGACAGAACAAGAACGCAAAGCATTGAAAAATGTGAAAACATGTGAAAAAATAGAAATAAAGATGGCAGACATAGGTGGGAACATCATGATTATGGACAAGGAAGCGTATATAGTAGAAGCACATTCCCAACTAAGAAACAAAGAAGACTATGAAAGACTCAAGGAAAACTCGACCAAGAAACTCAAATTGGAATTAGATTAGAAATTAACAACATGGAAAAACTAAAATTTGTTGGATGATGACAAAACAAAACACCTCACAATAGACCATCCTAAAACAGCAACCATTTACGCCTGCAGACTCACCGAAAAACGAGACAACCAGCAACTCGCAGGCATTCCTTAACAGAGGAAGTGGATTTTTTATGCAGAGGACACCTCCAATCACTCAGACTGAGGAAAAAGCAAACAAATCCAAATCTGTGCGAAACAGAAAACAGATGGAGAGAAGGAAGGCAAACAGAAGAAGGGGGAAACAAAAGCCAACCAAAACGGCAGCAGAAGAAATTCTAGAAAAAGTAGTGGCAATGGATTTTGGTGCAACAAGCGATAAAACTGTCATCAACTTAACGGACATGATGCTAAATATGGCAGAAAAGCAACTTCTGGCCCTTGGTTTATCCTTCTGCCCGAGAGCTCTTTTAACGCCTTAATCGCAGGGGTTTTTCTGCCGCAGTGCGGATGTTTGAACGAGTGGGCGGGTCTCCGTCAGCGGTTGGCCGATGGCAGCACTAATGAGGTAGTGCTCCCATCAGCCAAGGGCCGACGGGAGCTTGCAAGGGGTTAACTAGGCCAAATCACGAGTAGATATTCACGAGAGCGTCAGGAAACCAAAGCTCCAAAAATTTCTTACAAGAGCAGAACATCCAATTTGCCGACCATGACAAAATGCTAATTGAAATGATACGGATCTGCTTAACAGAAAATATCTAAATGTTTGGTGATGAGATTTACCGCCAAGTAAAGGATACAGCTATGGGCTTTACATTCAGCCCAAGCTACGCCTGTCTAACAATGGGATGGTGGAAACGAAGCATAGCATGGAATTCCAACAATGATCGGTTTGTGAACAAAATAGTCAAATGGCTACGATACATTGGCGATTTGATTATTATTTGGGATGGATCAAAACAGGAATTCGCAGAGTATTTTGCCATCCTCAACCACACAGAAACGGACCTTAAATTTACATATACCATTAGTGACAACAGAGTGGTTTTCTTGGACACAGAGGTCTATATTAACAAAAATGAAGTCCATACCACATTACACCGTAAAGAAACTGCCACCAATGCTATTCTTCATGCTGAAAGCTCTCACCAATCAAGCCGAAATAACAACATACCGTACGGTGAATTTTTAAGGGCATGATGGATCTTCTCACAAGAACCAGAGAGGCAAAAAAATAGCAAACTAATATCTGTAAGATTCAGAAGAAGAAACTAAAACAAAAAACTAGTCCTGGCATGACAACAAAAAACATCAAGCTTAGCACGTTCGGAATTGATTACTGAAAAACAACCTCCTCTGAACAGACATGTGACTCCTCGGAAAATCAGGTTGATAACCGCAAATTCTAGAATAAACTGATCAGACATATACTACGAAAAAATTGGAATATACTCAAATTAGATCCTACTGTTGCAAAAATTGTGGGAGACACCCCCAGTGTCAAATTTTATAGAGCCACTAACTTGAAAGACCAATTGGTGCCAGCCACTTCATAAACAAAACCAAACATGCAACCTGGCTAAAACCCACTGGCTTCTTCAAATGCACGAATTGCAAAGTTTGCACCATAGCTAAAAATAAAAAAGAAATTGCCAATATAAAAGTTTGGAAAATTAAACAACTCATAACTTGCAAAAGTCAATTTGTAATTTACATGGTGGAGTGCCCCCGCCCTCTCAGATACGTGGGCAGTACAATATGTGATCTAAAGAAAAGAATATTGGAATATGTCAGGGCAAGAATCAACACCGATAGGAGTAATGCCATAGCTAAACATATGGAAAAAGAACATGGTGGGAATTGGAAGCTGTTGACATTTTTTGCTGTGGAACAAGTGGAACAACATGCACGTGGCAGGAATAGAGAAAATATCTTGCGCCAAAAGCAATCCAGACACATATTACATTTCTGAACCTTGACCCCAAGAGGGCTCAACCAAGATGAGGCGCTACACTCTGGGCTCGGGACATCTTAAACACTGGTCTTGGATATAATTGTATTAAATGACATTCTATCATGTAAAAATAACTGTTATGAATACAGCCTCCCTTTACTTGATTTTATTATTGGGTAAAGTGCAATAAACTTTGATATTGGCTTTAATACAACTGTATGCTCCTAATGTAGTCCCATTTGGGGATGTGACCTAAATGGCTGAACTCATAGACGACTAATAAAGTTTAATTAGTCTATGTACACATTGGTTAGGAATGAACTGATTAAGAATTGTAGATGTTTTCTTATAATGATATCAAAAAGGAAAGGGACATACAGCGATAAACCTATGGAATTATGAATCACCTATGCGAAGTAAGGGCCCACTGGGGAGCAAGATTTATAGTAGGATACATAAAATGTTGGTGCGCTTTGAGTGCATAACAGTAAAAGTAAAAATTGTACAGGACTGCGCTCTCTAAATGAAAGAATGTCCAGGTTGGGATAATTACCCATTATGGGCTGAATTGTAATACAAATAACCATGCCGAAATAATTGCAGGTTGAATGGCACTGTTAAAAAGCAAATGACTATATTAGATTACTGTATTGGAGCCATATGGGACTCCCTGATATAATAACATTCCCACTAAAGGGTTGTACCAACTAAATAGCGCTGCACACTTGTGCGCTTTGAGCAAAGTAACAAACCATGGGTTTGATCCTTATTCATGCAGTGATAATACTGTTTTAACAACTATAATTCCCAAACTTTTCCTAAATTCTGCTTCCTTAAAATAGGATAGTATTCACTTTTCTTAAACATCAAGGAATGTGTTGTCATACGGAAAAGTAAGACACAGTAGTAACCATGTGTAAGATAATTACAGATGTATATGTTGAGTCATTGTATGAAGAATGTAAGTGAGTTTACGTACATTCAATGATAGAATGTGAAAAATTAATTGCCAGAATACGGCGCAGAAGTACACCAGTATTCAGGGCACAAAAGTAAAGTCAACCTCAGCAGCTGGGCCACGAACGGAGGATGCCAATGCCAGCCTCTCTTTCAGAACCTGTGAAGATCCAAAAGGAAGGCACCAGTGCCGTTTGTATGAAAGTCTTCAACAAATAGTGGGAGATCAAATCTCTAAAAAATTACTTGTAAGTAAACCGAGTCCCACAGGGCCTACGGATGCACTTAATGCCTAACATCAGGACTAGCAACAAACTACTCCATCAATGGGGTGAACATATACTAAAGTCATCACTAGGATTAATGGAAATTGTAATTAAACACATTGAAATTGCCTTAGAAAAGACAACCACGCAACTTAAAGAGTTGGAGAAGGAATTGGCACCAATCGATCTGACCCCTGAGCAGGCAAACTTTAAAGAAGAATTAGAGGGTTACATTAAAAAATTAGAAGAAACAGTCCAATTGAGAAAGCAAACAAAATTTCAACGGGATAAAGATGATTATCTAAAGGGACAGATTTTTACTTATGCAAGAAAATTCGATAGATTCCAACTTCAGGATAAAATGGACTTCGCAACAACATCTACGAGCAGTATATCTTCGTTAACCTCTACTGAGGCAAGCGAGGGGGAACAAGAACAAACAACAGGATGTCCCAAAATACATTTTTAGGCGAAATGCGGTTGGCGCTCCAGCAAAAAAAGTGGGAGAAAACATTGGGTGCTCAACCGATAGGAAACCGGGGAAGGGGCAGGGGCGGGACGCGCACGCCAAAATCAACAAGAAGAGGCAAGAGGATCCACAGACTCGAAAAGAGTAGGAACAACAACAAGGAGCATGAGACAGAAGTGGACTTAAACTCGGTGATGGAATCACAAGAACTTGAAGTAATTAATTTATCAAGAAAACCCCTAACAGAAGTTGAAACAATTCTCCTAAAGCAAGGGCTCAGTTTCTGTCCAACTAATACAACGGACTTATCTCAAGTCAGGATTGACTTATATCAATATATTCACAAAATTAAATTGGCAAAAATATTTGCGGAGAATGAAAAAATGGCAAATTAGAAAAAAACAAGGTTACCAACCATGGAATTAAAAGCCAAGGACTCTACAGATGTTGTAGTTTTAATGGAACTCAATCAAGATCCAGACTTTCCAAGTTTGAGAGTGGGGGCACATTGCACACAACTTGGAGCAGGAGCAAGTGGCAAGAAACCCAAGTCCAAATTTTATCCTCAACTTTCACATGGAAATAAAATTGATATGTTCTACGAAGCAATTATAAGAGAGCTTTACCAACTAAAATGGATGAAAAAATCAGGGAATTTGACAGAATAAGAACGCAAAGCATTGAAAAATGTGAAAACATGTGAAATAATTGAAATAAAGATGGCAGACAAAGGTGGGAACATCATGATTATGGACAAGGAAGCATATATAGTAGAAGCACATTCCCAACTAAGAAACAAAGAAGACTATCAAAGACTCAAGGAAAACTCGACCAAGAAACTCAAATTGGAATTAGATTAGAAATTAACAACATGGAAAAACAAAAATGTGTTGGATGATGACAAAACAAAATACCTCACAATGGACCATCCTAAAACAGCAACCATTTACTTCCTCCCAAATATCCACAAACACCCCACTAGACCACCAGGCAGACCGATGCCATAGCTTTACCTACTTCAGTAACACTTAACGAGACGCATCACGCGTGTAGGAGGAGAACGCCTGCAGACTCACCGAAAAACGAGACAACCAGCAACTCGCAGGCATTCCTTAACAGAGGAAGTGGATTTTTTATGCAGAGGACACCTCCAATCACTCAGACTGAGGAAAAAGCAAACAAATCCAAAGCTGTGCGAAACAGAAAACAGATGGAGAGAAGGAAGGCAAACAGAAGAAGGGGGAAACAAAAGCCAACCAAAACGGCAGCAGAAGAAATTCTGGAAAAAAATAGTGCCAATGGATTTTGGTGCAACAAGCGATAAAACTGTCATCAACTTAACGGACATGGTGCTAAATATGGCAGAAAAGCAACTTCTGGCCCTTGGTTTATCCTTCTGCCCGAGAGCTCTTTTCACGCCTTAACCGCAGCGGTTTTTCTGCCGCAGTGCGGACGTTTGAACGAGTGGGCGGGTCTCCGTCAGCGGTTGGCCGATGGCAGCACTAATGAGGTAGTGCTCCCATCAGCCAAGGACCGATGGGAGCTTGCAAGGGGTTAACTAGGCCAAATCACGAGTAGATATTCACGAGAGCGTCAGGAAACCAAAGCTCCAAAAATTTCTTACAAGAGCAGAACATCCAATTTGCCGACCATAACAAAATGCTACTTGAAATGATACGGATCTGCTTAACAGAAAATATCTAAATGTTTGGTGATGAGATTTACCGCCAAGTAAAGGGTACAGCTATGGGCTTTACATTCAGCCCAAGCTACGCCTGTCTAACAATGGGATGGTGGAAACGAAGCATAGCATGGAATTCCAACAATGATCGGTTTGTGAACCAAATAGTCAAATGGCTACGATACATTGGCGATTTGATTATTATTTGGGATGGATCAAAACAGGAATTCGCAGAGTATTTTGCCATCCTCAACAACACAGAAACGGACCTTAAATTTACATATACCATTAGTGACAACAGAGTGGTTTTCTTGGACACAGAAGTCTATATTAACAAAAATGAAGTCCATACCACATTACACCGTAAAGAAACTGCCACCAATGCTATTCTTCATGCTGAAAGCTCTCACCAATCAAGCCGAAATAACAACATACAGTACGGGGAATTTTTAAGGGCATGATGGATCTGCTCACAAGAACCAGAGAGGCAAAAAAATAGCAAACTAATATCTGAAAGATTCAGAAGAAGAAACTAAAACAAAAAACTAGTCCTGGCATGACAACAAAAAACATCAAGCTTAGCACGTTCGGAATTGATTACTGAAAAACAACCTCCTCTGAACAGTGATGTGACTCCTCAGAAAATCAGGTTGATAACCACATATTCTAAAATAAACAGATCAGACATATACTACGAAAAAATTGGAACATACTCAAATTAGCTCCTACTGTTGCAAAAATTGTGGGAGACACCCCCAGTGTCACATTTCATAGAGCCACTAACTTGAAAGACCAATTGGTGTCAGCCACTTCATGAACAAAACCAAACATGCAACCTGGCTGAAACCCACTGGCTTCTTCAAATGCACGAATTGCAAAGTTTGCACCATAGCTAAAAATAAAAAAGAAATTGCCAATAAAAAAGTTTGGAAAATTAAACAACTCATAACTTGCAAAAGTCAATTTGTAATTTACATGGTGGAGTGCCCCCGCCCTCTCAGATACGTGGGTTGTACATTATGTGATCTAAAGAAAAGAATATTGGAATATGTCAGGGCAACAATCAACACCGATAGGAGTAATGCCATAGCTAAACATTTGGAAAAAGAACATGGTGGGAATTGGAAGCTGTTGACATTTTTTGCTGTGGAACAAGTGGAACAACATGCACGTGGCAGGAATAGAGAAAATATCTTGCGCCAAAAGCAATCCAGACACATATTACATTTCTGAACCTTGACCCCAAGAGGGCTCAACCAAGATGAGGCGCTACACTCTGGGCTCGGGACATCTTAAACACTGGTCTTGGATATAATTGTATCAAATGACATTCTATCATGTAAAAACAACTGTTATGAATACAGCCTCCCTTTACTTGATTTTATTATTTGGGTAAAGTGCAATAAACTTTGATATTGGCTTTAATACAACTGTATGCTCCTAATGTAGTCCCATTTGGGGATGTGACCAAATTGGCTGAACTCATAGACGACTAATAAAGTTTAATTAGTCTATGTACACATTGGTTAGGAATGAACTGATTAAGAATTGTAGATGTTTTCTTATAATGATATCAAAAAGGAAAGGGACATACAGCGATAAACCTATGGAATTATGAATCACCTACGAAGTAAGGGCCCACTGGAGAGCAAGATTTATAGTAGGATACATAAAATGTTGGTGCGCTTTGAGTGCATAACAGTAAAAGTAAAAATTGTACAGGACTGCGCTCTCTAAATGAAAGAATGCCCAGGTTGGGATAATTACCCATTATGGGCTGAATTGTAATACAAATAACCATGCCGAAATATTTGCAGATTGAATGGCACTGTTAAAAAGCAAATGGCTATATTAGATTACTGTATTGGAGCCATATGGGACTCCCTGATATAATAACATTCCCACTAAAGGGTTGTACCAACTAAATAGCGGTGCACACTTGTGCGCTTTGAGCAAAGTAACAAACCATGGGTTTGATCCTTATTCATGCAGTGATAATACTGTTTTAACAACTATAATTCCCAAACTTTTCCTAAATTCTGCTTCCTTAAAATAGGATAGTATTCACTTTTCTTAAACATCAAGGAATGTGTTGTCATACGGAAAAGTAAGACACAGTAGTAACCATGTGTAAGATAATTACAGATGTATATGTTGAGTCATTGTATGAAGAATGTAAGTGAGTTGACGTAAATTCAATGATAGAATGTGAAAAATTCATTGCCAAAATACGGCGCAGAAGTACACCAGTATTCAGGGCACAAAAGTAAAGTCAACCTCAGCAGCTGGGCCACGAACGGAGGATGCCAATGCCAGCCTCTCTTTCAGAACCTGTGAACATCCAAAAGGAAGGCACCAGTGCCGTTTGTATGAAAGTCTTCAACAAATGGTGGGAGATCACATCTCTAAAAAATTACTTGTAAGTAAACCGAGTCCCACAGGGCCTACGGATACACTTAATGCCTAACCATCAGGACTAGCAACAAACTACTCCATCAATGGGGTGAACATATACTAAAGTCATCACTAGGATTAATGGAAATTGTAATTAAACACATTGAAATTGCCTTGGAAAAGACAACCATGCAACTTAAAGAGTTGGAGAAGGAATTGGCACCAATCGATCTGACCCCTGAGCAGGCAAACTTTAAAGAAGAATTAGAGGGTTACATTAAAAAATTAGAAGAAACAGTCCAATTGAGAAAGCAAACAAAATTTCAACGGGATAAAGATGATTATCTAGAGGGACAGATTTTTACTTATGCAAGAAAATTCGATAGATTCCAACTTCAGGATAAAATGGACTTCGCAACAACATCTACGAGCAGTACATCTTCGTTAACCTCTACTGAGGCAAGCGAGGGGGAACAAGAACAAACAGGATGTCCCAAAATACATTTTTAGGCGAAATGCGGTTGGCGCTCTAGCAAATAAACTGGGAGAAAACATTGGGTGCTCAACCGATAGGAAACCGGGGAAGGGGCAGGGGCGGGACGCGCACGCCAAAATCAACAAGAAGAGGCAAGAGGATCCACAGACTCGAAAAGAGTAGGAACAACAACAAGGAGCATGAGACAGAAGTGGACTTAAACTCGGTGATGGAATCACAAGAACTTGAAGTAATTAATTTATCAAGAAAACCCCTAACAGAAGTTGAAACAATTCTCCTAAAGCAAGGCCTCAGTTTCTGTCCAACTAATACAACGGACTTATCTCAAGTCAGGATTGACTTATATCAATATATTCACAAAATTAAATTGGCAAAAATATTTGCGGAGAATGAAAAAATGGCAAATTACAAAAAACAAGGTTACCAACCATGGAATTAAAAGCCAAGGACTCTACAGATGTTGTAGTTTTAATGGAACTCAATCAAGATCCAGACTTTCCAAGTTTGAGAGTAGAGGCACATTGCACACAACTTGGAGCAGGAGCAAGTGGCAAGAAACCCAAGTCCAAATTTTATCCTCAACTTCCACATGGAAATAAAATTGATATGTTCCACGAAGCAATTATAAGAGAGCTTTACCAACTAAAATGGATGAAAAAATCAGGGAATTTGACAGAACAAGAACGCAAAGCATTGAAAAATGTGAAAACATGTGAAGAAATCGAAATAAAGATGACAGACAAAGGTGGGAACATCATGAAAATGGACAAGCAAGTGTATATAGTAGAAGCACATTCCCAACTAAGAAGCAAAGAATACTATGAAAGACTCAAGGAAAACTCGACCAAGAAACTCAAATTGGAATTAGATTAGAAATTAACAACATGGAAAAACAAAAATTTGTTGGATGATGACAAAACAAAATACCTAACAATAGACCATCCTAAAACAGCAACCATTTACTTCCTCCCAAATATCCACAAACACCCCACTAGACCACCAGGCAGACCGATGCCATTGTTTTCCCTACTTCAGTAACACGTAACGAGACGCATCACGCGTGTAGGAGGAGAACGCCTGCAGACTCACCGAAAAACGAGACAACCAGCAACTCGCAGGCATTCCTTAACAGAGGAAGTAGATTTTTTTATGCAGAGGACAACTCCAATCACTCAGACTGAGGAAAAAGCAAACAAATCCAAATCTGTGCGAAACAGAAAACAGAGGGAGAGAAGGGAGGCAAACAGAAGAAGGGGGAAACAAAAGGCAACCAAAACGGCAGCAGAAGAAATTCTGGAAAAAATAGTGCCAACGGATTTTGGTGCAACAAGCGATAAAAGCCCTTGGTTTATCCTTCTGCCCGAGAGCTCTTTTAACGCCTTAACCGCAGCGTGTTTTTCTGCCGCAGTGCGGACGTTTGAACGAGTGGGCGGGTCTCTGTCAGCGGTTGGCCGACGGCAGCACTAATTAGGTAGTGCTCCCATCAGCCAAGGGCCGACGGGAGCTTGCAAGGGGTTAACTAGGCCAAATCACGAGTAGATATTCGCGAGAGCGTCAGGAAACCAAAGCTCCAAAAATTTCTTACAAGAGCAGAACATCCAATTTGCCGACCATAACAAAATGCTACTTGAAATGATACAGATCTGCTTAACTGAAAATATCTTTATGTTTGGTGATGAGATTTACCGCCAAGTAAAGGGTACAGCTATGGGCTTTACATTCAGCCCAAACTACGCCTGTCTAACAATGGGATGGTGGGAACGAAGCATAGCATGGAATTCCAACAATGATCGGTTTGTGAACAAAATAGTCAAATGGCTACGATACATTGGCGATTTGATTATTATTTGGGATGGATCAAAACAGGAATTCGCAGAGTATTTTGCCATCCTCAACAACACAGAAACGGACCTCAAATTTACATAGCCCATTAGTGACAACAGAGTGGTTTTCTTGGACACAGAAGTCTATATTAACAAAAATGAAGTCCATACCACATTACACCGTAAAGAAACTGCCACCAATGCTATTCTTCATGCTGAAAGCTCTCACTAATCAAGCCGAAATAACAACATACCGTACGGTGAATTTTTAAGGGCATGATGGATCTGCTCACAAGAACCAGAGAGGCAAAAAAATAGCAAACTAATATCTGAAAGATTCAGAAGAAAAAACTAAAACTAAAAACTAGTACTGGCATGACAACAAAAATTATCAAGCTTAGCACGTTCGGAATTGATTACTGAAAAACAACCTCCTCTGAACAGTGATGTGACTCCTCTGAAAATCAGGTTGATAACCACATATTCTAAAATAAACAGATCAGACATATACTACGAAAAAATTGGAATATACTCAAATTAGATCCTACTGTTGCAAAAATTGTGGGAGACACCCCCAGTGTCACATTTCATAGAGCCACTAACTTGAAAGACCAATTGGTGCCAGCCACTTCATAAACAAAACCAAACATGCAACCTGGCTGAAACCCACTGGCTTTTTCAAATGCACGAATTGCAAAGTTTGCCACATAGCTAAAAATAAAAAAGAAATTGCCAATAAAAAAGTTTGGAAAATTAAACAACTCATAACTTGCAAAAGTCAATTTGTAATTTACATGGTGGAGTGCCCCCACCCTCTCAGATACGTGGGCAGTACAATATGTGATCTAAAGAAAAGAATATTGGAATATGTCAGGGCAACAATCAACACCGATAGGAGTAATGTAAATGTAAATGTAAATGTAATGCCATAGCTAAACATATGGAAAAAGAACATGGTGGGAATTGTGGGTAAAGTTTTTCTCTCACCTTTTCCAATTAATCCTAACAGAGGGAAAAATGCCAATAAACTGGAAGGGGCAATAATCAGACCTATCCACAAAAAGGGTAGCCCAGGGGAACCACAAAGCTATAGATTGATAAACCTCCTGGACATAGGGGAAAAGGTCTTCTCAAAACTAGTCTTAAACAGACTAAATGAATGTGTTGAGGAGAACTCAATAATACCGATCAAACAGGGAGGGTTCAGAGCAGGACATTCAACGACAGATCATTGCTTCTCCTAATGGGCAATGGCAAGGAAGGCGACGGATCAGAACGGAAAACTCTGTTGCTGCTTCGTGGACTTCCGAGCCGCATTCGACTCTGTGGACAGGGACTGTCTCCGGGAAATATTAATAAAGAAAAATATCCCAAGAGACCTGCTGACGGTACTAAAAGAGTTGCACCGGGAAAATTGGGCTCAAGTGATCAGGGATACTGAGGGGTCACTGACGCCGAAAATTCCAATCGGAAATGGTCTGAAGCAAGGTTGCGTACTGGCCCCCCCAGTTATTCTCCATCTTCCTATCTGAATTACCAAAATGCCTTGAAGTGAATGGTAGTGCCAGCCCAAGAATGGGTGGCAAAAAGTTGCTGTGTCTGCTATACGCAGATGATCTAGTAATAGTGGATCAAACAGAAATTGGCCTTCAAAGGAAACTAAATTCTTTTAATGAATATTGTAAAAAGTTATTTTTAAAGGTAAATCTAGACAAGACGAAAATCCTGTGCTTTGGGAAAAAAGCGATCAAGTTTAATTGGTTTTTAGGGGATCTTAAATTAGAATCCGTAAATGAATACCGATACCTAGGTGTGTGGTTCGATAAAAAATTAAATTGGCAAACACACCTTGAAGCCCAAAAAGCGAAGTCACAAACTTCAATTGCTGGTTTAAAAATGTTTAACCGGGATTATGGGGATAAGTCCCATCGACCATTATTGAAAGCTTTTAATGCGATGATCCCACCACAAGTCCTCTATGGAGCAGAAATCCTTTATTTGAGCGGTAAGGGAGTCTGGAACCTAGAGGAAGGAAAATGCTTGAAAAAGCTCTTATCCCTACCCCCATCGGCAATGGTGCAAGCCATAAGAACTGAGCTAGGGACAACTGCTTGGGGGTACAATGTGCAGTAATTAGATTTTGGAAATGCCTTGAAAATGACCAAAAAGTTGCACACTGGTGTCCAAATGAAATACAACAAAGCGACCTAAAATGGGCAAAAATGTGTAGGAAGAGAATGTTACAGGCCTGCGGAAATATAAAAGTGGATATATGTTGTGATTCGCTAATAATAGAGTGCTCAAAACATGAGCTAAGAACTAATGGACAAGCTGCTACTAGAAGCATGGATAGGGAATATCTTGGTAAGAAAATATCGGTGGATTTTATGATGAATGCATGGGGAAAGGAAACCTGGTTCCCTTATTTGGATCTATTGCCTAACCGGTGCTTTAGACAAGAGATCCTAAGGTTACGCATTGGGATTAATCCATGGATATCAAATAAAGAATTTAAAGCCAAAATGTTGGACCCTAATGGACACTGTAAATGCAGGTTGGGTACAAAAGGGGATACCGCGCACTTTTTGTTGGACTATATAAATATTTTAGAACAGCGTAAACTTTGGCTGCGTCCAATATTTATAAAATACGATATAAGAAACAGGAGACAAGCACTTGAGCTAATTATAGAACTTCCAAGCCTTGATATTGCAATTGCACTTGGGAAATTCATAAAGGTTGTACAGAGTTTTATAATAAGTCAGAAATAGATTTTAATGTTTTAAATAGAATTGTGTCTAGAGATAAACGGTTTTATGAATTTTTTAGGATAAAAATCATTTGGAGTAATTGATAATACGTGTACCCAGTTCTAAATGTCATATGACTGGGGGAAGTCCATTTACACCTTTTTTTTTAAAGGAATGAGATTTTATTTTGTATGAATTGTTGTCGATAGATAATATTTTAATGCAAGTAAGTACTGTGTATTGGTTTAAAGATTACGATCTAAATAAACTTACCTTTTGACTTTGACTTTGACACTCACTCCCTCCCTCCCTCTCACTCACTCCCTCTCACTCCCGCTCACTCACTCCATCCCTCTCACTCACTCCATTAATCTCTCACTCAGTCCATCTCACTCCCTCACAGTCACTCCCTCTCACTCTCACTCACTCCCTCTCACTCCCTCCCTCCCACTCACTCCATCCCTCTCACTCCATCCCTCTCACTCAATCCATCCCTCTCACTCAATCCATCCCTCTCACTCACTCACTCTTACTCACTCCCTCCCTCCCACTCCTTCCCTCTCACTCCCTCTCACTCACTCCCTCTCACTCACTCCCTCCCTCTCACTCTCTCCCTCTGTCTCGCTCCCTCCCTCCCTCTCACTCCCTCCCTCTCCCTCCCTCCCTCACTCACTCCCTCCCTCTCACTCCCTCCCTCCCTCCCTCTCACCCTCCCTCTCACTCACTCACTCCCTCTCACTCTCTCTCACTCCCTCTCCGTCCCCCTCCCCCTCCCTTTCCCTCCCACTCCGTCTGTCACCCTCTGTCATCTCACCCTCCCTGTATGCCAGCCGGGGCACACACATACTCACAGCAGCACCCGAGCACTTCACAGGTCTTCAAAAGACCATTTGCATGTTAATGAGGCCTTTGTATTTCACTTCTTCTTAGGCCCCTGCAGTTTACTCTGGCCATTGATAGGATCGCCCGGCCGCCAGCCCCCACAGAGCAGCAGAGTCTCTCGTGCTGCTGCAGACACTTAAAAAAATGTAAAACACAGGTATGATGTCTCGGGGGTTCTCGGGCCGCCAGGGAAGGCTTGCCGGGCCGCCCCCGGCCTGCGGGCCGTACTATGAGTACCCCTGCTCTAAAGGGACAAGACAGATCCAGACCAACAAACGGGACCGCTACACAATGCCTAAGGGCTTCCCTACCGATTCAAGGCAGGTTCAATCGGCGGAGAGAGACTATTCGGACCCTACAGTTGAACCGACGCTGCTTGACGTAATGGCAGCCATAGACGGAGTGAAGTCGTCATTGGGACAGAAAATGGAGTCACTAGATAACAAATTAGACACTGTCACACATGAGGTCTACCTCATCCGGGCTGATCTCACGAAAGTGAATGAAAAAGTCAAGTCGCTGGATATAAAGACTGCCAATTTAACTGATGATGTGGCATTGCTTCAACAGGAGATGCGAGACCTCAGAGCCTCTCATGACCCTACAGAGCACAAGCTGTATAAGTACGAGGGAAGAGCCCGACGCAACAACATCCGTATTCTTGGGGTCCCAGAGAAGTCTGAAGGCCCAGCCCCAGACCTGTTTGTTGAGGACCTCATCCTCAAGCACCTCAAGCCTAAGGGACTGGGCAACTTCTTCACCATTGAGCGTGCACACAAGGTGCCGGGAGGGCGACCCAGGCCTGGAGCGCCCCGCGCCCGATAATTGCAAGGGTGTTGAACTTCAGGGACAGAGATGTGATCGTGCATGCTGCTCACTTGGGTGCCCCCATGCGATACGAAAATGCCACCCTCTAGTTTTTCCCTGACTTCACGCAAACTGTCCAGAAGCAATGCCGGAATGTTCTTGCGGTGAAGAAAAAACTCAGAGACAAAGAGCTGAAATACGCCATGATGTTCCCGGCTCGATTGACGGTGGAGTTCGAGGGGAGAGCCTGGTTTTTTGATAACCCAGAGGTGGCATCGGATTGGATTGACAGCCGTCCTCCTGGAGACCCGGAGGGGCAAGACCAAGGCGGAGGAAGCGCACTGCAGGAGCAGGAATGAAGGCGGTCACAAGATTCATAGGACTATTGTGTATTGTCAGGTAGTGGGGTTTGACTCACAGCAAATTTCCCTGTTTAACCCATAGACTATGAGCTGTCTAGGGGCTGTCTCGGCTGCGGGAAGTCTATTCTGATCCGGGCTGGGGGGGGAGACGGGACACTGGCTTCCTCCTCTTTACTACCTTTAGTTAACCAGTAGTTTAGAGTGTGGGGCGACAGGCTCACTGCCAGTTGGGGATGGGCGGAAGCCATGAGCAGGGGTGCAGGCAGGGGGTTAGGGTTATGGGGTCTGTGGGGCTTCTGGTTTTTGGAGTCGCATTGTTGGTGGGAATGTTTGTAGTTTGCTTTATTTTTACGACATCAGGAGACAGCGATTCATTTGTGACATTTCCATAGCAATTTAATGCCGAACAATAGACGGGGATCGGGGATAAGAGTGCTTAGCTGGAATGTGAACGGATTGGGTGACAGAATAAATAGAGGGATGGTTAACCAGTTTATCAGAAGACACTCTCCTGACGTCGTACTTTTGCAGGAGACACATCTCATTGGAAACAGGTGCATGGCCCTACATAAAGGGGGTTACAAGCTGGTGGTGCATGCAGGATTCACTAGGGTTGAGGGGGGTTCGGCATATTGGTTAAAAACTCATTTCCCCTGACTTTCCAGGCTACATGGTCTGACCAGAGGGGTAGGTACATTGGTATATCGGGTCAGTGGGAATCGAGAACAGCTACCTTTGTTTCTATTTATGTCCCACCTGGCCTACAGTCAGACACGTTTCACGACCTGGGCTCCATTTTCTTAACCTTGCCACTGGGCCTCCTGGTGTTAGGGGATGACTTCAACGCTGTAGTGGATGGTGAACTGGACCGCATCCCGCACGGATGCTGAGACCGGCGCAGAGGTGGCTCCGTGATTATCTGGATACGATGGGGCTCGTAGATGGTTGGCGGGCGGGCTCGTAGATGGTTGGTGGGCGCGCAACCCAGGAAGAGCGCAGTACACGCACATATCTTGTGCTCACCATAGCCTGTCCAGGATAGACTATGTGCTAGTCCCAGCAACTCAGGCGCACGCCCTTCGGGAGGTGCAGCATCTAGGTAGAGGTATCTCGGATCATTCTCCAGTTTGGCTCCAAATGAAATTTGATCAGGTCACTGCAGGCAAGACAGCCCCGATCAATCCATGGCACTTGAGAGACCAAACCACCAAGAACATAGTTAAGGCCACGGACAGGTACTTTCAAGAAAATCACGATTCGGTACAATCGGCGCAGACCTTGTGGGAGGCATATAAAACTGTCATCCGGGGAGAGGCTGTATCTCTGATTGCGAGGAAAAAGAGGGAACGACAGGCCAAATTAGAAAAAGCAGAAGAGGAAGTGATAAAACTGGAAAGGGAAGTTTCTTGAGCGGTGACCCCCGAGGGTCTTCACCTTTTGAAATTACAGCACAATGAGTTTGGTGGTCTTGCCAGAGACAATGCAAGGGTGGAGAGACTCAGAGTAGAAATATTGAGCATGGGGACAAAGCCAGAAAGTTGATTGCATGGCTCAAAGGAGGGACTGGGCATTGAGGCTGGTGCCAGAGTTACAGGGGGAAAACTCCAGCATCATTACAGACCCGCAAGCCATTGCCGACGCGTTCACAGACTACAATCAGGGGTGTACAGTGCGACGGGTGTGTATACGGAAGCTGAAAACAGGGAGATGGTCAGAGATGTCCAGTTGCCCAAGCTATCGAGCGAGAATAAAGACTATTTGGAACCCCCTTTCACAAATGTCGAAGTGGCACAAGCCATTAGAGGAGTGCACTCCGGGAAGGCCTCGGGCCGAACGACATTCCCATAGAGCTTTATAAAGTGAGGTCCAATAAAATTGCTCCATATCTTTGCTCTATATTTGAAGAAATCAAGGATAGGGGGCAACTTCCACATGACCAGCGAATGGCAAATATAGTGGTCATCTACAAGGCAGGCAAGACCAAGATGTGCTCCTCGTCTTATCGGCCCATCTCATTGCTGAATGTGGAACCTAAAGTCCTGGCAAAACTGCTGGCAACGAGATTGGCCAAAGTCATTACTACCTTGAATCATCCGGATGTGTCAGGTTGTATGCCACATCGAAACACGGACCTCAATCTATGTCAACTGCACGGAGTTCTGGGCAGGACCCCGACGATTCAGAAACCAGCGGCGCTAGTGTCCTTGGACGCCACTATGGCGTTTGACAGACTCGAGTGGCCCTATCTTTTTGCAGTGCTGGACAAACTAGGTTTCGGCCCAGAATTCACAGGTTGGGTACACCTTTTATATTCTGCTCCGATGGCCCGAGTAGTGGTGAACAATCACAGGTCCCCTGACTTCCCTTTGGGCAGGGGTACCAGACAGGGATGTCCCCTGTCCCCGCTTCTTTTCGCCCTGGCCTTGGAGCCGTTGGCGGCATGGGTACGACAGGACCGCTCAATACGTGGAATGTAATGGACAGTGGAGTGGTAGAACAAAATCTCATTCTACGCAGATGATATTCTGCTTTACCTTACCAACCCGAAGGGGTACCTAATCTGTTTTTTGGATGTGTTGGATATTTTAGGGAGATACTCAGGCTTTGAAATAAATTGGTCAAAGTCGGTGCTCTATTTCCTTAAGGGTGATCCGCCAGTCGTTCCGGACACCTGCCCGATACAATTTGCTCCCGTTGGATGCAGGTACCTTGGTATTTATATTACGCACAACCCGAATCTCCGTTACACTAACAACCTGAGCCCCCCCCCCCCGGCACGCTTCAGAGGGGATGTAGTCCGCGGGAAGGCTCTCCCGCTCTCCATGATAGGTAGAGCGGTGCTTTTTAAAATGATGGTTCTACCCCGGTTTCTATACTCACTTTAAAATACAAAGAATCCAGTTCCAGCCTTCAGTTCTCCTACTGGCAGTTCCATTCAAACCATCAACTTCCTGTTAGCAGGCTCCCTTACAGTCTCACGCGAATCCCTGACCAAGACCAAATTTCCACTTGATAAGGTACCTTTCCTGTCGCCTTTAGAAGGGAATATCCATCTGGAATTGCAGTGCCAGAGCCATACCAATGTGCACCACAGTGGAATTCTGACTATGTTCATTGACGTGAGTGGGTATGGAGCCTGGCTCAGATGCTGGTGTGTCTTATCTAGGAATTACTGGTCATACTGGGCATATCCTGATCAGGAGAAAACCATGGATCCTATAGGACAAATCAATCTCTTCAACTGTACTAGTCCCCAGATCGAGGCAGCCGGCTGGGAGTTTTGTGCCCGTCTTAATACTCTGGAGTTGATTACAGTGCACCCTCAACAGGAAGATGACACTGAGACTCTGGTGATTCAGTGCTGCAATACCCTTAGCTTCTCCAAGAACTGGCTGTCGTCTGACACGAAGGATGACAGAAACAAGTGGATAGAACTCCTGAACCAAGCATTGGTGAAGCTCAGGACATGGCGAACCACATTTGACAAAGTAACATTGTCTCCCTAAAGCTCACAGACCAAAGCTGGCCCATCTTTGATGCTTCAGTGTAGACCAAATGACTCTGACATATCTGTGGCCACCAACTGGGAACAGGCTGATGCCACTGCATCTATTCGAGAAACTGAGTGTTAAACACTTGTGGTCATTTTCCTTTTGGCATACTCTGAAAAAGTATGTTTTTATATATATATATATATATATATATATATATATATATATATATATATATATATATATATATATATATATATATATATATATATATATATATATATATATATATATATATATATATATATATATATATATATATATATATATATATATATCTACCACTTGGCTCCCTTCCTCTTCGTTAGGCGCTGCTTTTCCTTGGTCGCGTTACTCCTGCGGTTGAGCCAACCGCTGACAATTTACAACAGGTTTTCCCCGGTCCCGGGGATGGTTGGAGTCGCAGAAAAAACGGAAGTCAATCGCTTATTTTCGTGAAAGTTTCTTTATTTCATAAATCCATTGGGGGATCAAAAGCAAAAAACAACCAACGCGTTTCAACAGCGTCCGCTGCCTTGATCACGGTCGGTTTAGTGCATGGCGCTCACAAGTTTAAGGGACAAAACAACAATAAAGATACGCCCACTTGGTTACTTAGTCCGTCCCCCAATTATTTGGCATTCTGGGACCGGTAGTTTCTCGTTAACATTAGCTTTAAATTAATGACTCTAGCAATTTTCAAAGAGAAGTACAAGGGGATTATACCATTTGTATGAGCTGTTGTACATTGTCCAAACCATAATTCATTTTTAAGGAAACAAAGGACGCTGTCGAAACGCGTTGGTTGTTTTTTGCTTTTGATCCCCCAATGGATTTATGAAATAAAGAAACTTTCACGAAAATAAGCGATTGACTTCCGTTTTTTCTGCGACTCCAACCATCCCCGGGACTGGGGAAAACCTGTTGTAAATTGTCAGCGGTTGGCTCAACCGCAGGAGTAACGCGACTAAGGAAAAGCAGCGCCTAACGAAGAGGAAGGGAGCCAAGTGGTAGATGTTGTTTACTCTTCGAGGTGCTCACCGGCATTCGATCACAAAACCATTGTGACTCACCCAATAACGAACGATCGACGGAAGGAAGCAGCCATTCACCTGCCGGGGAGGGAAGTCTCCAAGGTAAGAGGGTCTGCCTGTGGGAGTACGCCGATTGAACGATACTTGGGTGTATCTGTTGAATGAACTAACAAACGGAGAAGACACAACAGTGTGCTGGCCGGTTGCTTGGTATTCGAATCCTCTGAACTGTGATTAAGCGCCCGCCAATATTTAAACTGCTACACAAACCCAACTGAGGGATTTAGCAAAACGGAAGAATCCGAGGCGCAATCAAACAGATACAGAGAGAGAGAATAAAACGGATTCGCTTCTAAAAACGCAATAAAAACATTGTATATCCACCACAGGGGGATCAAGCAAAAGAGAGAAACATTATGGATAGGCGGGATGCTAAAAGGAAGGAATTTATTGTCACTATGTTTAACAAGAGTGATATGAACAAACCCATAGAAAGTGATAAGGAATCAGGAAAAAACGACACAAAAGATAAACTCCGCCTTTGGGAAAAGCTAAACAAAAAAGAGATAAAAAAATCTTGGGAATTAATTTCCCTGCAAAAATATCTAGAAGTGGAAAGGGTGCCTTGTGGTTTACGAATACTAATAATGCCAAGTCAACAGGATGTCACGAATGAACTACTCCAGGAGTGGGGTGAACACACAATAAACTCCTCTTTGGGATTGTTAAAAATACTGGTGAAACACATCGAGATAGCGCTTGAAAAAATAAAGGAACAACTACGGACATTGGAAAAGGAGCTCGATAATCTAAAACTCAACACTGAAATGACAAAATTCAAGGAGGACTTGAATAAACAAATTGAAAAACATGAAGAGGAAGTAAGAATGAGAAAACAAACCAAATTTGAGAGGGATGCCAACGATTATGCGCAAGGGCGCATATTTACATTCGCCCGGAAATACGACCCCTTCAGACCGCCCAAAGCTAACATAGCCAGCTCATCATCAAGCATGGCATCCTTGACATCAGTGGACCTAAGTGAGGATGATGCCAATCTGGACCCACAACAAAAGGTTTTTTTAGGGGATATGCGCCTGGTTCTATCACAATAACAATGGGAACAAAATCACGGGGCGCAAAGAAATACACGCGGTCGAGCAAGGGGAAGGGGGAGATCTTGGCAACCAAGGTTCACAAAGCCCATACAAGGAGGAGCCGAAGGCGAAACGGCTACAAACGAAAAAGTTGGCACGGAGACCAGATTAATGAAACAAAGGAGGGGGAAGTGAATGAAGAACTCCAGATAATTAACCTTTCAGGGAAGGAAATTTCAAAAGCGTAAACCTCGCTACTAAAGAAAGGAATCAACTTTTGCCCAACAGCTCGCATGGACATGGCACAAACACGAATTGATTTATATCTATATATTCGAAAAATTAAGCTTGCAAAATTCTTTGCCGAGAGAAAGAACAAGCCTAAAATATTAAAATGCCAATCCAAACCCACATCCACCCTGTCAGCAAAGGACTCGGAAGCGTACCTAACGGTACTAAATCTAAATGCACAAGAGGGACAGGAAATTAACCTAGAGACAGCCATACCACAATTTGGAGCGGGAACCAGTGGCTTGAAGGCAAAATCCAAATTCTACCCCCAGTTAGCACCTGGAAATAAAATAGACATGTTTCAAGAGGCGGTCATCCACGACCTATACAAAATTAACATCAAAGCCAATACCAATGATAACCTATCCAAAGTTGAAAGACAAGCCCTGATTTCATTACAAAACAATGAAAGCTTTGAAATTAAGGTAGCCGACAAAGGCGGAAACATAGTACTATGGGACCGAAAACTATATGCTGCAGAAGCTATGGACCAACTGAGTAACCAATACTACTATGAAAAACTTGAAAATAACCCAATGGATAACATAAAAAGGGAACTGGATAGGAAAATACACCAATGGGAAAAAGATGAACTTTTTGATTTTGAGGAGAAAAAATATTTAACAGTGGATTTCCCAAAAACAGCTACTGTGTATTTTCTACCAAAGATCCACAAAAGTGCCACTAAACCACCAGGGAGACCGATCGTATCGGCCAATGGCTCTTTGCTGGAACCACTATCAAACTTCATTGATTTTTACCTAAGTCCACATGTAAAACTTTTGAAATCATACATAAAGGATACTACTGACTTTTTGTGTAATCTGAAGCAAATTGAATGGCAACCTGATTTCATCATGATCACAATGGATGTGATCTCATTATATACAAACATTGACAATGAGATGGGTCTTAATGCATGTAAACATGTGCTTAAAGAACGGAATATTCACTATCAAAATCATAACAACATGCTATCAGAAATGATCAACTACTTATTATGTAACAACATTTTCATGTTCGGTGACACACTATACAAACAAAAAAATGGAGCCGCCATGGGCTTTTCCTTTAGCCCCAACTATGCCTGCACTGCTATGGGATGGTGGGAGGAAACAACGGCATGGGATGAAAAACTTCATACATTCACACAGCACATCATAGTCTGGAAAAGATTTATATATGACTTGTTCATAGTGTGGAATGGCGGGGAGGAGAAATTCTTGGAATATTTCCAAATACTAAATAGCAGTACACCGGGCATAAAATTCACCCACAATATCAGTCAAAATAAAGCGGTCTTTTTAGACACGGAAGTGTATATCAAAAACAACCAAGTGGAAACGACCCTCCATCGTAAAAGCACTGCAACTAATGCAACATTGGAAGCCACAAGCTTCCATCAGCAATCACTCATATCAAGCATCCCCTATGGGGAATTTTTGCGTTTACGAAGAATCTGCAGTGAAGAACAGGAGTGGCAAAAACAGAGTAAGAGCGCCATGCAACGTTTTCAAAAAAGACAATACAACCAACGTTCTACAAGACAATGCTGGGAAAGAGCAAATCAAACAGCAAGATCAGATTGCCTGAAACTGAAAGAAACCCAAATTCCAACAGAGGAGGAACCAATTAGACTGATCACAAATTACAGTAAAGAAACCAAACAATTAAATCAAATCCTGAAAAGAAATTGGAAGATTTTACAGCTGGATCCAGTGATAGGTAAAAAAATGGGCAAACACCCCACAATAACATTTCGAAGGGCCAAAAATCTCCAGGACCAACTTGTCCATAGTCATTTCCAACCCACAGCAAAAAAGACACACTGGCTAAAGACGAAAGGCTTTATAAAATGTTACAACTGCAAAGTCTGTGAGATTGCCAAACCGACAACAGAAATAACTATGCCAAAGAACAAGATCTGGCAAATCAGGGAATGCATAACATGCAACAGTAAATACACCATATATATGATCGAATGCCCATGTAAGCTAAGGTACATAGGCAGTACCATCTGTGAATTAAAAAAGCGCATATTGGAGCATGTTCGTGCTACTGTGCACAAAGACAGAGGCAATGCAGTTGCCAAACATATGGCATCGAACCATAACGGAGACTGTAAACAACTTCGCTTTTGGGGCATTGAAACCATGAGCCTCTCAGCAAGGGGTGGCCACAATGAAAGGTTTCTACGACGCAAAGAGTCAAAACACATCCTGAATTTCAGAACTATGACACCCTTTGGTCTTAACCAATCAGAGGAAATGTATATACACCTGTAAATACGAACAAAATGACTTTCCTACATCATCCTGCCGGCCATATTTAATTTTAACAATTTTGTCCCTTTTAATTTTCACCACCCCACGTTTTCTCACTTTTGTAAATAGCTCACAGAAAGGATTCAATTACCTTGCAATTCTAAGTGTTAGCAAACTATTGCCCAATAGAGGGCAGTACCGACTGTAAATAATTATAAATAATTGTTTGCTAAATGATTTGCCCACCGGAGGGCGGTATCCTTTTGTTTCCTTAAAAATGAATTATGGTTTGGACAATGTACAACAGCTCATACAAATGGTATAATCCCCTTGTACTTCTCTTTGAAAATTGCCAGAGTCATTAATTTAAAGCTAATGTTAGCGAGAAACTACCGGTCCCAGAATGGCAATTAATTGGGGGACGGACTAAGTAACCAAGTGGGCGTATCTTTATTGTTGTTTTGTCCCTTAAACTTGTGAGCGCCATGCACTAAACCGACCGTGATCAAGGCAGCGGACGCTGTCGAAACGCGTTGGTTGTTTTTTGCTTTTGATCCCCCAATGGATTTATGAAATAAAGAAACTTTCACGAAAATAAGCGATTGACTTCCGTTTTTTCTGCGACTCCAACCATCCCTGGGGAAAACCTGTTGTGATATATATATATATATATATATATATATATATATATATATATATATATATATATATATATTCACTGAAAAAAACCATAGGTTATAGACCATATATAGTTAGGAATTCGCATTTACAAAACCTTATTTTACTCACACAAAACCATTCAAATTCCATATATAGTTAGTTGCACTAACTATATATCGCGCACCCGCAATCCACTGCTGATGATGTCACATATTACATCATTCATGACATGGTCAGTGACATCACTGATGACATCACTGATGACATCTCAAATGACATCACTGATGACGTCTCAAATTACATCACTGATGACATCACTGATGACATCTCATTTGACATTACTGATCACATCACTGATGATATCATTCATGTGATAATACGATGAACCTCTTCAGACTCTAATATAACCTTAGATACAATCAGTGTAAACAGACACTCACAGACTGTCACTCATCCATGGAGTTACTCACACACCTAGTCAGTCATGCAAAGAATCAATCACACCTCCATTTCCTCAACTATACAGTTATACAAACTTTACTTATTCAAACATATACTAACACATATTTACTCTCTTATACAATCCCTGATACAAGTTCACAATGATCCATACAGCCACTCACACATTCACTGGCTCTTATGCACAGTTATTTATGGTATACACCTGTTTCAACGCATTTATTACAACGCGATACCATTACAACGCGACTTTTACTCCGCATACCATTACAACGCATTGCGCTGGGGGGCGCTCTAGGATAGGGAATACGTTTAATTTTCTATCCAACACCTTCCCTAGTGTCCACGGGGACTGGTGTTGGAATAGAAAATTATACTTACCACTATCCAGCGCCCGAAGGCGCTATGCGTTGTAAAGGTATGCGGAGTAAAAGTCGCGTTGTAATGGTATGCGGAGTAATAGTATGCGTTATAACGTCATACATCCGTTATTTATATATGTCAACTCTCACATGTACTGTGTTTTACATATGTACTTACTTTGACATGTAGCACTGAGATATCCATTCACTCACCAATACACTCATGCACACAGTCAACCGCCCATACAGCTGTTTCCACATGCACTTTTGAAACCATACATCTAGTGAATCAACTGCTCACACATCTATGCACAGAGTCATACACCTCCCAGCCACCCACACACACACTCAGTCTCCCATACAAATACTTGGGCAACCAATCAATAACCCATATAGTTACTCATATAGCTACTTATCAACACATGCAACAGTTTACAGAACAACAGACATAATGATGCACAAATTAAGACAGTTTAGTCACTAACCCATGCACTCAGTGAGACACATTTAATCACTCACTCATACAGTCAGTCATGCACCTACTAAATCCTTCATCCAAACACTTATACATCCACTCATTCTTCAATATGTAAGACATATTTTAACTTTACAGAAACATACAGTCACTGGATGTTGTCATCAGTGATGTCATCAGTGATGTCATTTGAGATGTCATCAGTGATGTCATCAGTGATGTCACTGACCATGTCATGAATGATGTAATATGTGACATCATCAGCAGTGGATTGCGGGTGCGCGATATATAGTTAGTGCAACTAACTATATATGGAATTTGAATGGTTTTGTGTGAGTAAAATAAGGTTTTGTAAATGCGAATTCCTAACTATATATGGTCTATAACCTATGGTTTTTTCAGTGAATTTTCAAGGTTTTGTAAATGCTAATTCCTAACTATATATGGTCTATAACCTATGGTTTTTTCAGTGAATTTTCAAGGTTTTGTAAATGCTAATTCCTAACTATATATGGTCTATAACCTATGGTTTTTTCAGTGAATATATATATATACATACATATATAAACATATATCATCTGTATATCTATATAAATACAAACATAAATGCATGCATACATATACTTATATGCATACAGATGCATGTTATTTACATGAAAGTTGAAAAAACACTAATAAAAGCAAAGCTAAAAAGCCACCTCATTACAAACAGAATGGCTTTAACTTAAACGAGGGCGAGATCTATTGCATTTTCAATGCTTGTTTACTTTGGTTCCATCAAGAAGGCATTCAGATGTGTCACACATTTGCCATAAATTCTGAATGTTAGCACTCTAGTTGCACATTAGATCACTGTAGTAAAGCTACTGCTCACCAGGGACGTCTGCTGCTGGTATTCAAAGTGCATGTTTCAGTCTGCATGTCAGAATTTTTTTAATGAAATAGAAGAGGATTTGAGAAGTCACTCAAAATGATCCCTAATTTTTCTTTCTGAAGCACTAATCATACTTTCTATGGCAAAATTAACCCCCTCATGTTGTTCCTTTTTAAATTGAGTGTTTTCAGACTTACCACTTCATTCCAATCAAGATGGCTTCTGGTGTGCCATACTTTTGTCATAAGTAAGACTGTTAGCGCTCTAGTTGTTCTTTAGAACACTCTGGGACATTCTGTCATTGGGCTATACTTGGGGTACATCTGGGTGATATTTGGGCTACATTTAGGCTCTTTTGTCTCTGGTGGCCATCTTGGGAGACTGTATGTCAGAATTTTTTAATGAAATTGAAGAGGGTTTGAGAAGTCACTCAAAATGTGCCCTAATTTTTCTTTCTGCAGCACTAATCATAATTCATATGGCAAAATATACCCCCTCATTTTGTTCCTTTTTAAATTAAATGTTTTAAGAGTTACCACTTTATTCCAATCAAGATGGCTTCAGGTGTGCCATACCTTTGTAATAAGTAGGACTGTTAGCGCTCTAGTTGTTCTTTAGAACACTCTGGGACATTCTGTCATTGGGCTATACTTGGGCTACATCTGGGTGATATTTGGGCTACATTTGGGCTCTTTTGTCTCTGGTGGCCATTTTGGGAGACTGCATGTCAGAATGTTTTAATGAAATAGAAAAGGATTTGAGAAGTCACTCAAAATGTGCCCTAATTTTTCATTCTGCAGCACTAATCATACTTTCTATGGCAAAATATACCCCCTCATGTTGTTTCTTTTTAAATTAAATGTTTTAAGAGTTACCACTTTATTCCAATCAAGATGGCTTCAGGTGTGCCATACCTTTGTAATAAGTAGGACTGTTAGCGCTCTAGTTGTTCTTTAGAACACTCTAGGAGGCTGCAGTAGAACACAAAGGAATCAACTGACAGTCTCTGTCCTTGTTGGATGTACATGTTTTACTGAGAATGTCAGACTTCATTTTCACATGACTGAGAAAGATAATGTGAATTTACAGAAAATATGCTTTCAGTTTAGCTTATAGATCCCCTTCCAAACCACTGTGGGAAAATCATGAGATATTAGTTTTCTTTCAAACAATATTCATGATATCACAGCAGAAGGTTTTTTCACATGGTAAAATCACCTTAGAACCCACCACAATTCCTAAAACGAGTATGGTACCATCAACAAATGATTCATAATGTAACTAAAGTCCTAAAACCCTCTATTAACTACAATGCTTTTTAATGAGGTGCTATCATGTATATTGGTCCCAAGATGGCTGCCAACACTTCTTGGATGAAGTGCTGACAGCCAATCAGATCAGATGTGTGGTTAGGCTCCGCCCAGATATATATCTTTTTTTGAACCTAAATTACTCAAAATCCACTGGAGCACATATATTGAGACCTAGCAAAGGCACATCGGGCTAACAGTCCCTACAATTTTGCCAAGTTTCGTGCAAATCCATTCAGCCGTTCGAGCTAAAAGTGAGGCCAACCGCCCTATGGAAATTAACATGGGAAAAACGCGTTTTGGGACCTCCCTTTTTTCTCGGTCCCCCCTTGATGAAACCCCCCCAAATTGTCAGGGGCTGCTCAAAAACAAAATGTTCCATTTTCCTGAAAATTTCAGCCAATTCCGTCTACAAACGCCAAAGTTATTAGACATAGAATTTTCAAAAATCCCATAGAGAAAAAATCCTAACTATATATACCTACTGGCGACCGCCAGTAGGTAATATATATATATATTCACTGAAAAAACCATAGGTTATAGACCATATATAGTTAGGAATTAGCATTTAAAAAACCTTATTTTACTCACACAAAACCATTGAAATTCCATATATAGTTAGTTGCACTAACTATATATCGCGCACCTGCAATCCACTGCTGATGATGTCACATATTACATCATTCATGACATGGTCAGTGACATCACTGATGACATCTCAAATGACATCACTGATGACATCTCATTTGACATCAATGACCACATCACTGATGATATCATTCATGTGACAATACAATGCATCTCCTCACATTTTAATATAACCTCTGTTTCACCCAGTGTTAAATACAGAATATAATTTTTGAAACCATTGACACACCAATACTAGTTACTACATACGCACTCACTGATTCCTACGTCTACACACACCTTCACTCATTCACCCATACTATCATTCATACATACAATCACTCATCTTTACAACACTATCATATGCACTCATACACCTATACAGACACTCACAGTCTGCCACTCATCCATGGAGTTACTCACACACCTAGTCAGTCCTGTAAAGAATCAATGACACTTCCATTTTCTTGTCTATACAGTTAAACATGGAGCACCTTACATTTTCAAACATATACTAACACATACTTACCTTGTTATACAATCATTGATACAAGTACACATTGATCTGCACAGAGTCACACACCTCCCAGCCAGCCACACACACACTCAGTCTCCCATACAAATACTTGGACAATCAATCAGTAACCCATATAGTTAATCATATAGCTACTGATCAAAACATGCAGCAGTTTACAGAACAACAGACATAATGATGCACAAATTAAGACACTTTAGTCACTAACCCATGCACTCAGGGAGACACATTTAATCACTCACTCATGCATTCAGTCATGCACCTACTAAATCCTTTGTCCAGACACTTATACTTCCACTCATTCTTCAATATGTAAGACACATTTTAACTTTACAGAAACATACAGTCACTGGATGTTGTCATCAGTGATGTCATCAGTGATGTCATTTGAGATGTCATCAGTGATGTCATCAGTGATGTCACTGACCATGTCATGAATGATGTAATATGTGACATCATCAGCAGTGGATTGCAGGTGCGCGATATATAGTTAGTGCAACTAACTATATATGGAATTTCAATGGTTTTGTGTGAGTAAAATAAGGTTTTTTAAATGCTAATTCCTAACTATATATGGTCTATAACCTATGGTTTTTTCAGTGAATTTTCAAGGTTTTGTAAATGCTAATTCCTAACTATATATGGTCTATAACCTATGGTTTTTTCAGTGAATTTCAATGGTTTTTTAATAGCAAATATCATAAGCTGTCGAATGTCAAGTACGTGGTAAGTGAAAACATTTTCGTGTTTATGCACACTGATCTGCTTTGAATGGTGCCCCCCCCCCTCATTTCTATTAGGAGTACTCTCTCTTTGCAGATAGTGAAAGGTAGTTAACGCAGGTCTTTGCCCCCATTGTAATCCGTCGTGCCTGCTTCTCTCTCCATTTGATTCATTGTTATCCAAGTATTTACTGTTTTAGAATTAGTTCTCTTTGGTTCATTCTCTATTTACAAACAAACACAGAGTCGCAATACTCTGTTTAGTCTTTGCAGATAACGAAAAATCGTGTAAAAAAAAAGAAAAGGAATCGAGCAAAATCAGTAGGCCACTAATGGGATCTCTTTTTGACCTCGCTAAAATAGAAACATTAGGAACAACCCCTCATGACAAATACAAAACTAGTGAGATGAACTGAACTCCACACAATGATGGCTGCAAAACAGCTCGGCTCCGCCACCCACCCCGCCCAAAATAACGATAAAGAACGGCTGCCATGATTGGTTGCGGAATGACCACGACGGAGCTACGAAATGGTGCTGCTCTCATGCTAACCCCAGCTTCAGTCTGAAACATCCAGAAACACTGTAGACTACCAATTCGATCAGTTCCGGTAGCGCCCCAATGTAACCCGGTAGAGAAGAACTAGCCCTCCCCTCTTTGACTGATGGTTCTTGTTGCCTGTCCCTTCTGTTGTCATTTAACAGAACTATTTAGCCTGCTGAAAGGGGTTGTGTTCCGACCGCTGGTTGGTGGAGACATTTTGACTATATTCTGTACCTGCGTTGTCGCGTAATGCGTCATATGACGCGCCGCGTTAGCGCATCCGGAAGTCATCCGGGGCGCGCAGCGCGTAACGTAAGCATAACAAGTCATGTGACTTATTAATAAAACTTTTCATTGGTTCATTTTACTTTTCTTATTGTAATGATGAAAGGCTTGGTCATATGACCTAAAAATTACGCTTTTCATTACTTCCGAACATTATTTTTTCTTAAATATATGTTATAATGTTCCAGGCTAATGTACTTTCCCGGAAATTTTACAACTGTCCTGCAAGTAAAATATATTCTTTTTTCGAGAAAAAGAGCGTTTCTTCGTCCCATGACGGAGCCGTTGAGCAAAAGAGGGTCGACCTGCTGTCTTAGTCGCCGATACGCCTGAATATGAGATTCTTATCGATCACTTTATGTTGCAGGAATAGAAAACACAACAGCCCTTCACCATTTATCTTTACTGCGTTCCTTCGTATTATACCTTTTACCCTTCATGTAATTGGTCTGCTTTATTTCACTTGCCTTTTAATGATTCTAAAACAGTGACTATTATTAAAAACTTTACCAATGTATATACTACTACCATGTTTTCTTTTAAAAACCTTTATTGTGAAAATTTCATTATACAAATACGAGCCTATAACCACGTGGGCCGGCCACGGAGCAAACTGTAATCGTATATGATGAATAGACATTTACACTGTAGAGGAACGTAACGGGCGGGCCATTACGTTGCAAGAACTAAGGTGTCTAACAGTTACGGAATCGGTGGACGTACATTTTATAATTAAAATACGACAGGGCCAGTTACAATAAAATTATCTAGATATACATTTGCGGGCAAGTACCATGGGTGACGTTAATTCGAACTTTCAACAGTACAGTAATCAATAACACATCAGAACTTAATATCAATAGGGATGTCGAAATATTCAATCAATTCTCGTCCCCGCCCGCCATTTGCTTCAAAACTGCATACGTATCTCGTGATTTCAAGGTTCTGCAACCAGTACACAACAAGGAGTTACGAGTCCCATTTATTCTGGCGCCATTTTGGGCGAGGACGGGCAGGTCCAGGATATAGTCAAAATGTCTCTACCAACCATCGACTATGATGATGTTCATATGCTGTATTTATTAGAGTAACACTCATCTGTCCACATGAAATTAATTTGCCACAATCTAAACATGTCATTTTAATCTTTCCAAAGTTCTTCTAAATATTTGGGACCGTTTCCCTTGCCTCTGAAGCTCTCAGTGCCACTTCTTTGATGAATGTACTAGCAGGTCAGGGGTTCTCCTCCAAATCTCTCTTTTATGCAGCACTATAATTAATTGGTGCCACCTCTCCATATGACGATGCATGGTATAGTTACCACAACTATATTTTTTTTCGGTTCCTCTGGAGAGTTCATCGTGGCAGATGAAGCGTGTAACGTACCGGGCATTTACCTTTTTTTGCATGTACAGGAAAGGAAAAAAAAATCGAGCGTCCGAGTTCTAAGGTGTCCCAGGGCCATTTTAGTGGACCAGGCCCAAATCCAAAGAACAGGCCGCCATTTTGAGAGTCCTGTTGCAGCCGCCTGTCGCTGTAGCATCAAGAGCAGCCGAAACTCAGCTGAATGGCAACTGAAACGGTAAAGGGGCGCCCCACTACAGCAGACGAGCCAGGCCCAAATCCAAAGAACAGCTATCTCACAGGCTAATGGGGCGACCCACGCCGAGTTTCAGCATTGTAGGATGACCACACAAGTACAGCAACTTGCTAGACATCACCTCGGTGCCATCCGGATCTCGGCGCCCCACTGCAGATGAAGTGCCTCTCAACTATGAAACCACCACGGTGACATCCGGATCTTGGCGCGTTGTGCTGCCTTCGGCCTATTCGCACATCGGTCCGCTACTGACGCCATCTCACAGGCTAATGGGGCGACCCACGCCGAGTTTCAGCATTGTAGGATGACCACACCAGTACAGCAACTTGCTAGACATCACCTCGGTGCCATCCGGATCTCGGCGCCCCACTGCAGATGAAGTGCCTCTCAACTATGAAACCACCACGGTGACATCCGGATCTTGGCGCGTTGTGCTGCCTTCGGCCTATTCGCACATCGGTCCGCTACTGACGCCATCTCACAGGCTAATGGGGCGACCCACGCCGAGTTTCAGCATTGTAGGATGACCACACCAGTACAGCAACTTGCTAGACATCACCTCGGTGCCATCCGGATCTCGGCGCCCCACTGCAGATGAAGTGCCTCTCAACTATGAAACCACCACGGTGACATCCGGATCTTGGCGCGTTGTGCTGCCTTCGGCCTATTCGCACATCGGTCCGCTACTGACGCCATCTCACAGGCTAATGGGGTGACCCACGCCGAGTTTCAGCATTGTAGGATGACCACACCAACTTGCTAGACATCACCTCAGTGCCATCCGAATCTTGGCATCTCAACGCCTAGTGGTATCTTCCATACAAAAAATATTGTTACGCTGCCTTTGGCCCCATTCGCACATCAGTCCGCAACTTAGACATCACCTCGGTGCCATCCGGATCTTGGCATCTCAGCGCCTTGTGGTGTCAGTCAGAAAATATTGTTGTGCTGCCTTCGGCCTATTCGCACATCGGTCCGCTACTGACGCCATCTCACAGGCCAACGGGGCGCCCCACGCCGACTTTCAGCATTGTAGGATGACCTCACCAGTGCGGCGACTTGCTACACACCACCTCGGTGCCATCCGGATCTTGGCATCTCAGCGCCTTGTGGTCTCTTCTACACCGGAAATATAGTAGAAAATATTGTTGCGCTGCCTTTGGCCCCATTCACACATCAGTCCGCTACTGACACCATCTCACAGGCCAACGGGGCGCCCCACGCCGACTTTCAACATTGTAGGATGGCCACAGAAGTGCGACAACTTACTAGACACCACCTCGGTGCCATCCGGATCTTGGCGCGTTGTGCTGCCTTCGGCCTATTCGCACATCGGTCCGCTACTGACGCAAACTCACAGGCCAACGGGGCGCCCCACGCCGACTTTCAGCATTGTAGGATGGCCACACCAGTGCGGCAACTTCCTACACACCACCTCGGTGCCATCCGGATCTTGGCGCGTAGTGAAGCTGCAGCAGCTGCAAATAAGCTTCAGACAGTGTTACAACCGCTGCTCAGAACTCTCAACTATGACACCACCTCGATGCCATCCGGATCTTGGCGCGTTGTGTTGCCTTCGGCCTATTCGCACATCGGTCCGCTACTGACGCCGCCTCACGTGCCAACGTATTTTCTCCGCATTTTATACCCTATGCCGCATAACAGGTCATGTGACTTGTTTATAAAACTTTTCATTGGTTCATTTTACTTTTGGTTTCCTAATGATGGAAGGCTTGATCATATGACCTAAAAACAACACTTTTCATTGGATGAAAACTTTTTTTTTCCCCCAAACGATGAAAGCCCCACCTTGTTTCTGGATGTTTCAGACTGAAGCTGGCGTCACCATGAGAGCACCACCATCTCGTAGCTCCGTCGTGGTCATTCCGCGAGCAATCATGGCAGCCGCTCCCCACCAGAAGCCTGCAGGAGTCGGGGCCCCCAAAACTTTTGATGAATTCTCAAGGCGGAGGGGACGCTTTCGAGAATGGGGTCCAAGACCTAGCAGACAAGCGTCCGATTTCCAAGGTGTCCCAGGGCCATTTCAGTGGACCAGGCCCAAAAAGGAAACAGCCTGCCGCCATTTTGAGAGTCCTGTGACAGCCGCCTATCGCTGCACCGCAAGAGTGGGCGCAACTCAGCTGAATGGCGGATTTTGACACAGTGGACCAAAAGCGGACGGAATGGCAACTGAAACGGTAAAGGGGCGCCCCACTACAACAGACGAGACTCCACCTGGAGAGGCCCGTTCACGCCGCCTCCCCCGGGGCGCTCCACGCCGTTATTCGGAGCAGCATTGTAGGATACCAAAACCAGTGCGGCAACTTACTGGACATCACCTTGGTGCCATCGTTCTGCTGCCTTGGAACTATTCGCACAACAGTTTGCTACTGATGACCCACCCCCCGCGACGCCCCACGCCGTTATTTGCTGGGTGGCAACTTACTAGACATCACTTTTGTGTCATCTAGATTTCGGCGCGTTCTGCTGCCTTGGAACTATTCGCACAACAGTTTGCAACTGATCACCCACCCCCCGCGACGCCCCACGCCGGAAATCTGGACGTTGTGCTGCGTTGGGACTATTCGCACAGCCGACCGCTACTTCGTTGTTTTTCTCTAAAAATGTTTATATGTTATTACTATTTTTGTTTTCTTGTATATATTTATAAATTATTAAAGTTTTATAATCTTACTACTTTGTCGGAGTGCTATATATTTTTAATGTGACACATAATTGTAAAAACTTTGATGTACAAAGAGTCATCCCTGGAATCTTCCGCTTCACGCTCGGTCCCCTCCCCAATCACAATACAGGATGGTTTTCAGATAATAGCAACGCTTCTGCTGTGACGGATCTCATCGAGTGTGGGCCTTGATCTACTATAACTCCTTTGAAGACGGGTGATTCTTTACAGCTGTGGCTATAAACTACATCTGCAGGGCTAGCTGATAGCCTAGGACCGGCCTGGACAATCGGACACAGAGGAAAAGGAGTGTCAGAGGGTGCGGTAGTGAATAGGGCGAAAGGGAGGTGTCGGGCGGGCACAGGGTGTGATTCTCAGGGAAGAACAGCGCAGATGGGGGGAGGTTTATTACCCATGCATAAAACAGAGAGCGGGGGTGACCACTGCCTGGGGGAGATGCTTGCGAGGGTGGGGAGCCATGCTAAGGATCGACAGCGTGCACAGAGTGGATCTGGTCAAGGCATCTAAAATGGCTGCCGTGCACGACAAAAGTGTGGCATTTGAAAAAAGACAAGATGGCGCACACAATGTTTTTCAACAATTCCTGATTTCCTTCGAATCGAACGTTAACAGACGTTGGGGCATATTACCAAAGTTAAGCGATATTTATCCCTAACGATGCATTGCAAAGATTTTTTTACCGTCAGAAATTATCGCAGATAAACCTTGCTATTATCAAGGTTTATCGCAAATACGATAAAAAACGAGCGCAATGCATTAATATCGCTGAAAACTCCGCGATATTCATGCATTACCGAGCTAATGCTCTTAGCCATGTTATCCACCTCCCATTGGATAACATGGCTAAGAACTGCTCAGGGCAGCTGTTACTTTTTGGAGATATTCGCGCTTATCTCGAATATTTCCAAAAGTTGATAATAGGAGATAGCGATGTTAGCGACTGTTTCCAGTCGCTAACATCTTGGCATGCCCACTTTGCATGTCATTAGTGATAAATATCACTCACATGCAAAGTGGGGCCCAAGATGGTCGCTATCTCCTACTAGCCGTCGCTAACTGGTGTTAGCAACAGCTACGTAATACAGATATAATTTTATCTCCGCGAAGCGGAGCGCTGTTACAGATATATATCTTGTTTTTGAACGTTAATTTCTCAAAATGCACTGAAGCACATATATTGAGACCTAGCAAAGGCACATCGGGCTACCAGTCCCTAATATTTTACCAAGTTTCGTGCAAATCCATTCAGCCGTTCGATTATTATTATTATTTATTTTTTTTGCCCCGCGGGGCCCTTTTAAAACCTCCACATCAAACCTAGGGGATCAGCGAGGATCTACTATGCCCCCTTATGGTCATTTGCCCCTTCGCTTTGGCCTCCTCTTGTCTCTCGATCCTACCGAGAGACAAGATGGCGGCCGCTACGGACTGTTTGGAATGTTTACAGACACCGGAGAGCCAATCAGCTTCGCTTCGCAAAGCTCCGTAACGCGAAAAGTACGCGAAGCGGTCCGCTGTTACAGATATATATCTTTTTTTGAACGTTAATTTCTCAAAATCCACTGAAGCACATATATTGAGACCTAGCAAAGGCACATCGGGCTACCAGTCCCTACAATTTTGCCAAGTTTCGTGCAAATCCATTCAGCCGTAAGATTATTATTATAATTTTTTTTTTTGCCCCGCGGGGCCCTTTTAAAACCTCCACATCAAACCTAGGGGGTCAGCGAGGATCTACTATTCCCCCTTATGGTCATTTGCCCCTTCGCTTTGGCCTCCTCTTGTCTCTCGATCCTACCGAGAGACAAGATGGCGGCCGCTACGGACTTTTTGGAATGTTGACAGACGCCAGAGAACCAATCAGCTTCGCTTCACAAAGCTCCGTTGCGCGAAAAGTCCGCGAACCAGTGCGCTAACTGGTCCGCTGTTACAGATATATATCTTTTTTTAAACGTTAATTTCTCAAAATCCACTGGAGCACATATATTGAGACCTACAAAAGGCACATCGGGCTACCAGTCCCTACAATTTTGCCAAGTTTCGTGCAAATCCATTCAGCCGTTCGGGCTAAAAGTGAGGCCAACCGCCCTATGGAAAACTCAATGTTAAAAACACGTTTTGGGACCCCCCTTTTTTCTCGGCCCCCACTGGACGAACCCCCCCCAAATTTTCAAGGGCTGCTCAGAAACAAAATGTGCCATTTTCCTGAAAATTTCAGCCAATTCCGTCCACAAACGCCAAAGTTATTAGACATAGAATTTTCAAAAAACCCATAGAGAAAAAATCCTAACTATATATACCTACTGGCGACCGCCAGTAGGTAATATATATATATATATATATCTATATCTCAACAGGTTTTCCCCGGTCCCGGGGATGGTTGGAGTCGCAGAAAAAACGGAAGTCAATCGCTTATTTTCGTGAAAGTTTCTTTATATATATATATATATATATTACCTACTGGCGGTCGCCAGTAGGTATATATAGTTAGGATTTTTTCTCTATGGGATTTTTGAAAATTCTATGTCTAATAACTTTGGCGTTTGTGGACGGAATTGGCTGAAATTTTCAGGAAAATGGCACATTTTGTTTCTGAGCAGCCCTTGAAAATTTGGGGGGGGTTCGTCAAGGGGGGGCTGAGAAAAAAGGGGGGTCCCAAAACATGTTTTTAACATTGAGTTTTCCATAGGGCGGTTGGCCTCACTTTTAGCCCGAACGGCTGAATGGATTTGCACGAAACTTGGCAAAATTGTAGGGACTGGTAGCCCGATGTGCCTTTTGTAGGTCTCAATATATGTGCTACAGTGGATTTTGAGAAATTAACGTTTAAAAAAAGATATATATCTGTAACAGCGGACCGGGCAGCGCTCCAGGACGCGTACTTTTCGCGCAACGGAGCTTTGTGAAGCGAAGCTGATTGGTTCTCCGGCGTCTGTCAACATTCCAAACAGTCCGTAGCGGCCGCCATCTTGTCTCTCGGTAGGATCGAGAGACAAGAGGAGGCCAAAGCGAAGGGGCAAATGACCATAAGGGGGAATAGTAGATCCTCGCTGACCCCCTACGTTTGATGTGGAGGTTTTAAAAGGGCCCCGCGGGGCAAAAAAAAAAATAATAATAATAATAATCGAACGGCTGAATGGATTTGCACGAAACTTGGCAAAATATTAGGGACTGGTAGCCCGATGTGCCTTTGCTAGGTCTCAATATATGTGCTCCAGTGGATTTTGAGAAATTAACGTTCAAAAAAAGATATATATCTGTAACAGCGCTCCGCTTCGCGTACTTTTCGCGTTACGGAGCTTTGCGAAGCTGATTGGTTCTCCGGCGTCTGTCAACATTCCAAACAGTCCGTAGCGGCCGCCATCTTGTCTCTCGGTAGGATCGAGAGACAAGAGGAGGCCAATGCGAAGGGGCAAATGACCATAAGGGGGCATAGTAGATCCTTCCTGACCTCTTAGGTTTGATGTACCATTTTGCCAAGTTTGGTGTAATTCCGTTCAGCCATTCAGGCTGTAGACGTATGTAAATGTCCTATGGAAAATTGCATGGGGAAAACACATTTGAAAGTGTTGAAATTTAGAACCAATTAAAATGTTAGTTTGGTTTTGTATTTGTGTGTGATGAAAGTTAATTGGTTATGTATATATTTCAAATGAGAGGAAACCACAGCCATTTTGTGATACTACTGTCTGAGGTACATTTGTGAGGAATTTTTGGTGGTGAATTTCTGGTGTTTGATTTACACAGTACTAACACTTCTCCTACTTTTAAAAAGGTGAGTTGTTAATTTGTAAGGGGAACTATGTTGTACACTTGAAGATAATTTGAAAAATGTTTTCTGTTATTTATTTGCAGTCCTTCTGTTATACTAAATACTTGATAAAGTTAGTTTTATATTATGTATTACTAAAAACGATAAATGAAAGTGATTATTTTTTTCTGCAATTTACAGCAAGCAATTTCAAAATAAAATGGCTCACAATGAAGAGACCGTGGCAATTTCTTTTGAATTGTCCACTACATTGATTGAAATTGAGAGCACCAATAATGAAATATTGTCACAAGGAGGAGATGACTTGTATGATTCCATTAGATTGATTGAAATGGACAGCACCAATAATGAAATATTGGCACAAGGAGATGACTTGAATGATTCCACTACATTGATTGAAATTGAGAGCACCAATAATGAAATATTGTCACAAGGAGGAGATGACTTGTATGATTCCATTAGATTGATTGAAATGGACAGCACCAATAATGAAATATTGTCACAAGGAGGAGATGACTTGAATGATTCCACTACATTGATTGAAATTGAGAGCACCAATAATGAAATATTGTCACGAGGAGATGACTTGAATGATTCCACTACATTGATTGAAATTGACAGCACCAATAATGAAATATTGTCACAAGGAGGAGATGACTTGAATGATTTTTTTGATCAATCTCTTGATGGCGAATTTATCGAATGTTTGGAGACCATAGAGTTACAAGAATCATCATTGCAGACTTTTCATGAGGACATTGCTGATGAGGACATGTTACTAGTTCTTTCAAATTTAGAAAATTCTGAAGAATACATTTATATTTAGAAATCAAAAATTGTTTGAAACATTATTCATTTTTATTTTTAATTTATGAGGTTGTAGCGAAGTGATTGTAGTATAAAATGAGACTTATAGTATAGAGTGCAACATTTTTATGTTACATGGTAAGTTTACTCATATTTACTTCCCTTCTGCCACTATATTATCTCCAATGTGTATTTGACATCTCTTCTTCATCTCCGGCCTCCTTTCTCTTACTGTGGGGCATATTATCAAGGGGGTTTATCTCCGCTTTTTTGGCTTTAAAAGCCAAGAAAGCGGAGATAAAATTATCTCCCTATTACCAAGCTGTCGCTAACACTAGTTAGTGACAGCTAATAGGAGATAGCGACCATCTTGGGCCCCGCTTTGCATGTCAGTGATATTTATCACTAATGACATGCAAAGTGGGCGTGCCAAGATGTTAGCGACTGGAAACAGTCGCTAACATCGCTATCTCCTATTACCAACTTTTGGAGATATTCACGCTAAGCGCGAATATCTCCAAAAGCTAACACCTGCCCTGAGCAGTACTTCACCATGTTATCCAATGGGAGGTGGATAACATGGCTAAGAGCATTTGCTTGATAATGCATGAATATCGCTGACTTTTCAGCGATATTCATGCATTGCGGCAGTTTTTTATCGCATTTGCGATAAACCTTGCTAATAGCAAGGTTTATCTGCGATAAAAATCGCCGATGTGCGGCGATAATTTTTGTCTCTAAACAAGTTAGAGACAAAAATTTTCGCTAGTTGTTGGTAATATGCCCCTGTGTGTCTCCGATGCATCTTATCGCTGCTATTTTGTGTAATTACAGAAGAGAGTAAAATAAAATAGTTCGGAACGTGAAAAGGGGGCAAAGTAGAGTACTCCTCACCCCCTAGGCCTTTTTAGGCGGTCCCAAAAGGATCAGTTTCTGCTTTCCTGAGAGATTATGGTATGAGTTCCATATACCACAATAACTTGCATTACAACATGCAAGATATCTATCTCCTTTTGGAGATATTCGCGCTAAGCGCGAATATCTCCAAAAAGTAACACCTGCCCTGAGCAGTTCTTAGCCATGTTATCCAATGGGAGGTGGATAACATGGCTAAGAGCATTAGCTCGGTAATGCATGAATATCGCGGAGTTTTTAGCGATATTGATGCATTGCGGCCGTTTATTATCGCATTTGCGATAAACCTTGATAATAGCAAGGTTTATCTTCGATAATTTCTGACGATGCTTAGCGGTAAAAAATTCGTTGGTAAGCATCGTTAGCGATAAATATCGCTTAACTTTGGTAATATGCACCAACGTCTGTTAACGTTCGATTCGAAGGAAATGAGGAAGTGTTGAAAAACATTGTCTGCGCCATCTTGCCTTTTTTGAAATGCCACACTTTTGTCGTGCACGGCAGCCATTTTAGATGCCTTGACCAGACCCACTCTCTGCACGCTGTCGATTCGTAGCATGGCTCCTCACCCTCGCAAGCATCTTCCCCAGGCACTGGTCACCCCCGCTCTCTGTCTTATGCATGGGCAATAAACCTCCCCCCATCTGCGCTGCTCTTCCCTGAGAATCACACTCTGTGCCCGCCCGACACCTCACTTTCGCCATATTCACTACCGCACCCTCTGACACTCCTCTTCCTCTGTGTCCGATTGTCCAGGCTATCAGCTAGCCCTGCAGATGTAGTTTATGGCCCCAGCTGTAAAGAATCACCCCTCTTCAAAGGAGTTATAGTAGATCAAGGCCCACACCCGATGAGATCCGTCACACCACACGTGTTCCTACTATCTGAAAACCATCCTGTATTGTGATTGGGGAGGGGACCGAGCCTGAAGCGGAAGATTCCAGGAATGACTCTTGGTACATCAAAGTTTTTACAATTATGTGTCACATTAAAAATATGTAGCACTCCAACAAAGTAGTAGGAATATAAAACTTTAATAACATATAAATATATACAACAAAACAAAAACAGTAAAAACATTTAAACAACGAAGAGACCGTGGCAATTTCTTTTGAATTATCCAATAGATTTATTGAAATTGACAGCACCAATAATGAAATATTCTTGTCAGTAGCGGTCTGTTGTGCGAATAGTTCCAAGGCAGCAGAACGCGCTGAAATCTAGATGGCACGAAAGTGATGTCTAGTAAGTTGCCGCCCAGCAAATAACGGCGTGGGGCGCCGCGGGGGTGAGTGAGTCCAGTAGGCACCACAGCTATTCTTACCGGCATCGCAGAATTACTGCTGGGGACAATGCCTGTGCTGTAGCAGAGTCACAGCAGAAACAAAAAGGATTTTGTTGAAGATGTTGTTGGTTTTAAATTTGAAAACAGTTCTGGTGTCAACTGCTATGCTAATGTAGTGGTTAATGTTTTGTTTTCTCTAGAAAATGTAAAAGAGGGGGAGGCAGTCCAAAGTTCCGTTAAAAGGGCAAAGGAAAGGATCGGTGGTTTGAACTATCAGTGAAAAAGGGGAGGGGGTGCAACAATTTTTCCTACCGGGTCACACTGTGCTTTCACCGGAACTGAGGTCTGCAGGATTCTAGTAATTCAAAGTGAGGCTGGCGCCAGCATGGGAGCGCCGACGTCCCGCGGATACAGTTTCGTCACTCCACGGGCGATCATGGCAGTCATTCCCCATCGGGGGTCGGAGACTCCCGCGGCTCCTCTAGAATCTTCAAGGTCGTGGAGGACTACGGTGGTGGAGTCAAGCAGTGACCGGGCCATTTCTTTATGCTGGGCCCGCTCTTGCCAGGTCGACCGCCATTTTGAGAGTTCGGTAGCTACTGGCGATCGCGGGGTCAAATGAGCGGACGGGCTCCACCCTGCCGGGCGAGACGTTGCAGCATGGCCACAGTGGAAGAACGCTTTTCCGGGCGCCTGGAGCGCTGAGGGTGCAGCTGGGAAGCCTCCACCTGGGGAGGCGGGAGAGGCCTGTTCGCACCGTCTCTCCCTCCCAGTGCACCCCACGGCGTCTCGCTTGAGATTTGTTATGGCCGGACCAGGCGATGAGGACGAGGGAGGGGGGGGTCGGAGGCATGTGCAAGACATCCCCCCCCCAGTGTTGTCGCAGCCATTATTCAAGAAAGAAGAAGTGTCCCGTCCGTCTTCGGGCCGGGCTTCCGGTAGATGTCGGCCGGACGCCCCTGGCTCTGGCCCCATGAACGGGTTTCTTGGTTTATCGGCTGCAGCCGGATCCCGTCGGCCTCGGCCCCCCGACCGTTGGTGGCCGGACCGGAAGAGCATGTGGCGGGAGTACCTGCAACTCTCAAGGGCCACCGCGGCCGGACTGGGAGAGAGAGGGGAGGGTCGAGGAGACATTCCCCCCCCTGCAACTGTTCAGCGTTGTAAAGGCAATCCCCTGGCCGGGTCCCGCTGGCCTCGGCCTCTCCTCCGGCTATACCCTACGTTAGGATCTCCTGGCCGAGGCGTGGCAGCAGGACCTGCCTTATATGGGCTGCTCCCGGCTGGGCGTAGCCGCAACCCTGCCCCACCTTGGAAGTTTCCAGAGTGGGGGCGGATGTTCTACTGACTTGCATTTTCTCAAGTCTATCGATTTTTTTGGCGTGGCAGGCGGTGGGACAGCGAGGGGTGATTTGGTTTCTCTTACTGTTTTTCTGGTCTCTCACCACTGGCATATTTTAACGTTTTCTTGTTTCTAGGACATTAATAGGTTTTATCATTACGTTATGTTATCGTTTCTTTGTTCGTTGTTTAATAAAAGTTCATGTTCATCAGTGGCCTACTGATTTTCGTTTTCCTATTCTTTTCTTTCCAGGTTGTTTCATGCTAAAGTTTCTGTTAACAGGATACAGTGATCACTTCGTTATTATTGCATATGTCCTTTTCACTAGGGGTGCTCTCTGGTCGGGCCAGATGACGTATCTCTAGTAAATGGTCCGGGTGAAACAGGTGCATCAATCAGTGGGGAGTAGATAGGCATGACAGATTACAACGGGGGAGAAAGGTCCGCATTACGTACCCTTTCACTACTTGCAAAGATTTTCCTACGTTTATTTGCAAACAGGGAATACCTCCAAAAAGAACTAATTCCCAAACAGTCAATGTTCGGACAATCAATCAATCAATGAGGAATGAAATAGGTACGACGTGTTAAAGGCTTGCGTTACCTACCCTTCACTATCTGCAAAGGGAGAGAGAATATTCCTATTCTTCCTCGTTTGCAGGCAGAGAAGATCCTTAAGAGAACCAACTTCGAACAATTCAATGCTCGATTGAAACAATCAACAAGGGGTATTGTGAACACAAATGAACGCCGCTTATGTACATACGCATTGCTATTTTCAACAGGTTGTTCCTAATGTTTCTATTTTAGCGAGGTCAAAAAGAGATCCCATTAGTGGCCTACTGATTTTGTTCGATTCCTTTTGTTTTTTTACACGATTTTTCGCTATCTGCAAAGACTAAACAGAGTATTGCGACTCTGTGCTTGTTTGTAAATAGAGAATGAACCAAAGAGAACAATCAATCAAATGGAGAGAGAAGCAGGCACGACGGATTACAAAGGGGACAAAGGGCTGCGTTAACTACCCTTCACTATCTGCAAAGAGAGAGTACTCCTAATAGAAATGAGGGGTGGGGGGCAGCATTCAAAGCAGATCAGTGTGCATAAACACGAAAATGTTTTTACTTACCAAGTACTTGACATTCGACAGCTTATGATATTTGCTATTAAAAAACCATTGAAATTCACTGAAAAAACCATAGGTTATAGACCATATATAGTTAGGAATTAGCATTTACAAAACCTTGAAAATTCACTGAAAAAACCATAGGTTATAGACCATATATAGTTAGGAATTAGCATTTAGAAAACCTTATTTTACTCACACAAAACCATTGAAATTCCATATATAGTTAGTTGCACTAACTATATATCGCGCACCCGCAATCCACTGCTGATGATGTCACATATTACATCATTCATGACATGGTCAATGACATCACTGATGACATCACTGATGACATCTCAAATGACATCACTGATGACATCTCAAATGACATCACTGATGACATCATGACACACCAATACCAGTTACTACATACGCACTCACTGATTCCTACGTCTACACACACATTCACTCATTCACCCATACAATCACTCATACATACAGTCACTCATTATTACAACACTATCATATGCACTCATACACCTATGCAGACAGTCACACACTGCCACTCATCCATGGAGTTACTCACACACCAAGTCAGTCCTGTAAAGAATCAATCACACTTCCATTTCCTCATCTATACAGTTAAACACAGAACACCATACTTCAGTGACATCACTGATGACATCACTGATGACATCTCAAATGACATCACTGATGACATCTCAAATGACATCACTGATGACATCATGACACACCAATACCAGTTACTACATACGCACTCACTGATTCCTACGTCTACACACACATTCACTCATTCACCCATACAATCACTCATACATACAGTCACTTATTATTAGAACACTATCATATGCACTCATACACCTAGTCAGTCCTGTGAAGAATCAATCACACTTCGATTTCCTCATCTATACAGTTAAACACAGAACACCATACTTTTCACACATATACTAACACATACTTACTCTCTTATACAATCACTGATACAAGTACACATTGATATGCACAGAGTCACACACCTCCCAGCCAGCCACACACACACTCAGTCTTCCATACATCCACTCATTCTTCAATATGTAAAACATATTTAAACTTTACAAAAACACACAGACACTAGATGATGTCATCAGTGATGTCATTTGAGATGTCATCAGTGATGTCATCAGTGATGTCACTGACCATGTCATGAATGATGTAATATGTGACATCATCAGCAGTGGATTGCGGGTGTGCGATATATAGTTAGTGCAACTAACTATATATGGAATTTCAATGGTTTTGTGTGAGTAAAATAAGGTTTTCTAAATGCTAATTCCTAACTATATATGGTCTATAACCTATGGTTTTTTCAGTGAATTTTCAAGGTTTTGTAAATGCTAATTCCTAACTATATATGGTCTATAACCTATAGTTTTTTCAGTGAATATATATATATATATATATATATATATATATATATATATATATATCCAAGCAATTCCTCAAACCTCTACACTCCGTGGCGAAAGAAGGAGACGGACCCCACGGATTCAGGCAAGATGTTTTTTTTATTTTGAACCCTTCAAGCGACGCGTTTCGAGTAGCAAGTACTCTTGATCACACACCTGATCTAACGGTCAGCTTGCTTTTTTAATGCTGTGTTTCCCTGACCCCTCCTATGGGCCACACCTCCTAATGTGCATCACGTGATCAGATTCATGAACATAGAAATAGTGCTCAATGCAGTTGGAATTTACTGAACAACATCATATGTTATGTTCAAATATACAAAATTTGCCTGTAAAAATACATATCACTGTATGGAACAAATTGCACTGTAATCACATAAAATGATTGTCCCATAAATTAATAATGTTGTAAATAACATTAAAAAATTATTTTTTCTTTTTTTTTGTTTGTATGTTTGCAAAAATTTCAATAACGTCCATCTTTTGCAAATATTATAACTGTATGAATACAGATACCAAGAAATATGCAAAGTGACTAGTGCTATATTGTGCAAAATGATAATACATTCAATATATTGCTTGTCAGCGCTCTTCACAATTATCATAACTGCATGAATGCAGATACCAATAGGTATATAAGATGCCTGGAGTTATTTGTTGCGATCTGGCAATTAAAAGAATATTGTGCTGATCATGAATCTTATAAAACATGTGAAAATATGTCTATTTATGGTGAAGTAACACCCTATTGACCCATGAGTTCTTTGTCCTATGAATTGATTCAAAATTTAAAATTATTAAACTTTGTACGTCATACATTTTTAAGACCTATTTACATTTGTTTTATACTTAAAACCAAAATGTAAGTGCTAATCTATACATGTGCAAATGAGTGAATAACAAACGAATGAAAACACTAAGAAAAAAGAAAACTGATGTAAAATAATTACTATTGAACTGTACACAATGCTTAAAAAAGGATAGGAAATCTCATACACATGTTGATACTTCATATAATAATCAGGTGCATTAATTTCAGAATATGCCCTCGATATGTACATGTTTATGGCTCTATGGGTTTCTATCATAGACACAGGTTGACAACCTGACAAGAGCACATAGAGTTTCCAGGACAATTGGATATCCTCAATAACCAGCTTAGAATCAATGTTGACTGTTTCTGAGACATTTCATAAAAAGTTATGAAGATCTTCAGTTGCGTTAAGACCATGGGGCTGTTTGCTGTCAAGCTCAATGATATATTTTGTTTTGAGCTTCCGCAGCATTTTGTCCCTATCACCATCCCTTCTCAGTTGTGGCACTGCATTAATGACATAATAGCTCAAGCAAGACAGATACCTGTTTTGTTTCAAGTGAAAATGTCATGCCACAGGGTACGATGAATCATTATTTACAATCGCCCAGAGATGCTGCAATATCCTGACGTGCACCTGCGATCTCGTGCTTCCAACATAGCAAAGACCACAGGTGCACGCCAGGACATATACCGCAAACTCCGTCCGGCAGTTGAAATTACCCCTGATTGCAATTTTAGTGCTGGAAAATGGGGTGTCATAGTGCGTAGTATTTTGCCCAAACTTGCACGCTCGGCAGGAGGTGCATTTCAAAAAGCCTCTCCTGCTAAGCCAGGCACTGCCTTGCTCAGGACTGGTCTTAACCAATTTGCTGTGCATACTATAGGCTCTTCTAAAAGTAACAATGGGTCTATCAGGGACTCTCGAGCATAATACACCATCAGTTTTTAAAATGGACCAGTGTCTATTTATGATGGATTTGATTTGGTGCTGTTGCTGACTGAAAGTTGTTATCAGCCTTGGGGATTTTTTGCTGCTTGCTGCTTCAGCGGATTTGGGCAGAAAAAGAGATTCCCGTGTTCTTTCTCTGGTTTTAATCATTGCTCTAGAGAGGGTCGATTCGCTGTAACCCCTAGCTCTTAGACGCTCTAACATCTGAATCGCTCCTTCATCAAATTTCTCGCTGCTACTGCAGATTCTTTTTAATCGCAAAAGCTCCCCCAAGGGTATGCTATCAATGACATGCTTGGGATGTCCACTGCTGGCGTGCAATATACTATTGCCAGCAGTGGGCTTGCGATACATAGATGTTGTAATATTTGCCCCATCGATTGTAATTCGGACATCTAGAAATTCTGCTTATTGTCTATTTATATTTGATGTGAAAAATAAATTGCTGCTATTGAGATTAAGAGATTTGACAAACTGATGTGCGCTGGAGATGTCACCCTCCCATATGTAGAATATGTCGTCTATAAAACGCATCCAGTGGATGACATGGCTGAAACCCGGGACTGCGATGAGATCCCGCTCCTCCCACCAGCCCACGTGTAAACACGCGTAGCTGGGGGAGAAGCAGGATCCCATCGCCACTCCTCGGATCTGTTTCCAAACTGTTTTATCATACATGAAAAAGTTGTTGTTTAGACACCAATTCACTAAGTCACAGAGCATTCGATTACGACCATAGTATTCACATGATTTTTGTCCCAAATAATATCTGATGGCCTCGATTCGTTTACAATGTTCAATGCATGTATACAATGACTCGATGTCTAACGTTATCATACACCAATTAGTCTGCCACTGTATTGAACCAATCTTGGACAAAAAATCACCAGTGTCTTTTATATAGCTAGTAAGATTTTGAACATGTTCCTGCAGGAAATAGTCAATATAACGAGAAACGTTCTCACCCATGCTTTTTATCGCAGAAATTATTGGCCTGCCCGGAGTTGGGTGTCTCATTTTGTGCACCTTAGGTATCAGATATAGATGTGGCATAACTGGATTCTCTACATGCAAGAATGCACGTTCTTCAGATGAAATCAAATTCTCCAGTTTGTATGACATTAGCGTTTTCTTTAACCCCTTCAGCGCTAATGACAAGGGTAACTCGTCATGGACTTTCCATTGATTTCAATGGAAAGTCAATGGAGCTCATCGAACACCCTTAGCAGCCAAGTGGTTAAAGTGTCTCTAGCTCTCTTGTATTCCAAACCGCTGCTCCTGGCATAGCAGTTACTGTCACTCAGCTGCCTCATTGCTTCTGCCATATATTCCTGTTTCTGCCAAAGAACAATGTTTCCACCTTTGTCAGATGCATTAATCACTATTTCCTCGTTCTTGCTTAGCTTTTCCATCAAACTATCATATTGTTTGGATTGAACATTCTTGACATTTTTCTGACATTTGACTTTCCTGTTGAGTGTTTTAAAGTCCTCTATCACGCACTCATGAAAGATGTCTACCGCGTCTTTTGACATGACGGGGACAAATTTACTTTTCGTTTTAAAGGGACTTTCCCCTTCTCCTTTTTGTACAACATTGATAGCACGAAGCTGATTTTGGGTACCTGGTAAGTCATTCATTTCGTTTTCATTGGACGTATTGACTCCAGTGTCAAGATCACACAGAGTTAACAAAGTCTTGGCATCACTAGCTGCAACCAGTGGGAGATCATTGGCTGTATCATCCACGGCTTTGCTGGTGATATATATATATATATATATATATCCACATTTTAGGCAGTACAGGAAATATATTCCATTAAAACTTCAAAGATGCAGAGGAGGAGCAACGCGCCGACCCAAGATGGGCGCGTAAATCCTCGGCTCCTCTGCACCCGTTCCCCAGCCCCACAATCCTGACACTTATCCTGAGCCCGGAGCCTACTGCCCAATAACGGAAGATCGATGGAGCTCCCAACAGCAAATCCGGCCCCTCTGTGACACCGGGGGCCGGAGAAATGCTGCTTAGTAGTTGCGGCCTACTAAGCTTCGGAAGCCAGGGAGCTCGAGTGCGGGCTGCGGCCGTGCTGAAAGTGCGCAACACCGGGGCCACAAACCGGAAGTCGCCGGTCCGGCCCCGACATCAACACGTAGTCGGGCAGTGCCGAAAAAGCAAACGACGGTGAGGTGGAAAGGCCGGGCATGCCGGTGGGGCCCCCCGACCCTTCGCATGTGATCCCCGGGCGGCAGTGGTGTGTTGTGGACCTAGAGGAGCCTGGAGAGATCACGGAACAGACAAGTGCGGTGAGGCTGCGGCGGAGTTTGGAGGGGAGCACCGGGGGCACGGGGGTGCACGAAGGGAGGAGATTAGCTTGGTCTCCCCCCACCCCCCCTCTCCACACCGGGGGGAGTCCACACCGAGGGGCGAAATTCTGTGCCTCAGACCCGACGCTCTGGACTATTCATCACCACTTGACCCCCGAGGTGAGGTGGTGGCCCTGGGCATCAGTGGTTGTCAGTGGGCCCCCTGAAAACTTTTCTTGAGGGCCTTGAGGAGAGTGGATACAGGGCGGCCTGCTGAGAAGTGGGGGCCTGGTGGAAGTGGTCAGGGACCCTGGACTAAAGTGACTGGTGATAGTGGGCCCCCCACCCGCTGGCTAGGGCATGCGTTGGGAAGAGTGACCGCCGGGGAAGCGCGAACAGTGGGCTGCAGTGGGCCCCGGCCTCGATACGGCTTGAGGTGCCCCCCGGGTGCTGGAAGTTGCGTGCCACCATATTGCTTGGGAGCGCGATTTGCCTCTGAGATGGGCCAGTCTGTATATAATGTGGCAGAGGAGAGCTAGCATAGACGGCTAGCAGAGTTGGCCCCGCCTAGAACCTTCATTAGTCCTACAGGAGCAAGAGTGCGTACGCGCTTGAGGGGCGACACTTCCGATGGCGGCCAGACCGGACGTAGTCAGGCACCAACAAGATCCTCTAAAGGGGCAAGACAGATCCAGACCAACAAACTGGACCTCTACACAATGCCTAAGGGCTTCCCTACCGATTCAAGGCAGGTTCAATCGGCGGAGGGGGACTATTCGGACGCTACTGTCGAACCGACGCTGCTTGACGTAATGGCAGCCATAGACGGAGTGAAGTCGTCATTGGGGAAGAAAATGGAGTCACTAGATAACAAATTAGATACTGTCACAATCGAGGTCTACCTCATCCGGGCTGAACTCACGAAAGTGAATGAAAAAGTCAAGATGCTGGATATAAAAACTGCCAGTTTAACTGATGATGTGGTGTTGCTTCAACAGGAGATGCGAGACCTCAGAGCCTCTCGTGACATTACCGAGCACAAGCTGAATGAGTACGAGGGAAGAGCCCGACGCAACAACATCCGTATTCTTGGGGTCCCCGAGAAGTCTGAAGGCCCAGCCCAGACCTGTTTGTTGAGGACCTCATCCTCAAGCACCTCAAGCCTAAGGGACTGGGCAACTTCTTCACCATCGAGCGTACACACAGTGTGCCTGATGATTGCAGGGACAGAGACGTGATCGTGCATGCTGCTCACTGGGGGGCCCCATGCGATACGAAAATGCCACCCTCTAGTTTTTCCCTGACTTCACGCAAACTGTCCAGAAGCAACGCCTGAATTTACATGCGGTGAAGAAAAAACTCAGAGACAAAGGGCTGAAATACGCCATGATGTTCCCGGCTGGATTGAGGGTGGAGGTCGAGGGGAGAGCCTGGTTTTTTGATAACCCGGAGGTGGCATCGGATTGGATTGACAGCCGTCCTCCTGGAGACCCGGAGGGGCAAGACCAAGGCAGAGGAAGTGCACTGCAGGAGCAGGAATGAAGGCGGTCACAAGATTCATGGAACTATTGTGTATTGTAGTGGGGTTTGACTCTCAGCAAATTTCCCTGTTTAACCCATAGACTATGAGCCGTCCAGGGGTTGTCTCAGCTTCTGGAAGTCTATTCTGATCCGGGCTAGGGGGGGGAGACGGGACACCGCCTGCTACTCATTACTACCTTTAATTAACCAGTAGTTTAGAGTGTGGGGCGACAGGCTCACTGCCAGTTGGGGATGGGTGGAAGCCATGAGCAGGGGTGCACAAAGGGGGTTAGGGTTGTGGGGTCTGTGGGGCTCCTGGTTTTGGGGGTCGCATTGTTGATGGGAATGTTTGTAGTTTGCTTTATTTTTACGACATCAGGAGACAGCGATTTATTTGTGACATTTCCAAACCACTTTAATGTTGAACGTTAGACGGGGATGTCTGACATGTTGCTCTCTAGAGTATTTTCGGGCAGTTTCTTTTCCTTAAACAGATCTTCCCTCGCTTTTAGCCTTGACTTCCTAATTGCTATGTAAATTGTCATTGCACTATATCCACGATCAATAAAGCGTAACTTACTTTCTTGTTGATGTTTGTGACACTCCAAATCACTACTGCATATCCTTCGCAATCTAAGCATCTCCCCATAGGGGATGCTATGAATTAAATGCGGCGGATGCGCACTTGTTGCATGAAGCAATGTATTGCCTGCAGTTTCCTTACCCTACAAAGATGTATTTATTGTGTTGTTATCTATGGTAACCTTTACATCAAGAAACGGGATAGTAAAATTACTTATATTGGACGTAAAATTCAGGTTAACATCATTAGAATTGATACATTTAATAAAATCCTCAGCTTCACTGACTGTCCCATTCCAGATAATAATGAGGGCGTCAATATATCTTAACCAGGACACTATATTGTCCCTGTATGTGTCTTGATATTGCCTCCTGAGGACCAGCTCCTCCAACCAGCCCATACAAATACAGGCATAACTGGGGAAGAAGCTGGCCCCATCGCAACCCCTGTCGGAACATTTGTTTTTTAAAAAGAAAGAAGTTGTGTTCTAGACAGAAGATCAACATATCCATCAACATCCTGTTGTGTTGTGTGAATTCTATGGATCTTTTTGATAAAAAGTATTTAGCCGCTTTCAAACCATTAGCATTTCTTATGCAGGTATACAACGTGGATACATCTAAGGTAATTAGTGAGTATCCTTGTTGGCAATGAACTTTGCCAATCTTGCAAATAAAATCACCCGTATCCTTACAAAAGATTCAAACCCTTGTTCATGTTCTTGTAAAAAGAAATCTATATATTTAGATAGATTTTCCAAGGGTCCATCACAGGCCGCTATTATCGGCCTTCCTGGCGGTCGCTCCTTGTTTTTATGGATCTTCGGTATGAAGTATATAATGGGCGTTTTAGGATGTTCTTCCTTTAAAAATTAGAATTCTTCTAAGCTCAAAAGTCCCAAGCTTTTCCAGGAAAGTCATTTGTTGTATAGTTCATCCTGCATGGTTTTATACTGGTTAGGGGAACTTCTGTGATAACATTTAGTATTGTTTAATTGACTGTTTGCTTCGGCAATATATTCTGAGAGCGGCCATAGCACTATGTTCCCCCCTTGTCAGAGTTCCTTATTACAATGTTGTTTTCCTTTTTCAATTTATCCATTAACTGTCCATATCTTCTTTCTTGACTAGTGAACTTTCTTCTAGTCATGTGTGTTGTTACATTTAGTTTTTTAACTTGTGCCACTACTATTTCCTTGATATATATATATATATATTTGTAAATACACACATATATGTGTTTATATATATATATATATATATATATCCATCTATCTATCTATCTATCTATCTATCTATCTATCTATCTATCTATCTATCTATCTATCTATCTATCTATCTATCTATCTATCTATCTATCTATCTATCTATCTATCCATCTATCCATCTATCCATCTATCCATCTATCTATCTATCCAGCTATCTATCTATCTAGCTATCTATCTATCTATCTGTCTATCTATCTATCTATCTATCGATATATATATATTGATGCTTGGTTTATGTCTTATCATACTGATATGAAGCTGTAACCCTACAATGCACTGGTTTAAAAATGTCTCCAAGTCATGAAAAAAATGAAAGGACCATAAGTGGGTAGGGTGTCCATGCCCTAAACTCCAGGGCCATGTGGGGGTCCCTCAGGGACCTCTCCTTAAATAAAATTGGAAAGAAATATGATTTTAGGTCATGGTAGTGCAGTACCAGCCCCTGCGGCACCCATTGTGATACAGTATTACCCATAATGTAACCAGAGAACCATAGAAAAAGTGTCAAGAGTCTGTTTACAGACCAGACCCTGTGGCTAAGGACCACTGTGCCGGGCATATGCTGTGTGCAGTAGTGAGTGGCCGTCCAATAGCAGGTTAGAAGCATGGCCTGGCCTGTGGCCAACCCCCGCTGCTCATTGCAAAATCCAAGAGCCATGCACAGAGGCGGTTGGCAGCTCCCCATGGACACAAGCTATCCAAGAGATTTGGGCATATGCACAGCATACAATATGATCATATAACCACAGAATTTCCCTGAAAAAAAATCAAAGGCTAAAGTGACGTTATTGTTAGATATGAGAACAAAAACTTAGCTCAGGCTAAAAAACAAAAACCAGGAAGTCACTGAAAAAAACTAAGGTTAAAGCAATGTTATAGTTAGGTATTGAAAAGCGGTAAGAACTTATGTTTAAAAAATGGAAAACTCCTGAAATTCACCAGTCATAGTTTAGTGAACTAACTATAAATTGCACCCACATCATTCACAGCCTATGACCTCATATATTACATCATTCATGACATGTTAAATCACATCATTAATAACATCACTGATAACATCTGAAATTACATCATATATAACAGCATTGATGAAACCTAAATAAATCTGCCATGATACTGCTATTCACATTACTCCATAAGTGTTCAGAACAGATGATGCAAACTCTTACTTAGGGGCCGATTTCGATGTCGGACGGACCTGAGTCCATCCGACATCGATCTGGAACTGGGACCAACCGACCACCTGTTGGCGGTCCAAACCACCAATTAGGATGCAATTGAACACTGTTTGGTCGAAATCCTATTCTTTACAATGGGAACATGCATTCTGACCGGAATGAATGCGCTCATTGTAAAGAGATGAGGTGCAGTTCATCCCTTCACCCCGTGGCAGGTACCTCAAGGTGCCTGCCATCGGGTGGAGAGACCAACATGGTGCCCCCTCTTCCGCCATTCGGAGCCCTTGCACCTATGGGGGCCCTGCTTGGGGTCCCCAAAGTCGGATTCCGACAGCCTTTCTGTGTCAGAAAGGCCAGCAGAGAAAGGCTTTAGGAATCCGCCATCGTAATCACTTTGGAGGAAAGAGCTACCCTTGGAATTACTGGCCCCTTTCTGAATGGCAGACGGGCTCTCTGAGACCGCCAGAAGCCATTGGGAAAACCATTTGGATTCCTTCACAACTGACCATATCATAATGGGTCGGTTGGAAAGGAATCCGAACAGGACATTTTGATGCAGCCGGAACGGCTTTGACCGCATCGAAATCGGCCCCTTTGATGTTTGCGATGTGGTCTTGCATAGACGTTATGAACCCGACTCCTCACACCCTATCACGCCCGCTCATGGAGATAGCTTACACCAAACAGGATGGATTGGGAGCTAAGGAAGGGGGACTTGTTGGTTGTTGATGCTTGGGAATTTCTTGAGAGCTGTCAGAACATTACCGGGAGAGGGTAAACCAGTTAACTCTTGTTTCCTACTAATCTGGGTTCTTCAGAAGCTGTATGCTTCCCCCGCCCTTGTTCCCACATGTACCTGCAAATCAGCTTTCTTGGCTTCTGCACCAATATGTAGTTTGTAATCTCTTTCTTGTTGGTTGTTATGTGTGGTAAGCCTCCAAATCGTTTTCATCACCAAGGAGATCCAGTGACTCTAAGAAAAATACAAAATAGTTAAACAAGCCCTTTAGCAACAATCATCAATCGACCAATTAACAGATTCTTATGCCAATCACAAATACCTCTGATTTTTGAGAATTCATACTTTAGTTCCTGCAAATGTTTGGTCACACTTGCAATCTTAGTTGACGTACACTGTTCTTGAAATGTTGTTAAGTCTTATGTTGCTTCTGCCGCACGGTTAGTTTGTTCTTTGATTACTGTACTGTACCTCTGAATTGCAATGTTTCTTTTTCTTTTAGGTCACTAGAAACAGGCCTGGACTGTGGATAAACAGAGTTCCTAATGGTGGCACAAAGATGCCGGGTGTGGCCCAAGGAGAACATGTATTCCAGGTAAGTGGCTCTGTTCGCGGGAGGATACATCTTGGTCGAAGTCTTGAGGCAAAGCAGGGCTCTGTTCTTTGGGTGTGGTTCAAATAGTGGCCACGCCTAAGACATCTGCCAAGACTTGCCGAGATCTTGCAATATCTCTGCAAATCTCAGTGATTACAAGGACAGCCAAGCATAAGCCTATGTGACACATGGTAAAGTGTATTATGACTATATAGTGACACTTAACACTTTGATTCAATGATGCAATGACACATTTGCTAGCACGTTTTGCCTCACATAATAGGACATAGATTTACTGTTTGTATACATGTGGGTGCCTAAAATGGAAATAGTGTAGGCCCTGGAGGTAATCATGGTTGAACATTTTTAAAGATCTAAAGTGCACCGTTTACATGCCTGTAGAGTTTGGAGAGCAAGTAGTACTCCATGTTAAACAAGATAAATAATGACTGCTACCTGATGTGAATTGCAGAGGCATGTTTCAATGTATGGTATAGCTTAATGCCAAAGGCAGGCCCTGCTGCCAACTCACTGCTTCACACAGTCAAAGAGTGTGCTCAATTAGGGAGCTGATTACCTAAAGGGTTGGTTGTGCACAGAACAGTAGCCGTGGGCTTTGAGCATGAGAGATCGGATGCAGGCCCTGCCCACAGTTTATGCCCTGTCCGCAAACCCTTCACTGTAGATAACTGGGGTTGGTGCTTTGTCAGGAGGAGGGTTATAATTTTTTTAGCAAGTAACTGCAGAAAATATGAGCGGAATGGGTATTTTGCCAGTACTGCAGATACCAAAACATTTTATTAAACAAGATTTAAATGAAAATAGAATTCACAAAGAGTCATTTTGGTATACTGGGTTGTCCCCACTACATGTAGTACTGGATACAACCCTTATGTTGTTTAGGAAGATCATGTTCCCTTCAGCCATGAAATGCACTCCTTCTCTCCTGAAGATACAAAACATGTAAAACCTGATGTTATTGTATTATATGGAGCCTATACCATAGTCTTGAAGAAATGAAATGGCGAAATTACCTTGGCAAGCTTATGAGATGACCTAATATTTGGACAGATTAGATTGGACTACTTCCACTTTGCCGTTGACATATGTTGGAATAGACAAAGGCAGCTCAGGGGAGGAGATTCAGCAACTCTCCAAAAGCTTTCTTCATTTGAACTGAGAGAGCAGCCCCTGTGATTGTGCCCTCATCATTTCCTCCTCCACCCACAATCATGGCATCAGGGTACTGACCATTCGAAATGCTTTCCATCATAGGCAGTCATTTATGCCATTTCATTCCTCTGTAGCCTATCCAAGTAATTTCTACTTTTGGAAACCCTAATCTTTATAAATGACACAGTTTTCTGAATAGTCCTGATCAAAAAAAAACTAAGAATTGTCCCACAATCCAGATGCAAAACATCTTGCTGGTATCCTAGTGCAAAACAGAGCAGACATCTACAGCAGAATGAGAAGTGTTATAGAGGAGTATGTAATTTGAAGAGAGAAAAACATCTATTAGAGTCCAGGGTTTCTGATAGGCTACTGTTAGTGAAGTAGAACACTGGGCTACATAGCAAGTAACTGTCATTTCATTTGTGAATTGTGATTGAAAAAGAATGAGTGGTTAGTATTGTGGTTGCTGCAATTGGTTTAAAGTCATTAGCGAACAAGAGGACTGCCAATCAAACTATTTATAGCCTTCTGTAGAGCATATGATACATCGTACACTTTTGAACCGGAGATCAGATTGTAACCTGGTGATCCTTTGTTGCCTAGGAAACTGGTGTGCAGTGGTGGGGGGGTTCACTATTGGCTGAATGTGAAACATGCTCTGCAAATTGATGTGTGCTTTTCAATGCAAATAGAGTTACAATATGAATATTAGTGAAACATTATAATGCTTATTAAGTTGGAAAATAAAATTAAAGTTGTAGAAAGAGTGAAAAAGCGGTATAGTTTGTGAAAATGTAATAACAACAACCAAAAATACACATTTGTACACCTACCTGAACTGTTATCCAAATATAAGTAACCTGGCAAGGTTTTGGGATGCACTATATACTCAATTTGGTATTATATTGAGCTGTTTTGACATGACACAAAAAACTGCTACAAGTGTTTTCCCTAAGTGTTGTAGCAGTTCAATGTTGACGCATACAGTAAGGTAGGTTTAGAGAGATTTGTCTGTTTGAAAACTTGAGATGATGTAAGGATACAGAGCAGACAAGTAAAGAGTTTAAAGTGGGAACTTTGCATGCTAGAAGGTCAGCTTGGTTTTGAGTTGGATGTCACGCAGATGTCAAGTATTCCATCTCCTGAACAAACGTTTAAAATGTTCCCACTTCAGATGTGTACTGTGCAATGCAGAACACATGCAAAGTGGAGAAAGTTAAGAGAAATTAAATAATTTCTCCTTTTTAACCCTTGCTTTTAAGTGGTGTTTTTTTTGGCACAAAATCCTGCTTACTGTTGTTGGTAGCTAGAACTATATTAAACACCAGGTGTAGTTTCACGGGAAACCCAACTAACACCCATGGAATGCCCCCTTGACGCAAAGGTGCTGCTTTGTGTTACTTTCATTTTGCAAAGCTAAGGAGTTAGGCCCTGGGACATGGAGTAGGCTGGACCTTATATATATCAAACAAACCACAAAAGTGCCTACATCATTCTTACTTTCAGAAAATCTACTTAAGGATCAAACAAAAATGCCTTTTAGTTTGTCCGAGTACTTTTGTTTATACCCTTCAAATTATTTAATTATTTTTTTAATTCTCTTTTCTACGTTTGTGTATGAAAAGGAGCAATTGTGCATTCAACAATATTTACACTTATATACAAAAAACTTTACAAACACATTTTAAAATCCACATAATTACTAATGAAAATTAGACAAAATACATCCTAAATACAATACTTGATACAAACAAAGAATGTATATTTGTGCATTTGCATTCTAACGAATGAATCAATATCCCAAAAATTAAAGACAAAGTCAAAAAAGGAGACAAAATCACCAGAAGGTGACCGATTGCAAAACTAGCAAGTGCTGGTTTACACAATCAATTATGTTACTCGCTCCTTCAGATGTGCCGACGCGTTTCGAAACCAGGGAAACCAGTTCCCGGATTCTCATCAGGGCTTTGCCACTTTTCTGTATAAGGTGTAAAAAACAATAAAGTTTTATTTACAAATTCGAAATTGCTTCTCTCTCTAAAGTTACACTACTATAATCTGCAGATCTATATATGTACCTGCGTGAATTGGGCAAACTGAGCCTTCTTGATGTTGAAAATGGGCTCGGGTTACACTGTCTCAATCCTTTTATTTAGGGAATGAAGGTTCATTAAACTCGACTGGGTTGTTGGTTCCCTGAAAGGAAAAAATCGAAGTATCTACTAAAGCTGTCTATTTCTCATTCTCTTAAGAAAGCCAAAACTGACCAAAAACGCTCTCAGGTCATACCTCTCTTTGTCGAGCCGAGGTCTCAACTTGGAATAAAGGGGGAGGGTCCCGATCTTTATTTCGAGTCGCAATCTACCAATAAATGAACACCTATTAGGGTCACTACATTTAACAACTTGTGTTTAGATGCTTTACAAAGCACCTGAGCTGCGCATGTCACATACCTTTTCAATATTGTACGGTGCCGACCTATTTCTTTTCCAAACGCGTATAACTTTGCACTCGACGCAGCTTCTATAAATAAAGCTGGCGAAAGAAGCACAAATGGGGGATACATTTATATTCGTTGAAACGTCAAAAATGCGGGCCAATAGACACATACAGGCACACATCCTCTTGCCTGCATACCTTATTACAGTTCTCAACCGGTTTCCCGTGCAGAGGCCGATTTCTTGCCAGTATCGGACGATTCCTAGTGCGCAACAATATATTGTTAGCGCATTGTTTGAAATCATACGCGACCTTAAGATTTATTAAAGATCCAGAGTTGAAAGCAAGGACATTGCCTATCTCTCCAGCTGCGAAGCAGCACGCCTTTACTCTACGGCGGGCGCGCTCATTTTGGAACCAATGGATATATCTCCACCTCTCAGACTGGGGTATTATGGGACTCGTGGTGTCTATATGACCCGATTTTTAACGTGTGTCAAAATTGTGTTAGACTCTATATAAAAAAACAAGATGTCTTTCATGAACATAAAATTGGCCAACATAGGTCTCGGATCAAAAAGAAAGTCATGACAACTCCAATGGTGAAACATTTCGTAGAAAAAGCACATGGTAATAATGACTTTAAATGGTCAATTTTATTCACCATGAATCAAACAAAGCGCCCTGCTGATGTTGACAGAGTGTTGCTGCAAAAGGAAGCATACCTAATTTTAAAATTTAACAGTACGCAGACAGGTCTTAATAACTTGTCAGAAATTTCTAGACTGTAAAATATTTTCCCGCATTCAAGTCTCTTTTTATGTTAATGAAATCAATCCAAACTTACCTTCGAGGCCCAGAGGAAACAGCCAGGTCAGTCCGAAACAGACCCACAGCTGAACAACCCACCATAGACGCCGTCCAGGGAGCTGCAGACTGAAAGCGTCCAATCGATGTTTCTGTCCATCAGACCACATTGACGAACATGGATGGAAAATTGGACACACTCACCTACAGAGTGGACCGCATGTCGGAACGGTTGGACCGGCACACGGAGAGGTTAGACACGGCGGAACGGAGGATCTCGGACGTGGAAGACGCCACCAACCAACTATCTAGCAAACAGACTGGAGTGGACAAACAACTAGCGGCACTGCAGGCCAAGGCAGAAGATTTATAAGCCAGATCACGTCGATCAAACATAAGAATTATGGGAGTAGCGGAAACGACAAACACCGGCCCGATGGGAAAGTATGTGGAACAACTATTGATTACCCTCCTGGGAAGAGACACTTTCTCAGAGGTCTTTATTATTGAACGGGCCCACAGACCCCTAGCCCAGAAACCGCCGGTTGGGGAGAGGCCCAGACCAATAACAGCAAAACTTTTGAATTATCGGGACAGGGATGCGGCACTCCGGAAGGCAAGAGAACTGAAATCTTTGCAGCACGAGCATTGGAAATAGCCTTATATCCGGATTTCACCCAACCAGTGCAGGAAGCGAGGAAAAAGTTCAACGCGGCAAAACAAAAACTACGCGATCTGCAAATCCCATACGCAATGCTCTAACCAGCGAGGTTGAAGATCACAGACGATGGCAAAGTGAAATTCTTCAGTGAACCCAAGGATGTCCAGAAATACCTGCAGACGCGAAAATCGACTGGAGGGTGCCGAAGATCCCCGAGGGAGCAGCCTCCGGAAAGAGAGGGCATGTCTGATGTGGAATAAATTACACAGGTAGACTCACTCTGAATGCTCTGAACTTGCTGATAGCGTATAGCCTGAATCGACATGCCCACGGTAGCACTGCGGCTGAGGGCGGACACTGGCTGCGCCGTGAACTTGGACGCTATGGAGGATTAGCTGGTTTTTCCAGAAGGCCAGATAAGTCTACCCTCACTACTTTGCATACTATACATATACTGACACTACTACCGAACTGCTATTGGTAACGAAAAGTATATGATGTGATTGTTGTGGTCTCTACGGAAACGTCCAAATAACTGAGCCCAAATCTAGCTACTGTTGTTGTTTAGTTGCAAACACAGCCTCCCCCCTGCTTCTCACAGTGGGGGGTTTGGTCAAGGCAGCTCCTGCCCACGAGGTAGCACACCAAGTTCCTGTTTATTCTCTACAGAGAGAAAGTTGAGAGGTCGGGGAATATGGCTTCGTTGAGTTGGGGTGAACGGAGTGGGTGGAGGGAGGGGTGTGGGAGAAACTGTAAAACTCACCGGGAGGCTGGGAGGGACCACAATATCTGCATTAGGAATCTAGATGTTCGACATGCTACATACACGAATAAGTACAGATGTCACTTAGTCAGCACACCATGCTAAATGACTTGACACAGACCAGGCCCTTGTCCCTACTGACATGGAATGTGCGAGGGCTCCAAGACCCACGTAAGATAAGGAAAGTGATGGCATACCTTGATAGTCATAAAATTGATGTGGCCTGTTTACAAGAGACACACCTGAACCCAATGCGGGAAATGAAAATAGAAAATAGGTGGGCGTAGGCCACCGTGGCGTCGGCATATTCGACGTATGCGAGGGGGGTCCTGCTGCTAGTTAAACGTGGCATCCCTTTTACTCTTATTGACTCGGACACAGATGATCAGGGGCGCTTCGGGTGGTTACGGGGTAACTTTGGAGGAGCGGTCCTCACTATACTCACCATATATGGTCCTAATGTAGACGACCCTCAATGTTTTGCATCTATCTAAGCCAAGATGCGCGAACTGCAACCATCACATATAATAATGGGGGGCGACTTTAACACCTGCCTAGACCCCACCTTGAATAGATCGACAGGACAGGACAGCACGGACAGACACTCAGCCAAGATAGTCAAAGATGGTATGGATGAATGGCAGCTGGTGGACATATGGAGTTAGAGACACCCAGAGACGAGAGAAGGTACATGCACATCGCAGACACACAACACGTGGTCCAGGCTGGACTATTGGCTGATCACACAGGAGATAAGCACTTGGGTCCACAAGGTAGAGCATTTACCTAAAACACTCTCTGACCACTCTCCGGTGCGGCTGCACCTTGCATTACCCACACACACACCGCGAGAGTATATGTGGCGCCTTCCACACAACGCGCTGCGGGACCAAGTATTTCATGGCGAGCTGAAACAAGCCATAATAGAATTCTTTCATACTAATGAAGGCACGGTGGATAGGGCCTGCACTCTATGGGAAGCTTTCAAGGTTACCATACGGGGTCACTCCATTGGGAAACAAGCAGGCATACTCAAGGATATCCGGCAGCAATGAAAAATGATAGAACGTGACATTAGAGACCTGGAAGCGGCTAACACAGCTTCCCCAAAGCCAGCGACACAGGCCACTATCAGGCAGAAAATCACAGCATTCCATGAATACGCAGACACGGAGGCGAAGTACATGTCAAAATACTATCGAGCACGGGCATTTGGAGAGGGGGCAGACCGGGTAGGGCATTATCACAGAAGATCAGGGACAGACAGAATACCACTTACATAACACACATCAGGAATGAGGATGACGAGATGGTATATGACACTCCCGGTATCCTGCAATGCTTCCGAAAATTTTACTCCCATCTATACACCCCTAAGACTAAGAAAACAAATCAGGAGATTCATGAATACCTAGATGATGTGGGGTTGGCCTGGCTTTCAGATGCACAAAGACAGTTTCTAGGCCATACCATAACGGAGGACGAGTTTAAGGATGCAATAAACTCGCTTCCCAATAATAAAGCCCCGGGGCTTGATGGCCTACCGGGCGAATTTTACAAGGAGTACCGAGAACTACTACTCCCACATCTAGCTCTAATGTATGACGAGTCCTATGAGGAAGGGATTCTCCCGGAAACACTGAGAGAAGCTCTGCTGATTGCACTTCCTAAACCCGGGAAGGACCTCACCACATGCGATGCATATCGCCCCCTTTCCCTCATAAATATCGATGTGAAAATCCTGGCCAAAGTAATAGCTACCAGAATACAGCAGCTCCTGCAGTCATTAGTGCTCCCTGACCAAGGGGGATTTATCCCCACGAGATCTACCATGCAAAACATCCGAACAATCTTCACGATGTATCGCAGTCTGGACCCCGACATGTCGGCCGCAGCGGCAATCTTGGACGCGGCAAAAGCCTTTGACTCTGTCAAATGGGACTTTATGCTTACAGTCCTTGTCAGAATGGGGTTCCCACAGAGATTACTGAAATGGATAACTATGCTGTACACTGCACCTACCGCGAGAGTAGGCATAAACGGAAACACCTCCCGCAGCATCGCCATAGGCCGAGGCACTAGACAGGGGTGCCCACTGTCACCCATTTTATTCACGCTCATAATCGAACCTTTAGCTTGCAAAATCAGGCAAAACCACCCTGAAACTGCCCTCCAGTTTGAGCTGAGGCCTGTCGGCATTTCGCTATACGCGGACGACATGGTCCTCTACACCCGTGATCGGGACACAAACCTGAACCCCCTGATACGGGAGTACATTAAATATGAACAATATGCTGGAGTAAGCATAAACTGGGGAAAATCAGTGGTGATACCACTGACAGAGGCGACCACGCAACCTACGCTAGAATACCCTCTAAACTGGGAAACAGACCCTGTGAAATACCTCTGCATTTGGGTCCACCGAGACCCCGAGGTGGTACTACGGCAAAACTACGGGGTGGCGATGACTAAGTTAGAGGAATCGGTGGAAAGGTGGATTAAACTCCCACTGTCACTGGCTGACAGAATAGCCTTACAAAAAATGATAATATTACCCAGATTCCTTTATTTGTTCTGGAACGTCCCAGTGTGGCTGTCGAAAGCCTTTTTTAAGAGACTACGCACCGTATTACAACGTCTGACCGGGGCGGGGAGGCAACCACGGATTGGGTGGAAGACGCTCACAAAACCATATCATCAAGGGGGCTTTGCAGCCCCTGATTTGCAACTATACTATTATTGTGCTCAAGCGCAACATGCACACTATTGGTTGCAACCTCATGGACACATACCACATATTGCAGTGGAGACAGATAGTGTTCGCCACAGGCGGCTGACACAATACCTGGCAGATGCGGTGAGCTACTACCCCAATGACACCATACATCCAGTGAAGTACACATCCAGGGCATGGCACACGCTGGCGTCCAGGGCACAGAAACTGCCTATATACGCGCCGGCGCTTCCATTGGCGAATCATCCCAACCTATCGGTAACATGCGAGAGGAGAATGATGGGTGAGCTGGGGGGACATGGGCCTACGGACGATAGGCGCGATTTTCCCACATAACAAGTTCATATACATGCAATGTCCAGAGCTGAGCGCGCATAGAACACCATTGAAACTGTTCGCATACCACGGGCTTAGGGCAGCCCTCAAAGATTTATATATCACGTTCCCACAGGAACCGCCGACACTGCAAGCTATGCAGATCCTGCTGACGGCGCCCACCCGCTCCAAACTGGTCACAAAACTATACACCGCATCACAACATGAACAGACTCTGGAAGAAAATAGATCACTATCCCGATGGGTAGAGCAGACCGGGATGCCTGTCTCTGAGGCTGACTGGGACTATAGCTGTGCCCAGCTTCAATTGCTCACATCGAACTGCAATCTGCGCATTATACATGTTAAGTTGTTACACCAATCGTACTATACCCCAGTGAAGTTGCACAGGTTTGGTCTCAGAGCTGATGACAGGTGTCAGAAATGCCAGATGCAGGGCGCAGATTTTATCCACATAGCGTGGGCCTGCCCGGAACTGGAGGTCTACTGGAGGCAGGGGACTGAGGCGCTGTCTCAAATGTTAGCTGATAATGTCCCAAATACCCCACTGACCTGCCTGCTAGGCATACACAGACTCAAACAAGTAAGGAGAAGAAAATTGCTAGCAGTGGCACTCCTGTTAGCCAAACGACGGGAAGCCATTAAATGAGGCAGCAAACGACCGCCTAGATTTAAAAATTGGATATCAGATATGCTATACTGCAAAGAGACTATGGGGACGTATGAAGAGTGTTTACCCAAGACCTAAAGACTTCTGGCAGCCGCTAGTAGCCTATCTGCAGGCGCAACAGGAGAGCACATAAACACTAGGAACCTATGAACAGGTGCACGTCTGCACGCGAGTCAGGAGAGGGTGGGGTTTTGTCTTTTTTACCTGTTTTGCTCCCCTACAACCCCGAACTTAATATTGTAAAAGATCTGTTGCCCTATATTGCTGAAATGTGCTGAACGGAATGCCCTGCTGTTTCTTGTTTTATTTGCAGAGGAGGGGAAGGAGTACTGGGTATTTAAGCCAATGATGTAATGTATGTAAAGCTGACGACAAAAGATCGAACAACTGTAAGCCCTAAGAAATTTCTGTATTGCAATGTAACAACCTATGCACTTATGTGGATCTCTCTGTATGTTTCCGGTTAACAAAAAATAAATAAAAAGTATATGTTTTCCGCTACATTAGGAGCTTTCCTACCGTCCCACACCAATTTATAGCTAGAGCTGATTGGATAGTGGTCGCTGAGTGCGATGTGCTCTGTGTTAAATTAGAGTACACTACGATGGTGGCTTGTAGAAACCAATGTGTAATCAATAATAGAGCTGGTCCCCCAACCAAAAAATGTGGGTTTGAAATCAATCGGTGGGTCACAGAATTCGTTTGCAAAACCCAGGTCCCATCAAAAAATTAAGTGATTTAATAAATCCCCGAGCGGAGAGTGCTCAAAATATGTACAGGGATCGCCCCTAAGATTCGCCGTACCACAAGTCCCCATATCACTATGTGTACATAAATGGCAATTGAAGTCCCCCGTTAGTATAATAAAATGTTCATTCTGATCAGATCCCAATCCCCTATGCAAGACTTCATTTAATTCCTCTAAGGCCCTATGTTGGTCTGCCTTTGGGATGTTGTTATATAAATTTATCAGAAAAATAGGATAATTTTCACCTGACCTTAGGGGAAGGACCTGAAAATACTGTGAGCCCCCTTTAGATAGGCAGTTAGTAGTTAGATTAATTTTATTAGAGATAAAAGTACATAACCCCCAGGAGCATCTTCCTCTGTTATTAGGCTGTGCTGCTTAAAAGTGTGTGCGGTAACCCACTAGATGTATCTCAACTTTCTCCCAACATTCCTGCAAGCAGATTACTTCAAAGTTGTCTACAAATTCCAGGAAGGTTGGGTCCTTTGCTTTGTTCGAAAGGCTTGCTATGTTCCATGATAATAGCCCCAACCTAATCCTTTGGGCATGTCGTGTATAGGTGTTCATGTATTGGTAGATTGTGACTCGAAATAAAGATCGGCACCCTCCCCCTTTTCTCCAAGTTGAGACCTCGACTCGACAAACAGAGGTATGATCTGAGAGAGTTTTTTGGTCAGTTTTGGCTATCTAAAGAGAATGAGAAATAGACAGCTTCAGTAGATACTTCGATTATTTCCTTTCAGGGAACCAACAACCCAGTCGAGTTTAATGAACCTTCATTCCCTAAATAAAAGGATTGAGACAGTGTAACCCGAGCCCATTTTCAACGTCAAGAAGGCTCAGATTGCCCAATTCACGCAGGTACATATATAGATCTGAAGATTATAGTAGTGTAACTTTAGAGAGAGAAGCAATTTCGAATTTGTAAATAAAACTTTATTGTTTTTTACACCTTATACAGAAAAGTGAAAAAGCCCTGATGAGAATCCGGGAACTGGTTTCCCTGGATTCAAAACGCAACGGCAGATCTGAAGGAGCGAGTAACATCATTTATTGTGTAAACCAGCACTTGCTAGTTTTGCAATCGTCACCTTCTGGTGATTTTGTCTCCTTTTTTGACTTTGTCATTCATTTTTTGGATATTGATTCATTCGTTAGAATGCAAATGCACAAATATACATTGTTTGTTATCAAGTATTGTATTTAGGATGTATGTTGTCTAATTTTCATTAGTAATTATGTGGATTGTAAATATGTGTTTGTAAAGTTTTATTGTATATAAGTGTAAATATTGTTGAATGCACAATTGTTCCTTTTCATACACAAACGTGGAAAAGAGATTATAAAAAAAGAATCAAATAATTTGAAGGGTATAAATAAAAGTACCCGGACAAACTAAAAGGCATTTTTTGTTTGATCCTTAAGTAGATTTTCTGAAAGTAAGAATGGTGTAGGTTCTTTTCGTGTTTTTTGTGTTACTTTCAGGCATCTTTTCTTGACTGGAAAGTAAGCAAAACACAAATTGCCCCAGGTTTGCATTGCTTTTGTGGCGCAAACCCAGCACAAAATGTTATTAAATCTTGGTCCAGAAGTGTTTTTTCCTAGTGTAAAATAATTGTTATGTGCAGTGTGTGCGAGTCAGTGTTTGCTGTGCTGTTAATTAACTCAAATTTGACCTCTGGGCATGTATTTATTAATACAATTGCTCTAAATAGGGGGTACTATTGGGGCACATTTATTGTCTCTGCCATGACATAAAGATATTTGTGCCATGGCAGTGGCAATAAATGTGGCTTAACAGTGTATGTTATTTAGAGCACCTAGAACACACATTAATTACAACCTGCAGATCTACATATATAATGGCTTATATTATATATTAGCTCAAATTCACAAGTTGTTGAACGTATGGTGATAGTTTTCTTGCGAAACAGATACACTAAAAACATCCCATGTGTGACGATGAACAGGGATCGAACAGAGGAAGGAAGCCACACTGAAAGGCACAAACACGGTCACGGATGCCTGAGCTCTGCACATGCTGCTGATGTAAACCTGATCCCCACTCTGTTTCTTTGGACGGCTGTTATTGATTTCTATCCACAATATCCGCCAGCATAATATTTCCTCCATGCTCTGCTGCAGCTGCTAGCCGGGGGCCGCACTTCATTATCGCACTAAAACTGTAAATATGCAGGGTGGCTCTCGACGAAACTCCCTTTTATTAATGAAGTGGTTGGACAAGTACACATTTTCAGTAGGCAGAGGAAGAATCCCAATCGATGACGGAGGGCCTTGGCAGCAGAAACCGCCTGAGATGGATTTACTCACTCATTTTCATTAACACTAGAGATTTCCCTGTGAGCACAGAAACCAGCGCAGCGCCTCCTGATGGCCAACGCCGCACATTACCCGTAAACGGTTCGCAGACGTAATGGCCGTGCGCGTGCCGTGGGGAGAGCAATAGACTCACTTGAATCTAAGGAGAGTGCCCTCCACATGCGTGAAGGTCCTAAAGGATGAGATTAATTACACCTACCTGATCTGATAACCAGTTCTAGACATTCAATTACCCAGCAATAAGGAAACCTGTAATTATGGTCTAACAGTGAGAGATGTGCCGACATTGCTTGGTGTACTGTCTGATGAAGCTGTAAATGGTGAGAGAAAATAACGCTGCATATAAAAAAATCTTATTAGGATATTTAGGTGTTGTAGTATGCGCTCTAGTCTATGAGCGTGAACGCGATGACGCGTCACGCTATAGACAAGAGCGTGAGGCGCGCGCATGCGCAGGAAGAGTTTGGTGAAGGCGCGAAGAGTGAGAACGGCAGTTGGCGACCGGAGCGAGTGCTGCACAGACGCTCGGCGCCCTAGTGCTCATATTGCTTGCTGATAAATTCGAATAAAGAAGTTACACACCTACAGAGTCTCAGTGCATAGTGTGGGGGCAAGGAAGAGACATTACAGGTGTCGTCAAAATAATTCTAAAAAAAAGCACCAGTAGCAAGATACCATGAGGCTTATTTAACCTTGTCACCAGTGAGTTTTACAACCTTTTCCTTTTTAGGTCTCGCTACCGAAAACATTAATTGGACTTATCTTATCTTAGGTGCAATTTATAAAGCGCACTGACACCGAAGCTTCCTGGCGCTGACAGACAGAGCAAGTGAGGGGGGAGCACAGGTGGCAAAATTCTAGCTGAGGGTGGGGAAAAGATGAGTTTTTAACAATTTTCTGAAGTTCAGGAGGGAAGGGGAGGATTTGATTGAGAGAGGAAAAAGGTTCCAGAGCACAGGGGCTAGGCAAGAGAAGCGGCGGCCGCCGAATTTCTTAATTTTGCTTTTAGGGGTGACTAGCAGATCACGGTGGGCTGATCGCAGGTTGCGTGTTGGGCAGTGAGGACGGATAAGAGATTTAAGGAACGTGGGACCAGAGCAGTGAAGGGCTTTAAAGATGAGACATGCCACCTTGAAGGCGGCCCTTTGGTCAATAGGAAACCAGTGGAGGCTGATGAGCAAAGGCTTGGCTGATTGCCATCTGGGGATTCCATGAATCAGGCGGGCCGCTTGATTCTGGACAACTTGAAGACGTTGTGACAGAAATTGTGGAAGGCCATGATAGATGGAGTTGGAGAAATCCAGACGGGAAAGTACAAGTGAAATGACAGTTTGGGTAAGTGCCGCGGGGGGAAGAAGGTGACGAACTTTACGGATCCTCCGAAGTTGGTACATGCAAGAAGAGACCACCGCTCCAACTTGAGCTTTGAGAGAGAGTTCGGCGTCGATGATTACGCCCAAACTCTTTACTGTTTTAGCTGGAGTAGGGGGAGGGCCAAACTCCGGAGGCCAGAACTGCGGGCCCCAGTAGATGTGGCTGAGTCCAGGAAGAAGGAGCTCAGTTTTACAGGGGTTCAACTTCAATTGGTTCTGGTTCATCCAGAGTTGAATGTGGATCATGGCTCCGTGAAAGGTTTTAATGGCATGTGGTGAGTTGAGTGAGAAAATGATTTGTAAATCGTCGGCGTAATTATAAGTGATAATGTCCCATTTCAGAAGAGACTGAATCAGTGGCCGAAGATATAAATTAAATAAGAGCGGGGAGAGGGAGGAGCCTTGCGGGACTCCGCAGGATGTGGGTTTTTTTTTTGGCAGTGTAAGGACCCAGACGGACCGCCTGTGTTCTTCCCGTAAGGAAGGACTTGACCCACTCAAGGGCAACGCCCTGGATTCCTGCCTGCCCGACACGGTGGAGAAGGATGTTATGATCCACTGTGTCGAACGCGGCAGACAAATCGAGTAGGACGAGGGCCTGAGGGATCCCCGCGTCCGCGTTGCTCCTGAGTGTGTCAAGGACTGCCAGGATAACGGCCTCTGTGGAGTGGGCAGGTCTGAAGCCGGCCTGATTCGGCTCGAGATAGCAGGAGGATTCTATGAAATTTGACAGGCATTTTATGAATGGCTTCCTCGTTACTTCTCTCCCCTGCGCAGCAGATGTACAGGGTCAGGCGATTTTGGGGTCATACATAACAAGTATAGATGGGTAAAAAGTGAATTACGGGGATGTTTTTCATCTTGGGGTGCTGATTAACATCACAGACAACTCCAGCTTTGCTCCTGATGTCACTCAGAAACCCTCAGTGGAAAACATCCTTGTAATTCACTGTTATCCATCTATAATTCCATATGTTCATATAGATACCGACGCATTCGTGAAGACATCCTCTCTTCTGTACAGAAGACAATAGTTATTGCACCCAGGCTGCAGCAAGTGCCTTTACGATGAAGGTGTCACAGGGTTCAAAACAAAGCTGCACCCAAGGACTTCGAGACAGTCACCAGACGCACCATTGGAGCCGGTTAAGGCAGATCTCTGCTATTTTTGGTTCTCTTCAGATGATTTACCAATCAGTATTAAGTAGGGAATTGGAAAAAATTAATTAGGAACCCATAAATTGGCATGCAAGGTGTGGTGCTCGAAATGAGGTGAAGTCACAGGGGGCAGAGTTCTGAAAAACGAAGCCTGACAGGTAATTTATACATTAAAAACAAAAAAATTGTTGTAAAGAAATTCTCAATAAGGACACACCGCAGTAAATCTATTCTGCCTTAGTTAAGTTGTCAGAAACAGGCTTCATTTTAAAATATCTAATGAGGTTAAGGTTCCTGCTGCAGAGATATTTGTGTGACCAGCACATTTCAGGGAATAATAATAAAGGTAAGATAACTCTGGTGGCTAATGCACTTGAGGGCATATGTAGGAAATTCCGAATTTGCAATTCGGAAAATACGATTTTCGGCGAATCGCACTTTCCGAATCGCAAAATCGGATGTAGGTAAAAAGTCGCTTTTTTTTTGCGATTCTCAAAAAATCACAGATTTTGTGTGCGATTACTCAAATAGCGATTCCTTATTAGCGAATTCGCTAATAAGGAATCGCAAAAACAGGAAAGAGCAATTCAGGTGCAGAATGATGACATCACAACCAGGAAGTGTGAGTCTCCATGCTGCACCTAATTGCCTGCACCTGTCCCAGAGTCAGTTGCTGGGTGAGAGACAGAGTGGAAGGATTGTGGAATTGGCTCTGACTTTAAACACTGCAAAATGGAATCACAGGGTGCAGAAAAGGAAGGTAGAGAGAAGCAGGCAGAACAACAATGCAGAAAAAGGAAGCAGAAATTTTCTGAGAGGGAGTTGGAGGTTTTAACAGAGGAGGTGGTGAGGCAACATGACCTTCTGTTTGGAAAAGCCTCACTTTGTGTGCCTGAAGCGAGAAAGTGAAAAATATGGGCAGACATACAGGAAAAGGTTAATGCAATTGGTGTTACCCATCGTACCACCGATGACCTCAGGAAGCGGTGGTACGACATGAGGCAAAGGTCCAAGGAGAGGGTGGCCACGAGATTGGCAGAAGCCAAAGCAACTGGAGGTGGGAGCTCCACTACACCTGAGCAGATGCCCCTGGAGGAGTTGGTGGAGACAACCCTAATGCCTGAGGCAGTGACGGGCGTGGCTGACCTGGACAGCTCTGAAACCAGAGACACCACAGAAGGTAAGATGCATGCCTAAATCACCCAATGCATTGCCATCCCACCCAAACTCCAAAATCCTCACGCATGAATAGGAATCCGGTCCATGTTTTGAGTAATACCCAGTGAAGCATATTGGGAAATGTAGTCCTATGTTATGTAAATAGGGGCAGATACACATACAAAGGGTATATAGGGAACCGCTCCAATAGGAATATGCAAAGTACACAAAATAGACAAGCAGGCATGTAAATAGTGTTGTCAAAAATCTTTATTGGAAAAAAAAAATGAAAATTACACACAACTCCTGTGATTTTATTTTTTGGGCGGATGGACCAACAACACAGGACACTGTTGCAGCAGTGGGAGAGTCAGCTTCAACAGAGGACCAGGCAGGGCAGGAGAGGCAGGGTGCCACACGTGACACATCTTCTGTGCAAACCAAAAGGCTCAAAATAGTACCTGCATTAATACAAATGCAATCTGGGTCCACAGATGTTGAAGAGGAAACACAGGGTGATGCATCACCTAGCACAGCTCAGGGCAGATCCCAAACACCCACATCCAACACGACTGGCAGTGGGGCCAGACAGAGGGCACGGAACAACACCTGCAGTGCCACAACAGGTACTGAGTCTGTTTTTGCTGGGCTGGAGGGCCAAATGTTACATGTGCAGCGCCTGCAAAGCTAAGGCATATCGTCAATCCAGCGTCAGTTGGCGCAACACAATCGGCACATGTCAGAGGTGAGAGTTGGCATCAGACAAATACCAACATCAACAGAGGCACATTTAAATGAAGCAAGGATTGCTAGCCAGGCCCAGCGCAGGGACCAACGACGCTTAACAACACGGCTGGACCAATTTGCAAGGGCTGTGAGCCGCCAATCTACAGCCATATCCATGCTTTGTAGAAAACAGTGAGCATGCAACATGAAATGGCGCACTGCTGTCCGGATGTTGCCAAGAGCCTGGTGCAGGTAACCCATTCTCTTGATCAGCTGCGTGCTGCTGTAACTCGGGGGATTGTTACGCCAGGTAGCATAGACACTGATGGCCAATCCAGCAGAAGCACACCTACTCCACCGATACCAGCAGAAAGGCGTAGGAGTGGCCGTCAGGTCAGAGGTGTGGACAACAACATCGAAAATACAGAACAGACTGACGGTGCTGCATCAGGGCGTTCGCTCCGTAGGTGAAGGAGCAAAATGGACAATGGAATGTTGTGAAGCAACACATCCCATGAGGACTTACGTTAATGACATTTGGGCACTGTGTGGACATGAACACGTGCAAATTTCAGACTTACAGTCACACTGTGTGACATTGCATATCCTGCATTTAAGGAAGTAAAATTCTTTTTTTAAACAACAACATTGGTCAGTGGTTTATTCTCTTACCTAGAAGTAGTTCTGTGTGATGCCATCACGTCGCATGCGCCCAGCAGCTGCCCCAGCTCCTCCTGCACGTCTGCGTTGGGGGCTGGTTCCTCCTCATCGGATGTGTCGGAGTCAGTCAAATCCGCTGGGGTGCCCTCCTTGATGGCAATATTGTGTAGCATAGCGCAGGCCACCACTATCTTGCAACATGTCTCTGGACTGTACTGTAGAGTGCCTCCACTCTTGTGTAGGCAGCGGAAATAGCTTTTCATGATTCCAAAGGTTCTCTCTATGGTGGCTCTTGTGGCTCTGTGGGCAGTGTTGTATCTCCGCTCAGCAGCTGTGGTTGGATTCAGGTAGGGTGTGAGTATGTAGTCACGCACAGCAAATGCACTGTCTCCTGCAAGGAAGAAGAATGGTAAAGTTTAGTGAGATGTTGAAAGTTGAAACATTTCATACTACTGTTTGTGTGTGCCATGTAATTACCTAGCACGTATCCCTCTCCAAAATCGCCATTTGTAAGTCTACGATGTAAAGCACAGTGTCTAAAAATGAAGGAATCATGAGTGCTCCCTGGAAATTTAGATACAATATCGGTGATGAGATTTTTGGCATTGCAGACTACCTGGATGTTAATTGAATGGTATGATTTTCTGTTTCTGAAAACATACTCATTGTGCGATGGGGGGGGACAGTGCGACATGTGTTCCATCTATACAGCCAATCATGTAGGGAAATTGGGCAATTTGATAAAAATCCTGTTTGGTTTGGTCAAGTTCCTGCTGTGTGGTTGGAAATTTGATGTGGGTATGCATCTTCTGCATCATAGCATTGAGAAAAGCATGGAAGAAACGTGAAAGTGCGCTCTGGGACACCCCTCCCACTGTGGCAATTACCCCCTGGAAACTCCCTGACGCTAGGAGGTGCAGTGAGCACAACACCTGTATGTGTGTGGGAATGGTGTGGGCCCTGTATGTGGGGTGCTCCAGCATGGGTGTCAACTCCTCTATCAGCTCCAGGATGCTTTCTGGATGCAGCCTGTAGTGCACATGGATGTCCTTCTCAGTGCGTTGGAAGAGGGTGATGCGTGTCCTGTAGATCCTCTCCTGGCGTGTCCTTCTCTCTTCAACCTGTCGGATGCGCAGCCTCCTGGCTATAACATAAAGCCCAGTCATTGTGAGAAGCCACTGAGGCATTATGGGCCACTTTATATAGGTTGCACCAGGTTACCACCTGGTCAGAGTTGGTGGTAATTGTGGAGTGCTAAATTGCGATTTTCGTAAATTCTCAATTTGCGATTTTTACCTACATTGGAAATTGTGAATTTGCATTATTGGTGACGGTATTTGCGATTTTCACAAATACTGATGCGCAGATTGTGGTTTCGCAAATTTATTCGCAGAACCCATTTCTCGCTTAATTGCTAATCGTAAATTTTGCGATTAGCAATTTTGCATTGCACATTTCTTACCTACATAGCATCACACACTTTTGCATTCGCAAACACCAGTAATTCTGCGAATTATGGCATTTGCGAATCGCAAAAGCCTACCTACATATGCCCCTTGATGGTGAGAGCAGTGTTTTGTCTAGTCACAGTTTTGACACATAAAGTAGCAAAGAGTTAATGTGCCTGCTGCAAAGCACACTGTCACATGGAGATCACAGATTTGTATTTTATGTAGCTAGGTAAGTGGATTACGGCTTTTAACATTGATCCTGTCCTTACTTGCAGTTCATAAGTTACAATTCTTCTGCTATAGCACAGGAAGCTATTACCCGGCATCAATGAGCTTCATGTAAATTGTAAAGTATGGCCTTAAAACGTTATTGTTTTTTTCAATCTGTTGTTATTCTAAGGTTGATAAAAAGGGCTCCTTTGGGTACTAATGAAGTCTTATTAGTACAGACTACCCTAAACACTGTGTTAGGTTTATATATCCTGACTATGTCTTTCTTCTAACCATGGACTCTTTCAAAAAAAAAATGGGGATTTTGACATAAGAAATGTGACCCAGAGGGCCACTACAGAAGGGAAAAGAAATATAAGCAGAATCAAACAAAATTACCTGCTCACATGGCCCCAACCCCCACCCACAATATGACAACACGGTACATTACACAATTATGAGTCCAAATATGTTTTGAACCGGCCCATCCCACTCTTCCGTAAACAGTCGTACTTCATCAGTCATCAGTTGATCTAAAGATCAGACTAGCTCCAGCACAATACCTCTATAATCTGCCCATTTCTGCCAAATATTGGTGTGCTTCTGCAAACACCCCTTGCCTTATAAACTGCCACATACAGGCCCATACAATATTCCATCCCCTTTACTATACCCCAAGGGATGGGGGAGGTTCGGCCTTCCACATCTTTGCTATATTCTGCTTTGCCAGAGTCTATCCCAAAAACAGCAGGGAGAGTTTGTATCTGTTGCCACCCAAATTATCGGTGAGATGGAGAATATGTTTCGGGTTATTCGGAATCACACAAGAGTGGACCCCACCCAGACAAGACGTCACCCCATGCCAGAACTTGTCCAACACCGGACCACTCAACACTGCTATCACACCCGTTCGCTGTAAATGATGACATGTATAGTACACCCTGTGGAGGGTTTTGAGCTGGATCAGCTAAAGTCTGGCTGCAATGGCCACCTCACAAGGTGCTCGCAGGGCCTCCGTCCAATCTTCATTCTCCAGCACCTCAACATCAGCCTCCCATGCATGCTTCGGAGCAAGGAGAGTATCCGGGTGATTAGATATAAGGGTTAGTGATATTTTAGTTATCTTGTGGTCACCCAGGTCTCCCAGAATCAGTTTACCTTCCAAGGGTTTAAATTCAGAGAGATCGGTTAGGGTTTAATGCATGGCGAATCTGAAGATACAGAGGAAATTTACTATGATTGAGTTGGTATTCCACCTGCAGGGTCTAAAAGGACTTAAGAATAGTCCCACTCTTAACATACCCAAGGGTAGAAACCCCTATGAGGTCTCGCTTTCAAAAACCCTCCAGTGCAGACCCCTGTGGGAGCAGGCAGCCCTACCAGAGTGGTGTCCTTTCCAACAACCTACCCCACCATCCCATCCTATGAATAGATTGTTTCCACAAGGTCAGAACCACCCTAGTCGCTGGGGGAAGACCACCGACACGGCCTCCCCACATAAATGAGATACAATGGAGGAGTCTCCCATCGCCCACTTCTCTTATGCAAAGGCAGGGACCCCCTGAAGAGCCAACCACCAGTCATTAATTACTAACTAGTGTGATGCATGATAATATGACTCAATGTTTGCTGCAGCAATGCCCCCACAAAATGTTGATTGAAAGCATTTGCTGAGGGCCATATTGGGGATCCCCCGATCCCAGAGAAAACCATTGAGGACCGAATTCAGTTTCTGGAACCATTGTTGAGGAATGTCAAACAGGTAATCCTGAAGCTGGTACAGGAACCAGGGCAACAAGACCATCTTAAAAATTGGCAATCTACCAGTCAAAGGCAAGGGTAAAACCGACCAGACCCGAACTTCCTCCCGCAGGCGAGTCAGAACCGGTCCCACATTACGCTACCACACCACCGCCGCATCCGGGGACACAAATACACCTAAATAGCTGAAGCCAAATGAGGCAATCCGAAATCCCAACGCCTAACTGAGGTTCTGCAGAAAACCACCCGTCAGGAACATCGTAGACTTTCACGTATTAATGTATAGGCCAAAGGTTTCACCGAAAATACGGATGATCTGTAGGATGTGGGGGTTTGAGGTCTCAAGGAGAGTCAGAAAGAAGAGAACATCATCAGTATATAATGCTATTCTATTGGAGAGTCCCTCCCACCATTCAAAGCCTCTTACAGGAGCAAACATCCTCACCAATACTGCCAGAGGTGCCATAGCATGAGGAAACAGCAGGGGGCACACGGGGCAACCCTGCCTGGTACCTCACTGGATCAGAAAGGGATCCGATCAGACACCAGCCCCCACCCGCATGAGCGCTATTAGATCAGTGTAGAGAAGCCGAACACAAGACAAAAATCTAGGGCCGAAATTGAGATGACGGAGAAGCATAAACAAGTAGTCTCAGCTCATAGAGTCAAAGCCTTGTCAACATCTGCAAGGATAACCACCGCCGGTCCCTCCAGCGTCAGCCTGAGACAAGGCGTTCTGTAAGCGCCGGATATTGTGGCTAACCATGGACTCTTAACATGTAATGCCTACCAGGAAGAAAGATATGTGACACCAACACCTTGTGACCACATATTGTTTTATATAACATATTATGAAAATGTATTTACACACTTGTGTGATTTATTGTCTTTGTATAACAAGCTGAGTGACTTCATTTCCATCTATTGTATTGGCATTAAGGTGTTAGGCTGCAGATAGCTCTCAGCCAGGATGACCCTCGAACAAAAGGTGGGCTGATGGGCCTTTAAATCAGGCTTTTGTGTTGGGCCTTGCTGGACGCGAAAATAAGAAAGCTCCCTCACTGCCAACAGATTGCTGATCAGAAGGGAACCAGACAATGTGCAGGAGCAGCCGTACATGTCCCAGTGCTGGCAATCTACAACAGAATAAATTCAGCAAATTTAACTGGGACCAGTTGGATACTGAATCTGCTCAATAATGGTGCCAGATCCTGAATTCTGCTAGAGGCCCTCTTACTTCCTGCACTGAAAATCAGGACTTTTAGTGACTGGGTGAAAGGCCAGAGGACAATAAACTCCAGCAGCTATGAGGAACATGAGCGCTTGGAGAAACATGTCTGTAGGGAAAAAGAGTAGGTATTTACTGATGATGAACTCTGGACGCTGTTAGCCCTTTTCATGGCATCAGTGAGAGGTGGGCTGGAATTATGGATGTGGGGTGCGGGAATTTGCAGGGTGCCACTCCACCAATGATGGAGTTCAGAAGATGAATAAGCAATAAAGATGCCTTTAAATGTTGTTTTAGCTTGTCAAATTTCGTTTTGTATTCATAAACAGGGAGTAAGAAAGGAAAGGCTGCCGCATGTCAATATTTTTTAACACACACAACTTTAGTGCTTCCAAATGATCTGTAATCATTTTTTGTAATCCTGAAGTGTGATGGAAACAATGATTTTAGTAGGATCGTAACAAATCAAAACACACTACTTGTGTGATGCAGTAATGCTAAATGTTCACTGAAACCGGATTTCCACACAATTTAGTAGTAAAACTGCATGCCCGATGCAAATTTAGTAGCCATTTCAAGAGACCATTTTAACAGAAAATGTCTGTCAATGACAGTATGCTACTTCCCGGGATCAGCAAAATCTTGGAAAAATTAATAACTGGTGTTCTCTCTGACTTTCTGGATTCTAACAATTTACTGCGCCAGACGCCGACTGGTTTTTGATCTGGTTGCAATACAGAGACAGCCTTGTTACCTGTCACCGAGGACCTCAAAAAAACACTGGCCAGGGTGGGACAGCTGCGCTCATTCTTTGGATTTGAGCACAGCTTTTGACATGGTCTCCCACTCAATTCTATGCCAGAGGTTAGAAAAAATCAGAATCACAGGGACAGCGTTAAAGTAGCTTACTTCATTCCTAGCCAATAGGAGCTTCCAGGTTAGTGAAATACCTTTTTTATCAGAGACATACAGTGTTGTGTCCTGTGACACAAGTAAACGCTGGTAGTCAAGTAGAGTTCATAAGTATCTTTATTCAGCAGCTGGTCCAAGTACATCCAGATGGTATATAAGTACATCAGATAGATAGTCCAGTTAAACAAGTGATATAGATGTAGGTTAGCCAGTAGTCAACTCCTTAGTTCCATGTAATAGCAAACCCCACCAGGAGCAGCCTGCCTGCTGCTCAGCCCATCTCTTACTGTCATTGCTCACTCCCACAGACACCCAACATTCCGTGCAATACAGAATTCCCAATATTCTACAGTAAACATACACACTGGCTGAGCAGCAGGAAGATTGATAAGCTACAAGATGTGAGTAAGCTATGCAGGGCATAACACATCCCCCTTCTTTTAAAATGAAAAACTGAAATTGCTAAAACATGAAAAGATTACGAGAAAAACTATACACAAGAATAATTACAAATGCAATAAACAGTTCAAAACCCTGGGATGTGCAATTATGTAAAACATCACGAGAGGTTCAGGGCCATTTGAAATAGAAAGAATGGATAGCTTACAACCAAAAAATGGAGTAAAATAACCCATCCTCTCCTAATAAATATAATGAGAAAACATTGTTGCGAATTGCAAAAGACAAAAACACACCCCGCAACTTCGATCCCTACAGAAAGGGAACAAATGAATAAACAAGATTGATTGATTGATTGATTGATTGATTGACAAAAGGAAACTTACACACGTTGTGAAGGTAGAGCTAAAAACCCATCTTTCACTCTTCAAATGAGGTACAAACACTAGGGATTGCGACCCATAAAGTCCACCCTCCTGTAAGTGTCTAAGACTTTAACCATCTATATGGGACCATAAACCAGGAAAAAACACGCCCTGTGTAGGGGAACCGTACCCATACACCAAAACTAACCTAGTGTAAGGGTTACGTGTAATGTTAATTGGAGAAATCCCCATAAGCATACCCCGCGTAAGAGTTACCAATCGAAGAACTGTTAATGGGAATCCTACCCATGAACTAAAACCAACCCAGTGTAAGGGTTAAATGCTATGTTAATTGGTGGAGACCCAATAAACATACCTGTGTTTCCAAATAGAAGAAATAAAACAACTGTAGATGGGAACCATACCCATGAACCCACACCTATGTACGGGCCGCGTGTACCGCTTAATGAGAAAGGAACTAATATTAACCCACCCCTGTGAAGGGGCCGCGTGTAACGCTTTATGAGAAAGGGGCTCGTTCCCAAACCCATGCCCATCCCTAATGTAAGGGAGAATGTAGTGCAGCTACCCACTAAAATAAACTAGATAAGGATGTCCTTTGAGCAAGAAAACCTAAATTGTGGAAGCTGGCACACAAAAACTGTAAACTTAAATACCTCAAGCATGGATACTAAACCATACAAACACATTGTACTAGCAAGGCAAAGCATGGTTACTAGACAATACACACACTAGTACTAACAATGAAAAGCCATTACTGTAGGATAATAAAACCAGTAATTACGCCTGTGAGCAACTTCACACCCGAGCTGCGAACACAACCAACTTATGCCCACCACCATACAAAAATTAATCTTGTCTGAGAAAGACAGTGGAAGGAGTACCCATAAGACAAAACAGACAAACAAGGTGCACCAGTGAGCAAACGAAAAAGAAGAGTGCCTCCTCCTAGATAAAAAACGATTCATTGTCCTTGTTTTAAGTTCACTGCCGCTGCGGTAAGCCTCACTATTGCAATTTGCCAATGTCGAATATAGTAATATCTTCATATTACTCTTTCTTAAGGTCCAGTTGTGCAATGGGAACAAGACAAATAGATCTTGTCACCGGATGATAGTCAATAGGAAAAAAAAACTCCCACTCACCACGGGTGTTCAAAACTGCAAACACTGTCCTCTCTAAAATGATCAACCCAAACACGGGGATCATGGAATGCCCATGCAGGAAAACAGAGGAAAACCGCTTATAGCAACGATGTGAAGACTCGAGGCCGCACCACCAAAAAAGAGGTAATATTAACTGAGACGTGGTTGTCAAATTACGTGGTTGGTATATTGACGCTCAGAGAACCAGCAAAACACATGGGCAAATGCCAACCCCAAGATGGCGCCACGCTTTCTCACGGCATGCCGGGTGGCTCATGCAATGCTCAGTGTGTAAAGGCAGACAGGCAGCGAAGACCCTGGAGGACGTCACAGAAGACTCTACAGCTCCGCTCGAAACAACAGACCAGTTAAGGTGTGCAAGCTGTGCTTTGAATTTGAAAGTGGCGGTTGCAGACATGAGGTCTCAACGTAGACCAATAATCAAAGCCCAAGAGAGAAAAAAATTGATGAATTCAGACCTGACTATCACCATGGGCCCCCCAAAAAATCATCTGTGTTGCACCAAACACGCTCCCCCACCCGGAATCTCTCTCTAATAGCTAGATGTAAGTCTCTGTGAAATGTCCACAGCTCACCCTCGTGTTAAGTGTCAGCGTTGAGCTCATCCACAGCTGACAGTAGGGATCTCTGCTCCAATTTAGATGCATGTAGCAGGCAAAATCAATTTCCTGGTGTCTCCAAAGTAGCGCCCACATGGTGCAGCTTACAGACTTTGTGCAGGAGAGATCTTGATATGTGCTACATCCAAGCACAGTTTGTACACGTTGAAAGTCATTACCAAAATCTTGACATGTGCTGCATCCAAGCACAGTTTGTACACGTTGAAAGTCATTACCAAAGAACACTCTTCCCTTGATTGTGCAGGTCTTGTGGCAAACACACAGTACAGCATGCTTTCGTTGGGTTGTCCAATGTACAGGACACTGGTGGGGTTGCTGAATATTCTGTAACAGATTATTTTGTTGCGATGATTCCTCTTGTGTTGCCTCTTGTAAGCTTGAAGTAGCATTGTTTCTAAGTTGACAGTAAGACTTTTAACTCCTTCTCACCCTCTGGACTCATTAAATATGTCATCTTCAGTTTCCTTGACCAGTTGTGGAGATCAGTAGGCAAGTGGGAAAGTCTCCAACTCTCGCTCGTCACCAAAATATATTGTGTCCTGTGACACAAGTAAACGCTGGTAGCCAAGTAGAGTTCATAAGTACCTTTATTCAGTAGCTGGTCTAAGTACATCCAGATTGTATATAAGTACATCTGATAGATAGGGTTTTCATCCTTTACTACGCAACTTTTACAACGCAAACCATTACAACGCATTGCGCTGGGGGGCGCTCTAGGATAGGGAATAGATTTAATTTACTATCCAACACCTTCCCTACTATCCACGGGGACTGGAGTTGGAATAGTAAATTAAACTATTCACTATCCAGCGCCCCAAAGCACTATGCGTTGTAAAGGTATTCGTTGTAAAGGCATGCGTGGTAAAAGTATGCGTTGTAACGTCATACATTCATAGATAGTCCAGGTAAACAGGTGATATAGATATAAGTTAGCCAGTAGTCAACTCCTTAGTTCCATCTAATAGCAAACCCCACCAGGAGCAGCCTGCCTGCTAATCAGCCCATCTCTAACTGTCATTGCTCACTCACACAGACACCAAACATTCCGTGCATCACTGAATTCCCAACATTCTACAGTAAACATACACACTGGGTGAACAGCAGGAAGATTGATAAGCTACAAGAAGTGAATAATCTATGCAGGGTATAACACACAGGCTAGAATGCGGTTAAGCATGGGCGGATCTAGCGGATCTCGCGTACGCGAATTTGCGGATTAACGGATTCGCAATCCGCGACAATACGCGAACTCTCGCGGATTTGCGGATTTTCCCGTTTTTTGTGTTGGCGAGCGTTCGCGCGGATTTTGGGACAATTTCGCAATTGCGAACTTACTTTTCGGCTCGCAACGGCCGCGACTATGTTGTTTCTACATCTGGTTTATCATCACAGGTTCACAGCACCCTCTGTTTCACCACTGCCACCCTCTGGGTGTTGCATGTTTCCGAGCAGCTTTGAAAACTTGGTCCGGGTCAACACCTGCGTTTAGCTTTGCTTTAACACCTGAAAAAGAGACCCAGTGTGCAGTGATGCACATGTAATCAGCGCCTGCGCCACCGGTCCACATGTCTGTTGTCAGATGTATTGTGTGAACAGCACTCTTCTGCAAAGCTGCCCCAATCGCCTCCAGCACATCTTCATGTAGTGCTGGAACCGCAACTCTGGCAAAATAGAACCGGCTAGGAACCTTCCATTTAGGGCAGAGCGTTGCCACTAATTCTAGAAAACATACCGCTTCTACAAAAGAAAAAGGGAGAAGGTCCACAGCTAGCATTTTAGCCAGCTTAGTGTTATACAGACGCGTCAGTGGGTGGTTGCGTTCATATGGCACGTCTGAAGAAAACATGGTTCTAATGTTGCCCTGGACCAAGCATTTATGGGCTGATAATGACTTCGTTGACCCAATTTTGCTCGCTGGTGAACTTTTGTGCGTTGGTGTCTCACTCGCTCCAACACTCTTAGTGTGCCTCACATTGGGTGTGCTGCTGACAGGGGTACTGGGTGTAAGGGAAGTGTTTGACACGTCTTCTTCCTCCTCGTCATCATCAGATGCAACATCAACGTTTTCTTGAATTCGGGCTTCCTTGATCGCATCTAGGTGCGCAAACCATTGGACAGTGTGCTGTCTCCTAAGATGACCTCTCTGGCCTCCGGTACCATAGTTGGTACCTGACTTACCACGACTAACTGCAAGCTTACAAAGGGTACAAATGGCAAACTTTGGATTTTTTTGACAAACAGTAAAGAAGTCCCAAACTGGGGACTTGAAGTGTCTGTGGGGCCTGGAGGAGGCGGCGATACTGGTGGTGGTGGTCATGAAGCTAATGCCAGATGAAGTGGAGGATCTGGATTGCCCAACTTTTGTACGTTGTGCACTTTCACCGCCACTAATTAAGGTCGAGGTGGATGGAGGTCCCTTCTTGCCAGAAAGAAATATGGAAGCGGTACGAGTTGGTGTACTACTTAACTCCAATGATTGTGGTGTTGTTTCCACTGCCTCCTCGTCGACAACATCATCATCATCACGCTCAGCAGCTTTTCGGGCTAGGGTCAAAATGTCTGTTTGCTGCATGCCCGCTGGAGCTGCAGTGACCTTTATGATGACTGGGTCGTTGTTGTCATAGTCTTCATCAGCAGCAGTATCCGCCACTTCTTGTTGAGCCTCATCATCACACTCCATAACTCTGAGACTTTGGACGAGCTTCCTTTTACGCTTAACTACCTTTGTCAGATCATGGTGTGCCTCACTCTCAGGCAGTGGTGCTGGTTCCCAATTTTGATCCGTATCATCAGAAGGAGGTGTGCTTGAAGAAGATGTAGACACCACCCTTGATCTCTTCCTTGCTAGGGGTGTGGAAGATGAATGATCATCAGGAGGAGTGTCTTCCTCAAATGATACCTCGCCTTGATTGTCGATTTCCTGATGTGCCCCTACTTCGGGAGGAACAACTATTGTGGGCACTTGTGACCCTCCATGCACCTCTGCTTGCGCATCTCCTTGCGCTGCCTCTCCTTCCACATGTACTTGGGCTTGTACTTGCACATGTGATTGTTGTTGCGGCTGTGGTTGTTCAACACTCGTCAGATGAGCTACAACAACCTGTGTTGATTGAGGGACATTGCTGCTGCTTTCTTGCGATGAGCCAACATCACTGGTCGATGGTGATTGAAGAACTATACTGGCTGCCTCTGCAGCACTCAAGGGCTTGGACTTAAGTTGGCGTGGTGGTGGTGGTGGCACTGAGCCCAATGGAGCGGGGGTGCTGCTGCCAGCTTGGTCCCCAGCAGATCCCGCTGCTGCTGCAGGCATACTTTTTTTTTTACTCCCAAAAAAAGGGGCGGGCGGCACACCAGTCTCCTTGGTAACTTGCTTCTTCTGCTCCTTACTGGCACCTTTCTTGCTAGAGGAGCTACGGGTTACTTTTTTTGGGGCCATCTTCTTCAGAGCAGGTCAGAACAGCAGGCAGCAGTTGCACGAGTTGCAGAGTTGTCTGTGTCCAGACGTGACGTCGCGTGACGTTATGCTGCACACACACACCGCTGCAGGACTTCTTCCTGGCACTGGTGGTTCTCTTGAGTCTTGTGCACCTAAAAGCAATGGAAGACAGAGGAACATCAGTTCAGTTATACACCCCAAAAAATCGACAAAACACAGAAAAATCAGCACAATCCCATGCCATCCATGATGTTTATATTGAAGACACCCCACAGAAAGACTAGGGCCATGCAAGTATGCAACACTCACTACCCCTGGGCATAATGGATGAAAAGTAGGCAAAATAAGTGCAGGCCTCAGACACTGCCTCTCTTCAAAATGGCCCCTTACACCCCAAGCCAGTCCACATCAACAGTACACCCCCAAAAAACAGAAAACCAGCCAGAAATCACCACAATCCAATGCCATCCATGATGTTTACATTAAAGAGAGTGAGACCACACTACAGGCACACTCAGTCCATGCACCACTACCCCTTGGCAAAAGGCCCCACCAGCAGCCCCAAAAAAACGACAAAAAACAATAAAATCAGCACAATCCCAGCCCATCCATGGCCTCAATGGTGTTTAAATTCAAGACACCCCTCAGAAACACTAGGCCCATGCAACACTCACTACCCCTGGGCATAATGGATGAAAAGTAGGCAAAATAAGTGCAGGCCTCAGACACTGCCTCTCTTCAAAATGGCCCCTTACACCCCAAGCACATGTTGCCTGTACCAGCCAGGACTCAAGATGGCCACCACCACCACCCACATGGCCAGTCCACATCAACAGTACACCCCCAAAAAACAGAAAACCAGCCAGAAATCACCACAATCCAATGCCATCCATGATGTTTACATTAAAGAGAGTGAGACCACACCACAGGCACACTCAGTCCATGCACCACCACCCCTGGGCAAAAGGCCACACCAGCAGCCCCCAAAAAACGACAAAAAACAATAAAATAAGCACAATCCCAGCCCATCCATGGCCTCAATGATGTTTAAATTCAAGAAGACACCCCACAGAAAGATTAGGCCCATGCAACACTCACCACCCCTGGGCAAAGGGCCACACCAGCAGGCCCAAAAAAACGACAAAAATCAGCACAATCCCAGCCCATCCATGGCCTCAATGGTGTTTAAATTCAACAAAACAGTTGTATCATGCACCCCTAACCAACCCTGGTCCTACTGGATACTGTGGCTACCAACAATATAATTTATTTAATGTTCTGAAAAAGTTCCAAAATTGTACTTGCAGCAACTGTAATGCCCCCAAACAAACTTACTTGTGAAAGTTGATTTCTAATCCAAAAGCGATCCAAAGACAGTCAAAAAGGCCTCAAATCCAAATATCCAGCAGCACCCACAAAAAGTAATCCTTCCAGCTCCAGATCCAAATGAAAGTGACCAGGAGATGGACAAAGCACTGGGAGGAGCCTGCTGGACAGGAACAGGAAGTTGGAGACTGTGGGGCACTTCCTTCCTCCCCCCCCCCCAAAAATGGACTCCTTGCAAAAAAAAAGGCCATGCAAATGTCAACCTGAGGAGTGATTCTGATAAAAATCATAATTTTCTGAAGGTTTATCCTGTTTGCTGGTGATTTTCTTGTGCAGAATTGCAAAATCTCTATTTCGCGAGTGGGAGATTGTTCCTTTCCGCCGCAACTACGTGTTCGCAATTGCGAACTCTCGCGAGGTGTGCTGTGCAAGGTGGCAAGCCGCGATTACGTATTCGCGGGCGCCAAACTCCCGCGGGATCACGCAGCAAGATCCAAAATGGCGCGGCACTCGCTAAATATGATCGAGAAAAACAACTCGGCAAACGCTTAATGACGGAAAGTGAACGCTGTGCACCACGCCGCGCGCCGCAACCAAGCAAAAAATCCGCCGCGAGCGGATTCACGGATTTTCGACAAATTCGCGAGAGTTCGCGGATTGCGAATTTGCCGAAAATCCGAAAAATCCGCGATCGGAGCGGATTTTACGCCCATGCTTAAATGCGGTGCACCACAGGGATCTTTGCTGAGCCCTACACTTTTTAGTGTACACGCCCAACCTCTCTCAGATATCATTTGTGCCTTAGGTTTCACTATGGTATCATGTGCGGATGACAAAGACATCGTTGTTTACCTGTCATCCAATACTCACTCAACCTTTGACAGACTATCAGGCTGCCTGGAACAAGTGACCAGCTGGATGGCTCCAAGCTGTCTCAAATTAAGTAGGTAACAAAACAGAGGTAATGGTGACCGGAAACAATTTGTCACTTTGGGATCAACCAATATCTCCATATTTGGGAGAACATCCCTTCCTAAATCTCAAGTAAAAAGCCTTGGTATCATTCTAGATAAAGATCTAACTTTGGCCTCCCAGTCAAAAGGTTGCAGGCACCTGCTTTGGCCTCCTGAGGTCTCTTCGGAAGAGACTCACATGGCTCCCCATGGAATGTCGGAGGACAATGGTTCAAGGTCTAATACGCTCCCGTCTGGACTACGGCAATTCATTCTATTTGGGCAGCCCCTCATAATCACCAGAAAGCTGCAGGTTACTCAGAATTGCACAGCCAGAGTACTGTTGGGCATACCCATAACGCAATCAGTAAGCTTAACGCTTGTTCAGCTTCACTGGCTGCCAATAAATAAAAGAATACAATTCAAGGCTTTATGTATCGCACACAGGATAAAGCATTCCCCTGGCCCACATACTCTTCAACATCTTATCACCCCATACAGTGCCCCCAGAGAACAGAGATCCAATTACCTGTCCCTTCTAGCCATTCCTAGAATCAGGAAGGCAAGAGGTGGGGGCTGTTCATTCGTCTTCCTTGTCTCTAAACTTTGAAACTCCATGCCTATCCAGCTTAGATCAGATAAAAACCTATTTAGTTTCAGGTAACAGTTGAAAACGTATCTCTTTATCCAAAGCAGTAGAACACCTATTTTATCATTACTTGCTCTGTCAGTGCAGGATGCCCGCTGTGGGTTGCTTCGCACTTTATAAGAACTTTTTCATATTAATAATAATATTATGCTACCACACCAAGCGTTGGTTATATATTTGTGACAATATGTTCCAAAATGCAGTACCAGAAACATAGTACACTTTACCGCATTCCTGCTTAGCTTAGTTGGTACACTTGTCCTTTGTGTGACACTTGGATTTTTTACAATCCCTATGACTTCTGTGAAGTTATTTAGATGGCAGCTCTTCCACTCTGAACACTGTCACAGTGCCAAGGTTTCTGCTTATTTTATTAATTCTTATTTTCTTCCATCCAGCATCATGCAATTCGAGATATGAAACCCCTGGCCATATGAAATTAGCTTGCCCATGTTGGCAGCTAGTGTGAAATGTTATTTGATTATGTGTGCATGATGCAGGCTGTCAAATGTGTGAATGTATTTGTAATTGCTAACAAACGTTTGTGAAGTGTGCACATTTATGCACATATGTTGGTACACCTCGAGCTGCTGTCTTAAATCTCATGCATACATTACTGTATACATCTAATATAACATTCATTGCGCAATACACCCAAACCGCAAACCTGTAAGAATACAAGTCAATTTTAATAGGTCAGGGTTGTAGTTAACATGAAGACTCCTAACAATTCCCCCTCCCTTAAAATCCAAACTTGTAACATTACCGAACACAACTCCTGTTGCCTCTCAACATAATTTTCCTTTATCCATTCTCCTTCCTTCCCTTGCATTCCTCAATCTCTCTCTCTTTCACAACCTAGAAATCATGTCAGAGTGAAATCCCCTTTGTCTTCCTCCACCTCCTCATCCTATTTTTCCACTCTTCTGGGTCCCCTATCCGAGGGGTGGATACGCCCGCACCTGACTCTCCACCCTCCCACAATACTATCACCCAGGAAAACCCTGGCGAGGTGTTTTCCTGCCCCACCAAACTAAACGTGGACATGTATGAACTTTAAGTCGCTTCTGCACATAATCTTTCTTTCCAGAGTTTTGCTAATTCTCTCAATTCCAGCATGTAAATAGTATACCCAAATGTTGACAAATGAACTCCATCCTGCCGAAATACAAAATCATCTTCCTCCCTTATCTCTCTGTGTATCAATACTGTAGCCCCAATAGATGAACACAAATTTAAACAGCTCTGTTTAGTTTATGGCTTGCTTTATCCATGGCTGCTTGTTTTATTGCCCCTCTCCAATGTCTCCTTAGAAAAAACTTGGTCCAGACTAGAACAGTTTCTAGCCGCAGCACTTATAATAACTGCAAATCTGGGAAAATTTGTTTTAACAATGTCTAACCAGATAAAGGAACTAAATCCTTCTCACCCAAATGTATTATGAGCATGTCTGGATTCCCTCTGTTAGCAAACAAATCAGTAAGCACTGGCAGTAAACCTCATCATCTCATGCTACTTTTTCCCCACCACAGTACTTCATGCCTGTTACTTGGGAGTCCAAGGGATCTGCCATAAATCTGCTGACCAGCGTACTGTGTGGCCCATCGTACCAAAGGATGTCCTACTATCCAAGTATTCAATTCAAATCAAGCTTTATTCGACTATTAGTGAAATATTCATAAAGCACATAAAAAAAGAAACAATTTAAAACATGACATAAAAATAAATTCACTGACAAAGCTGGGTGAGCATCAGCATAAATTGACTAATCGTTACGTTCACAGAATTAAAACCACAATTTACTTGGACATAAACTTTCTACAGGTGATGACCGACTTTAAAAATGTGGATATAGATCAAATTAAAAGTTCTTCCCCAAGCGATTGCATGACCTAAAATGCAGGGCGACATGGTCGCAGGCCTAATGATCTAAGAACAGGGAGAATCCATCTCTTCCTCTGAGCTTGGTAAAATTTACAAATAAATAAAACATGCACAGTGGTCTGAAGTGATATCTCATCGCATGGACATTTGTTTAGCACTCTGGACCAGTCACTTCTGGCAGGGAAGCTGAGGGATCTATGAATAATCCCCATCCTAAAACGGGTAAGTAAGAATCTGTCATAATCAGAGGTCGCCAGTTTTAAATAGGGCTGCACCTTGGGAGAGATCAGGATATGTTGATGGGCTAGAACAGTAATTTTGGAAATGTCTGAATTAAATCTGAGATTTTCAACGAAATGAAGATAGCTTTCTTTAAATTCTTTCTTGTTTAAATTGGTTAAAATGGATGGGTTATCAAAATATTCCTGGTGGCCCCTTCTGTGCAGAAAATCTCTAACGTATTTCAGCCAACCTATATGAGAAGCTCCATCCAGCCCGCAACAATCGGTGATCATTTGGCGATTCAAAATGGTGGTCCAGACACGATACCAAAGAAGAATTGGTTGGATACGAATAGCGTCCGTTATATATGGTAAACCAAGTTCCATATGGCAATTAAAAGTGGACACACTCTCTGGGACAGCCAATAAAATTTTAAGAAATCTGTTTTCTGCTGTCTGAAGAGCGGTCACGTCGACATAACCCCAGATGCCTCTCCCATAGGTTGCAATAGCAACGCATTTGGCTTTGTAAATTTGGAGTAATTCTGGGGGTGGGCATTTACCCAGTTTCCTGCTAAAATTTGTCAAGGCTGCCAAAGCCTTTAAGAATAACGATTTCCTAGAGTGAACGGCCTGGGGCCATGTACCAGTGTGATCCAATAAAACAAGTTTGATATAAAATTAGCGAAACTAGATATAACTTTCTGTAGGCTAATCAGGGAGCGGGCCATGAGGACAGCATCATCTGCATACATAAGCGCAGGTAGTGGGCGCTTCCCTACCAGTGGAAGGCCCTGGCATTCATCTATCCAAGTAACCATTTGATCTGCTGTGCATCCCATAACCAAACCTACGATAGAGAAAAAAAGGAATAAATAATCGAAAAACACATACAAACAGCTGAACAAATGTCATTAACAGCATCTCATTTCCGTACATATTTCCCACATCATTTAGAACGCCACCTCACAATTCTTATATCCTGCGATATAAAACGCAGCATAGCTGCTTCTGTTGCTGCACCTATTCGAAAAGAGTGTGTCCCATACCTCTCTGGTTCTAAACCCAATTGGGTTCATGCCATTCTGAAAATGAACAGAACATTGGATGGCGTCATCCTATCCCTTCCTTCATGACAAAATATCTCCTCACCCATCTTCCCCGGCCTTTTAAAAAAATCTCAACCACTCCTCAACTGGTCAAATGATAGTCTCCTCGCTGCGACCTAACCACACCCATTTATTGCTGGCCCAACTTGATCCGTTTTGAATTTGCTTACGTTTTGGATTTGCTCAACCGTATTCTCAGTCTGTCCTCTTCAAGAAAAACCTTGCGGTGCCCTACTCCCGGCCTTCTTTTTAAGCCAAAATGTTCCAATATTCTAAGGGCCCCATAAAACATCCATACCATTCTCAAATGAAATGTTCTGACTTCAAGATTGGGATAGCAGCACACTGGCAGGACAGGCAGCAAACTTTTTAGCATCTCTGTTATGGCTGGTTCTATCCAATAATGTATTCTTAATCTCTCCCTTCCTCACCCACATAGAATTCTCCTTACCAAATCACTTCCTGTTGTATCATATCCCCACCATAATTTTCTATAAAAGTATATTACCGCTAAAGTCCCAACAATAATAGTATGAGACAACCCTTTTGCAATCAAACTCATCGCAAATTTTTGTAACTTCCTCTCTCCATCTTTGCTAACTACTAATGCCACTGGTAATTGGCATTGTAGTGTTTCTCAAACTAATCCACTAACCTTGTTGCAGGGATCCTGCTCAGGAACAGAACTATGCCTGGGACCATAGAAACTTAGCATGCAGGGACGGAGTCACCATACCACATCAGTATCTATGGGCCCGAATCCGACTAGCTTATAGTGTCTCACTTGCCCTGCTAACCTTTCTAGAGAGACAAGTGATTTGGCACCCCAGAACACAACACTCCCAACCCTCTCAGGAAAAGTGGTAGCCGGTCACCCCATTTCACTCTCTCACTCCTACTTGTCCAAAATAAATAGAGAAAAGAGGCACTAAAGAAGTTTACAATATTTCTATTGTGCTCTAATATGCAATAATTGCACCACAACTAGAAAACAGACACAGGTAAGTAATGTCATTAGCATGATTAGCAGACCATATACAATAAAAAGCTGTTATATTATCAGACAGATTTGACTAAACCCACCCTCACTACAAAAGCTAAGTGATTATAGATCACTGGGCTTAGTGGAAGACCCGTACTTTAGCACACATAGATAGTTGCTCTACATCACAGCTGATGCAGCTCTCTTGTCTCAGGACCTTTGCGCTATCACAAGTCTCCGCTCTGTGCTTTTATAACGACACGTCCCGGGTTATATGACAAAATGTGTGTGTACAAAAAGAATAAAATACAAAAGCATGTGCAAACTATATGTGAAAATGCAATATGGCACAAAAAGAAGTGTAATATCTGGTAAAGTGGGCAAAGCAAAAGCGGCCTACAACGTGCGGAATTAGGCTAGCATAGGGAAAATGGCAATGGCTATATAAAAAACACATAACACCCTCATCCCCCCCATTCCCCCAATGCCCAGATGTTCGATGATAACTGTGTCTTCATCTCATCTGCCCCTGGTGCCAAATTGTGTAATCTTGACAACTGTGAGCAAGATAAGCCATCTGCTATAGAATTATTCACTCCAGGGAAAAGTTGGGTTGTAAAAACAATATTCAATTACAAACACTTTAACATAAAATGTATCAAAAATTTGAGCATGAATAAAATCCCTTGCCTTCTGCTTGATCACCAAATCCACTACAGTCATATTGTCGACATTAAACATCACAGACCTGTTTTCAAATTCTCTCCCCCATATTGTCCATGGCACTAAAAAGGGAATATTCTTGGAAAACAATGCTTCTGCCTTGCGTCTTACAGTGCACGTGAAAATTCTCTGCACACCATCCCATTCAAGAAAATGCCAAACACTGTGCGCCTGCTGCTTCAGAAAATATTTTCACTTGTCATACTATGTAATCAGTAAATAAATACAAAAAACTCCATCAAAGTCATCTAGAAAAGATAACAAAATACATAAATCAGCCCTCATAGACATAGAGATTCATATTCTGTGATGAGGCAGATATGCTCCAGACATTGCAAGGCCCAGTTTCCTACAGAAAGTCCTTCTTGCTCTTATACTCTACAAGTAAAATTTAAATATCACAACTTTTGAACCTGTCTCAGCTGTACTTTCCTTTCCCCAATTACTCTGCCCGTATCTCTTACACTTTAAGGTGAGGTCGTTTTGCTATCATGTGTACTGTGCCCAGTTCTTTTCCTAAAAATAATAAAGATGTCATCGGTCCTTCTGTTTTTTCTGGGGTTAGTGGTATGCCCAAATCATGAGTCATAAATTCAAAACATTATAAATTGTGCTGACATGCACCAGTACCTGGTTTTCCATTGATTAGAAAATTATCTAAGTAATGGCAAACTAGTCTGTGGCCACTGTATTAAGTACTAACCCATTGTAAAAATATGCTAATCATCTCGAACGGGCTACAAGAAATAGCATATTACATTCTTTTAATCTTATCAGCAAATATTGCACCTCCAATTGCACACCCCTTAAATTAATATCTTTGGAGGAAACAGGCAACAAGCAAAAAGCAAATTGAATGTCACTCTATGGTAATTCAGCTCCAGCACATGCGCTACAAACCAATGACATTGGGTCAGCTATTGATGTATAAGTAACTGTAAAAATCTTCTTCTGCAATGTAATCATTTACAGACGCAACTTCTGGCCAAGACAGATGATGTACAGTATAAGGCAATATTTCCCTTGTGATTTTTCAGGAACCACTCCTAAAGGAGAAATAATAGGGTTAGGTAAAGGCAATTCCCAAAATGGTTCTGCAATTCTCCCTTCCTTCAAATTCTTTTTCAGTTCAGGTTTTGGATCACAATATGAAGCAACTCCTTTGCTGACTTAAAGTTATCAGCCCATCTCTGAACCCCTAGGGTCCCTGATAACCTAAGCGTAAAGTCTCTTTGAAGCCAAGTTCTCACTTGTAGAGAAAGAAGTAGCACAAAATTAATTTATTATTGTAGGGGTGCATTATAATCACATATAGTCCACATCCACATATAGTTCTACATTGTATTAACATGAGATATTAGAATTTGAATTGTAATAACATAAATTGTGATGCAGTTTAGGAGACTTCAATGTAAAATGGAGAAAGTAGTGCCACAAGTAAACACAACTAGTAGACAATTAATGAAGACACTTGTATTGTGCAACTCACACTCATTCTCGAGATATGTTTGTTAGTCATGTTATTTCATATGTAAAAGAGAATGTTAACTGTATGTGTCTTAATTTCGATTTAATTTCATGAATGATCATATTCGATTTTTCTTATGTTAGCTGAATTATGTAGGCCTCAAATGCATTTTCCCTGGAAGCTCTTGCGCTAGAATTAATAATTTAATTTCATGTGCATGTTGGGTTTTACTCTTCCTCACGCTTATGTTACAGGTGGAAAAAGAATCCTTGTTAGCTAGAATAATGACTTTGTTTTATGAGTTAGGCAAGGAGAGAAGGGGATACATTGAACTTTAATACTGACATAGAGAACTGTTGTACTTTCTCAATGGAGCACGCCTTGGAATCAAGGTCATCTCGCCAATGCTCAGGAGCATTGTTGTCCTGTGGAAAAGAACCTATGAGAATGTAGCCTGGCCGGATAGCGTGATCTGAAGAGGATCTTGGGAAGTCACTTGTAATAATGATGTATGGTAACCAGGGAAAGAGACCCACTTCTTCTATGCCTTCAGAGAGAGAGCATCTTAGAATGAGCTCTGTCTCAGTAGCTTCAGGCTACTTGACCCAAATAATGTGGAGAGACTTCTAAGGAAGTCTCCACTCGCTGACATGTTAACTGCCCCTGCCCCACAAATTGCTTAATTAGGGATATCACTTTAGCGTTAGTGTAGGGATAGATTAATGCCTATTTCTCCCAAATCTTCAATGAAGGGAAATCTGGACTCTTGTGTTCTGATCTTTTGTATCATGATTCTTGAATTAAATGTCTTGTGCATGTTGCACCGCCTTAATTTCATTCGTAGGTTTGACTTGGTATTAGTTCCAATGTATTTCTACACCCTCACCTTGAGGTGTCTGTACATTTACTTGTTTCTGGCTTTGTAATAAATTAACTAACTTTATGCCATAGTCTGTGATTCTTAATGACCTTAGCGAACTTCAATTGAATTAATTTACCTGCTAAAGATTTCTCTCTCCCCCACGCTCTCATGCTGAGAAAAAGTACCATTGACTTGAGCTTCTAGAGCATAATCTAGAACGTGAGATCAGGCTCCATCAGTTGGTAGCAGAGAAGGATGTTTCTCATATGAAGCAAGGGCAGAATCCAGAAACTCTAAAAAAGGGACCTAGAACCCCAGAGCCCCCAAATAGAGCCCATCTATCGAGAGAGGAGAACAAAAGACTTTGGCAGAAATCGACAGAGCTTGATGGTGCTCCAAGAACAGCAGTGAACGAAAGAGTGAATATCAATAGTGATGCTTTGTGTGAAAGATTGCGGGAATAAAGTGATTGTGTGATGTCTGGCGGAGTTTGTGTGAGAATCAAATGAATGTGGTTTTGGGCCAGATGTGGTCCAAGGATTGAGATTTCAGATTCAGGTCCCAAAGTGGTCTAAGATTCTTGGATATATTAAATGGTGTAGAGGACACTGAGTTATTGTGATTGTCTGACCGCAGAATTGAGGAGTTGTTATAAGATGTCATCGGTACTTCGATCTAAGACAGGGAACTTGGTATGAATGAGATGTATGGGAATCCTGTAGTAAACCTTGTGTACAGGGGTGAACTGTACTGATTTGGGTGACCAACGCAGGCTTGTGTGAATGTTCTTAGATGATTGAATTCTATAGATCCTTGAGAAGGGAGACAATTACGGAGTTGTGATTGTGTGAGTGAACGTGGACAGAGAAATTGTGAAGGAGGGTGAACTGCTGCGAGGAGTGAAGGTGATGTCAGAGTGTACCGTGCTGCGCTAGGTTGGTTGGTGTAACGCAGCACTGGGATTGGTTGGTACTCATCAGGATGTTGTGATTAAGGAAATCTTGTCCATCGAAAGGAAAACTTGCAATGTTTCAGGGTACTGTGGGATTTGTTATGGGGAGATTAGGGAGTTGTTACTTGAGTGGGTTAAGAAGCACCGCCAGAGGATACTCCAGCACACCATATGGCAATAAATGTAGGACTCCATACTATAATTTGGCTTCAAAATTGGCATAAGATCACTGAGAAGAAAGGGGATTGGGAATTTCCACGCTATGGTTCTTTTCGATTTGAGGTGTTGTTTCAGTTGAGAGGAGCATTGCGGCCTTTGCCTAGACCAACATAGTTTGAGGCATTAGATGCATGGATGCGAGCAGCACATGCAAAGAACAAGGAGAGATTCCAAGGAAAGATGAAGAAAGCAATGAGGATATATTAGGAAGCATGATGGGACGCACAACTTCAGAGATGGAGACAGACACCATTGAGGGATAGAGGTTGTATCAAATGCTGGTGGGAGACATTCTCAGAACAGGAATAGAGGGGAAAACGGTAATGATAGCTCGCAGCCCGGTGGCAGAGGGCTCGGGATAGCTCGCAGCCCGGTGGCAGAGGGCTCGCGCGCATCTGCTGGAGCGCTGATATTTTAACTTAAACCCTGGTCTCTTATGCTGATTACGAGCAATTTTATTTCTATTTCTTGCCTCATCCGTCCTGCTGACTGTAAGTAAGGACATCGCTTTTAACCTCCCCCCAGTGGCCCGCTGACTACGAGAATCCACACTTACCTTCATAGTCCGCCTGAAGCCAGTCATCCGTGACTGCGGGCGCCATCTTGGGTTGGGTTGTCGGCCTGTCCCATCTTAGCCACACCCCCCTAGTCACACGGCTACTTAAACGACCACTATGCGTCAGCGCAGCGGACGAGCGCAGCGGGCGCGACGTAGGCGCGCCGGAGTCGCGCCAGAGTTAAGCCCGTCTGCGCCCGTCCATGGCCGGCCGGGGCAAGGGGCCATTACCCCTGGTCCTCTTACCCGATATTCTTCAGCTGATCTTACTCTCCTACAAGGCCATTGGCCCCTCGACCCCCGCATTATTCAACGGACCATCAACATGGGCTGTCATTCTCCCTGTCGTGCCTGTCCACAAGGCTGCCCCCTTCCTATTGTTTCGCCTTCAGCTCTCCACTCATTGCCCATCCCTGACCCCCGTTCCCCCCCACTGTCCATTATTCTATTAAACACTAGGTCAGCCATTAGACATCACCGGGAACTATTCATACTTTTAGATACGGATAAACCCGATCTCCTACTCTTAACTGAGACATGGTTCTGTGAGTCTTCTCTTCCGTCTCTATTGGCTGCCCTTCCTTCGACCTATTACTCTATCCGTGCTGACCGCCCTGCCGGGAAAACGGGTGGAGGCGTTGCTCTTATTGCCCGCACTGATTTTCAGTTCCAGATTCTTCCCTCACCCCCCCTGGGAGGAATTGACCACCTTGTGGTCCGCTCTACCTCTTTCTCCCCTCACCTAGCCGTTGTGCTGGTTTATCGTCCACCCCAACCCACTCCGTCTTTTCTCCCCGCCTTTCAAGAATTACTTGGCACTCTGGCTGTTAATTATGCTTCAGTGTTGGTCCTTGGGGACTTTAACTATTGGCCTTTGGACACTAAGGAATGCGCCTCATCCAAGGAATTTTCCGAAACCCTTCTGTCACTTAATTTCACTTCCCTAGTCCACACCCCCACCCATATCCATGGCCACATTTCAGACCAAGTTTGGTCTCTCAACTGTCCCCGTTCTTCACTCACTGTTACTCCATGCACTTGGTCTGATCACTTTTTAATCTCCTTTTCTCTTAGCCTTTGTCCGACCAAGATACCTGTTCATACTAAAAACTCATGGGCTCGCAACTGGGGCAAGGCTAACTTATCGGACCTAACTTCTTCACTTCTGGCCTCCTCTCCCTCTCTGTCGGGCTTGGCGTCTGCAGCTCAAGCTAAGGCCATTGACTCCTGGCTTATGAAAGGAAGTGATAGCTTGGCCCCTCTTCGGCGCACCTCGATTAGGCGCCCTAAAGACGCCAATCGGTGGTTCAGCAAAGAATTGAAAGAGCAGAAGCTTATGGTTCGACAGGCAGAACGCAGATGGAGACTGGACTATTGTCCCACCTCCAAGTCCCGCTACGTCCTCCTCCTAGGGACCTACAAAAAAAACATCATAGAGACTAAGAAAGCTTACTTCTCGGCTAAAATTCTGGCGGCTGAGAATCAACCTAAGGAGATTTTCTCCATCACCCATGACCTGGCATTTTCTGACAGGACCTCACTAAAGCCCCTTCCCTCTCAGAAACTTTGCGACTCGTTGAACTTCTACTTCGTGGATAAAATCGCGACAATCAAATCTAACATCCCCCCCCCCTCTTCCCCCCTCTTCGTAGACCCCCAGCCACCCCCTGCCCCAGCCTCTCTCAATTCTTTTCCTCCTCTTACTGAGGAAATTTTTCTCTCTCTTCTCCCAAAAATCAAATCCGGTTCCCCCGCAGATATCTGCCCCGCACACATCTTACGGCAGATCTATTCTGTTTGTACCCTGCCTCCTCTTAGGTTCCTTAATGATTCTTTGGCTCAGGGGGTTGTGACCCAGTCACTAAAATCCGCCTCTATTGTTCCCATTTTAAAAAAACCAGGAGCCGATCCCTCTGCTTTGGCTAACTACCGCCCCATCTCCTTGCTACCCTTTTTAGGTAAGGTGCTGGAGCGACACGTCACTTCTGCGCTCAGCTCCTTTGTCGAGGAAAATGGGGTGTTGGCCCCTTGCCAGGCTGGGTTTCGACCTAAGCACTCGACAGAGTCAGTGGTGGTGTCGGTGCTGGACACCCTCAGAGAAGGTATGGACATAGGTCAACCTCAGGCGCTGGTCCTCCTTGACTTGTCCGCCGCTTTTGACACGGTGGACCACTCCATCTTACTTTCCCGTGTCAGGGCGGCGGGCATTGGAGGCTCGGCCCTCATCTGGCTCTCATCCTTCCTGAGGGACCGGACCCAGGCGGTTCGTCTTGGGGAGTTTTCAGCTACCCCCTGCCAGGTCCAGTGCGGGGTGCCCCAGGGTTCTTCTCTGTCTCCTTTATTATTTAATCTCTACATCTCTCCCCTTATCTTTGCTCTTCAGCAGCTGGAGGTCACGGTATATAACTATGCCGATGACCTCCAGCTCATCTTCAACCTGTCCTCTTCCTCTGACTCTATTTCCAATTTTCAATCTATTCTATCCTTCATCAGGGACTGGATGAATTTCAACCACCTGAAGCTCAATCCCGATAAGACGGAACTTGTGGTTACGGGTGGTTGCTCCAGTCCCTGGAACTCTTTATTTTGGCCCCCTTCCTTTGGCTCTCCCCCCACCCCAGTCTCCTCTGTTAAGACCTTAGGTATCAAGCTCAATGACAAACTCACTATTCACTCCCAGATAGGTTCGGTGGTTTCTTCCTGCTTTCTCACTCTCCGTACTATCCGCTCTATTTCTCGCTTTTTTTCTTTTTCTGCACTCAAACTGATTATGTCCGCACTGGTCCTGTCCCGCCTGGACTACGGGAACGTCCTGTTCAATGGCATCCCTCAGTACAGCTTGCGCAAGCTACAACTGGTTCAGAACCAGGCGGCCCGCCTGGCCTTCGGTCTCACCAAATTCCACCATACCTCTCCCCTTTTGAAGACCCTTCACTGGCTCCCTGTCCGGGAACGCGCCTTGTTCAAACTAGGCTGCATGGCTTTTCAGGCCAGGACTGGCCTGGCCCCTATCTTTATATCTTCAGCCATTAAAACCTACGTTCCCGGCAGAGACCTTCGTTCCTCGGCCCAACATCTTTTAGTAGCCCCTCGTTATAGGAAAAAAAAACTGGGCGGCTCTAAATTTTCTACCCTCGCCCCTGTGTTTTGGAATTCCCTTCCCTTCCACCTCAGGTCCCTCACCCAGTACTCCATTTTTCGCAAATCCTTGAAAACATTTTTGTTCACCCAGGCCTTTCTGTCTTAAACCCTTCGTGCCCTGCCTCAGCTTATGCCCTAGCGGTTGATTCCGCCATGTAGGCTGTCTGCTATCTCAGCGCCAAGAAACCGCTCAGGTGTATATCGCGCTTTACAAATTCTTTAAACTTAAACTATGGGAATGATACGGACCACAGCTTGTTGGATAGGTTGTTATTGGAACATCCTCCTCCATACAACCCAAATTCAGAGGAGGTAAGGAGAAAACGGGCGAATACAGGGAACATGGAAAGAGTGTTAACATGTTAGTGGAAAGCCCTAATCAGCAACAGCCAGTGTTGGTGGAGGGAATCGGATTAGGAGGGAGCGAACTATAAATGGAAACAGTTCATCCTTAGTGCCTGTGGAATCTAGTACTCCTTTACCAGCGACCACGGATCCTTCGAGGATACAAGTTGGTTCTAGTACCATACGATTCATACCCATGGCAAATTTAAACTCAGATTTGAGGATGTGGGAAGCTCCATTGAGGGGAACAGTGGGTGTGACATCAGAAGCAAGCACAAGTCAGGGAATTATTGGAAGTCAGCATGTCCTAGATACCACTGATTTAGAGAATTGGCTAAGAGACCATAGTAACCCTAGGGAATGACAGAAGGGCACATAGAGTCAGGGGACTATCAAAGCTGCGGTAAAGGCAAAGTTGTTGGATGTGGTGACATTGAAGGCTGAGGTAGATGAAATGATTACTGGAAATTTACCTTTGGAAAGGACAGAGATATATGAGCCAGACAGACTGTTATTTGTAGCAAAGGATGTCACTCAAAAGGTGAGACAAGCACATGAGAAGTTATCAGAATTGGCTCAGAGATAAGATGTAGACTTGTCCCGGACAAAAATGCTACAGTGATCAGGAGCTAAAAGAGACGAGAGTAACAGGTCTGAAAACACACATTCGAGAGCTGATCATAGGAATATGTGCTTGGAGTATGCTTGACAAATGCCAGGAAAGGTGGTCAAAGTAAAAGAGCGTTACGAGGGTTACGCGAGAAACGCCACCTCCAGGAGGGAAAACGTCAGAAGCTGAGGCTTATCCATTGCAAGAAGTGCCTAGTGGAGGGTAAGTGCATGTTCCTTGGTGTAGGGGTGATCTAGCTACATTCAGTAATTACTTTCCTAGATTGTGGGAGAAGCCTGCCGAATGGTATAAGCAAGTCAACAGTTTTGGCAAGATTTCAAAGATTTTGTGGATTGATCTGACTAGAATATTTGAAATTGTGGTTCCTTTGTGATTCATGGTCTACTTGCAAAATTGCCATCGATTGGCCTGTTGCTTAACCAGAGAGGGATCGTGTGACACATGGTCCTTCACCCTTGGTCATGAAAAAGTACAAACAGGTGATTACATGGTTGCAGTCCAAAATAGCCCCACAAGACATCGATTGGGTTAAGACAGATTGAACGATCCTGGACCCTAATGAGTCAGTACATGCCTATTGTGAGAGGCTTTTGCAAACCTTCAAGCAATACAGCGGGTTAGATACGCTTGACCCCAAAGATATAGGACAGTTTGTTTAAAAATTTGTGATGGGATTAACCTTTTCGACGCTGATGACGGAACCGCTCCGTCATCAGCCGCGGTGGCGCTGTGCTGATGATGGAGCGGTTCCGTCAGGGCCCGCCCGACGCGCCTGCGCGGCGCGTTCTATTGAGCGGGCGGGGCCATGACGGAACCGCTCCGTCATCAGCACAGCTCACCCGAGGCTGGTGACAGAGCAGTTCCGTCACCAGCGTGTGAATGCCGCGTGGCCCCCTCGCCCCCTTAGCGCTGCGGCGGAATAGCCGCCGCAGCGAAGGTGTTAAGACCGGAGATTATCCTCATGACCCAGCAGCACTTGATCTGCTGGCAAAATAAGTAGGTGGATGAAATTCCACTGTATGCCACATTTTGTAGTAATGAGGTGGATTCCAAGCATAGGGGATAAAAGACAAGTTGATGCTGGTTCAATTGCGAAATGCACAGAGAGTAGATCAGACGCAAGCAAATGTAGGAACAATGGGTCGGAATCAGGGGAATGCCCAGGGAGGGGTTAAAAAAACTCTGAATACAGCTGGACAGGGAAGAGGGAAGGGTGTCCCTTTATAGATACCAAAACAGGAATAGACATTGCCACACTGAAGAAAACAACTGCTTGCTATTTTGCTATTTTTGTCACAAAATCGGGCTTTGGAAGTGCTAGTGTTGGTTGAATCCAGTGACTCAGATGCAGGAGGAAGAGATAATGCAAGTGCCAGACGTGGTAAATACTGTGACGAGGCCTAAATCCTAGAATTGGGGTAATCAGAACCTGTTAGTGCAAGTTCCACAATCTCCGAGAATTCCACAGAATAACCAAGCATACCACCAAAAGTATATGGACACATTCATTGGATTTCGTCAGGACTAGTTCCGATGGCGGTGTCTGAGGGGGAGGGACACCGTATCCTTGGAGCAGTCTTAGAAATAGACCAGAGTGGACCGTATGTGGAGGCAGACGTAGGCTGCCATCCCATTACATTCTTGATCGATACTGGTGCTACCTGTTCTACTGTGAGATCTGCAGTAGTCTCAAACCTACACCTCTCGGGGAAATTGATCCAAGTTGTGGGAGTTGCCAACAAGAAAACGACCAACCCTTTGATAAGGGAGGTGCCAGTGAAAGTAGGAACCATTCAGGATTGACACCGATTCTTGGTGTGTGATTCGAGTCCTGTTTGTTCGTTGTAGTGTGATCTCTTGTGTAAACTGAACTGTACCATCTATTGTACACCAAAGGGAATTTACCTGCAGACTAACGATGATGACATTGCTTTCATGCTAGCAAATCAGAATCACCGCATAGACATGTTTCCATTACTAACAGTGGAAGACATGCACTGGATTTGAGAGATACTGTTTCTCCAGTGGGGTGGGACTCAACGGGGGAAGAAATAGGACTGATTTGAGGAGTTGAGTCAGTACGCATACAAATTAAGCCAATGCAGAATTTCCGAGAATGCCTCAATACAACCGAACCGTGGAAACAGTGGGAGGGATTACACCTGTGATTGATTCCATGATTGCGCAGGGTATATTGAAAGGGATCATAGGAAGTCCGTGAAATTCTCCTATCATGGGTTTGCAGAACCCAAGCGGAAAATATTGCATAGTCCAAGATCTTAGGAAAATAAATACCATTGTGATTCCATGTGGTACTGTGGTACCGAATCCATCTGTGATCATGTTTCCGATCCCTTGCGAAGCTGTTTGGTTTACTGTGATTGATTTGTGCCAAAAAGTATTCTCCATCTCATTGCATGAGGAAAGCCAACTTTTATTTGCTTTCTGTCTGGAGAACCGTTTCCTAATGTGGTATTGTATCACTTAAAGGTATACTGAAAGTCCACCTATCTTTAATCAAGTTTTGAACCTTGAGAGCTTGGTTTTTCCCCATGACTCAGTGTTAGTCCGGTATATTGAAGATCTCCTAATTGCATTGGAGACACGAGAGGCTTGCAGGGATGATCCCTTTGCCTTTCTAAACCATTTGGCTCAAAATGGACATAAGGTGTCGCTAAACAAGATTCCGTACTGTCTAACTGAAGTCTAGTACTTGGGTCATCGCATTGAGAAAGGCAAGAGGAAAGTGTCACCGGAGCGAATAAAGGCGTTCATGAAAATGAATGCGCCTACCACCCAAAAGGAAGTCAGGATGTTCTTCGGAATGGTTGGGTACTGCTGACAGTAGATCACAAATTTTTCCTTGAATGCAAAGCCCATATTGTTGTTGACCCACAAAGATGGGAGTTATCCGGTACCTGGGGATAACTACTTCTTGATTGCATTCTTGGAGCTGAGAGAGTGCCTTTGTCACGCTCTAGCTTTAGGAATGCCTGATTACAACAAAGAGTTTTCACTGTTCTGCTGTGAGCAGGAGCGTTGCGCTCTTTCTCTGCTCACCCAGACACATTGGGGTGTCCGTAGAGCTGTGGCCTATTTCTCAGCGACATTAGATCCTGTAGCTTCAGCGTTGCCCGGATGTCTCAAATCCATTTCTGCAACAGGTGTCAGCATTGAAAAGTGTGAAAGCATTGTGATGGGCCATCCACTCACTGTATACGTACCACACTCAGTTGAGCTTCTGATGATGAGAACCAAAACACAGCCTTTGACAAATAACAAGTTGACAAGGTCCGAACAAATTTTGTTACCCTGAAGCGATGTTCTGTGTTAAGTCCTTCTACGTTGTTACCTATTCAAAACGCTGATGGGGAAGATTGTGAGGACCATGACTAGTTGGATGTTACTGAACTTTGTACCAAACCAAGACCTGACAGTGTCGATGAACCATTGTCTGATCCTCACCAAGTCCTTTTTGTTGATGGTTTATGCCTAAGGGACAATGAGGGTAATCTGAGAGCAGCATCAGCTGTCTGTACCATTTCTGGAGTTGTGAAAGCTGCTTGTCTATAGGGTGTATACTCCGCACAAGTAGCCAAAATAATTGCCTTGACCCGTGCATGCCTTGTCTCTGAACAGATCCAAGTCACAATCTATACGAAGAGCCAGTATGGTTTTGGGGTAGTTCATGACTTTGGACAGCTATGGTCAAAGAGACGTTTCCTAAAGTCATCAGGATATCCTATAAGAAACGGGGAATATGTGAGACAAGTGTTGGAAGCATTGCAACTACCAAGAGAAGTGGCCATTGTGAAGGGTGCCGCTCATGTAAAGGGAGAGGATATTGTGACAGTGGGTAACCGCTATGTGGACGAAGTCACCGTTTTTTGTGCTACACATTCATGTATCTTTAATGGGGAATATGCTGGCGAGAACACAGAGAAGACCGAACTCAGCATGATGCTAGCTGTTGCAGATACGTGGGATGAGATCAAGCGTTTACAAGGGGAAGCAACAGATTAGGAACAAGCTGGTTGGATCAAACATGGATGTGAAAACGGTGAACGTGATAATTCGGTTTCAACTGATGGTAGAGCAGCGCTACTGGATTGCTTGTTGAGTCCTATGGCGAGGCAGATCCATGGAGCAGCCCTCATAGAGAGAGCTGCAATGAATGAACTTTCTTGACTCAACGTGGCATGGTCTGTACCAAGTGATCTTAGTGACCAACACTGATGTGAACTGTGGAGGCCTGCAAAACTGGATACATGCCTCACACACCCTTTGAGTCTCAGGGCCCTCAGAAGAATTAACTTCTTTCCCAGAAGTAACTCCAGCCGTGGTCGCAAGCCCACCGGAGAGGGCAAGCCAAGCTGTGGGGTTCCTGAAGAGGCTGGATACCCACCAAGTCGAGCTGAGCGCTGTCAAGCTACACAAGGACCAGTTATAGACTCTGAGGGAGACAGTAACATGGTGAGTGGTGTACAGTCTGACTCAGCAGAACAGACTGGTGTGGAAATGGTAGTGTGCTGTTAAGGAGGAAAGAGGTTGCAAATTAATCGTGGCCAGTGAGAAGAAGATGACAAAACCTGACACTTGCCTCTGAAAAGGATCTTGCTCCAATAACTAAATCATCTGAATCCAATGGAAGTGAGTCAGAACAAATTCAGGGGAGCGTGAGGAGATCGAGAAGGGCAAGATTGCCGCGCCAGAGATACCTATCTCATGAGTGGACTTATCTAGCTACAAAAGCTGGGGATGGTGAGTTCCGAGATATCGATACTGATAATCGAGATCGAGTAGAGAGTTCCTTGAATAGAAGCTAATGCTGTTTTGCCATTGACTGTACCATATAAACTGGGGCAGAGTGTCTTACGTAGTTTGATTTTGGAAGATATTGAATTCCTAAGTGTTGGAAATCAGCCACCACCTCAGGTAATTGCAGCATTCCAAATTGAACTGTTACAACGAGTCATCAATGAAATTAGCTCAGACCTCATACGGGATGTAAATTGAACATTGAACTGTAAATAAAAATCCTTGCTTGAAAGAAGATAACCTAGGCCTGAGTGGAAGAAGAATAAAATTAGGGACTTTCCTTTTTTTTTTGTACAATTTGTTTTTATTGTGATGAAAAAGCATACATCGGAGTAAACCATAGCTTAAATCAGCCTCAGTTCGAAGGCCTGAATAGAACTCAGAACAACACAGCCATTCAGCCCACATCCCAGGGGCCGGGCGGCATTATGGTAATGAATTAAGGGACTCCGCATTCATGGCGACGTGACATGTAGGCTGTAGTAGCAGCAAGGTGAAAGTGCTTCATCACATTTTAACATTTTTACCGAATGAAAACTTCAGTGTAATATAATAACATCAAAACAGTCCCCCCGTAAACTTGGCATCAGTAGGAAAACACGTGTATATAGTCCGTTCATCTCAACAGGGCCCACTCAGGCACAGGCATCTAAATCATAAACAAAAGTTTTTGGGAAACAGAGCAAATCTCAATGACTACAGGAATTATACATGCGTTGCTAGCAGGGCACTGATCCAGGACAGTCCCCCCCATCCCCGCTCCCACCACCCTCTCCCTCGGACTCCGATTCCTCTGGGGTAAACAGTTCAGCACTGGTGGCATCCGAGTCACTACCGGAGGCCCCCACAGCACACATCACCCTCCACGCCAGCAGGTCCTCCTGCAGCCTCTCATCCTTACGCGTGTGCTGCATGTGTGTTTCCTCAGCTAATGACCATTCCCTGACATCCCTAAGCCACAGCGACATCTCAGGGGCCCTACATCCCATCCAGGTGATAGCCACCCTATGTCTTGCTAACACTAGGAGCAGCTGCAACATCTTATAGGATAAGTTTCTCTTTTTGGGCTTGGGGACCAAGGATTTCCTCAAACAACTGGTAAAATTCCAGCGGGAACCCATCACTCCCTGGGGTCTTGGCCCTTGGTAGGCTAGCCGGCGCCACCCTGACCTCACGAAGCGACAAGGCCACATCCAACTCCTCCGCGTCCTCCCCTGAAAGGGCCTGGAGAGGCAATCCCCGAAGGTAAGACTGAGAAGAGGTCTCCGTCACCGAGGGGTCCGCTGTATATACCGTCTGTAAATGAGCCTGGAGGACTCCGAGGATATCCGAGGATATCCGCCTCCGAGTGCACCAAGTCCCCCGCGGGATTCCTCAAGGCAACTATCCGCGCCGGTGCGAACTCTCTCTTGAGGATCCAGGCCAATAATCTCCCAGACTTGTCCCCTTCTCGATGGAGGCGCTGTCTGTATTGGCCTAAAGTGTATTTATCCAGTCGGCTCAGTATGTCGTGGACGCCCTCACGGGCCATCCTCTCCAACTCCAAATCCGAGTCATCGGGGTCCGACACAGTCTGACAACTCTGAAGGCGATCCTCCGCTTCTCGCAGGTCACGGAGTAACTGCTTCCGCACCCCATAGGTCAGGCCCATACATGCGCCTCGCACCACTGCCTTCATGGCCTCCCATTTAACCGAGTAAGATATGTCACCTCCCTCCCAGTTCAAGTCCAAATAGTCAGTCAGGGTCGTCGCCATATGGGCTCTCCCCACCTGGTCCTGTAAGAGGTCCACCGGCATCCTCCAGGTCCGAGGGTGGGAGGGCTGGGTGACCCACTGCGCAACGCACGTCACCGGAGAGTGGTCTGACAAGAAACGGGCCTGATGAGTGACCGTCAGGGAAAGGGACGCGTCAATATTAACGGCGAGAACCCTATCTAGTCTACTATAAGTGTTGTGGGTCGGGGTGTAGCAGGTATACAGTTTCTGTAGGGGGTTTCCCTGTCGCCACACATCAACGACCCCCAGGTTACACATCACTTCACAGAGTCTCGCTGTCATACGAGGTTTCGTGCCAGAACGGAGGGGTGTCTGTTCAAATCCGGATCCAACACACAATTAAAGTCCCCAAACCAGAGTAGGGGGGCGTCGAGATCCGAAACAAGGACCTCCTGGAGACGGGGGAAGAAATCGGCATCATCAACATTAGGTGCATATGAATTTAAGATCGAGAAATACCTCCCGTCCAGCTTCACCCGCAGTAGCAGGTACCTGCCCTCAATGTCCGCCTCAGCATACTGGATGGCACAGGGAACACCAGGAGCCACCCAAACCAGGACCCCCCTGGCGTAGGTAGAAAAGGAGGAATGGAACACTTGACCTCTCCATTTTTTGGACAACTTTTGAGCGCCCTCCTCATTCAAATGAGTCTCCTGCAGACACGCAATAGAAACTCCGTGGCGACGGAGAAAGGACAGGACCCTATGTCTCTTGGTGCAAGTGCCCAGTCCCCGCACGTTCCATGTCACCAACTTATATCCCATGACCGCTGATTCCGCCCATCCGGGCCGCCAGTTGCAACCTGTAGGAGCCACCACTCGTGAGCCTGAACGGTATAACACTTGATGCCTGCAACAGTGCCCCCCCCCCACAACCCCCCCCAGATTCCTCAACCCCTCAAACCCCATAGAACACATCCCCCCACCCCCACCCACGAGCAAGATGACAATAACAACAAAATATGCGACCCTGCCCTTCCCCTGCTGGTGCCAGGACGTACACAGCCACCCCATTCACCCCACACAACACTCACCCACAAAACAACAAAGGTAGAACCACCCCCCCCCAGCTCCTCTCGGGACCCCTTCCCTACAATAAGGTTTCCAGGCTCAACCCAATGGAACAGCCCTAGGACGGGTCCCGCCCCAGCCAGACATATCCCCCCCTACACAGTCCCACTCATGAGGGCACCAGATGCAAGTCTTCCGCCCCATCCCGCAACCCAAGGGCAATCATCTCGGGTCCCGGGCAGCCAGAGCAAACTTAGGACATGCAAAGGCCACTCAATCTAGAATAAAACAAAGTACAAATCGGATAGCACCCCATTACGGGACCGTCTCCGGCACCTCCAGTTTCCGGGATCACCGGAGCCGTGAAGATCGTGCCCTGTACAGTGTTTTGCAATGTGTCCGAACCAGGACATCTCCAGGGACGGACGAGCTCGGAGTCCCCGGCCCAGTCTCCGCCGGCAGAGGTTCCAGAAGCAGAGCACCATCCTCACCCACCGTGATTCTTGGTTCCTCGGACATCGCCGATCCAGACCGGCGCCTCCGTCTGCCATGGCGCCTCCTCGGAGGCCGGGTCCCCCACGTCTCACGGGGCCCACCACGTTCTCCAGGGGGAAGGTCATCACCTCTGATCCCTAGCCACTCCCAGACCTCCGGTGGAGATTCAAAGAAGTGCGCCCTCCCTTGTGAAATCACTTTGAGTTTGGCCGGATATAACAGCATGTATTGCAACTGCATCTCCCGGAGCTTTTGCTTAACTGCCAGGTAGGACTTCCGCTGCTCCTGAACTTGCTGGGTGTAATCGGGATAGATGGACACCCGACTATTTTCAATAGTGAGGTTCGCCGTTTCTCTTGCCGCTCTCAAGATGCAATCCCGATCTCTATAATTCAGGATCTTGGCGCTCATGGCCCTTGGAGATGCTCCCGGACGCGGCGGAGGGACCAAGGCCCAATGGGCCCGCTCGATGACGAAGACATCCGACAGGCCCCGCGGACACAGCTGGGACGGGATCCATGCCTCCAACCGTTCCGGCACTCCCAGGACCCTTATGTTGCTGCGACGCACCCTTCCCGCCACGTCTTCGGCTCTCCGTTCCAAGGCACGTGTCGTGGCCGTGAGGTGCGTGACTGTCTTCTTGAGGGAGGCCACCTCCCCCTGCAGTTGCGTGATATTGCCCTCGGCGCCCGTGACCTTGTCCGCAACCTTCCGGAGGTCCGTCCGCAAAAGGTTAACGTCAATCGAGACCGTCTCAATTTGCCGTTCTAACGCAGTATGTGAGCCCTGTATGGCCTTCAACAGCTCCGCCCTGGAAGGCTCCGCAGGGCCGTCCGCCCCCTCCTCCCGACCCGATTGTCGCTTAATCCGCTGTGAAGGCAGCCGCTGAGTAGTATATTGCGTGATGGTGTTGGGCTGGGTGGAGCGCGACATCCTATCTTTACGCATTGCCAAATTCCAAGAGTCGCAGCAGGAACAATAGGGACTTTCCTTAGAAGAAGAGAGAGGGCCAGGGAAGTCTTCCAAGCTGTATAAATATTGTCCCAAAGACTGTGAAAAGAATTTTCTAGATCCCAAGAAACAGCTCAAAGACTTTATTGTCCAGGAAAAGAGGTGGAAAAAGAGACATTGTATTGATCCTCTTACCGTTACAATTTGAGCCAGTTTGAAAATGGAGACTTTGTGGTAAATAAATAAATAATACCTCTCTTTTTGACTAGACATATATCATAACAGATAGCTCAATAAATAAGAGTCAAGATTCGAGGTAGTAGGAGTTTTTGCAGGTTTAATACAGCATAAGGACAGGAACAGGACAACCTGCATAGGAATAGGATGACAGGGCCCAGCAGCTGCTGGGGCTGGGTCTGGGATGAGCGCGCTGACTTTTAATAACAATACATGAGCATATATACATAACGCAAACACATAGCATTACATTGCAGTAGGCGTAGCAGTGGGTGGAGCAGAAGGCGTGACGCGTAGCAGTCGCGAAAGATAAGGGGGAAAAGAGGTGTAACAGGGCGTATACATAGACATGTGATGCAAACGTAACAGAATATGTCATGAATAGGGCGGAAACCATGGAGGGGGCTACCTAAGGAGCCGGGACCTCTAACCTGATGGTGCGCGCAAACTAGCAATGACGTATCACTAGGAGAAGCTGGGGGCTATGAACTCTGTGCTAGGAGCAGAGACTGAAGTCTGGAGAGTCAGGGCGACATGTACCTAAACAGTATCTAGTATCTGATGTTTAGAGAACATGTTGATATAAACTAGAAGTCAGGAGAGGAAAGGCTGACTTGATTCTAAGACTGGACCATGCATTATTCTACATGTAGTGCGTGATGAAGAATATTAAATGACCATTAAATGCAGTATTTCTCTAACGTGGAGACATGAAGGCTAGACAATGACGGAAACTATTGATGCAGTTCAGTAGCTTAGGAATGCAGAGAAGGAGGACTGAACTGATAACTAGAATCATAACATATTCTTGGCAGACTCAGAGGCTGAGCCAGGCTGGACCGGGCACTGCGAGGCAGGAAGTAAGTGAAGGGTCGAGGATACAGGTGGGGGCTGTATCGCTCCTCAGCGAGGCTTCAGGAGACAGGAGCTGAATCTGGTGTCCAGGCCTTTTTGAGGCCTAGAAACGGGGACTTTACAATGGAATAACGTGCACACTGAGAAACGTGGCAACGTAGCTTTACATAGGCCTGATATTCGTAGTATTCACGAGAACTGGAAACTGGCATATTAGAGGTGGACACAACTATAATTGCGTCATTAATCGAACATGGGGAATGCATATGCATATTTAATCATGCACACATAACATATGATGGATGACACGTAGGGACACAGAACATGGCAAAATTTACTTTTCCACATTCCCTCCTTGTCACTACGTTTCCATCAGGAAACATCAATTTTCATGATACCGTCTATCATTTCATACAGTATCATTTGCTCGTCTCGAATTATCCTGGAACGGGATTTAGAACGGGGCTTGGGACTAGGAATACAAGAGGTAGCACAAATGCCGCAAATCGCAGGGCCACATTGTATACAGAGGCAGCAGCTGAATATGATCGCTGCTGCAATACCTAGAAAGGACAAGACTTTCCATCCCCATGCGGAAATTATATTCCAGAACCAACCGGACCATGTCCAGGTGCCTGGATCTTGGTGTATCAGATGGGCAATTTTATGGAGTCTGGTTATAGCTGAATAAACAGACGGCGCGTTATTTGGAATGAAAATGCAGCAACTAGATCCGATGACTCTACAGGCCCCGCCCCTATCGGCCAGTATGACGTCAAGGACGAGACGATTCTGTAAAACGACAAATCTCATAGCAGATTGCTCTTCAGTTAAGTTACCTAGAGCAGAGGCAGTCTCATTTACTACAGCTTCGAGGGTTCTGGTTAACCTACGGATCAGTTTACTATTCTGGATAGGTCCTATAAAGAAAAAGAAACCTCTGTTGAAATCTGTATACTGTTCTAGAGCAGTTTCAGTATAATCGACAATTGGGGACTCCCTTCTATGTCTAACGTGTACTAGATGTGTATTCCTGTGATAATCAGATGGGGCTAGGAAAACTGGTGGCAGTAGGAAGGCAATGTAACAGGTTCCCTCCCAATCGAGAGGCAAACGAACATATGCAGTTTGACCACAAATAAAATAAGAATGACGTGAAGCTTTGAAGATAGATTTCCCACTGTCACTATACTTGACAATAGTAGTACAATCACTGTGTCCTACGTGTACGGAACCATTATTTCGGACACATAATTCGCCTTTGACTGGTAGTACTGAAATAGCAGGTAAGTCTGGAGTAGTATCAGACTGAACATTCAGGACCATAAAATTCGACGAATAATTTCCTAAATTATACACTTCATTTTCTAGATCTAACCCTGTTCTGTGGGAGAGACCTTGCTTGTCTGGAAAACATGTACTGTTAAGAAAAGACATATCTGTTGAGGATGACGTTAACGTGGACCATGCTCCACACGAACCATTATGTGAAAATGGATAAGGAAAAAGTGGCAGAACTCCCTTCGGTGTCTGGAAAGGGGGGAGTCGACCACACACCCAACAATTAGTGGCATTGCTGGTCTGGTGTGAGTAATGTAACATGCGGATAAATGAGTTATTTCGCATGGCGAGGCGGTAAGAGAGTTCATGAGGAGGCAGATCACTAAACGTGTGCTCTACTGTAGCATTAGCAGACTTATTTACATGAAGAACTGGGAAATACAGGTAAAATGCATAACTGGTGCAGGAAATCATAAGGCTGAGAAACAATATGAAACATAGAAAAACGATACATCGGATTGAGTTTTGACTAACTCTCTCACTATGGGGGTCTATTTTATACATGTCAGAAACAGTCTAACCGTTTCACCTAGGGGAGGACTTAGACAATCAAACTGACTGACTTATTTTACTAGACCGGAGTTTTAGCTTATACTCCTGTTGTGGAGTTTTCTCTAACAGGGGAGGGGTTGTAGCAATGTCTTTGGCGGGACAGTCCTTGAGAACAATATTTTGGCAATCCTTCAAATCCTGGGAAATGTTCTTTAAGACGGGTTTCAGTCCATTAAAAAGTTTGACATGAGAAAGGTGTACCCAGCCTTTGCGTCCTTCCAACTTCACGGCTGTACGGGTGGTGAGGAGGACCTGTCGGGGCTCTTTCCAACGAGGCTCCAGCGGACTTGATCTGTCAAAGTTGCGGACCATCACCAGGGATCCTGGAACGATTTCGTGCGGTGCCACCTCGGTATTGTCTGGAAATGCGGCGGCAACCTGTGAACGACATGAGTTGAGGGCAGACATCAAGGAAGCTAGGTAATCTGTCAGCATATTACTTGAAACATCGGTAATACTTCGGGGTCTAGGAGTACCCCACATATTTGGGGGGCGGCCGAAAACGACCTCATACGGGGACAGACCTGATCTGGAATGTGCGACCATGCGCATATAAAATAAAGCGACTGGCAGAGCTACTAGCCAGTCCACACCTTTTTCTTTACACACTTTTGCAATTCGGATTTTCAGAGTCTGATTATGTCTCTCTACGAGACCGGCTGCTTCAGGATGGCGTACACAATGAAACTTCCACTGGTACCCTAGCAAAAGGGAAACGTGCTTCATGAGTTCAGATGAGAATGGCTGGCCGTTGTCAGAATATACGACTCTAGGGAGTCCATAACGAGGGAAGAACTCACGAACCAACTGCTTGGCAGTGGTCGCGGCTGTGTAATCTGGGACTGGATATGCTTCTGTCCACCTGGACAAAGCGCATACAACTACAAGGACATACTTGAAACCTCGACATCGCTCCATCTGAATATAATCCATCTGGAGGACTTCAAAAGGGTGGTCAGGGGGCTGGAATCCACCTTGTTCCACCGGGACACTTTTACCTGGATTAAACTGACAACATATCATACAGGTACGGACTTTCTGCTTGGCTGCAGCTCGTAAATGCTTGTTAAACCAAATGTTCTGGATACTGTCTAACATAGCTTTTTCTCCTAAATGTGCTGGACTATGTGCGGTATTAATAATGACTTGAACCATAGAGTCGGGGAGAAACCATGTGGCTCTACCCTTCGTTAACCATCCTTGATCTGTCTGGACCCCTCCTTGTTCGGACCATTTCTTGATTTCTTCGGGAGTAGCGTGTAACTGTATGTCTATGACATCTTGTGTAGGGTCCTTAACTGTCATGCATGTAATCGGATCTGGAGTATGTGTCTGATTAACTTGAATGTCTGGAGTCTGTGCTGTAAGCTTGGCTGTGCGATCTGCTAGATCATTACCTTGAGAAATAATGTCAGTAACTTTCGTATGTGCTTTGCACTTCATGATAGCGATAGATGTCGGCAAGTGTATGGCATCTAACAGAGCTTGAATAAGGAGACCATGCTGAATCTTGGTTCCATGAGAAGTCATGAAACCTCTCTCCTGCCAGAGCACTCCGAAGTCGTGTACAACTCCAAATGCGTAACGTGAATCTGTGTAAACATTAACTTTCAAGTCCTTGGCGTGTATGCAGGCTTGTGTCAGAGCAACTAGCTCTGCTGCTTGAGCGGACAGGGTATCAATACGGTGTGTTTCAATAACTTCAGTGTCAGTAGTCACTGCATACGCGGCGACTAGTTCTCCTGTACTTGTTCTCATACATGAACCATCCACATAAAGTGTCAGGTCGGGATCTGGTAACGGAATATCTGTCAGATCTTGTCTTGGCTTTGTCGAAATGTTAACTACTTCCACGCAATCATGTGTGGCTGGATTTGAATTAACTGATGGTAACAGTGTAGCAGGATTCAGGATGTTGCAGCGTCTGATTTCTATGTGTGGCTGGAACAGTGTCAATTCATAACCTGTTAAACGTGCAATTGTCAAGTGCTGAGTTTGTGTTCGGTTTAAAAGAACTTCCACGGAATGTGGAACTTGTACTGTCAAGGTATGTCCTAAGACTATGGAATCACTTTGTCTGATAGCTAGTGCTGTGGCTGCAACTGACTTGAGGCACGCAGGCAGAGCCTGGGCTACAGGATCTAATGTGCTCGAAAAATAAGCACAAGGCTTGTATTGTCCTGCTTGATCTTGTGTGAGAACAGATAATGCTGTACCTTCACGTTCAGTGACGAAAAGTGTAAAAGACTTACTGTAGTTCGGTGTAGCTAGAACTGGAGCTTGGCATAGGGCTTTCTTTAACTCATTGAAACTAAGTGTATGTTCAGATGTCCAAGGGAGGACAGTCGATACGGCTGCCTCCTGTGTCGTTAACTGTATCAGTGGTTTGGCTAGAAATGCATACTGGGGAATCCATTGTCTGCAGTAAGAAGTAAGGCCGATAAAAGCACGTACCTCCTTCTGGGTCTTGGGCTGAGGAAGACTCGCTATTAACTGAATACGGTCTGGTGTCAACTGCCTACCCCTCTTGGACAGTAAGTGTCCTAAGTAGACCACTTGCTGGACACAGAATTGAAGCTTAGAAGGGGACACCTTGTGCCCCATCTCGGCTAGGAAATACAAAACTGTAAGGGATGCTTGCTCGCAAGCACGTTCAGAACGGGCTGTGATCAGTAGATCATCGACATACTGGAGCAGGGCAGTGTCAGTTGGCATGTGAATGTTGTCTAGTTGTCTCTTGAGTGCTTGACTGTAAATACTAGGACTTTCTGTGAAACCTTGAGGAGCTCGTGTAAACATATAGCTCCTTCCATTTAAACAAAATCCGAAAAGGAACTGGCTGTCTGGATGAATAGGGACACTGAAAAATGCGTTCTTGAGGTCTATGACAGTGAAGAACGTGGCTTCGGAATCAATGGCCGTTAATAGGGAAGAGATGTCTGGGACAACTGGGTACTGAGGAATAATACATTTATTAAGCTCTCGTAGGTCAATCACTAATCGATATACTGGGGGTGCATTTGGATCAGTACGTTTCATGACTGGAATGATCGGAGAATTACATACATTGGAGTCAGTTTCTACAACCACTCCCTGAGCAATAAGCTTGTCAATAATTTTGGATAAGGCTGCTACAGCCTCAGGTGGCAATCTGTACTGTCTGATTCGTGGTAACACTACACCTGGCTTGAGAGTCACACGATAGGGTGTGATTTGCATGTAACCTACATCAGTTGGACCTTGCGCCCATAAGTGCTGCGGGACATTAGACAGTCTTGAATCAAAATCTCGTAATACATAGTGACCCTTAAAGTCACGTAGGAACAATCGTATTCCCTCTGGGGAACAGCATATAACTGCACCTAACTCTTTCAGTGTCTTAATGCCTAATAGGTTTTCTGGACATGACTTAGTAAGTAACAGATCAGTAGTGCGGGACAATGGACCTACTTCTAGAGTAACTGGCTTTGAAATCTCATTTACGATAGGTTTTCCTGAAAATCCAAGGGAAACATTTCTTGAGCCTGAGAGCGGAGCCCCTGGAACTTCGGCGTGACTAATTGTGGTCCTACTTGCCCCTGTATCAATCAAAAACTTTCTGTCTTTCCCTAATACTTGACTGTGAACATAGGGACCTTCTTGATCTACAGGTATCTCGATGAGAGGCAAGCCTACCTCCCTCTCTAGGCTGTTTCATGAATACTGCTGGTACTCTGGATACTCAGACTGTGCATACTGGTACATCTGCGATGTAACGTGCTGTGTTGCAGCAATAGGCTGCGGTGCTGGAACTGTCTGTGGTGCATTCTGTGGCTGAGGAATCTGTGAAACTTGTTCTTGTCTAGGCGGACGTGGTCTTTCTTTAGTCTTACCAGTAGCTATGTTGTGTTTCAGAACTGCACACTCATTTATAAAATGACCTGGCTGTTTACAATAATTGCAATTCCCTTTAACGGGAGCTGCAGGATGACTGGCTTGATTCGGACCCCTCTTCTGACTGTCTTGAGGAACAGATTGTGCAACTAGTACTTTCATTTTCGTGTCTTTCATACGTTTTCTTTCGTGTTCTTGTTCTTCTCTGATTCTGTTCTGGTGGTATTGGAGCATTTGCAACATCTGGGACGGGGTATTAGCTTGCCAGGTACTTTCGACTTTCAAAACTCGATTTTTAATTTGTGGGCTTGAATTCTCGACTAATTTAGTAACAAAAAGGTGAGGGTATGACTCACTACTTGTCTTGAGGCCACTGTTGATACTGAAACATTTTTCAAATCTAGAATAAAAATCACTAATATCCTCGTCTTGCTTCTGTTTACAGGCTGAGATTGCATCCCAGTCTTCTTTTCTAGTTGTCAATAATCTAGGTAAAACTTGTATTAATAATTCTGGTAATTCTTTACATTTATCTCCAAGACCGGTACCTGGTACTCGTGCCTTATCTTCAGCTTCTAGAACTGCCCAATCGATCTTTTTCTCTCCCACCTCCCATTCTTTTTCCTTGAGCTTTTCATACACCCCTGCGGGCAGCAGAACCTTTAACATTTTAATTATATCTGGATATGTGTATTCTCCCATACGGAGCATGTCTTTTAATTCTCTATGGAACCCTGCTGGATCTTTGTCATGACAGGGAATTAATTTCTTCATCTCGAGGAGTTCCATCTTTGTAATCGGAGTGTATACAAACACTCGCTGCATTTCGCCACCCGTTCCTTTAACTGGGTGGACTTCTCGTAACGGATTCTGTCTTTCCATGTAAAATGGTTTACCTTCTGGAGGTGAGGCATGAACAAAATGCGGGTTCAGAAACGTTCTATATTTGTGACGCTGTTCTAGAATGACACTAATTAAATCGGTACCTAGACCTTTCCATCTATACTGGAGTAACTCGTTCAGGACATCATGTAACGGACCTGGATCAGAGTGCTGACCCTCATACAATGTGATGAGGTGCTGGATCATATACATACCCGCCAGTCGTTGTTCGGCTGGGGGCATTTTCAGAAACATTTGTGCCACTATTTCGTCTGGAAAAGTGGTAGAATCAGTAATCCATCGGACTGCTGATCGGGCTAGTTCTTGTTCATGCCTGGTACTTAACTCACTGTAACCGATTCGTGATTTCAGAATGTGATCGGTAGCTTGGAATACTTGTTCTAGTGAACCTTGTTCTGGTGCTGGAGAATGGAAAATAGACTTGTGTTCTAGGCGTAAATGGCGATCTGGAAATCTAGGTTTTCCTACATACGCTATTCTGGCGGGATTCTCGTCCTCTACCTCTTCAGTATCAGAGTTACTTTCTTTCTCGCTTACTTGTGCTGCTTTACGCTGTTCGTGTATCTTTATTATTTCTCTACGGATTTTCTTGTACATACTCTCCATAGCACCGACGGTCTTGTGCTTACCCTCGGCTATATTATCACTCCACCTTGTCAGGATTTTCATTTCAGCCGGATCTTTAGACGGGTAATCTTGTTCTCTTATTAGACAATTGATCAGAAACTTTAATATCATGAGCTGGATCTCGGCTTTCCTTTGAGACATGGCCTCGCTAATACTTTCTGGATCATCCCCTGTACGGATGAAACGATATATTCTGTCTAGATCTTCTTTCATATTCGGTAAGGTGACTAGATACTCGGCCACCTTTCTTACGCGGAATGAATATAAAACCATATTATCCTCGCCTGGGACTGGATCATAACCGCATTCGGCAAGGGATTTTCTTATTTCTGCTACAGTCTGATGTCTAGGCGTACGCTGTGACGCTTGTGCATGTAATTCGGCTGTCGTTAAACGCTTGTGTGGCGGCGGGGTTTGAGGAGTACCTCCCCCTGCGGCCCCTAAACTAGAGTCGTCTACTGAGGCTCTTCGTCCTGGCAGAGTGGGAAATGGAAATGCAGGCTGGACTTGTATGGCGGGCTGGACCGGGGGTACCGTAACAGGTACTCCGGTGTCTGGAGGAGCGGGAAGTGCCTGATTTACAGGGACTGGCGGAGCACGAACAGGATTTGCATATTCTGGGACTGTGTCGTCCAAATAGGACGAAATAAAAATATCAGCTGCGGTCTGTTTGTGACGTAGCTTGGTCGGAACTAATGGTGGCGGGAAATTACTGGATGCCTCTGGGGTCGCTTTTGGCAAGCCCTCGGCAAGGAGAGGATACATACCCCTAATAAGGGCATGCCTCTGTCTGTCTGACTGTTCGGCTTTGACTTGTTCACCTATCTCGATTAGTTCTTTTTCTTGTGCTCGTTCTAAGGATTCTCTACTTAATTCTGACTTTCTGATTTCCTTTTCAGTTCTTTTATGAGCTTCTTTACGCCATAACTCGATGGCATCTTTCTGTGACCGTCTGGCCTTCTTTTTCCATAATGCTTCTTCTACTCGCATGATGCACTCGGCATCCCATGTACCCGATACGGGCCATCTATACTTTTCTTCTAACTGTTTGGTATACTCTACCCATAAATCTAGATACAATATGGCGCTTATGCCATGCTTCTGATACATAAAATGACCTGGACTGTCCCTCGGCGGAACAGGAACTGCTTCTTCTAACAAACCCTTTCTAGTTTTTAGCTGACGTAATCTCGAAAAGAGAGACATTGTAAACTTGAATCGGAACACAATACAATACACGAGGAACAATAACAACTGGGAAAACAATTCAGGCATACCACGACATTGGAAATACATTGAACAACATCATAACATAACAGTTCGGACAGAATATTACCTGGAATACTGAGAACAGAAACACAAGAATTTCTCGAGAACGGAACAGACTAGAGTTACTGGATGCACTGCTGAAACAGTACGGAACATACCGGTCCCATAAAGGGACGCATCAAGACCCGTATCCACCTAGGTGAACACTTCGTTTGTGAGTCTGTGTACCACCAACCCACGGACCAGAGTCAATTTAGATTGACCCTGTCTAGATACTACCCCAGTAATGGTACTCACCGGGCAGCAAGAACGGAAAGCCTCGGACTGGACTGGACTGCTACGACGACGGACGACGAACTTCGGACTTCAGTTACGGGTGGACCTCCGGATACCTCGGACCTTGAACTCTTGGCTTGGGCTCTGGTAGGGACTCGCCGCGTTCCTCCACCGTCTCGTTTGGATGCTGGACCGCCTCCTCCGTCTCCTCCGTGGGCCTGAGGGATACTTGAAGCAGAAATATCTGCCGGTGCACAGAAGAGTTCCGTCACGACTGCAGAGGGTCAGGGGGTCGGCGTGGCTTCACCGACGCGTGGGGAAAGGGCAAGTCCCTGTTCGGGCGCCATTATGTGGTAAATAAATAAATAATACCTCTCTTTTTGACTAGACATATATCATAACAGATAGCTCAATAAATAAGAGTCAAGATTCGAGGTAGTAGGAGTTTTTGCAGGTTTAATACAGCATAAGGACAGGAACAGGACAACCTGCATAGGAATAGGATGACAGGGCCCAGCAGCTGCTGGGGCTGGGTCTGGGATGAGCGCGCTGACTTTTAATAACAATACATGAGCATATATACATAACGCAAACACATAGCATTACATTGCAGTAGGCGTAGCAGTGGGTGGAGCAGAAGGCGTGACGCGTAGCAGTCGCGAAAGATAAGGGGGAAAAGAGGTGTAACAGGGCGTATACATAGACATGTGATGCAAACGTAACAGAATATGTCATGAATAGGGCGGAAACCATGGAGGGGGCTACCTAAGGAGCCGGGACCTCTAACCTGATGGTGCGCGCAAACTAGCAATGACGTATCACTAGGAGAAGCTGGGGGCTATGAACTCTGTGCTAGGAGCAGAGACTGAAGTCTGGAGAGTCAGGGCGACATGTACCTAAACAGTATCTAGTATCTGATGTTTAGAGAACATGTTGATATAAACTAGAAGTCAGGAGAGGAAAGGCTGACTTGATTCTAAGACTGGACCATGCATTATTCTACATGTAGTGCGTGATGAAGAATATTAAATGACCATTAAATGCAGTATTTCTCTAACGTGGAGACATGAAGGCTAGACAATGACGGAAACTATTGATGCAGTTCAGTAGCTTAGGAATGCAGAGAAGGAGGACTGAACTGATAACTAGAATCATAACATATTCTTGGCAGACTCAGAGGCTGAGCCAGGCTGGACCGGGCACTGCGAGGCAGGAAGTAAGTGAAGGGTCGAGGATACAGGTGGGGGCTGTATCGCTCCTCAGCGAGGCTTCAGGAGACAGGAGCTGAATCTGGTGTCCAGGCCTTTTTGAGGCCTAGAAACGGGGACTTTACAATGGAATAACGTGCACACTGAGAAACGTGGCAACGTAGCTTTACATAGGCCTGATATTCGTAGTATTCACGAGAACTGGAAACTGGCATATTAGAGGTGGACACAACTATAATTGCGTCATTAATCGAACATGGGGAATGCATATGCATATTTAATCATGCACACATAACATATGATGGATGACACGTAGGGACACAGAACATGGCAAAATTTACTTTTCCACAACTTGAAATTCAAATCGTAGGCACAAATGTATAATAGGTACACTCATTGTAGGAGTAATTATAGTTATAGCCATAGTCATTATTATGTCCTTTATAAGTTCACACAAAGCTAAAGTTAAGGGAGTGGGGAGATGCAAAGATACCATTACCAGCACAAAAGAGGGTACACTAGGATGTGATAGAGGCTTAATAGAACAAACTAGTTGTTTACTACATGTAGGTGATTATACAGTGAATGCTTATGCAAAGTTATTGTATGAGTACGTGGACACTATGGATGTGAGAGATTGTTATGTGTGCATGCAATTGCCTGCTTCAGTTGAAGAGGGCATAACGTATCATCACTTGCCCTTGACATATGAATTAGTTGCAGTCAGCTTATTAGCAGGTTTTTTGGAAGGAATCACTAAAAGTACTATTTCTCAAATTATGATTTGGTGCTTTGAGAAGTTCCAGTTTACAAGCCCCTGAACAAATATGATTATTATAAGTAAGAAGAAAGAATGGGAAAGTATTTTTTAACTACAGTCACATTAGACACAGCTTATGTACATAGACACAATATAACTTGTACATTAACAGATATAGAGAAGGTGTTTTTAGACCAAACAAATATAGACATAGGGGACTAACAGTTAAGCTTGATAGTAGCGAGGAAACCTTTGAATGGACCAGGGCAGAATTTTGTCACAAGGCTATGGGAAGTTATGGTCCAATAGCTCTAGATTGCAAGCTGTCCATTGAATAAGTTCAAACACGCTATGACACTGTTCTTGTGGGACAGAGTGCGTGTGAACACACATTTCTGATTGATGCTTCTTCGAAGAAATTATTGCCAGAAACTGTTCAAGTGGTGCCAATTGTGTGTTTTTGGCATGTGGAAGAAATACGTATGTTCGGCTTCCGAACACATGGTATGGAACCTGTTATGTGGCTGTTGTGTTTCCAAATATATACCACATAGTGGATTTGAAGAGTTTGGCAGGGAAGTCATCACATAGAGAGAAACATGGAACGAGTGCAGGGGGAATTGTAGGAGACATATTTGGAGCAATAATACCTAGTTTGGGAGTAGTTTTGAATGATGTCAAGATTAGGAGGTTGTGAACCATTGTGGATAAGTTGTCAGTTAATACAGTCTAGTCACAATTGCTTGTAGCTGGAGTGATGGTTTTGATAAGAGCTATGGTAATGCAAAACAGTCTTGCATTAGATGTCTTACTAGCAAAAGAAGGCAGGATCGGTAAAACGTTGAAGGTCCAACAGTGTTGCACTTACGTTCCGGACAACAGTAGGGATGTGAGTAAGTATATAAGTCACATCACTGCTATACATCATGAGATACATGAATTGGCAACTGAGGGAATTTGGGACAAGGTTTGGAAAGGTTAGAAGTTGGTTTGCAAATCTTGGAACAGGAGTTCTTGGGTATATCTTGAAACCAATAGTGATTGTTGTTGCTTGTGTTATCATCTTGTTGGGCATAGTTAGGGCACACAAATGGCACATGTCAAGACAACTGGAGGATTCAAATAAAGAGAGAGAAAGGAGAATAGAGAGACTGCAGGACAGTCATTTTGAGAATCTCAAACGCGTGGAGTAATTTAGACAGAGGACACTAGCTATGAAGTCTGTTAAGATCGGTCTACTCTACAGCGAATTGTGATGTTTGTGATGACACAGTGAGCTGATGTAGCTCAAAATTCTTTTTTTAATGTAGGGATGCATTATAATCACATGTAGTCTGCATCCACATATATTTCTTTGTTGTATTAACATGAGATATTAGAATGTGAATTGTAAAGACATAAATCGTGATGTATTTTAGGACACTTCAATATAAAATGGAGAAAGTAGTGCGACCAGTAAACGCAACTAGCTGAAACATTAATGAAGATGCTTGTATTGTGCAAATGACACTAATGTCACTTTCGTGATATGTCATTTCATATGTAAAGGAGAATATTAACTGTATGTACCTTAATTTCATGGACAATCATATTCCATTTTTCTTATCTTATCTGAATTATGTAGGCCTAAAATGCATTTTCCCTGGATGCTCTCACGTTAGAATTAATATATATATATATTTTATTTTTTTATTAAAAAGTTTGTATTTTTCCAAAAATTCCAGTAAGTGTTGCAGCACACGCAAACAAATTATACCAAATTATACCATGACACAAATATTTCCAAGCAATACAGTACAGAAAGGGGAGAAATAATAAAACATATACATTTGCATTTTTAAGCAGTAGCTAAAGATGCGTCCCTGGATGCAACAACCAGCATACCTCCAGTGTCCATCGCATTTTTCCAATTAACTATAGGTCGCCATATCTTCCCCCCCAGTGTTCTAGCTCTTCGTCTCTTTCTATCGTATATTGCTTTCTCCAAATTATAAGTAGAGAGTAACCTTGCAATCCAGATTTGAAAAGTTGGCGGAGCCCTATCAAGCCACGCCCTTGCTATACAAATTCGGTAAACTGCGGCTGCCATAAACAGAAACTCCGTGGGGAGGCCCTCTACCCCTTCCAACACTCCCAACATTATTAATTCATCTGAGAGTTTGACCTCAATTCCCCATGAACCCTCCATAAAGTTCTCAATGGCAACCTTTAAAGAATATAGTTGTGGGCATTGTGCAAACATATGGACAATGTCTGCATTGCTTGAGTCACATCGCGGACAGGTTGTTCCAGAAACTTCACCCCATTGTGCAATTCTGGCAGGAGTGTGGTAAAGCGAATACAGAGTCTTGTAATGCTGCGATTGTAATGTCGCTGAACATAACACAGTACGTCCCAGTTCTAGAGACGACTGTAGCCCCTCCGGCTGTGAACCCACTTTCTCTGCCCACTTTGTGGCATATTTTACCATGTCATCGCATTTAAATGCATAGAGTTCTGAGTAAAGCTGCTGAATTGTGCAATGAGTACAGCGCTCTATATAATCCATTATTCGACATTGTCCAAATCCTAGTGGGCCCCCCCTGTTTATTTGCAAAGTAACTTCTTACTTGCAGCTACTTAAAGAAGCTACTGCCTGTTAACTTAAATTTTGTTTGTAGTTCATGAAACTGTAGGATACCCCCCTGATAATCCATAAGAATATCAACCTTCCTGATCCCCTTGTTATCCCAGTCCCTAATAACCGTGTCCCTAAAAATATCCCCTGGTAGTGAGTGATTCGTGTACAGCCGCGTATAGCTATTATACCTGCCTATGCCCAATTTTTTTGAGACCGCCTTCCAGATGTTATATGCAGCTCTTAATGTCTTGAACCTTGTATGTTTAAAATAACTAAAATCAATTGTGTTCAAAAACCTGTTCTCAGCCTCGCCACCCATCAGTGAAGTATATACATTAGTGAAACCACGTCTGCCATCCACTTGCTCGATTCCTCCGCCCCCTATCAGCCCCAGTAATAAAGCATGAAGTCTGGGGCCCCCCAACCCCCCTTTTCCCTAGGTAGTGTGAGATATCGATAAGCTCTCCTAGTCTTCCCCTGCGCTCAGATGAGCCTATTAAGTATTGCTTCTAGTTTATTAAACCATAAGTGGTCAAAAAACAGAGGAATGGCTCTGAAAATATATAGGAATTTCTGGAATGTAATCATCTTAATCACATTTATGCGGCCCATCAGAGTCAGATGTAAATTGTGAATCCTTTTAGTATTTTCCTTTACTTTTACTAGTAAGGGCCCCAAGTTTAACTCCACCATTCTGTCTAAATCAGCGGTAACCTTTATCCCTAGATATACTGCTTCCGCCACCACTCTGGTATCATGATATATTGTGAATCTGTTTTGAACAATCTGCGTCTTCCCCTTGTTTATCAAATATCCTGACACTGTCCCAAAGTTTGTTGCCTCCTGCTCAATCTCTACTATAGCTCTCCCTGGGTTTGGTGTAATAATAGCTACATCGTCCGCATACGTGAATATTTTATGTTCCTTTCCATGCAGCTTGACCGGAAAGATGTTGTTATTCCCCTCGAGCCTTCATAAAATAGGGTCCATGTACAAAGCGAACAGGAGAGGCGAGGCCGGACAGCCCTGCCTTGTCCCGCGCCTTATCTGTACTGCCTCTATTAATCCTTACTCTCGCAGTAGGCTCTACATATAAAGGCCTGAATTGCCTTAATATAACCCCGGCCAATGTCAAACCACTCCAGAGCCTTCCACAGATAGTTCCAGGAGACCCTGTCGAAGGCTTTCTCAGCATCAAGGAATACAGCCGCGACAGGGTCTCCTGAAACCCCTGCAGCATCTAGAATAGTGATCATCTGCCTTGTGTGCTGGGTGGTCCCTTTCCCTGGAATAAACCCATGCTGTGAAGTACTAACTAAACTCTCAATAACCCTGCTTAACCTTTGTGCCAGTGTTTTAGAAAAGATTTTAGCGTCTGCGTTCATGAGCGTAATTGGCCTGTAGGACCCTGGTTCTAACGGAGGTTTATTCTTCTTGAGTATCACTATAATATCTGCCCCTGCCCAGGAATGTGGAACTGAGCTCCCTAACTGTGCCTGCATAAGAGTCTCGAGCATGTCCTTCCCCAGTGTACCCCAGAAGGTTTTATAAAACTCGGCCGGAATTTGATCCGGCCCTGAGGCTTTCACAGAAGGGAGATTAACCACCGCATCCTGTACTTCCTGCAGAGTCAGCGGAAGATCTAGTTCCTTTTTCCCCTCTTCATTTAGCGCTACATGTAGTATGTCTGCCAAGTATTCCATAATTTCTGAGTCTGTGTTACGGAGGCTTTGATCATATAGGACTGCATAGAATTTTCTAAAAACCTCCCGAACATCTTCTACCTTATTTACAACACCGCCCACCCCGTCATTAATTTCCTTTATTTCCACTGCCGCCAAATTTTGTCTGGTACGGATTGCTAAAAGGTGACCTACCCTCTCATTGTACTCATAACATTTCTCTTTTTTAGCAAGGTAGTTACCTGCCGCCTTCCTTGCCATACTTTCACTAGCCTCTGCTTTATTTAGTTCTAGTTTTAGCAATATCTCCTCTATTGGATCTTGGTTGGAAATAGCAAGGATTAAACGGTCTTCTAGCTCTGCCAGGTCACTGAACCTTTTATCCATCCCAGTTTTCTCCTTCTTAGCCCTCTGGAGCATGTAGCTCAGAGTTTCCCCCATAATTCCGGCCTTGAACGTGTCCCAGACCATACCAGCGGAAGCTGTTCCCCTATTAATCTCCCAGAACTGCCCAATCCAAACCTGCATCTGATTAATATAGCCTTCTTCCCTTAAAAGCCCTCTCTCAAAAGTCCATGTATAGGCCTTTCTTTCCCCCCTTAATACCCGGTGGCAGGGTTAACACAAGCGGATTATGATCCGATAGTATCCTTGGGAGCCTTTCCAGCTGGCTACCACCTAGCAAAGAGCTTGAAATCAAAAAGTAGTCTAACCTGGCCACGATCCTATGTGGCGCCGAGTAAAAGGTACTACCTGTCCCTGACGAATTGTTCTGGGCCTACACATCCACCAATGCATTATGTCGCGCTAGATTACATATAGCCCTGCATGTTCTCTTCTTCCGACCCCCATAAACATCCCCTCCCTTTATACCCAAGCCCGCCAGACCGTTGATGTTAAAGTCCCCGCAGCAAATTACAGGTTCTGGCCACAGAGGTAGTTCCAAGTCTAAAAATTCGAAAACATCTGGTTCGTCATCAGTGGAGCCATAAACAGAGACAATTGTACAACAGCCAGCCGCTGTTTCCCCTTCAATCATTGCCCATCTCCCCCACTGATCCTCTTTTTTCCTTTTAGCTTTCAGCATACCCTTCTTAGCTAATATGGCGACCCCTCTTGTCTTAGTTCCTTGCTTTGTGTGTGCGAGCACCTCGAAGCCCATTTGATCCAGCAGAAATGTTTTATTCCCCTCAATATGTGTCTCCTGGAGGCAGATTACATCTAGTTTCAGCATTCTTAGCATAGCAGCCACTTCTGCCTTTTCCCTCCATCATTTAGACCACAAATATTTATAGCGGCAATCCTTAACGCCATCTAAGCTTGCTAAAAGTTTCCTTGCTGGTTACCCAGTTAGTCCTCCCCTCTACTAGTGCATCTAGTGCATTTATCAAAGCAAAAATGTGTCTGTGTAACTTCTCCTTTTGTGCTGCAATTACCAAACAACCATCACCAGCCCCTTGCCCCCCACCCTCCTCCCTCCCCCTGTCTTCCCACCCCCCCTCTACAGGCAAATAGGTCATGCATGACCTAAGTGTGACTGCTATAGGTTGTAATGTCGCCTCCCTCTCCTTCCCATACCAACTAATAGTCTATCTTGTGTATCTGCAATGTATCTGCCCTATGGGATAATGGCAGGACCTTTCCCTCTGTTGTTTTCCCCCCTTTGCTGCTCAGTAAGTTCCGCTAGGAATTCTCCTGCCTTTATTTCCGAAAAAAAACATCCTAGTCTGTCCTCCAGTAATAACCTTTAGCTTTGCTGGAAACATTAGATATGCCTCTGAGCCTTGGCGTTGGAAAGAAGTGATTAATTGCCTGAGCTTCCACCTTCTTTCAACTGTTACATGGCAGAAATCAGGTCTTGCAAAAAATTTAACCCCCTCATATGTTTTTTTTAGAATCTGGTCTGGCTCTCTCCATTATTTCTTGCCTTGCCAAGAAATTCCCTAGGAACACAAGCATCGCCCTAGGCAGAGTGTCTTGGTTGCCCCCCGTTTCTTCTTAAGTGACAGTGGAAATCTGTGCGCCCTTTGGACCTCCGTCTCCCATTGCCACTGAGCCTCAGGAAAAGCACCCTTCAGCAACTTAATGACATAACCTCTTGCGTCCTGCCCTTCCACCCCCTCTTCTAGTCCAAGAAGTCTCACATTGTTGCGCCTCCGGCAATTTTTGAAATCTTCAATCTTCCACTGAAGGTCTTCCACAACCTTCCCTTGCTCCATTTTGAAGGTCTGCCAATCCGTTACCTCATCCTCAAGTCTACCAGTTCTTTCCTCCACTTGAGACACTCTCTCCTCGACTTCTTCGTACTTCTTGTTCATTTTCCTAAGCAATGCTTGGATCTTTTTCGTATCTCGCCTTGCTCTCCGGCTTTCTGCCCTAGCCTCCACCTGCATCTGTTTCAGTGTATTAAACATTAAGTCCAGTGTAGCGTGCTACAATGGGGATCCAACGTTCGTCCCTCCGGCAGCCCCTTCCCCCTGGTTGTTTTCTTGGTATACACTAGAAGTGGCAGAGTAGTCCCATAATAGTTTTTTATTCATACTGGCTGGAGAGCCTCCTCCTTCCCGCCTTGCCGCAGATTTCTTTTTCTTTTGTGTGCTTTTGCCCCTGGAGCCGCTACTCCCGTCTGAATCTGCGGTGAGATCTGTGGAGCTTTCCTCTTCATGGTCACTTGTGCGGGTGAAGTCTGACCCTTCGTTGACAAAGAAAAACCTGTCTCCTTCTGGTGAGCCCCCCCTGGCCCTTTTGATCTCCGCCCGCTCTTGCTGCGAATCCAGGCTTGACAGGCTCCCCCATTTCGCTCCATGGCTCTGCCTCCTACCGCTGCTAAGTCCTGCTTTGACTTGCAGCAGAGCATCAAACATCTGTGAGTTATTCTGCCTTTCTGTTGCCCCGAGCGCAGCCCCTGCCCCCTCTGGTGCACCCCCGCTCACCGGTAGTACGTTGTTCGTGCCTTCTGCTTTCTGAGCGGTTTCTGCGGGAGGCGTACACTCCGGGACTGCTCCTTCCAGTTGCCCGGCAACCATGACGCTTGCGTCCTCGAGGACGGCATGCTCTGTCCCGGCGTCTTCCAAGGAAGGGTGACTCACCGAAAGCCTAGCTGCCGCTCCAGCCAATCCTGCCGGCGGTTTTGCTGCAAAGGACTCCGTTAAGGTAGGCTACCTTAAGTTAGTGTCTTTGATCGGTAAGGAATTAACCCGCTGTGAGATCGCGGATTCTTTAGCTTGTAACCCGATGTCCTGCTGTGACTCTCGCTGTGCTTTGGTGCGGACCGCTGCGGCATGTTCCATGTTGGGTTTTATTCTTCCTCACGCTTATGTTACAGGTGGAAAAAGCATCCTTGTTAGCGACAATGATGTCTTTGTTTTAGGAGTTAGGCAAGGAGAGAAGGGGATACATTGAATGTAGATACTGATATGGAGAACTGTTGTAATTTCTCACCAGAAAAAGCCTGTGAATCAAGGTCATCTTGCCACCGCTTGGGAACATCCCTGTCCAGTGGAAAAGTACCTATGGGAATGTGTCCGGGCCGGATGGCGTGATCCGGAGAGGATCTTTGGAAGTCACCTGTAATATTGATGGATGGTAACTAGGGACAGAGACCCACTCTTCTTCTCTGCCTTCGGAGAGAGAGAGCATGTTAGAATGAGCTCTGTCTCAGTAGCTTCTTGCTACTTGACCCAAATGATGTGGAGAGACTTATAAGGAAAACTCCACTTGCTGACACCTTAACTGCCCCACACAATGCTTAATTAGGGATGTCACTTTAGCGTTAGTGTAGGGATAGATTGATGCTTATTTCTCTGAAATCTTCAATACAGGGAAACCTACACTCTTGTGTTCTGCTCTTTTGTAGCTTGATTCTTGAATTAATTGTCTTGTGTATGTTGCACCACCTTAATTTCATTCATAGGTTTTGCTTTTTATTAGTTCCAATGTATTTCTACAACCTCATCTTGAGGTGTCTGTACATTCAGTTGTTTCATGCTTTGTAATAAATTAACAAACTTTATTCAGTAGTCTTTGATTCTTAATGACCATAGCAAACTTAAATTGAATAGATTTACCTGCTAATGATTTCTCTCCCCCTCCACGCTCTATTGCTGAGAAAAGGTACCATTGACTCGAGGTTCTTGAGCGAATCTAGAACGTGAGATCCGACTACATCATCTATTAGGATAAAAGTGGGATAACTTGCGCTATCGGTAAGATTTAAAACAAACATCAATGAGCGTTCTACCGTGCTTAAATTTCTGACAGGCTTTTGAATATGCTTATAATCTTCTACCCACAGCCGAACTGCTCTAATAACTTAAGCGAGACCATTTGAACTATCGTGGAGGCTCGCAAGTAAAAACCCTTTTTTTCTACTCTATAGAGCTTGAGATTGTTAATGAACGTCACGAAGCTCACTAGAGTATATGTATTTTTATTTCTTGTAGGAACTTATTATTTTCAGTTCTTAAAAAGACTCGAAGGTGAGCATATGTTACTTAAAATCATGCTGATGATATAAATAAACACTGATATTCCCTGGCTGTGAATGCAATATATTTTTCTTGCAGATACATAGTATACAAGCAAGACCCAGGTAAACCATTTCGGAAAACTAAATAAACGCAAATATTCTTTATACATAGCATCAGAATAAGATACCTATATAATCCTTTCCTTTTAGATTGTCCGTAACCAAGGAATTAAACTTGTCGACTTAGAGATTGTCGAGTTATCCTAAACCCGTGGTAAGAATCGTTAAAAGTATAAACTTAAAAATTTAAGAAAACCTCTACGGCACCATTAGTAACTAAGTTTCCTCCTTCTTTTTTCTTCAAACAGACCCCCGACGAAGGGGCCTCAGCCCTGAAATGCATTGGGTTTTTTAATACATTGATTTGAATTATGTTTTGAATTATGTTCTTGATATGTATTGATATGATTGAAATGCAATCGCTTATTTTGTGATTTATTTTCAATATATATGCTTGTAAAGTGAAACTTTAAATACTTTGTTGAACTTGTGATAAAATTGTTGAAACGTACAATTGGAGTATTTGTATTAACAGCAGTGCGCGTTAGAGTCCTGGTGATCTTTTTGGGACCAGGCCATATACATGATTTACTTTAGTGAGCAGGCACTAATCTAACGCTGCACGCATACCGAACAAACATAAAAATTAAAAGGTTAAAACAGAGTGCAGTACTCACCTATATTCATTTATAGATTCCTACTGCAAAACGAGGTACTAGCACCACAGTAAATATGTTGTTTGATTCAATTGCCGCAATCACAGACAATAGAGCGCATACCAAGGTTTACACAACAGATGAAGCAACTCAAATTTATAAACTAATCAAGGAAACCAAGACTTTTGATGCCCAAGGAGGTTCGGTTGTGCAACAACTAAAACAACTAGAATATTTATCAAAGCGAGAACTTAACCAGCGTTTACACGTGTCAACATTGATACAATATCACCGTGTGAAGCGAATCCCAAGAGGACTTAGACTGGCTATTCGTCCAATGCTCTATAGATTAAACAATAACCCGCAATTCATGGAAAAGTGGTTTGAGATATTAAATAAATGCTCTTTGGATTTAATACTACTGTTGATTGAGGAGCTTGCAAAAACAATAAGAGATCTAGAAGAAGAAATATTCAACGTAAAGAAGGAATTGTCTGCCAAAATGGAAGAGGAACCTTGGAACAAGTATCTAGAAGATATAGAAATAAAATTGGATAAGTATGGAAAGGAGCTCCAGGAAACAAAATTGCGCAAGTTTAAGCGCGATACTATTGATTACAAGCTGAATGAAGCTTACACCTGGGCCTAGGTTTATGCGACAAGAAGATATACGGGCAGAAAACAACAAACAACCTCATCTGAAGAAAGTGTGGTGTCAGACAGTGACGCAAGTACCTCTAGACAACCCATTGCTCAGCAACAACGTCGTAAACCGGGACAGCAAGCACCCACTACGGTTGATATAGCATCCACATCATCATCAGATGCTTTTTTAGAGAAGGGCCAAGCCCAAAGCAAACCTCCGGATCAAGCACCAACTCAACAGAGCGACAAAAAACGCAAAGAGGAAAAAGAAAAGGAAAAGGAAAAGGACCAGGCCAAGAAAACGGCTTACGGAGCCAGACAAGAACCTAGTGATAAACATCTCAAAATATCCACTATCTAAGTTTGAGGAGAGATTGCTAAACAAAGGGACAACTTTTGTGAGCACTTACCACACGAATGAATTAGAGACTGAAGTGGCATTCTTTAAATTTATGAGAATTTTACGATTGAAGCATTTCTTCACAATACTAAATCCCATCGAAACAACGGACAGTACAACAGAGAAGTTTAAACCTAAAAGCAATTTCTTAGCTCCAGTTTCCCACAAAAGCCTTGACACATTCGAAACTTTAGTCAAAGCTGATATGAGTAAAATCCAATACAGGCGAAAGTTGAATAATCTAACACGAGCAGAACATAGCACCATACAATCATTGGCGAAAAATAAAACAATTGTGATCCAGAAGGCGGACAAGGGAGGAGGACTAGTCATTATGGACTCGGATTTCTACATACAAAAGGGCAATGAACATGTTCAAGATGTAAACACCTATGCTAGATTGGATAAAGACCCAACATTGGAAATCTCTCAAACTCTAGACAAGATCTTAGAAAAAATAGAAGAATTAAACTGGATTAACAATACTACCAGACGTTACTTAAGCCAAATCCATCCTAGAAGACCGAAAATATATTTCTTACCAAAAGTACATAAGCATTTACAAAATCCTCCAATCAGACCGATAGTATCGGGATGTTCATCAATTTTTGAAAATTTAGGAATCTTCATTGATGCTCACATGCAACCATTCATTCATGATTGGCCAACATATTTGGAGGATACATCGCACTTCTTAAGAAGCCTTTCGACTATTACAACTGAAAGGAGTATGGATTGGACAATATGCACTATAGACGTGACGTCTCTGTATACGTCTATCCCCCATAAACAAGGATTGGAGGCCATGGAATTGGCCCTATTAAGAACGGACAAACCCGAAGAACTTCAATATTTAATCATGCAACTTTTGGAATTCTGTTTAGAAAATAGGTATTTCCTATGGCACAACGAATACTATATTCAACTCAGTGGAACAGCTATGGGCTTTCCGGGAGCATGCATATATGCAAATATATTCATGGCAAAGTTTGAACTGGATTATATTTTGGAAGATCCTACCTGGCAAGAAGGCATCGTTTATTATAAACGATACATAGATGACATTTTCATAATTTGGAAACGGCCTGTTTCAGAACTTATGCAAAACATCAGGAGTTTAAATTTTGCGAATCCAAGAATCCAGTTCACATGCAGCACAAGTACAACATCTATACCATTTTTGGATGTCATGGTAGAAGTAGTAGAGAATACTATTCAAACAAGACTATACAAGAAGACAACTGACAAAAATACAGCGTTGCTATATGGAAGTTTTCACCCGGCCAATCTAATCAATAATCTTCCGGTATCCCAATTTATGAGGATTAAGAGGATATCATCAGACAGTGAAGAACGTGAGAAGAGTCTAGAAGATCAGAAACAAAGATATCTAGACAGGGGATACCCCAAAAAACTGTTAGAAGCACAAATAGAGAAAATCAAGACAATACCAAGATCAGAACTTTTGCAGAAGAAAATTAAAACTGCGAATAAAAGGATGGTTTTTGTTTAAAAATACTCGACAGCGTCGAGGGATATTAAAAGAATTATACAGAGAAGATGGGAGATTCTACAAGTCGAGAAAGACTTTGGTTCATTGTTAATTGACAAACCTTTATTTGCCTATAAAAGAGCGCAAAACCTCAAGGAACTACTCAATAAACCAGAAGGGCATGAGGGGATCAGTAAACAGCGAGAAATTCACAAAGGGACCATGCGATGCTACAATTGCAAGAATTGTAACAATGTTATACCAGGGGACACTTTACTGCATCCTCGCACAGGAGAGAGAATTCAACTAAGGCACACCACTAACTGCAATTCAGAACATGTAGTGTACTCAATCAAATGTCCTTGCGGACTTTTGTACATTGGCAAAATGGACAGGAAACTTAAACTGCGACTCTCTGAGCACAAAAGTCGGATCCGAAATAAGAATCACACTTCACCTTTGGCGAAGCATTGGATGGAGATGTCTCATACAATAGCCCAATTGAGATTTCAAATTATTGAACTCGTTATACAACGACTAGGATTAGATAATGCTAAAATCCTGCTCCAGAGAGAAGCCTTCTGGATACGTAAATTACAGACACTGGCCCCTAATGGGCTAAATGATAAAATGGAAATGATTTGCTTCTTGTAATTTTCTAAACTTCCAGGCTAATATATCCTCACGGGCCTTTAATCCACAGTGATATGTACATATACACGACACTAGGATAAACAGACACTTCCCCTAACAAATGTAAGCGCATCAGCGAAGTAGGGTTAATTTGAGTTTGAGATTGTAAATAGGTAGGAATTTGTATATGTTGAGCATTATTTTCTTGTATTTCGAATTGTTTACCTGAATGTCATCAACTTTCTTGCCAAATATAATAATTTTCATTTGACTATGTCGGCACCATGAACAATATCATAGTGTGATATTTATCGTACCTAAACATTCAATCTTCACCTTTTACAAATGGCGGTCATATAACGTTTTACTATTAAGTCCCACGACAATTTTTGTGCTTTAAGCATCAATAGCTAAACATTAAAAAATTAACCAATTATGGAGTAATCCAGTTTCGGTCGATATTCCTAAAGTGAAATTTTCACCTCTTACTATTGGCGGCCACATAACATTTTTTTACAAGTCCCTCGTCAATTACCATGTGCCAAGCACAAATCGGTAAACATTAAAATAGGACTAACATCGGAGTGGTTCAGCTCCGTTTGGCACACCTAACCGAGAACGCCGTATCTAGTGGGATGACTTGCGCTATCGGTAAGATTTAAAACAAACATCAATAAGCGTTCTACCGTGCTTAAATTTCGGACAGGCTTTTGAATATGCTTATAATCTTCTACCCACAGCCGAACTGCTCTAATAACTTAAGCGAGACCATTTGAACTATCGTGGAGGCTCGCAGGTAAAAACCCTTTTTTTCTACTCTATAGAGCTTGAGATTGTTAATGAACGTCACGAAGCTCACTAGAATATATGTATTTTTATTTCTTGTAGGAACTTATTATTTTCAGTTCTTAAAAAGACTCGAAGGTGAGCATATGTTACTTAAAATCATGCTGATGATATAAATAAACACTGATATTCCCTGGCTGTGGACGCAATATATTTTTCTTGCAGATACATAGTATACAAGCAAGACCCAGGTAAACCATTTCGGAAAACTAAATAAACGCAAATATTCTTTATACATAGCATCAGAATAAGATACCTATATAATCCTTTTCTTTTAGATTGTCCGTAACCAAGGAATTAAACTTGTCGACTTATTGATTGTCGAGTTATCCCAAACCCGTGGTAAGAATCGTTAAAAGTATAAACTTAAAAATTTAAGAAAACCTCTACGGCACCATTAGTAACTAAGTTTCCTCCTTCTTTTTTCTTCAAACAGACCCCCGACGAAGGGGCCTCAGCCCCGAAATGCATTGGGTTTTTTAATACATTGATTTGAATTATGTTCTTGATATGTATTGATATGATTGAAATGCTATCGCTTATTTTGTGATTTATTTTCAATATATATGCTTGTAAAGTGAAACTTTAAATACTTTGTTGAACTTCTGATAAAATTGTTGAAACGTACAATTGGAGTATTTGTATTAACAGCAGTGTACATTTTCCTCACACCTTATAACTAAAAGCACCCTCTTACCACCCTAAATTGGAGTTAGCAAGAGATTCCCTTTAACTGCCTTCACTTGCTTATATATTCTCTCCGGTAAATCCTTCCTCTCAAAGGCCCAGGACCTATCCATACTCCCATCGTGCTGTGCCCTGTGCCATCTGCAAAAAGTAACCCAGGCAAAGACTGGCTTCACTGTATGTCATACCCACTGGGTCCCCCTCAAGCAGTACATTGAAGGGCCATTTGCCACAATGGGAAGCTCTACCTTCTTTTGGATCAGAAAGCAATTCCTTTGTGCACGCTCGCAAGTGACTATTCGAATCATTAACCATTCCAATCCTATACAACCACATGGAGTGCGCGAGCCAACTCATTCTTTTCCTTACTCATCTAATCAAGGCGCACTGAACCCCTCAGGAACAATGTCCTATGCTGATATTTCCAGGTTAATTGATAAAAAAACCAGCACATTTGCATTTTCCCATAATGAAGCACAAAAAATCCTTTCATTAATAGGTGAAGTAGAAACAACCACTTCTAGGATCGGTTCAATCCAAAGCAACATCAAACAATTGTTATACCTCACAAAGAGGGAGGTGAATCAACGTATACATGCAAGCACACTGATAAAATGTCACCGAGTACAACGGATACCAAATGGTCTTAGAATCCCATTAAAACCATCTGTATGTGAAAATAATTCCAAATTCATTGATAGATGCTATGAAATTCTCAAAAAAATGCTCTATAGATTTAATAATTTTAATCATTGAAGAAGTATCTAAACTTCTTGATGAATTCTCTATTGAAATCAATGAACCAATAAGTGAACTGTCTTAAAAAATGGAGGCTGAAGCCTGGTCCAAAACTTTGGCAGACATCAATATCCAACTTGCTCGTCTCACTCAAGAAATCAACTAGCGCGAGATAAGGAAGTTTAAACGGGACACTATTGACTATCAACTTGGTGAAGTGTACAGTTGGGCAGACATGTATGCCAAAAGACAACAGAACAATCCACCTAACGGGTCATCAGAAACTGATACTTCATCGACTGACAATGAATCTTGCCCACCCAACAGGAGAACTGAGGGTCAGAATCAACCTATTAGCCAGCAGCCTCCGTCTACAGCCACGCAACCCATGAAACGAACCACTTCTGGGACTCCTTTTTTAGGAGGGTCAATGGCGAACGATGAACCAGGAGGGGCAAGTGCAGCAGTAAACACAGATCTACCTATGTCCAAGATGGTCACCAGAAGTTAGAAATCCTAAATAAAGAAAAACATTTAGTGATCAACATTTCTTCTCAGCCATTGAGTCCCATTTAAATTAATACGCTGCAAAAGGGCACTTCGTTTGTCCCCACATACAATTCCAATAGCCTCGAATTAGAAGTGAGCTTTTTCAAATTCATGCAGACTCTCTGCTTGAGTAATTTTTGGGAAAATGTTGTTTGGGAGCAATCTGCCAAGGATGAAGGTACACTTTGAGGTTTTAAACCTAAAACTACGTGTATGACTCCGGTCAGCCATGAAATCCTTGATTCATTCAAGACCATTGTCAAAAAGAAAATCCAGGATCTCTTGAAGGGCACCCCACACCAACATAACTAGCTAAGAAAAAGTCACCATCCACCGCATAGCCACCAACCCTGATATAAAGTGCTACAAAGCTGACAAAAGGGGAGCATTGGTTTTGATGGACTCTACCTACTACGGTCAAAGTGTTAAACATCAGGTTTTTGACACTTCCACCTATCAACTGTTGGACTACAATCCCAATGCAGACTTTGTATATGTGCTGAAAAACATTTTAGACATGGCATTGAAGAAAGGGACTATCAATGAGACAGACAAACGCTAGTTAATGCAAGACGATCCCAGAAGTCCGGTGATTTATATGCTACCCAAAATCCTTAAAGACCTGGCTGCACCACACTTCAGACCGATTGTATCGACTCGGGGATCTGTACATGAACCAATCGGTAAATACTTGTAACGTTATCTAAAGCCACTTGTACAGAAGATGACCACGTACATAAGTGACACAACTGACTTTCTACGGAGAATTCAGGAACTGGAAATTGATCTTGATCATATTGTATTTTTGTGTACCATTGATGTTAAATCTTTATACACATTTATTCCCCATGATTTGGGTATCAAATCAGTTGAATATTTTCTAATCCATTCCAATTTAGATGATGATTTGAGTGTGTTCTTATTGAAACTTTTGCAATTTACTCTTTATCATAGCTATTTTTGCTGGGACAATAATGTTTTCTTACAACTCACAGGAGCAATTGTGCGGCCCCCAGCTATGCAAATTTGTTCATGCACAAATTTGAGTGTGATCACTTCCATTACAATGTCCTTTGGAAAAACAACCTCATCACATTCTTAAGATATATTGATGACATCTTTGTCTTATGGAAGGGTACCAAAGAGGAATTTAGCTCGGCCATTGTGGAGTGGAGTGGTGGAGTGGTGGAGTGGTGTGGCTCACTGGTTAGAGGCGGCAGACCCGGAAGCAGAGGACGGCCCGGGACCAGGGTTCTATCCCCGACGCGGCAGGGTCGTGGACCAGGGTCAGCGGACTCGATAATTCTCGCCTCGGTGCCTACTCTAACCAGGGATCACACTCGGCAACTCTGGGCATTAGCTTGCCTCATCTCCACAGCGGCCCCCCACATACGCCGGGGGTGCCTGGTTTCACCTTGGAGATACCCAGTAGGGACCATCTCACAGGGAAAGCCAGGACGGGTTCCCAGCGGTCTACAGCGCAGGGATACTCCTTCGGGAGTCGATTCTAGCGCTTTAGAAACCCACAATCATCAATCAATCACAATCATCATTGAAGCACTCAATCTAATCAATGACCTAATTGTTTTCACTTTCGACATCAGCAACAGTTGCTTCTCATTATTAGATATCTCGTTATCTATTGTCAACAACAAATTTTAAACTAACATATTCAGAAAAACAACTGACCGTAATAACCTCTTACACGTCAACAGTTTTCATAAATGTTCTTTTATGACTAATTTACCTCATACACAGTGTCTAAGAGTCAAAAGAATAGTGTCTAACCCTGAGAAACTGGAAGCAACCACGCTTGAGATGACTGAACGTTTTAAAATCAGAAGTTATCCCTCTGAAGTACTTGACAACGTTTGCTTCAGATCCGCACCTATACCTCGGAAACAACTCCTAACCCTGACTGAGAAACTTGATAAATCCAACAGAGTGGTACTAGTATCCAGGGTTTACACCAAAATTCCTGGATTTAGGAAAATCATTCATAAATATTTGCTGATGATACAAATGGAAGCAGATTTTGAAGGCATCTTTGCTGATTTATCTTTGTTTGCTTATGAGCGGGGCAAAAACATAAAATAACTTTTGGGAAAGAACAAACAACATGTTAAAGGTGGGGTTGAGTTCAAGGGCACCTTTCCTTGTTTGAATTGCAGTAATTGTAACAACATCATAGAAGGCAACTATATCAATCACCCACTCACCCAAAATAAAGATAAATATCACCGCCAGTTGTGACACCAAAAACATGTTCTACTTGTTGAAATGTCCATGTGGCTTGGTCTAAGTGAGCAAGACGGAACTCAAAATGAAAATTAGACTAAATGAGCACAAGAGCAACATCCGTACCCTGAATGTCAAATCTGTTATTGCCATACACTTTTCAGCACTGAAACACTTCACCTGCGCTACATGATACTAGAAACTGTTGATCTTGTTGAAGGCATTGACAACCAAAAGCATCTAATACTGTGTGAAATCCATTGAATAAAATGCATTGACTCCTTGATACCTCATGGACTTAATGACCGCATGGAATACAGTTGCTTCCTATTAGCAGCAAACATTGGACCTTCATAACTGTGTTCCCATTCTTCATAGCACCCGATATATTGTTTTAGCTCATTCTCCTTATTTTTCACCCTATCTCTCATCCGCCATCTTTCATTCCTTGTTTTTTGTGTGTTTTACCTTTTTTTAATCCCTTTTTCTTTTTAATTGTGTTATTTATCAATTCTCATTTGATCTGCTATATTGTTTTCAACCATTGTTTATTTACACATGTTACTTCCAGTTTTCATTGGCCTGTCATACCTCTTAAACATAGCAAATTATATTTTTTCTCATCTGACTGTTACCATACTTTTCTTAACTCTTCTTTTCGTCAGCCCTCCTCTCATTCTACCTGTTAATCTGTTCTTACCACTCCAGCCTCTATATTTTTTATATTTCTTAAACTTAGCATACCCTTATACCTTTCTTCATGACTAATTTTTCCAAATCCTTATTGTCTTTACTTTATCTTTTTATGCTGTTCATGCTCTTACATGTATGCTTTAACTGCCTTTATCCTTCGTATACTTGGGTTTCTACTCTCTCTCAACATGGCAGCCGTTCAGCAATATCATCTTCTAGTCAGATTTTCCCACATGCGTGGTGTGCACCCATTGTTTATTTTCACTCTCTATAACCTGTGGCCGATTGTGTTCACCACAATGGCTGCCAATCTAGACGCGAGATAGACCTCGGACGTCTTTCCATAAGTTTATTCCGATCACTTTCACCTTACTAATCTCACCGGCAGTGATCTACTCGGTTTCACCTCTTGTTTCTGTTTTATTCGGCGATTCTATCACGCATGGTTTAATTTTTTGATAGTCACGTTTCCTGGCATGTATTGGAACTTTTAAAGCCCCGCTTTCCTGGCACACATTTAAATCTTTGAAATTCTGCTTTGAATATTTACAATTTCTCATTATTCGTTTCACCGATGAAGGGCTATTGTAGCCTGAAATGCATTGGGATGATGGGAATATATACATGATGTATTTGTTCTCTGACAAATGAACATGCTGCTGAATTGAATATTGCTCTTTTTGAGCACTTTCGTCATTTTGGAACAATTCAATTATTGATTACATGCTACAAAAATCGCACCAGACTTGTTTTTAAATGTTTGTGAATATTGATTACTTCCCCCCACTAGGAATTCAAGCAGTGCATTGAAGAGACGTTTGACACAACCTGTAAGCTCTACCTCTTTTTCTTTGTTATGCTTTTGGATCAGAAAGCGATTCCTTGTGCACGCTCGCTATTGACTAATTGAATCATTAAGCATTCCAATCTTCTTCAACCACACAGAGTGCATGAGCCAACTTCTTCTTTTCACTGTGCTCCCCTCAGGGTACCTATGTTTTAACAATAAAAGTCAGTTTCGTTTTATACAGATTTTGTATGTAAAGCTAGTTCAATACATTCAGCTGCTCCGATCTGTCTTTTACTAGCTGGTCAGAGGGTGGAACCCTAGATTGGCCGACCTCTATATAATGAGTAATACTGAGTTGGCAAATCATGTATAGTATTGAAGCTTTAGCTTGTGCTATAAAAGTTTGACATTTCTAACTTTATTCCTTCTTGTTTTATATTATGCACAATGCCCATTTCATTCATTGTGCGCCAAGTATTATTGCACAGTTTGTTTGCACTTGTATATGACACTGTTTCTCCGTACAATCTGATCTTTGATTGCCTCTGAGCAGGCTGTACCAGCCCTTCAGAGGCCCATTTTTAAAGGAAAATCTCACTCTTACTTTGAGATCAGCCCATCCTTGCAACATATACCTTTTCTTTGCTTTGCGTATGTTTACACACTTTCATCTTTGTCACAGAATGTTGTAAAATGAGTTCACTAAGTCAACAATTTAACACTTTTTACTATAAATGAATCAATTATTTTATTAAAACATATCAGTCTGCATTTGTGGTTTGCAAAAGAGAATAGAGAATTTTCACAAGAGGGCCCGACAATTAGTATAGAACAATTTTTAGGTTGAGCCTACAGTGCTTGACTGTCAGGCGATCGGTGGTAGTCACTTTGTGTCGTGTGACTCCTCGCAACCTTTTGGATTGGCTTTTGTGTGTGTCTTTTTAAAATCGTGGCATACAAATGGCTCATGGTGGGTGTTTGTCCCACCTTTTTTTCAATTGTTCATCCCATGGAGTATTGCCGCGGGAGCGAGCAGCGGCACGCATAGGGAATTCTCCGGGAGGACGTACACTTTCCTCTGACGGCTGTTCTCTCTACACGCTGCTCCATTTTAATTTAAATTTGTACATTTATAAAGCCTGGGCAAGGGGGGATTAAGCGATTTGCCAAGATTCACAAGATATTGAGTGACATTATGGCTCCAACGCAGCTCATTGGAGGAGGGGGTGGGATAGAGCAGAGGCCACTCTGTGTGCTTGTTTTAGTTTAGTTACTTGCAGCACACTGGCATGCAGCAATTCAAGTGGAAGAATAACAGTCGAAAGCCTTTCTTATAGCACGGCTCCCCAAACCATTTCTTTATTGAAAATTAAACTTTCGTACGCAGCAGCAAGCCATGCTTGATGTTAATGGCAGCCGGACACTTTCTCCGCGGCTCAAGCTGCCTCCTTCCCCCACCCCTAAGGAGAAAGGGCTGCTGCTTGCCATTACACGCCACTCGCCTGCACCTGAGCCACCCCCCTCACACAAGGGGACTTGAAAAAGCGCTCCCCAGCTGACGGGAGAACAAACCAATAGGATCATTCCCCTGAGATAAGGTATGAATAGCAATGGGGAGGCAGGGATTTGCGCACGGCATGCCCTTCCCCTTAAATGTATAGAACTCTTTGCTGCAGATTGTGCATTAGGTTTGTGCTCTTGAGTCAGTTTACTCTTTGCCTATTAAACCAATTCACCGGCATGTACGGCTTGCAGCGGCTGTACTTCAGTTGAGGGGGGCACTTAGAATCTGTTATATCGGGGTAGGTGGAGTGGGTGTGGTGGGGTCAGGAGAGCACATTCTCAGCCCTTGATTATCAGTCACGCTCTCGCCGTTGTAAGCAAACATTCACTTATAAAACAAAGTACACATTTGATAGAGCGCTTACAGCACTCTAAATTGTATGAGTGCATCATACTCATGGTTCAAACGCACTTACATATAATTTTGTCATTTGTAGTGTTTCATGATTATTAAAATGCATTTATTCAAGTCACATAAGCATTTGTAATGTAGTATGCACATTTAAGTAGGACTTTGTATGTATTAGAAAAGTTTTTTATTCCTGTATATATAATGTGCAGGATGAAATTATACTCGTACAATGTTACTGTGTGTAGTTTAAGTTGCCTGCATTGTAGGCCCAAATTGCAGGTTGTTTTGAGTTTCGTTTCTCCTTGGTTGCTCAAGACAAATTAAATTAATCCTTTTTGTATTCGAAGACAGTATGTTCTCATCCTACTGCAGGTGCAGGAATTCAACCTCGTTACTCTTACATTAAGGAGATATCCGGAATGTCTTTGAAGAAGACTGGAAGGCAAAAAGGGAGGACGCTGTTCGTATCTGGCCTATCTGGGAACCAAGACCACTGGAGAGGAGCTGTCAATTAAGGCTCTTGTGGAAACTTACTGAATATGTTGCAAGTGAAAAAGCTCATCATGTGACGTATTGTGGGGTGAATATTGCCTTTTTTATATGATGCGCAAAGACAGATGGAGGACACTTCTGCTTTTTCGGAGGAGAAGGGGCATCTTAGAGTGAGGTCCATAGCTTTAAGCTATCAGACCCATTTGACGTGAGTACTTCTTAGGAAGTCAACACGTGCTGACACCTTTGGGATGGTCAAGATAATAACCTATAATGTTCAGGGCTTCAACAACCCTGCCAGGTAACTGACCCTCCTGGTCTTTCTTAAGACTCCAACTGTGACAGCACCCTTCTGCAAGAGACACAGCTCCTCAGAAGGGACTGGGGAAGGCCTTGCTCCAGCTGTGTTTGACAGGCACTACTTCTCCTCTGCCTCCAGTAATACAGTGGGGGTTGCCATTCTCCTCACCAGACACTGCCTTGGACAAGTATTGCACACCCAAGCTGAGGTCCCGGGAGACACCTCTCCATCCCCCTCAATGTGAATACACACGCCTAAACTCTTGCCACACCATATTCCCCTAATGACCGCTAGGAACAGTTTGTGCTGAGGGTCTTGGGTCTGACAGCAACTCCCGGCCCTAATGTAGTAGTGGGAGTTGACTTCAATCTTGTCCACGACAACTCCCTTGACAGGTCTCCGCTGAGAGTCGGTCATGCAGGTGCCTTCACAGAATCTGGTTTGGGCTGGCTCGCTAACATGGGCCTTATTGATGCCTGGGGCGCTTAGTACCACGCTTCCAGGAGATATACATTCTTTTGCACAAAAAAACAGACATACACCCACATTGACTATTTTCTAGTCACTCGGCGCATCCAGGCAACCCTTCTAAAGAATCATATTGAAATGACAGAATTGTTCGATCACTTCCTAATCACACTTACATTCACTAATCCTGACAGAGGGGCCCAATGGCCACCACTGGCAGCTCGATGACAAACTTCTTACTTACAACTCCACCCAAAAAGAGATACGGGCCACACTTCCTTGAAGATAATGACATGCTTGACACACCTATCCAGCATCTCTGAAAAACATTGAAAGCAGTAGTTCTGTTGGCTTTACTTGCAATCACCATGAAGCTCAATCGGGAGCAAAGGGAAAAGATATATGACTTAGAGACCCGGGTTTATGACTTAGAAGAAGCCTGAAAACACGCAGGATACGTAGACAGCTGACCTTGGCCTGGGCACAATTTAAGGCGCTGGCCTGGGATAGGCCGGAGTACGCTCTGCTCCGGACCAAGCAGAAATATTATGCAGGGAGTAATAAGGCAGGGTGTCTTTTGGCTCATAAATTGAGGGTCCAGACCCAGAAGCACAGGATCTCTGAAATTAGCTTGGTGGATGGCAGTAGACCCTGCCAGGACAGAGATGTCATCCAAGCCTTTGAGCACTTCTATCACACTCTATACAAAGCAGAAGAGCTGCCAGTAGATTATTGTCAACGGTTTCTTCCTCCGGAGCTTCTTACGCACTTACCCAATAGCAATGTCCTCAAGCTTGAGGCGGATATCTGCATCAATGAAGTTCTCAGTGCCACATCCAGACGTCAGCCAGACAAGGCCCTGGGGTCCGATGGCTTCCCCCCCCGGTTTTATAAACTATTTGGGCCACATACGGTCCCACTACTGGTTCAACTCTACAATTCAATAGGGGATTCGTGCACAATTTCCCCTTCCATGAGAACAGCAGTTATCACAGTCTCACCTACACTGGAAAGATCCTCCAATGTGCTTCGTACCACACCATTTCCCTCTTAAATGTGGATGTTAAGCTTTTCACAGGGATCTTGGTGGCATGGTTGAACCCCTACATGCAGGAATTAGTCGACCTGGACCAGACCGGCTTTAACCCTGAAAGGGGCTACAATGATAATACCAAGTGTCTCTGCCACCTCATGAACATGGGGGCCCCCTCTCATGTTCCAGCGCTACTATTGACCATCTATGAAGATAAAGCATTTGAACGGGTTGATTGACCATTTCTCCGGCTGGTACTGGAGCGGGCAGTCCTTTCTGGAGTAACTACACAAAGACTAGCTCCAAAATACGAGTTAAAGGCACAGTGTCCCAACTCTTTGCGATCACCGGGGCCAGGCAGGGTTGCCCTCTGTCCCCGATTTTTTTTTCCGCTTTACATGGAGCCCTTGGCATTCCAGATACAGACAAACACATCAATTAAGGGCATCCCCTTTGGGTCGCAGGAGCATAAACTGGCCCTTTATGCCGATGACGTGATGATCGCACTGGCCCAGCCCCGAACATCCTTGCCACCTGTCATGGAGGAACTTAGGGCCATTGGGGAGTTTTCAGGTTTCAAGATTAATGCTCACAAAACACCAGATCCTCAACCTAATTGCTACCCAAGCGCCTGGACACCCTGGAACAGTACTTTCCCTTCCAGTGGGCAAGTGAAGGTCTGTCATACCTGGGTCCTAACTTGTGCTCCTCCACGGCTGAGATGGCGGACCCAAGTAGACCGAGACATCCTGGAACATAGCTTTCTCCCTTCCAATGGGCAAATAAAGGTGTGTCATACCTGGGCCTTAACTTGAGCTCCTCCACCGCTGAGACGGCAGAGCATAACTACAGCGCGCTCCTAGTTGCGGCCCACAAAGACCTACAGAGCTGAACATCTTGTGGCCTGTACCAGATGGGCAGACTAGCTGCAGTAAAATGACCTTACTACCCAGCCTCCCATATGTTATGCAGATGCTTTGGTGGTAAGAAAAGCCAGATGATTTGGCAGTGAGCATAGTCAGTCGCAGACGGGGGCCTCAGACTACCACAGCTCACACACTATTATCTTGTGTAGGAGAGTAGGGTCTGCTATCCTATTGTCACCCCAATTTTTGCTTTTTGCTTCACTGGTTTTCGACTTAATGTGGCTGTGGGCCTGCTAATCAGACCCACAGCCTGCTGTTCTCTCTCTAAATTCACAGACATGTACTATAGGTACATAACCAATTTGGTACTGGACACCTTGTCAGCCCCTATACAGTGCACTATAGGTGCCAAGGGCATAGGTGCATCCAAGGCCTACCAGGGGCTGTAGCATATCTTTTGCCACCCCTGGCTGGTACTTAAATCGACACAACTGGCTGTTCACACAGCTGGGGCAAGGTGGTGTAATCACCCCTTGCTTAGACATAGTATACATATGTCTAAACCTATATCTGGACACATATATACCTATAAGTCACTCCTATGGCAGGCCTTTACAATCCTGGAGGCAGAGTGCTTGGTTTTATGTGAGATGGTGCTCTAGCATGAGCTGAGCCTGTCTGCAGTGTTCGGAACCATTTCCTTACTGCTGTTCCAGTGATACTGCCATACCATATACTCTTAAGTGCATTATAATCCTCGCAGTTATTGCTAACTTTGGTTTGGCTTTATCAAAACATGTCGTGTTTGGTGTCATACACTTTGGAATACTACCCCCTCGCCAGTTCTGGCGACGGGGGTAGCATTCCACCCTTCTAGAGGGAGAAGACATGTTACTTTACTGAAAACACGGTTAATCCTAACCAGAGCCCCAGCATCACAAAATGGATGCTGCTGCCACAGACACATGTCTGACCTCCTGCTGCTGACCGAAACTTGGCAGAGGACGCCTGGACAAAGGGTTTCCTGTCACAGGGAGGTGTCACACCACCCCAGACAGGAGATAGTGGATTGTAGCAGGGAGGGTTGAAAGAAACTAGACACTGCCTGGGGCACACAAGGTGTCACTGGGCAGATTCCAGTCAAACCGGTTCTGGGGCACTCCAGCCCCAGTCTTGGCGGCAAACTGGACAAAGGAAAGGGGTGTAACCACCCCCTTCCTGGGTCCCACCCATAGGAGGGACCTGGCAGGTAATCCAGCCCCCAGATTTGGAATATAGGTGGGAGCAGTGCCAATGCACATCAGATTATCCTGACTGAAACTTATGAAACCAAACTCTGGACCCTTCGACATCCCACTCGACGTGGAAGACTGAAGAATCTCCCTTGTGGTCAAGGAGTGACCACCCTGTGCAAACAGGCACCATCCAGCACCTTGATGTTTGCTTTGTTGCAGTTCCCACTGGAACTCGAGCAACAGAGATCGACAAGACCCAGCGTGCCTGCCTTCTAACAGCCCGATCCACAGTCCCTGCAGAGCTGAGACCCGTGGAGGTGACCTGAAGCGTGGGAGCGGCCATCTTGGAGAAACAACAAAGCGCTGACCGTGCAGCATCCGAGGCCCCCTCGAAGCTGTGCATTGGAGTCTGAGAAGGTCCAGCCCCGAGCAGCTTGTGCACCGAAGCTCACCCCTTCACACTCGACGAGTGCTGCGTGGGGCCCTTTTGCATTTTCCTGCTTGATGCATTGGTCCGGTTGCTTGCCTGTTGACTAGTGGCCCCAGTACCGACGAAACCTTGAATTTACACAGCTGGTCTGGTTGCTCCAGACTGGCCCTCGCTCCACTGAAAAGGAGCACCCGCTCTGACCTTGCTGGTCCGACTGTTAAGCCTTCTTCGAATCCTGCGTAGGTTGCCCTTGCCAAGGCTTCTTGACTCCGATCCGGAAGCCGACACCTCCGACAGTGAGAGCCTTTGTGGGACAGCTCGTGATCCACTCCAGGACATCCTCGGTGCCCCAGAGACCACGTGGCAGCGGAGACAAGGCACCTGTCATCAACCTGATTGCGCCCGACATTGCCTGGTTCCTTCCTGGTTCCTTCCTGGTCACTGGCTAGTGACCCAGACTCTGTCCCCTCTGCTTTCAGGTACCCTTCAACTTTGATCCACCCTTGGATCGCACCGGACACTTCTCTTCTGGACGCCTGCAGCATCTTCATCCTCAGGCACCATCGAACTGCGTGACGAAACCCGACACAGATTGGCACCTGTGCACCCGCTTCCTGTGGGTGAGGTAACTTACTAGCGCCGGTGTTCCCACACTGGCACACACCTCTAGTGCCTAAGTCTAAGGTTTGGTAGTCCTAGTCCAGTCGGAAGACTCCTTTTGCAATAATTTTGTAACTTTTACACACCATTGACTTTGCATTGGTGCAAGCCGTGCTTCCTGCACTGCACTCGAATCCCGTGGGCCACTTCCGTCCTAACTGCTGTTAGTCCAGTGTAGTCCCAGCGATTCACAAGGCCCTAGGCCTTACCTCCCATCGATTAGTGATTGTTATACCACTTTTTTGATATATGGTTTGAGTGGCCACCGGCCTCATCCAAAAACGTGCAACTTGTCTATGTTATACTGTGCTTTTATTTAAACGCTTGTGCTTCATTGCTCATAAAGAGTAGTGGGGATTATTCTAAGAATAAATACATATATTTTGATAATATATCACTTGTGTGGTGTCCTTTCATTTGATATTACAGGATTGTATATGGTAAAACAGCTGGCTTCACATGTCCTTTGCAGTTAAGCCTTTAAGGCTGCTTAGTCCATGCTACCCCTAGGATAGCTTGTCTATAAGGTTGACTTACAACCACCACCATAAGGGATTGTTTGGACTGATACAGGGTGTCCACAGAACTGTGGACATCATATACCAGGCCAACGTCTCACATTGGTGAGCAGCGGTACGGATTTGAGCTTGCTGTTGTTTTACCTTTGCAATCTTTTTATCAAATTGAAAGATCACATTAAGTACCATAGGTACATATAAATAAAAGCTTAGCATATTTGAGTTCTACTGAACTTAGTGGTTGTAGGTAGAAGGGCTTAGCACACCCTGACTACAACTCACTAGTAAGGGACAGTCGGAAACACTTAGTGTAGGTAGGTGCATCACTTACACCACACTAGAGTCATGTCTGGCACAGGTGAACCTACAGGCTCTCTACCTGTGAAGGTTGGCCCTCCACAGGCAACCTCCAGCTATGACAACTTCAGCTACAAAGACTTGAGTGCCCTGTGCACTGCAAGGAAGCTGAAAAAGGGTCACAACCCTACCATTCCTATCATGATAGCCATCCTGGAAAAGGATGACCTAGAGAGAGCTAAGGTAGTTCCCTCAGGATCAGGAGAAGGAGTAGATCCCCCCAGAGACTGAGAACACCTCCCCAGAAGTAGAAAATGTGGAGGCAGACCCAGAATCAAATGGTGAAGATTCAGATTTGGATCAAGGGGATAACCAGGTACCAGTGGTAAGGCTTAGCCAAGCCAACTTGGACCTACATGGAAATGGAGAGGGCCAGCGCCTCCCCAGAGTACATAACAGGATTCTCCCAGGCAATAGGAGAGAGAGAAGCCCTTCCAGGGATTCTCACATTTCTAGTGCCTCAAGAGAATCACAGAGAGGAATGACTTCCCCTCAAAGAAGAGAGCATAAGGCCAGGATGAGAGCAGTTAATCTCCAAATAGAGAGAGAGGAATTAGCCCTGGCCCAAGCTAGACTTGCTCTTGCAAGAGAGCAGAGATTGAGTGGGGAGACTCCCACTGGTGGCAGCATTATCCCCAGGGATAAAGACAGGTCCTATGATCATAGAAACCTGAGTAAGATTGTGCCCCCCTACAAAGATGGGGATGATATCCACAAATGGATAACTGCTCTTGAGAGGGCCTGCATGGTACAGCAGGTCCCTGAGGATCAGTGGGCAGCAATCTTGTGGCTCTCCTTTTCTGAGAAAGGGAGAGATAAGCACCTCACAGTTAGACCTGAGGATGCTAAAAACTACTCTGTCTTGAAGAGTGCTCTTATTGATGGGTTTGGCCTAACCACTGAGCAATACAGGTTGTTGTTCAGAGACACCCAAAAAGCACAGACTCAAGACTGGACTGATTTCGTTGATTGTGCCACTAAGGCTCTGGAGGGTTGGTTGCAGGGAAGTAAAGTTTCAGGCTATACAGGATTGTACAATCTTATAATGAGAGAGCAGACCCTTAATAACTGTCAAAACCAGCTATTGCATCAACACCTTGTAGACTCTGATCTGACCTCTCCCCAAGAATTGGGAAAGAAGGCAGACAAATGGGTCAGAACAAGGGTTAAGCAGAAACCCCAGAACCAAGGAGGTGATCAGAAGAAAGCAGATCAGAAGGGTGGTAATCAGAAAGATAAAGACCAGAAGTCTTCTACAGGCCCCCAAACTAATAATAAGGAGGGTGGTTCCCAAAATGGAAAAAAGAAGAATAATGATGGCCCAAAGAAACCTTGGTGCAATACTTGTAAGTCCACTTCTCACTGGGGAAGTGAATGCACTAAGAGGAACCCAGTGACTACTACTGCAGTCCCTAAGACACCTGCACCCCCTAGTACAGTTACCAGTGGTAGTACACAACCCAAGGGGATAGTAGGGTTAACCCTGGGATCTGAGGGGGAGACTGGCTTAGTCAGGATCCCTACTCAGGCAGTTCTGATCTGTGAGGGGGACATAGCTATGTCCTCTACTGTGAGTCCTAGTAACCTGGGCAAGTACAGGCAGACGCCTTTAATCAATGACAAAATGGCTCAGGCCTACAGGGACACTTGTGCCAGTGTCACTATGGTGACACCTAACTTTGTGGACCCTGAACAGATGATACTAGGTGAGAATTACCTAGTGACCAATGCTAGCAACACCACTACTACACATAGTGTGGCTGTTGTTAATTTCTCCTGGGGAGGGGTAACTGGCCTCAAAAGAGTTGTTGTTAGTGCAGACCTCCCAGTTGACTGTTTGTTGGGCAATGATCTGGAGGAATCATTATGGTCAGAAGTGGAGTACAGGACTCATGCAGAAATGCTAGGGATTTCAGCCCATGTCCTTACTGTAACCAGGTCCCAGGCCAAGAAGTGCCTACCTGAACCTGTGGTGGATCTTGAAACTATAGGCCAACCACAACCCAAGAGAAGGAGAAAGAGGGTCAAGGCAGTGCCTCTCCACTTGCCCCAGGTTGAGGATCAGACCTCACAGGAGGGTGATTCTGTGATCCAAGAGGAGACTGTCTCTGAAGAGCTTGAACCTGATCAGGTTGAGTTTCTGGGGACAGGGGGACCCTCAAGGGCAGACCTGGGGCAGGCTCAGTTGACTTGCCCTTCACTTGAACCCCTCAGACAGCAAGCTGCTGCTGAGGCTGCAGGGAATGCTCAAGGTACCCATAAAGTATATTGGGATGATGGGCTCCTTTATTCGAAGGCTAGAGACCCCAAGCCTGGTACAACCAGGAGGTTGGTCATACCTTTGCAATTTAGGGGCTTCCTTCTAACCTTGGCCCATGATATTCCCCTTGCAGGACACTTAGGCCAGAACAAGACTTGGGACAGGCTTGTCCCTCACTTTCACTGGCCTCATATGTCAGAAGATGCCAAGGAGTTTTGTCGCTCCTGTGTCACCTGCCAAGCCAGTGACAAATCAGGTGGCACCACAAAGGCCCCCCTTATACCATTACCTGTGGTGGGGGTTCCCTTTGAGAGAGTTGGGATTGACATTGTTGGACCAATTGATCCCCAAACAGAATCTGGGCACAGATGTATCCTGGTGGTAGTGGATCATGCCACCAGGTACCCAGAGGCAATTCCCCTGAGGACCACAACAGCTCCTGTTGTGGCAAGGGCCCTACTTGGAGTTTTCTCCAGAGTGGGCTTTCCAAAGGAGGTACTTTCAGACAGAGGTACTAACTTCATGTCTGGATACTTAAAGGCAATGTGGAAGGAGTGTGGAGTGAACTATAAGTTCACCACACCCTATCACCCACAGTGCAATGGGCTTGTTGAGAGATTCAACAAGACCCTAAAGGGAATGATAAAAGGATTACCTGAAAAGCTCAGGCGTAGATGGGATATCCTTTTACCCTGCTTACTCTTTGCTTACAGAGAGGTCCCACAGAAGGGGGTTGGCTACAGCCCTTTTGAACTTTTGTTTGGCCACCCTGTGAGGGGTCCATTGTGTCTTGTGAGGGAAGGATGGGAGTTACCTCTCAAAAAGCCCAAACTTGATATTGTGGACTATGTACTTGCTCTCCGCTCCAGGATGGCTGAATACATGGAGAAAGCATCCAAAAACCTGGAGGCCAGCCAATAATTACAGAAAGCTTGGCATGACAAAAAGGCTGTTCTGACTGAGTACCAGCCAGGGCAGAGGGTGTGGGTGTTGGAGCCAGTGGGCCCAGCAGAACTCCAGGACAAATGGTCTGGACCCTACACCATAATAGAAAAGAAGGGGGAAGTCACCTACATGGTGGACTTTGAAACCCCTAGGAACCCCCACAGGGTGATCCATGTGAACAGACTGAAAGCATTTGTTGACAGGGAAAGCATGGGCTTGCTCATGGCTACAGATGGGGATCAGGAGGAAGAGAGTGACCCTCTCCAAGACCTGCTTTCCCTAAACCCTGATGATGGCTCAGTTGATGGAGTAGCCTTGGCAAGCAGCCTCACTGAGCAGCAACAGATGGACTGCAGACAAGTTTTGCAAGCCCATAGACACATGTTTTCACTCACACCCAGTCAGACTACCTGGTGCACCCATGTGGTGGACACTGGTGATAGTCTACCTGTGAAGAACAAAATTTACAGGCAACCTGACCATGTCAGAGATTGTATCAAGGCTGAGGTGCAGAAAATGTTAGAACTTGGAGTGATTGAGCCATCAGAGAGCCCTTGGGCCAGCCCAGTAGTCCTTGTGCCAAAACCTCATACCCAAGATGGAAAGAGAGAAATGAGATTTTGTGTGGACTATAGAGGTCTCAATGCTGTCCCTAGGACAGATGCTCATCCCATTCCAAGGGCAGATGAGCTCATTGACAAATTGGCTTCTGCCAAGTTTCTGAGCACATTTGATCTGACAGCTGGCTATTGGCAAATCAGGTTAGCTGAGGAGTCAAAGGCCAAGACAGCATTCTCTACCCTCGGTGGACATTATCAGTTTGTGGTTATGCCCTTTGGTTTGAAGAATGCACCTGCCACCTTCCAAAGGTTGGTGAATCAAGTCCGTTCTGGGGTGGATGACTTTTGTGCAGCAGATCTAGATGATATTGCTGTCTTTAGCTCTACCTGGGAGGATCACCTGGTCCACCTGAAGAAGGTTCTGGAGGCCCTGCAAAAGGCAGGCCTGACTATCAAGGCTACCAAGTGCCAGATAGGGCAGAGCAAGGTTGTGTACTTGGGCCACCTAGTAGGTGGGGGTCAAGTTCAACCATTGGAGAGCAATATCCAGGCCATACAGGACTGGGCTCCTCCAACTACCCAGACACAAGTCAGAGCCTTCTTGGGCCTGACTGGGTATTACAGAAAATTTGTAAAGAACTATGGGTCCATTGTGACACCATTAAATGACTTGACATCTAAGAAGATGCCCAAAAAGGTTCAGTGGACAGTTAGCTGTCAAAGGGCATTTGATGACCTGAAGAAGGCCATGTACTCTGCACCAATCCTTAAGAGTCCTGACTACTCCAAACAGTTCATTGTTCAAACAGATGCTTCTGAGTTGGGGGTGGGAGCTGTGCTTTCACAACTTAATATAGATGGTCAAGACCAGCCCATTGCTTTCATTAGCAGAAGGCTGACCCCCAGAGAGAAACGTTGGTCAGCCATTGAGAGGGAGGCCTTTGCTGTGGTTTGGGCCCTGAAGAAGCTGAGGCCATACTTGTTTGGTACTCACTTCCTAATTCAGACAGACCATAAGCCCCTCTTGTGGCTTAATCAGATGAAGGGTGAAAACCCCAAACTGCTCAGGTGGTCCATTTCCCTACAGGGGATGGACTTTACAATGGAGCACCGCCCAAGGACTGACCATGGTAATGCAGATGGTCTCTCCAGGTACTTCCACTTAGAACATGAAGACTTATCTGGTCAAGGTTAAGTTTAATGTCCCTGCGTTTGGGGGGGTTGTGTAGGAGAGTAGGGTCTGCTGTCCTATGGTCACCCCAATTTTTGCTTTTTGCTTCACTGGGTTTCGACTTAATGTGGCTGTGGGCCTGCTAATCAGACCCACAGCCTGCTGTTCTCTCTCTAAATTCACAGACATGTACTATAGGTACATAACCAATTTGGTACTGGACACCTTGTCAGCCCCTATACAGTGCACTATAGGTACCAAGGGGATAGGTGCATCCAAGGCCTACCAGGGGCTGTAGCATATCTTTTGCCACCCCTGGCTGGTACTTAAATCGACACAACTGGCTGTTCACACAGCTGGGGCAAGGTGGTGTAATCACCCCTTGCTTAGACATAGTATACATATGTCTAAACCTATATCTGGACACATATATACCTATAAGTCACTCCTATGGCAGGCCTTTACAATCCTGGAGGCAGAGTGCTTGGTTTTATGTGAGATGGTGCTCTAGCATGAGCTGAGCCTGTCTGCAGTGTTCGGAACCATTTCCTTACTGCTGTTCCAGTGATACTGCCATACCATATACTCTTAAGTGCATTATAATCCTCGCGGTTATTGCTAACTTTGGTTTGGCTTTATCAAAACATGTCGTGTTTGGTGTCATACACTTTGGAATACTACCCCCTCGCCAGTTCTGGCGACGGGGGTAGCATTCCACCCTTCTAGAGGGAGAAGACATGTTACTTTACTGAAAACGCAGTTAATCCTAACCAGAGCCCCAGCATCACAAAATGGATGCTGCTGCCACAGACACATGTCTGACCTCCTGCTGCTGACCGAAACTTGGCAGAGGATGCCTGGACAAAGGGTTTCCTGTCACAGGGAGGTGTCACACCACCCCAGACAGGAGATAGTGGATTGTAGCAGGGAGGGTTGAAAGAAACTAGACACTGCCTGGGGCACACAAGGTGTCACTGGGCAGATTCCAGTCAAACCGGTTCTGGGGCACTCCAGCCCCAGTCGTGGCGGCAAACTGGACAAAGGAAAGGGGTGTAACCACCCCCTTCCTGGGTCCCACCCATAGGAGGGACCTAGCAGGTAATCCAGCCCCCAGATTTGGAATATAGGTGGGAGCAGTGCAAATGCACATCAGATTATCCTGACTGAAACTTATGAAACGAAACTCTGGACCACTTGACGTGGAAGACTGAAGAATCTCCCTTGTGGTCAAGGAGTGACCACCCTGTGCAAACAGGCACCATCCAGCACCTCGACGTTTGCTTTGTTGCAGTTTCCGCCGGAACTCGAGCGACAGAGATCAACAAGACACAGCGTGCCTGCCTTCTAACAGCCCGATCCACAGTCCCTGCAGAGCTGAGACCCGTGGAGGCGACCTGAAGCATGGGAGCGGCCATCTTGGAGAAGCAATGAAGCACTGACCGTGCAGCATCCGAGGCCCCCTCGAAGCTGTGCATTGGAGTCTGAGAAGCTCCAGCCCCGGGCAGCTTGGGCACCGAAGCTCACCCCTCCACACTTGACGAGTGCTGCGTGGGGCCCTTTTGCATTTTCCTGCTCGATGCGTTGGTCCGGTCGCTTGCCTGTTGGCTAGTGGCCCTAGTACCGACGAAACCTTGAATTTACACAGCTGGTCTGGTTGCTCCAGACTGGCCCTCGCTCCCCTGAAAAGGAGCACCCGCTCTGACCTTGCTGGTCCGAGTGTTAAGCCTTCTTTGAATTCTGCGTGGGTTGCCCTTGCCAAGGCTTGTTGACTCCGATCCGGAAACCGCCACTGCTGGCTGCAAGAACCTTTGTGGGACAGCTCGTGATCCACTCCAGGACATCCTCGGTGCCCCAGAGACCACGTGGCAGCGGAGACAAGGCACCCGTCATCAACCTGATTGCGCCCGACATCGCCCGGTTCCTTCCTGGTTCCTTCCTGGTCACTGGCTAGTGACCCAGACTCTGTCCCCTCTGCTTTCAGGTACCCTTGAACTTCGATCCACCCTTGGATCGCACCGGACACTTCTCTTCTGGACGCCTGCAGCATCTTCATCCTCAGGCACCATCGAACTGCGTGACGAAACCCGACACAGATTGGCACCTGTGCACCCGCTTCCTGTGGGTGAGGTAACTTACTAGCGCCGGTGTTCCCACACTGGCACACACCTCTTGTGCCTAAGTCTAAGGTTTGGTAGTCCTAGTCCAGTCGGAAGACTCCTTTTGCAATAACTTTGTAACTTTTACGCACCATTGACTTTGCATTGGTGCAAGCCGTGCTTCCCGCACTGCACCCGAATCCCACGGGCTACTCCCGTCCTAACTGCTGTTAGTCCAGTGTAGTCCCAGCGATTCACAAGGCCCTAGGCCTTACCTCCCATCGATTAGTGATTGTTATACCACTTTTTTGATATATGGTTTGAGTGGCCACCGGCCTCATCCCAAAACGTGCAACTTGTCTATGTTATACTGTGCTTTTATTTAAACGCTTGCGCTTCATTGCTCATAAAGAGTAGTGGGGATTATTCTAAGAATAAATACATATATTTTGATAATATATAACTTGTGTGGTGTCCTTTCATTTGATATTACAGGATTGTATATGGTAAAACAGCTGGCTTCACATGTCCTTTCGAGTTAAGCCTTTAAGGCTGCTTAGTCCATGCTACCCCTAGGATAGCTTGTCTATAAGGTTGACTTACAACCACCACCATAAGGGATTGTTTGGACTGATACAGGGTGCCCACAGAACTGTGGACATCATATACCTGGCCAACTTCTCACATCTAGCTGCCCAACTCAGGCACATGGTCAAATGGAACAGGACCCCTCAATGAAAAGCACTGGTGCTTCATAGACCAAGTCATAGCTGGGATCCATATATGAAAGGTACTATGGCACCCCCAAAAAGAAAACACTGTCATGTCCGGGTATACATATCCCTCTTTACCAGGTCGATCATGATGGCGTGAGACAAAGTGATAGGGACAAGGGGGCTGTCCTCCCCTATCCACCCGCTCAGCCTCTCACAGGGAATCAGGCATTTCCACCCGCGCACATGGGGACAGACTAACATGAAAGGCAAGCAGTGAACTGCAAGCGTGACAGTGACTTGTGTGACCACTTAGGGGTGTTTAACTTCTCACAGTTTCAAGACCATTATGGCCTCTCAGATGAGTATTGGCATTATGTAGCATCTAAACACTGGGTCTCACACCCTTGCGGTGCCACCACATGCCAGTAGGCCTCCTACTAAATTCGAAAAAAATGGTTGCTTACTCAAATGGACAATAAACACTTACTTTCCAAAATCTACACCTTCCTGAACTCTCTAACAGATAACAGCAAGTCCCCAACCCAGAAGAGGTGAGAGGCTGAATTAGACCGCACTTTCACACAGAAATGGACTGGCCCGACCTTCTACACAGAGCTTGCACCTACTCTATCAGCACAGCGGCGAATGAATCCTTATTGAAAATTACCCACTACTAGTACTACATCCCGGCCAGGGTGGCAAGCTGGAATGCAGGCACCACGAGTCTCTGTTGGTACCACTATGTTCAGGTAGGCACCCTTACTCATCACCTCTAGTATTGCCCCAAACTTCAAATATACTTGGAGGAGGTTATCAAGGATGTAGATGAGATCTCCTACGCTTTCCATGCTACACATTGCTGGTACTTCCTAACTCCCTGACTTATCCACTGAGGTCTGCTAGGGGATGCCAATTACTCTGACCCTCTGGGCGGCACACCAAGCCCTCCTATCGAACTGGAGTTAAGATGTGTGTCTACACACTTAGACTGGCTACGTAGAATATGGGACAAGCTGTCTATGGAGACAATCACCGCATCAGTGGGATTAAACTTTTCCTGGTTTGATAAAATGTGGGGCCCTTGCATTCAGTCCCTGGCTGATGACTTCTGGGAACACACCTGCCATAAATATCTCCAGGTGCTTATATTGACTGAGGATGTGCCCCAGTGCCAGTGATGACCTTCATGTTTCTCTTTTGCTTGCACTCTCAGTGGTCTCTGCTATTGCTTCCTGGGTCGGGGTTCTATTACCTCCTGATCTATTAATTTCTCCACTGTCCTCTCCCACTCCTCTCTCACTCATCTTCCCTCTCCTCCTCCCTCCTCTATTAAACTCCCCCATTCCCATATCTTTTCTCCCTCCCAGTTACTGTTCTTGTTTTCTACCCCTCCCCGGCCTCTGGTTGTGTGTGATATCTTTAAAATTTAATATTGAAATTTGAACTATAAATACCTCAGTGCTTCAGTTCTTGACCTCTTTGTCCTGCGTCGTAAATTTGACTCAAGCAATGCTCCTGGGCCCTTACTATCTGCAGCCTGAAGATAATAATGTAAAATAAACACAGCCTTCCTTTAACTTTAAAAGGAAAATGGAACCCTGTGCATATTTAAAAATGAACTCAAGACTGTGAGGAACTCTGAAGATGTGGGTGAGCTTCTGGTAGCTCGCAATCAACTGGTTGGGGGCACCTGCTCCAGATTCTACTTTTGCTGCAGAACGTGTGATATCAAGGTGCTTTCTTGGGAGTTACCAAACTCCATTGCCCTGTTAAGTGGTACCCAGAATCTCCAAATGTAAAATGTCCCAATATAAGGCCCAATTGGCTTAGCAGCCCCCAGCACCACACTCAATATAATAGCATCTGCAGTGAGTACATGGGATCATTGTACCTGGCCACACATAGTGCAGGGCGTTCGCACAGTGAACCATGCTCCACATGCCCTGAATATTCATGGTGGCCAATGACATGTATGCAAGCTGTCTCGACCCACCCTGCTTGGGCACAGCACCATATTACGTGCAAGAAACAGAACACTACACAAGGCAACCATTTACCACAAAATAGAAAGAAAGCTTTGCAGGAACGTGTTGAGTTCTTATCACAGGATGCCACTCTAATAAACTGACTCTTAAATTCTCCTTGCCAGAAGAGTTTCATTAGCTTAACCTCTGATGTTGATGTTTTAAGAATTTTATCTCAGTAGTGTCTGCGCAGACCCGGACTGGCCATAGCGGGCACCGGGCAATCCCCCGGTGCGCTGCAAGGGTTGGGGCCGGTTTTGAGCCCCTGGGGGCCGATTTTGTTACAGTGCTGTTTTTGCATCATAGCTGCAAAATCAGCCCTGCAACATAATCGGCCGAAAACCGGTGCTGGCAAAGCGCTCGGCGGCACCTCCAACCCCCCGAGTGGGGAGGGGGGAGCCGGCTGAGCACTTTGCCAGGGCCGGTTTTGGTTCCCAGTCAGGCCCTGTGTCTGCGGATGGGAAACTATTGAACATTGTGCGGCGTGTTTCTCTCAGTGGCCAACCTGGACCACTGGGATTAGAGTAGCCTCATCCCAATTTAGGCAATACTAAGGGAGACCCATCTGTTCTTGTAAACAGGCCATTGCACCGTCCTTGAAGCTGACTCACGCAGCTTCTTGAAAACAGATGCAGTGATTCATCGCGCACAGAATACTATCTGGACTCACAAAGTGCATTGTCACTGTCTCCAGAATTTACCAGGGATTATTCATACCGCTACAGCTGTAGCGAGTTGATGAAAAGAGCCGGTCGGCCAAACTGCATCCCTGAGTGCCACCCTTTCCTCACATTGAGTACCCGGACGGGTCCTCATGTGAGTAACACCCTTTCTTCACTTCTCACTTGTGGCACATCACTAGTTCACGAGGCTGCGCCTTTAGCAATCCAGATGTCCCTGCATCACTAATCCTGAGGAGACGCCGCATTGATAGAGGGACGAAACGCAGTCGACAATCCGAAAAAGCAAACCATTGCCCACCGCGTATTATCATATACAGTTGCTGTTCATAAAGAAATTATACAAGAATGGTAACCTTCTAAGATTTGTGGAAACCTTGTATATAAATATACACATTGTCACTTACGATTAGGTTCCATTTTTCACTTTGCAATAAAATATCTGTTCTTTGTAAATTGAAACAATGTATATAATTTGTCTGTTTTTTGAGTAATTATTAAACAAGTCATACATGTACAAATGCGTTGGTGGTTCCTTGCCCTCTGACATTATTCTACCCTCTTTTATTGCGATTGTGCAATTTGTATTGCTTGAATCAGTTATATTAGTCCACAGGGACCGTTGTTTCCCTTTATATATGTTCTTGTAAACAAACATGGCCACATGATATCTATTTGTTGGGTGGTTAGTGCAGGGATTCTCCCTAATAAGTCCTAATTCAGTACTTGTTACACAGCCTTATTATGTGCGATTACTTAATATTACAGCATCTTAATTATACTTAGTGAAAAACAATACCTCATCATAAGCCCTTTCGAAATATAGGATCTAGTTAGCCAAAAACTTCCCCAGGTTATATTGTCTTAAAATAACATTTCGAGCAGTATAGCTTGAAGTTTTTTTTTTTTTTAGCTAAGGGGTCAATGTCTTCCATTCTTCGTCTTCATGAACCTCTTCCTCTACTATGTTTGTAATTATAATTTTACTTTGTAGAGCTTACTACCCCTACACGAAGTTGAAGTGCTTTGTTGCAAGTAGCACGCTACTTCGGATCCCAAGGTTACAGGTAAACCTTCCTTACTATGGCAAACTTGATTCCATATCCCATCAACTCCTTTGCCTTCTGTTCTCTAACAGAATTTAAAAAAAAATGTATGCAGGAGATTTTCATCTGACACCATGCCTATCTGCTGATTTCACTTTTGTTATGTTATGTACGTCTTCAATTTTCGGTTAAAGTCTGTTTATTTGAAAAAGACAAATTGCAGTACACAATGCAATGCCCCTTTTAGGGAGCCAGATGAGTATGAAAAATGATATGACATGACATGAACAAAGAAAAACAGTGTGTATATCGTAACAACAAAATCACAAGCAAGCGGAAGGGTGACTATATCAAGGAATCACTAATACAATTCAATATAAAAACTCAAGTTCATTTAATAAATGTTCATAATGAAAACAAAATATATTACTGTCAACATTACATAGCAATCAATAAAATACACAAAAAGTGACAAACTACACCACAATAACATAAAATAATCATATATTAAAAAAGATCAAAAAGGTGGCAATCAATGTGTTATAAAGAGAAGCCCAGAGCCTGTGACTTGGATACGTTAACCCGGAAGCCCGAAGCAGCGGCGAAAGTCACATCTTCTATTTTAAACATGTAATCATTGTGACTTCTAATAACTTCAGTGACTTCCACAACTTTAAGCATATGGCTTCCTCTTCCACAGGGTAACTGAAACTCTGTTCAATATATAGTGATGCCTGCAGGTACTCTGGTCCTGCCTACTCTTTGTTTGCGGGGCTCCTTCGGTCCCTTAGTTTGTTTTAAAATACTGATTGTGGTGTGCTGTAACCATTTTTAAACCTTTTCCGGTCCACACGCATTTGCTTAACTAATTGTGGTGTGCCGCTATTGCATTTTAAAACCAGCAATTTTTACTTTACATTTGTGCTCCCCCTCCTTACCTGACTACTAGGAAGCCTTGTTCTGCCGCGCACCCCGGTCCACCGCGGTTTTACCGTTTGTGTGGAGGGTGCATAGGCGGCGCCATTTGCTCCTCGGCCGGCTGGTGGAGGGGCGGAGACTGGGCGGTTAGCGCTCTAGTGTGCACAAAATCTATAAGAGAGTGTCACCAGGGCTCGCTGCGGTCAGATGCCTGCAGATACTCCGGTCCTGCCTACTCTTTGTTTGCGGGGCTCCTTCGGTCCCTTCATTTGTTTTAAAATACTGATTGTGGTGTGCTGTAACCATTTTTATCTAATTAAGGAAAAAGGATGCCACGGTATTTTCTTCAAGATGATTATTTATCAAGACAAACACTACTAATTATCTGTCTCATCACAACATAAATTGTATAGTATCTATCTGTCATCAAATATAACGTTCATCTAGTGGTTATTACAAACAACTTAAAGGAAAGGAAAAAACACAACAAAAAATCTGATTTGTAATTTTCTTTTAAAGATCCTTTTTCATTTTATACATCATAAGTACAAATCAGCAAAACACGCAATATTTAATCTTGTGTGAAATTACTTTTCAAAATCCAAAAGACAAATTATCTTATTTAAGATCCACGAGGTAAAATCTCTTATTGTTGTGGACCCTTAATCCAAGGGTTGTGTAAGAAGCCCAATAGTTTATTTACAAGGAAAATGCTGGCAATGTCTTTTCTTGGCCTAATTTCCCTTTCGAACACCAAAATAACAAGGAGCATAAGAAGCAAAAACAATGTCTCTGTAGCTTCTAATCACAATAATGCTCCTGGGGATTATATCCAAGCAATATCTAAATCAAAAAAGGTGTCGAAAATAGTGATAACTGTCGACGCGTTTCGGCCTGTCAAACAGTTTCAGGCCTCATCAGGACAATGGGCAACAAGAATCATACAAGTAATCCAAATGATAATTTTGCAAATATACAAGCGGATTTCAGCTAGGGAGGTCAAGGGCTGCAGATGTAATTCCGAAGTTTAATGACTGAAGCCAGGAAGAAATACTTTTACTGTGCACACCTGTGCTTATCCGAATTTGGTTTAAATTTCCATCAATGTAATCCAATTACCTGCATCCGCAAGATGATTGACCAACACCATTACTCCGAAACGCACCAGAGTCTTCTAATACTCGGCCATTACACAATTACTCCGGTCCACACGCATTTGCTTAACTAATTGTGGTGTGCCGCTATTGAATTTTAAAACCAGCAATTTTTACTTTACATTTGTGCTCCCCCTGCTTACCTGACTACTAGGAAGCCTTGTTCTGCCGCGCACCCTGGTCCACAGTTTGTGTGGAGGGTGCATAGGCGGCGCCATTTGCTCCTCTGCCGGCTGGTCGAGGGGCGCAGACTGGGCGGTCAGTGATCTAGCGTTCGGCTACCTCCCCTCTATTTTAGCAGCATGCCTTGGGCTGCGCACAGCGGGCGCACCACTGGAACGCCGCAAGGCGCGCCAAAGGCAAGCCCGTCTGCGCCGGTCCGCGCCAAGTTCGAGCCGGGGGCCGGGGATGCTGCCTCTTTCCAACTAGAATCTGGGCCCAATTTAAGGTACTCAAGGGGGGATTTGCTGGATATTGGGATGAGAAATCCGCCATATTGTGCTCACATCTTGAAAGAAGACACTTTGTTCAAGAAAGGGCCCTTCTCATGTAGTTGGTGTGGCCTTTGCTTGAAGGGGTTAGAAGGAATCAGCCCCCCCTCCCTGCCTAGTAAAGCCCACCACAAGCAACGGCAAAGGTCGTTGCAAGGTTTCCTCCTCAACTCCAGGTCCTTGATCAAGAATAATATCGCATTTAAGGACTTTGTACTCCAACACGCCCCTGACTGGGTTTTCCTTCCCGAAACCTGGGCCAACGACTCTTCTGGCCCTGAGTTTGTAGAGGCCATCCCGTCGGGGTATTCCCTTACCAGACTGGATAGGGAGGTCCGATGTGGGGGAGGCTTAGGTATCTTGGTTAAGGATACTCTGACCTGTCGATCAGAACCGCTGACCTCAGCCCTTGATCCCTATCAAGGGCTGTATCACTTTGTTCGCCCTAAATTGGCAGGGTATGCTCAGACGTGAGTCCCTTGCTCACTTGGCCACTGGATTCAAGATAGCCTGGCTGATTAGGATTATGAATCCGAAACCGGTCCCAGGATGCTTGTTTCCGGTCCAGGGAAGACATGGCTTGGCAGTTCGGGCTGGACTGTTCCCATGAGGCACAGGGTCAGACTGATTTGCATATGGCCATGTCTGAACTGGGGTGGCTCAGTGAGCTAAAGAATGGTGATGGATTAAACCCAGATCAGTTGACTGGGGGTGAGTGTTTGATTTGCTCAAGCGCTCCGTCCATCACCCCCTTTGTATCACTTTGTTCGCACTAAGTTGGCAGGGTATGCTCAGATGTGAGTCCCTTGCTCACTTGGCCACTGGATTCAAGATAGCCTGGCTGATGAGGATTATGAATCCGAAACTGGTCCCAGGATGCTTGTTTCCGGTCCAGGGAAGACATGACTTGGCAGTTCGGGCTGGACTGTTCCCATGAGGCACAGGGTCAGACTGATTTGCATATGGCCATGTCTGAACTGGGGTGGCTGAGTGAGCTAAAGAATGGTGATGGATTAAACCCAGATCAGTTGACTGGGGGTGAGTGTTTGATTTGCTCAAGGGCTCCGTCCATCACCCCCTTTGTATCCCTTTGTTCGCCCTAAGTTGGCAGGGTATGCTCAGACGTGAGTCCCTTGCTCACTTGGCCACTGGATTCAGGATAGCCTGGCTGATCAGGATTATGAAATCGAAACCGGTCCCAGGATGCTTGTTTCCGGTCCAGGGAAGACATGGCTTGGCAGTTCGGGCTGGACTGTTCCCATGAGGCACAGGGTCAGACTGATTTGCATATGTCTGAACTGGGGTGGCTGAGTGAGCTAACGAATGGTGATGGATTAAACCCAGATCAGTTGACTGGGGGTGAGTGTTTGATTTGCTCAAGCGCTCCGTCCATCATCCCCTTTTGTATCACTTTGTTCGGCCTAAATTGGCAGGGTATGCTCATACGTGAGTCCCTTGCTCACTTGGCCACTGGATTCAAGATAGCCTGGCTGATGAGGATTATGAATCCGAAACCGGTCCCAGGATGCTTGTTTCCGGTCCAGGGAAGACATGGCTTGGCAGTTCGGGCTGGACTGTTCCTATGAGGCACAGGGTCAGACTGAGTTGCATATGGCCATGTCTGAACTGGGGTGGCTGAGTGAGCTATAGAATGGTGATGGATTAAACCCAGATCAGTTGACTCGGGGTGAGTGTTGGATTTGCTCAAGCGCTCCGTCTATCATCCCCTTTTGTATCACTTTGTTCGCCCTAAATTGGCAGGGTATGCTCAGACGTGAGTCCCTTGCTTACTTGGCCACTGGATTCAAGATAGCCTGGCTGATGAGGATTATGAATCCGAAACCGGTCCCAGGATGCTTGTTTCCGGTCCAGGGAAGACATGGCTTGGCAGTTCGGGCTGGACTGTTCCTATGAGGCACAGGGTCGGACTGATTTGCATATGGCCATGTCTGAACTGGGGTGGCTGAGTGAGCTAAAGAATGGTGATGGATTAAACCCAGATCAGTTGACTGGGGGTGAGTGTTTGATTTGCTCAAGCGCTCCGTCCATCACCCCCTATGTATCACTTTGTTCGCCCTAAGTTGGCAGGGTATGCTCAGACGTGAGTTCCTTGCTCACTTGGCCACTGGATTCAGGATAGCCTGGCTGATGAGGATTATGAAATCGAAACCGGTCCCAGGATGCTTGTTTCCGGTCCAGGGAAGACATGGCTTGGCAGTTCGGGCTGGACTGTTCCCATGAGGCACAGGGTCAGACTGATTTGCATATATCTGAACTGGGGTGGCTGAGTGAGCTAAAGAATGGTGATGGATTAAACCCAGATCAGTTGACTGGGGGTGAGTGTTTGATTTGCTCAAGCGCTCCGTCCATCATCCCCTTTTGTATCACTTTGTTCGGCCTAAGTTGGCATGGTATGCTCAGACGTGAGTCCCTTGCTCACTTGGCCACTGGATTCAAGATAGCCTGGCTGATGAGGATTATGAATCCGAAACCGGTCCCAGGATGCTTGTTTCCGGTCCAGGGAAGACATGGCTTGGCAGTTCGGGCTGGACTGTTCCCATGAGGCACAGGGTCAGACTGATTTGCATATGGCCATGTCTGAACTGGGGTGGCTGAGTGAGCTAAAGAATGGTGATGGATTAAACCCAGATCAGTTGACTGGGGGTGAGTGTTTGATTTGCTCAAGCGCTCCGTCCATCACCCCCTATGTATCAATTTGTTCGCCCTAAGTTGGCAGGGTATGCTCAGACGTGAGTTCCTTGCTCACTTGGCCACTGGATTCAAGATAGCCTGGCTGATGAGGATTATGAATCCGAAACCAGTCCCAGGATGCTTCTTTCCGGTCCAGGGAAGACATGGCTTGGCAGTTCGGGCTGGACTGTTCCCATGAGGCACAGGGTCAGACTAATTTGCATATGGCCATGTCTGAACTGGGGTGGCTGATTGAGCTAAAGAGTGGTGATGGATTAAACCCAGATCAGTTGACTGGGGGTGAGTGTTTGATTTGCTCAAGCGCTCCGTCCATCATCCCCTTTTGTATCACTTTGTTCGCCCTAAGTTGGCAGGGTATGGTCAGACGTGAGTCACTTGCTCACTTGGCCACTTGATTCAAGATAGCCTGGCTGATGAGGATTATGAATCCGAAATCGGTCCTGGTATGCTTGTTTCCGGTCCAGGGAAGACATGGCTTGGCAGTTCGGGCTGAACTGTTCCCATGAGGCACAGGGTCAGACTGATTTGCATATGGCCATGTCTGAACTGGGGTGGCTGAGTGAGCTAAAGAATGGTGATGGATTAAACCCAGATCAGTTGACTGGGGGTGAGTGTTTGATTTGCTCAAGCGCTCCGTCCATTATCCCTTTTTGTATCACCTTGATCCCTATCAGGCATTATATTTCTCTATAAATTTCACTCCCACTGAGAGTTTTTCAGGGATTCTGTGTTACAGGCCACTTGGCCCTAGGGCTTTGTTTAGCGATGATTTTAGCAATCACTTTGAACCTTGAGCGCACAAATTTTACGCTTCTCGGCGTTTTTAAATTTCATTTAGAAAATAGCGTGAATCATGATACCCAAACTCTGCTAGAATGTATGAAGGGCTATGGCTTCACACAATTAGTGAACACTCCTACTCATATTGCGGGCCACACCCTTGATGGGTTCTTTTCGAACGACGATCGAATCCGGGTGGGCGTGCCTCTTCCACTCTCGTGGTCCGACCACACTGCAGTCCCTTTTGTTCTAAGGGCTACTCCCCTAGGTAACACTCAAAGTATAGGGTTGAAAATGGCTGAAAAACCAAACCTCTCCCTGATTACCAACTAAGCAGTCACTACTGCTTTTGCTGACTTCCAGCAATCAGAGCATCACAACGTTAACACGGCGGCGAAAAATCTTTCTAATAAAATTATTGCTGTGATGGACTCTCTTGCCCCCAAAAAACTGTGCTACTCGGCCAGGAAAATGCCTCCGCTCCTTGGTTTTCCGATCGACTTCGAAATATGAGACAAGAGTGTAGAAGGAAAGATACTGGCGGAAGAAACTGGCACCCTCCAGCAGGGATTCCCATAAGCAATGTCTGAAGGATGATAAAGCAGCTATAATGGAGGAAAAGGAAAAATACTATTCCAAGATCACTGGGGATATCACTACTCCCAAGGTGCTCTTTAATATCTTTAACTCCCTTGCGGCCCCAGCAGTCTCGGATAAAGTAGAACCCTCACAGGAGCTCTGTGATCGTTTATCTTCCTTTTTCTGCTCTAAGATCTCCAATATTTATGATCAGCTGCAATTTCTTAATGCCAATCAGGTACTTGATGCCTCCGCCAAAGTCTGTCTGAACAGCTCTTCCAATAATGTTACCTCGGAAAGTTTTTGCGCCTTTCCTACGCTATCACCTGAATCTGTAAATCTCTTGCTTTAAGGTATTAAGTCCGGGTCACCCTTGGATCCCTGTCCTCTCAAAGTTGTGAAAATAGCTAAGGAGGCCTTGATCCCGCATTTCATGACGGTCCTGAACCTAGCCATATCATCGGGCCAATATCCCTTGATCTGGAAGTCTGCTGTGGTTAGTCCCATCCTTAAAAAGCCCTCCTTAGGTCCAATAAATCTAAAAAACGTTCGTCCTAGTTCCCTGCTGGATGGTTCCTAACATGGGTTCAGACGGGCTCACAGCACGGAGACCGCTCTTACCATGGTGTTGGACAATATACGAGTTCAGGTGGATGCAGGGCACACCACTCTCCTTATTTTTCTCGACCTCACCGCCACATTCGACACCCTGTCCCCTTTGAGACTGGTGGAGCATCTCAAGGAGATAGGGGTTGGCGGCCTGGCCCTGGACCTTCTCGCCTCATTTCTTAGTCAGCGGTCTCAAACCGTTAGATTGGGCGATTTTTACTCTGAGTCCTGCCCCCTTGTCTGTGGAGTGCCTCAGGGATCATCCCTGAGCCTCACCCTTTTTAATATCTATGTGGCCCTGTTGGCAAGAGTGGTGCAATCTTTTGGACTAGAGGTGCTGTCCTATGCGGATAACATGCAGATAATGGTCTCTATTACCCAAAAGACCAGGGATTCTGCCCATAACTTTAAGAACTGTATGACAGCTGTCTCTTCATGGATTTTTCAAAATTACCTCAAACTAAATGGTGAGAAGAAGGAGGTCTTGATCTTTGGGGACAACTCTGACATCTGGTCAAGCGAGTGGTGGCCCAACTTCCTGGGTACCTGGCCCACTCCTGTCTCCCAGGGGAAAAATCTGGGAGTGGTGCTTGATGACAGCCTTTCCATGTCTCGCCAGGTCTCCAGAACAGTGGCAACTTGTTTTGGGCTTATTCGAGCGATAAGAAAAATCTCCCATTTTCTGTCCACTGAAGCCCGAAAAAAGGTTGTTGTGGCCCTAATATTGGCCAGGCTGGACTACTGCAATGCCCTTTATCTGGAATAGACAGGGGCCAAATGCGCCGCCTTCAGCTGGTACAAAATGCCGCTGCTAGGCTGGTACTGGATCTTCCCAAGTGTCATTCGGCCTCTTCTGCTCTCAGTTCATTGCATTGGCTCCCGGTGGACCGTAGAGTCTTGTTTAAGACTCTATGCCTCACCCATAATGCATACTACGGACATAGCCCTGTAAATGTAAATGTAAATGTACATGTATTTATATAGCGCAAATCACCGACCCGGTATCTAAGCGCTTGCTTAGGGAACCCGTCCTGGTATTCCCCTGTGAGATACCCCGGCAGGGTATCCACAAGGTGAAAACCAGGCATCCCGCCACGAGGGGCCGTAGTGGAGATTAAGCAAGCTATTGCCCAGAGTCGCAGAGTGTGACCCCGTGAGTTGAGTAGGCACCGGAGCGAGAATTGTCGGGTCTGTGGAATTTTTGAGCCCGAGACCCGCCGAGGTGGGGAATCGAACCCTGGTCCACGGCCGATCTCAGCTTCCGGGTCTGCCGCCTCTAACCACTGAGCCACGCTTCTCCACCTGTGGGTATAAAGAATATTTTTCATAGGTACGCTCCCTCTAGGAATCTCAGGTCAGCTAATAAAAATCTGCTCGAGTTTCCCAGATTCAAAAGACGAGATGGGGAGGAAGAGCCTTTTCACAGGCTGCAGCAAAGGCGTGGAACGCTCTCCCTGTTTCCCTCTCGTGCCAGCAAGTTAACTCAATTTTCCATAAGATCCTTAAGACCTGGTTGTTTCCTGTGAAACTAATCTGAGTATGTATGCTGGCTGTGCCTGTAGGCTCGTCTGTACAGAGCGCCTTGATTCCCTTGGGCTTAGGCCGCGCTTTTTTATAAATTCCCTTTCATTCATTCATTCATTCAATTATTTACTGCGTCCTATCAGAGTGCTCAGGTCAGCTCCTGTAATGCTAAACAACTACCCATGACAGGAGATCCATATATGGTAGATTATATCTAGCCTCTGTTCTCTAGATAGTGTCCAAGAATTATCGGCCCATCACACAGGCATGTCACACAATGAATTCGTCCTGGCAGACAAAGGGAACCCATAACACAATATGGGGGAGTGTTGGGTTATTTTTCCCATCTGGCTTTGGGTTTAACATATAACAAAACACAGAATGCAATCCAGCCTTACATCAGAAAACACAGGCCACCAAAGGGACCTGCAAGTGCAAAACAATTGTGGGTGTAGTACTGTTTTTAAAATATGCAAATGTGTAATGCTGGGTGAAAATATTTATAACATTTGAAAGTTTTAATGATGTATGGAGCCATAATTGATGAATTAATGATGTTGCACTTGAAATTAGTTTACTGAGTCACTTCGAAAAGAGATACAGTTTATTTTTAAATGGATGCAGTTTAGGGTGCTCTGCATTTCTCGCTCCTGCTCATTCCCCCTCCCAATCAGTGTCCTGTTGCAAACCATCTCTCCTATCATTTTGCGGAGCACCAAGTGAATGACGTCAAAGATAAAAAAACTGAACTATTGTGTTAGGAAGTGTGTTTCGCGAATAAGCTTCCATTGTGTACCCGAAGTATCATATTCAAGGACTTCCACAGGAAATTCAGCTGAAGAGTGTTAATTGTAGGAGCCATTGATTGAGAAATGTTTCATTTTGTGTTGATCAACTCTGGAGTGCAGTTGCCGAGAGAGTAGCTAGAAGATTTCTCTTACCTTAAGTGTTAGTGTTAACATATTGCGCTGCTGTTTCTGGTTTGCCAGAGCGACCCTAACCATGATCATACCTTGCTGAATTTGTACAATCTATTAATAGAATGAGTGAGTTGCGTATAAAATCCTGGGCTTTAGTATTGAGGGGATCATTCCATTTTTCCGTGGAGATCATTTAGTTCATATTTGCTACTCGATTGACTTTTCATTTTTCCACTGAGACTCTATCCATTTGTCTTAGATTTTTTTAGGAGAACATTGTCAGTACTCTTTAGGAGTTCGGTTTTCTGAGTTTTGCCTAAACATATTTAGCTGGGGCTAAGTTATATTACTTTGTATTTCTGTATTCATGCCTTTGTTAAACTTTCATGCATTTTTCTCTGTACCGCATTACCAAAAAAACCTGTAGTAAATCTACTTTTGCCTTATTTTTTATCTAGAACTTTGTTATTAGTGCTTCCTCATTTATTCCGTTTCACTAGGCTGAAATGTATATATTTCCGTAAGGAGTGTAGTATCTAACATCTAGCTCTATTGGAAATTTGGGAGCCAAATTAGTAGGGAAAGAATTCGTGAGTTCAACATATTGGGTTCAGATGATTCAGCTCTCACAAAGTTTTGGCACCAGAGGATAGTTTGAGTTAGGGCACCCCCTCTTTAAGGGGTCCACTGTTCAGATTTGATCATTTTTGGATAACTTTTATCTGGATCAAAGGAGAAAGACCTTTTTGGAGATTTGACAACTTTCCTGATGTCTGATCATCCTGCATGAACTAGGATTGTAAGTATGAACAGAGAGAAACAGTTCATGAATGAGTGTTGAGATGAATTGTGATGATGGATTTCTGCTTTTGTGTTGGGTTATTTTGATATGTGATGATGAGTGTGTATTAGTGGGAGAGGTGTGGCGCCGCGGCCAGGGCGACTGACGCTGGAATCTGGGGACCACGGTTCGATCCCCGGCTCCGGCGGCAGGTTAGCCCAGCACCATGTGACTCTGGGCAATAGCTCACTTAATCTTCCCGACGGCCCCCCAGCGCCTAGAGACCCTTACGGGTGATTGTGCGCTTTACAAATGTGGACTTTACTATTCCAATTGTGAATTGATTACTGTTGTAATGATGTATTTATATATATTTATTTTAACATTTTTTTATTTCAATCAAGAAAAAGAAAAAGAGACAGATGAGAGCAGTAATCATCAGTCGGCATCAGATCACAAATTACATGCATTATATTTATGTCATGCATGCTGGGCACACGCGCGCTTGGCAGACTCTGAAAATGGCCGTTCCCCGTAAAACGCATGCGCAGGTGACAGCAAGCGTCTTTCAAGACCATCTAATCTCGAGTGGAGACGTTTCATATTCCAGCTTCGGGTTGAGAGTACCTCTTCTGGGTCCCTTTCCCAAGACTTTCAGTACGTAGCTCCTTCGATTCTGCGTTGGTCGTCCTTCGGCCGGCTTCTCTCCTCAATGAGCCATTGTCTCCTGGTCTCTGGTTTCCCTCCAGTAGGCTCCGGGCAGTCCTCCTGTGTTCGTCATGACGTCGGCGGTAATCTCCAGCACTCGGTGCCAACTCGCTATCTCCTGTGAAAAGATTATTCAGAACAAAAGAACTGCTGTGTCTAGTCACTACGGTAACAGCACTTTTAGCACTGAGTTGCTATTTACTTTTAAACTACTGCAATCCTTATTTAATGCAGACTCCGTGTCTGTGGAGATCTGATTTGTTCCAGTTTTTTGTTTAGTACAAGAGTATTCCTGACAGTAAGGAATACTTATTAAGTCTACCTGAAGTAAGGATGATTTCCTACAGTTGTCTATAGAGCATTTCATGCAACTCAAGACGTTTTTTTAAGGTTAAGATTCATTTGATCTCAAAGTCATCCGATATGCATAGGTGGGTTAGGATGTGGCCAACCTTATTTTTCTCCTCACTTGCCCATACCCTGGACCTCTTTAATTCACACTATTCTTTCATCCTTTTATAGCCATGAACACCTCCGCACTCACACCAGTTACCAGAGTTAACGGAAGAAGGGCATTATTCAGGTAGTTTAGATTAAGGTATCTAAATACTTTAGAATGGAAAAAAAGTAGTTCCTTTTATACTTACCGTTTTCTGTCCTTTTACTGACAGATATTTTACCTGGCTGACTGATCCTGTCCTTGAGTGGGGTGCATCATGGGATCATTTTCCTTCCTTGTTTTTTCCCTTCTTCCCTGGGTTATTGTACATATTTTGACTCTGTTGGGTATGACTGGTGATCAGGGGAAGTTGAGGACCTTTTCATCTTTTGCATGGCATTCCTACGGAAACATGAGTAGAATCTTACAATTTATCAGGACAGTCTTCTCCTTTGTTTTGCTGCGTTGTTCGCCCATTCCCCCACTTTCAGATCTCAGCAATATAGCTATTGCACTTAATCCCCAGTCTCTCCCAGGCTGGGAGGTCTTCCAACCAGCAGACAGAGCATCCCTCTACTTTCATTCCAGCCTCCCCAAAATCTTCGTCCATTTAGTTGGGCAACCTCTCCCCTCATAGACCACCTTCTCCACCTGCATGCACCAATCCATGTCAGTTTCCCAATCATGGAAAGTGGGCCCTGTATCCGCCCTCCATTTTCTAACTATTTTGCGTTTGGCCACCATGAGGCCTAGCAGGACCCATATTCGTTACGCAGCTTAGATTGGCTGTCGCCAAAATATTTAATAAACACCATCAAGGCAAAACCTCTGTATGCTTCCCACACAGTGTTATCATACGTGTCACAATCGCCTTCCACTATGTCTGAATCATTGGGTAATTTCACCTCGGGTGTAAAAACGTGCCCTCCTGGCCACACGTCCTAAGACATTGTGTTGATTCGAGTTTGCCCATTTTTACTAATAGTGTGCATGTATAATATGTCCTGTGTAGGATTTTTAGTTGGACCAATCTGAATCGGGACTGTATGGCCACCTCCCAGGGGGATGCAAGAGCCTCCTGCCACTCCTCATCACTCAAGTCCCCCAATTCCTCTACCTATTTAGCACGCATTTTCTCCAAGGTGTCGGGGGAATTGTTTAGTATTTTTCGATAGGTTAAAGATATTGCTTTTTCCTTCAGATAGTCGTCTAGCAACCTATAATCCAGGGGGTATGAGACCGGGAGATCTGTCCTCCTTGGAATGGCAAGCTGCAGAGCATGCCTTATCTGGAGATAGTGGAAGATTTCCGATGACACCAACTCATAGTGCCTCTGGAGGTCTACAAAGGGCCTAACCTTTCCATTTACCCACAGGTCACCTACCCTTGAAAGACCAATAAGGTCCCATTTGTCAAAACCTGTGTGGTTTATCATAAATCCCAATTGTGCTGTGTCCCAGTGGTTTGGGTGATTTTCTCTCGCCAACCTAGATTCGCTGACACTGTGTGCCATAATTTAACTTGCTTGATGTTGGGGTGGCTACCAGTGTTCCTTGTTTGGCCCCATAGATGGTCCCAAGGTAGGCCCTGAGTCCCATATTGTGTATGTTCATCCTATAGGCCGGTGTGGTGTGTCAGGTCAGGGCCTGACACGTGGCACTACGAACTCAGTGAGGGGACACAGACAGTAGTTAGGAGATAGCCGGAAAGACCCCGAGCGGTCTTACGTGTTCTTTATTTATACCCCGGCGCGAGCCCGCCCCGGGGTATGCGTGAATGCGTGTGTGAATGTTGTTACAAAATATGGGAGAGCCCGAGTGGCTCTCTACATCCCTCCTTCAATTTAGATCTGTCCTTACAAAAACTCAGGAGCTTCTCAGCTCAAGGGGATGTCCAAAAAAAGTCTCTCAATTTCTGGCTGGGCCTCGGGTTCAACCGTAAGTTGTATTGTTGGCTCCGGGCACACGGGGATGTCGCAACCCCAGCCGGGGTTGTCTCTGCACTTTCCCCGCGGAGGGCATCACCAGGGTGACTGTCATCAGCCGTGATGCTTCGGGGTGTTGCTCTGGGTGGTAGACCCTCTCCAGTCCGCCTGGCTCCAGGTGACCCTGGCAATGAACTTCCGAGGTCCAGACCACCATCATCTCCTTCCGCTGGACATTCCATGGTGTTATGTCTTCCAACTGGTTCTCGTGCTTTCTTAAAGCATGACACATTGCGGGTCACCGCTTGCCCATTTCTCCTGGCAGTGACCAAAGTCCCTTGGACCTTGTCTATCACCCACGTCTCGGGCTCATAGGGTGTTCGAAACTTCCATCCCGGGTTTCGATCTCGCACTACTACGATGTCCCCTTCCTTTAAGGTAGGTTCCTTAGCATGGCGATACTCGCTCGCCTTTTGATTGGTGGTTTGCCTACGGGCTTGAATGGCTTCATCATTCCTATTATCAGGCATCCAGGAGCTGTCTGTCGGGATGCTGTCGCAGGGCGCCCTCTTGAACAGCACGTGGGCAGGAGCACACTTCGTGGTGCTATGGGGTGTCTGTCGATAGGCTCCTAGGAACTGATCCAGAGCTGATTCTGGATCTTCGCCGTTGTCTACAGCAATCCTCAGGGCTCTGTTGAGTGTCCTCATCAGCCTCTCAACTTCCCCGTTTGCCTGGGGCCACAAAGGGGTGATTTTCCTGTGCTTGATCCGGAGGCTCTCCAGATAGTTCTGAAAGTCTCTTCCTTGAAAGGGGGGCCGTTGTCTGATTTGATTTCATCTGGGACCCCCATCGTGGCAAAGATACGATTCAACACCTTTTTTACTTGGGGAAACGCTGTCGAGGGGATGATCTCAACTATCGGGAATTTTGAGAATGAGTCAACCAGGACCAAGGTATGTCGACCGTCTGGGAAACTCCCGAAATCTATGCTGAGATGTGTCCAGGGCGTCAGTGGAGCATCTTCAGTGATCACAGGTGCTGGAGCCGGATCGATGCCCGTGATGGTGCAGGCATGGCAGGATCGTACCATTGCATCGACTTGGCTGTCCATTGCGGGGAACCATACCTTGCTCCTTAGACGGGCCTTCGTCTTGGCCATTCCCTGGTGGCCTACGTGCGCCAGCGCCAGTGCCCTTCGTTGTAGGCTTTCAGGCATTACGAGAAGATGCCCTCTGAGGATGACTCCTTCGTCTCCCACGCTTAGTTCGCTCCGGATTTGCCACAGCTGCTGGCGCGCATGGCTGACTTCCGGTCGAAGGCTCGGCGCTCCATCCAAGAAATGGGCCCACCGATTTCCTTCCAGGGCATGTCGGACTCTCGTCAGCGTCTCATCCTTGGCGGTCGCTTCACCAATTTCTTTCAGTGTCATGTGTTCGGGGCACGCTGCGTGTGAGATCATGTGGACAAAGGCATCCGCTTCCATGCCTTCTTCTTGCGGTGGGTGGTGACCAACGGCATCAGGATGGCGGGAGAGATAATCAGCCGGGTTGTGAGCTCCAGGCCGGAACACAATCTTGAAATTGTATCCCTGCAGTTGAACTGCCCATCGCTCGATCCGTGGTGGTGCCAGCCGGGATGATCCTGCAAATAGTGGCAGCAGTGGTTTATGATCCGTCACTACAGTGAACTCTTGCCCACACAGATATAGGTGGAAGTGCTGACACGCCCATTTGATCGCCAGGGCCTCTCTTTCGATCTGGACATACCTGGTCTCGGTATCCGACAGCGCTTTGCTGGCATACGCGACCGGCTTCCACACCTCGGGTCCATGTTCCTGCAGGAGCAGCGCACCCAGGCCCACTGGGCTGGCATCGACGATTAGTTCCGTCTTGCGGCGGGGCTGGAAATAAGCCATTACAGTCGTGTCTAGGAGATTGACCTTGATGTCTTGAAAAGCGTTGTGTGCCGCTACTGTCCATTCCCACTGGTGGTCTGCCAGGGTGAGGGCTCTGAGGGGCTCTGCAAGAGCGGCCAGATTGGGTATGAACCGGCCACAATAAGTGGCCATGCCCAAGAAACTACGCACTTCGGTGGGGTTCCTGGGGGTACTTGCTGCCTTGATCGCCTCTGCCTTTTTGGGATCAACTTTCAGTCCTTCCCTCGTGAACGTGTAGCCAAAGAAGTCTATTGATTCCTGGTAAAAGGAACACTTCGACCTGTGGAGGGTCAGCCCGCTGTCCACGAGCCTTTGGAGAGTTGCCCTCAGATGTTCATGGTGTTCTTCGAGGGTCGCCGAGTACACTAGGATGTCGTCGCTGAGGTTGATCACCCCGCTCAGCCCAGAGAGTACTTCACGATTGGCGTTCTGAAACACCTCCGCAGCGGAAGAGACACCAAAGCTCAGTCGTTTGTAGCGACGAAGTCCCACGTGGGTGGAAAACGTGGTTATGTATCTGCTTGCTGGTTCTAACTCGAGCTGATGGTATCCATAGTTAAGGTCTAGCTTCGAAAACCACTTCCCCCCGTTGAGGTCAGCCACTATATCATCCATCGTGGGGGTGATGTGCCTCTCTCGTTTGTCTGCCACATTGGGTAGCCTCATGTCCACACACAATCTGATCGCCCCAGGTTGTTTTGGCTTGGGTGCAACTACCAACGGGGAAACCCAGGGTGTTGGCCTGACACCTCTATTACGCCGAGGTCTTCTAGTTTCCGGAGTTCTTCTTTGACCTGCGGTCTCAAATTGAATGGCACCCGCCTGTGTCGGAGGGCTACTGGTCGCACAGATGTGTCAATATGCAATTTGAACTTGCGTCCTTTCAGTTTCCCAAGGCCTTGGAATAACGCAGGGAAGTCTTTCAACAGGAAATCCGCATGTGCCTGATGCACCCGGTTGGCAAAGAACACGAGTCCTAGGTCTTCCGCCGTGTGGCAGCTTAGGAGGGTGCCTTTCTTTCCTTCCGTGATGTGGAAGCGTGTTTCAGTGGAGTAGTCGCCGTTCACGACGGTCGTTTGGATCACTCCTCTTAGCGGTAGCGGCTCGGTGCCACCATAGGTGTAAATCCTCGCGGTGGAAGGTGCAAGCGGAGGCTTGGGAGACATCTTCTCATATTGCTCTGAATCCATGACGTTCACAGAGGCCCCCGTGTCTATGAGGGCCGTCATCTCGGTGCCTTCTACGGCTATCGAGCACATGGGTGGAGGTCTTCGTTTGGTGGAGGCTCTACTGACGTAGGAGATGACATATACTTCATCGTCCTCATATCGAGGTCGCCTTTCTTGAGCTTGATGATCCGGAGGAGGTGGTTCCTGGTCGAGCGACAGCTGTCGGACTCGTTGTGTCACTGTTCTGGGTCTCGGACCGGCTGCCCTGTATTTTCCTCCTCGGCACACAGCGACGAAGTGGTTTAGCCGCCCGCACTTCAGACATGTCTTTCCTTTCGCACCACATGTTGCGGTCGCAGGATGATCTTCACCACAGTATCCGCATGGATTCCCTCGGGAGGAGGTGGTTCTTGGCCGGACGGTCGTGGGCCGTCTTTGGATAGCGTCGACCCTCTCCTCTTTGATCGGTAGTGTTCTCGCGGCTGTTGGAGTAATTATCGGTGTGCGTAGCGCAACCTCCATTTCTTCCGCCCTCGCATCGGACAGCTCGTGTGACCTGGCTAGAACTAGTATCTCATCCAGCGATATACCGGGTTGGCGGAGTATGAGCTTCCTCAGCAATTTCGACCTGCAGCCCACTATGATTTGGTCTCGGATCTCCTCCCGTGGGTTGGTGAAGGGACAGGTGCTGGCGAGCCGGCGTAGTACATGTCAACCGATTCAGACTCCGTCTGCCACGCTCTTTTGAATTTAAACTTCTCAAAATCATTATTGAGTTGTGGATCAAAGTGTGTGTTGAGAGCAGCGACCGCGGCGTCATAGTCGTTGTCTGGTCCTGCATTGGGGAGCGTCTCGAATAGGTCGTAGATCTCTGGCCCGCCATACAGGATGAGGAGTGACCTTTTCACTGTTCCGTCCGTCTCCCTGGTGCCCTTGAAGTAGAGGTTTAACCTTCCGACCCACGCCTTCCATCTCGGCGCCGCCGTCGCAGGGTCTGCCGCCTCGCTGAACGGGGGAAATGGCGCTGCGCCCGAGTGTAGATAGGTGGGTGGCATCTGTGCAGTGGCTCCGGCTTGGTTGGGGCCTGGTGGAGGCGGAGCGACTATCGCAGGCGGCTGTACGGCCACTGCAGGTGGGTTTTGACCTGCCCCATCTTGACCAGCTCTAGGCGCCATTACTGACATGGCTCAGCGTTGGTGGCCTTCTCGGTGTCTGTCTGTCTGGTGCTTGCGCAGCAGTGTTGCTGGCCCGGGTATGCACGCTGGTCAAGGCTCGTTGGCGAGGTGGGGGTGCTCCCTCCAACCCCTTGTGTCCCTCTTGTTGAGTGGTGTAGGAAAAGAAGAGGAAGCCACGTGGACAGGGAAGTCGCGGTGTGTTGCTGGAGAGGGGGACTGGCGTTGTCCCTGCGTCGGATTGGCTTTGCCTATGCTTGTTTCTTATACCATGTTCCAGTAGGCCCAGTGCACTAGGGCTTATGGGGTTCGGTGCACTCTCCCCTCCTCCGAGTATTGCCTGCCGAGGTCGGGGCAGAGGGGGCGTGCGTGCGGCTGTGGAGCACACCAGATAGGAGCGCGGCTGCAGCGGCGCTGCGGGGGCGTGTCGCAGGGCCTCACCGGGGCCACGTGGTGTCGGAGCGCGAGAGGCGCGCAGCCTGTCTCCGCCGGCGACTCCGGATTCCAATGCAGCCAATGGGTCCACGCGGGGAGAGCATCGGAAACACGCAGGGGTGCCGCGCAGGTGGGAGGGGGATCAGACTCACCCGCACCTCCGGGAGCAGACAGGCTCAGACCAATCCTCCGGCGAGTCCCGCCAGCTGAAGGCGCTCCCGGCCGGGAGACGCGTGGGCGGGCCTCAGAGCCGGGGACGGCACGGCAACACACGCGGGTGGGCTCCGTAGCAGGATGTGAGCATACCGCAGAGCCGCAGACAGAGGCAGCCTGGCACGCGAACAGGTAGGCCGGCCTCGTCGCCAATGTGGTGTGTCAGGTCAGGGCCTGACACGTGGCACTACGAACTCAGTGAGGGGACACAGACAGTAGTTAGGAGATAGCCGGAAAGACCCCGAGCGGTCTTCCGTGTTCTTTATTTATACCCCCGGCGCGAGCCCGCCCCGGGGTATGCGTGAATGCGTGTGTGAATGTTGTTACAAAATATGGGAGAGCCCGAGTGGCTCTCTACAGCCGGTTCGTCATGCTATATGAACCCACTGAGTAATCACTGTAAGTTGCGCTGCCCAGTAACAATATTGAAGCGCCGGAAGGGCAATCCCTCTATCGTACCAGCTCTTAGTTTATTTAACGCTATCCATGGAGTCCCTCCGTCCCAAAGGAGTATCCGTACCTCCGCTTCAATCACTTGAAAATATGTGGGTGAGACCAAGTAGGGCTTGTTTTGTAAAATGTATAGGAAGCGGGTAAGTGCCAAAATTTTATATAAGGAGGCCTTTCCTAACAGCGACAAGGGAAAAGACCTTCAATGTTGTACATCTTCCCGAAGACGCCATGGGGGAGGGGGGCTAAGTGTGAGGATTCGCAATCGCTGGACACCCCAATGGAACATTTCGCACATTGTTTTTCTCCCTCTTCCATTCTTTGTTCACAGACCGCACCCGAGGACTACTGTCCCTTTAAATTTCCCAGCTTGCTAAGTCATGTGACTCCATCACATGACCTCGAGGGCTTCAAGAACGGAGGCGCCGGATATGGAAGTCGTTCGCAGGGACCGCCTCGCGCTGTATGGGAGGAGGAAACACTCATCGAGACCTTCACGATATCACTGTGGGACGCTGCAGGACTGAACGGGACAACGAAGGAGGGGTCGCCCGAAGCAGAAGGAGTAGACAACCAGGGGACTCCGGAAGAAGAAAGAGACGGGCAGCCAGACCCTACCTGGCAACGCGGAGACTCCTACCACAGCCCAGGAGGGACGTGGCTAAACAAGGTACGAGGTCGCATTGGGTTGATTTCGGGGCGCAGTGTAAGAGACTCTGAGGGTGGGGGTGTGAGAGGGGAGAACCCATAGTTTACATTTGGGCTCAAGCCGTGCTGACGCTATGCGCCTACAACACTGGTGACGGTAGTGGTGTTAAATCCCTTTCACTCCCCTTGCTACCCGCGACAACTGCTGGAAGGAGAAAACCCTTCCTTACCATTTCTATATTTTTCTCTTTCCTTACGGTCCTTTTCTCAAACCCTCTCACTGCCTGCCAAGTACCGCAAGAAGGGGAAACACAGAGGCCTACTTGTCTACGCATCACACGGATTAAGAACAAAAAAAGAAGAGGACTACATCTCCCACAAACCCCTGTTTTGGACCCCAACTCACCTGAATCCTTAGTTGCACTTAAAACCTGACCTAAGTACTGGACTTCCATTCCCACAATCCCCTAATTTGTTTTCAATAAAACCTCAACTCCGTTTACAACCCAGTCAGTCATTCTGGTCTGCTTCTCTCACATGCCACACTAAGTTGCATTCATAAAAGACCACATGGTCTTAATTAACATAAATTCCCAGATATTGGAATCCTTCTGTCACAACCCTTGCTGTACACGTTCTGGGAAGTTTCGGTCTTGAGCCATAAAGGATGTAACTCGGCGATTTATCTCAGTTTATTGTGTATACAGAGTAATTTTGATATAGGGTAAAGATATAAAGCACCCTATGTAGGAAGGAGTAGGGTTTCACCAAGTAAAGAAGGATGCATGAAGGGAGATCCTATCCTCCCAATCTTCATTCCATCTGAGTCCACTAATAAGTGTGTCACCTTGTATCCATAACGTGAGTGGCTCCAAGACTAAAGCAAATATCAACGGGGAGAGTGTTTTAGATTACAAATGGATTTTCCCGATTCATGCCCTTATATAGGTACAATTCACATTGCCCTTATATAGGCATAGAAATCCAGCCTTATTTAGGCATAGCCCATGCTAACCAAATGCCGGCATGGCTACTTCCATCCGTTCACCAAACGTCACAAAGATTTCTTGGAAAACCAGCTTAAGCCGGTTGGGGACTTACCCTTGCTTGAATATTAATTTCTCCAAGAACTCAGTTAGTTTTACAATGAACAACTAGTCCCTTAGGGCTCATTCATGACGTTCATATGCCCGACTTTACGTCAAATCATGGCATTCCTAAACACCTTCAAGGTATAAATATACCTTCACTTGCTACGGCAAAGTACAGTGGTTCGGAGCAGATCAACAACCTACTTGCCCGACGCAGCTCGCAACAGCAAGTGCCGAAGGAAGCCGACTCTCCAGCTGATGCACTGAACAAGCAGCTGACATCCTCCTGACGAGATTCCAGCTCCAGTGTTTCTGACTCCCCTTGCGGGGTGTTGGGAAATCGAGTCCCAAGACAGAGATACCAAACCTCCTTCATTCTAAGGTACGGAGCTGATGAGAACCTAGAGAAACCTTGGATAGATTCTTGGCAAAAACTATACCTATGCTAAAGCAACACTTACTCTTCCCTTGTACTAGACCTAGGTTAGGTACATTAGGGTAGGCATATTTTAGAAGCACCAGTTGAGTATTTTAGCCTGTGTATTTATGTATGTATTTTTATATGGCTTAGAAACCATACAATGCTTTTACAGTATTATTTTATATTACTGTTTGCGCTGTACTCATTATACTTTGCATTCTGTCTAACGATTGTAGCAGTTCACCTCTCTTGCATGAGAAAGAAGAATGTTCAATAAATACTTTTATTGAAAACACCCGTCTCGCTATTTCTCTGCAAACTCTGTAGAAACGAAGCATGCACGATTGACTGAGTAAAATAGTTATCTATTGCTTCCACGACTCTGAGAGATATATTCTTATTCTTGGGGAAACAAAGTTGTCATGTTTATGCGGTTGTCAGAAACTAAACCCTTCTTGTGAATTCGAGAAAGTTTCTAGTGACCTCTGAGTTAGCTGGCACACACACACAATTAAGTTTAGTATATTCGATAGAGACATACTGACGTAAGTCCTACGTCAAATCCTTAGGATATATTATTCCAATGCACAGAGCCTATTGGGAATATAGGAACTACACTACAAGAGGGGACATCCTTGTATCATCCCTCTTTGAAATTAAAAAAATGCTGCTCGCCCCCCATTTACTGTCACTTGTGCTAAGGGTTCCGTATATAAAAGTCAGACGCATGCTAAAAACTTCCCCCAAGCCCAAGTCTCTCAAGGACAGTGAATAGGAAAGGCTATTCTATCATGTCAAACGCCATCTTAGCACCCAGGGACACCACAACAGCCTCTTCCTAAATATTGTCAGCTCTTCCCAGTACTCCCTGAAGGTGCTGCATGTTGAGTGCAGTATTTTTACCAGGCATAAATCCTGATTGGTCGGGATGGATCAACGTATGCAGCATTGGAACCAATCAGGTTGCCTACACCTTCACTAAAATCATAACCTCTGCGTTTATCAGGGATATTGGTCTATAAGACGCACAGCTCTCCGGTGGCTTCCTGGTCTTGTGTATCTCTACTGTATTAGCGAGCCTTTGACTTTCCGGTAGTTTCCCAAGTCTAAGACTACCTGGTACATCTTCACTAGATATGGGGCAGTTTTGGACACTGTCAGGGGAACACAAATAAAATTACACCTCAGACTCCTGAGAAATACAAAATTCTAACAATCTGTTTACCAATGGGGATCGCACCACATCTGGAGGACTGTGACACATGGGGTACAGTCTTTGCTGCAATCTACACCAAAACACATGGTGTTCCGTCTGTGGTGGTAATACCAGACGTCCTGAAATAGATTCAAAATGAATACGGGGCAGAGCCTGCTTAAATCTAGGTATGAAATTACTGAAAGATTTTATTTATTTTATTTATTAGCAAATATTAAAGGTAAGGCAGCATCTGTGGCGATCCGCCAGAAATGAAGGGAATTTGATGTAACTGAGCAACCACAAGAACTGGCCAGAATAATTGAGAAATCCTATGAAGGCAGGGACAGTTTGGGTGGTAAACCAGTTAAACCACAGCTGTCTGAAAGTCCAGAAAAGGTCTCTACTAAAAACACTCCTACTCCTTCTAAAAAGAAGTGGGAAAATAGCAAACAAATTTCTAAAGAGAAGCGTTCTCATTCCAGAGGTAGATCTCCTCAAAAGGAGCCCTCTGAAAGGAGGTATAACCTCAGGAACATGGATAATTTTAAAAAACCTGATAGATATCAAGACACTGATACATATTCCTGTCGTGCCTTTCAGACTTTGTCACAGAAATCCGAAAGAAGAGGATGGTCAGAACAGAAGGAAAAACGCGTGAAGTCCAAAGACGATCAACACGTTCAGAAAAACAAGAAACCTCAATTCACCAAAAAGAAGGTAGCAGGTCTAAAAATCAGACATGCCGAGGATCTTGAGGACACAACTCAAGAACGGGGAATGGGCTCTGACGATGTTGGACAGCGGAGCAGAAGTCACCATAGCTCGCAAGAACTTGAAGGATCATCTGGAGACAGTGGACTTGAATTAGTTAATTTACGTAGGAACTGCAGATACCAGGGTTAGTTCTCCACATAAGTTATATGAAATAACACTCCGGATGGAGGGAGACATAACAAGAAAGATAAAAGCACTCTTTTGGGAGAGACTTTCTAAGGATTATGACATTCCTCTTGCTGAACAAGACTGGCCACCAGAATTTGTCAGGGAGTGCCCACATGGCGAATAAATCATTATGCCAGCTTTCTCCAACCACATTCCAATACATTTAAAATATACTTATGCCAGAAAATGGGTAGTAGCCAAGGCTCCAGCATTATTAAAAAATCATGTAGGATGGGATGAGGACTCGCCTCACCATAAAATCCAACAAAAAATCAACCAACTGCACAAAGGCAGTACCCAGTTAAGCAAGAATCTAAAAAACAGGTCAGGGAGATCTTAGATCAACTTGAATACCCGGGGGTGATTGAAACATGCACCTCGTCAATGAACAATCCTTTGTTTTCTGTCTTCAAACCAGACAATACATATCGTCTAGTATTGGATTATAGACATTTAAACTCTTGTTGCAAAACATTTGCAGTACAAAATGCACACAGTGCAGCACTAATGAATAACATTGTGCGTAAAAAATACAAAACCACATTGGATATTTCTAACGGGTTCTTCTGTCAAAACATTGCACATGAAATCAGGTATTTGACCGCTTTCTCAATTATGGGGACAGAACGTCACTTCTGTCGTCTCCCACAAGGATTCAAGAACAGTCCTCAGCGAGAGTAACAGAGTTACTACAACTTATGATGATGAAGCATTATCATACGTGGATGACATCTATCTGACGGATGATGACTTGGATAGGCACTTGAACAGAGTGAATACCATTATATTGGGATTCGCCTCTGAGGATTATAAATTCAATTTAAAAAAATCGAGAATTGCCCATCTCAACGTCCTGTTTCTAGGATACGAACTATCAAGTGAAGGCAAAAGCCTGGCAGCAAACTTCCTAAAGAAATGTGCGCTGCTCCAACCTCCAAAAATGCTGAAAAACTTACAGTCGTTTCTAGGATTCTTGAATTTCGGAAGAAATTACATTCTAAACTACGCAGAAAGGGTTAAACCTCTCTACAAATTAATCAAACCTGATTTTAAAACTGTTAATTAGACACAAAAACACACAGAAATTTTGCGTTCATTACAAATGGACATGTTAGCAACAACACATTTACAAACACGCGAAAACGTACGCAACTTAGTGATCCCAATCATTCCAGGACAATGCGGATTCACTTACTTAACTTTTAACGAAGGTGAAAAAGTACCAATAGCTTACAAATCACACTTGTACACACAAGCAGAAATGAAATTCACTTCTACAGAAAAAAATCTGACAGCGGTTCAAACTGCAGTAGCAAAAGAGAGAGCCCTCGCACAGGGAAAGCGCATTATGGTCGTTACACCTGTACCTGCCTTAGAGGCAGTGACAAAAGCGAGTATTCTGAATGCTAAAGCTTTACATCCAAGATGGATACAATGGGTTAATTCTCTTGCTGCGACAGACGTTGAATACGTTTTTGATCAATATTTGAAAACACAAGCATTTCTACAATATGACCAAGAATGTCCTCTGCCTACAGAAATTCTGCCTCTAGAGCAGTATAAATGTATAATTTATACTGACGGATCAGCCAAACCCGCTATGGGGGGGTAAACAAGCCTATGGTGCAGCGTGCGCGATCGTTAAAGGTCGTTGGCGCAATGGCAAATTCCGACCTAGGGTCACTAAAACTCAATCTCTGGGAGATTGTACAGCTCAGCGAGCTGAACTACAAGCATTCAAGATGGCGCTTGAGAATACGGACCGCCAATTCCCCACACTCATAGTGTGCGATTAGTATTATTGTGTTCAATCTTACACAATGAATACTTGCAGACCTGGATTCAAAACAGTTTCAAAGATGCAAAAGGTGGCACAATCAAGCATAAATTGCTTTGGGAACAAGTAGTTCAGTTACGACAAGAATTACAAAATACTCACGTGATACATACACTGAGCCATCAACGTGATGGCGTTCACGTTGCAGGGAATTCATTGCCTGATGAAGCAGCAAAGGCAGCTGTGCAAACGGCTTCCATAGCTGCAATCACTCGTTCAAAAACGAAACTAGATGGCGAAATAATGCAAGCTGTCAATGCTTCATGCAAAGACAGTGGTAAAACATTACCGAAAGGATTTCCACTCAAATACTCATACATGACTGATGCAAATAATGTTCCGTTTGCTCGAATCCCTGGAGTGTGGGATAGAGTAATTACAAACATGGAACATAGAATAGGACTAATTTTAGCAGCACATGAAGGGCTTGCCTCAGCACATGCAAGTGTTTCCGCCACAGTGTCCTTATTAAAACAGAGATACTGGTTGCCGCGCATGAGGAAACAAACCAGAAACTATGTTTTCGAATGTGAAATCTGCCAAAAGATGAAAGTCTCAACTGTGAAACGTCCTGTGCAGACACCCCTGTTCATTTCAGATAAACCATTAGCTTGCGTTTACCTGGACCACTGCGGTCCCTTACAGAGGGATGGTTACTATAAATATATCATGGTCGCAGTGGATTCATGCTCAAGATTCATTTGGATGTGGCCTCAGCACTCGGCTGACGCTCAAACTGTTTTAACAGATTTGCAAGTCTTTATCAGCACATACGCATTTGGCACACTACATTCTGACCAGGGTCCTGCATTTAGCTCTCAAGCTAACAAGGAGGCCATGGCCAATCCGGGCGTTGCATTGTGGTACTCTAGTACATTCCATCCTGAGGGAAATTCGGTTGTGGAAAGAAAATACCGGGACATAAAGCAATCTATAACAGCCAGGGTATTAGGTTCAGTTGACGGGTGAGTCAAACATCTAATAAGGTCCAACGTAGTCTTAATAATCTGCCAAGAAGTTCTCTAGGGGGTATCACTCCATACAAAGTCCTTTTTGGGACCAGAATGATCGTACCGGATCTCGATTGTCAGACTTCAGTGGTAGAACATAAACCCTTTGATATCAAAGATCATTTGGCTGTTTTGCAGGACTTAAATGAAATAAGAACAAAACAAAGCAACGTACTCCTGAAGCCAAGGGGCACTGAAGAGAAACCGACCGTCCCAGCAAGGCCTGCCTGGATTCCAAAGATTTGGGATCTAGTCAGAGAAAAGATCGCGGACAAGAAGGAATTTGGGCCTTCTTACAGACAACCAGTACCTGTCCTATCAATCCACGGATCAAGAACAGTATTACTGCCGCCCCTTGCTGGAAAGAAGGAGAACAGGTTTGTGTCCATCGACCTGGAAAAACCACATCATGTGGCCGATCATAAGCAGTAGGCCAAGTGGACTCCAAAGATGTAGCAGACGCCCTAATCTTGCTACTTGACCGTCCTGCTCTTCACAGACACGGTCGCTCCAGACGCTGCCTCCCGCTCTGCCCACCACCCGACCAGCTTATTGCCTCTTCACCTCGCTCTGCCTCGAAACAGCAAGTTACCAGTAGCGCTAGATTGCCTGAGAGGCTGCCGAACATTGCTTTATCGTAGCGCTTGTGTTTTTGCCTATCTACGCTATAACTGACATTATTTAAATTGCTGTGCTGCCTGACTATCTAACTGCTGCCTGATTTTACCGGTGCCACTGCCATCAGAGTAGCGCTATTTACCTCGCTGCCCCATTTGCGCTTTCGATTCTGGCTGAGGCCATTTTGTCCTTGTTATTGTTGATCTCTGTGCCTTCCCTCTGTGCCTGCCCAGATCTCCGCCCAGCTCCCGCCTCCCAGCTGACCATCCCTCGCCCCTCCCCCTCCACTATCCATTTATGACAGATGACCCAACGCGCAGCGTTCACACGCAGCGATCGCGCCCCAGTCGCGCCGAAGGTGCGCCAAAGGTAAGCCCGTCTGCGCCCGTCCGCGCCCAGCGCCCGTCCCCCCGCCCTATGCCGCCCCCAACCCCCCAGAGTAACTTATGATGCCGCTACTCTCCTCGCCCTCAACGCTGGACACACCCCACTATGCTGTGTAGCTACCCCAGGACGTACCCACGGCCCATTCTCCTGCCTCTCCTGTAAGTTCAACTGCTTCAGGACCCTCACCAAACACACTTCCTCCACACTCAGCTCCGAACCCAACGACTTGAAATGCATCCTACTGAACACCCGCTCGGTCCACAGACACGCAACCGAACTCTGGGACCTAATCGACACTGTGTCACCTGACATCGCCTTCCTCACTGAAACTTGGATGAACGCATCTTCTGCCCCCGACATCGCCATAGCCATACCGGACACTTACAAGATCATTCGAAAAGACCGCACCATTAAAAAAACTGGAGGAGGCATCGCCATCGTCCATAGAAACACCATCAAAATTACAACCAGCTCTGACGACAATCTTGCAACCGCCGAACACCTCCACTTTCAGATCCACACCGACCCCAGGACCACCCTCAGAGGAACCCTCATCTACAGGCCCCCAGGCACCCGATCTCAATTCAGCGACGACATCACAGACTTCATCAGCCCGCACGCTCTCGCCTCCGAGAACTACATTCTTCTAGGAGACCTCAACTACCACCTTGACAACATTCTCGACAACAACACCACCACCCTCCTGGACAACATGTCCAATCTCGGACTCAAACAACTTGTCGACACCCCCACTCACACAGCCGGACACACGCTCGACCCTATCTTCACCTCCAGCAAGCACATCTCCTTCGATCACACTACAGCTCTCCACTGGACGGATCACAGCTGTGTTCACTTCAGCTACAAAACAACCCTGACCCACAACCGTCCACAACCCATTCCCCGAAGAAATTGGAACAAAATCACCACCGACCAACTCCTCGCATCCCTCAGCCAAAACACTCCCACCCTAACAACGGACCCAGACCAAGCAGCCACAAACCTCAGGCAATGGATTACACACAGTGCGGACGAACTAGCACCCCTGAAAAAACACCAGTTGAAATCACTCAGCAAAAAAGCTCCCTGGTTTAATGATGACCTTAAAAAATCCAAAAAGACTTGCCGCACCCTGGAGAAGAATTGGAGAAAAGAACCAACCTCAGACAACATGACCTCCCTCAAGACAGCCACCCGCAAACACCACCAACTGATTCGTTCCGCCAAGAAATCAGCATTTAAGGACCGTCTCGACAACAACTCTCATAACAGCAAGGAACTCTTCAATATCGTCAAAGAATTCACCAACCCTCCCGCAGCATCCAACGACATCACTAACTCCCAAGACCTCTGCAATGCGCTATCCTCCTTCTTCTACAACAAAATTGCCGACATCCACAACAGCTTCAAGAACACTCCCAATGACCAACTCACCCCACCCCCTTCTGATCCCACCCCTCCCACTAACTACCTCAATTCCTGGAACCCAATCACCATTGAAGATACCATTCGCCTCATGAACTCAATCCACTCTGGCTCACCTTCTGACCCTTGCCCCCACTACATCTTCAACAAAGCTGACTCCATCATCGTTCCCCAACTCCGCGATGTCATCAACTGCTCCTTCAACTCAGCCACCTTTCCAGAAATATGGAAACACGCCGAACTCAGCGCCCTTCTGAAAAAACCAACATCAGACCCCTCAGAACTGAAAAACTACCGACCCATCTCCCTCCTCCCTTTCCCGGCCAAAGTCATCGAGAAAGCCGTCAACAGCCAACTCGCAGCCTTCCTTGAATCCAACAACTCCCTGGATCCCTCACAGAACGGCTTTCGAGCCAAACACAGCACCGAAACCGCCCTCATTGCAGCGACCGACGACATCCGAGCACTCCTGGACAACGGTGAAACAGTGGCCCTCATTCTTCTCGACCTCTCCGCCGCCTTCGACACCGTCTGTCACAGCACCCTCATACAACGCCTCAACAACATCGGCATACAAGGAAAAGCCTTGGACTGGATCATCTCGTTCCTAGCCGGGAGAACACAGAGAGTCCGACTTCCCCCTTTCTACTCAGAGCCCACCGAAGTCATCTGCGGCGTACCTCAAGGCTCCTCACTCAGTCCCACCCTCTTCAACGTCTACATGAGTCCCCTCGCCCCCATCGCACGTCGACACAACCTCAACATCATCTCCTACGCCGACGACACCCAGCTGATACTCTCCCTCACCAAAGACCCCAACACCGCTAAGGACAACCTTCACGAAGGTATGAAAGAAGTAGCCGAATGGATGAAACAGAGCCGCCTAAAACTCAACTCAGACAAAACTGAGGTGCTCATCCTTGGATCCTCCCCCTCAGCGTGGGATGACTCTTGGAGGCCTTCCGCTTTGGGTTCAGCGCCCACACCCACTGACCATGCATGTAACCTCGGCTTCATCCTAGACTCCTCTCTCTCAATGTCCAGACAAGTCAACGCCGTGTCGTCCTCCTGCTTCAACGTCCTTCGCATTCTCAAAAAGATCTTCCGCTGGATCCCCCTCGAAACAAGAAAGACTGTCACCCATGCTCTGGTCACGAGTCGACTGGACTACGGCAACACTCTCTACGCCGGAATTACAACAAAATTGCAGAAAAAGCTCCAGCGCATCCAAAACGCATCAGCGAGACTCATATTAGACATCCCGCGCCAAGAGCACATCACCGGTCACTTAAAAAACCTCCACTGGCTTCCCGTCAACAAAAGAATTACCTTCCGCCTTCTTACCCACGCACACAAGGCCCTTTATAATCTAGGACCAGAATGCCTCAACTCCCGACTGTCCTTCTACTATCCCACCCGCCAACTAAGATCATCCATTCAAGCCCTCGCCGCAGTCCCGCGCATCCGAAAAACCACCATGGGCGGCAGATCCTTCTCCTTCCTGGCTGCCAAGACCTGGAACTCACTCCCTACCCACCTCCGCCTTACTCAGAATCACATCTCCTTCAGAAAAGAATTGAAAACTTGGCTATTCGATAAACAATGAACCCTTCCCTCTAGCGCCTTGAGACCCTCTGGGTGAGTAGTGCGCTTTATAAATGCCTTAACTTGAACTTGAACTTGAACTATCCAAGAGGTTCAAACTGAGAGACTCATCACCTTTGAAGAATCTGCAGTGCAAAAAGAAGGACTATGCAACAAAGCTATGGAACTTGTACCTCTTGAAACCCAAATAACAGTTCGTCAAGAAATGCCTGTCTACAATGAAATAGCATCTGACTATACGAATGTAACAAGTGATCAAGTGGTTCCAGCGATTTGAACGAATCCTGATGCAATCCCTACAATTGACAGAACTGCCTCTGGCTATTTCATTAACTTTGATACGTTTTCGGAGGATCCAAGCAAATCTGAAACATCGCAAGTTAAAAGAACTTTCAAAGAACAAGCAACAGAACTTTTTCAACACCTGGAAAAGACTTTTCTAGTTTCACCTTGGATTGAACTTTGGATTGTGTTGGGTGTGCTTTTGCTTCTATTTTGGTTGACCCTGGTAATAATTTTGGGAATGCTGATAACTAGAAGATATGTAATAATGGACACAGCAAGTAAGAACATCAACTTACTACTCAAGCCACACAAATCATCCCATCGCGACACTTGTCATCAGTGATCACAGCCGTTCCTATACCTGGTGGTATAGCCTGGGACCAGTGCTTAATTTGTGCCGGTGCTTGCCGGTACTTAGCACCGGCACTTAATTATCAGGGCCGGGTCTACGAGCATTAAGTGCACGTAATTGATTTTATGGTAATTAGTAGCTCAGTCAGTGACACTGCTGCTCTACCACGTAAGTGCTGCTGTTAGACGTACTGGCATGGCTTTTGTAACTTGTTGAAGTACTTGTTGACTGCACTTGCCTCGCTTCACGACTCAGTCACACACCATATGTCACACTAGTTAGTTATTACTTCTCTGTTGAATCATGCACTGCAGCAGCTCAGTATTGCCGGCCCAATGGGTGGGACACTGATAATTGGGCAGGGCTTTGGTCTTCTGCAGGGGTTGGGGCTCTGCGCGCCAAGCAGCGTGCACAGTTTTGTTTAGAATGATTGCAATGCGCAGATTGCGCGCGCATTCGCTGCTTTGGCACACAGTAAACAGCACAGTGCACACCTCATACCCGGCCGCCTCTCACCTCCGAGTCAGGAACTTCCGAACAGAACATGGCCATTCGGTTCAAGATTCAAAGAACCATTCACCAGCGTCGGTAAGTGAAAGTAAGTCAGTGTAAGTGTGAAACCGAAAGTAAGCCAGCAGCAAGACGCTGCCAGGCAGGACCGTGTTGTTGAGGTGCAAGTGCGACATCACATGCTCCATTGGTGACTTGTTGTTGAGCCTGAGGAGTAGCCCGGCGTAGGCTAGTGTAGCCGCCCACCACCAGCAGTGAGTGAGTACTCTACTACTAGTACTGGCCGGTCTGATTGTGGCTAGTGCCGCCCGCAACCTCTCACTGTGTTGAAATATGATGCACATGTGTTTTTCCGGGATGTGGAGGGGGCGGGGGGGTGTAGGAAGGTGGATATCTGACTATGGTTACCCCCAACTTTTCACCTAGTGTTTTGCTGGTTTTTCACTTAGTTGGCCTGGGCTCCTGCTATTCAGGACCCCAGGCTTCCTGCTCTCTCTGTTAAAATGGATTCCATGTACCTTAGGTGCATTTACCAATTGGTACTGGGCCACCTTATAAAGTCCCTGTACCCAGGGCATAGGTGTACCCAGTGCCTACCAGGGGCTGAAGCATGTATTATGCCACCCCTGGCTGGCCATCTAAAACTGACACAACTGGCTGCAGGACAGCTGGGGCAAGGTGGTGTAATCACCCTTTGCTGTAGATATAGTATACCTATATCTAACCCTAAAATGGACACATATCCTCCTATCAGTCACTCCTATGGCAGGCCTTAACAATCCTGAAGGCAGAGTGCTTGGAATTATGTGAGATGGTGCTCTGGCATGAGCTGAGCCCGTTTGCAGTTTGCGGAACCAAGTCCTAATAGCTGTTCCATGATAACGCTATACCATATACTCTTAAGTGCATTATCAACATCGCGGTTAAATGCTAACTCTGGTATGACAATATCAAAACGAGTAAGGTGTCATACAAATTGGAATACTACCCTCTCGCCAATTCTGGCGACGGGGGTAGCATTCCACCCTGCTAGAGGGACACGACATGTATGTAACTGTGAACCCCAGTTAAAGTTAACTCGAGCCTCAGCATCACAAAATGGATGCTGCCACCACAGACACAAGTCTGACCTCCTGCTGCTGGGAGTCCTTCCAGCGAGGGGGGCTTGGACAAAGGGTTTCCTGCCTTGGGAGGTGCTAGCACCACCCCAGACAGGATTTTGTGTATTGGGTAGGACAGGCCTGAAAGGAATGAGACATGCCTGGGGCACACAAGGTGTCCTGTGCATACACCGGTTCAAACCAGTTGCTGGGGCATCCCTGCCCCAGCTCTGGTGGGAAAGCGGACAAAGCGGACAAAGGATAGGGGGTGTAGCCACCCCCTTCCTGGTCCCACCCAGGGGAGGGACCTAGTCAGTAGTGCAGCCCCCTTTAGGAGAATAAAGGTAGGAGCTGGTCCCATTCCAAATTAGATTAATCCTGAACTACTCTACAAGACGAAACTCTGGACTTCGACGTTCTGCTCCACAGAAGACTGAAGAAAATCTCCCTTGTGGGCAAGGAGTGTCCACCCTGCATCTGCAGGCACCATCAAGCGTCCAGCGGCTTCACTTTGTCATCTTCCCTCGAGGATCCAGACTTCAGAGCCCGACGAGATCCAGATTCCCAGACCTCTCCGACCTCTACCTACATCTGCAGCACAGCTGAGACCCGTGGATGCGACGAGACACGTGGGACCAGCCATCTTGAACGAACCTGCACTTCGCTTCCAGCACGACTCCTGAGATAAACTCGACCAAGTGCTTTGGGGACTGAGAAGCCCCAGCCCCGAGCAGCCCCTGCACCGAAGATCAGCCCTCCAGCATCCACGAGATCTGCGTGGGGCCCTTCTGCTTGTTTGCTGCTGGACGCATTGTCTGGTTACTTGCCGGCTGGCTAGTGGCCTCCTAGACGACGAACCTTTGAATCTTTGCTGCTGGTCTGGTTGCTCCAGACTGGCCCTTGCTCCCTTCCAAAAGAGGGGCACCCCGGACTCTCCTAGTCCGCACCAGACGTCTTTTCCACTCACTGCGTGGGTTGCCTTTGCCAAGGCCTGTTGACTCCGATCCCGGATCCGACACCGCCGACAGCGAGAGCCTGTGTGGGACAGCTCGTGCCTCCATCCTGGTCGTCGAAGACACCTCCTGGTCCACGTGGCTGCAGAGTCAAGCATCCACTCTTCACCTGATCGCGACGACAGCACGTGGTTCCTTCCTGGTTCCACACCGGTCACTGGCTAGTGACTTTGAACACTGTCCCCTCTGCTTTCAGGTCCTCTTCTTCACCGATCCACCCTTGGATCGCACCGGACATCTTCCTCCTGGTCGCCTGCAGCATCTTTTCTTTCAGGCTCCATTGACTTCAACGCGAGAACCCGACACACTTTGGCACCTATGCACCCGCAGCCCGTGGGTGAGGTGACGAGAGCATTTCGGTGCTCAAGGGTAGTTTAACTGTCCTAGTGTCCAGTTCCACAGTCGTTTTAGTCCTACCTAGTCAGGATTGTCCGTACTCACCTTTAACTTGAACTGTACTGTCCATAGACGTTGTTACGCATCTCGCGTGTGAGTTCACACTCTGCACACGCGTCCCGTGGGCCTCCTATTACTTACCTAAGGTGAAGATAGCATAGTCCTAGCGAATCTCCAGCCTCTGGACAGCTCCATTCCTTTTATCGACCATCACATTCCACTTACTTAGTATATGGTTTGTCGTGCCTCTAAGGCACCATTGTAATTTTGTGCAACTTGTCGTATTTTTCTTAAGAGATTGTCATGTGCTTAGCCCTCTGACCTCATAAAGAGTTCAGAGGTGTTGTTATTAATAAATATACTGTTTATTTTCATAACAACCTGTGTGGTGTCCTTTCATCTGGTATTCAAGGGGTTATATTGTGGTAAAACAGCTGGCTTCACATGCCAAAAGAGTTTAGCCTAAGACTGCTTTGTCCATGCTACCATTAGGATAGCTGGTCTATAAGGTTGACTTTCAACCAATCACCATAAGGGTTGTTTGGACTGATACAAGGTGATCACTAGAACTAGTGAGCATCATATATCAGGCCAACTTCTCACATTGGTGTGCAGCGGTTGGGATTTGAGCTTGCTGTTGTTTTTACCACGTATAATCTTGAAATATCATTTGAAAGATCACATAAGGTACTCTAGGTACATATAACAAGCTTAGAAATACTCTGAGTTCTACTGAACCAGCTGTTGTAGTAGAAAGGGCCTAGCACACCCTGACTACAACTCTTAGCAAGGGATCAGTAGGAAAACCCATAGTGTAGGTAGGTGCATCACTTACACCTCACTAGAAAGCATGTCTACCCATGGAGAGACTTCAGAGACTCCCCTAGTGGTTAGTGACTCTCCACAGGTCCTTTCCAGATATGCAGCTCTCAGTTTCCAGGAGATGAGACAATTGTGTACCTCCAGGAAATTGAAACAGGGTTCTAACCCTACCACTCCTTTTCTGTTAGGTCTCTTAGAGACATATGATGCCAGAAGGGCTGCTAACGCAGACCTCTCTAATCCAGATAGGAGCATGCCCCCCTTAGAAGGTACTCTTGGTGATCCAGACCTCCCTGAAACAGAAGATGTAGATGAGGAGGAGGAGGAACCCTCTGGGGATGAGGCAGACAAAGGTCCTGTAGTAGTCAGCAGACTAACCAGGGCCAACTTAGACCTACATAGGGAAGGAACTGGGGGACCCCCAGTGCTGACCCTTAGCAGGCCTAACTTTGGGGTTAGGAGAGTTAGATCTCCTTCTAGGGACTCCAATAGATCTGTGCACTCTCATGCATCTGCTCAGAGGAGAATGACTTCCCCTCAGAGGAGAGAGCATGAAGCAAAGATGAAGGAAGCTAATCTGAGGATCCAAAGGGAAGAACTTGCCCTTGCCAAAGAGAAGCTTGCCTTTGCTAGAGAGCAACAGTTGAGTGGGGTAGTCCCCACTGGTGGCAGCAATATCCCTAGGGATAGAGAAAGGGGTTTTGATACTAAAAACCTGAGTAAAATAGTGCCCTCCTATAAGATAGGAGATGATATCCACAAGTGGATAACTGCTTTGGAGAGAGCCTGCAAAGTACAGCAGGTACCCCAGAGTCAGTGGGCAGCTATATTGTGGCTCTCCTTTGAAGGTAAAGGTAGAGATAAGCTCCTCACTGTTAGAGATGAGGATGCTAATGATTACCAAGTCTTGAAAAATGCACTGATTGATGGGTTTGGCTTAACCTCTGAACAGTACAGGTTAATGTTCAGAGACACCCAGAAAACTCAGGCTCAAGGTTGGACTGACTTTGTTGATTGTGCCACTAAGGCTTTGGAAGGCTGGCTACTGGGAAGTAAGGTTACTGATTACACAGGATTGTATAATCTAATTATGAGAGAGCAAGTCTTAAATAATTGTCAGAACCCGTTATTACACCAGCACCTGGTAGACTCTGATCTGACCTCTCCACAAGAATTGGGTAAGAGGGCAGACAAATGGGTCAGAACCAGGATTAGGCCTAAGAACCAAGGTGGTGACCAAAAGAAGGAATCAGCCAAACCTCAAGAGAAGGGTGGGAATAAATCTACAGATCAAACCACATCAGGGCCCCAAACATCCTCTGAGGGGGTGGGTCCCAGAATCCTTCCAATACCCAGAAGAAACCTTATTGCCATACCTGCAAACAGGTAGGCCATTGGAAAACTGACAGTAGTTGCCCAAGGGCCAACAACAATAAGGAGAACATACCCCCAAGTAACACTTCCAAGCCTCCTGTTACTACTAGTAGTAATCCCCCAGCTGGTGGGAGTGCCCCCAAGAATTTGGGTGGATTTACTTTGGGAGTTCCTGGGGACTCTGGCCTAACCAGGTCCCCTAACTCAGATACTCTTGTCTGTGAAACTGGCATGGGGTTTGCCAACTTCACTGATTGATTGTCCCAACACTTTGGACAAATACAGACAGGAGCCCCTCATCAATGGACTGAAAGTTGAGGCCTATAGAGACACAGGGGCTAGCATCACCATGGTGACTGAGAGCCTAGTCCCCTCAAGGCAACTTATACCTGGTGCCACATACCAGGTGACAAACATTGATGGAGTGCAGAAAAATCATCCAATGGCAGTGGTAAATCTCAGCTGGGGAGGTGTCACTGGCCCCAGGAGAGTGGCAGTGTCATCAAACTTGCCTGTAGATTGCCTACTGGGGAATGATTTAGAGATCTCAGCCTGGGCTGAGGTAGAACAAGAAACCCATTCTAAAATGGTAAATCTTCCTGAACAGGTTAGGAGGGCTGTGCCAGTCTCAGCCCAATCTCAAGTAGATTCCTTCCCTGAAAAGGTTAGCAGGGCTGTAATGGTAACAGCCCATACCCAAACTGAGTCCCTTCCTGAAAAGGTTGGTGGGGCTGTGATGGCCACAGCCCAAACTCAAACTGATTCCTGTGTTGTGAAGCCTGAAACTATGGATCACTCCACACAAACAGAGAGCATTGAGGAGGAAGAGAAATCTCCCTCCCACCAGACATTAGGAAAGGATCAGCCTCCTCAGGGAACTGATCTTACCCCTTGTGAAGAAACTGCCCCAGAGGTAGTCAGGCCTAGCCTGGCAGAACCCCTGATGTCAGTGGACCCTTCCAAGGTGGGACCCAGTCTGGAGCAGGTAACCTGCCCCTCTCTACCCTGCCTCAGTCAGTCTAGGGCTGTGGAGGTCAGGGAGGCCAGTGGTGGACCCCAAAGGGCCCCCTGTCCAAAAGAACCCCCCAATCAGCAGATTAAGGGCACTGAAGCTAGTAGTCCTAGCCAAGTGAAAATAAAACAAACTCCTGAGGGATCCCCCTTAAAATTAGTTTGGGACCTCCCACAGATGGACACTGTTGGGCACAGCCAAACCTGGGACCTAAGGGCCCCAAACCTGGCCTGTCCCTCCAGTAAGCCAAACAGAGGGACCCAGCCTCCAGCTTTAGGTAGCCAGAGGCTGACCCTGAGAGCATACAGAAGCTCAGTCCTGGAAAGAAAGGCATATATGGTGGATAGTGATTGGAGGAAGTTGAGCCCAACATTAGTGGAGCCAACTTCAGTACTCCATCCCAGCACCAGCCTTTTACTTTGCCAAAACACACCACAGGTAGAGATTCCCTATGGTGGAGACCCTCAGATACCCTTAGGGTGAGGGATTGCTTAGTGGACCATGAGATAGGGGGTAACCATGCCAGTGTATGCACCTCCTCATATGGCCACTCAGGCAATATGGGCTTACCTGGTCAAGGATAGCCTTATCTCCTTTCGTTTGGGGGGGTTATGTAGGAAGGTGGATATCTGACTATGGTTACCCCCAACTTTTCGCCTAGTGTTTTGCTGGTTTTTGACTTAGTTGGCCTGGGATCCTGCTATTCAGGACCCCAGGCTTCCTGCTCTCTCTGTTAAAATGGATTCCATGTACCTTAGGTGCATTTACCAATTGGTACTGGGCCACCTTATCAGTCCCTGTACCCAGGGCATAGGTGTACCCAGGGCCTACCAGGGGCTGAAGCATGTATTATGCCACCCCTGGCTGGACATCTAAAACTGACACAACTGGCTGCAGGACAGCTGGGGCAAGGTGGTGTAATCACCCTTTGCTGTAGATATAGTATACCTATATCTAACCCTAAAATGGACACATATCCTTCTATCAGTCACTCCTATGGCAGGCCTTAACAATCCTGAAGGCAGAGTGCTTGGAATTATGTGAGATGGTGCTCTGGCATGAGCTGAGCCAGTTTGCAGCTTGCGGAACCAAGTCCTAATAGCTGTTCCATGATAACGCTATACCATATACTCTTAAGTGCATTATCAACCTCGCGGTTAACTGCTAACTCTGGTATAACGTTATCAAAACATGTCGAGTAAGGTGTCATACAAATTGGAATACTACCTCCTCGCCAATTCTGGTGATAGGGGTAGCATTCCACTCTTCTAGAGGGACACGACATGTATGTAACTGTGAACCCGGTTAAAGTTAACTCGAGCCTCAGCATCACAAAATGGATGCTGCCACCACAGACACAAGTCTGACCTCCTGCTGCTGGGAGTCCTTCCAGCGAGGGGGGCTTGGACAAAGGGTTTCCTACCTTGGGAGGTGCTAGCACCACCGCAGACAGGATTTTGTGTATTGGGTAGGACAGGCCTGAAAGGAATGAGACATGCCTGGGGCACACAAGGTGTCCTGTGCATACACCGGTTCAAACCAGTTGCTGGGGCATCCCTGCCCCAGCTCTGGCCGGAAAGCGGACAAAGGATAGGGGGTGTAGCCACCCCCCTTCCTGGTCCCACCCAGAGGAGGGACCTAGTCAGTAGTGCAGCCCCCTTTAGGAGAATAAAGGTAGGAGCTGGTCCCATTCCAAATTAGATTAATCCTGAACTACTCTACAAGAAGAAACTCTGGACTTCGACGTTCTGCTCCACAGAAGACTGAAGAAAATCTCCCTTGTGGGCAAGGAGTGACCACCCTGCATCTGCAGGCACCATCAAGAGTCCAGCAGCTTCACTTTGTCGTCTTCCCTCGAGGATCCAGACTTCGGAGCCCGACGAGACCCGGATTCCCAGACCTCTCCGACCTCTACCTACATCTGCAGCACAGCTGAGACCCGTGGGTGCGACGAGACACGTGGGACCGGCTATCTTGGACAAACCTGCACTTCGCTTCCAGCACGACTCCCGAGGTAAACTTGACCAAGTGCTTTGGGGACTGAGAAGCCCCAGCCCCGAGCAGCCCCTGCACCGAAGATGAGCCCTCCAGCATCCACGAGATCTGCATGGGGCCCTTCTGCTTGTTTGCTGCTCGACACATTGTCTGGTCACTTGCCGGCTGGCTAGTGGCCTCCTAGACGACGAACCTTTGAATCTTTGCTGCTGGTCTGGTTGCTCCAGACTGGCCCTTGCTCCCGTCCAAAAGAGGGGCACCCCGGACTCTCTTAGTCCGCACCAGACATCTTTTTCACTCACCGCGTGGGTTGCCTTTGCCAAGGCCTGTTGACTCCGATCCCGGATCCGACACCGCCGACAGCAAGAGCCTGCGTGGGACAGCTCGTGCCTCCATCCTGGTCATCGAAGACAGCTCCTGGTCCACGTGGCTGCAGAGTCAAGCATCCACTCTTCACCTGATCGCGACGACAGCACCTGGTTCCTTCCTGGTTCCACACCGGTCACTGGCTAGTGACTTTGAACACTGTCCCCTCTGCTTTCAGGTCCTCTTCTTCACCGATCCACCCTTGGATCGCACTGGACATCTTCCTCCTGGTCGCCTGCAGCATCTTTTCTTTCAGGCTCCATTGACTTCAACGCGAGAACCCGACACACTTTGGCACCTATGCACCCGCAGCCCGTGGGTGAGGTGACGAGAGCATTTCGGTGCTCAAGGGTAGTTTAACTGTCCTAGTGTCCAGTTCCACAGTCGTTTTAGTCCTACCTAGTCAGGATTGTCCGTACTCACGTTTAACTTGAACTGTACTTTCCATAGACGTTGTTACGCATCTCGCGTGTGAGTTCACACTCTGCACACGCGTCCCGTGGGCCTCCTATTACTTACCTAAGGTGAAGATAGCATAGTCCTAGCGAACCTCCAGCCTCTGGACAGCTCCATTCCTTTTATCGACCATCACATTCCACTTACTTAGTATATGGTTTGTTGTGCCTCTAAGGCACCATTGTAATTTTGTGCAACTTGTCGTATTTTTCTTAAGAGATTGTCATGTGCTTAGCCCTCTGACCTCATAAAGAGTTCAGAGGTGTTGTTATTAATAAATATACTGTTTATTTTCATAACAACCTCTGTGGTGTCCTTTCATCTGGTATTCAAGGGGTTATATTGTGGTAAAACAGCTGGCTTCACATGCCAAAAGAGTTTAGCCTAAGACTGCTTTGTCCATGCTACCATTAGGATAGCTGGTCTATAAGGTTGACTTTCAACCAATCACCATAAAGGTTGTTTGGACTGATACAAGGTGATCACTAGAACTAGTGAGCATCATATATCAGGCCAACTTTTCACAGGGCGTAAGAGAGCCTGGTGGCAAACAGACTTCAACCGGGCATTGTTGTTCTATTTTAGTTCTACACTGGGATCTGGGTGTGAATGAATGAATGAAAATGGATTTTTAAAGCGCGATTGCTGCCCTGGGGCGTCCAAGCGCTATGTGTAACACCATACACAAGTTTATCACCATAAGAAAGGCACCAATCAGGACCCTCTGCTGCAACAATACACACAACTCTAAAAGCACATATATTTTCATATAAAATTGACATAGGTACCCCATGCCACACCTTTCCGTCATTGACGCAGCTAGCCTGTTTTGAAGCACTGCTAACTTTTGCAAGAAGGGAGTTGAGCGCGACAGGCAATGATATGTTTGGGATTAAACTGTTGCCGTGCTGGGAGGGCGCTGGGAGCCAAGGTTTAAACGGGTTCTGTTGAATATGGAGTCAACAGTATATCAACTTCAGCAGGTACCTTCTCCGGAAAGTCAGAAGAAAAACTTCTGCGGCCCTGAGGCATAGCCCCCACGATCACATCTCGCACAGCTGCCAGGGTGTCATTCACAAGCTCGCTGTTTGAACCGGTCTACAGTGACAAGTGGCAGCTACCTGAACAATAACACTGCAGCGTGCCCACTCTGTGCAGAGAGGCTCTGCGCGGCACAGAGCATACCATGAGGCTGTGTGGGAAACAGGGAGAGGAGAAAGTTGTTCGAATCAGTGCCGAAGAGGGGCCTGGGAAGCGCGTGGTGTGGATCGTGGCAACTTGGTGAGTCGTGTGTTCACTCATCTTCATTCACAGTGGCTTGTCTCTGTGCAGTGGCCTCGCGAGGGTACCAATGGCTCGAGTTCAAATATAGAGCATGCACACGCCCCCTGTCAGAATTGGCAGTAAACAACAACCGCAATTTGGCTGCTGCAGTTGGTTCTTCGCGCACTCCGTGTCCCGGTGTCAGTGCACCTGCTGCATTAATGGCAGTCGTGACTCTGTACCACAGCAACCCATCTCTCCCAGCACAGACTGCAATCATACCTGTGCAGATTTCGGGCCAAATGTATCAAAGGTTTTAACCAGTAACCGCACGGCACCTGCCACCAGGTGAAGCAGGGCCTGTGTAAAGTGTGGGCGGCAGCAGCGGGCCTAATCAGTTAGCCTAAGTAAGGCTGCAGCGGCAGCCTGCAGGCTGTGCAGTGCACTACTGCAGTCAGTCTGTGTGTGTGTGCGTGTCCCTGTCCACCCGGCCAGAACCGACCGGTAACTTACGTTAATTGACACATGACATGACACACACACACTGTGACTGCATGTAAAGTAAGGTAGGCGCTGTAGCCGCCATGTGATGCCACTGCCAAGACGACCTGGAGTCGGGTGATTAATTATCGAATTCCAGGGATTTTGAAAGGAAGCACTGATTGTAATACAAGCTTCCACAGTGCTTGTTGGTAGCCTGTGGGCTTGTATACACTGTACAAATAAATCTAAGCAGAGGCTGAAAGACCAGGTGGAAGTGAGCAGCCTCTGTGAGCTGAATTCAAAAGTGGTGCAAGGAGGAGGCTGCATATAATAATAATGATCCTTTTAACGTAATGCTAATAACGGATTCCTAGAGTTTCTTGTTGCGCAAATGGGTGCAATTTCTGATGTTTATATGTTTTCCTCGCTGTCATTGCTTTATTTTAGCTAACAAGAAACTGTCACCCATAGTCTTTGAAATGTCACTCATAATTGCTCAGAAATTATATAAAAGTCACACCTAGCAATCTAAAACCTTCGCAGCTATGCACGAAGGTCTCTGACAGGCGATAGACTGTGGGGCTCTGGCAGGCAGTGTGGAGGCAGAAGGTAAAAGGCAGCAGCCATCGCCAGTTCTAGCCATAGTTGGCCGAAACTACAGGCTTCAGCCAAATTTCGATCAATTCCAGAAACACACTGAAGCGTTGCCCACTATGAATGCTTTCAGCCAGGAGCCCTCGTTGCCCGACTGACCTGCGAGGCCCAGATTTCTTTCCTGCTTCAGAAGAACTGTAAATATCGTTTATATGCCAGGAGAAGTGTCTCATTATTGACCTTAAAAAAATTGAGCACAATGCTCTTGACCCATTGAATCCTCTTGTATTCTGGTCCCATGCTCAGCTGGTGATGGGAACCTGAAAGTGTGAGGATGAGGCCTTTTTGCCAGTTAGGGCTTAATGTGTGAAAAAAAGAAATGCAGGGGCTAAAAAGTTTGTCTTTTGAGACCATTGGGAGAACTTCTGAATGCCAGTGTTGCAAACTACGGAGGCTGCCTGGTTTTGATTCCACCTCATCATGGCTCTTTCTTCACTCTGCACGATTTTCTCTCTTATGTGTTCTTTTTCAAGCCGGCTTTCTCCCTGTGTCTCTGTTTCCCTACCCTTCTCTTCCGCCATTCAATCTTTTTCACCTTCCTCTCTCCTGCTCTGACTCAAAGTTAGTCTGCTGTTGAACAATAAGTCCAGATCTTCGAAAACGAGGGCTTGTTACCACCACCTGCAACAACTGGCACAAATAAGCAGTGCAGTAAGGGCAGCACCCAGCGCTTAATTTCAGCTGGTGTTTTCCGGTGCTCAGTACCGGTACTTAATTCTCAACACCTGTATTCCGGTTCCTATGAAAGTCTGGCACCTGGTGGCGCTGTTTGTCTAATTTTGAGTTAAGCACAGCAACAGCTGTTTAATAATTTAATATACATTATATATGAATAATATCTACTGCTCACACCATTTTTATAGCTTTAAGTGACTTTAAATAGTCTGAATTGTCACACTTGTAGGTGAGTGTGTACTAGTTGTTTTGGTACTGCTATTAGCAGTACTGCTAGGGAGGGAAAATGCATGGTGCAAGCTGCAATGGCCTCCCGAAAAGGGTCCTGGCACTTATGTTTTTACAAATTAAGCACTGGTTTACTGTGGCTGGAAGTTAATAACACACCCCGGCTGGATGCCTATACGTGACATTTCAATGGTTTGTGGCCTGGATCATGGATGTTTATGTGTGACATTTTCACGGTTTTTGGCCTAGCCCTGTCCTGGATGCTTATGTGTGACGGATTATGGCATGTTTTCTGGCCTGGACGCTCATGTGTGACATTTCCATGCTTTCTGGCCTGAGGGCTTAAGTGTGACATTTCCACAGTGTATGGCTTGGGTGCTTCCTTATGTGTGACATTTCCATGGTTTATGGCATGGGTGCTTATGTGTAACATTCCCATGTGTTCTGGCCTGAGGACATGTGTGACATTTTCACAGTTTATGGCTTGCGTGCCAGTTGAGAGTGTAGGTGGAGCCAATAGAGGAAGTGGGTGGAGCTAGTGAAGAGAGTGGGTGGAGCCAGGAAAAGGGTGTGTGGCCTCCGAAACAAACATTTGAGCACCTGCACTTCATATTTTACAAATTAAGCACTGCCTGGGACAGAACTGATTATGACATTTTTGGCCCATCAGAGCTGTTGAAGATTCCACACCAGTTCAAGATTTCCTTGAATGACTTTGTTTCATCTAGTACCTTTTCTGATGATTGGGACTTCGAGACTGTTAATAATATGATGTCAGACTTAGAAATGACTGCTGTATTTACAAATCATGAATATTTAGAAGGTTCATCAGACTATGAACAAATGTATTGTTATAATCATTATGGTCATCATTTCTTGCACAAATCTGCAAATCCTAGAAATGTCCTAATATATAACCAGTGGGAACATTGTCCTACACCACCTAAGGATAGCTCAAAAACGTTTTGGGGGAAATGTCCATACTTTTCAGGTTTCAATGTATCCAATCCAGATTCATTTTTCTTTAAAAATGTTAATAAGACAGGAATGAAAAATATGTTGACAAATACCAAACAGATTTATTCTGCAGCCTTTTTTGCCCAATTGTCTAGTCAGGGTTTCGACTTTTGGAAAGAAAACATTGAGACAAAAACTGTCTGGGGTGCAAAAGACTGGCAAGTGCAGGGTGTAGAAGTTTTATTTAGAGCATGCATCATCCCAGAACAAATCATATTTTTGAATGACACTGTTCAACAGACGTCCTGTCTTGGGTTAGCGAAGATAAAAGACCTAAACAAACCATCCATACCCAAAACTTTTAATGATAACACAAACACTTCAGAGGGGGAGGTCGACGTACATACTATTTTGCATCACAACAGTACAGATCCAGATTGGAATAAATGGTTGATCTGGCCCACAGACACAAACACCTGTCAAGATATATTCCTGAACAAAACCCAGGATTTCAAATTCAATAGGCCAGACCCAAGATATCTTCAGAGACAGCATCCAGGAAAAGTAACAGCATACAGTGTAGGGAAGCTGTGCCTTTGAATGGCTACAAAGATCTAAACTTAAGGATGTAAAACAACACTTATCTTTACTTAAAGATGGCGCTGACCTAAGGGACTTCTTGCAAGGACCTATTAAACCGCATCATAAACGTTTTATATATGCCGGTATCTATGCATTTTATAATGAAGCATGGAAGATTACGCAAGCAGTGACTGCAGAAAGAAAACTCTCTCTGTAGTTGACAATGTGTTAACGACTCTTTCGTCCAGGATATATTCTTTGGACAGCTTAGTACCATCTGCCATAGACATCATGGAACAGGACTTGCTCATGTTGCCACATGGACAGTCACAATTACGTTCTATCATGCTATTAGGTTGGACGTTGCAAAACCTTTCTTCAGGCTATGTGCCTTGGCGTTTAATCAATAATACGTCACTGTTTTCAGAATTCAATCTCACTGAAAAACAGATCAAATTGGCACAAAGGGGAGCAGACTATACGGTGCTGAGCATTGAAAAACTGGAAAGATTGCCATTTACAGTCGCTGAAAAGCCAGCGACTAAATGGATAATACATGGAACAATCACTCTGCCTGTTACAATTTTCCATTTTCAGTATTGCTTAAAACACATACCAGCAGGCACATATGAAAGGTTGGGTAAAGAATACATCAAGTCATTCTGGGAATTACCTTACACACATAGCTGTTGGAGTGGGGGGCGTGAAGTGTTTATTAGTGGGAAAAACTGTGAAAACGCACTGAGCGGTTCTCTACTTTGTCAGGATATTAGCCTACACGGGGCCTGTGATGGTTCCTCTAATAACTTGTCCTGCCACCTGCAAGGTTCTCCGGCTGCGGTGATTGATCCAATTTTTGGACAACTTTCAAATGGAAGTTACTTAATGTTGAATAATCACAGCTGCTGTGGCATGTTGCCAGGAATAGCATATCTAGTAACTGTGTCAGCCAGGGTCACTTGCTGTATGCAAGTATTGTTTCCTAAAACCAAGACAGACTGGGAGTCGCCTCTATGGCCTTCACTGAACATCTCTTCTATATGAATTGATACTTTAAAGCAGAATGAACGCCATTCTTGCGCAAAAAACGGTGCCATTGACCTCAGCCAAAGAAACCTATGATCTGCAAGTCGCAAGGACTTCTGCAGAGATACATGCCCTCTTAATTACAAATTGCCCTATACATTTCTCAGAAATGTTAAGTCATATCTTAAACATGTCTGATAAGAGTGGTATTGTACATGTATTTAAGACAGTTTTTTCGGGACTGTTAGCACCTTTTGAAGCAGTCCTAGGAATATTTCCAAACTTCGTGCACTCTGTGTTTGGCGGATTGCCTCTTATTTTGGGACTCGGGGCAGGAATACTATTTTTGCTCCTATTACTGCGATATGGCAAGCCAAATCACCAGCGATACCCAGTTCACCATGGAGAACACTCTTCTGGCGATGAAGTGTCGTAAGCGCATCGTCCAAATTCTGGGACTACCTTGTCTAAGAGTATTAAATACCACATGGTTTCTATCATTCAGACCAATTTGGCAAGATTGCATCGTACCTGTTCTACGCTGCCTGCTCTGTGGAGAAGAATGCGTGCTAGACACATGTCTGACACTCCCATCAGTCATGCCAACGGATGTTGATACCTTGCTTGGACCAGTAACGGCTCATGCATTGTGTTGTCCCCAGTGGCTACCAATTCTGATGACGGCATTCATTGAGATCTCACAGACGGAAAATGCTGACGGTGAGGTACAAGTCGAAACAGGCACACAGGTATCATCCACTTCGAACATTGCTAATACGACCAATGCTGACAGCAGTGCTTCACATCTATGTGCAGTTGATCTTCTTAACGAGGTATTCCAACTTGCACCTACTATGGTAGATGAATTTTTTACAGACTTAGAAGAATTGATGTTTTCTCCAGACACCAACACTAACTTTTGACTTTGCACATAGTGTTCTGAGATACTTTGAATTCAACCTTCATTTTTTCAAAACAAAGTTCTAACTTTGGAACTCTTTTTCCTATGATTAATTTTTTGTTTTCCAAATTTGTAGTTTTCATTTTTTGGCACGGATGTAATCTGGTTAAAGTAGAACTATTCATAGAGAACAAGAATTCTTTGAAAACTTCGAGGGACACTACTTGACCTTGTCCACACATTTAAAAAGTTTTATGTAATCTGACATGAAATGGTTTTTCGGCACTTTTTTCTTCTGTATTAACGAGCCATTTCATAACTGTATATTTTCATGATTCATTCAGTTAGCATTTAAATGTCAACATATATGCTTCGAATGAACTATTGCTTTAAATGCGTACAGCACCAAAGCTTTTATGTATACAACCAATACAAATAATTTTTTATATATTTTGGGTGGGTTTTTTACACATGTTTAAATATGTTTAACGTGTTTAGAACTTAGGAATTAGTAATGTTGTACATAAGAAAGTGGAGTGGGTGTTGTATGTCGTTTTAGATTACGAATGGATTTTCCCGATTCATGCCCTTATATAGGTACAATTCGCATTGCCCTTATATAGGCATAGAAATCCAGACCTTATTTAGGCATAGCCCATGCTAACCAAATACAGACATGGCTACTTCCATCCGTTCACCAAACGTCACATGATTTCGTGGAAAACCAGCTTAAGCCGTTAGGGACTTCCCCTTGCTTGAATATTGATTTCTCCAAGAACTCAATTAGTTTTACAATGAACAACTAATCGCTAGGGGTTCATTCATGACGTTCATATGCTCGACTTTACGTCAAATCATGGCATTCCTAAACACCTTCAAGGTATAAATATACCTTCATTTGCTATGGCAAAGTACGGTGGTTAGGAGCAGATAGACGACCTACTTGCCTGACGCAGCTCGCCACAGCAAGTGCCGAAGGAAGCAGACTCTCCAGCTGACGCACTGAACAAGCAGCTGACATCCTCCTGACAAGAATCCAGCTCCAGTGTTTCTGACTCCCTTGCGGGGTGTTGGGAAATCGAGTCCCGAGACAGAGATACCAAACCTCTTTCATTCTAAGGTACGGAGCTGATAAGAACCTAGAGAAACCTTGGATAGATTCTTGGCAAAAATTAAACCTATGTTAAAGCAACACTTACTCTTCCCTCGTACTAGACCTAGGTTCGGTACATTGGGGTAGGCGTATTTTAGAAGCACCAGTTGAGTATTTTAGCCTGTGTATTTATGTATGTATTTTTATATGGCTTAGAAACCATACAATGCTTTTACAGTATTATTTTATATTACTGTTTGCGCTGTACTCATTATACTTTGCATTCTGTCTAACGATTGTAGCAGTTCACCTCTCTTGCATGAGAAAGAAGACTGTTCAATAAATCCTTTTATTGAAAACGCCTGTCTCTCTATTTCTCTGCAAACTCTGTAGAAACGAAGCATGCACGATTGACTGAGTAAAATAGTTATCTATTGTTTCCACGACTCTGAGAGATATATTCTTATTCTGGGGGAAACAAAGTTGTCATGTTTATGTGGTTGTCAGAAACTAATCCCTTCTTGTGAATTCGAGAAAGTTTCTAGTAACCTCTGAGTTAGCTGGCACACACACACAATTAAGTTCAGTATATTCGATAGAGACCTACTGACATAAGTCCTACGTCAAATCTATAGGATATATTATTCCAATGCACAGAGCCTATTGGGAATATAGGAACTGCAGTACAAGAGGGGACATCCCTGTATCGTCCCTCTTTGAAATGAAAAAAACGCTGCTCGCTCCCCATTTACCCTCACTTGTGCTAAGGGTTCTGTATATAAAAGTCAGACCCATGCTAAAAACATCCCCCAAACCCAAGTCTCTTGAGGACAGTGGATAGGAAAGGCTATTCTATCATGTCAAACGCCATCTTATCACCCTGGGACACCACAACAGCCTCTTCCTAAATATTGTCAGCTCTTTCCAGTACTCCCTGAAGGTGCCGCATGTTGAGTGCAGTATTTTTACCAGGCATAAATCCTGATTAGTCGGGATGGATCAACGTATGCAGCATTGGAACCAATCGGGTTGCCTACACTTTCGCTAAAATCGTAACCTCTGCGTTTAGCAGGGATATTGGTCTATAAGACGCACAGCTCTCCGGTGGCTTCCGGTCTTGTGTATCTCTACTATATTAGCGAGCCTTTGACTTTCCAGTAGTTTCCCCAATTCTAAGACTATCCTGGTACATCTTCAATAGATATGGGGCAGTTTTGGATGCTGTCAATTTATATAGTTTATTGGGTAGGCCGTTCGGGCCCATTGCTTTCCCGGCTTTTAATGACCGGATAGCCTGCATCACTTCACTGTCTTTAAGGTATGATTCTGAACTATCCTGCCTCCAGGGAGGGCATATTAAGAGTAGCCAATAATTCCATTGCTTCAATTTGGGTGATGCGAGCCGATGGCGTATATCATTGCCTATAGTAAGCTGAGAAGGCATGTGCTATTCCCTGCCGATCTCTCACTGACTCCCCCCTGTCTAGAGTAATCTCAAATACTCATTTGGAAGCTTCTTCTCCCTTGTCCAACCACGCCAGAAGCTTGCTTTCTCTATCCCCCATCTCGTATAGACGATGTAGGGTCGCTCTGTGTTTGGCTCTTGTCGCTTCCTCACCAATATCTCTATACTCTTTTTGTTTAATTCGTAGCCTATGATGTGCATCTGTGTGATCTGGCAGTAGCAGCTCAGACTCTAATGTTTGGATTTCACCTTCTATCTCTTCCAGCTGTTTCCACTTCTCTTTTTAATGCCCGGTGATCAAGGAAACCCCTTGGCCTCTAATTACCATCTTGTAGATCTCCAATAAGACCAGGGCTGATTCCACCGATCCCTTTTTTTCTTCAAATAACAGGTCGTAGCCCTTTGTAGACCAGCTTAGATTAGCAGTACTTTAAGGTACCATGGATTAAGTGACATTGCATTGTTGCCGGATGAGGGTTTGCTACCATAACTTGTACAGATCAGAAAATGATTGGAGATTCCCCCGGGAGGTGGGTCGTCTCACTGAACAATGGAAGTTGTCCAGCAAGCCCAAATATATAGTCTATGCAGGAGAAACTCCCATGTGAACTAGAATGGAAAGTGTACTGGCGGGTTAATGGATTCTGCATTCCCCATACGTCTACGAGGCCAAATTGTCAACAGAAAGTGTGCTAAGATCTTCCTGGAGGGGTCTTTCTGTCTTGCCGGCAGGCGGTCCATTTCTCCACTGAGTGCCGCATTGCAGTCCCCCCCAATGAGCAGTTGGAGTGACAATATGTGAGCTGAGGCCCGCGAGTGTGGGGGTATGGAGTCTCGGGGGATTTGAAGGGACATGATATTTAATGGCCGGCCCTCCCAGTGTCCAGATAGTGGTACAAAACGTCCATATGGATTGTGTGTGACTTTTATTATAGTAAATGGAAAGGATGTTTGTAAAAGGATACCCACCCCTCTCTAACCTCTAGTATAGCCTGCATGTGCTATTAGTTTGTAGCACCATCTGTTGAGTGCACAATAAGTAGTCCCTGGTAGGTGAGTTTCCTGTATCAGGGCTATATCGGGTAATTGGCATTTTAAGTATTGTAGCACTACCCTCCTTTTAATTTTATCCCCCAGCTTGTTCACATGCAAGAAAGAATTTTAAAGTTACAGGACACTTGAACCGTATTCATACTGCCATGCATCTATAGCATTTAGAATGTTAGCCAGGGGGTCTGGTGGTCTCAGAGGAGATGCCATTTCAGTCAATGAGCACATGGGAGCAGCCGGAAGGGGGGATCTCTACATAAGCTCTCAGAGCCATCTGAGAGAGAAGTGCTGTTCAGCTACACTCTCCTGTTTGAGACATGTCATGTAGCAGTATCACTGTGACCAACATACTGTGCCATAAAAACATATTAAAACAACTTATAAAAAATGTTTCCCCTCCTCCCCCTCCCTGCATCGTGGGCTTAAAACTGCCCACCACCCCCAATTTGCAGAGCACTTGTGTACTCTGCCCCTCATCTCCTAATGTCAGGGAGCATGTCCCAGCCAGCCAGCCAGCCGTCGCAACCCCCTCACCTGAACATGCAAAAGGTTTTACCACACTGCAACAGTTAAATTGGGGTTCAGTAGGAATGCAGGCCCTCTCAGCAGTGCTCCACAGAGTCGACGACTCCGTGTTCTGAAATGCATTAACCGGGTCTCCCCACTTTAGAGTGTTATTACATGAACAGGTAATAGGCCCCCGGGAGACCAAAATGTCACTCTTTAGTCGAAGGCACTGTCCAGCACCCTATGGGGCCCCGGACCCCTAGCCCTCGACAACTCTTAACTGATACGGATGGAATTCCTACGGCGGCAGAGTTTCTGAGGATCAATCGGCAACAGCAGCCAACTCCCGATTCTGTTGCAGTCCCTGGTGTTGCTTCTCCTTGTTTCTTCTCTGTTGGTGTGCATTAGATTGTCTATTCCCAGGTTGTCGCCTGCCATCCAACCAGTCCCAGGTTCCTAAGGGGAATCAAAAAACCATGACTTCCCCTATGCCACCACGCGGAGCCTGGCCGGAAACAACATTGTGTATTTTAGTTCTTTCTGGCGGAGTATCCTCTTGACCTCCAGGAAGGAGTATTACAGCTTCTGTACCTTGATTGTAAAGTCCGGAAAGAAGGTGATTGTGGCATTTTCATACTTTAAATGGGGGCAGAGAGAGAAGTTTGTAATATTACATCTCTCTCTATATAGTTGAAGATCCTCACCAATATTGGACGTGGGTGCAGCCCAGCCATGGCGGGCCCCACCGAAAAGTCGTTGGAGAGACGGTGGGGTTGTAGAGTTTCATAATGAGGTCCTCAACAAACAGGTCTGTGGCTGAGCCCTCCGCCTGCTCTGGGACCCTCAAGATTTCTACGTGTGTGCCCTTCAAAATCTTCTAGTTTTGTCTCAAAGGTAGTAGTTGTAGTCTGGGGCTCTTTCATGTGACCTTCAAGCGCCTTGGTAGATGGTTGGAGGGTGGTTATGGAGTCTTCAGTGTCCTTTACACGGTTGCCCAAGTTGCATAGATCTGCATGCATTAAAGTCATTTCCGAAGCGACCATGTGGATATTATTTTTTAGAGCTGACTGGATTCCTTGAATCGTTGCATTTTATCTTGTAACTTGAGGGGCCCTTCCTCGGTCACTGACTTTTGCTGTAAATCACCTCCCCCTCCACCGGGGCATCCTCCTTAGGTTGTGCAAAAGTGTCGAGCTTCGTTTGATGCGGCACTTTGGGCCCTTTGTGACCCGACATTGCATTTGATTAGGCCGTTACTCCTTAGCTATCTCCCTCGCCTGCAGGATTCACCCCTTTGCTTCTTTAATACTGCTGAGTTGCGCGTCTCTTGCCTTCCTAATCTCAGTTGTTAGTGATATCTATCTCACACAGCTGAAAAGGTTGCCAGTGTTCATGTATCAAGTCCTTAGATGTACCAGGCCCTCAAGTACTACTTCTGGTTCTTCGGCCCCTATTGAACCTTTGTCTCAGGAGAGCTTGACCTTACCCTGGTATTTACATTTGGAAATAAAGCCAAACATTTAGCTGAATAAGTTCCTTATGCTGTATCCAAAACTTGGGAGCTGTTTCCACATAAATTTATGAAAGATGAGAACCATTTTCCCTTTTGTAGATGCCAAAATTCCAGGTTTGAAGGTTTCAGTTATGGTAGGACCCCATATCGGAAGGAAGAGACAAGGAGACTCCTTCCCGCCGCACCGTCTCAGGGATCGTCACCTCTGCAGTCCCCCGGCTGTGAATCAGGGCCTCAACTTTTGTCTAGTCTGGCAGCGTAGTCTGCATGCCGGCTCTTGGCCACACCGCCTCACAAGCATCGCCAGGGATTACAGCGATGCTTCGCAACTACACCTCAAGCTCGGTAGATGGCTGCTTCAACCGCCGGCTTCTCCTCGTGGCTCTCTTGTGATCGCGGGCAGTCTCAGCCACACGCAGCCATCCACCTTGTCCCAGAGGGCAGAGCCACATCGCCGTTCCCTCCTCAGCCCCAGGTAGGCTCCCAGGTCTCGAGCCCCTTATCTTCTGCCACTGCAGTGGTTTCCCCAGTGCTTCTATGGTCACAGCAGCCTCTTGCAGTTCTTCATCGAGCTCACAGCACACAGCCACAGGGCCCTCCTCCTCTCGTTAGATCATCCCAGGCAGTCTCCCGGATACGGTCAGGTGTGGGAGTCAGGAACGCCATCAAGCCGTTCAGTCCAGTGACGGGATCTACCAACACTACCTAACTGTGTGGCATACGGATAATGAAACGGATATTCAGGAGTTTACGACTGGGGTCCGCTGGAGCTCGCTTAAGCTGCGGCCATCTTGACTGGGTGTAAGCCACGCCCCATTCGATGTATTTATATATTTTAACTTATTTGAAGTTATTAGTCAGTTAGCAGAATTGGATTGCTTATCGGATTTCTTCGAAAATGGGAGATCTTGAAATATTGATAATTGTTCGGTATTTTTGTGCATAGAGTGAAGTGCCGCAATGGTATGTATTCTACATTAAAGGATTTTCCTTTCCAGATTTGAGAGTCTAACTTGGGGTATTGTGTCTATCGTGAGTGCACAGGGTGAAGTATGATAACTCAGAAATTGATTTCTGCTGGTCATAAACTGTCTAGCAAGAGTTTTATTAGATTGTTGTGGTTTTTTCTCTTATTGCTCGAATCCAGAACTTATGGTTGTTGTTGAGTTGCCTTAACTAAGACGTGACTTTATTTTCCTTTCTATAGTAAACAATCAGGTTTATATTTTAATGTGGTTTAATGCTGTTCTGAAATTGTCTTCCTGTTCATGAAGAAATCACGTTGTGATTGGTTGCTCAGCCAGAGAGCTGTGCTGGGATTGGTGCAACGTCACCACTATTTGTGATCTAATTTGTTGTCTGCCGGCATAGTCGCACTGTGATAGGTTGACTTTTGACAGATTCGCACTGCTACTGGTGGTTGTTTGTTAAGTTCTTTGTTTACTGTATTTTGACTTTGTTTGACTTATTAGGTTGATTTTACCTTGAGGAAACACCTAAAGAGAGATATACATTGCAAAGTGATGGCACGCCAGCATAAGAAATGATGGAAGGGGTTGGGGATTCTACTGGTGTCTGGATTCCTGAATCCAGAGCATTATGAGGCTTTGGATTTCCTGAGATAACCGATGTATGATATGGTACCAATAACAAGAACTAACCCAATTTGAGGTGCTCAATAAGTGGCATTGTGTGCCAACAGAGAAAGAGAGAACTGAGACTAAAAATAAGTCATTCAGGATTTGGTTGGATGGAAGGCAACTAGACCGTTAAGAGAAAAAGTGGAAGTTTGATATGAAGGAACGTTATAAAACCTTTCCAGCTATAGTTACAGATGAAGGACAAGTCAAAACCAAAGATAAAGGAGAGAATAAGGAATCAGATGATGATGGAAAATTCATAAAGTAACTGTTGATTTCAAGACCTCCTCTGTATAGAGATAGACAGATAGACAGGTAGAGCCAATCCAGACTACTGTTGGGGTTGGCAGGGATGTTGCGGGAGATTCTGCAGCTGTGCAAGCTCTTTCTGGAGCTAAACTGAGTGTTCCATCAGAAGTGTCAGTAACATTGACAATGGCTAGCACAATTGAGATCGGGTGCAAATTTTTCTGAATAAATGATGGTGGTAGAGCCACTGTCTAAAGAAATTTACATTGGAATTCTAAAAATAGAATTTGGAGAGGTATTGCAGGGAATTATTGATTTGAACAGAACATTGACCTACCATGCTGATGAAATCAGATATTTGATTAAAGAAACAGCCAGATGTGCTAATGAATCTCATGATAAATTGGCTGATGAATTAGAGGTTGATATTAGTAAAATGAAAAATGGAAAACGCAATTACAAAATTAATTTAACACATGATAAAATGAAAGAGATGGGTCTTATTACGTTGGGGGTTCATATTAAAGGATTGATTGAAACACTTTTGTTTAGGAAGATTTGAAAAACTATCGAGATAAATGGAAAAAAGGGAAAGTGAAAAAGAAGAAAATGAATGGTAATGGGGAACAAGATGCACTGAATATAGCAATTGATTCAGAAACAGGAACAAATCTTGTAGCTGATTTTCTTTTAAGCGAGGTATATGGAGGAAATTTGGTGCATGGCCCTTGGGCAAAAGCAAACCTTCATGCTTTTACACATAATTTTTCAAAATTGAGAAAGATCCAACAAAGTGGTATAATGAAATCCATAAGACGACACACCTTTCTCCAATGTTGTGGACTGATTTAAATACATTATTTGAGAATTGTTGTTCCTGGAGATTTGTGGTGGCATGTGAGATGGCTGTTCGATGGTCAGTGCACAAACTAGCTAGACGTGGTCATAATAATGCCCCATCTGCCGATGTGCCTGAGAAATGCAAGTCAGAGACTGAGCATTTGAAAAAACAAATTTCAGAGAGAGATGTAAATTGAGAAAAGATTATGAGAATGACACAGGAAACCAAAGAATCCGTATATTCCTATTATGGGAGATTGAGATGGGTGTTTAATAAACATAACATAGTCAAAAATCCGGAGAAAGATGCTGTTGGGGGTTTCTTGTCTCCTTTTGTGAATGGATTAAGGTACAAAATAAGTAATAATATGCGATTGAGTGGTGTTGGTCAACAAAGTGAAATTGAAGAAACAACTGATGATTGCTCAAACGAAACAATTTTAAAAAGTATCAATAATTAAAGTGGGTTCAAATATGAATTATGTGTGAAATGTAATGAATGGGATGAATCCATTAAAGCAATGTGGTAAAATGAATGGATAAGTGGAAATGCTGAGATGTTGAAGAAGAGCATGGCTTGCCATATTTCTGGGTGGATTGGACACTGGAAGAGGGAATCTAGACAGAATCAAGTAAGGGTTTAAGACGATTCAGAGAGGAATAAAATGGTACAGGGACATATTATGATGTCAAACATGCAGAATTTGGGACAGAATCAGTAAACATATAGAATGCCAATGCCAACAGCCCCAGTAATGCAACAAAACCTAAGAAATAAAATACCTTCTAAAACATGCTATTTGCAGAATGCTAGGGTTCTTGCTGATGAAACAGCGGGGAGCAGTTCACAATGACAGCCCTTGAGAGAGGAGAAGTGGTTACTTGGAGCAATTCTGGAGTTAGAGGTAGAGGTAGATTTAAGTGGCCCATATATTGACGCAGAAGTCAATGACCATCACATTTCATTTTTGGTTGATACAGGGGCCACCGTTCTACAGTTCATTCTGTGGAAGTCCCAAACCTACCCTTTTGGGAATGGAAGTCCAAGTTGTAGGGATCACTAATAAGCAAATTGTTAATCAGGTTTCGGCAGATGTTCCTGTCAAAATAGGATGGATAGAAAATAACAACCAGTCTATATTGTGTGATTCAAGTTATGTAAACTTGCTTAGAAGGGATCTTCTTTGCAAGTTGAATTGTGTTATTTATTGCACACCGGGTGGAACTGCAGTAGAAACACAAGATGAAGATTCCGTTTTAAAAAAAAGCTCAGAAGACATCAGAGTAGAAATGTACCCAGTTTTGACAAGAGAAGACCTACCTCCAGATTTAGAGCATTCAGTTAGAGAAGAGGTATGGGATTTCATTGGGAAAGAAATTGGGTTGATCAAAACAGCAGAACCAGTGAAAATTAAGGTAAACCCCAGTGCGATTTTTCCCAGAACTAGATAATACAGACTAACTAAAGGAAGAAGCTGAAGAGGGAATTAATGAAACCAGTCATTGAGAAAATAATTGAGCAAGGAATTCTTTGAGAGGTGCTTGGTAGTCTTTGCAATTCTCCAGTGATAAGAATTAAAAAGCCAAATGCCAGAGTAGCACACAGCCTTTGACTTTACCAAATTTTTTTTTTAATACCATTGAATGAGGATTCTCAGTTCCTTTTTGCATTTACATTTTTGAATACATTTTTGTGTGGTGTAGGACGGTACCACAGTATACAGAGAGTCCATCAATTTTCTCACAAGACAGAAAGAAGGATTTGGAGAATTTAAAATTACCATGTAACTTAACTCTAGTCCAAAATATATATGATCTCCTGATAGCATCCAAGACAAAACAGGGTTGTAAACGTGATAACAATGCATTGTTGAATGATTTGGCTGAAAATTGTCAACGCCTCCCCAGTAAAAAGGCTGCATTGGGAAAAAAAAGGTTATTTATCTCGGACACCACATTGAAAAAGGTGTACAAAAAGTCTCAAAGGAACGCAATATTGCAATTTTGAAATTGAATCCCCTGACTGCCAAAAGGGAGGTTCAGATATTTCTTGGAATTGTTGGATATTGTCAAGAATGGATCTCAAACTGGAATTGCCCCTGGAGGAAGTAGGACGAATAGTAGGAGAACTCATTGATAAGGAACTCCCGCATACCCCAGAGCACTTCCTGCTAGGGTGATTCCACAATATGGCCAAGAATAGGACGACTGGGAAGTTTCAAGACCTGGCCTATGTGCTGTCTAAAGGAGAAATAGCCAGAAATTGGAAGGCACCATGAGGGCCCAGGATTACTTCCTGGAAAAAAAAGAAATGGGCAGGAGCGGAAGGCAGGTTATTGCTCAGGGAAGCCAATAGCGGTATAGGCGAAATAGATAGGGCCAGAGCGTGGGAAGGACTAGTGAGTGAGCTGATAACTAGAGGGCAGGACAATGATAGTGGGGTAAGCATTCCACAGGCAGCAGCACAGGGAGCGGATGAGTGGAGCATCGAATAGAGCACTGACCAGCACTCCGGCACACGCTGAAACTGGAAGCTCGACCCACGCGAACCTAATATCACGTAGGGATTGTAAATATCTTCTCTATGCAGCTCAAGGGGGGGAGGGAGGATGTTCTGTTAAACAAGAATGTTAAGTTAAACATGCCGGAGGGTAATGTTAATGTAAAATACGTGTAACAAGTGGGGGATGGGACATGACCAATGAACACTGTATGTATGTTTTGACTGTCTTTGAAAACCAATAAAATCTGGTTGTAAAAAAAAAAATAATGTATCCCAAGCTTGTTCTTAATTGCCAAGACTTTAGTACGGCTAACTTGTAATGATGTACAAGATATGGTACCATTTGATGAATAGTGCCTTGAAGGATTTAAGAAATTGAAAGAGAGTTTGCGTCAAGCGCCCGCACTTAGGATGCCCGATTGCAATATGTTGTTCTAGTTGTTCTGTATTGAAAAAGATGGATGTGCACTTTCAATACTTACACAGAAACATGGAGGACTCATGCGCCCAGTGGCAATAATTTCAGGAGTATTGTACCTAGTTGCTGGAAGTCTTCCCGGATGTTGCAGCAGTTTGTCTGGCAATTGAACAGAGTGAAGGAATTGTGATGAGCCATACTTTAATTGTCTATGCCGCACATTCAGTCAAAATTGTTTTAACAAGAGAAAATACACAGCAGATGATAAACAGCAGGTTAAGAAGATATGAGCAGCCCGGGAAGACACAGAATCCCTGAATCAGCCGTAACCACCGCGGACCCGGAGTCCGCTGACGTCATCACCCGACATGCTGGGATTGGCCCAGCCGTAGCGGTTACCCTGCAACACAAGAAAGCTTCTGCTAGAGTCACCGCCCGGGGCCAGGTTTGCACGAGAGCGAAGCCGGAAGGGTCACCTAGGTAATAGGGACGCCTGAGTCGACGTCACCGCTACGAGCAGAGGAGCCCGCCGGATGAGAAGCGCTTCTGCGGAGGAGCGGCTAAAGAGCGCCATCGACACAGGAGAGAAGCCCTAGGTAACACGCTAGGGCTGCGCTGTTGTCGGTGCGAGGCCAGGAGCAGGTGGAGGGCGAGTGGGGGGCAGCCTGAGACTGTGCGGGTACCGTAACAGGTAACGGGCTGGGCCAGGAGAGTGGTGGTTGCTGCGAGAGGCAGCAGGGACAATATTGATAACATTGCATCATTTAACAGAGCATTGCTAATTGGGAGACGCTTGCCATAGTACCCTTCCCCGCCTTGAAAACCAAGTCCCCAGTGATATTAACCCGCAAAGTCCCGTTACTGCTGCAGGGATGTTGATTCATTCCTTCAAAGAACTGGGAAGTTGTATTTTCTTTTTCCACACTGTCAAGAGTAATACTGAGGATTTCCACCTTTCTTCCCAATTGAAGCGTGACCTCTATTGACAACAAAGATCATTCCCAAAGTGAACCTTAGCCTCTAAGAGAACCTACAAGTTTATTTTTGCAAAAAGGCCTAACAAGAACATTTTGAAAAGAGGAGTATTTAATGTATGTGCATTTTTGGACGTTTTGATCTGACTTAAGCTATATAAAGATATTTTATATTTTTATAATAACTAGTGTAGTGTCCATTTGTGGTGTTTCACTGTGTTACTGTGAGTGTTGGTGCAAATACTTTACACATTGCCTTGGGTATAAGCCTGTCTGCTCGTGCCAAGCTACCAAGGCGTTGAGCAGGGGTTATCATCAGTGTGTTTCCCCCTTACCCTGACTAGAAGCAAGGGTCCCTATTTGGTCAAAGGTACCTACCTCTGCCAACCAGAGACCCCCAGTTCCAAGAACATTGAATTTAAGGTTCTGGTGTCTAGGGTGCCCCTTAAATCCTATATATAGGGGGGGTTAGTGATTGTTAAGACTAGCAGCCAAAGGGCATCTAGTCCTACAACTAATCCGCTCCAGTAGTGACAACATCCTGTGGGTGTATGTCACTAAAACTAGTCAGAACCTAATGTCTAGCCTAAATTCAAGATTGCCATAACCATCCTCAACTGCACACCTCAGCTGCAACACCCTAGAGGTGTTGTAAGCCCTGTGGAGGTATACCCCTCCTGCATAGCTAATTTCCTACCTGCCTGTGAAAAATAGTGCCAGGGGCAGTGGGAGGCTTTGTCCTCGAGTGGGGGACAAGTTGCTTTGTCCAGTGGTGCCAGTGAATCCTTTGAGGCTCACCGCCACACCAGTCAAATCACTAACCATCCTGTGTGGGCTGAGGTGTCACTCCTTTACACACAAGTCTTAGTCTCTGGCCTCTGGGAGTGGCACATACTCCCCAGCATGAGGTCAAACTTCTGTCTGGGCAGCAAACCTTCGAAAATGCCCACCAAAGCACGAGAACACTGGTTTAACTTGGTGGACACTGTCTCAATTGCCACCTATGTACATGCTGTTTAAACCTCAACACCACCATCATGTCAGGGGTTGAAAAGAACAGTGTTTGACATCAAACACAAAAGAAATCGGCCGGGCTATCATGGAGCTAGACATATAGCTAATGAATATTTGGCATCCCATGTTATCTGATAAACCACCTGTAACTTGTGGTAGAATTACTCTTAGGATGCTACCACAGGACAATATATGCATGCACATATATTACCATGCACCCTTCCTCCTGGGCTATAGGAAGCTGGCCTTAGGGGTGAACAGCATATATTAGATGCAGTGAGGTGACCCTGTCACACATGGTGTGTGCAGGGACGAACTTGCGCAGGCAAGCTGCTTGTGCAGGCAAGCTGCTTGTGCAGGGCAGACATGCAGACTTCTGGGGTTTTCGGGTCACTCAGGGTGGTACAATAAGTGCTGCGACCCTGGTCCCCTTTTACATCCCTGCCTTGGGTACCTACCACTAGTACCATATACTAGGGCCTTACAGGGGTGTAAAATAACTTGCCAATTGGGTGTACCAATTCACATTTACAGTTTAAGTTAAAGAGCATTGATGCTGGACCTGGTTAGCAGGACCCAGCACACTTTCAGATCAATTACCGCAGCATTTAGCAGCAAAAAGTGGGGGGTGACCATCAACAAGAGTTAATACATCTTTCAAGTTATCATACAATATTATGCACAATTTGAAGTGCAATTGTAAACTTGCCCTTTTGATATCTTTTTTAATCTGTGGTAATCACCAACAACGCCATAATAAAATGTAATTTCATAAAGTTTCAGAGAGCACTTGTCGGTTTTAAATGTACATAGCAGGCAGATTGTCTGGATACTGAATGTAGTGAAATAGGTCTTCTGTACTTCGTGTACTGTGCACATCCCAACAATCATACTGAACTGATGATGACAATGAGCAAGTCGGATAAGGTTAAAAATAGATTCCAATTTTTCATGAAGGCCTGTGACAGGCACGCCATGTTTCGCCAATATATAAATATATACACCCAGCTTTTGGAAAAAGCAATACTAAAACTGCAGCCTAATTTGTCAACTGTTTTTTATTTCTAACATACTGAAGTATGCTGAAACCCGTGGGAGTTCTCCGGAGCCGCGGTTCATCAATTTTTATCTCGCTCAGTTCAGGGATTCTTTAGGCCCAAAGCTGATGCAATTAGCGGCGCTGCCCTTGTTGAAAGCCGCCTGATGCCACACTCAGCGTTGTCAATGCGTGACAAATAGCTTCATATTTTATCCATATCCCAAGGCTCCTCCTGCCTGGGTTTTACAGGTTGCTGAAAAAGCTTGTATTGAAAAATCTGAGCATATTATACTAAAGAATTGTAAAATGTACAGTGGTTTACTGCAAATGCTCATAATATATAATCTTAAAGCTTGTAGGTTGAGATTCTAGGGTATAATATAGCTGTTGTCCCTCATTGATGGGGGAGTCACAATCCAACTTGGGGCCCTACTCAAGAGAGTAGGCAGACAAATAAAATGCCACCCACTTTGAACCATATCCCAAATGGCACTGAGTAAAAGAGGTGGGAGAGTCCAGCACTCAAGTGGGGGGTTGCGCCGCTCCGAGGGGATTCCTCATGTGACCAAATACTACATTTTACACATGAATTCTTGAAGAATTGGACCAAATGTAGGCTTTCTGGGAATTTCTGTAAGGTCATTCTTGAAATACACAGATCCTATTGGATTTGACCTTTCTCAAAGATATCGAAGAGTTCTCACCTTCCATAGAAAATGTTGAAAAATGGGCCCACAGTGTGCATTTTACAGAACAATTAAAAACAATTACACTTATGCAGGTCGAGGCTTATCTAACTAATTGATATGAGAATGAACCCCATTCTATCTTTTCTTCTTTGCATCTTCCTTTCCTTCTTTCACACCTATTTTTTAAATGTAATTCCCTCTGTTTCCACCTTACCTTCCTTCCTTAATTAATTACTGCCTTTTTTCTTTCTCTTCATCCCTTTTCTGTTTCTCTTATTATCGTTCCCTCCTCTTCTCTTTTTCCATATTTTTATCATTCTCTCCTTTTGTCTTTTCAATTCCTTTCTTTGTTCCATCCTACTTTCAGTATTCGTTCCTACATTCTTTCCATCTATCCAGTTATCCATCCACATATATATCATCCATCCATCAATCAATTCATCCATACATCTTCCTTTCATCCACACATTCTCTCTATCATTATCTCTTAAATCTATTCACCCCTCCTGGCGGGTGGTTGGCTGCGGTGTTCTGGCTGACCTTTACCCCAACGAGTCCTACCTAACTTATGATGAGCAGGCAGAGGAGGCCTTCGGCCTTGGGAGGGGACAATACTTGCACTATCAGGGACTCCATGATGTAGTGAAGGTTACCTGGCCCCAGTACCCGGACGCACCACCACTGACTCACACCTTGGACATCCTCCTCTCCTGCGGCAAGGGCCGTAAACTGATATCTCTTCTGTATAAGGCCATGAAACAGGATTCCACCCCCCCCCCCGGTGCCACCGTCCCGGATGACCTAGGAGGCAGATCTCTGCACTACACTAGAACAGGGGCAGTGGAAGCGTATAGGTTCCCTCACGTGCAAGGTCTCGTGCAATGCACGGTTTAAATTGATACACTTTAATTTTTTATACCGCACCTACCTAACCCCAGTTTCCATGAGGCGTATCTCTGGGGATAGAGGAGACAGCTGCCCTAGATGTAGCGCAGAGAGACCGGGCTTCCTACACTTAACCTGGGACTGTCCTTTGGTCAGGCGTTTCTGGGTAGGGGTGGTGTATCGCATAGTCACAGGTACAGGCCTTCGGCTATCGATGGACCCCCTGCATTGTCTGCTTGCATTAGTCCCCAGACCCAAGAAAAGGAAGCTCTCATATAAACTCTTACAATTAATGTTGGTGCTCGCCTGGCGCAGGGTGGCGATCACTTGGATGGGGCAGAGGGCTCCGGAGGTGCCCATTTGGCTTAGGGATGTTCGAGAGTGGTCCCTGGTTGAGGAAACTCACATGCAACTCACTCGGAGAGACGAGAAACTGCAGGACGACTTACTCGCCTGGCAAGTCATGTGTGCCTCAGGGCTAGCAGAGGGGGAGCTTTCATCCCATGGCGAGTCTGACAGTGCGGGTGGCGGGTTGAGTACACCAGTTTGGTCGGGGTCTAATGGTGAGGGAGGGGGTGACCACTAGAGATATTCACCACCTATAGATGTGCTGGGCTTGGCTGCTTCCTCCCAATGTTTTATTTGTCTGCTATTATGTTTCTTCCCCATGAGTCCGTTCCTCCCTGGATGCTGCCTACAGTCCTAAGTTCCGATAATGAGGTCGTCGAACTGTATACATACATTATAGTGATGCCAATTGGGTGTTCTTGTATATTTTGAGTAAACTGAAAAATAAAGCTTAAAAAGAAATCTATCCACCCACACACACCCATCATTCTTCACTCTTTTTTGCATCCATCCATATATCCACCCACCTGTAATCTCCACCCATCCATCCATCCATCATCCTTCCTTCTCTCCATCCAGGCAATCCCATCCTTCTCTCAGCTGTTCTCTCCATCCCTCCGCCCTCCCCCTCATGCTTTCTTGTTTTATTTGTACTTCCAACCTATAGCTCCACCCGTGTCTCAGGTGAAAGTCAAATAAGTCATATATATCAATTCAAAAAAGTCTTTATTGCGATTATTCATCTTAAAAGACAAGGCAGTCAGTTAATTACATGTTACAACAAAATGGAACCGTTAAAGCACCATAGAAACTGTCTTTACAAATTTGATAATAAAGTTAAAAATATAAATACCTATATTTACAGTTTTAAGATTCAATACATTAAAACAGAATTAAATATGTCATACGCACTAGACTTTTACACAATCTAAAATACAAAGGGGAGAAAACCCCCATAATATTTCATTTCTTAAAATACCGAACCCAGCAAAATCAGTATTTAGCTATTACGATCCCCCGTTTTTCTCCCGCAAAACCCAAGCCCAACTCAGGAACTTAGATACGCCTATTACTGCAAAGTCTTTACACCCAGTTTTCAATAGCCTTTTAGCAGTCAGTGCAGAACGCGTTCCCAGGGTTCTACATGTTGGTTTAAGCCACATGCTTCTGGGTTGTTGGTACGCCGGGCAAATATATAGAAAGTGATCAATATCTTCTATACAATCCAGGCAGAATGGGCATTTGTCACTGGTACCTGGAAGCCATTTACATGTGAACTTTCTAAGCGGGAGTGTCTCGACTCTAAATTGGTGATAGAGCTTACGATCTCGGGGTTTTGTTATTAAAGCCCAATAGCTTTCCATGCAGGGTTCATCTTTAAACTCACAAAAATCTCTAGACAAAGAGGAACTAGTCAGGGCGGAATACCTCCTAGTTTTAATTAGGTTCCAGTATGCTGCTGTATATATTTCTTTGGATGGAAAATCCGCAGACTCTGGACTATCCCACAGGTCTCTCATCCCCATATCAATAAGCAGGGTCTTGATACCAGTCAGCCATGATATCTTATGCGAACGGTCCAATCCCCTTACTTCGGTCAAAGCCCTAGCAAATAGATGTAGTTCGGGAGTGGTCCAAAGCCTTCTCCAAAAAGCCAGCGGCCTATACCGTGTGGTACCCTCAATTGAATGGCAGCCAAGGTCTAGGAGGAGTGGGATACGGGAAGAGGATTGGGGCAGTCCCACAACCATTCTCATAAATTTATTCTGGGCTGCTGATAGTGGGCTAAATTACCGAATCCCCAGATTTCAGCGCCATATAAAATGGCGGGGATAATTTTAGTATTATAAATTTTAACAGCTGGAGCTACAGGCTTAGTTAATGAAACCCTATGTTCCTTAATCAAAGCTCCTGCTAGTTGGGAGTGTTTCAGAGCGAGGATCTTAATTTGGGGTTTCCAGCTCAGTTTGTCGCCGAAGGGGACACCTAAGCATGTGAAGACATCGGTCTGCTCCAAGAATCTTCCGCTCATGAAGACTCTTGCTTTAACAGACCTGGACCCATGGAGTACCATAAATTTAGTCTTCTCTACGTTGACCACTAGCACATGATCGCAGCAAAACTCCTCAAAATGAGACAATGCCGACTGTAGCCCCTGTCTCGTCTTGGATATTATCTGGGTGTCATCTGCGAACATGAGCAAGGGCACCCTTTGGCCAGCTAGCATAGGCGCATCTGTGAGGTGGTTAGCAAAATACTGCACCACACCGTTAATGAATAGTGAAAACAGTGTGGGAGCCAACACACACCCTTGGCGCACGCCTGTCCCTGCCTCGAATCTCTCTGTAACTTCACCAGGTTTCCCCCATCTAACCTGAGCATAAGTGGATTTGTGGAGATTCACCACGAAAGCAACTAGCTCCTTGGGCATCCCCAATCCTAATAAAACTTCCCACAATTTGGCTCTAGGGACGAGATCAAACGCGGATTTTAAATCCACGAAAGCGGCAAAGATCATTCCCCTACCCAAAAGGACCTCCTTCCAATAAAGCATGACAAAACGAAAAGCTTGATCCAGGGTCCCCATATGGGACCAAAATCCTGCCTGCAAGGGGGATATAATATCTTCTTCTGACATCCACCACTGGATCCTACCCAATAGCACTCGTGCAACTATCTTTTGCAATGCGTCGATGAGGCTAATGGGTCTATAGTTGGCCGGAGCGGAACGATCACCCTTCTTATAAATCGGGATGATTTCCGCTCCAGACCAAGATGCAGGAATTGGTGCCCCCCCCCGCTAGCGAGTTAATTAAGTTCGTAATATATGGGATCCAGAGGTCAAGATCCTGTTTGAATAGATCGCTGGAATACAATCAGGCACTGGTGCCTTACCACATGGGATGATCTTCAGGACTACCTCTACCTCTATAGTGTTAAACAACAGGGGAGCATCTATGGTGATATGCGGGACAGGGGCTATACTTTCCATGCCCAGTTGGAATTGGGCTTCAAAAAAGGCGACCCAGTGCTGTGGATCAACGTTGTTATTCGGGATGATCGACCTCTGCCCATTCCCCCATTTGATGAGATCCCAGAACTGGGTCATGTTCCTACCATTGCATGCTAATAACAGGCAATGCCATCGCTCATCATCCTAGTCTTTCTTAGCATTTCTTAAAATTAGCTTATAAGATGCTCTACACTGTTGGATATTGATTTGGTTCCTAGATTTAATGGCTACCACTAAAGCTTTATGTGCTAACCTACATGAGTCGTTATACCAGGAGTTGGGCTTAAACTTTCAAATCTTCCTAGCTGGTTTGGCATTAATAAAAAATATTTTAAGCCCACTAAAAAGCTTGTTGTGGATCCCAGCTAATTTAACATTTAGGACCCCCTGAGAGCCACATTCTAGAAGTTTCACTAGACACCCTGATACTAGTGCCCTGATCGCTACCACATTCCTATCATCTAGAACCACCTTAGCCCATCGAACCCTTCTCAAGTCATTCGCAATGATTAGTTGGTTGGAGCAATTGTCCGCCTCCATTGACGCTATGCCCCGAAAACTCCTAACATTCAATTTAAGGACCAGGGGATTGTGATCGCTTTCAGGGCGGGATTGGACTACCATATCGAGGACTAGGGACCATATCTCCACATTCACAAGAATGTAGTTGATGCGGCTTTTGGAATGCCCATTATCAAAAGTCACCGCCCCCATGGCATCGGACTTAGTCCTGCCGTTAACTGCCCTTGGGCCCCGTTCTAGGCACAACCCTTTTACTTGGAGTGCTGCCTCTGTCCATTTTTTAATAAGCGGGTGATCCAATTGTGGCACTCTCCAAAGTGCATCTACCTCATCACTGAGTCTACTGTCTTCAGAGTCTAAGGGTTCGAAACAGGTGTTAAAATCTCCTGCAATAATTAGGTTGGCATTGGGTGCTCCATGGGTCAGGTGAGACTCTAGAGCCATAATAACCTGAGAGTTCCTACCCCCCAGTTGTCCCCTAGCATATACATTATACAAAAATAAATCGAGGCCAATTGCTGATCTGACCCTGATGACTAGAATATCTGGGCTATCTATACACCAACCTCTTCCACAGTTATCCCCTCAGCTTGCCTTACCCAACAAGTTAACCCACCCACTGGTCTCCCCCTAGGGCTCCTTATTGCTGGTTTAGAGAAATGATTTAAATAACCAGCTTGAAGCACACCAGCTACAGACCACGTTTCTTGGAATGCCCGGATGTCTGCACCTTCAATATAGGTTATCCAATCGGCAGAAGCGATTTTTGATTCAAGACCCGCTATGTTCCATGAGGAGATAACCATACATTCCCTCGGCGGTCCTGGGTCATCACGCCCAACAGCAGCTGCCTCCACCAGTGGGCAGTCTTCAGGCACTATTATTGGCACGGGAGTAGGGGTAGGAGTTTGTACTTCCATTGCAACTCCAATGGCCTAATGTCGTGGAACCCCACTTCACCCCCTTCATTACGCCACTAGCTAGTCACACCTGAACGTCTATTCCCAGTCAGTCAATTTCTTCGAGTGAGGAAAGAACCTCATAACGATTGTTGAGATGAATGGGCGGATCGGGCCAGGTGCAACCACCCTGTGGTGCTCGGAAGTCCCTGGGGCTAGGCATCATGTGATGCTTGTAAAAAAAAAAACAAGGGGGAGGATTCTAATGGCAGCCGGATTACATGGGAAATGGATAACCATCTCAAGAATGTAACGAACCAGAGCAGGTGACCTAAAGCTCAAAATCACACAGTCACCTGGCATGGTTTTGGTGGAGTGGCCAACCCATTTTATACGTCTAACCATTTTAAACTCATGGAATAAGTCGTTCCCAATGCCAGTCTTCTTATTCAAAAAGTGAAGGGCCTTGTGTTTGAGTGCCAACCAGTGCTCACGTGACCCCAAAGGGAGGGGGGGACATTCACTAAAATAACTGAGTAGGGGGTTGCTTCAGGTGGGAGATGGAGGTAGGGCAGCTTATCTGGCCCACCGTCGCTACTATTATCGTCCTGCCCCCGAATTCCCTCAGTCCCAATAGTCTTCCATTGAGGCATGGGCTTGTCGTTACTAACACCAGTCGTGGATGCACTACTAGCGCTCCCTGCTGGTTGAACCCCACCCCCCATTGTCTGGTCGTTGGGCCGTCCCACCACCCTGAACCCTGTGCGGTCCCCCCGCTCTGACTGTCAAGTCCCCTCCTAATGCCGGTGTAATGGGCTGTACCGGGGGAGTTTGAGGTGGGCGAGATAGGGCTTCTTCAATTTTAGTAAGTCTGGAATCAACAGCCTCTAATCTTTTCAAAAGTGGTTCAAGGAGGACTGCTTATTGTTCTTTTAATAGGGTACAAAGATCACTTCTATTCATCAGAGGGTTAGTGGAGACCATAGTGGGAGTACCAGGCATGGTGGTGCTTGGGTTACCAAAGACGAATGCCCCGCTCGGTCCAGAAGTACCTATCGGTGACTTTTACTTTTTTCCACCACGCCCCTTCCTTTTTTTATTTGGAGATTCTATATTTATACCACCCAAGGCCTTCTTCCCTCTAGTCTTAATCCTAGCTGGACTCCCATCAATAATCTGAGGCTGTGGAGAGCATAGCTCTGGGCTATTTGGCGGCAAACTTAGAGACCTTGATGAGGAGGGATCATTTGTTATAGCTACTTCGGGGGTCAACTGGATAACGGGTCTCTGGGCACTGGGTAATGATCCCCCCCTTGATAGAATCGGGTTGAGAGAAAGTCTACGCTCGGTAGCCTTAATCTCATGGATTAAGACCGATTCAGCTCTTATTAAAAAGTCATCAAGGGTACCCACCACCCTGTCCCCCACCTTCCTCTTACTCATATCAAAAATAAAATTCAATCAATAATACTAGCCCACAAACGAGCCCCTACTACCAAGTGCTACTGTCCTAGTATGTTTAAGCTTACTGTCCAAGAGTAGGAATGTCAGTAGGATGGCCCAGCCTGGCTTCCTCTGGCCCCGGACGGCCACAGACGGCCCGGGCTTAGCCCGCGCGCGTCCCGCGATGCAGGAACTCTGTCCTTTAATGCGCTGCCTGGTGCGAAAACGGGTCGTGGGCGGTGTCAGCCGCGGGGAGTGCTGGGAGATGTGGTCTCCCCCCTCGGTGGCCGTGCCAGATAGCAGAGTGCAGCGGCAACGGGGGAGACCAACAAGGAGCAGTAGCACGTGTCCTCGCGCCCCTTAGACCTTCAAAACGCCTCACAGCAACCATGGGAGCAGTAACGGGAGAATGTAAATGTAAATGTAAATGTGTTTCGATTTATATAGCGCACTAATCACCCAGGGGTCTCAAGGCGCTTGCTTAGGGAACCCGTCCTGGTATTCCCCTGTGAGATACCCCGGCAGGGTATTCACAAGGTGAAAGCCAGGCATCCCGCCGCGAGGGGCCGTAGTGGAGATTAAGCAAGCTATTGCCCAGAGTCGCAGAGTGTGACCCCGTGAGTCGAGTAGGCACCGGAGCGAGAATTGTCGAGTCCGTGGAATTTTTGTGCCCGAGACCCGCCGAGGTGGGGAATCGAACCCTGGTCCACGGCTGATCTCAGCTTCCGGGTCTGCCGCCTCTAACCACTGAGCCACGCTTCTCCACTAGAATGGAGATAACAAAGAGTCCCAGGTGAGCACAAAATCCTTTTTTGTAGAGAGCACCCGGTCTGCCGCAACTCTGTCCTCCTCTAATGCGCCGCCTGGTGCGAAAACGGGTCGTGGACGGCGTTAGCCGCGGGGAGCGCTGGGAGATGTGGTCTCCCCCCTCGGCGGCCGTGCCAGATAGCAGAGTGCATCGGCAGCGGGGGAGACCAACAAGGAGCTGTAGCGCGTGTCCTCGCGCCCCTTAAACCTCCAAAACTCCTCACAGCAACCACGGGAGCAGTAACGGGAGAATGGGGGTAACAAAGAGTCCCAGGTGAGCACAAAATCCTTTTTTGTAGAGAGCATACATATCAATTCACATGTTTTATGACACAAACAACTGTATAGAGGCACCCACTCAAGCTGCAAAAGTGGGTGGCGGGTTTGGGATGCCCTTGCCCTAATTCTACCCAAACTTTTGAATATATGTGAGTCGGTCAGTCTGAAATACATTTTGGTCTTCTCATCAAATTTAGAATGAGGGTTGGGGAATTTTGCCACTAATAATATTGATGCTGTCTGACTGGGTGTAGTATTGTGCTGCTTGACTATCTGCACTGTAAATTATGGTTCTAGTTATATCTAGATAAAATGGAATACTGCCACAGAACAAAAATAGCATCAGCTGCTTCTCTACCAGTCAAGATGAGAGCAGGTTATTTAAGTCTCACAAATAACAAGCATTAGAAAAGCCAACAGGGTTGATGTTTAGACTACATGATATTCTCTTTGCCACTCCGTATTTGAGTGAGCACAGAAACAATCAGAAAAATGGATGGTACAAGAAAAAAAGATTTGCTTTCTATTTTGCAACATCACTTTTTCCACTGCTTTTGTCTGCGCTTGTTCCCCAGTGCTACTGGCCGACTGATTATAAACATAGCTGTCACATTGTGCCTAGACGCAACATGAAGGCCATTCTAGCAATACAAAAAATAATTTCAAGATGGCAGCTTGCCACTACTTGCTCTGCTAATGCTATCAACACTATGCTATAAGCATTGGCAGAGACATCAGATTGGTGGAGTTTTCGATATTTGTGCATTTTAGGAGATGATTGATATAAGGTTGGTGTGGTGAAGGTCAATAATTGAAGCCTAAAGTTCTTGCCTCAAAGTTACTGGATTTAATAACAAGTCGGTTGTGAGCTGATGGAGGATTTTCCATGATGCACACAAATGTGAGAATGAACGTTTGAATGGGAATGCATCAGCATGACAGTGAAAAATAGAGACTCTGGGCCTTATTTAGAGTTTGGCGGATGGGATACTTCATCACAAAAAGAATGGAACGTGAAGCCACCTTTCGTTGAGCAATATACTGTGCAGAAAGTGGTGAACCTATTAGAAGTTGAGTTGTGCCTGCCAAAATAGTTGAAGACTCATTCAGGCTTCAAGGGTGCACTTTGTAAAGTTTTGCAAATTGACATGGCTGGCACCAAGTTCAAACTGTACAATGCTCATAGCATAGGAGTTGGGCTAGAAGGGAAAGGGCATAGAACCAGCTGAAGATTTTAACATTCGTCATAGGCACCCAAATTAGTATAAATGTGATTATCATATCCATAAAAGGTAATTTGGGGTTGATCTGAGACATTCCACAGCATACCAGGTGGGATGCAATGCATTGCTGGGGTTTCCATTTTATATTGTTTTTTTAATGTTTCAACCAAATTGTATTAGAAGTTAAACTTTTGTACAACAAATTGTGATAACATAGATTCAATACATTGTTTTAAAATAAAAAGATTGCGGTATACACCAAAAAGCAAAAACTGACTATTGCACAAATAACTAACATGCCAAAAAACAATGGAGCATAACACAGTGGTGGTCGCCACTGTGTAGTTATAGTTAGGACAGAGGTTCCATAGGAAATTGATTATTTGGTTTGCAAATAACTTTGCCACCCGTTGGACGAATCTTAACCAAACGTTCTCTAAATAAGGTTAATCCACCTAAGCTCCTTCCTGGAAATTTTTGGAGTGGTGCACCAAGTGGGGACTGAGAAAAAGGGGGTCCCAAGACTAGGGGTTGGTGGAACTCATGGAGTTTCACTCTGCAGTTACCTAAAACTCAGTGAGATTCTGCAGAGTTCTGCTAGTGGTGAAGGTTGGGTACCTTGCGCTATTTTCACTGATTTTTAGTGGCGGGAGCTTGTCCTGTGCTGTAAAATCAGTGCAAATGGCATCATGTGGTGACCCAGAGGGCGCTGCTTCTTTTTACTGCCTGAGTAGATTTTCTACTCAAGTAGCAGCTTTCTCAATGCGAGTGGTAGCGACCTGCCGCGACCGCCCACGTTGAGAAATCTTGCCGGCAGGCGATTGAGTACTCCAAGCAGAGTGGGCAAATCTGCGCAAACTCTGCGGGGGAGCGGCATTTACTGCCCACTAATTCCCAAAACACATTTTGCCCGTGCAATTTCCCACAGGAACTTCAGACACCGCTACAGCCAAAGTGGCTGAACAGAATTACACCAAATTTGTCAGTAAGCTTGATGCAAAAATCTTTTTTTGTGATGTGGTGTAAATCTGTTCAATTGTTTTTGAGAAATTAGGGTTAGAAAAGTATACATATATTTCATGCTGCGGTACAGTAAGTTCAAAGCATGCAATGAAATTGGTTGGCCGCAACATAAAGAGAATGTTGCGGTTGCCTTGTTTGGATTTGGAGACTCAGTCCAGTGTCCTCAGTAACAAAGAAAAATAAGGAATAATGGGGTAGCATAGGGGTACCATGACCCCCTGGCCATTACGGAGGGGATCCCAGAGGGTCCACTCCTGAGATGAAATGAAGATTTTTTTTTTGCAGCGCTGCAGTAACGTAGCGGAACTGTGGCGCTGAGCGCAGCCCCATGTAGTTTCACTGGGTAACTATGGTACTGCGGTGCAACAAAAGAATATGCTGTGGTGTCTGTGTCTGTAGAGCTTTCTGTTGAACACACACACAACACACCTAACACCCAGACACAGAAATCTCATCCACACTTGCAACCCCCCCGCGCACACACACATGCGCCGCCCACAGGGAATTGGATGCAGAACCAGTCCACAGACCAGGCCCTGTGGCTAACCCTGTGCCATGCACGGAGGGGTGGAGAATGGTAATAACATATTACTTTACATTATAAACAAACTAGAAATTATAGTTAAGTATGGTAGAAGTTCTTTAATTTACATTTAAAGAAACTCAGGAATTCACTGAGAAAAGGGTTAAATTGACATTATAGTTAGGTGAACATATAAATAAAGCAATGCATTACACTGAAAGGCATGGAACTGAACATCTTGCTGATACTAAGAATGAGAAAATTATTAATGTGTGTCCAGGAACTTACTCCACACTTTTAAGAACAAGTCTTTGCTTGCCTTCAAGGTGATACTAAGTCTTTTCCAGTTTTTTGTGGATGACATTTGCAGTAACCAGTTTCCTATAGATACTTTCATTGTAGATTTTTGAGAAGCATGGAGTTGAATATCATCAAAGCTCATACTAGCCAAAGATTTTCAAAATAGTTTCATGCTTTTGCTCCCAGAATATTGCTGAACAAGACTGTGAGAGGAGACGGAATATATATTTCTAATGGAGGAACAGTGAACAAAAACATCAATCCAGAACTCCTGTGTAATGGGGCACTCAATCAACTTTTGAGACAGTGTCTTGTATTCATTTTCAGATTTACGACTTCAACATTTTGAATTTTGGTATCATTTCTTTATTTAGAACTTAAGAAAATTAATCTAGGGACAGAATTTTGCTCAAGTGTATTGGCACTTTACATTGAATCTACAGACAAAATACATACTAATGTACTGGTTTTTCATAATTTTGGTATATATCGATGACCCAAGCAAGGGTGCCCATAGTCACCCCGACTGTTCAATCCAGCATCTAGAACCTGCGGGAATATTGATTAGGTAAAAATAAATTGTTTGGCAATGATATGTTACCGGCATTAAAAGATCCAACACAATCAATGACCTGCCTACTATGGCTTAGACCTGTCTCCAGGTGCCTACTTAACTGGACAAAATTGTGTTTAATATCAATACCTAAAATGATTAATAAACATGAATATGATCATCTTCAAATGAAATGAGAAAGGAACCAAATATCTAAGCATCACTCTGACATCAAACATTGAAATCTTAATCTTGCTAAATCTTCAAGCTTAAAATGCCCATAGAGTTTAGATGTTCATAGATAGAACAAGGTTCAATTCAGCTTTAAGACTAGAATAAGAATTATAAAAATTAAGCATCTGGCCTGAGCCGCTTGTCGTGCAATAGTAGGTCAAATATATTTCTGGTTTGGTGAGACATCTCAACAAACGTGTAACAACAACAAATATAAAGTTGAAAATCCCTATGTTTCTAGGAGGTTTTGGATTTCTGGCAATACCATAGATTATTTATTAGTTAATAGTCAAATATAGTGTTTAAATTACCATGGATCAAAAAACACAATGAGGTACATATAGACTCAAACTTTACAAATAAGCCACCCGAATATTCTGTTTACTGCAGACAGGTTGAAACCCAAAGCACACCTTTTGGAATAAGAAGAAATATCTAAACTATTTTGAGCTGAAAGACAAAGTCTAAAATTGGATTCAAGCCCAAAGAGGCTGCCATCTCTATTGTATGGAATTAAACAAACTTTAAGAGCTAAAGGAAATGCCTGTTGTGATGAATTTGGAATAAATATGTGATTATTATGGTGGGCAAGTTGCTTCAATGTCATTCCATCATATCAATCAAACAGATTTAATCTATGTATCATCAGCCTAAATATGAGGTATGGAATGATCTGCTTTCAGTTAATAAGTTAGCCCGATCTAAACGTACCCACAACTAACAATGACCAAGGTAAATCACTTTTATTTCTTTTAATTAATCCAACATAAGACAGCTCCTTTTGCGTCTCAACTCGATGCATCAGCGTTACTAACAGTGTTTAAAAGAAAAAAACTGGGGAAAAAGAAATATATTTAGCGTCGAATGGTGAGATGCGGGAAAACCATGGCAAGAAAATGTTAAAGATAAGCCTCTATCTGAAAAAAGTCTACACTCGAAAATGGGTGATATACATGTTTTTTCATTTATAACCTAATCGACCTGAATGGTACATTTCACCTTGATATAGCTACAAATTCCAAATTCAGTGTACATGAAAGAATGCCATACTAGACACTAAACAACTGCATGTAATTAGAGACTTTGAAGAAATGGTATAAATAGAGAGAAATCATGATCCTGTTCCAATGTGGTTTGCTTCTCTTTAAATGCAAAGTCTGGGTCCAAATTCAAAACATTGGGGGACATGGCTGGATATTGTAGCAAGAGGATTGTCAAATAGGATAGGTTACTTGCTACCAATGATATTCTGTAGCTCTTTGCCAATATGCTGCGCATTTGTCCATAGTCCTATAAAAGATTTAACTGGATTGCACTCCTATATTTGTAAGTCACCATTATATTATACTATAAAGTTGATCTGCAACCATGCTAATACAGGAAAGAGGCAAAACAAGGTGGGACAAAGGGAAATAATAACCCTTTTGTTTGACAGGAGTACAGAATGTCTAAACGTAAACACTACAAAAGATCAATGCAAGTAATAGAGCTGTTGTAGGCACCCTTAAAGCCCAATATAAATGAACATAAATCTCATGACTTCTGGAACAGTATTGTCTGAGGTAGTAAAACCTCTCTTGTCCACCAGCTACATTAATTTCTGTCTTAGCTAGACCGCTCAGCCCTCCACAGGGCTTGGTCGCCCCACTCACTGCTGCCGCTCCTGCCTGCCTTTGCCGCCTCCTGCCTGCAGATTCCTTCGCTCGCTGCCCGCTGCTCCTGGGAATCTCCCGCTGCTTCTTGGAATTTCCCGCCGCTGCCTCCCTGCGGCCCCACCCCCCTGTGATTCCATTCGCCGCCCCGCTCCGGCCACCCAGCTGCTCCTCCCTCCCGGCTCCTTACTTATGATGCCCCCAGAGCGACCGGGCAGCGGACGCGCGCAGCGGGAGCGCCGATTGAGCGCCGAAGGTGCGCCAAAGGTAAGCCCGTCCGCGCCTGGCCCGCGCCCAGCGCCAGGACCCCTGGCCCTCCCCGCCGAGGCAAGACGACCCGACTGACCTACGACGCCGCCACTCTCAACGCACTCAATGCCGGCCAGACCCACGCCTGCTGCCGAGCCACCCCGAGACGCACCCACGGACCCTTCACCTGCTGCACCTGCAAGTTCACCTGCCTCCGAACCTGCCCCGCACCCGCCAAGACAAACACCAGCAGCAACCACCTCAAGTGCATCCTGATCAACACCCGCTCCGTCCACAGACACGCCGTGGAACTCTGGAACCTCCTCGACGCTACATCACCGGACGTCGCCTTCCTCACGGAAACCTGGATGAACGCCTCCTCTGCACCCGACATCGCCATCGCCATCCCGGACGGGTACAAGATCATCAGGCGGGACCGCATCAACCAGACCGGAGGTGGCATCGCCATCGTCCACAGGAACACCATCCGCATCACGACCGACGCCAACGACTCCTTCGCCGCAGCCGAACATCTCCACTTCCAGATTCACACCCTAAGACGACCCTCAGAGGCACCCTCATCTACAGACCGCCGGGCCCACGCACACAATTCAGCGAAGACATCACAGACTTCATCAGCCCGCACACCCTCCCCTCCACTGACTACATCCTCCTCGGGGACCTCAACTTCCACCTGGAGAACAACAAGGACCGCAACACCACCGCCCTGCTGGAAAACCTCGCCAACCTCGGACTCAAGCAACTGGTCAACACCCCCACCCACTACGCCGGCCACACGCTTGATCCCGTCTTCTCTTCCAGCAAGTATATCACCTTCAGCCACGCCACCGGACTCCACTGGACCGACCACAGCTGCGTCCACTTCAGCTTCAAAAGATCCACGACCCACCACCACCCGCAACAGGTACCTCACAGGAATTGGAGCAAGATCACCGCAGACCATCTCACCACCTCCCCCAATGAAGCAGCCCGCAACTTCACACAGTGGCTGACCGCCTGCGCCGACGACCTCGCGCCACTAAAGAACCCTCCCAGCAGACCCAGAAGCAAGAAGGCATCCTGGTTCACCGACCACCTCAAGGACTCCAAGAAGACCTGCCGCACCCTCGAGAAAGCCTGGCTCCTCGACCGGACCACCGACAACATGACCGCCCTCAAACACGCTACCCGCAAGCACCACCAGCTCATCCGCACCACCAAGAAGAAATCCCTGAAGGAACGACTGGACAACAACGCCCACGACAGCAAAGAGCTCTTCACTATCATCAAGGAGTTCTCCAACCCCAGCACCGGCACCAACGACATCACTCCGTCACAAGACCTCTGCGACTCCTTCGCCTCGTTCTTCCACCGAAAGATCGCCGACATCCACAACAGCTTCGGCGCCCCACCCACGCACCCAACCGTCGAACCAACGCCCCCCACCGCCACCCTTCGCATCTGGACCACGGTGACCACCGAAGACACAGCCCGCACGATGAACACCATCCACTCCGGATCACCGACCGACCCCTGCCCACACCACGTCTTCAACATGGCCGACTCCACCATCACACCCCAACTCCGGAACATCATCAACGCCTCCTTCAACACCGCCACCTTCCCGGAGAGCTGGAAGCACGCCGAGATCAGCGCCCTCCTGAAGAAACCTACAGCGGACCCCACCGATCTCAAAAACTTCCGCCCCATCTCGCTCCTCCCTTTTCCTGCTAAAGTCATCGAGAAGATCGTCAACAGACAGCTGACCGCCTTCCTCGAGACGAACGGATCCCTCGACCCCTCGCATTCCGGCTTCAGAGCCAACCACAGCACCGAGACCGCCCTCATCGCAGCCACCGACGACATCCGTACCCTGCTCGACAAGGGGGAAACAGTGGCCCTCATCCTCCTGGACCTCTCCGCTGCGTTCGACACGGTCTGCCACCGCACCCTAGTCCAGCGCCTCAGCAACATCGGTATCCAAGAGAAGGCACTGGAGTGGATCATCTCGTTCCTCGCCGGAAGAACACAAAGAGTCCGCCTCCCCCCGTTTAGCTCCGAGGCCACCGAAGTCATCTGCGGCGTCCCGCAAGGATCTTCACTCAGCCCCACCCTCTTCAACATCTTCATGAAACCTCTCGCAGCCATCGCACGCCAGCACAACCTCAACATCATCTCTTACGCCGACGACACCCAGCTGATCCTCTCCCTCACCAGAGACCCCGACACCGCCAGAACCTGCCTACATGAAGGGATGAAAGATGTCGCCGAGTGGATGAAGGACAGCCGCCTGAAACTGAACTCGGACAAGACGGAAGTCCTCATCCTCGGATCTTCGCCCTCCGCCTGGGACGACTCCTGGTGGCCCCCAGTCCTGGGCACAGCACCCAAGCCAACTGTCCACGCACGCAACCTGGGCTTCATCCTGGACCCCTCCCTCTCGATGACCAGACAAGTCAACGCCATCTCCTCATCGTGCTTCAACACCCTGCGTATGCTTCGCAAGATCTTCCGCTGGATCCCGACCGAGACCAGGAAGACTGTCACCCAGGCACTCGTCACCAGCCGACTGGACTACGGAAACGCCCTCTACGCTGGAACCACAGCCAAGCTACAGAAAAGACTCCAGCGCATCCAGAACGCCTCCGCCCGACTCATCCTGGATGTCCCCCGACGCAGCCACATCTCCAGCCACCTGAGGAACCTGCACTGGCTCCCCGTCGACAAGAGGATCACGTTCCAGCTCCTCACCCACGCACACAAGTCTCTCCACGACCTGGGCCCCAAGTACCTCAACGACCGCCTGACCTTCTACACGCCCACCCGCCAGCTACGGTCCACCAGCCTCGCCCTCGCAGCCGTACCACGCATCCGAAGAGCCACCGCCGGAGGAAGATCCTTCTCTTACCTGGCTGCCAAGACTTGGAACTCCCTCCCCATCCACCTTCGGCTGACCCAGGACCATCTCGCCTTCAGGAAACAACTCAAGACCTGGCTGTTCGAGCAGTAGCATACCCCTCCCCCCAAGCGCCTTGAGACCCTCCTGGGTGAGTAGTGCGCTATACAAATGGCATGATTGATTGATTGATTGAGTGTGGGAGCAACATTGTTGTGTATTACATTTCCATACAGGGATTCTTTGTCCCGATGAGCCAAGTGTGTTGTCTAGTTAAAAAGGATCTATTCACACACAAACCAGGCTATCACCGTGCCCCTAACCAGAACAGAAAAAAGGGAAGACACCCAGGCTACACTATATACTTAGATGTCAATACTTGATTAAAGCAGCAAAGGTGATGGAAAAGATCATCAACAAGCAACTCATGACACACCTGGAGTAGAACCAGCTACTCAAAACCTCTCAATTCGGCTTCCGCAGCAATCACAGAACTGAAATCACCCTAATCACAGCCACCGACCATATCCGAATCCTTTTCAACTGAGGAGAAACAGTAGCTCTGATCCTCCTCAACCTCTTGGCAGCCTTCAACACCGTATCCCACCACTCGCTGGTCAAAACATTCCATATTGGCATCTAAGGGTTCACACTCGGATGGATCACCTCTTTCCTCACCGGAAGAACCCAGAGCATCCACCTTTCACCTCCAAACCCAAGGAGATCACCTGTAGTGTCCACCAAGGCTCATCAGCCCCACGTTCTTCAACGTATATATGACCCCGCTGGCCAACATCGCCAGATCTCACAGTCTCAACATAATTTCCTAAACAGACGACACCTAACTCAATCTTTCACTCACCTATGACCCCCCACCATCACCAGAACCAACTTCCACAGATACATGACAAGCGTCACCGACTGGACACTCACTATAGTACACCGTAGCTCCTATAGGTAAGGTTACAGTGCACTTCAAGAGAGCACGAGTGCATGATGTAACTGGAACAACGAACACACATTACTACATTCTAAACAATCACTGCTTTCTTTTTGTGATTGTTTGTGTCTGTTCTTCATTTCAGATAAATGTTGGGTTCCTCCAATTAAGAATGATCCCTCAGTAAAAGCAGGTAACAAAAAAAATGTTTCCCGTTTTTTCACACTCTGGACCTCTTGGTTTGGGTGAGCCTTAGCGCGCTCATACCGCCGGTGTCCACACTTTGGTCCTAAAGAATGCCTAGCCATTAGCATCATATAGGCAGAAACATGTTGACCACACACAGTGAGACATAGCTGACCAATCTATCCAGCACATTCATCACTCACCTTGTTTTTACCCGTGCCTGGTTGGCCGACGAATAAAATTATTTTTGGCGTAATCCTGGCGTTGAAGCACACCGGGGAGGTACTCGACCTTCCTGGTGGAGCCCGATGATGAAGCATGTCAGCAACCAGGTTGGTGAGTGAGGGCTTTCTAAAGAATCAAGTTTGATTCCTCATGCTTGCTCTTCTCCTAAGAAGGAACACTTGTTTGTTGTTTTGACTATTCGAATTGGGGGACCAACAGTGCTCCTTAGATTCCCTCTCTCTCTTGTTGTTCATTGGCATTAGGCAGCGCACAGCTGTGAGAGTCGTGTGGAGGTCTGATATCTTCAGACCCCCCATTCTTATTTCTTAAATTTCGTTTTTTCACACATAATGGGTCTCTCCTATTCAGACTCAGAGGTGGACGCCATTCTAGCAGGCCCCTCCATGTTTGCTGATCCTACAATCTCACAAGCAATCACACACACTAGTGAATGGGAAAAGCTGTCAGAGCAGAAACGGAACAGAATCAGGACAATCCTACACAGGACTATCCTTACTGAATATCTTCACACAAACACAGCACCAAGAGGGCTTCTGGTAACAAATGCACCACGCATCTTTCTGGAGGATGTAATATTCAGAAAAAAATGGGCAATGATCGCGTGGCATTGCACACGCGATTGGCTAGTGCTAATCATCAAGACAGCCATGAGACTATCAGAAGCCCTGATGGTTGAAATCCAACAGACAGAAAATCACTTTAAAACAACACTGACAGGATTTAAGAAAAAACTAGATGAGATAAACAAAGACATTACCGAATATAAAGACGGCCTGACTCAATCTAAAGTGACAAAATTCCAGAAGGACCTAAAAAGATTCACCTTCAACAGAATCTATCCCTACGCCGACCCTGCTTTCACCCCCCCCCCCAAAAAAACAACGTCAACTCAGACTTCTCTGACGATAGTGCTTCCACTACCAGTGGGTCCAGTACTGGGAGTTTTAGACAAAGACAAAGGGGTGGGACTAGGGGCACACCCAGACAGAACTATCCAAAACCTATGTGGTCACACTTCCCAACACCAGGGCTGGCATGCACCCTATGCACTTCCAACAACCATCTTTCCCAGTAATGGGCTGGAACCCGGCCTACATGCAAGCCCCGCCATACCGTCAGAACTCCTATCACCCTCCTTTTTTAGAGAAAGGTCGCAGAGGCAGAAGGAGAGGGCAAAATCAAGTCTGGTGGGAGCAAGAGGACCCAGTGGGCAACCACACACGCAGCAAATCCCAGGACCAACAGGCAGGCACGAGTGCCAGGAGAGTTTAATCACCAATCTCTCCGATGTAACCCTGTTCTCTGTTGCGAAACAGGTCTTAGAAAAGGGCCTTGGGTTTGTTCCCACTGCGCGTGTATACACGTTTGAACTACATTGTGAGCTAGCGGAATTTTTTAGAAAGATCAAATTGAAAGCTTACTTTGAGGGTAAAGAAGCCAGCAAACCACATCAGAACCCAGTTAACACAGGGCTTAGGTTGAAATCATCTTTAACCCCTCCCCCATATGGGGTACCCATCGAAATCATAGCCTTTGAACAGGCGGTCTTTCACGAAATTGAGACATTTGGAGAGTGCAACACATTCAAAAATTTGAGTACAATTGAGTACCAAGCTCTCCAGGGCTTACAATAAAACACTGCGATTACTATCAAACCAGAAGACAAGGGTGGAGGGGTGGTAATTCAGAATACAGGGGATTACGAGCAAGAATGCCAACGCCTCCTGGATGACAGAAAAAATTATACCCCCCTTACTACCGACCCCTCTTCTGAATTGAAGACACAAATCAAGAACATGGTCAAAGAAGCAGAAAAAAACTGCCACATTACTAAAAACTAGGCTGCCTTCCTGACAGAGGGAGATAGCGTTATACCATACTTTTATACGTTGCCAAAAACGCATAAAAATAGGACACCCTCTCATGGACTCCCCATCGTCTCGGGGATCGGCTCTCTACTCGAGCCGCTGTCACGTTCCTGTGACTTCTTTCTCAAACCACTCATACAAGAGACGTCAACGTACCACAAAGACACCAAGTGTCTTCTACACCTTCTGAAAGAAGTGACCATTGATGAGGCATCAACCACACTAGTGACCCTGCACATAGAGAGTCTATACACTAGCATTCCCCAGGACGATACCATCAGGGTCCTGGCTGAGGCACTGGATGAGATGACTTTGGAATATCAGACTTTAAAAGAGTTCATTTTGGAGTGTGCCTCTTTGGCATTCAAATGCAACTTCTTTGAATACAAAGGGAACGGTTTCCTATAATCAACTGGAACTTCGATGGACAGTACTTTTGCCCCCAGCGTGGCAGGTCTGTACATCCATGATTTCGAACGCAGATTCATCCTACCTGCCGACAACCCATATACCTCTTCCATAGTATTTTGGAAGAGGTATATTGATGACGTCTGATGCAGCGCTACTCCGGAAATGTTTTCTAAACCCTCATCACCTTTCCCTGAAGTACTAAATCACACATTAATTGGTCAGTGGGGCCCATAACACTGCGAATCACTCATATACACTTTCACCCTACTTCATGGATCAGTGAGAATCAAAGGAGAGCTGCTAGATCATAGCGGAGTTTCTAAATTAAAACTATCTATTTATAATATGTACATCTGCAGTTTAAATAATTCTTACCATGGTTTGATCAACGAGACACTTTATTCAGACACACCACCATTATGGTCGACAGATCTGCTAGTAAAAATTAGGTTAAGGATGAACAAGACCAGCTTAATTCTTCATTTATCAAATTTTTATTTTAAAGACAGATTTCTAGCATGATCAGTATTTTATTCACTTTTAATTCATTTAAAGTAAAATAATTTTAAGACAAAAAGAGTTTAGCTTAAACATTCATATTCTTTTAATTTTAGAATAAAGGAAGAAAACACATTAATATTATAGGGCATGAATATTAATAAAAAGACAAATAGTTCCCAAACTTTCCCTAACTATTAGCCTCACCTAAAGTCTCTTTTCTCATTCAAGAAAAGTTAAAGATAAAAGTTCTTATGCCTCAGGAAAAATCGTCATTCTGGCAGCATCTCAGGAGGAAATCGGAAAAAAAAATCTTAAATCTGCTCATTGTCCTTTATACCATCCTTACTAACTTAATCTATCTAAAAAAGTAACTATCAATGTCATTAACGATCCGGATTGGTCAGTTCGAGGGTGGATGAACATCACCTAATCATTTTATTATTTGGCTTCCGCAGTGTCAGCTAAATGTGAAAGGTCTATTGGTATTCTAAATGTCCGATTCAGTCACGTCCTCAATTTTGTAATATTCAGTTTATTTCCCACGATTCATAATGCAAGCGTCCATATTTGTTGGCAGTCATCTGGACTTTCAGGGCATGTTGTCCTTGAACCATTCTTGCTCAGGCACAGTCAGCTCACATTCAATCTCGGATTCTGGCTGCACATGTGCAGTACATCTTTCTTTCGCAGTTTACTAAAATGTCCATTTTGGAACAGGCCTCACGGGCCAGAACGGGAACTATCATAGAAACAAACAGAAATAAATGTTAAATTATTGAATTATAGCCCTACTGTTTACCTCCCACCATACTAAGGCTTCCCTGATAGTTGTTACCTAGCAAATAAAGCAACAATTATGCATGATATGCTCACCTGTCTTCATGTTCCTGCCACAAAATACATAACAGAAAGCACATTTATTCTGCTTTTTATTAGTTTATAGCTTTTGCATATAAAACGTAACAACATCACTTAGTTAGTTAATTATTGTTTGCCATACAAGCAAATTAGTTTCCCACATGTAAATGTATGTGCATTCTATTCTATGTTGGTTATTTATTCAAAACCACACAATTAGTTCATATTATTGTTATGAGAAAGTTACCTCACGAGGGGTATACAAAATGTTGTTCCTTCACCTCGCTCCATCATGTCCTAATATTATGGAAAGGACCTGGAAACGTTCTCAATGATTTCCTTCTCTGGATCAATACCCTTGACCAGAACCTTAAATTTACCCACACTTGCAACCAACAGGAGGTGGTATTCCTGGATGTGGTCATCACGAAATCCGAGGGGGTCCTCACTACCAAAACGCATTATAAACCAACGGCGAAAAACAATCTGCTTGAATTTTCAAGCTTCCATCCTAGGCCCCTACGGGAAAATCTGCCATACGGACAATATCTTCTGTTAGGAAGAAATTGCAGTAAATTGGATGACTTTCGCAACCAATCAGCTGACCTTACATCCAGACTGAAAAATCGAGGCTACCCTGAAAGAATCCTCAACAAGAGCTACAAAAGAGCCCGCAACCAACTGAGGAAGGTTCTCTTAGAAGATAACCCCAGAGAGACCAAGGAAATCCCCCTTACCAGGGGTGTGGATAGCCGAGCCCCGGAATGGCCGCTTTCTAAGCGAGCTCCGCCGGCCGGGGGAAAATCCTCTTATAATCCTGCAATCGGAGGGCTGAAAAGGTTCAGCACTTACCCCCCTCGGGCGGGTGTGACTCCACGCATCGGCACCTTCGCCAGCTGCGGGGCGCTTCATTTCCCGACATTGCTGGCAGTCACGCTGCTAGGCGGGGAGCCGTTCAGAGCTCGACCCCTGCGGCGACCGGGCTGATCGAGCCCGCGGCTGCGGAGGCCCACGGCACTAGTGGTGGCTTGCTGGTTGGCAGGAGGCGGAGTTGGGAGCTGATGGCAGCGGATGCCCCTGAAACGATCCTAGTGGGCACAACAGCTAAGGTGACACTCCTGCAGGCCAGCTGCCCATCAGTGAAACCCGGTGGGTCAACTACTGCACGGCTGCAACCCCCATTTTGAGAATTGCAGCGCGGGCTCAGATGTGAGGAAGATGGTGGCGGCTGGTGTGCCCGAGTGCCTGCATATCATGGGAGGTGTTCGGAAGCTGATTATTTAGGGTCAAGAATGATGATTTGGAGGCGAGGTCTAGAAGGAATAACCTCCAAATTACTGAAATTCCAGAGACCACCGCTATTTCCAAAATGGAGGTATTTGTATCGGATCTCTTGCATGAGCTATTTGATCCTCACTTATCAACGGTATTCGTGATTGAAAGGGCTCACAGGTCCCTGGGGCCGAAACCTCCAATTGGTGGTACGCCGAAGCCGATCCTAGCTAAACTTCTGAATTATCAAGACAGAGACCTCATTTTGCGACTGGCGAGGTAAAAGGGCCAAATCGTACATAAAGGTAATACTATCTCCTTCTACCCAAACTTTACCCCGGCAGTGAAGGCGGCACGCAGGGAATTTCTCCCAGCCAAGCGCATCCTCATGCAGGCGCAGATCCCCTACTCCCTGCTCTACCCTGCCAAGCTCAAGGTGTCGCATGATGGCATGGCCCACTATTTTACAGATGAGAAATCTCCCCTCAAGTTTGCCAAGCAAGTCGGCGGGAAGAGATCCAAATCCACCGGTGCCGCTGAGGGAAACTCGGAAGGCCGACTCAGTGACAATGACTGAAGTAGTATTCGAACTCTATTTTATTCTATTTGCAAAAGTGGGGTGGTCTGATGTGCAGTTATGTTTTGTTGGACCAAAAATATTTCTTGCCATGATCTGCAGCCTGCTGACCTTACGTAAAAAGGCGTTGGGGTCTGGCAGCCCAGGGGTGCATGTATGCTTGCTTTTGTTCTCCTTTCGTGAATGCTGGTTACTGTTGTAAGTCTGCCCGCATTACTCCCGGCCACCCTGTGCAGGCAGGGTAGTACGCCGGCTTTACCTCGCCCCCATGGGAAATCTCCCCCTTTTTCTCTATTTGATGTTTTCAAAGGTTAGAACCGGGAAGGGTATGCTACAACCTGATTGGGGGGTTGGAGTGGGTGGAGGGTGGGAATTGGGGTTTGGTTATTTGGTTTTATGCCAGCACACCGATACAGGAAATGTTGGAGTGTTATTATGGATTGGTGGTTGCCTGCACTGTTTGGGAGCAATGGTTTTGTGTTTGTGCTTCCGGATTGCCCACACGCTGATACGCTGAATGTCCTTACATGGAACATTAGGGGATTGAATGACGGCAGGAAGGCTAGACTTCTACATGCATATCTAGCTAGACACAACATTGACATATGCTATCTGCAGAAAACACATTTAAATGTTAAGCCATCAAACTGATTGCGCCACAGCAGATGGGGGGCTAAACATTCATCTATTTATTCTAACTACGCACGGGGAGTGGCAGTGTTGATTCGCAAAGGAGTGGATTGGAGAGAGGATGCTGTGCATATTGACCCAGAGGGAAGGTGCATAATATTACAGGGGAGGTTGGGTGGCATATCAGTGGTACAGGTGGCCATATACGGTCCAAATGTGGACTCTCCGGAGTTCTTCCATGACATTTGGGTGTGAATTAGGGCAACTGGCTGCTGTACGGTGATTTGGGGCGGCGACTTTAATGCCATTCTGCATGAGGACATCAATAGAGGGGGCTCGGCTCGCGCCCTGCATCCACAAGCTAGCGCGACGCTACAAGATATCATGTCCGATAGCGATTTACTGGATATTTGGGGATCTAGACACCTGGGTCTCCGGGAGGGGACATGCATTTCTAGCCATCACGGCGCCTGGTCCCTCTTGGACTACTGGCTGATCTTGAGGGATGTGGCTACTTGGACACTGGAAGTAGCTCACATGGTGCGCTCGCTGTCAGACCATGCTCCTTGCTTACTCAAGTTGTGCCTGCCTGGTGTGCCCCCGCGCGCTTTCACTTGGCAATTACCCCCTCATGCGTTGTTAGACGAGGAGTTTAAGGAGGAGATCCGGTCTGACATTATGGAGTACTTTTCTCTCAACTCTGGGTCGGTAGACACCGAGGCATCGCTCTGGGAGGCTTTCAAGGTCGTCATAAGAGGCCAATGCTTTGCAAGGCAGGCCGGGGTGCTGAAGGCCATCAGGGGTACCATTGCTGTCTTGGAGGGACAGATACGGGACTTAGAAAAGTAATTCTATTCACTAAATGACTCCAATACAGCTGCACTTGTAATGGCAAAACTGCTGGAGTTTGCTGAGGAATCGCAACGAGAGGTCAAGTTCTTGGGCAAGTATGCTGAGGCAAGAAGGTATTGCGAGGGCGACAGACCTCGAGGGCCGCACACTGGCGGGCATGGTCCGTCCCTCTAGGTCCACAACATTTGTACATGAACTAAACACTGCTGATGGGGGCATTGTAAGGGGCCAAGCAGAGATCCTTACTGAGTTTTCCCATTTTTATTTTTCCCTGTATACTGCCACCCAGACCTCCAGCCCCCAAGGCCTGCAGGAATTTTTTAGACTCAATTGCCTTAGTATGGTTTAACAATACACACAGGGTATATATGGACCTACCCATTACGGTGGACGATGTGGCCCAGGTCATTAAAAGCCTACCGCTTGATAAGGCCCCCGGGCCAGATGGCCTGACTACCGCCTTTTTCAAGACCTATGTAGAGGCACTGGGCCCCAGATTGCTTGCAGTGTATGAGGAGGCATTGGAAGCCGGCACTTTGCCAGCATCAATGAGAGAAGCCGTAATCATAAAGCTGCTGAAGCCTGAGAAGGTAGAGACGGAGTTGGACTCCTACAGGCCTCTGTCCCTGATTAACGTAGACGTAAACATTTATGCTAAACTATTGGCAAACAGGTTGCAACCGCTCCTTCAAATGATTGCATTCCCAGACCAATCGGGATTTATTCCTGGGCGGTCGACGTCACACAACTTGAGTACATTATTCTCGGTACTACATTACCTTCACCCGGAAGTGCAGGCTGCTGCCATTTTTTTAGACGCTGTGAAAGCGTTTGATACGCTTGAGTGGCCGTATTTATTCACAATACTACACAATACTACAGCGCATGGGATTGAGCCCTCTGTTTATAAATCACATTAAATTATTGTATACTATGCCGCTGGCAAGAATCAATGTGAATGGCTTGCTGTCTGATCCATTCCATATCACACATGGCACACGACTGGGGTGCCCACTCTCACCCCTGCTCTTTGCCATTGCATGGAACCCCTGGCCGCAAGAATCCGGCAACACCACACAGCGCGAGGCATTGGTTTTAGTACGCGAAGCCTCCTCATCTCGCTATACGCAGATGATGTGACCTTGTACATTCTTAAACCAGAAGAAAATTTGGATCCGGTCCTTAGAGAATTTATCAGATTTGGAAGGCTAGCTGGTGTCTCCATTAATTGGAAAGAATCTGTAATCTTCCCATTGACGGACGGTACTTCCATTGTGACATCTGAATTCCCCCTGAGATGGGAGGCTAAGGCTGTTAAGTATCTGGGGGTGTGGATAAGTAGAAGCTTGCAGGAAATATGGAATTTGAATTTTGGCAGGGCATACACATGGCTGTAGGGCAAGGTTGTACTCTGGTTTAAATTGCCTCTGTCCATAGCTGGGAAGATAGCGCTGACGAAAATGGTTATCTTACCAAAGTTTTTATATTTGTTCGTTAATGTGCCAATCCGTCTTACACAACATTTTTTCTACCGCATAAGATCGCAGCTGCTGTCCTTGGTCTGGGCTGGAGGGCAAGCCAGGGTGTCATGGGACCTAGTGACTCTCCCGTTGAGACAGGGTGGTATGGGCACCCCGGATATGCAATTATATGCTCTCTGTGCCCATGCACAGTTCCTCCACTTCTGGGTGCATAGGACGCCATATCATCCGCATGTAGCGGTCGAAATCGATGCGGTGGCCTCTGTACCGCTTTAGGTGGCATTGTATCAGAAGTCAAACCGTCCCAGGGGAGATGTGGATACTGCAGGCTCCCTGTGATGGGCGTGGACTACATTTCGGAAGAGAGCTAATGTCCCTCTACTGTATGCGCCGTCAGTGCCGTTGGCGCCAAACCCCATGTTGCCCTGCATTGTAAATGGGGTGAGTAAAACCGTGGTCACGGAAATTAACCTTTACACGTTTGCTGACCTATATCCGAACGGTGAGTTTCGGCCCCCCCCCTGCCGGAACTAAAGATCACGCTGCGTCCTTCACAGAACTGTTTTATATCACAAACTGAAAACTGCATGTCATACACTTTGGGTGGGATTTCCCGATGCTCCCCAAACACTGCCAGCTCTAGAGAAAATCCTGAAATCATCTTCGCCACGCAAATTAGTCTCTATACCAGTATGCAAATTACAGCTCCGGTGGTGCAGCCAAAGTCCCTGCTACAGTGGAATAGTGAACTTGACCCCCAATTGACAGAAGAACAATGGGAATTCTGCTGTAGGCAGCTGACCGAACTATCTCCGAACTATAGGCTTCGCCTGATACACTTTAAATTTCTGCACAGATACTATAGAACACCAATCAGTCTCTATCGCATGAAGCTTAGGGAGGATGATAGATGTTGGCGTTGTGGGTATGCCTCGGCATCCTTTTTACATATTGCTTGGGACTGCCCAATGCTTCTTGAATACTGGCAGGAGATCTTTACCACGGTCAACCAGATTGTCAGCAGAACGGACGCTCCCTCCCCTGCACTGGGCCTCTTGGGCTATGTGAAAGACACACCACCAAAACAGCGCAAATTTCATGCACCTCTCTCACTATATGCAAGACGGCAGGTAGCTATCAGGTGGGGAAGGAAAAAGATACCTGGCTTCAGAGATTGGCTATCTGATGTGACGTATGATCATACTCAACTTGATGTATTCTGGAAACTCATGCCCCCGACCTCGAGACCTCGGGATATATGGGAACCATTTTTAAATTGGGTGCGCAATAGATCTGACTCCCCTATTCCCAGCCCTAGCACGACTGCCTAGTGCTACTGTGCCTCTAGCTACTGGGTCAAAGTGACTTGTAATTGCAGTATCTCCTACACGCGTGCTTCTGATAAGATGGGTTTAGGTGCTCCCTGATGTTTGGTTATTGCCAATACTGTACATGATATTGAATTCTGTGTCAGATTATACTAAAGTTTGTGGTTCTATGTATGAACATATTGCTACCTTGAATGTGCATGCTACTTATTTGATATATTTTTATATATGAGACATTCCTATGTTACGTACTATGATGCTTTTTGTGCAACTGTGCCGATGTGCTGGCTGGTTTTGGTTGGAACCCAGGTTCCTATTGTTTGTATTTGCAATTTGAAAATCTCAATAAAAAAAAGGAAATCCACCTTACCTGTGTCACAACATACAGCACTTTATCCACCACAGTTAAGAAAGCAATAAACAAACACTGGAGAATAATCACAAGCAGTAATAGGACATGGGAGAAACCCCTCTTTTCATTCAGAAAAGGACGTAGTCTTAGAGACTCCCTGGTTCACACACGGCCGAGAAGTCGCGAACCCACGGACACTCCAACCATAACTGAAGCATGGGGTCTGCCAAGAGTAGTGGGTCATTTTCCCTGTGCAAACTGCAGCATTTGCCACTTAGCCACACACACAAAGGTTCTTAACCTAGAACCAGTTAAAACATGGACACAACGCACCCACACTGACTGCAACTCCACGAATGTGGTCTATCTGATCACCTGCCCTTGTGGGTTGCGTTATGTGGGTATGATGACACGGAAAGTGAAGCAACGCGTGTTCGAACACAGAAACAACATCCGGTGTAGGAGAATCGCAACAAAATTAAGTGAGCACTACATACAACAGAATCACACCACAAATTACTTAAAGTGGACTATCATAGAACAGGTGATCATAGGTAGAAACATACAGCAGTCCCTGTTCGAGAAAGTACAGAGGTGGGTCTACCGTTTGGGCACACACAAACAAGGGCTCAATGATAACATCCCTTGGAGCACTGTACTACGAGGTTAATTCCTCTACACCCTTGCACCGAAAGATGCATCTTATTCAGGTACATTGACTGCCTCCTCTATTAAGTTCTCGTTAGGAGGTATGGTTTTTCTTCCATTGGCCCATGAGGAACGCATAATACTTGAACCATCATGCTAGATGCACACTTGCATTGACAGACTTTCTATAATCACAAGATGTGGCATACTGCTCATGCACATATGACTATTATCATCAAGCCCGCACTAATAACAGTTTTGGACTGCCTAGCAATCAAGATATATCATGTAACTCATGTACACAAGACCGTACATATAACAAATGACCTGACAGCTTTTCCCCAGTTTTTAATACTCTCCCCTTTTCAATTATAAAACCCATGTCATGCTTGGCTAATGACTTTAAACTAATCGACATTACGCTCCCTTGTTTGTCGATAAAGTTGGTTGAATACATCAACGGCAAGACCGAGGTTAGCGGTCTAGTAGTACTTATGACGCCGCGGGGCACATGACTAAACATCCACTGCCCAGATTGGCCCAATTTACGACGCACACTTAATGACGAAAGCACAATGGTGCCTCCAGTGACGCCGATGCCCAAACCGGGTGGCTTTGACCGTTTTCTACAGCTCCATAAAAGATTGTGTGAAACACCGGACCACCCATCAACGGGGTCCGGTATTTTGAGAGCTACATCAGGTACCAAGCGGGTGCTGGCGTGAGTTAAACTCTGCAACAACGAGGCCGACCAGATAAGTAACTTGCTTGCCACTTGGGAACAGGATCTAACTTCCCCTCATCCCCTTTCTCTTCCCTACAGGGTGTGCCTACTAGCCACCACCCACCTCCCGAGACCCATGGTGTGATTAATGGTCACTCCACATGTAAGATGTTTTCCTATGTTGTTGTTTCTTCCACCCGCCAAAACCGCACCGGCGTGTTACTTAGAGTAATGATAGTTTTTTTTAACACTGACGCACTGATACCGTTAACGCCCAAGTAGGCGTGCAGGTTAAATAGCGCTACAAACGAGGTACTTTCACATTACGAGTGGACCTAGCCACCACAACTAGCGATAATGTGAAAAAATATGTGTACATCCTTATGTAAATGTAAATGTAGTGTATTTTGTAAAGCGCACAGCTGCCCCAACGGGGCGTCCCGGCGCTGTATAACGCTGTGGAACCCTTCCTGGCTCTCCCTGTGAGAAGCCCCTCCTGGGCACCCCCAAGGTGAAGCCAGGCATCCCAGTGTTGTAGGGGCCGTTGTGGAGATTAAGCAAGCTATTGCCCAGAGTTGCAGCGTGGGACCCATGATTAGAGTAGGCGCTGAGGCGAGAATTATCAAGTCCACGGACATTGAGCTCAAGACCCTGCCGCGTCGGGACTTGAACCCTGGTCCCGGGCCTGATCTCTGCTTCAGAGTCTGCCGCTCTAACCAGTGAGCCACACTTCTCCACATAGTACACCGTATCTCCTATAGGTAAGGTTACATTGCACTTCGAGAAGAGCACGAGTGCATGATGAAACTGGAACAACAAACGCACTGTTACTACATTCTAAACAATCGCTTCTTTCTTTGTGTGTTTGTTTGTGTCTGTTCTTCATTTCAGATAAATGTTGGGTTCCTCCAATTAAGAAGGGTCCCTCAGTAACAGCAGGTTACAAAAAAAATGTTTCCTGTTTTTTCACACTCTGGACCTCTTGGTTAGGGTGAGCCTTAGCGCGCTCATACCGCCGGGGTCCACACTTTGGTCCTGAAGAATGCCTAGCCATTAGCATCATATAGGCAGAAACATGTTGACCACACACAGTGAGACATAGCTGACCAATCTATCCAGCACATACATCGCTCACCTTGTTTTTACCGGTGCCTGCTTGGCCGACTAATAAAATTATATTTGGACACAACCAAGACACTTTTAAACTCACTTCACAATCACTTGCACTTGTCACTCAGACAACACTAACCTACTCTGCAGTAATCCTGGCGTTGAAGCATACCGGGGAGGAGCTCGGCCCCACTCTGGTGGGGCCCGATGATGAAGCATGTCACCAACCAGATTGGTGAGTGAGGGCTTTCTAAAGAATCAAGTTTGATTCTTCATGATTGCTCTTCTCTTAAGAAGGCATGCTCTTTTGTTGTTTTGACTACAGTTGAACACAGACAAGACGGAAGTACTGATCTTTGGCAACAGCAGCAACACATGAAATGACTCCTGGTGGCCATCAGACACAGGACCTACACCCACTCCCTCCGACCACACCAGAAATCTCTGAATCAATACTGACAACAAGTTCACCATGAAATCAGAGAACCACGCTGTCTCCTGCGCCTGCTTCCTAACTTTGCGCATGCTATGTAAGATCTTTTGTGAGGAAACAGACCTCTGCAACAACCCGCCGCATCTTCAGCCGCAGGCGATCCTGCCGGCAAGGAGCACTCTGTTTGCTTCAGACAACTACCCCTCTCTCCCAAGCAGCCCCGGATCTCTAGGTTATGAACCTGGACACTACCTACACTCATGGCTAACGGTCACCGCTACCCTTCCATTGGCAGCACCTACTGGCGCCTGCAACTGCTGACAACACACACACCGGCACCTATTTACAGACATGCATATTTAATGTCCTGGAAATGATCCCTGTATTGGTTGTTGGGATCGAAACGTCGTCGACACCTAAAACTGCTCATACATACAGTTTTGAAGTCACTATTTGCTTTTGTAGAGCGGTTCCTTGCGATTTGTTTGTTTAATGTTCTACTTGTTTAGGAAACAAACCGTGAGCATTGCCTGAAGCCCCCCCTCCCGCCCTTTTTCATGTTTCCCGAATTGTATGTCCCAATTGTCTCTGTAGTTGGCTTGTGCCCCACTTGCAGTATCTGTTTGTGTTGAATCTATAATACTGTCTTTAAATTAAACATTGAACCTCTGTCCGGCTGGACAAGTTTTTACCAATACAGCACTGATCGGGTCTGTATTTATTCTTCTTTTGTTCATTATCTATTCTACGTGGGGACCACTGTTGTGATAAATAAGATTATAAAGAATGACCATACCATGGCCTCTTGGTGTGCTCTCCTAAAGAGCTTCAAAGAAAGATGTGGGTCTGTGCATTTGCGTGTGCCCTAACGGTATATTCTGCAAAACCTGCTCCCAGTGTCCTCTATGCTACATACTTGTGGGAATGTGAAAATCTAACAAATATGTTCAATAAAGAAAGTAAATATATAGGAGCTGTTTCTCCTTTTTAAATCTTCACCTACCATTCTTCTGCATGATTAGTTACAGTTCAGGGAGTAGTCAACTTGCAAAGTGGTTGTACATCTATACTGATTTTGGCTATGGACCAATGAGGAGGCCCAAATATATCATGATTTTCACTAGAGTTTACCGTCCTGCCCGAAGAGTGGGTAACCCACTTTAAGCGCCTCTACGTGCCAGGTATTTTGGAAGTAGAGGGATTCACTGAAATGATGGGGGAAGCCCCGTCTGGAATTGTTGAAGACTTGGTGATTTCCCTTGAAGAAACCCAAGTAGCCATCCGTTACTGTACTCCAGCTAGTGCCCCTGGCCCGGTCGAATGCCTAATAACCTGTATAGAGAGGACCAAATGTTTGAGCTCCGTATATCAATATGCTAACTTATGCCATCTTGTCCAGTATGAATATCCCTCCGTCGTGGAATTCAGCTGAGATTAATATTTACAAGTAAGGCAACAGAAGAAAACCTGGCAAATTATAGACCTATTAGTCTTATTGACTCCTTGCGGAAAATCATCTGCAAGCAGTTATTGGCAAGGATCCAGGACTGGATCTCAGAGTCCAACACTTTGACCGACCTCCAAGCAGACTTTCAATATTAGTACCCATGATCAGGTTTTTCGTTTTCTGTGTATTTACTGGAGTGAGGTTACCATGAAAGGGGGAAAGTTATATATCGCTTTTGTGGACCTACCCACTGCCTTTGATTTGGTACATCGTGCCAAATTATGGACAGTGTTGGCAGAGATGGGTCTTACCCGCAACCTTTTAGATATTTTAATTTGTCTGCACTTAGCGAACAAAGCTCAAGTCAGGTGGGGGGAGGACAAATAACTTACTGAGCCCTTTCCGATACACCGGGGAGTTAGACAGGGATATGTTCTAGCGTCGACTCTATTCTCACACTTCATTAATGGGGTAGTAGATTTCCTTGATAGGGATGGGTGTGATGCCCCTAAAGTAGGAGAGAGAGGAGTGCCAGCACTTCTCTTTGCTGACGACACCCTACTAATTTCAAAATCCCCACAAGGCCTCCAACAGTTAGTAAATGACTTCATACTTTTTTGTAATGAGCTGGGCCTGGTATTAAATGAGACCAGAACAAAATTCATGATCTTTACTAAAGGGATTACTAAAACATCGAAAAGACGTATGTATGCAGGGAATAGCACTTTAGACTAAGTATTTGTTTTCGATTATTTGGGCATCTGCTTAACACCAACTTTAAGTTGGGCACCCCATAATGAGAAAGTACAGTTGTCATTTATTCAACAGATGGTTTACATAAGTAAGCTCCACAAAAGTACAGTGTCCAGGAAAGTTAACCCTGACAGCCAAAAACCATAATGAGGCCCTAAGGGCTGTTGTACTAAAGTACTGATTTGAGGTTTCCTAATTGCATTTTTTTTGTGAATCACAATTAGGTAATCACAAAACATAAAGTATGACCGAGTTGTGGCCATATTTTGTAACTCATATTTTAGTTGCTTCTTTATTTTGGTAATCTCATTTTGCCATTACCAAAATTACGATTTCAGTTACAAATTGTTACCACAAATACAGAGAAGCACAACCTGTTTCTGAGTAATGACCACAAAAACAGGAGGTGCTTCTTATTTCAATCCTGGAAAGCTGTCAGAAAGGAGGGGGATGCACAACTTCTAGTGCAAATATGTAAATCTGAGCAGCAACCACAGTCTTCTACACCAGCAATGGCAAGCCAAGAGCCTGAGGAGGAGGCAGGAGGGCAGAAAAAGAAAACTCAAGTTCTCTGAGAAAGAACTTGAAATATTAAAAGAAGAGTGCTGCAACAATCATGACCTCCTGTTTGGGAGATCTTCCATGATTGTCCCGGAGGCACAGAAAAAGAAAATATGGCAGGAGATGCTGCAAAAAATGAATGCTGTTGGAGTAACACAGCGCTCCATTGGTGAAATTAGTAAGAGGTGTTACGACCTTAGGTCTCACACAAAGAAGAAGGTTATGACTTGGCTGAGGGAGTCCCAGGCAACAGGAGGTGGCCCATCTACTATCCCTTACCCACTGCACTGGAGTTGATGGTGGAGACTACCTCGGACCTAGAGGCTGTTGCGGGTTTAGCAAGGATTGATCCATTTGCTCCTACAACATCTCAAAGTAAGTTTACATTTTTTTTTCACTTACACTTCTTTTATCCTAAAACTGTTTTCTATGAGCATAAGGTATTTATCTTTATTTAGAGTTTGTAGTAAGGAATCTTTAGGCAACTATCATAGTGCATTATGAGACATGTAGTCAATAATTCCCTCACTACTGTCAGTCTTAGAAAATGATCTAACAAAATGATGGCAAATAGTAAGAAGTTCTTTTTACTCATGCAGAGAATAATGTTATGTTTATTCTTTAAACCGATATGGGTTTAGTTTGTTTTATGCTCCAGAGGTCCCCTCTGCTCCGGTCGAGCTAAAGGAGGCTTACTGATCCTAAGGTCTCTTTCCAAAGCGGGAAATTGGCGAGAGAATAACACCGGTTCTTTTAAGTTGCAGGCAGTGGACTTTTGTCCTCCTAACGCTAATTGTGTGCTGATATTTTTATAATGCTAATCACTCGGGTAGTAATATGGAACACTTACTTTTTTGTATATACCTTTCTGAGGGAATACAGAGATAAAAGTTCTTCTGATACTTATGCCCTGGGGAACTTCTAGATTCCATAATTTATTATTTCAAGATTTGTCCTAGTGAGGATTCTTTCAATTCAGATATACTTAATGCTTTTCCTTATATCTCTACAGAGATTGCTGATCTCTTGACTGCTCCAGGCACTTGTGTGAGTGCCCCACTTTATAGTATAGGTGGTTTGATTGGAAGGGCGTCAGAGCACATTGCGAGTAATGAAAACACGTAAGGCCTCTCCTAGAGCTCGAGATACAGTCTTCCTCTGCCAGCATAACTATAAGGCAGAGGCTACCAAGCAATGGCAAAGCCAACAGGTTCTCGCCTTTGCAAGAGTTTTTTTTCCTTTGCTTTACAGTAGTGTGGGTGTATAGTTAGTGTAGATTGTGTAACTTTTTTATAATAAAAGAGAGCTGGCGGGAGGGGTGTACAAAAGCGCATGGTACAAAAGTGATGGGGAGCCAGAGAGTTCAGGGGTGGAGAGAAGCATGCACAATAAACGCCGTGTAGAACAGGAACTTGCTGCACTGTGTTGCATGAAAGGAAGAGAGCAGAAATGCACCATATTTACAAAGATATGTCACACTTCCGCAGTATTCTTGTACTGGTACACTAGTAGCAGCATAGCCACAATGCAGGCACCCTTGCACAGCAACACAAGGGTGCCTACATTGTGGTCAGAATAGTTTTGTGCAGGAAGGGATACCTTCCTGCATAAAAACTATTTTTAGATGTGTATTCCTCTTTGTATGAGTGCTGCAAAATACAGCACACATGCAGAGGAAGTAACATGGAGAAATATAGATAGTTCCCTTTTATACAATAGTCTTGCGTAGACGCACCATTTTGGCACAAAGTCAGGGTTACATAGTTTAGTAAATCTGGGTTTGCTTCAACATCTATGGGTGTGTGCACAGGAACACCCATGTTCTACCAATGTAATGCCTCCCTGATGCAAGGTTATTCAAGGCAGAGCAATGCACTGTGTTACTTTTTTTTCACTAAGACCCGCCAATTGAGCTTTGCATGGTTTAGTTAATCCCCAAGTCAATTTTCTGTCGGGTTGTGCAAAATAAAAGTCACACAATCCTGAAGCAAAATGTTAGTACATGTTAGCCCAGGTATTGTCTGCTTTAGAGCAGAAATCGATGGAGGTAGGACTGTACAAAAGCTATGTAAGACAGTTGGACAGTTGTAGGGCAGATACATACAGCAGACAGAGCTCAGAACCCATGGAGACAGCATCAAGGCAAATACGAGCAGAACCAGGACTGACAAAAGAAGGCAGATTAAGAAAGCAGCAGAGCAGATATAAACAATAGCAAGACAGATACAAGCAGCAGCAGAGCTCACATAGACAGCAGCAGGGAACATACAGACAGCAGCAGGGAACATACAGACAGCAGCAGGGCACATACAGACAGCAGCAGGGCACACACAGACAGCAACACAACAGAAAGCGATACATAACAGCATGAGCTATGCAGACAGCAGCACAACAAAAACATATAACAGCATGATGCACACAGAAAAGCAACAGAGCAAATACAGTCAGCAAGGCACAGAGTCAGTATAAGGGCACATACAGACAGAAACACAACAAAATTCAGTTAGCTGCACGACACACACATACAGGCAGCAGCAATGCATACACAGAGAGCAGCAGGGCACCCATAAACAGCAGCGGGGCACCAACAGGCAGCAGCAGAGCACACACAGACAGTAACACAACAAAAATATAACAGTAGGACACACACAGACAGCAACACAACAAATACAGTCAGCAGGGCACATACAGTCTGCAACAGGGCACATACACACAACAACAGAACAAATATAGACAGCTGCAGGGCACATATAGACAGCTCCAGGGCACAGAGAGTAACACAACAAAAATATATGGCAGGAAGGCAAATACAGACAGCATCAGGGCGCAGACAGAGAGCAACATATCAAATACAGACAACAACAGGGCGCGTACAGATAACAGGAGGACAACAGAGACCACTGCATAAGCATACAAATTGCAACACAACAAATAAAGACATCGGGACACATACAGATAGCAACATAACAAATACAGATAGCAGCAGGTCACACACGGAGCAGGTCATACACATAGAACAACACAACAAATACAGATAGCAACAGATCACACCCAAAGAGCAACCCAACAAATACAGATATTAGCATGTTACACGCAGAGAGCAATACACCAAATACAGAGAGCTGCAAAGCACACACAGAAAGCATCACAACAAATACAGACAGCAGCAGGGCATATGCAGAGAGATGCAGGGACCATACAGACACCAGCAGTGCACATAAAAACATCAGGCCTCACCAAGACTGCTGTAGGACACATACAGATTGCAGTACAACAAATAAAGAAAAAAAGCAGAGCACATACAGGCTGCCACAGGGCACACACACAGAGCAACACAACAAATACAGATAGTAGCAAGGTACATACCGACAGCAATATGGAGCATTGAGAGAGCAGTACAAGCACTGACAACAACATGGCATATACAGAGAGCACGGCAACTACAGACAGAGGCAGTAGGGCACAGACAGACAGCTGCACAGCTAAGGCATAAAATTATCGGTATCCGAATGGCCGAGGCACATAATGATAGAAGACAAATGATACAGACAGCAGGACCGACACCACTGTGGTGGTATCATTTCTACCTTTCTACAATCCCCCTCAGTTGCAGTGACGTAACCCACAGAGCTGAAATCAGTGCTGCCACGAAGTTACAACTGACACCCCAAGCTGATACTAAGGGCTGCCCCTAGAACCAGTGCTGTCCCCTGCGCCTCATCTGGAACCAGCATTGGTGCATCCTGCAGAGGAGTGTGCACCTAATGCAGAGATTTGTGTGTGTACCTGTGCTTTTTGTGGGCCTCACGCAGTGATATGTGTGTGCATGCCCCCGGAAGAGTGTTGCGTGTATGTGTGCTTGTATCTGTGTCTGTGTGCGTGTGTGGTCTTCTACAGCAGTAATGTGTTTTGTGTGTCTGCCACTGTGGAGTGCGAGTCTGTGTGTGTGTGTGCTGGAGGGTGTGGGTGGTGTAATTCGTATATGGTCACTGCAAAGACAGCAATGCGGGCGAGGGACAGTCACAAAGGCTAGACGACGTTGTGCACTGCAGGGCAGGAGGGGTGCACAGAAGCGCATGGTACAAGAGTGATGGGAAGTCGTAGGGTGCGGGGGCTGAGAGAAGCATACAATGGCCTACCCTGATCATTGGTTTGGAGGGAGGCAAAGCCGCAGGCCTGCAATTGACACGCTTGTGGAGGGAAGATGTGGTGAGCAGACTATGGCATCTCGCACACAGAGCCAGTCAGGGGCTTTTGCAACAGAAGTCCTTGTTGGCTTGTGTCTCTTTACGGTGGACGCGGAAGAGCTGAGGGTGTGTCAGAGGCTGCATGTGGCGACCAACAGTAATTAAAACAAGCAGCTATAAGGGTGGGGGGACAGCTCATATTTCAAAGCGGGGGGGGGTTGGGGATTGGTAAGTCATACCTTGTAATCCTCTCACTTTGAAGTTAGACCGAGCACATAGATAAGATTTACAAGCCTGTTTAAAGGTGCTCTCGGAGTAAGTGAGAAAAAACAAGCACTCCTGATGAGGGCTGGACAAACACTAGCAGGAAAAAAAGAAAAAATAGTCCCCCAAAACGAACACATAAACATAAAAGTTTAAAGATACCAGTAAGTGAACGGTGCTCCATAGGAGGAAACAAAACACAAAATGGAGGGACAAAGAGGAAGGATTAACCACTAGCACACAAGCATTTTGAAAGACAATTGAAAGGCCAAATACAAAGGCTATGGCCTGGCTGTAAGCCAACAGAGTGGATAAAGCATGTCTCAAAGAGACAGCGCATGTGCTACCCAGGCTCGACCTAAAATTTGGCAGAAAACCTTTAAAGACGAAGACCGGCAACAGCTTCTTCAGGCTATTTGTTTATCTAATAGCTCTGCATTTTGGAAAATCATTGTCACGGGGCTGCTGGACAGGACCCAGACCTTAATACTTCTTCGTTTCCGCCCCGTGGACAGGATTCCTGCGGCCCCTTTAACGTGGCCTGGACTTTCCCAGAGGAGGACGTGTCGGCCGTGACATCAACGACTGCTGCCCAATCCGTGAGCAGGGCGGAGGTGAAAGCCTGCCTACAGGAAGAGGACGGGGCGAAAGCCGGGCGGGGATCGACGGAGGAGACGCCGAGCGCTACGGAGAGGAGTCTGCAACAGGAAGGAGAAGCGGAAGACGAACAATCCAAAGGAGAAGGAACCCAGGAGGCCAACGTTCCCACGAGCCGCCCCGCCGCACTTCCGGAGAAGTGTGGCTAACCAAGGTACGGGGCCGGCTAAAGGGTCTGCTCACTTCACGGGCGGGTACGGGGATAGGGGAGGACTGAGGGAGGACTCGAGTCTGCCTTTCAACTGTTCGGGGTTCTTCACTTCCCGAGTTCACCCTGGTCTCACACAGTTGTCTTTAAGGAAACTCACACCCGGTGTTGGTTCCAGGTGATACCCTCACTCCCCGCTCCCCTCTCTTAGGTCATAGTGCCCAGTATTGCCAGTAATCGTGGTCCTGTTTTTCTCTTTCTTTCATGTCGGGAACAATTCCGGCTGTGTCCTCGGAATCTGCCCACCTATAACGAGAACGTCGCCTGTCTACCGGAAGACTGCCTGTTGGAAAGACGTCCAAGAGACTTTGTACTTGTTTGTTTATCCTGAAGAGAAGGAACTATTTCATTTATTTTGTAACGTCACGGTTCATGGTTACCCATTAAAATACTGACTGAACCCTCTAAAAGCAGTGTCCTACGTGCTTCTTCCCTGCATAGTTCACAATCATTAACCAGCCAACCTTTTACCACTCTTAAGAGAGTATCTTGTCAAGTCATATTTCCCCTGATGCTTTGGCCAAGCCTTTTTGCACACTGTATATTGACTCGGTGCAAGATAATTATTTCTCTGGCCCCATGACGCAATTAGTGGGTGTTTCAAATATTTTGTTTTCATACGATGAGTAAAGCGCCAGGCAAAAATGGGATTCCACCAGACTTATTTGTTGCTGAACACCAGTTTGGGGCGTCCCTTTTGACCCATATCATTAACTATTCAGTAAATTAACTATTCAGTAAAAGGGGTCACACTTGCCTTGCTGGTCAAATCGATTATGGTACTGCTATTCAAACAAGCATTAGCAAAGCCAATAGGTTTTGCCTATGAACAATCTATTGGCTTTGTCTTATTTTTTTTACATGCTGTACGGCAGGGTGAGCTGCTGTGCAACACGGCTTAAAGAAAAAAAATTAAAAGCACCATAATGCGACCAGCACTGAGCCAGGCGTAGTGCTTTTAAAAAAACTTTAAGCCATAAGTGTAAAAATGACAAAATAAAGAACACTATCACAAAATGTGCCCCATTACGCTACATAATTTGTTTTTTCCTGCTGCATAATTTAGTGAACTATGCAGCATACTTTGGTCCTCCTTCCAGTGGTCCTGGATATGACATAAAAAACAGAGAAAACGTGGTCTCAACTGAAAATCTTAAATGTAACACATGAGAGGCTGCCATGTGGAGATGCTAAAATATTAGGGAAACCCGTTAGGCGAAGCAGAGTGGCTGAAATAATAGGTACTCCACTGCAGGGTAACAGTGCCCAGCTTTCAGAAACTATAAAATGCATATGTCTTGGAATATTGGACACAGATTTCAATCTAACCAAATGCAATTTGATCCAAAATTCATATTGATCCACCACTTCAGTACCAGAGCCCAACGGCTAAGATGCTACCTGTCAAAAGCCATCCACTCACCCAAACTGGAACCAAAATGCATAATCGTAGAGTTATAACGAGGAAACCTGAGCGAAGAAGCGGATCAGCCCATGGACCAGGGTTGTGCGGAGATGAACCTCCGCCTCAGGAAACGCTGGCACAACAAGCAGAAATCCAGGTAAATACAAAGAAAAGATTCCCTACCAACATGAATGCAACATATACGAAAACTGTGGTGTTATGGCAGTGTGCCTGGTTAAAGTTTAATACTAGGAGGAAGGGGTCCCAGTGTGAACAAACATTACTACACATTCATCACAAACTGATACTCATAGAACAATCAATGTATCCACACTGTTTAATTATCAATGGGATAAAGTATATTAAATATACAAGAGAAATTCATAAAGAATAGTAGTTGCTAAGTGCCCAGTGGAGCAGGAAAAAGGGTGAAGATCAAGTGAGGATGTGAGGATAAAGAGAGTTGGTGACATTAAAATCAGTTAGTTGACAATATTCTCTTGCCAAATTTAAATGCAAAACAAAAAAACCAAAGGTTCCAGCATTTCAACAAAAAGACATACTTCAAATAGTACAATATATGTAACAATGATGGCATGAAGTTGTCGCAAAACAAGGTGGTTGTCGACGTTTCGACCCTCAAATGTGCGCAGGGATAAGTGGTGCCCTTGCTGTGGGGTCTTCTTCAGGACAGTCGGTGGGTAGGTGGGGGGGCAGGCGTTTTTTGCACCGATTGACTCGGCCCAAAGACACCACGGAGGTTTTCAATCCCGCGGTTTCACTAACAGCACGGACCCCGAACCACGTTACCTACGGTGCGACAATATTTACCGACATGGTCAATTTGTTTATGACTTTCAACCAGTCGACACGTATTCGCGATGTAATCTCCAAGTGACGCCACGAGTGATCACGGTGTGATTCTGGACCTGCAGGTTGCCTGCCCCCCCACCTACCCCTGACTGTCCTGAAAAAGACCCCACATATATTGTACTATTTGAAGTATGTCTTTTTGTTGAAATGCTGGAACCTTTGGTCTTTTTGTTTTGCATTTAAATTTGGCAAGAGAATATTGTCAACTAACTGATTTTAATGTCACCAACTCTCTTTATCCTCACATCCTCACTTGATCTTCACCCTTTGTCCTGCTCCACTGGGCACTTAGCAACTACTACTCTTTATGAATTTGTCTTGTATATTTAATATACTTTATCCCATTGATAATTAAACAGTGTGGATACATTGATTGTTCTATGAGTATCAGTTTTTGATGAATGTGTAGTAATTTTTGTTCACACTGGGACCCCTTCCTCCTAGTACTATTCGAACCCAGGTCCCAGTGACTCTGTTTGGGTAAACCCCCTTATTTATACTCTGGTTAAAGTTTAAAGCCTGGAAATACGGGCATGAGTTCAATCATTTTGTATGATTGATTTTGAGTGAGGGTGTGGGTGTGGGCCTGCCCACCGAGGTACACCTGGGCCCTATCACGCAGGACCGCCTTACTAGCTATCAACAGGGTCGCTGGGGATTTAACCAAACCCATGAAGTAGGAGTGACAGAGGCCCAGCGATGTTGCCCAATCTGCCATCGTTGGGGAGGATTGTGAGTGTGTCCTCCTTGCCTCTGTCCCAGCAAGCTTATAAGCCATTACAGTATTAAAGACACCGCCAATGATGGTGGGGCCTGATGGAAGGTCCAGGATTACATTCCAGATGCGGGCAGGGACGCCTGAACTCGGTGAGGTGGAGTGTACACACTAAGGAAACTGCGGTGCTTGCCCTCAAGGAGACCCTATACATGGAAATACACCCCGTTGTCATCTTACACTGAGCGAGTGACAAAGAGGGTAAAGGGTTTGTGAAGGAGGATAGCGACACCCCGGTAGCCCCTAGTGTGGCCCACATGGTAAACCCTGTCATACTGGGCAGCACGTGTCGAGGAGTTGTTTCCCCTGTAGAAATATTACAGTGGGGAAGTGGTGTCAGCAAAGTGAAGCACAGCGTAGGATTTAATACTGTCATTTACACAGTTGGCGTTAGTCATAGTGGTAAAGAGCATCATCGATCTATGGTGGCCAACTGGGAGCAGAAGTAAATAAGACGTCTAGCAAACCAGAGTCCACTGTTTGTATTGAACAAGGCCATGCATAAAAATATCAGTGGTACAATAGAGTCAATAGGTGCATGTACTGTGTAGGGGAGCAGCACAAAACAACAGAACTGTGACATCAAACTCCCAACAAACCCCCAAACAGACCCCTCCCACCCTACACTTCCTCCCCTGACGTATCTGTCTCCCAAACTCCCAAATAACATGGGTGGCACAGAAAGGTAGCCTTCCCCCATTCGCACCATTCAAAATATATGGATTTCAAGCTGCTTGCCAAGCAAAATGAAGCAAAAAACAAGGATTGAGCATCCAAATGTTTGATGACAATAAGGACCCAGGATTCCAAGATAAGGATCCAAACACAAAAGTTTCAGTTTGAGTGAAAGGCTCGCCCCCTGTCAGGGTTCGTGGCCGGGGGAGAGGGCCCAATTTAGGGATGACCAACCCCCCCAGACAGCCACCACCCCCTCGTTAGATGAGGAAACCCATCGACCCTGTCCCCTATCCCAATGCAGCCCGGAACCAGGCCCACTCGGCTGCAGAGTTTCCGGCCCCCTCTGTGGCTTAGTCCCATCCTAGCTCTGAAGAGTCAAAAAGAAAGAGCAGGAGTCATAGATGACCTTCAACAAATTTGCATGGAATATAAACATGTACAACAAGTTGAAGCTTATTTGTGATGCAGTCAAAGGCTTTTAGTTGTTTCTGGACCAGGTGAGAATAATCTGGAAAAATGAGGATGTGCCCGTTCTTAAAGGTTACTGGTCCTGCGATTTCGCTCCCTTGGAAATGGCGTCCCTATACTTGCAACTAAGAATCCTGGCCACAAGGGACCTGAGGTGGACCCCCGGTGAAGGCCGCTGTGCCAAGCATCTATGGTCATGCTCCAATACAAAGCAAGAGGAGAGATGATCGGACCGGAGCCAGGTTTTGATTCACTCTTCCAAGAACCTTTCAGGTGCCATCCCTTCCACTCCTTGAGGAAAGCCAATGAAGCACAGGTTGTTCCTACTAGTGCAAATTTCTGCACCTTCCATGCATTCCTCCAGAAGTTAGGTGGAAACAGATAAATGAAAAACCATAGATTTGGGATCATGAGTAGTGTCCTCGAGCTCCGAGATGCGGCATTCAGCATCAGAAACCCTGTCCACCACGTTACGTAAATCATGGTGTAGGGTGGCTACAGCCTCACCCACCTCACCAATCTTGGGCTCAAGAGCCACTTGGGAAGCCTGTATGGCCTGTGGGATAGATTCAGTATGCAGAGCGTCTGAGGGCACCAAAGCTATCTGGGGTGTGTAACACGCCTGGGGCCTCAGTTGTGAAGGTGGTATACCTGTCCATTTTCGTTTGGGAGAAAAAGGGTGAGTCTTTACCCATGGCGAAGTTGGATCTGGAGATCCCAATCTTCCGGGGCAAGGAAGAAAAAGGTCAGCCCGCTTGCACCACAAGACAATGTGGGCAAGACGAGCAGATGAATTGCTCCACTGGGAAGGGTACCCGAGATCACACCGAAGCTCCCAAAAGATGATGATGAGCTTGGGCCCAGTCAAGACTACATTGATGCAGAGGAGGGATCTCCATTTGCACAGGCCCCACATCCATGGGAGGGAGGGACCCCTTGTGTTAGTGGGGATCAACCCATTAAAGCGGGCCCCTGCCTGCCCCTCTAGCAGGCACACCAGTCTTAGTCATCCCCCGAATCCTGATGCCCCAGTTCCTGGGGCAAAAAAAAGGGGTGAAACATATGCAGCTGATATAAGGCAGGCAAAAGGCATAGGGTAGAGCAGGAGGCGGTCCGCTGCAGCACCAATGCACAGCACAAGGGGGGGGGGGTGCGGTAAATTCCAATCCAGGGCACAGGCAGGGCAGCCCATGGGGGTCTGTGAGCATGGCGAATACAAAACGGGTGGCCTGCAGCAGGATGACAGCTGATACGGAGTTCCAGCACAGGAGCTCGCTAAGAGGCGTCCACTATCTTAGGTAGGCAGACCACGTACCCCCTAAACACTAGCACTTAATAAATATCTATCTATGCAGTGATATAACCTGAAGTACTAAGATGTTTAAAAATAGACTTTTTTGAAGGGTCTAAATATTTATTGTGGCTTGTTTAGAAAAAAAGTAGAACATTTGCACTCACAGACATACTCCTTGGATTGGTGCAAATTTACAATATTGTGGAGTTCACAAATATTGACAGTAGTAGGCTTAACAATTTGCACCAATCTCAAGTTTCCAGGCATACTACTGGCAATCAAACACCCAAAAGGCGATGGGATGAATGGTTACAAATAGACTAACCAGTGGCAAATGCTCTGGGTAGCATTCCAACCCATCATCTTTCAGTCACTTGCCACTCTAGACAGAGGCCAAAGTAATGCAGTACTGACCCTGTTCCCCATGGAAACAGTCCGTACCGAACCTTGGTCATCTCCCCACTCCTCCCTGCAACCCATTGCTTTTTTAGTTGGGAAATTTGAAATTCACCCCCCTGAATATCACTGACTAAGCTACGCCCATGATGGTAGTAGGAGTGAGCCTCCATGTAGAAAAATCTTTACTGGGTGGAGGATGGGGGTGATTCAGCAAGTGCTAGTCTGTTAGTTGTCATTTCTCAATTGAAAGGCATACACACTAGGAGACGTAAGGCCTAATGATGAAACAATGCTGGAGCAATATGGCTGTCTTCTCGAGGAGCTTCCATGCCTGAGGTGTCCCCCACTTCCGTTCAGCTGTGTCAGACTGCTGCTTCCATAGTGTCCTGGTGTACATCAGCCCATTATTGACACTAGGTGCTGCTTGGAAGAATGTGCCCTTTTGGGGCTCGTATATGTGCTTGATGTCTGGAGTCTCTTTGCGACTGGATGGGGAACAGTACAGCAATGCGGAACAAATGGGCTGTCACATTGTTTCACTTTGTAGGTGACAACTACCCCTTGAGGTGATTCAATAGCTACCTGTAGGCAATGTATCTGGGAGTCTGTTGCCCTGTAGGGTGAAGTTGCCGGAGTTTAGTGCTCTTCTGTTTTCTGGTACACATCAAAGTTTGCTAACGATACCCAGGTCAAAGAAACACCATAGAGATGGGAGATGTCCAGCTCTTTTCTCCACAAGAAGGATGCATCATATGGCGGACTCGGCAAGGGTTGAATTTCCCCAAGCCCTCTCTATACTCCACAAAGGTGTTGGTATTAATACCTAACAAATAGAAAAAACAACTTCTGGAACTATTAAAAGCTTGATATGATAAATAAAGCTTTGGTGGCCCTAGAAACAAGATTTAATAGTGTTGATGGTGAGGTATGAGAAGTTACCGTGTTGAACTGGGGTCTGGTGAGAGAAAACATACTTATAGTGAATTGGTTGGAAAGGTTTCTGAACCAGCTGAGCTAGATAGCTGTTTATTTTATGATTTGTTGTATTATTGTATAATTTATTTCTTTTTTCCCTTGAGGATAGGCAGATAGGTCTGAAATAGCGTCCTTTCTCTGCTCCGTTTCCCTCTTGTTGCCTCTGTTTGCTAAGCAATTGGTTTAATTGGTGCATTAGGAGTGCTGCACATGAAAGCCTCTTATTTTGAGCAGGATCAGCGTGCCTGGCCTAAACATGGCGATAGTGGTGCTAGATCTGTGAACTATCTGTGCCACATTTATATAGAAAATAGGTACACAGGGAGAGGCACATTTTTGTTTAAATGATCTAGGGATGTTTGGCTAATTATATGTTGATCATTTTGCAGTGGAAATAGTTATTTATTTGCAAGCAGCCCTGCAAAAGGAAGTATGCTGAGGCTGAATCGTTATACAAAGGGTCTGCTCATGCTTCACTATCTGCCTCAAGCTAGCTTCCTGACCAACAACAGTTGAATTTTCATCAAGTTGTTATAAACAAAGTTGTCCAGGCCAACTTCAAGGCTGGAGAGTGTCCCCACCTCCTGAAAAGGATAAACAGTTATCTTCTGGCCAGGGCATAGGCGTATCTAAAGAAGTGGACAAGAGAGGCTGAACAGATCTGTTCAGGGTCCTGAACTAAATTAGTTAATAAAACAAGTTAAAACACTTTTTTTCCTGGAACTTCTACTCACAGCAGAAGATGATTTTTTTCGCACAGTATATGAGAAATGAGCTAGAATCTTTACCCATCCAAAGGGCAATCAGTGTTTCTTTCCAAAGAGTGGGCAAACATTGAGAATCCTTCTTTCCCAAGGTTCCTTCCCAGATGTTATTTCTTGGAGGGTTTCCCAGAGGAGTTCACTGCGAAAATCAAATTAGACTCTCTCATGGCTGGTGTCTCTTCCAGTGGGACCATTGTTTCAGAGGGCACAGCTCCTGTTAATGCTACTGATAACAAGTTGGAAGGAACAATTAAAATGGCTTGCACAGCCAGGGGCGTATCTTCAGGGTGGGTGTTTAGGTTGTGACACCCCCAAAACAAATACATTCTCGGTCTGGTGGGCCTAAGTCAAGTCTGTTATCTCTGTGTCTGTTTTTCTCACCCAGTGCCCTTTTAAATAAATGGGAGAGAGAGAGAGAGAGAGACAGAATATCCATCTGGTAGCTGAATTTCAAAGTGTGAAACCAGATAAACTTAAATCAATACCTCCCTGCTTGTCCAAATTGTATGATCCTAGGCAAATATTGTATTTGAGCCAGCCTCCTTTTTCTTTATTATCACACAAGAGTGCACTTTTAAATATTTGAGTTCAATATGTGCAATGTGAAGCACCTCTTATATTTAATTTAATAGACTCTAATGTTGCTCCATCTGCAATAGGAATCTAGGCCATGGTTGGGCGTGGCTTGGCCTGGCTGCAAGATGGCCTCACTTTGAGTGGGCTCTGCCAGCTGAGCTACAATATCCTGCAACATCCGGAATCCAGAGGGGACAGATATCCTCTACAGCTGAGGACTCACAACCTGGAGTTATGCTGTGTCGGCTGATTACACCAGAAACCCAACATTAGCCCATTGAGAGCTGTGATACTGCCCGGGGATGCGAGGTGGCCTCTGGGAGTGCCTGCCGGAGGGTGAACGCCTGAAACACGAGATACGAGACTGTGGGGAGCTAGTCTGAGGTGGGCCCTGTTTTGTGCGCCTTCCCTGATGAAGTAGCGGTGAAGCGGCCTTCAGAACTATTGCACGCACCGAAGGAACTACGAGAGGCCTGCGACTTAGGCCAACCCACCACACTGAGAGAGAGCAACAAGGCGACTTGGGAGGGGAGTGTACGGCAAACTTCTCGTGTGGGGGACAAGGCTGAGATGAGTAGGCCTGGTGAGGCAGAGAAGGTGCGACCAATGTTCCTCTGTCCTCGCGGCGGTGGCGCAGTGTGGAGCAGCGTGAAATCAGACCTGGGCTCGCCCCCTGACGGAAAGACGGAGGACCGCCGTCCTATGTCACAGCACACCTTAAGGGGCCTCATGAGGCCTACATTCGAGTCTGGTCGGTGAGCGCTGGGCTAGGGCTGCAGAGGCAACAGAAAGGGTGAGGCACCAAAAGGCTGCCAGGAGAGACTCAGGTCCTCAGTTCATCACTAAGCTAGGAGGCATTACTACTGGGATGCGAGGGCCAAATGACGATGAGACCACAATAGCGCAAGGAACCTGGAAAACTGCTATATGAACTGAACTAGCCCCCCATTGTTTCTGCGCCGCAACCTGAGGGCTCCCACTGACGCCTGATAACTGTGAGACTCTGTTTCCAGGTGGGTGGAAATCGAAGTTTGACCCCAGGGTCCCCCAAGACTCATCCATAAACCAGACTGCCCATGGGACCATGTAGCTAGGGCCCTGCCCTACGCTAATCACAGAGCTGCTACGGGCCTGGGGTAAGAGACTCCATTGCCTATAAAAGTGACTACAAAGCTGAAAGCATGGCCTATACCATGGCACTTGACCAAATCCCCACATAACCCATTGTAAGAGCCTACAGATGACACCATGGACATTGTGCCCCCGCACCACACATTCAATAATACTGACAAAGATTAGAGGGAGAGCTGCTGGAGAACTATCTAGGACAATGAGTAAGCCTGATACTAAGCAGTCCAAGCTCATGTTTGAGGGATGGCGCCACACTAGGCAGGGTGAGCCCGCCCAACATGCAGACGGGCAAACCACGCAAGCAGCCGAAACAGAAAGACAAGGCAAAGATATCCATTCGCTTCTAAGGGACGTCAAGTTAAGTCTAAAAACAATAGATTCTAAGCTGGACCTCCTCACAACTTGTCTGGACCAGGTTAAACACTGGGTGGACACGCATGACGCCGCTTAGAGCACTTGGAAACAAGGATATCAGATACCGAAGATTAAAGGACAGACAACCAACAAAAGATGTTAAACAGGGACAAAGTACTAGAGATCATAAAAGCCAAAATCAAACATTTACAATCAAGCTACCAGAGAAACAACCTCCGCATCACCGGAATTCCGGAGACCACCGCTATCCCAAAAATGGAGGATTACATTGAAAATATACTGTGGGAACTCTTTGGCACTGACCTATACACTGTCTTTATTGTGGAGAGAGCGCACAGCACTTTGGGGCCCAGCCACCTCCCAGATCACTGGTTCCCCCCATAATTGCCCGGATTTTGAACTATTGTGACCAATATATGATTCTCTGCTGATCCAGGGAGTGTGGGGAGGTGGGCATCAGGAAAATGTCCTCTCTTTCTATCTGGTTTTCACTCTGGCAGTGCAAGCCACAAGACTGGAGTTTTTGGCAGAAAAGCCAGCGCGCAAACAACTGGGAGTGAAATATGCCCTCCTGTACCCGGCAAAACTACAAATTTTATTGGATGGTAACATGAAATTCCTTATGGTCCCATCAGCTGCGATGAAACATGCAAAGTGAATAAGCAAAAACAGACGTGCCACATCCAAATCTCCCCGTTCGTCTGAGGAAGGCCGCACAAGTGACAATGACTAATCGCATCAGCGCCCACGTGCTAACGGCCCGCCTTCATTTAAAGAGACAATGATCTTAGGCGGTGCCACAGACACATGTGGGGGACTCTTGATGTCATGATCCAGACCTTATCAGCCGATAGCATTTTTGAATATACCTTAGTGTCCTTCTAACTTACGCTCTGCCACCCTGGTCTTAGTGCAAGGGTAGTCCGTCGGAGGTGTGGACAGATGCTGTGTCACGGGCTCTGATGACCAAATGAATAAGAAGAATTATTAAGCAGTTTGGAGAAGCTTTGGATTTACAACCAAAGAAAAGGAAAAGATAGAAGGTAGAAAAATCCCAAGATAATTATCAGATGGTTGGGCGAACACCAGTGTAACAGTAGAAATTCTGACAAAAGAGTGAACAACGAATGAAATAAAAAACCACACTGAATCTACACTTAATTCATGCTGAAAAGAGCTATTGGAACATAAGGTTGAAAAAAAGAAAAAATATAAACAGAATTTTAAGCTAGGTAAAGATAAAAGCGTCAGACACAGACAAGAATACTCCTGGGTTAGAGATCCCTATGCAATATTCTGACGGGTCCTGAAGAAGGTGGTTGTCAATATCGCTATTCCACCGAAACGCGTTGACCAAGTCTATTATTGAATCCTACGGAATGTAGTGAATCTATTGTGATCTATAGACAAACAACTGTAACGTGCCAACTCGTGCAGATTGAGTGTGTTGTGTGTGCATGTAGTATGTATGTATGAGGCTGGTTGCATGTTTTCTCTACCCAGGTATGGATGCTAATTGTTAAAGGTTTTATGTGCAAATAACTTTGAAATATTGTAAATTTTGTAAAGGAATTATATCTGATTTGTAAGAACTATTGTCTTTTGAAAGAAAATAGTGTTTTAAAAAATAGAAAAAAGAGAAAAAGAGTTTACAAGAACCATAAAGGATGAACAAATAAAATGAAAGAATAAAGTAAAAGGAAATAATTGCTCTTTTTGGTGATTTGTAGTGCCCTAGATGGAATCTTTAACATAGATCCTTAAAATAAATGGGTCGTGAGGGAGAGTTCTTATAGGTTTGGTTGTTATTTTCCCCTCTTCTCCCTGACCCAGAAAATAAGTGCTTCTGAGGGGGTCCCCCATTTTTCCTTCAAGGTAGTCCGTAGGAGAACCCATGGCCCCATGTGAGGCTTCCCATACAAGTTATGTTGGTTTGTTTGTTGGGGTAGAGGGATGAATGAATAAATCTTTATTGTTTGATTATTTAAAATCTTACAATATTACACATGCGATACGAAAAAGAAACATGTAAATTGCTATATTAAATTTAAAAACAATTAAAATGCCAAAGCACCGTAAAATTCATTTGATTGCATAATAAATAACTTTTTTAAATTATTATTCTCCTAATTTCTTTTTCACTATCAATAGGAACCTTACGAAGGTAGCATTTAGACTTATATCGTTTGACTGTAGACACCGTATCAGGGCCTGCCTACATGTCCTTATTCCACGTACATTAAGCGGTAACTTGAGCAAAGTTCTTCTCTCGTTTAAGAGTTCGGGACAAATGCATAATAAGTGGAGAATATTCTCCTCGCCTTTGTTACACAGTCTACAAATTGTTTGTTCTTCAGTATTTTTCCACGGGGGAAGATGGCAAAGTCCCGGCAGCGTTCCAAATCTCGCTTTAAGAAGCACCTGTTTATTTTGCTCAGTCCAGGGTATTTCCAAGTATTGTTGTATTCCCTTTTTTTGTAACCATTTATTACTGACCAGGTGTGTTTTCTCTTTATAAGGGTAGCTTTGTCACTTACAATGGATAATTGGTTTGCAGTTTTATTTATTATTTTTTTGAACGATGCATTGGTTATATTGTTTTCCCAGATATAAGTAACTGCAAAGACATCTATTGCTTCCTTGAGGTAGATCCATGCGGCTGAGTTTACGTTGTTATTTATTTATTTCCATAGTAGCTGTGATATTTCATTTTCATGGTTGTTTTTTATACGCTTCCAGATTTTGATAAATTGCCCTTGCCTCGCATATTGTTGATTGGTTAATCCAAACTCCAACCTAATTTGTGCGGGTGACGCATTCGCAGGGAGTTGAAAAAGTACCCTATATGTTCTTGTTAGGGCCTTATTTATTATTTCCGTATCCTTTCCATTAGTGCTTCACTACCATACGTGATAGTTGGGAGGAGTCTTGCCCCTATAATGCTCAAGAGTGGGCCATATGTGAGGTTACTGAATGACTTCTGTACAATTCTAAATGCTGCAGTCAACGCATTAGCCTTTCGTTGTATATACTTTTTATGAAACAGGTAATTACCCTTTTCATCAAATAACACCCCCAAATATTTATATGCATCTACTTGTTTTAATTGGGTCTTGTCCATGTACCATTTGGTTTTATATCTTATCCTGTTTTTCTTAGTGACTACCATAATCTTAGTTTTCGCTTAGTTTATCACCATCCCGTTTTCCTTTGCATACTTTTGCGTTCGACTGATTAGACGTTGTAGTCCAAGGTAGAGGGATGAGGGAGGGCATCCTTTCTCAACCTGTTTGGGTATTTGGGGTGGGAGGGTGGGGGATTGTCCACAAGTTTATGTTCACCATTTGGGAATGAGGGGGACAGTGGGTGGGTTTCTTAGGTTGGCCACTCGAGGAGACACACAGAATTTGAGTTTCATCCAGAAATTACACTTCTCACTTACACATTTGTCTGATCCCCACAAGCTACGAGAAATATGGACATGGATGACTAACTATGGACCAGGGATGATTCTGTGGGGCGGGGACTTCAATGTGGCATTAGAGGAGAAGCTAGACTGCTCTGGGGTGTGGAGGCAGAACTTGCGCTCCGCCGGAGTACTCAACACATTGATAGCAGACAATCATCTAACGGATGCATGGCATCATGCTCACCGAACACACAGGAAGGCACATGTCTCTCATTTTACCACAACACGTGGTCCCGATTAGATTATTGGCTTATTACAAAGGACGTACTCGCCAGAACCACACTGACCACGCACCTCCTGCACATGCTCTCTGATTACGCACTAGTGCTACTAACACTCCATATCCCCCAGACAATCCCTTAAGCTTTTTCGCAGCGACTCCTTCCGAATATATTGAGCGATGCTGCTTTTAGAGAGGAGATTCGTACAACAATCAAGGATTACTTTGAAAACAACGCCAGGTTGGTGGAATCACCCTCCACGCTGTAAGAAGTGTTCAAAGTGGTTATACGAGGGGCCTGCATTTCGATACAGTTGGGGGTATTACGAGCGCGTGCTTGGCACACCGAACAAGTTAGAAGCGGAAATTCGTGAATGAGAGAGGGACTATTGTAGAAACCCTGATCTCTCCGTGCTAGCCAACATCAGAGAGAAAATCTCAGTTTATAAAGAAGAGGCAGATAGAGAAACTCATTACCTAGGCAAAGGGGCCCAGGCACGGAAGTATGGCGAGGGTGACCGCCCAGGTAAAACATTAGCTGGATTGCTGCGCAATTCTCACACCGCCACATATGTGATGGAATTAAGTGGGGATGACTCCCTATTGATCTCTTTGCCATTGAAATTACCAGAAGTAATGTCCTCTTTTTAAGCCCACTCATCCACTGCTGGAATAGATAGAGAACCAGAGTCCCTGCGAGAATTTGTTGACTCCATTCAACTCCCGCAAGGCTGGACCAAGGCCACAGGAACTATTTAGATGCTCCGATTGACAAAAGAGATTGCACAAGTTTTCGCGAGTATGCAGGCGGACAAAGCCCCTGGGCTTGATGTACTGACGCCGGCCTTCTACAAAAAATATGCCCCACACTTATCCCACATCTCATCGAGATGTATCATGAATCACTAACACTGGGAAGATTCCCCCCCTCACTGCAAGAGGCGGTAATAGTGGCTATCCTAAAACTAGACAAACAGCTGACTTATGCGACTCATATCGCCCGCTATCATTAATACACATAAACAATAAGATCTATGCGAAAGTCCTGGCGAACTGTCTGTTGCCCCTTCTGCCTTTAATTGTACAGCCGGACCAGTCGGGCTTCGTCCCCGGGTGTGCAACGTCACACAATCTACGTACTATTTTGGCAATTATGCACCGCATACACCCTGATACCCCAGCAGTGGCTGCCCTATTGGACCCACCAAAGCATTTGACACTCTGGAGTGGCCCTTTCTCTTTCCGCTACTTCGACGGTTGGGACTGTGCCATAACTTAATTCTGAAAATACAACTATTCTACACCCCTCCCACAGAGCGTATTAGACTAAACTGAGGCATCTCAGATCCAATAAAAATTAATTGTGGCACTAGGCAGGGATGCCTCCTATCCCTGATCTTATTTGCACAGCCATGGAGCCATTAGCAGCTAGACTGCGGCAACACCATGCGGAACAGGGTACTGACTTTATTACCCGCGGCCTCATTGTATCCATGTAGCCCAATGATGTGGCACTGTGCATGCGAGACCCGGAAACAAACTTGGGAACATTGATTAGGGAGGTGGTCCGCTACGGCAGTTACTCTGGAATCCAGGTGAACTGGTCCAAATTGATTCTTTTCCACTGATGGATTCTGCAACACCCTATGTAGCCAATTATCCTTTGAAATGGGCGGCAGAGCCTGTTAAATATCTGGGCATATGGCCAAGTAAAGACCCTAAAGAACTATGGAGAGCGAACTATGGACGTGCCCTGGAATGGCTGGAAACCCGAATCAAACTGTGGATCAAACTTCCACTGTCATTGACTGGTTGCATAGCCATCGCTAAGATGGTTGTGCTTCTAAAGTTCCTGTACCTCTTTGTACATATCCCCTTCCACTCACTGCACAATTCTGTAAACAGCTGCGGTCCAAGTTGATCACACTCGCGTGGGTGGGCCGGCAACCTAGAGTGTCATATGAAAGGTTGACGCTGCCGCCCGCACGCGGTGGACAGGGCACACCGGACATGAAGCTATATGCGCTGTGTGCCCATGCAATTTTTACACGGGTACACTGGTTGTATCCCGCCCCATTCCAGCTGCATTTAGCGGTTGAGCATGACCAGGTGAAGTCGTGGCCACTAAAAACTGCATTATTCCAACAGTAGAAGGCCCCCAATGCCGAAATCAGCACAGTGCAGTGTGTGCAATAGGCGTGGGGAGGCTCCATACGCGAGATGGCCTCAAGGCGCCATACGCACCCACTGACTCCCTAGCAGAGCACCCCGCATTCCCTCCTCTACAAGATAAGGGAGCGGCCAGGTGTGCAAGTATGCGCAGTATCAAAACATTAGCTGACTTATAAATAGGTGCTGAATTTCACCCTAGTTTTGTCAACGCCAACACAGGAGCGCCAACGCTTTCGGACATGCTATTATATTATCACATCAGAGCCACCTGCTGCACACTACATGACTCTTTCCCCACCCCCTCCCCTTTTTACAGCACTAGAGTATGTCCACACAACTACCTCACTGAGCAAACTCATAACTCGACCCTACACACTAACACAGACAGCTTCGACAATTGACTACACAACGGCCCGGTTGGCTTAGGAGTGAGACTTACACTCTGAGATATCGGAATCACAGTGGAACTATTGCTGCAACCAAACTGAACAGCTATCAACCAACTATAGATTGAGACTGATACACTTTAACTATTTACACAGGCCATATCGAACACCAACACAACTTCATAGAATTGGCCTAACGACTGATTCGCAATGTATACTTTGCCATAGTTCGGAAGCCACTTTCTCACACTTAGCATGGACCTGCCCAAAGTAGCACGCTTTTGGGCCGAGGTGTGTGACATGTTGAGTACCATCACCGTGGCACAACTCCCACCGGACCCCATTGTAGGCCTGCTGGGCTACGTGAAGAATGCCACGAAAGGCTGCTGATGACTCACGGGAAAGCTGCTAATGCTGGCTAAACGCAGAGGGCGATGCACTGGGGAAGACAGCCAACACCGACTAAACGAGCCCGGATCGCAGATGTTTCATGCTGCCAAGAGCAATTAGCGACCTATTGGGACCTGCTGCCCCTAACGACATGACACACAGATATCTGTGAACATTTGATGACCTACCTAAGACTGACTGATACTGAGGGGACAAAAGCACCCGATCCCGACACAACTACTACACAGCCAAACACGAGAATTGTTCCCTTGCTGAGCAGGGGACCCTCAATGCTGTAAAGCGGGCCTACTACTACTGGCAGGGAGAGGGGCAGAAACCAAGAGGGTAAACAATTACTGAAGTTTGTACCTCCGAACAGATATATACTTAGCATATTGTATTGTATGGATGTGAACTGTGGAAACTTGAAATGTCTCTATGCTTTGTTGGGGGGGATGTTGACAATTTGAAAACCAATAAACAAATTGAAAACAAAAAAAAATATATATATAGCCCATGTTTAGGGTGTGCATGACTACTGACTGTCTCTTACTCCAATAATGGCATTGTCATTGGCGTGGGGGGGAGAGTCATGAATGTTTCTAAAAAGTATCACTGTTAATAAATGTCTGTCCATGCAGTTATATAGTCTGATGTACTAAGGTGAAGCTCTTCCGCATGTTAAAGAAATACACTTTTTTTAAATTATGAAGAGATTCTGTGATATTTTTACATTATGTTTGCTGCACAAAACACGTGCCAAATGTTTACTTGGCTGAGCTCAAGCATAAACTTTGGGGCCAAACCAGACCCATGGATCCAACTCGTCATGCCTTAATAATTTGTCCTTTATTTGCGGTTCAGGGTTAATACATGGGCTGACAGTCACCTGATAACATTATTTGTAAAAGGTGAGGACTGGAAACACGGGGCTCATCCCTTATGCACCGATTTGACAATTCTACCAGCAAGGCTTCTGGTAGCAGAGAAAAAAAAATGTTTGTCAAATGCTGTTTGTTTGAGCCCAAAAATATATTTAAAATAAGTGACCTCAGTGAAGGACTCCAGGTCGTTGTCTTATACTTGACCACAGTCATGAGTTCAATGAAGAACTACCAGGCCAGGATGGGATGGACAGGGGCATAGCTTCTGCAGGGGTGTTTGTGGTGTGATACAGCTCAAATGATTTCTTGAAAGTAGAAAAAAGGTTAAATGGTAAAGTGCAACACAAACGAAAGGTGGGGAGGGAATATAGAGTGCTTAGTAGAGAGAGAAAAAAAACAGACCGATACAGAAAGTGCAAAGGTGAAAGTTCTTGGTTTCAGGGTTGCACAGAAAGAATCTTCCAGGACAGGAATATTTTATATCCCTGAGAGACAATCTGCAGAACCCAAGGGTCCCATATTTTGGATTTCCAAAAGTCTGACACCTTCTCCGCAAGTCATGACTTTTGGGAGGGAGAATTGATGAAGCAAAGCTTCGCATTTGCGACGTGCTTTATTCATGAACCTCGCCCGTGTGTAATCCTGTAATAATTTGTACGTCTTACTAACGTTTATTTTATGTTTAAACGAGGTTTCCCGAAGCTTGCCTATGTGTTTTACTAAAATAATTAACTCGAGTCTTTTAAAATGGCCGCTGCTTGGGAGTAAGTGTCTGCGCATGCGTCAGTCACACTCACGTGTCCTGATGTGTTCGCAGAGTTGGAGGGAAGTAGTTGCGCATGCGTAATGCATAGCTTTGCCAATAACGTGGTACTGCTCGTGCCACTGCTCTTGTATCTGTTTATATGTAGCTAACATTTAGACTGCATAAGTATATTTCTTAGTGATAAGTTGAAAGTACAAACGCTGTGATGTGTTTTCATAATGTTATTTCTATGTACTAATTTGTTCTCGCTTACTTTTTCATGTACCGCGGGGAATGGGGGTCTGACTGAACTGAAAGCCATCTTGGAGGGTACTTGTGCGCAGACTCGCCGAAAAGTCATCTCGGCATTGAATAGCTGCCAAAGAAGGTTGATACCAGAAGCAAGCCTGGGAAACAGCACCTTCGCCCCGCAACGTCATGATATTGTTCTAATATGTTGCAAAAATGTATTCTTTGCCTGTATTCTGCGCAACTTTCTCATGGGAACCCCAATCTTGCTAGGCGGTACCCAGAGATGTAAATAAGGCCTCCAAATACTGTGTTCTGATTGGTGTGTTACCCAAATCCTATCTTAGGACCAATCCAAATTGAGGGATTCTGACACTTTGCAACATTGGGGGGTGGTACACCGTCCCCAAACTGTATATCTACCCTGGGTTCACCTAGGGAATTGTCCGACTTGTCTGGTTTAGCTGACCTGTCACTGACCCAACGCACTCAATAGGTGACTGAAGATACAGAGCACTGTGGAGTACTCTGTCCGAAATTGACCATAGACTAAGGTTTTACTAAACCTTAAAGTGCTGGCGGAGCACTTTGCTGGGAGTTCGCTGACCCAATCGGGGTCGTGATCGATAGCTGCAGAGAGGGTGGAGCGCAGGCGTTGCTTCCAAACTGCGGGTGCGGTCCTGTCCTGAGCGGTCCTGTCCTGAGGGTTTGCTGTCCTGTCCTGAGGTCCTGTCCTGATTTCTAATCCGAGGGTATCCTGTCCTGTCCTGGGTGTCCATTCTGCACCTGCTGTCCTTTGAGGGGTATCCTTCCTTGAGGGTTTCCTGTCCTTAACTGACCCGTGGCCAGGGTTTGGTTTCCACACCAGTCTAGGTAAATACTGCTCTAAGTTCTTTAAACTTGCACCTTTCTATTTTTCTGTCTTTTGCTTCAATAAAGAGACACCTTGCACATGATGATTTTTCCATGCTTTTGCCGAAATTATTGAAACATAAAGTCATTTGCATATTTTCATAACTTGTTCCCATGTTACCCTACCTTTTAGAAATCATATTTTGCATTGCAGTTTGTCATTTTCTGATATGGTCTAGAACGGCCTTACTTAAACTGTCTAAAGAACTTTTACCCTGAATGCATAGCGTTTCCTGTTGCATCTCATATTAGCATTTCCATGATTACCCTGACTTTATTTCTCTATAGTTATGTACTCTTCATTATTTTGATTATTGATTGTCTTATTCTTGTAAACTTAATGCTCAACGAAAACGAACTTTAGATAAAGCTTTTAAAACTTCCAGTTGTCCGTGGTCATTTTACAACAGTATTGAATGTCATTTTGAGTTGGTATTTTGCTGCCTTTCCTTTTACAGCTAGCTCCCTGATCCGTTGAGGTCATAGGTACCCGTGTCGGTGGATAGTAAGTCGGGTACGCTGAGTAATAACAGTAGGGAATTCACACAAATTGGTAGCAGGCCGTGAAGTCACCCTGTCAATGAATAGTGTGAATTGAAAGTATATGGGCCCGAAGCCGGAAACGGCGAAATTATTGGCTGGGTGACCTCGCGTGCTCTATCAGTTTTTCTGGCTAGCAGAGGATGGTTAGGGACTAGTTGAAGGTTAGGCAGGATTCGTTAGGCTAGCTAAGTCGGTAGCTGCTAGTATATTAATGCTGCTATAAGAGCGGCTGTTCCGAGGGACCCGATCAATCTCTTGTGAATACGCTGCTTTGAAATTCATGAATTGTTTTATCATTGTTATTCTTGTTCTTATATTGTTATATGTATTAATCCATGCGTTTGTAAACCGTATCGTTCATTGTTGTCCGAACTCCCCGGGGAATTGAAAAGGCAAGTGGTGAATAGAATCCATTGCCTTGAGGTCGCAGGCTTAAGGAAAAGTTAGGTGCAGGTTAGGATAACCGGGAAGCACTAACTAGGGTTTTTCTGAATACATGTGTGAATAAATGTCAGTAACGAGGTTCATTGGCAAAATTCCCATAGTGGCGTAACCTAGTAAGGGTCACATCGGAAGAGTAGCAGGTTCATCGGAGCTTGGGTGAAAGCAGAGGGGTCCGCTGGGAAACCTTAGACTCGGATATATCCCGGAGAAGTGGATGCGTTTAGGGGAATAACAGGTTCACCGATGCTAGAGTGAAGGGTAGGCGGAAGAGATCTACCCGCAGCGCGTGAAAAGTAAATGGAAGTAGTTTACTTGCAGTAAAACAACGCTATCCTGTCTAGACACTTGAGCACTGTGGCGAATGTGTATTCGTTGTTAAATAACCAAGCACTAGCACTTTAGAAAGAAAGAAAGTTTCCGTTACCTTGTGAAGGGAGGGAGTCAGCCGCGAAGCGTCTCTGACGTCACTCCGTGCCGCGCTGGGATTGGTAGAAGCAGCGGGCGGGTAGCGGGGCTGAAATTGTAAAGGAGGGGTGAAGCGCCAGAGCGTGAGGACAGTCTCACGAAGGGGCCGCGCACCCATTGGCCGAAATTATTTGAACACGTGCATCTCATTGGTCGCACAGGATTGCAAGACGCGTTCTGATTGGAGGTGACTTTGTAAACAGAGTTAAGCGTAGAAATCGTATGTGGCACTCGTATTGTCCAGAGACTAGACCGGATCCAAGAAGCCAAGGGTTTGAAAGGGATCAGTGGAAGGCCAAGAGATACGATATTATGTACGGAACTAAGAGAAAAATGTCCCTTGTAAATAGGGTAAAGAATTATTTCAAAACGGACAAACCAATTAAGTCCAGAGAGGGCGTTATTGTCCCGCCACCGAATACTCCCGCCTCGTTCATGATGTTTGACCGAGGGTACAATACCTGTGTGTGGTTGGAAAATTGGGTGAAGTACACAAAAGATGACGGAATATTGGCTTTTCCGTTAGACGGTACTTTCAATGGCAGGATTTTATTTAATTTGAGAACCCGAATGAATGAATTGCATCCCAGACCGAGACTAACGCAGTATGAGGCATTAGAGGAATGGGAGATTGAGGCTTTTGAAAGAGAGAAACCCCGGTTGGACAAAGGTCTGACCAAGTGGTACCCAAGGCTGAAACAAGAGACCAGGGACAAGAGGATGAAACAGTGGAGACAGAGCATGATTGTTGAGGGTCTGTTTCCCATGATGCCAGCGGGTGCCCCTTCTGCGGGAGAGAAAAAGACAGAAAAGAGTAAGCACTGGGGAGCGCTTGGGGAGTCAGACGATGAATTATTAGATGACATCTTTACGCGAAGTCCGCCCCTTTATAATGAAGGAACCCGACCTTCCAGTGAAGGAGAGAATCCAAGGGTCCATCTATTAAGGAGGAGGACAGATCCCTAAGTAGGGGGGGAGGTGGCCAGGTACTGCCCTATTTTGAAAATCCCGGACCCGCGGAGGTACGAGAGATATATCCTAGAATGCCCGTGAGCCCGGAGGGAAAATATTCCCGTGAAAGAGCCTTTTTCCCCAGACCTCTTTATGAAAACGAAGAAAAGCCATTAAGTTCAGGAATGCCCTTTTTGCAGCCTCCATATGGGGAAGAGAGCAGGTCATTTGGCACAGGAACTTCGTTCCCAAAACCAAATTATGGTGGGGGACCAAGTGAAACGCATCCTACTGCCCCGAGTTTTACCCCTCACCTGACCCCACAGATAATACCTGACCGAACTTTAGGAAGAGTACTAGATGAAAGGGAGCAAGAGGCCATAGCTAGACAGAGGACAGAAATAATTCAGAAGATCTCCCAGTTAAATGCCAGTCCTGAAGCTTTGACTATTCCGGTAACAATCGGACCAGTGGTTCCGTTGTATGGGAATAATCAAGGAAGTCCGAACCCTCCAGTTATGAACCCAATCATGGCCCCGCCGAGGCAAGAGCCCCTACTGATAGACGATCAGTCCAGTGAGTGCGAGTCCGAAGTTGTGTTCTTGGACCTGCCAAACAAACAGACCGGGAAGGGAGTGCAGAAGAGGCATAATCCTTTTAATGCGAAGGAAATTAAATTAGAATCAACGTCAGGTACTAGGAGTGTTTCTTTGGTAACTCCGGAAGAAATTGAAAATTGGAGTCGTGAATTAGAAAAACAGACTCCGCAAACGAAACCTTTAGACCTCTACAAACTGAGGGTAGAAATAGAGGAATTAATGGCAGGAAATGTGGGATTAGACAGATTAAATACTTACTCTGAAGAAGAGTTGCTGTTTATGTGTAAAAGCCTTACCAGAAGTACCAGGGTGCTCCACGAAAAACTGACAGATACTGCAGCTAGTATGGGGGTAGATATTTCAAGATCCAAGCCCTTGCAAAAACCCTACAGAGCTGAATTCTCAGACAAGGACATAGAGAACTTGAATGTGTCAGGGAAAAAGTTGCAGATTAAAGAATTGCTTGCAGTTTTGCAAAAATGGGGAGACGTGGAAAAATGGAGAAGCAGGTGGGCGCGAAAGAAAGATGAGGCTCGATCCAGACAAACGACCCCTGAGTTCCCTTTGAGAGAAGTAGACAAGCCCGAAACGTTATGCCCCATGCGTGAAGTGCCAGGTGGGAGGTATGTGCACGTTCCATGGTCCAGACAGGATATTGTGTCCTTTACTAACGATTTCCCGAAATTGCGCAACAGGTGGAAAGGTTCGTAAAGGTGCAAAAATGCTTGTGGAAAGACCTGGATGGATTTTTCGACATTGTGGTCCCGGTAGATCTATGGACCGAGTGTAAAATAGCCATAGGCTGGCCTAGTGAGGAGTACCCGAGGGACTCTAACACAGGGGAGCCGTCGATTGAAGTGATGAAAAAATACGAACAAGTAATGCTGCATTTGAAAAATAAGGTGCCAGCAAAGGAAACCGATTGGACCAGGATAGATAGAACCACGCAGGAGAGAGACGAGACAGTGCACTCCTATTATGAAAGGCTGTTGCAGGTGTTTAAAACATACAGTGGTATAGATAACATCGAGATGAAGGATATGACGCATTTCATTTACAGGTTTGTAAACGGTTTAAGGCCTGAAATTTGTCAGTGGATAAAAGATAACAAAATTTGTTGGCACTCCAAAAAGATAGACGAAGTCCTGCGGTACGCAAAGTACTGCGAGGACGAGATGGCAGAAAAGAAAAAGGCTCTCAAGGAAAAGGTCATGTGGGTTCAAGTGAAGCTCGCAGAACAGCAGGAAAAACAGTTGAGTAACATGGTCAAAAACACTCAGAACCAAAGTCCTGGGGGTGGGGGAGGAGGTAAGCCCCGGCCCAAAATGAGTAGGGAGGAGGCTATGAAGAAATTTCCCTGTCACCAGTGCGGAGAAATTGGACACTGGCGTAACGAGTGTCCTTATTTGCCTGACGATAACCCCAAAACACCTGATTTAACTCCACAGACGCAGAAAGAAAGACCAAGAAAGACTCAACCACAGGTAAAAACGGTTCAGGTGCCCCGAGCTCCTAAACAAGTACATAAGGGAAAAAGCGCAGAGGGTGATGAGATAGAAGTCTGGGAAAGCAATGAGAACAGAAATGCAGCAACTTCGCAGTATTTACTAAATGATACCTTCCTTTGTGATGACCAGTACTGACGGGGCCTGAGAGGGGAGGACGAGGAGTGCGTACTTGGCACCTCCTTGCCGGTAGACCAGTCCGGACCATACATTGAAGGAAAGGTTGACGGAAACGATGTCACTTTTCTGTTGGACACTGGTGCTACCCGTTCTACTGTGAGAACAGTGGACGTTCCAAACCTACCCCTCTCGGGAGAAGCCATCCAAGTAGTAGGTGTATCTAATCAATTGATTAGTACTCCTGTTACCAAGCCCATGGAGATCTCAATTGGAAACTTTAAAGAAATGCATAGATTTGTTGTTTGTGACACCAGTCCAGTGAACTTACTGGGACGTGATTTGCTGTGCAAAATGAACTGTACCATCTTTTGCACACCAAAGGGTGTTGAAATTCAGACCCCAGATGAAGATGGCATTTATAAATTAATGTTAATTAGACCTGACTCAGAAATTAAACGAATGACCATGCAGGATTTGCCCAAAGAACTCCAAGAAGCAGTGAAGCCAGAGGTATGGGACTTTACTGGGAAAGATGTAGGGTTAATGAAAAACGTGGACCCCATACAGATAGCCATCAAGGACAATGCAGTATACCCCAATACTAAACCCTACAGGATGAACGCAGAAGTGAGAGCAGGTGTCACTCTGGAAATACAGAAATTGCTAGAGGGAAACATCATACAGGAAGTAATGAGTAGCCCATGTAACTCACCGATTATGGGTATCAAGAAGCCTAGTGGCAAGTACAGAGTAGTGCAGGACCTACGAAAAGTCAACAAGATAGTAGTCCCCTGCTGCCCTATTGTCCCGAACCCAGCGGTGATTCTGTATCAGATTCCCTGGGATGCTGAGTGGTTCACTTTGATAGACCTGTGTCATGCATTCTTTTCCATTCCCTTGCATCCAGAAAGCAAATTTCTTTTCTCATTTGCCTTCAATGGTCACGTGTATGTCTGGAACCGGGTCCCTCAAGGGTACACAGAGAGCCCCTCTATCTTTAATCAGATCTTGAAAAAATGTTTGGAAACTTTAGTCTTACCTGGAAACTCTGTCCTAGTGCAATACATAGACGACCTCTTGGTGGCGTCTAAAAGTCATAGGGATTGTGTGATTGACACCATTGCCCTCCTGAATCACCTGAGTGAGAAGGGAAATAAAGTGGCCCCTGACAAATTACAGTTCTGTGCAAAATCAGTAAAATATCTGGGGCACCAGATAGAGAAAGGGGTCAGGAAAGTGACATCAGAAAGAGTGAGAATAATTCAAAAGATGCAGTTACCCCGTACTCAGAAAGAGATCAGAATGTTCCTGGGAGTGATAGGATACTGCAGGCAGTGGATTTTGGGATTTGCAGTCCTAGCTAGGCCCTTGATAAAAATGACCAAGAGAGGAACACCAGATATTGTAGAATGGGATGATGAAAGCTTAACAGCCTTCACCAAACTGCGAAATTGTCTGTGCACAGCACCTGCGTTGGGAATGCCAGACTATACTAAGGAATTTGCCCTTTTCTGTGACACTCGCGATAATTGCGCGTTGTCAGTCCTGACACAAGATCATGGCACAACGAGAAGGCCTGTGGCATATTTTTCTGCCACCCTGGATCCAGTGGCTGCTGGATTACCAGGTTGTCTGAAAGCGGTAGCTGCTACCTGCGCAAGTTTAGAGCAGAGTGAGTCCATTGTCATGGGACATCCGGTAACTGTGTATGTCCCACATGGAGTGGTAATTTTACTGACCAGAACAAAGACTCAGTATCTCACCCCTAGTCGGCTGACTAAATACGAGAGGATTCTTGTGGGTGCTGCAAATGTAAACATTGTTAGGTGCAGTATTTTGAACCCTGCCACTTTACTCCCCGACCCAACGGATATGGAAGGTGGAGTGGATGATGAGCATGATTGCATTGATTTAACAGAATTCAATACCAAGCCACGCCCAGATATAAAAGAAACACCATTGCCTGTGCATGACAAGGAATTATTTGTGGATGGTTCATGTCTAAGACATGAACAAGGAGGCCTGAGTGCTGCCTATGCGGTAGTCTCCTTAACCAAAATTGAAGAAGCAGGTTATCTATTTGACATAAAGTCTGCACAAGTAGCCGAATTGATTGCTATGATAAAAGCTTGCAAAATTGGGAAAAACCTACGCATAACAGTGTATACTGACAGTCAGTACTGTTATGGGGTTGTGCATGACTTTGGCCAGTTGTGGCTACAGAGGGAGTTCCTGACTTCATCAGGTACCCCAATTCGAAATGGAAAAGTTGTTCAAGACCTTTTAGAGGCAATCCAGTTACCAAAGGAACTGGCAGTGGTGAAGTGTGTTGCTCATAAGAAGAGCATGGACACTGTATCACTGGGAAATGATTTCGCTGATCGAGTGGCCCAATGGTGCGCCAGAGATCGGTATATCGTAAATCCAAAACGAGGGGGGCCAGGAACCAGCTGCCAACTTCAGGTGTTTGAAGAAGTGCCTACATGGGATGAAGTGAAAGAGTGGCAGCAGGCGGTGGAGTTCTGGACTTTTTGGTTCCGTCCAGAGGTGTCAGGGATAACACCCGAAGACCCCGGAGTTCCACCTGTCTCGGTGCACAAACAAACAGAAACACGGGCTTCTCGATGGTGGCGTCAAAGACCAAAGGTTTATTACTGCAGGGACACAGAAGTCACAGAAACTACACATGGGCAGTATCTAGGAGCCTGTTCGATTTGTACAAAGAGGGTTGCTCCTTATATACTAAATATTGGGCTTCAGGCAAATTCTTTACATGTTACCACAGTTCTAAACATTCGTGTCTTAAACAATAAATATTTGGCGTTGCACAGGGATCGTCAACAGTATCTGATGTCAAAACATTACAAATGAGGGGTTCCCACTAGTCCATCATAATCCCATGTCAATTCTTCATTCAAGACCCGGACCGCCTCATCGTAAATTTCGTTACCTCCCCCTAATAAAGGCCCAGAAGGAAAGGAGCAGAGCCAGGTGCAGAAGATAGAAAGACAGGATAAGAAATGTTTGTGGGTCGTAAATGGGCACGGTTACCAGCTTCGGCCGTCTAATCATGATCAGGCCAACGAACACAAGAACCAGTATAGCAGGACTGGCCTCAGGCTGGGGAGGCAGTTCTTGCCGAGTCATGCTGCTACAGCGTTGCTGGCCTAAGGTGCACGTGTCACTAGCAAGGTGAATCGCCGGTTAAAGCCTACGTGTCCCTTAATGAAAAAGAGGTCATTGCGTGTCCATTGACTATGTGAGGGCAAGGAATACAAAATGGCTTCCGTGTTCTAAAATGGATGCCACGGGTAGAACACAAATGTGTTGGTAACAGGAGTGCTCTTGCTCGTAGCATAGCGAAAACACCAGGATATAGTAAATGGATCATTTGCGGTTCATTGATACCAAAATTATGTATTTACGACAATGTTACAAACACGAGTAAAATCGTCACGGAACCTCAGACCCTCCTTTTGCCCTTACATAGGCAATTACTCAGTCTATATCAGAGTCAGAGTCTAATTCTATGCTCATTAGGTTAGTGACATGTTGTTGTATCATCATCCTGTCTCGTGCCTTTTCTCCTAATGCAGGTGGTTTTCTGAAACAGGTTGCAGCACAGAGGCTACACAGAGCGGGACCACATTGGATAATAAGACAGCACGAGAACAGAAATACTAGGATGACACCAATAACCATCAGAACCTTCCATCCCCACGCTGATACCAGAGTCCAAAACCACTCCATGAAGGACCAGTTTCCCTTATCTACGTGTATAGAGTCGGAAATCTTATGAAGCTTAGAGATTGCTTCATAGACTGTTGGAGCATTATTTGGAATAAAGACACAGCAGCTTGATTGGATCATTCTGCATACCCCACCTCGATCTGCAAGTATTACGTCTAGAACCATACGGTTCTGCAACGTCATGAGACGATCCGCCTGGAGCTCAGCTGTTAAGTTACTAAGGGCACCAGCAGTTTCTGTAATAGTAGATTCAACTACCCGTGTTAGTTGACGAAGATTTCTACTATTGGCCATAGGCCCCCAAAACGGAAGAAAACCTTTGAAGAAGTCTCCAGCTTCTTGACCAGCGGTATCTTCCTTGCTGAAGACACCTCTTGCTACTCTGGTTTTGTGATAATCTGAAGAAGCAGTGTATGTCGGGGGTAACAATCGAGCAATATAACATGAACCTGAAAAGTCAGCAGGCAGCCATGTATATGCTCTGTCCTGACAAATGAAGTAGGTACCCCTAGCAGTCAGAAAGGCAGGGGAGGAGTTAGACGGAAATACGTAAGTCTCAACGCACTCACTCCTCCCTAGCTGAGCTCTCGGATTTCTCCCATTTCCTTGCAAACAGACCTGACCTCGGTGAGGCACGACCCAAACTGAAGTGGAGCTTTTACGCTTGCTTTCTCCCAAACTAAGGCGATACTCTGTAGAGTTCCAACTCAAATACACCAGTAATTCATCTCTAGGATAAGATGGAGTATTATTGACGTCTTTAATCATATCAATAATTCCCTGGACTAAAGCTTTGTTGGCTGAGTTGTATTTAGTGGACCGTGGTGGACGCGGAGGATAGGTCTCAAGGGCATATGAAAAAATGGTCTGAAAAGCCTGAAATGATCCATTATAGCTGAAAGGCAAGACTAGATAGGGAATGCCTTTATCCATAGTTTGAGGTATCAAGCCACACACCCAGCAGTCTGTAGTATTAACTATCAGTTGGTGTTGATGCAAGAGCTGTACAAATGTATTGTTAATAAATTCTGAGCGTCGAGCTTGTTCGTGTTCAGGAAATGAGTGAAAAGAATGCATAGAAGAAACCGTAGAAGTAGTAGGATCAAGGGAAGGTACTGTAGTTACTGGCATAAAAATCAAATGTACACCAAAGACGATTCCACCCACCAACGTTATCAAACAATTAAAAATGTAACTGCACATTGCATTAGAAAGCATTTGCTGTGTAGTATTCTGTACAGTCTATTTCTGCGAACATAAATTACATTTTCTCGTTGTAGCTCAGGAAGCTCCATCTTCTACGACCGTTCGCGACCACTGATGATGTGTACGTAGATGAAAATGCCTCTATCAGCCCTGGGAGTTCCCAGAACTAACAGAAAGATCGACCTTGTGTCGGACCCCCGCAGATTCAACTAGGCACACAGCCACGACCCTACGGCTACCCAGACGGCAAGGCAATTTTAAAACAAAAAGAAACAATACAAAGTATTAGCAAACTTCCTGGCTGGAGGCAATGTATAGCAAATTCAAATCTGGAAATAGGCAGTTTCCTGCTTTATTTGTCCATATTGCGAGAACGTAAGTTGTATCTCAGTTTTGCAGGAGCTGTCTGATCTGGAAACAATGTATTTTCAGCTGACGTCGCAATGTTCACGTTCGCAGATGGCAAATGTTCATTGGGTGTGGATGACAAATGTTCAGGGTTCAAAAGAGCAGTTTCAGGAGGAGAGTCAGAATTTGGTGAATCCGCGATTAGTTCTGCATCGCTGAAAGGTATGAACCTGGGGACTTGTTCCGTTTCAGAGGCACCGATTCCTTTCTTTACCCAGTTGTCGTAAGGAAGTGGCAGAGGTACACGTTTAGCATGTGTCGTATGGATCCAATTTTTCCTTCCGGCCACACGAATAGCAGTTCTCGTTGCTAGCAGGACTTGGAATGGGCCAATGAATCTGGGCTGAAGATTTTTGGTTCTTGCAAAGTTTCTGATGACCACCTGATCACCCGGTTTCAGCTGATGGCCTGGACTCTCCGGTGGCTTTGGCAATGCATCGAAAACCTGTTGGTGAATAAGACTCAATTTAGCAGTCAAGTCGAAAAGGTAATCAATTAACATTGGGTATTCCAGCTGCTTAAATTCTTTCGGTCTAGGTACCCCCCAAACATTTGCAGGACGGCCAAAAACTATTTCGTAAGGACTAAGCCCTACTCTAGAATGTACAGTTGCTCTTGTTGATAGCAAAGCCAGAGGCAATGCGTCTGGCCAGGACAAACCCGTGGATGCTTGTATCTTAGCGAGTTTCAGTTTAAGGGTGCCATTGTAACCCTCGACTAAACCCGCGGACTGGGGATGATTCGCACTATGAAATTTCTGTCTAATCCCTAGGCCGGCACACACACTCTGCATAACTTTCCCTACGAACTCACTTCCGTTGTCTGACCATACAATCCGTGGCATTCCGTATCTGGGGAAGTATTCTTTAAGAAGAATTTTGGCAGTGGATAAGGCAGTATTGTCCTTCAGTGGGTATGCTTCGATCCATCTGGAGAAAGCACAAACTACCACTAGGACATATTTCAGATTATTGCAACGATCCATGTGAATGAAGTCTAGCTGGATCACCTCAAAGGGGCAGGAAGGAGGAGCGAAGTGACCTGCAGGTGTGGGGATTCCCTTGCCAGGATTATGCATCAAGCATACCATACAATTTCTCACCACTCTCTCTGCACACTTACTAATCCCGTTATTCTTCCAGACCGGAGCCAGCATCTTACAAATCCCTTTTGAACTGATGTGCGCTGTTCCATGTGCCATCGTTACTACTGCAAGCACATACGCATCAGGCAACATCCAACGCTGTTGTTCCGACAAGTCAATCCAACACCCACTCGAGTCCAATTTACCCGTGCTCTCTCTCCATGCAAGTTTTTCCTCCTCAGTCGCCTCTTTCTGAATTTCCTTCACGCTTTCCACTGTGTTCTCACACATTCCAGACTCAGAAATCCATCTTGCAGACGTTGCAACATACATTCTACTCATCATATTTCTAGCTGTCTGTTTTGCGATCTCATCAGCAAAAGCATTCCCACGACCAACATCATCCGTGATTGCTTTATGAGCACTGCATTTCACAATCGCAACTTCAGTCGGCAAGGTTAGAGATTCCAACAAGTCATTAACTAGCTGACCATGTTGAATCTTAGTCCCATGGGACGTAATGAAACCTCTTTCTTTCCACAAACGGCCAAAACTATGGGCCACGCCGAACGCGTACTGACTATCTGTGAACACATTCACTCTCTTTCCCTTAGCTAAAACGCACTCTCTTGTTAGCGCGATCAATTCTGCAGCCTGGGCAGAATTCTGACTCACTCTTGCAGTCTCCACAATCGTACTTGTTAGAATTGGGGGTCTCTGGTTGGCGCAAGTAGGTACTTGTGACAAGCAGGGACCCTCTCCTCTAAGTCAGGGCAAAGGATGACCCTTCAGAATTACCCTTGCTCACCCTCTAGGTGCGTGGCGTGAGCAGCCAAGGCGATTCTCCAGGCGTTAGTCAGTTAAGCATTTGTAGACACACACACAGTAAAATATACCAATCCCCCCACAAATGGACACCAGGCTGTGAGTATATAAAAATACGCTTCTTTATGTAAAATATATATATCTCTTAGGTCAGACTTATCACAAGATCAAATAACGTTTTTGTAGCACCACAGATTGTAAATAGGCACTTTTCTTCTTAGTTGCAGTTTCAAATGGAAATATCCTTGTTATATATTCCCACAATAGTTCTTTCTCCTTCTGCACAGTTCTCCTAGTTCTTTGGTCGTTTCTGACCAGATTGTGCACTTTGTTACCCCTCTAGGACCTTAGGGACCCGGTCCTGCACCTTGTAGCACTTCGCGGCGCTTCTGACAGGGGCTCGGCTTGCAGCCTGCAGCTTCCCGACGCTCAGAGGATTCCAGCGGGAGGGGCTGGAGCGCGCTCGCGGAGAGGCGCTGCAGGCAGGCACACAGAGCAGAGCGGTGCGAGTCTGGTGAAAGGGACGGCTCGCACCGCGGGGGACAAGTACAGTACCTTGGTCACTTGTAGGCAGGAGCAGTCAGCAAGGGGAAAAACAAACGTTGCGGGCCCCGAGCCCGTTGACGGTCTCGGTGGCGGCTTTCCTCCGGGGACAAAGGCAAGGTGCCCAGCGGCTCAGGCAGAGCGAGGCTGGCACCCGAGGCGTCCGTCCAGTTCGGAGGTCTGTCCCCTGGGTCTGTTTGCGTCCGGTGGGGATTTCTGGCGGGAGGGTGAGGCACCGCAGCGGGCCCTCTTAGGCGGTCGACACAGCGATCCCCTCAGCGGGGGAAGAGCGGCTCAACGGAGCGGAGCTCTTCCTCGGCGGGGACGAGGAGACACAGTCGGTCACGGCCTCAGGGAGGGGCTGGGGGGCACCACAGCAGCGAGTCTTCCAGGCGGTCAACACAGCGATCTCCTCAGCGGGGGGAGAGCGGCTCAACGGAGCGGAGCTCTTCCTCGGCGGGGACGAGGAGACACAGTCGGTCACGGCCTCAGAGAGGGGCTGGGGGGCACCAAGGTCACAGCTCCGGCAGTAGTAGATATCCCGGTTAATTACCGGCAGACGAGCAGAGGCAGGTTGAGCCAGATGGTCCTGTGGCTCAGGTCAGGGGGCAAGCTCAGTCAAGCCCTTGGAGAATGTTTAAGCACAAAGCAGCAAAGTCTTTTCTCATCAAGTCTTTTCCTCTCCTTTCTCAGCAAGGCAAGCAGCAGGCCAGTTCTCCCAGCGTCTCTTCTCCTTCTAGTTGGGCAGAGGTCCTTCGTGGTGAAACAGGATTCTGATTTACAAGGAGCAGGGCTCCTACTTTTATACACAGTTTCTTTTGTTCTCACTGGCCAGGGGGGCCTCTGCATAACTGCTTCAGTCTCTGAGTACTTGTTGTGGGTACTTATGACTTCTGTATTCAGTGTGAGGGCAGGCACATCAGCCGCTCCCCAGGGGGGTGGAGCCGGCATTGAGAGGGCAGGAGTGGCCTGAGTACTTTGTTGACAAGCTTCGGTCCTTCCTGGGCCAGGTGCAGGCTGAGTCATCAGTCGCTCCCCAGGAGGGCGGAGCCAGCATTGTGGAGGCAGAGCACAGCCTGATGCATCATTCAGGGGAAACTCCCACCACCCATTAAGGGGTCCTCCTGCTAATCACTACCTGTCAACTCCCAGCCCTGTCACTCACACACACCAGACAGTCAGATCCACATCCAGGCAGAGGCGGGCTGAAATGGTTAGGCAAGCAAATGCTAACTTTCTAAAAGTAGCATTTGCAAACACAGGATATTAAAATAAACTTTACTAAAAGAAGTATTTTATTATTCTGAGTTCAGGCATACTAAACATGAATTTCTACCAGGTTCCCTGAGCCTGCTGGGATTATAGAGTGTAATAATTCCAGCAGCCCATCTGGCCTAGAAGGGAACTGGTAGCCTTACAATAGTGAAAAACGAATTTGGCAGTAATTCACTATTAGAACATGCCACACACATCTGGGCATGTTCTACCTTATACTTACAATGCACCCTGCCCTCAGGCCTACCATAGGGGTGACTAATATGAAGTTAAGGGAAGGTTTAGGGGCTGGCAAGTGTGTGCACTTGCCCAGCCAGCATGACAGTACCAGACTGTACGCAGGTTCTGCAATGGCAGACCCTAGACACATTTTAAGGCTGCTTCTGTGGGTGGCGCAACCAGCGCTGCAGGCCCACTAGCAGTATTGGCATTCACAAGCCCTGGCACTCCTGGTGCACTTTACTGGGGACTGACAGTAAATCCAATGAACCAATCAGGTATATCAATCACATGTACACTTTACAGTAGGGAGCACTTGCACTGCGGCACGGGTTGGCCGTGGCGCAGTGCCCTGAGTAGCGGACACCAGCAAAAACATCTGAGGCACAACAGCAAAAAGTGGAAGGGAAACTCACGCCAAGGTGCCAGGTCTAACACGTGTCCCCTCCAGCTGAAATGTGGGGGGAACTACCCTTCCCCAGGGAGTTCCACATCACTAAGGCGGAAAAACCTGGACAGACCGTCAGCGTTGGCGTGATCTGTGCCAGGGCGGTGTTCCACCGTAAAGTCCATACCCTGTAGGGAGATGGACCACCTCAACAGTTTTGGGTTCTCACCCCTCATTTGCATCAACCATCTGAGGGGCCTGTGGTCTGTCTGAACCCGGAAGTGAGACCCAAACAAGTAGGGTCTTAGCTTCTTCAGTGCCCAGACCACAGCAAATGCTTCACGCTCTATTGCACTCCACCTACTTTCCCGGGGAAGTAACCTCCTACTGATGAAGGCTACAGGGTGGTCCCAGCCCTCCTCAGTCATCTGTGAGAGAACAGCCCCTACACCATGCTCTGAAGCGTCTGTTTGCACTATGAATTCCTTGGAGAAATCAGGAGCCAGGAGCACGGGCGCCGTGCACATGGCAGTCTTCAGGGTGTCAAAAGCCTTCTGACAGGTGTCAGTCCAAATCACATTCCTGGGCTGCTTCTTAGAAGTCAGCTCTGTCAAGGGGGTCACAATAGTGCCATAGCCCTTGACAAACCTCCTGTAATACCCAGTGAGCCCCAGGAAGGCTCTCACTGCAGTCTGGGTCTTGGGGGGTTCCCAAGTCAGGATGGTCTCAATTTTGGGTTGCAAGGGTGCCACCTTGCCACTCCCCACTTGGTGTCCCAAGTACACCACGGAACCCTGCCCAATCTGGCACTTGCTCGCCTTGATTGTGAGGCCTGCCTTGCGCAGGGCCATCAACACTTCCCAGAGGTGCCGCAGGTGTTCTGGCCAGGTGCCACTGAACACTGCGATGTCATCCAGGTAGGCGGCACTGAACTCATCCAGCCCAACCAACACCTGGTTGACCAACCTCTGAAAGGTGGCAGGGGCATTCTTCATCCCAAATGGCATAACCCGGAACTGGAAATGCCCATCTGGTGTGGAGAATGCGGACCTCTCCTTTGCCCCATCGGTCAAGGCGATCTGCCAGTACCCAGACGTTAAATCAAACGTGCTGAGGAACCGGGCAGCCCCTAGCCGATCAATGAGCTCATCAGCTCTGGGGATAGGGTGCGCGTCAGTCTTGGTGACTGAATTGAGTCCTCTGTAGTCCACACAGAACCGGAGTTCAGGTGTGGCTCCCGGCGCAGCAGCCTTTGGGACCAAGACCACGGGGCTGGACCAAGGACTGCTGGAAGACTCAACCACCCTAAGAGCAAGCATCTTGGAGACCTCCTCCTTGATGCAGGCCCGGACCCTGTCAGTTACCCTGTAAGCCTTATGCTTCACAGGTAAGCTGTCTCCTGTGTCCACATCATGGACGCACCAATCTGTGACACTAGGAACCAGGGAGAACAGGTCTGGAAACTGCCCCAGCAACTGGCGGCAGTCTTCCTGCTGCTCAGGGGTCAGGGTGGGTGAGAGGTTAACCCCATCCACTGACCCATCTTTCTCACAGGCCACTAAGAGGTCAGGAAGAGGCTCAGACTCCTCTTCCATTCCATCATCAGTGGCCAACAGCATGCCCACTTCGGACCTTTTCAAGTGGGGCTTGAGGCGGTTGACATGTAAGACCCTTAAAGGATTCCTGGGCGTCTTCATGTCCACCAAGTATGTCACTGAGCTCTTGCGCTCCACAACCTCAAATGGGCCTGTCCACTTATCCTGAAGTGCACAGGGTTCCACTGGGGCCAAGACATACACCTCTTGTCCAGGCTGAAGCTCTACCAGAGTGGCATTCTGGTCGTACCACCGCTTCATCTCCTCCTGGCTAGCTTCCAGATTTGCCTCAGCAAGTTGTCTGAAGCGCCTGGTTTGGTTTCTGAAGGCCAGCATGTAGCTATATACATTCTGGGGAGGTTTCCTGGGAGATTGCTCCCAGCCTTCCTTTACCAAACTCAGTGGTCCTCTCACGGGGTGACCATACAGCAGCTCAAAGGGGCTGAACCCTAGAGACTTCTGTGGCACCTCGCGGTATGCAAAGAGCAGGCATGGTAAGAGGACGTCCCACTTACGCCTCATTGGACCTTCCAGGCCCATGATCATGCCCTTTAGGGTTCGGTTGAATCTTTCAACCAACCCATTTCCTTGGGGATGGTAAGGTGTGGTGAACTTGTAGGTCACACCACACTCTTGCCAAAGGGACTTCATATACTTGGATATGAAGTTGGTCCCTCTGTCGCTCACCACCTCTAGAGGGAACCCCACTCTGGAGAAAATTCCCATTAGTGCACGCCCCACCACGGGGGCCGTCACTGTCCTCAGAGGGATGGCTTCAGGGTACCGGGTGGCATGATCCACCAAGACCAGGATGAACCTGTTGCCCATGGCTGTCTTGGGGTCCAGAGGCCCAACAATGTCAATACCCACTCGTTGGAATGGAGTACTGACCACAGGGAATGGTTGGAGTGGAGCCTTGTTCTTCCCTCCACTCTTTCCACTTGCCTGGCAAGTTGGACAGGTCCTACAATGAGCATCTGAGCTCTTGTGCATTTGGGGCCAGTAAAAGTGGGTGACAAGCCTGTCATAGGTCTTGTCCATCCCCAAATGTCCGGCTAACGGCACATCATGAGCCAGTCCCAGTAGGAAGGCTCTGAACTTCTGGGGTACCACCAGCACACGGGCTGACCCAGGTTCAGCAGTCTTAGGCTCTGAATACAGGAGGTCGTTCTCCCAGTACACATAATGTGTTTTGGCCTGAACACCAATGGCCTGGTCTGCAGCCTGCTGCCGCATACCCACGAGAGAAGGGCATTCTTTCTGCTCCCTGCAGAATTCCTCCCTGGAGGGGCCTCCTTCTTGCTGCCAATGGGTCAGCTCAGGCAGGTCCCCCAGTTCAGCAATCTGTTCCCCTGTAGGCTCCAGGGCATCCCCCTCAAGGTCTGCTTCCTCCTGGACCGTGGGAACAGCAGGGGCCGGTTTCCCGCGCCCCCTGCGCCTTCTCTCTAAGGCCGGTTCCTGGGCCTCTCCTTCAGGTCCCAGGACTTCTTGATCACCCCTACTGGCTGCCATTGACCGGGTGGTCACGCACGCCCAGTCAGGCAGACCCACCATCTTCAGGTGAGTCGTTTTCTCCACCTTTTCCCAAGGGGAGTCCTCCAAGTCATTCCCTAGCAAACAGTCAACAGGCATGGCTTTCCTCACACAGACCTGCAGAGTACCAGAGACCCCCCCCCACTCGAAGGGAACTTGAGCCATCGGACACTGACTCTCTGAATTGTCAGCGTTGACAACCCTACAGTAGGCATGGGGTACAACCTGCTCTTGAGACACCAGGTGCTGCCTCACTGCAGTCACACTGGCTCCTGTATCTCTAAGAGCCTCAGCTTTCTTACCATTGATGGTAACCACCTGCCCATATTTTTTAGTGTTAGAGGGCAGGTAGTTTGTAGGGACCATCTCACTGTCTCCTAGTGAGACTAGGGTCATCTGAACAGGATCTCCACCCCCCGGGACCATCACTTCTTCCCCTAAGTGAACACTGGTCACTTGTCGGGGCGGAGCACCAGTGGGTGCTGGTTTTCCAAACAGGCGACACTTGGGGTCACTGGCTATGTGCCCCGGGTCACCACATTTGTAACAATTGAAGGGCCCCTTCGGAACAGGTCTACCTGTCGGGGCCCCATTCTGCTTTGGGGGTGGGGGAGGCTGAGAACCCTTCTGCTGGTTCCCTTGGGGATTACTTTGGGGGCCTTTAGGGAACCCTTTCTGTTTACCCCTGTCCCCCCCACTCTTCTGCTGGGGACCCTGCCCACCCTTGGCGGAGTCTCCCACTGGACCCTTGTGGACCCTGGTGCTGAGCCAGCGGTCCGCCTCCTCAGCAAGCTTCCTCGGGTTGGACAGCTTGCTATCAATCAGGTGCTGGCGTAACTCAGGAAAACAGTTATCAGACAAGTGCTCCCATGCAATTAAATCAAAGAGACTTTGAAAATCATTCACCTTGTTACCCTTCACCCAACCATCCAGGGCTCTGCAAAAAAAATTCACATACTCCACATACGTAGTCCCAGGACGCTTTGCACACCCCCTGAACCTCTGTCTATATAATTCAGGGGTAAGCCCATACCTGGTCATTAAGGCCTCTTTCATGTGGGGATAAGAAATCTGTTCTGCAGTGGGCAAATCTAGCAGGGTGTCCCGCCCTTCGCTAAGGAACCTTCCCCACAACCCCGCTCCCCAATCTTTCTCAGGGACCCGGTGGGAGGACATGGCTACCTCATATGCCCTAAACCACTGTCCTATGTCATCCCCCCTAAAGAATTCTTTAACTATATCTTTGGGGATGTACACCTTGGACTCTACCTGCACCGGCGTTGTGCTGCCACCAGAAGGAGCTGCTCCCAAACCTCTTTGCTCCAACTCCTTCATTCTCAGGTCATGGTCCAGCTGGCGTTGCTGTGCCTCCATGGCCAATCTTTGCTTGTCCATTTCCAGTTTTTGTTTTTCCATTTCCATTTGCCCAGCTAATCTTGCCATCTCCATTGCATGTGCCCTGTCTGCGGCTCTGTCTGCCAGCTCCTCTGGTGACAGGCCTCTGGGGGGCTCTACAGCGCCATCTGGTGGAACGATATCCACCGGGGTCTGTGGATCTCTTGACTCCCTCCAGGCTCTCAGCGCCGTCACGAGTTGGGTCTTGTTGCTCAATCCACCTTTGGCAATTCTGCATTTTGTGCAGAGATCTTTCAGCTGGTCATTGGTTAAGCTCCTCAAGGCTCCCTCTCTCCAATCTATGTCATCTGCTCCAGAGAAGGTAGAGAGCGCTGTTCCGGCAGGAAGTGAGCCAGGCATGGCTTCAGTAATGGCAGATGTCTCAACAAAATTAGCAAAAAGGAACTGGAAACCTGTGGCTGCGTTATAGATCTGCTCTCCCTATGTGGTGATCAGTAATTCACTGTATGTAAACTACAAATGCAAATTCGCAAATCCTCACCGCTGCGACCAATGTTAGAATTGGGGTTCTCTGGTTGGCGCAAGTAGGTACTTGTGACAAGCAGGGACCCTCTCCTCTAAGTCAGGGCAAAGGATGACCCTTCAGAATTACCCTTGCTCACCCTCTAGGTGCGTGGCGTGAGCAGCCAAGGCGATTCTCCAGGCGTTAGTCAGTTAAGCATTTGTAGACACACACACAGTAAAATATACCAATCCCCCCACAAATGGACACCAGGCTGTGAGTATATAAAAATACGCTTCTTTATGTAAAATATATATATCTCTTAGGTCAGACTTATCACAAGATCAAATAACGTTTTTGTAGCACCACAGATTGTAAATAGGCACTTTTCTTCTTAGTTGCAGTTTCAAATGGAAATATCCTTGTTATATATTCCCACAATAGTTCTTTCTCCTTCTGCACAGTTCTCCTAGTTCTTTGGTCGTTTCTGACCAGATTGTGCACTTTGTTACCCCTCTAGGACCTTAGGGACCCGGTCCTGCACCTTGTAGCACTTCGCGGCGCTTCTGACAGGGGCTCGGCTTGCAGCCTGCAGCTTCCCGACGCTCAGAGGATTCCAGCGGGAGGGGCTGGAGCGCGCTCGCGGAGAGGCGCTGCAGGCAGGCACACAGAGCAGAGCGGTGCGAGTCTGGTGAAAGGGACGGCTCGCACCGCGGGGGACAAGTACAGTACCTTGGTCACTTGTAGGCAGGAGCAGTCAGCAAGGGGAAAAACAAACGTTGCGGGCCCCGAGCCCGTTGACGGTCTCGGTGGCGGCTTTCCTCCGGGGACAAAGGCAAGGTGCCCAGCGGCTCAGGCAGAGCGAGGCGTCCGTCCAGTTCGGAGGTCTGTCCCCTGGGTCTGTTTGCGTCCGGTGGGGATTTCTGGCGGGAGGGTGAGGCACCGCAGCGGGCCCTCTTAGGCGGTCGACACAGCGATCCCCTCAGCGGGGGAAGAGCGGCTCAACGGAGCGGAGCTCTTCCTCGGCGGGGACGAGGAGACACAGTCGGTCACGGCCTCAGGGAGGGGCTGGGGGGCACCACAGCAGCGAGTCTTCCAGGCGGTCAACACAGCGATCTCCTCAGCGGGGGGAGAGCGGCTCAACGGAGCGGAGCTCTTCCTCGGCGGGGACGAGGAGACACAGTCGGTCACGGCCTCAGAGAGGGGCTGGGGGGCACCAAGGTCACAGCTCCGGCAGTAGTAGATATCCCGGTTAATTACCGGCAGACGAGCAGAGGCAGGTTGAGCCAGATGGTCCTGTGGCTCAGGTCAGGGGGCAAGCTCAGTCAAGCCCTTGGAGAATGTTTAAGCACAAAGCAGCAAAGTCTTTTCTCATCAAGTCTTTTCCTCTCCTTTCTCAGCAAGGCAAGCAGCAGGCCAGTTCTCCCAGCGTCTCTTCTCCTTCTAGTTGGGCAGAGGTCCTTCGTGGTGAAACAGGATTCTGATTTACAAGGAGCAGGGCTCCTACTTTTATACACAGTTTCTTTTGTTCTCACTGGCCAGGGGGGCCTCTGCATAACTGCTTCAGTCTCTGAGTACTTGTTGTGGGTACTTATGACTTCTGTATTCAGTGTGAGGGCAGGCACATCAGCCGCTCCCCAGGGGGGTGGAGCCGGCATTGAGAGGGCAGGAGTGGCCTGAGTACTTTGTTGACAAGCTTCGGTCCTTCCTGGGCCAGGTGCAGGCTGAGTCATCAGTCGCTCCCCAGGAGGGCGGAGCCAGCATTGTGGAGGCAGAGCACAGCCTGATGCATCATTCAGGGGAAACTCCCACCACCCATTAAGGGGTCCTCCTGCTAATCACTACCTGTCAACTCCCAGCCCTGTCACTCACACACACCAGACAGTCAGATCCACATCCAGGCAGAGGCGGGCTGAAATGGTTAGGCAAGCAAATGCTAACTTTCTAAAAGTAGCATTTGCAAACACAGGATATTAAAATAAACTTTACTAAAAGAAGTATTTTATTATTCTGAGTTCAGGCATACTAAACATGAATTTCTACCAGGTTCCCTGAGCCTGCTGGGATTATAGAGTGTAATAATTCCAGCAGCCCATCTGGCCTAGAAGGGAACTGGTAGCCTTACAATAGTGAAAAACGAATTTGGCAGTAATTCACTATTAGAACATGCCACACACATCTGGGCATGTTCTACCTTATACTTACAATGCACCCTGCCCTCAGGCCTACCATAGGGGTGACTAATATGAAGTTAAGGGAAGGTTTAGGGGCTGGCAAGTGTGTGCACTTGCCCAGCCAGCATGACAGTACCAGACTGTACGCAGGTTCTGCAATGGCAGACCCTAGACACATTTTAAGGCTGCTTCTGTGGGTGGCGCAACCAGCGCTGCAGGCCCACTAGCAGTATTGGCATTCACAAGCCCTGGCACTCCTGGTGCACTTTACTGGGGACTGACAGTAAATCCAATGAACCAATCAGGTATATCAATCACATGTACACTTTACAGTAGGGAGCACTTGCACTGCGGCACGGGTTGGCCGTGGCGCAGTGCCCTGAGTAGCGGACACCAGCAAAAACATCTGAGGCACAACAGCAAAAAGTGGAAGGGAAACTCACGCCAAGGTGCCAGGTCTAACAGTACTCAAAGTTGTTACTGCATAAGCAGCAGTCACATCACCATTCTCCAATTTGAAGCAAGACCCGTCAACATACAACGTGCCATCTGGTTCTGACAACGGAGTGTCTTTTAGGTCGATTCGTCCTTTTGTTTCTTCCTCAGTTCTGAAACAACAGTCGTGTGGTTCGGAATCACTCGACTCTTCGCTAGTCGGCAACAATGTTGCTGGATTCAATACATTGCATCTTTTGATCTGAATATGACTAGCTAACAGTGTCAGTTCATAACCTGATAATCTAGCACTGGTAAGGTGTTGCGTCTTGGTTCGGTTCATGAGTGTATCCACAGCATGAGGAACCATGACTACTAGCATGTTGTTCATTACTAAACCAGCAGATTGTCGAATGGAAGCTGCAGCTGCGGCTGTAGCTCTCAAGCAACTAGGCAATGCTCTAGCTACTGGATCTAATGTTGATGAAAAATACGCACAAGGGCGTTGTTTATCACCAAATTTCTGCGTCAAAACACTCAATGCACAACCTTCTCTCTCGTGGACGTAGAGCGTGAATGGCTTACTGTAGTCGGGTGTACCCAACACAGGTGCTGAACACAGTGCATTTCGTAACTCAGAAAAACTCTGCTGACATTCAGCAGACCATGGTACCGGACTCGGAACACCTTTCCCAGTCAAGGCTACCAATGGTTTTGCTAGAAGAGAAAAATTTGGGATCCATTGCCTACAATATGAGGTAATACCCAAAAAGGCACGTACTTCTCTCTGCGTGCTAGGAACGTTCATCTGTGTAATTGCTTTTATTCTCTCTGGGGTCAACTTCCTTCCCTCCTTGGACAAGAGATGACCTAGGTAGGTCACTTCTTGGCAGCAGTATTGCATTTTCGAAGGTGACACCTTGTGATTCAAATCTGACAAGTGATGCAATAAAGAAATCGTAGCTGTTTTGCAAGTTTCCTTGTCATCGGCAGCCACTAGAAGATCATCGACATACTGTACTAAAGCAGAACCACTAGGAAGTACGAAGGAATCTAACTGGCTTTTTAATGCTTGACTGTAAATGGATGGACTTTCACAATAACCTTGTGGAGCGCGTTTAAATCTAAAACTTCGTCCTCCTAGAGAGAAACCGAAGATATCTCTGCTTTCCTCGGCTATCGGAATGCTGAAAAAGGCATTTTTCAAGTCGACAACCGAAAACCATGCTGCTGTAGCAGGAATCAACGTTAACAATGCAGTAATGTCTGGAACCACAGGAAACTGTGGGATCACAATTTTATTAACCTCTCTGAGATCAATTACGAACCTATATACTGGAGGCTTTGTAGGGTCAGTTCGTTTCAAAATAGGCAGTACAGGACTATTACAGACATTTCCTCTAGTCTCTTCTACAACATTTTTCTTGATCAGGTCTTGTACTATCAGTAGGAGCGCACGCTCGCCTTCATTAGAGATTCTGTATTGTGGAATTCGTGGAAGTTTGACATTTGCTTTCAAAGTTACTACATAGGGTGGAATTTCCAATAGACCTACATCATTAGGACCAGTCGCCCAAAGAGTATCAGGGAGTGAACGCAGCTCTGGTGGGAGCGCATCCATCGACAAGTACATCGGAGAGATTATTCTTTTACCCAACGTAAGCTGTACTCCTGCTGGAGAACAGTACAATGTCGCGTACAGGCGTTTTAACAAGTCTAAACCAAGCAGATTTTCGTTACAACCTGTCGTCAAAATCAGGGGTGCTTTCAATTGACGTGGTCCAACAGAAATAGACAAAGGACCAGAAACAGGGTTGTGAACAGGGGCGCCCGAAAAACCTACTGAAACGTTTGTTGAGCCAGACAAAGGTGCGCCAGGGAGTTTCGCATGTATGATAGAACTTTTTGCTGCACCAGTATCCAACAGAAACGGTTCGACTATACCTGATGTTGCTACTGCGACATAAGGCCCACTCTGATCTACTGGAACTGATACTACTCCCTCTCTTTGTCCATGGCTGTCCTAGTATTCACCTTGCTGAACTTCCTCACTAGCTTCATAATAGTCTTCGACATGATACTGTGGAGACCTATTCTGTTGAGCAGATTGTCCATTTCGCTGATCGAAATAATTAGAGGGGCGATCACTCGTCTGCGGAGGCATAGCACCTCGTCCTCGACCTCTAGAGTTTTGCATAGAACTACCACGACCTCTCTGAGCTGCCGCAGCATTATTTTGCGTTCGAACTGGACATTCACTTTTGTAATGACCTTCCTTTTTGCAATAAGCACATTGATTCCATTGGTATTGTGGCCTTTGAAAATTATAATCCGTTCTTTGATATGACCCTTGCTGCATATTAGTTTGATTCATGCGAGGCGGATAAGCTTGCTGTAAAAGTACTTTAGTTTTTAAATCTTTCGTCTTTTTATCTGATTTTTCCTTCTCTTCTTTATCCCTATTTTCATAGTACTGAGCAGTCGCAAGTATTTGCGCAGTCGTAGAGACAGCCCACGCACTTTCAGAATTCTTTAATTTACCACTAAGTTCTGGCAACAGATTGTGCACAAATTTATCAACAAATAATCTCTGGCCTCCTTCTGTGCTCATATCCTGACCACTATGATCCACGAAAGTCTCTTCGAATCTTGTGAAAAAGTCGGAGACGCTTTCGTCTTTCTTTTGTTTGCACGCGGACAATTTGTCCCAGTTAACGCGTAATGCTGGCATCAAGGTTTTCATTAAATCGATTATTCTACCAGGCAAATTAGCAATTAAAGGTTCAGGTTTGGAACCACCTATTTGTTGACCATCCGCTGCAATTATAGCTGCCCAGTCACCACCTAGGGCAACTGGATGATTCTCTTTACGAATTTTAGCCCAAATTGGTTGCGGTACTACATTACCAAATAGCAGATCTATGTCAGCAAGATTCAATACACAAGCGTCAACTGTTTGAGCCAACTCTTTGTAGTACCCTGCAGGATTTTTACGCGGATCTGGCAAGGCCTGTTTCACTGCTAATACTTCAGCTCGCTTCCATGGAATATGTATCCAGACTCTCTGGAATTGGGCCGGAGCGGCTGCAATACCAAGGTTTGCATTAGCTTGCACAGCTTCACGCCAAATTGGTGGAACCTCTCTCATTGGATATTGACGATTTCGTTTCGTACTACGTTTCTCTAATTCCCTCGGTGAACGAAGGGATGAGTCATTCCTATAACTTAAAATCAGTTCCATCGCTTCTTTTATATTTTGTCCAACTATCATACCTGCAGCAAACTCTTTCTGAACATTAATTAATTCTCCTAGATTTGATTCAGGGTCATCCTCTTCCAATTCCTCACGTAGAAGGAAACACATTTCATCGAACACATATCGTTGTGTCGGTTCGTTCCATTGCATAAATGTATCTAATACATTTTGTACATTATATCTTCCAACTTTCGAAACCCATCTAAGAGCAGTGGAATCTAATATTCCTTTTTCTTCAGTACTGGGAAGCTGACTACGTCTCTGCACAGAGTCAGAGGTAGGAGTCTTAATCAGAGTTTTATAGAAGGGAGACAGAATATTGGAGACAGAATCAGTGATTCTTCGACGAACAGAAAGCGGAGTCATAATATTAACAGAGGCAGTGAATAGAGTAGCAGTTGGAACAGATAGATCAGGAACAGTAGGAGTAGCAGGAAAAATAGCTTGTGAAGTAGCAGGTGTGAGCGACACAGGCATAGGTAAAGAAGTCGGCAACCCTAGAAGAGGGGTTGTCGAAGGAACATTAATATTGACCACAGGAGGTACAGGAACTTGATTTAGGGGAGCGGGAACAGGGACACCAGGTTGTCCAGCAACCGGTAATTGAACATTCGGTATAGGTGGAGCCGTAGCACCCTGTGCATACGGTGGGGGTGATCGTAACAAGTAAGACAACAGGGGATCCTTTTCAGGGTCCTCTACTATCTTAGCCGTACTCGATGGCAAAGCAGGATAGCACTTGTCTATCGCTAAATTACGCTCTCTATCGGCCACCTCCATCGCTTTCTCAGACTCGTTGAGTTGCAGCTGTCTAGCAGACTGTTCTAAAGTCAACTCTTGCTCCTTCTGTTCTTTCTTCAACTTTTTAATTTCTCTCTGTTTAGATTCTTTTCGCCAATAACGGAAAGAATCAAACATTGCCGGCCGGGCTTTCTTCTTAAACAACCTTCTTTCTAGATTATCGAGAATTTCAGGTTCAAAACTACCATGTAGTGGCCAACTAAGGACACCATCTTTCTCTGTGTAGCGGATCCATATCTCGTTATAAGAGATAGGGCCCACACCAAATTTGCAATAAAGATCATAAAGGGGAGTTCCAATCGGAGGAACCAAACACGAGTCCTCCAACCGGGAATCACTGTTGCAACTAAAACAAGACAACATACAATTTTTCCGACTTACCATTTTATAATCCGGAACACAAAACAAACAAGACACAAACAGAAAAGATGCGCACTCGAACCAAGAACTTAGGCCTACCAGAACTGACAAATGTATCGATACCTGAACTGAACAGAATGATTATCGTAACCAGAATAACCAGTGATAACCTTACAGAACTGAACTGAACTGAGAACTAAAAGGATTATCCAAATAGGAGCAACCCTTACAAAATAACCAACTAGCAACCACTGAATACTTAACTGAGGCACTGAAGACGTCACCAAGGAGAAACCCGTCACGTTTCGCCGTACTGAGGACTGCACCTCGGGTCCAAGACAGGGCGACGGTCAAGGCAACGGACCACTGCAGCCGTCTGAACGGGAACCCTCGTGGAAGAGAACGTCGGGGCCACTTTTGCGATATGCCGGGATCGATGAAGTGGGGCGCCTCCCTCTGAAATCTTCACACGAAGCTCCTCGAACTCTTCAGGCTTTTGGACCGGTACCGAATGACGTCGCCCCACGTTGGGCGCCAATTGGAGTTCTGGACTTTTTGGTTCCGTCCAGAGGTGTCAGGGATAACACCCGAAGACCCCGGAGTTCCACCTGTCTCGGTGCACAAACAAACAGAAACACGGGCTTCTCGATGGTGGCGTCAAAGACCAAAGGTTTATTACTGCAGGGACACAGAAGTCACAGAAACTACACATGGGCAGTATCTAGGAGCCTGTTCGATTTGTACAAAGAGGGTTGCTCCTTATATACTAAATATTGGGCTTCAGGCAAATTCTTTACATGTTACCACAGTTCTAAACATTCGTGTCTTAAACAATAAATATTTGGCGTTGCACAGGGATCGTCAACAGTATCTGATGTCAAAACATTACAAATGAGGGGTTCCCACTAGTCCATCATAATCCCATGTCAATTCTTCATTCAAGACCCGGACCGCCTCATCGTAAATTTCGTTACCTCCCCCTAATAAAGGCCCAGAAGGAAAGGAGCAGAGCCAGGTGCAGAAGATAGAAAGACAGGATAAGAAATGTTTGTGGGTCGTAAATGGGCACGGTTACCAGCTTCGGCCGTCTAATCATGATCAGGCCAACGAACACAAGAACCAGTATAGCAGGACTGGCCTCAGGCTGGGGAGGCAGTTCTTGCCGAGTCATGCTGCTACAGCGTTGCTGGCCTAAGGTGCACGTGTCACTAGCAAGGTGAATCGCCGGTTAAAGCCTACGTGTCCCTTAATGAAAAAGAGGTCATTGCGTGTCCATTGACTATGTGAGGGCAAGGAATACAAAATGGCTTCCGTGTTCTAAAATGGATGCCACGGGTAGAACACAAATGTGTTGGTAACAGGAGTGCTCTTGCTCGTAGCATAGCGAAAACACCAGGATATAGTAAATGGATCATTTGCGGTTCATTGATACCAAAATTATGTATTTACGACAATGTTACAAACACGAGTAAAATCGTCACGGAACCTCAGCGGCACCTTGGCAAGAGAGAGAGAAGTGGAAGGAGGATGGGTGTAGACCAAGACGTGTGGATGGTGTCATCTTAGGTCCAACTGGTATGCCTGTGTTACCTAGACACTTACTTAGCACAATGGCGAGGTTGATACATGAAGGATCACACATTGGTAGGGACGCCATGATTCTAGTGTTCCAACAGACTTGGTACAGTAAAAAGTTCAGGAAAGTAGCAGAGTCCCTCTGCCAGAGGTGCCTGTCATGTCAGAAGATGAACCCAGGGAAGAAAACTGTGGTGGAACTGGGAAAAATTGGGAGGTCCGGGGGTCCCTTTGTGAGAATACAGGTTGATTTCATCACCATGCCCCGTTGTGAAGGGAAGCGATATGTCCTTGTCATGGTCTGTTTATTTTCGAAGTGGGTGGAAGCTTTCCCTACTCCCCAAAATGACGCAAAAACGGTAGCTAAGTGTTTACTAAAAGAACTGATACCTAGGTTCGGGGTTCCAGTCACTATTGAATCAGATCAAGGCTCACATTTTCAGAATGAGGTGATCGCCGAACTCTGTAAAGCATTTGGAATATCACAAAAGCTTCACTGTGCATACCATCCAGAAGCTTCTGGAATAGTGGAACAAATAAATGGAACTATCAAAAACAGACTAGCAAAACTGTGTGATGCATCTAAGATGACTTGGGTGAAGGCCCTGCCCCTGGTCCTGATGGGACTCAGAAGTGTTCCTGACCGCAAGACAGGCCTAAGTCCCCATGAAATCATTATGGGAAGAGTGATGAGACAAGCATGGGTGCCAGGAAGCAAACTGTTGAGTATTACTGATGATTTGGTGCTTGAATACTGCAAGAGATTGGGTGACCAAGTGCGTTCTATCTCTCGCCAGATCGGAGAAGACGCCATCCTCAATCCAACGACTCCTCTCCACAAACTGGTCCCGGGAGATTGGGTCAAGATAAAGAAGCATACTCGGAAGAGCTGCCTGGAGCCAAGGTGGGGAGAAAAACGTCAGGTGATCCTGGTAACTACCACAGCAGTAAAGTGTGCAGGGGTCCCACGCTGGGTACACGCCAGCCACACCCAGAAGGTATTACCAGACGAAGAGCCTGAAGAAGAAGGGCGTCCAGCAGAGGACTCTGCAGGAGCTAGACCAGAAGTAGCTGACGACGTACAGCCCAGTACCAGTCGAGCTGCAGAATCAGCAGACGTTGGCCCAAGAATAGTTGATAACGAACTACCAAGAGCCCAGCCCGCACAGGCGAAGAACCTCAGACTCTTGAGATTCACATCAAAACTGAGGAAGGAGAAGGTCAGACAGGGACAGAGCAAGTGATTGATACAGAACAAGTGAACGATACAGAGCAAGTGATTGATACTCCTCCACTGACTCCTGATGTCGGGAAGGGACAGACTAGACATAGCGTAATAGTTCGAGCAGAAGAAAGTCCAGAGATCGAAGTGCTTGAACAGGATCAGATAGGATTAGAAGAACGTGTTCAGGAAACAGAAACAGAGACATTTGAAAAACAAACGCAAGACTGTTCTGAACAAGGCCAGATTAGTAACCAGGCAGAAGAAATAGATGCTAGCCCTGGAAACAGTCAGATAGAAGAGGGAGAAACTGAAGCAGAATTGCCACCGACTAATGAAAACAAGAGGGCAAGAGAAGAAAACGAAGTCCAAGTGCCAACTAAAAGACTTAAGAAAAGAAAGCACGTTGAGCCTGGATTTGTCAAGAAATTGAGGCTAAGGATAAAAACGGTAGAAGAAAAACGTGAAGAAGAAAGGAGAAGTGCTCGCATAGCTAAGCAACAAGAAGGTATCTCCAACAGAAGGAGTGATCGAATAAAGAGACAAAACAAAAAGTACAAGTCACCTGAATGGACACTTGTGTTGGAAGACTTTGAAGATCTTGATATAACTGACGAGAGCGACGGAGAACCCGTCCCTGAGTACTCTGCCGAAGAAGAAGACGAGCCACCGTGAATTTGCACAAAGTAAGATACCTGTGTAAAGTCACAAAGAGGGGTCGAGAAACTTCTTCTGAGCCAAAATGTCTGATTCAAGCGTGAATGGTAGACCTAGTCGCAGCTGTTGCAAAACTTGCTGCAAGGTATGTGTCTGTAGTATAGTTGTCCTGATATTAGTTTGGATAGGACTAACAATTTTTATTCCCTTTGCTGTAAGCAAAAATACTAATATTGTCCCTACTGAAATTTTAAATACTGACAGTGAAGAGCTGACAACACAGAGTGTAGCAAGACATGAGAGAGCACTGAGACAAACAAAACAAGACTTAGAAGCATCAGATGAGGGAGGACTACATTTTCATGGAGTTAAGAACAGGACACACTTAAATGTTTTCGCAAACTTGTTAATACACTATGTAGAGACTATGGAAATTGAAGATTGCTATGTCTGCATGAAGCTACCTACCTCTGTAGCTGAAGGCGTGACATACCATCACTTGCCGCTGACATATGGAATCTCCTGTAGCATTTTAGCTAGTTTATTTTACAAGAGAGGACCGTTACAGTACTATTACTCTAACAATGACGTGATCTTTTCTGAGCTTCCCATACGTGGGAACTTGAATCCTGTACATACCAAAAGTGACGTAATACGATATATGGGAGACTACTTTCTGACTATAGGTAATATCGACATAGGTGACGCACACAGAGATAACTTGACTTGTTCTTTGCGTGAGCAGGAAAAGATGTTCCTGAACATGGCAGAGAAAAGGAGAATTAAAATACAAAAGAAGGCTAATGACGAAAGTCAGAAAAGACCAAGGTGGGCAGAGAACATGGAAAGCACCTCAACTGGTGGGGCGGGTCCTGCTCTGTTGCTGGATTTTGAAAAGAAAGGCAAGCTATGTCTTCACCGCGAGAAGACTAGCTATTATAATAACATTTTCATTGGTTCCAGTGAATGCGAACATAATTACAAGGTAATTGGAGGTTGGGGTTTCAAAAATGGGTCAGAGCCTGTGTTTCCTGGAATTTATTATATTTGTGGGGACAAGGCTTATTTCAAATTGCCGGATCACTGGTATGGAAGCTGCTACTTTGGCATTGTCTTCCCGAAAATATACCATGTGAATGGAGTTGCTGGAAACAGTGAAAATACTAATGGCTTAGTGCGTAGTAAAAGAGAAAGTGTAGGTGAAATAATGGGTAGTATTTTCAGTGCACTGATACCTGGAGTGGGAGTGGTTCTGAACACTCACAGAATTTGCAAATTGTCCACTATAGTGGATGTGTTGTCTACTGACACAGCTCATGGATTTCTGCTGGTCAATACCGAAATGGTTGCGATCAGATCAATGGTTTTGCAGAACCGACTTGCTCTTGATACCTTATTAGCGAAAGAGGGTGGAATCTGCCGGATGTTGAAGGCGCAACATTGTTGCACTTATATTCCGGACAAAAGTATACAGCTCAAAAGATACGTGAAAAACATTACTAATTTGGCAAAGGAACTCAAACCACTCGAGGTTGACAGTGCCTGGAAGAGACTGGTAGATGGTCTCTCAAATGTAGGTCATTGGCTTGCTAGCGTAGGTAAAGGCTTATTGTTCAAGGTACTGATGCCAATTGGAATTATAGGTCTCATCCTATTCTTCATATTTGTCTGTTGCAAATGTCGTAAGCATACCAGAAAGCATGAGGTGAATACCAGAGGAGTGAAACGAAGTGTGGATGAACTTGAATTGGAGGAGATAAATAATCAGATCTACAAAAGGGTGAAGAATTCTCACCCTACAAAAGATGAGAAAGAGAAATTAATTCGTTTGCTGGAAGAAATAGAGCTGTATAAGGTGTGAGAAGTTGGCATCTGGTTCCATTTAGTTTTGTGATGATAGTAAATATCATCAAAGAGGGGATTGATGAAGCAAAGCTTCGCATTTGCGACGTGCTTTATTCATGAACCTCGCCCGTGTGTAATCCAGTAATAATTTGTACGTCTTACTAACGTTTATTTTATGTTTAAACGAGGTTTCCCGAAGCTTGCCTATGTGTTTTACTAAAATAATTAACTCGAGTCTTTTAAAATGGCCGCTGCTTGGGAGTAAGTGTCTGCGCATGCGTCAGTCACACTCACGTGTCCTGATGTGTTCGCAGAGTTGGAGGGAAGTAGTTGCGCATGCGTAATGCATAGCTTTGCCAATAACGTGGTACTGCTCGTGCCACTGCTCTTGTATCTGTTTATATGTAGCTAACATTTAGACTGCATAAGTATATTTCTTAGTGATAAATTGAAAGTACAAACGCTGTGATGTGTTTTCATAATGTTATTTCTATGTACTAATTTGTTCTCGCTTACTTTTCATGTACCGCGGGGAATGGGGGTCTGACTGAACTGAAAGCCATCTTGGAGGGTACTTGTGCGCAGACTCGCCGAAAAGTCATCTCAGCATTGAATAGCTGCCAAAGAAGGTTGATACCAGAAGCAAGCCTGGGAAACAGCACCTTCGCCCCGCAACGTCATGATATTGTTCTAATATGTTGCAAAAATGTATTCTTTGCCTGTATTCTGCGCAACTTTCTCATGGGAACCCCAATCTTGCTAGGCGGTACCCAGAGATGTAAATAAGGCCTCCAAATACTGTGTTCTGATTGGTGTGTTACCCAAATCCTATCTTAGGACCAATCCAAATTGAGGGATTCTGACACTTTGCAACATTGGGGGGTGGTACACCGTCCCCAAACTGTATATCTACCCTGGGTTCACCTAGGGAATTGTCCGACTTGTCTGGTTTAGCTGACCTGTCACTGACCCAACGCACTCAATAGGTGACTCAAGATACAGAGCACTGTGGAGTACTCTGTCCGAAATTGACCATAGACTAAGGTTTTACTAAACCTTAAAGTGCTGGCGGAGCACTTTGCTGGGAGTTCGCTGACCCAATCGGGGTCGTGATCGATAGCTGCAGAGAGGGTGGAGCGCAGGCTTTGCATCCAAACTGCGGGTGCGGTCCTGTCCTGAGCGGTCCTGTCCTGAGGGTTTGCTGTCCTGTCCTGTGGTCCTGTCCTGATTTCTAATCCGAGGGTATCCTGTCCTGTCCTGGGTGTCCATTCTGCACCTGCTGTCCTTTGAGGGGTATCCTTCCTTGAGGGTTTCCTGTCCTTAACTGACCCGTGGCCAGGGTTTGGTTTCCACACCAGTCTAGGTAAATACTGCTCTAAGTTCTTTAAACTTGCACCTTTCTATTTTTCTGTCTTTTGCTTCAATAAAGAGACACCTTGCACATGATGATTTTTCCATGCTTTTGCCGAAATTATTGAAACATAAAGTCATTTGCATATTTTCATAACTTGTTCCCATGTTACCCTACCTTTTAGAAATCATATTTTGCATTGCAGTTTGTCATTTTCTGATATGGTCTAGAACGGCCTTACTTAAACTGTCTAAAGAACTTTTACCCTGAATGCATAGCGTTTCCTGTTGCATCTCATATTAGCATTTCCATGATTACCCTGACTTTATTTCTCTATAGTTATGTACTCTTCATTATTTTGATTATTGATTGTCTTATTCTTGTAAACTTAATGCTCAACGAAAACGAACTTTAGATAAAGCTTTTAAAACTTCCAGTTGTCCGTGGTCATTTTACAACAGTATTGAATGTCATTTTGAGTTGGTATTTTGCTGCCTTTCCTTTTACAGCTAGCTCCCTGATCCGTTGAGGTCATAGGTACCCGTGTCGGTGGATAGTAAGTCGGGTACGCTGAGTAATAACAGTAGGGAATTCACACAAATTGGTAGCAGCCCGTGAAGTCACCCTGTCAATGAATAGTGTGAATTGAAAGTATATGGGCCCTTAGCCGGAAACGGCGAAATTATTGGCTGGGTGACCTCGCGCGCTCTATCAGAATGCAATCGAAAAATGACAAGTTGAAGCCAGTACTTATCACCAAAGAGGCCTCGCCGACCTTGAGCCCTTCCTCAAAATGGCTTGATCTGATCCTCTAGAAGAAGAAAGGACGAAAGCTCAAATAAACCCAGAGTCTCTTCCAGAGGAAACTGGACAAATTGGAGCTAACATATTTCTCCTCTATGCTTGCACGGGTTTAGGTGAAGAGATGAGAGCATCTCAGTTATGCTAACCAAGCAGTTGATTTTGACCGTGAGAAGATCTCTGCAGAGTGCAGCAGCTTCAGCATCTCATGAAATACCCAGTGGTGAGCAAAGGTCAGGGGCTCTTGTTGGGCCATCCTGTGCATTGGTCTTGGCTGTGAATGACTTTCATTAACCCTTTGCCTCTCAACTTTAAGAACTCATTGCGAGCACCACTTATTTGCAGGCGAGGATGTGAGGATTAATACTGCTTGGCTACTTGGAGCGGGAAAAACAGGACAGATACTTTGTGTGCTGCACACAATGGAATTAAGTCAGCAGCAAGTCAGCCTTCAACTTGAAGCTGAAAATCAGGCCTTATGAACAAGAGTCCTCTCTCACTGCTTAGCTTGCATGGTAACTCCACAGGCAGAAACACTGACTGCATCTGGGTTAGTGAAGTGTACATGACAGACAGAATCAAAAGGCGAGATTCAGAAAGACCATAAGGCCAGATGTACAAACACTCCATTTTGCAATTACCTAATTGCAACAATTTACGCTCACAATTAGGTAATCGCAAAATGGAATGACCATACCTTTATGCATCCCGAATAGCGACTCCCATATCGGAGTATGGTATGGTAACCCCACAGGCGGAAACACTGACTGCATCCGGGTTAGTGAAGTGTACATGACAGACAGAATCAAAAGGTGAGATTTAGAAAGACCATAAGGCCAGATGTACAAACACTCCGTTTTGCAATTACCTAATTGCAACAATTTGCGGCTCGCAATTAGGTAATTGCAAAATGGAATGACAGTACCTTTATGCATCCCGAGACGCCCTGTCAGGACTGCTATGCCCACTGCTACTGCTACCGGAGGGACTACTAGTCCCAGGACACACTGCACCCCCTGGAGGGAGGTGCTTGTTGCCACCACGCACTTAAATCGTGCCAAACATCACCGCGGCTCAGGACGTGCGCTGGTCATGCCCGGGGGAAGCCCAGGCCAAGGGCGGGGCCCGTCTGCGCCCATCAGCGTCTGACAGAGGCTGGGCAACCCCTCTGACGTGTGGACATAAACATGGGTAAGCGTAAAACAAGATGTTCAAATGACTTACCTAAGACTAAAGCTAAAATTCCTCGTAATTGTACCTCAATTATGTCCTATTTGACTAGCGCTGTTGGGGCGATCACAACGAAAATTCACAATGTAGAAGCTCAATTGGGGATGGGTGAAGGGAATGAGGAAATGAGTGCCCCCCATTGTCAGCCCCTTGTATTTCCAGAACTGACCATGCCATTTTACGCCGTAGCAAGGGCCCAAGACTCTAATCATGGGAAAGCCATTGTATTAAACCCTCATCAGGAAAAACCTGTGGTTACCACTAATACTACTCCCATGATTTCTTTAACGGAACACCTAGCAACATCTATGAAGAAAAAAAGAAAGAAAGGAATTAAGGGAGGAGCCATAAAAAAAGTCCTCGCCACTCAGTCGGTGCCTGGATCTCACTCAAATGTCACCGGCAGGTTACCCGCTCATCCTGGAACTTCATCCCCTGATATTTCTATGGAGAACATTCTGACTCATATTGACACTCTATTTGAGTCATTAAGACTGGAATTAATTAACAGTATGAAATTTGGTCTAGGTGAAATTATGAAGAAATGGTCATATCTTGAGAACAAATGGACAGGGGGTGGGACTAGGGTAGCTAGCATGAACACAAACTCTAAGAAGAATGAGATTGTTGATGGTGGGGGTGAGGGTAGAAAACGACACTGTGAACCATCTTGTAGCTACAGTAGTGTAATTAAGGGAAGAGGGTCAGCTGCAGGAGGTGACTGTAACTCAGGTTTGATCCCCTGTAAACATGGTGACTCTCCCCAGGGAAGTAGCAGAAATTCCAATCAGCAGGCTAATATGGACTCCCTTAGAAGAACAGATATTAACCAGACGGCCAATTCGGTTAAGTTAAGTGGCCCAGCTGGTATAGTTAGGCTTCATTTGCCCCCGTAAGCTACTCCATTAGTCGCAGTTCTTACTGGGTTACCCCCTCTTAAGGCAAACATTAGGTAAACCACAGAAGAGTTAATCCGTAAAGTCAATTTTTGGTGTTCAAAATACTCTGAGGGAGGCTTTAATGACGTCACCCCATATTATCAAGGCAGGACGCGTTGACCGGGTTGGCCGCTGTCCCAAAAATGTTGAGGGAGACTGTGTGGTGGTCAACTTTGGCAAGAAGGATGTGGCAGGTTGGCTTTTTGGGGAAAATCAGTCTAGTGATAAGGAGGGAATTAGAGCACTCCCATTGGGAGTGTTTTACCCGCCTAAAACTCTTGAAAGGTCTAACAGCTTATCGGCATCCCCCGGGCAACATCAAAGAGGAAACGGACAAAGTCAGGCTAGTAGACCAAGATCCACTGAGGCAAACAACTCAGCTAGCGGAATTTCTATAAACCCCTTAATTTTAGGGGGGATCAGAGGAGATGGCCCTAAAATTAGTGGGGTGGAAATATCAAATAAATTTGACTCACTATCTCAGTTAGATTGTAATGACTGACTAATCAGTATTCCACCTGCCCTGATCCATGAGGATGATAAACAGTGGGATCAATCAACTGATGTACCACAACCACGTATTTCACAAGAAGTTGGCCTAATAAAAATTCTTAACTGGAATATTGCGGGGTTAAGAAACAAAATGGAGGATGAAACTGGATCACTTTCTTAAAAAATTATGATACTGTTGGGCTCCAAGAATCATGGGAAGTAGATAGCTCACTATGGATAGATGGCTTTACTTCCTATTTTGAACCTGCTAGACCATCTAATATGGGAAGAGCATAAAGGGGCTTGATTACCCTGATTGCCCTAAAGTTCTCTGGGAGTCATCGTAAATTAGATACAGGACTAGCAAATTGCCTAGTTGTAGCGATAGTACCTGTAAATTTAAATAGAGTAATAATTGTTAATTTTTATAATTCTTTTGAAAGAAACACAGTCATTGAACACTTATTTAGCCGTAAAACCTACCTAGAGGAAAATAATCTTACACCTTATTCGGTTATTATTTGAAGGGATTTAAATATACACCTATGTTATAAGCAATGCTGTATCTCTGATAGTTTAGGGCCCGACAAGAATCCAGAGACACACTTTGAACATACTGCACAAGGTGAAATTCGGGAGCAAACTATAGCTGATTTGGGTCTTTCATATCCAACTAACCCATTTGATAGGGATGATACCCCAACTTTTAAAGGAAGGGGAAACCATACGACCATTGACTATATATTTATAAATACTGCACTTGAGCCTTATGTTAAAGACTATGCAGTACTGTGGTCACATGTAAGAGACCACAATCCCATACATTTAACTTTGGGGCGGGGCATTGGTCTTAACTCTGAAGATAAAAAATGGGCAACAATAGGAGTGGTTAAAAATATAGCTCAGGGACATTGAAATGGTGTATGGTCATTCCAGAAGATTTTTGTATTAAATTAGTTGACACAATAGGGCCAGAAATAGAGTTGTGTTGTGACAGTGAGACCAGAGATATCGGAGTTTTAATTGCCTTTGGGAAAAATGTTATGCAGGTAGCACATGATCTTTCGTACTCACACAAAGAATATGTAAATAAAGATGAAAGATGGTTTGACCATAGATGCTCAGTGGTGCCTAAAAATCTAATGGGCTCTCTAAAAATAGACCACAAGACAAGAGCTTGATTTCTGTCTGCAGGAAAGAATACAAATTGGCCACTAACACTCGCAAGGTAGAAATCCAAAATGACGCTTTTCGCAAATTATTGTCGAATGATGTGTTAAAGAATAGCGCCAAATTTTGGAATGTGGTGAACAGACCTTTTTTCTCTGAAAATAAAGGTATCATGCTGGAGTGTAATATCCCAGAGGAGGATTGGTTCAACCATTTCAAAGTTATTTATGGGGACCAGGGAGATATTGAACCCAGTAGTCCCCTTTATGTGAGAAAGAAATATTCACTAACTATTTCAGATAAGGAAATAGGATTGGCCACAGCCCAAATGACAAGAAATAAAGCTCCAGGCCCAGACCTGGTACCTGCTGACCTTTTTATCACTAATATACCTCTTTGGTCTAAATTGCTAGCTAACATTTTTAATACAGCTTTTAAAATAAGTTTACCAAACTCCTGGTCACAGTCAATAATAGTGCCGCTTTTAAAAAAAGGTAATAGAAGTGACCCTCGCTGCTATAGGCCAATTTCTTTGATAGACTCACCTGTGAAGGTCTTAGGTAGAGTAATTTTGGCCAAACTTACAGAGTGGGTGAATGACGCCAATATCCTCTCAAACATTTAGTATGGCTTTAGGAAAGGGAGAGGCACTATTGATCAGTGCCTTAACTTACTTCTATTGTCTGGGAAATACACGATCGCGAAGAAAGGTTCGCCTCACGTGGCTTTTATGGACCTTTCTTCGGCCTTCGATCGTGTAAATAGATCTAAGTTATGGCAACTATCGCTCCAGTCTGCCTTGAGTCTCCCGCAGGACTCCTCGTGTGGGTAGGTGACTATGGCCCTGTGCTAGGAAGCATTAAGGTACCTTCACTATCGGTGCCTGTACACGGGACAGACTGTTGAAGCGAGTAGCCAACCCTACTGGGTTTCACCTCCGGAGCAGGACCGGCTGGCCTGCCTCGCATTACCCCAAGGAAGGTAGTATAGCCCCTTCCCCAGTGTAGAACGACACTTAGGTCCTGATGAATTGCTTTAGGTAGCATGAAACATGTCGACCATTTACATAGGTAGTGGATACGGGACTGGATCATAACTCCAGTGGATATCCCTCCTTCACTGTTTTTATTAAGGCAGGCAACCACACTATTAAAGTTTGATTGTGGATTACCTAAACTTTTTTACTTTTGCACACACTTCTCACATCTACACCAATATTAGTGCCTTCATACCCGCATACAAAAAATGGCTGGAACAAAAGATCTCCGATAAAGAGCCCCTTCGTGGGTGCCCGTCAGACATTGCAGCGTCAGTCTGACGAGGAGCAGAACCCAGATGATGAAGCATGACACCTAGCTCGCTGGGTGTGTGAGGGTTTTAGTTCCGAAAGGGGCATTCCCCCTTCTGTCCTTTTCACTTCCCTTTGCTTGGTTCATTTTTATGATTCCCTGGGGAACTGTGTACCTTTTCTTGTCTTGAGACGTTAGGCGCTTGTACACTGGACCCCGTTAAAAATTGCCCTTTTTGGTTCCTCTCTTTGTTTACACAACTATTACTAAAGTCAGGGCTGGATGAAAATATTGTATACTTTTTGGCAGATTTGCACCAGGATCTTGAAGCAACAGTCAGATTTGACCAAACAGTGTGGACATGTGAACATGTGGAGAGGTGTGGCTCACTGGTTAGAGGCGGCAGACCTGTAAGCAGAGAACGGCCCGGGACCAGGGTTCAATTCCCGGCGCGGCAGGGTCTGGGACCAGGGTTCAATTCCCGACGCGGCAGGGTCTTGGACCAGGGTCAACAGACTTGATAATTCTCGCCTCAGTGCCTACTCTAACCAGGGAACACACTCGGTAACTCTGGGCATTAAGCTTGCCTCATCTCTACAACGGCCCCCCCACAGACGCCGGGGATGCCTGGTTTCACCCTGGAGATACCCAGAAGGGACCATCTCACAGGGAAAACCAGGACGGGTTCCCCAGCGGTCTACAGCGCCAGGACACTCGGGTAGAGTAACAGTGCGCTTTACAAGTATCCCACATTTACATTTACATTTACATTTACAGGCAACCTAACACGCAGCATCCGCATTATCAAAGGGGTAAGGCAGGGTTGCATTCTGGCTCCAATTTTATTCACTTTATATATCAATGATCTTGAAACGGTTTTATCAGGTGCTAGTATGGACATTCCCCGCGTTGGTGAGAAATTAAGTCTAGCTCTCCTATATGCGAGCGATGCTGCTTTAATAGCCAGAACGGCGAATGGCCTACAGCATCTTTTAACAATGTTTGCATCTTTTATGAAATCTTTGGACCTGGATGTAAATTTTTTAAAGTCCCATGTCATGAACATGCGGGTAAAGGCGAAAAGATGTAAAACCTATTCTTGTGAGGGCAACAAACTTACACAGGTGGCATCATTCTCATACCTAGGAGTATTATTTGATGAAAGGGGCACATGGATCCCTCAAATGAAAGCTAAAAGAAATTTTATGGCTAGATCTACCATTGCAGTTTTAGATTTTTCCAGCAGATTGGGAGCTAAACCGATATGTGCCATGTTAAACATTTACAAGGCGAAATGTCTTGCTATCGCAAGATATGGTTCTGATCTTTGGGGTTATAGGGACGTTGGTGAGGTCCAGGTAGTCGAAAATAAATTCTTTAGAAATCTGCTATCTGTACCATCATCAACTTCCACCTATATCATACATCAAGAGATGGGTTTAGGTTTTATCTCAGACATCAAAGGTATGGCCCCTTTACTCAAATGGATCAGTATCTGGATAAATCCAGATCTTGAAATGAACTGTGTCATTATTCGCGATTGTCTTACACTTGATCTAGCAAGCAGCATACCGTGGTTAAACTATATTAAAAAATATGCAATTTATTTGGGGCGACCCAAACTATTTACTGCCCCAGAAAAACTCCTAAAAGCAGATATGGTTTGAGTTAAAAGTACTTATCTTATTATATCACAATGTGAAAGAGAGGCCAAGGAATTAAATAAACCCTTTGTGCGTGCTCTTCAATTGCTATGTACATCACAAATGATTGAGCCATATCTCACTATCGTAACTAATCAGCATCATCGTTTTCTCCTGGTCCGATTCAGATTGAATTTTCCTATCCAAGACTCGATGCACCTTGTTTTATTTTGTAATCACTTTTTGCATATTAGGAAGAGGTGTGGTGCCGCGGCCAGGGCGACTGACTCCGGAATCTGGGGATCACGGTTCGATCCCCGGCACCGGCGGCAGATTAGCCCAGCACCATGTGACTCTGGGCAATAGCTTGCTTAATCTTCCCGACGGCCCCCAGCGCCTAGAGACCCTTACGGGTGATTGTGCGCTTTACAAATGTGGATTATTATTATTATTATTACCTATTTTAAAAGGCAAAGGTGTTACTCAGGCCAGACCAGCTTTTATGTATTTACAAATGCTTAACAATGTCGGGGAAACTTTTAATATAGCTAGTTTTTTAACCGCAGCTGTTAGACTAAGGAGGAAAGGAAAATGAGTACCCCTGTTAGAAATTGCCTGACATTTTTATTTCTCTTTGTATCATGTGTAAATTGATGAATTAGATCCTGTCTTTGATATTTTGTGATATATATGACGCTGTAATACCAAGGAATTCTTTTTATTGTGTATTTACTTATTTTTTAGTATGCTTTTATGGTTTTAATTAACAGAATAAAGTGAATTTGACTGACTGACTGGCATCCCGAATAGCGACTCCTAAATCAGAGTGTAGCAATTAGAGATTACGTATTTTGCAAATGGAATTGCAAATTGTGAATTGCAAATAGCATTGACATCACAATTTGCACACGCTCCCTCAAGTACAGATAAGTATTTCCTTGGTCAGGTGAATGACATCAATCAGCAAGTACTCATCATTGCCATCTTGTGCAGCCTACTGAGAGGAGGTAGTGCAGACTGCTGCTGATAGTGAGAGTCTTGAGGAATGGAGGACACAGCTCCCACTAAAAATGGCAAGCCAGGATTCAGATAAGGGGTCTGAGGAAGTAAAAGAAAACGTAGTTTCACTGAAAAGGAGTTGGAAATCCTCACTGAGGAATGCTGTAATAATCATGAGCAGCTCTTTGGTAAGGCCTCAATGACAGTCCCAGAGGCCCAAAAAAGAACAATCTGGCTAAACATGCAGCCCCAAATCAACGCTGTTGGAGTGACACAGTATCAGTGAATGAAATCTGCAAACAGTGGTATGACCTCAGGTCATGGATGAAGTATAAGGTGGCCACTGTACCACAGGAGGAGGACCTTCACGACTACAACCACACACAGCCATGGAAACGCTAGTGGAAGGCACCCTTAAGCCAGAGCAGAGGGAGTTGGAGGATTTAGCCATATAGACACTTCAACAGCATGACATAACCCAAGTAAGTCCAGCATGTCCAATGTCCTCTCAAAAATGTAATATGTACACAGACACACGTATAGTTAGCATTCACTACAGCCATTCAAGTACATTATGGGACATGTAGTACATTGGACATTTATTGAATACATTTAATGTACTGTAACACCAAATAAATGTCATTGTGGCGGAGGGCACCACACATCAAGGGGAGGATCCCTTTGGGGGTAGTGACCATACATGCACTAGTGGTTTGTTCCTGCATGACCCGGAAGTACTTTGACGTACGGACACTGATTGTCCGAGAATGGCATCGAAGTCATGACCGGAGGACAGAAAAAGAAGAACAAGAACAGTGAGAAGGGCAGGAAGGCGGAAGATGTCGGAGGACAGGGGAGCACAGATGGAGGCAGTCATCGAGACGGAGTCGAGAGTGGAAGGCGGAGTCCCAATGACAGAGCTCCAGAGAGCGGAGGAGCAGGAAGTGGAGAGCAAAGGGATTGCAAGGCCCGTTAGCAAACGCGAGAGACCCTGAGAGGTGTTCTGGACGAGGCTGCTTTGATTCCAGTCAGGAATCATAACTTCAGGCAAGTGCCCTCCATGAGCCTGTGTCTTCTCGGACTGGGACTTACACTGTGGGCCATTGAGGTTCCATGGGAGAAAACATGTGTGGAGTGACTGCACGGGCTTCAGGGTGAGGGGTGAGCTGGGAGAGAAAAAGTGGCACATCTGTCTCTTCCAGCTCCTCTTACAGAACTAGGATGTTTTCTTGGTCTGGAACACAGGGCTACTCACTGAGCTGAACTTAGTTGGTGAATCAAGGGGGTTCGTACTATAGTGCACAGAGGTGTCAGGTGGGTGTCCGCCTGTGCTTATAAAGCAATTACTAATAGGCTTCTATTTATATTTCCTGACAGTGTCGCTAAAGAGAGAAGAGAACGTACAATACAAAGAAGAAGCAAAAAGCCCCTCCCTCGCCGTCGAAGGAGTGATATTAACTCTTCGTCCCAGTTATTGTTTAATCCATTGATGTGGATTCATCCTACAAACAAAAACAAAAGTGACAAGGAACATAGTAGTAGTCATCACCTTTCTTGTCCTGTCACAATCATGCAGCTACAAATCAAACATTAAAAGTAATTGTAAGTTTCTTCTACACCACAGATACTGCTGCACAGTGTACAAAAGGGCTGAGTCAGAGGAAGGTGATGCCACTCATATGGATAAGGAGGACAATGAACACAACACATTCTGTGGATCCCCACCATCACATGAGCACACCAGCAGTGCTGTATCTACACTACAGCCTGCATCTGGAGAGGGGGTTGCTGCCCAAGTATAGACACAGCTCCTGTCATGAGACCACACCAGAAGCACCTTCAGGGTCATGGTCGACCATGGCGCAGACCGAGACAAGTCACACAACCAAACCTGTCCAGTCCACAAGCTGTTGATAACACCCAGTTGTTTGGAGGCATTGAGAACTTGATGTTGCTGGTTCAACATCTGCAACAAAAACAGATAAAAAACATAAACAATAGGTTGCAGACCATGCAACAAACAATGTCATTTAGTTTGGACAATTTGGACAATGTGTCCAGACAGTTGGCTGAAATTCAGAAAACTATGGACATGAGGATGGACATCATGACAGCTGCAATACAACAGTTGTGTGTCCTACTAGAGAACTGTGACACAAACCAAAAGCGGCGGGAGAGGGGCTTTGCTAAAAAAATGGACACACTAAGCCAGTCAATTGGCAGATTGACACATGCCACGATTACCCTTTTAAGGAGGACTATTAATGTCCAAGGAGAAATGTGCCACTTCAAGGTAGCAAGGAGCATGCAACTCATAACACCAGCCATTGAAGTATTGCAAACAGACCGCATTGCAGGAGGTGCAGATGGTGACGGTCAGGGAAGCAAGAACCGCTCTAGAATCAGTAGTGTGTCCACTACCAATAGCACGAACCAAAGATGCAGCAAACAGGACACATACTGCCACACATCAGCAGAGTACACCATCAGGCCGCAGGGGCAGAAAGCATTAATGTAGTTAAATTAATGTGTTACTCAAGTCTGAAAATTGACATTTATGGTGGGTTAACCAGCATTGCATACTTTACAACATCTTTGTTTTTTAATTAAGTAATTAACATACATATCAGCCATTAAAGAAATTTGATTTCAAGCATCATCAAATGTCTGTTTTTGTCCGCATGATCAAATGCATTATAACTGTAGACTTACCTTCCAAAATAATTGTTGGCAATGTGGTCCTATCGCCATCTTCTCTCCAATAATCTCCTTTCCTCTGCTCACTGCTGTATTAGAGGTGCAATATAGTCATCTTCTGAGTCAGAGTCTGACACTGTGACGTGTAGTCCTCTCCTGGTGGCAATGTTGTGCAGCACAGCAGAAGCTGCTATCATTTTGCATTAATTCTTCTGGTGCATACTGTAGTGCTCCTCCATTCTTGTGTAAACACCAAAATCTGTTTTTCAACAGACCATACGTCTGCTCAAATATCCCTCTGGTGCGCTTGTGTGCAACACTGTAACGCTGCTCAAAGGAGTAATTTGGTGAGAATTATGGTGTCAGTAGCCAGGGTCATAAGGCATACACACTCTCTCACCTGTGTAAAACAAGGACAGGAGTGTCTGGTCACAACATAAATGTCACAATAATAATTTTCACACATCGCAGTACGTGACATTACCTAATAAATATCCATCGTCAGATTCCCTATGTTGTAGCCGTTAAGAGATGTCACTGTGCATGAACATGGAGGAATCATGGGTGCGTCTGAGTACTGGGATACAATGTCAGTGATGATGCTGTGTTCATTACACACCACTTGTATGTTAAGTGAATGTGTGTTTTTGCGGGTTTGAAAAATATATTTCAGGTGTGATGTTTGGCATATGGCCACATGTGTTCCATCCACACACCCTACCTCATGCCGAAAATTGACAATCCTATAGAAATCCCATTTTGTGCCTTGGATTTCAGTGGCATTTCTGGGTTGATAGATGCATTGCTTGATATATATTAACATGATATCGAGGAAAGTGCAAAATCTTTTTTACAATACACTCTGACACACACCACCAGCAACAGTAATGATGCCCTGGTAACTACCAGATGCTAACAGGTGTAGTGAGCACTGCACCTTTATATGTGTGGGGATGGCATTACTGCGCAATCTGTTGCTTTCAAGGTGTGGTTGTCGGGTTAGAAGTTAGCTTCCCCACTAACTCCACACAAGATTCCACGGGAGCGAAGATGCTTTGTTCAACACACTTCCAAAAAACAATCCCCGGAGGAATGCAGTTATATGTCTTCCTCTCGAGAACTTGTTCCCAAAAAGTTAGGGGAATAACCAGGAGTGACCACCACTCTTCCCCTGATGTTGAGATAGGCAACGTAGTAGTGTAGAGCTGAATGGTTAGAGAGCTGTAAGAGAAAAATACAGGGTGCTCTAAATAGCTACATGCCAATGTTATATGACAGTTACTAGAACATTAATGCATGCCAAATATCCGTTAACAGAAGTCCACTTATCATGCAACTTGTCCCAAAGTCTCTTTATAACATCACAGGCCTTTAAGATCCAAGCTGGAAAGGGTATTGAATGCCTGGAGGGAAGAGTATGAGTGAACAAGGGACAAGAGAATAATATGCTCTTCCACACTCAAGTAGTTGTAGGGATTATTGAGGAGTGGGTGTCGCCCATAACTTAAAAAAGAAAATGTGGTAAAGTGGCCAGCTCGAGGGAGAAGCTGAGCGGAGCACAAATACACACGTGTGGAGAAATACGCTGGCCGCCTCTGGAGACAAATGGAGAGGAACAGCTTTGCTCTCGAGGGGAGAAATGAAAACCTGGCACGCTGACCGGCTCCGAGAAGGGTAATGGAGCGGAGCAGCAATACTCACAATGAGGAAATGGGCCAAAAATTCTTAGCGTGGCGTGCTTACCGGCCTATTATGTGCATTAGGGACCGTCACCAAATGACATGCTCTGTGGACTACTGAGGCATTGGCCATGCACTAAGGTTCCAGCATTTTATGTTGCCCAGCTACGTTATCTGAAGCCCGACGCCTAACAGTGGTCTCAGGAGTGCAATCGGATCTAAAATTACAGCACCACTCAGCCTGTATTTGTCATAGATTTCCTCCTCTGTCTTGTTGAAGATGGACATCCTGACACTGAATATCCTCTCCTGTCTCCTCCTCCTCCTCAGCTGAGCCAAAATCCACATTCTCCTTGCTATAATGTACAATGCCGCCATTTTGGAAACACCATGATGCACTTTGGACCTTTATTTATAGGTTGCAGTGAGTTAACACCTGTCCTGACTTGATGCTAAATTTGCACGTGCTAATTGGCAACTAACTCCCTATTCGCAAATTGCGAGTGTATTGAACATACAGTTTGTGATTCGCTATTTGGTATTTCCTAAGAGTGAGTCGTAATTTTCAGTCGCAATTTTTAGGGAATCATTATCCATTCGCTTCTCTGTTTCCTGTTGGAGAAGGGGTTTTGGACATACCGTTTCAGCAAAATAGCAGTTGTAAAGCATTTAGCGACTGATTTGCGAGTTGCTAAACCTACATACATCTGCCCCTTAGTCCTAGTCTGTCGTGTTGTCATGCCTGACTACAGAGGGACAGGTCAGGCAAGCAGGAAACGGAAGGACAGGGACAGGAAAAGGAGGAGGAAGTTAGTCTGTAAGCCAGTACCGTCCTGGCAGGGAATAAAGAAGGACACTAAAGTGAGCTCTGTGTCCGGTGTCTTATTTGAGCGGGCTACGCTGCGACAATGGCGACGAGGGTGGGATCCGCTTACCCCACCAACAACACCGCACAGCCCAGCTGAGAATACGGCCCAACGACGAGCCGGCAGCCCCAAAAAAAAAAAAAAAAAAGAAAAGAAAAGAGCGCGAAAACCAACTGGCACCCAAGACTGCCAAAACACCCTGCCCTGGCCCGACGACGTCGCGCTGCCATCCAGGAGCGTGAAGCGAGTGAAGCGCTCCTGGATGGCAGCGCGACGTCGTCGGGCCAGGGCAGGGTGTTTTGGCAGTCTTGGGTGCCAGTTGGTTTTCGCGCTCTTTTCTTTTTTTTTTTTTGCCCTACTCACCATATTTGGCAATCCCAATGCCAAGATGCCACCTCGCATTGAGCGGTGGGGATTGCGACTCCAAGACTACATATACACGATTGTTCACAACCGGGCAAGGCCGAGAACCCAGCGGACTATATGTCCCGACACCCACTACCGAGTGCCACGACTGCACGATCACTAGCAGACGACTACATTCACTTCGTCATTGATGCTGCGTGCCCTCCTACGGTCCCCCTGGAGGCTATCCAAGAAGCATCCGCCTCGGACCCACTCATTCAAGCAGTCATGACCCACGTACGTGCCAACTCCTGGCGACACGCCAAGACCACAACTCCTGGCTCAGAAATACACCTCAGTGACCTCACGGCGTTCCAACGCGTTCATGATGAACTTTCCATCAGTGACACTGGCCTTCTCCTAAGAGGGGGGAGGATTGTGATCCCACAAAAACTACGCCAAGGAATTATCAACTTAGCCCACGAAGGCCACAGAGGCATAAACGCCACAAAGAAGACCTTGAGAGACAATAAAGAGGACAGAATAGCACGAACAACTGCCGAAGAGTGCAGAAACAGCATGTCTGACACAGACGTTCAGAGCACCTCCACAAGCGGAGGCGCACCAGCACAGTCCAGTACAACGATGATGCCTCAAGCAGCGTCCGTAGGAGCACCCTTCATGCGACAACCACAGCCGCTGGTGCTGACGCCTGGCAACACTATGGGGCCCGCCTGGAAGACCTGGAGTGAGGACTTCGAAGACTACATGGAAGGGTCCCTGGTACAAGACTCCAAACGTAAGCTGGTTGCACTGCGAAATCTAGCAGGCCAGGAAATAGCTCAAATAATCAAAGAAATGCCCGATGCAGCCACTGCCACATATGACGAAGTGAAGGCTGCCCTTGATAGGCGATTTCTACACAAGCGCAATGTAGACTATGAACGCTATGTGTTCAACCTAGCTTCTCAAGAGAAAGAAGACTGCATGGGCGACTTCATCACGCGCATCAAGAGAATGACGCGCCATGGCGATTTTGAAAACTTCAAAACGGAAGACGCACTGCGGCTCCGCATCATTGATGGCTGCCGCTCAGAATCACTACGGAAAACGTCACCCAGACGAGAATCGCGGCACACAAAATCCACCAGACCTGCACCTGCGTGCTACCGATGTGGCCAAGACTATCCACACTCGGGACAATGCCCAGCCATCGGCCAGCGGTGTCACCGCTGCGGGAAGGACAACCACTTTGAGGTCGCGTGTCAAGCAAGACAATCTACACGTCAGTCTCCCGCCCCACGATCCAACACCCGACATCACGCACGTGCTGTGATGAGAAGAGAGAGTCACTCATCCAGCTCTTCGGGATCAAGCAACCACTCAACACGCTCTCACCAACGGCGAAGCAGATCCACAAGCACGCACTGCCCTCGACACCATACCACGAGATCACGTCGAGCTCACCGATCCTCATCCAGCGACTCATCGTCACACACGACAGTGTCACAAGACAGTGACGAGTACATTTGTATGGTAGCTGACCCGGACCGACTGAAACGGTACCCCAAGCTAGACATTATGATAGGGGACCACCCAGCAAAGTTCGTCCTGGACTCGGGAGCCTCGCTAAATTACATCTGTGCGCTAGAGTACTACAACATGAAAACTCGACCCAAACTGGAGCCAGCGGCAGTCCGCATATTCACGTGGATGTCCCGGAAACCCTTACCATGTCTAGGTCGGTTCCACACCACACTGACCTTCAAAGACAGGAAAATTCCAGCATATGTCCACGTGGTAGAAGGACCTGACGTCGCAGACTGCCTGCTCAGTTTGCCAACAGCTGAAAGACTAAAACTGGTGGAGCTGTTGTACATGACTGAAGACGCCCCTGACATCGTGGCGAAATTCCCAAAACTCTTCAAAGGCCTGGGCAAGGTGAACCACTTCAAGGTGAAGCTACACATCAATGAAAGTGTCACGCCTGTTGCCCAGCACCACAGAAAAGTGCCCTTTCATCTACAACAAGCCGTTGATGATGAGCTACAAGACCTTTTACAAACAGACATCATAGAACGCACATCAGGACCCACCCCATGGGTATCCCCCGTCGTGGTGGTCCCAAAGAAAGGACAAGACAACAAAGTCAGATTATGCGTGGACAAGCGAACGTCCCATTTCCCTCCCATGACCAGAAGAAACATGAGGGTGAGTCCCGCTGAATAAGCGACCGCCGAGCAAGCAAAGCGTGGCAACCGCATGGTAGAGACTGCCTGGGCCAAGGAGACGACGTCTCACGCGGCGGCCATCTTTAAGTCAGGCGCCAGCCCCCTACACAACCCACGCCTCAACCACGGCGGCCATCTTGGAGTGGTTGTGCCTGACTCCAAGATGGCCACCGTGGTTGAGGCGTGGGTTGTGTAGGGGGCTGGCGCCTGACTTAAAGATGGCCGCCGCGTGAGACGTCGTCTCCTTGGCCCAGGCAGTCTCTACCATGCGGTTGCCACGCTTTGCTTGCTCGGCGGTCGCTTATTCAGCGGGACTCACCCTCATGTTTCTTCTGGTCATGGGAGGGAAATGGGACGTTCGCGTCCACCGCGACGCCGCTCTGCAGGGCTCCTCGCGTCTTCTGTGTTGCGCGAGCACGCGATGCTGCTCACCGGGGCTCCTCGCGTCTTCTGTGCTGCACGAGCACTTTCCTCAGTGTGTGCCTGTGCGAGCGCTTCACTCGCTTCACGCTCCTGGATGGCAGCGCGACGTCGTCGGGCCAGGGCAGGATACTGGATGACATCTTCGCAGCATGGGGTGTCCCGTCAAGAGTCAAGTCCGACAACGGACCCCCGTTCAACGGCCATGAGTTTGCAGACTTTGCGCAGCATCTCGATTTTAAACACCAAAAAATTACTCCCCTATGGCCACAAGCCAACGGCATGGTGGAGCGATTCATGGGGACGCTAAAGAGGGCGATCCAGCAAGCGGAACTAACACGCAGAGACATCCAGAAAACCTTGAACGAAGTACTGAGGGCATACCGGACCACTCCCCACAACACCACAAATCAGTGCCCGGCCACAATAATGCTGGGAAGAACACCCAGAACACGACTACCTATGAAAAGCACAACATCTCAACCACGGACCATCACTGTTGACCACGACACGCTGGTTGACATTGACAGGAAAAAGAAGCAGAAGATGAAGATGTACGCAGACCGGCGCCGACACGCCAAAGATGCCGACATCCGAGAAGGAGACTGAGTCATAGTACGAGGTGACCGGCGAACAAAAGCAGACAGCCGATATCTGGACATCCCCTTACAGGTCCACAAGGAACAATGATCACAGCCAAAGCTGATCACAAGCAAATAACGAGGAACATATCACACTTCAAGAGATACACTCCCTCAAACGGGCGAGAAACGTCCTCGGGTCAAACATCAAGTGACCCCGCCAGTCAAAGTGATAGCAACGATGCCCACTGCCATCACTCTCCAAGAATGACCAGTGGCCCTGATCGATGCAGCCAAACGCCAGACCGGGAGGCTCGCCCCAGACGTCAGGTGAGGAGACCCCGGCGACTCGTCGAAGAAATGTAGGAAGTAGCAACACTTTTGTACAAAAGGGGGAGATGTCGTGTTGTCATGCCTGACTACAGAGGGACAGGTCAGGCAAGCAGGAAACGGAAGGACAGGGACTGGAAAAGGAGGAGGAAGTTAGTCTGTAAGCCAGTAACGTCCTGGCAGGGAATAAAGAAGGACACTAAAGTGAGCTCTGTGTCCGGTGTCTTATTTGGGCGGGCTACGCTGCGACATAGTCCACCGTGATATTCTCAGGCTCCTTTCTGACAATGATTTAATATAATTGGATTACAACACAACGCTCTTTGTAAAAGAGTTGTTGGTTGGAAATCTGTATCATTTGATGAGGGGAATACAAAACATTTGGATAAGTTCAGTTTCTTGGCAATGTGTATATTCTTTGATGTTTAATCCCTATGTCATTTGACGAAACTCAAGATTCGGTCTACTTTCATTACATACATCTATCAGACGGCCTAGAAGAAGGTGGAATAGATTAGTGGGAATGTCCGACGAAACGTGTTGAAGGTTTTACATGTCTACTGTTGGTTGCCTGCGAAGGAATACTGCATTAAATGTCACTTTTAATGTGGCTAGGACTTGCTCTGCACAACAGGGACGTTTGTGTTTAATAAACAATGGAATTATCTATTGGTCTCCTTGGCTGGGGCTAAGTTTGTTCATATTTTTGAATATACTTATAAAGAATGAATGTAGAGTTTAATTATCAACAAATTTGGTAATATATTAATAGACAGACTTTAGGAAACAGTCTCTGCCACTGAATTTAAGATACCTATGGTGTGTGAAGAGTTTATATATTTTTCATGTGCTGTTATGTGGGTACACTAATAACCTTTACAGGGCGCACTCTCTCATTTATTTTTGAAGCTTTGTGCAGCAAAAAACAGGTAGTTACCTAAAAAACAAGGTTCTTCTGCGCCACTGTATATATGCCGTTGTTGAAAATAAGACAGACCTTCTCAGGGGAAAAAAGCAGGAAGGTAGTTTAGGAGAACTGTGAAACTGCTGGACCTTGCCTCCTTCTTCCCACTGGAGGAGGGAAGATTCAATGACTTGTTAGCTTATTCAATCAAATATGAGTCAAAATATTATGCTGGCTTTGTGACAGAAGTTCAATTTCAAGAAATAACTGGACTTGTGCCCAGAGGAAGAAGCTATTAAAAGCTAAATAATTCCTTTGCCAGGTAGATGAATAGTTTACTGTCTATTAGAGAGTAGGACATACTGCAGCACTTATGGTGCAGAACTACACAGAATACAAATCAAATCTGTGCTTAATCACGTCTGAAACAGTCACTGTTTCAGGTAAAAAAAAAACATCAGCGTGTGAATACCAGCCAGAACCTGGCTCTGTTTACTTTATTTTGCTACAAAAGGAAATTAAATTACGGGACAAAATCATGAGCAGCTTGATTACGTTGACAGAAAAAAACATCTCTAAATGGTACATGCCAAGAGAGCCTTATGTCACTCCTATATTGTTCTTTTTTATACGGCCACATTTAATGCACATAGATCATTTTACTTCCCTAGAACATTAGAGGTTATATCCTTTCTGGGATTTTCAATTAAAATATCAGAAAGACATGCTGCATTTGAAACCTATTTTCATTGGCATCTATCTTGTCACTCATCTGGTCTGATTACTACAATGTAGGTCATGTCAGGTACATTATTTAAAACATTTAAGACTAGGAAGTAAAGATCTAGGTCACAATAAATGCAAAAGCACTGAACAAGTATTCAAGAGACCACTCTGTAATAAGTTTCCGCAGCAGAATATTAATATCCATTTTTACTAGAAAATGAAATGTGATGCTCTATTAATTAATGCAATGTTTTATTTTGTATTTGTTTACCTTTTGAATTTTATGGAATGTTTTCAGAATAAATTAAGTACTGATGATGAAATGATATTTCATAATTTATGCAGGCTTCATGCCATCACGTTGGTAAGTATATCTTCTTCCAAGAAAGGGTGTATTTTTTTTAGAAAACCCTGTTTTTACTCATCATGTTTATTAACCCCTTCACCGCGGGGGTAATTTACCCACGGCGCGGGAGGGCCGCGATGCTCGTGACGAGCCCAGCTTGTCATGAGTCACAGTAGGGCTGTGCTCATGATGAGCTGGGCTTGTCACGACCCCGCCCACTGATTAATTCTCCCGCACAGGCGGGGAATCAATCGCGCGTGGGCACAGCTCCACTGTGACTCATGACGAGCTGGGCTCGTCATAAGCATGGAAGGGGGTTAAGGATTCTGTACTTAACGATGTATCAAAAGGTCAGATTTATAGCTAGGTGGTATCTAAAACTCTTTCCAAATCAGGAGGAAATTTTCACCTTCAGATTTTTCACCCCAAGTAGCACATTCTCAACAAAATTTAAAAAATCTAAATTTCTGCCCAAATCTGTTTTCAGTACCTAGTGTTTATAAATATATTTATTATAGGAATTGCAGTCCTATTCTGTTTCCGTAAAGAGCTCGAGTACTTTTAGGACCTTTAGCATCAATGTAGTCTTGTTGCCGACCAGACCTCACAGTTATTGTCCAACTTGTCCTAAATAGCAACACAACGTTACTTTAAGGGGCTAAAGTCCTACCCATAATTCTCATGAGTTAAAAGATCAGCTATGTGTAGTTTAACCCCTTTGATGCTGGCCCGTTTCCGCCGCTGTGTGGTAAACAAACGAACAGGGCGGCGCCGTGACGAACCCCAGCTGTCATCCGCACACGAGCACCGCGGAGCGTGACGGCTGGGGTTCGTCACCAGCATGCAAGGGGTTAATAGCCTTAGCAAAGTGAGCTAGGGACCCACGTCTGGGCATACTCTGCCAAATTAGGGTGAACAAAGCAAACACAAGGAGATGATGGACGGAGCGCTGAAACTTTTCAGACACTTTGCCACTGGATTCAAGCTAGCCTGGCACATGAGGGGTGTCACCCCGAGACCGGTCCCAGGATGCTTGTTTCCGGTCCAGGGAAGACCTGGCTTGGCAGTTCGGACTGGACTGTTCCCATGAGGCACAGGGTCAAGACTGGCGATGCGGTGCGACAACCTGCTTAGAACAATCCTGTGCCTGCGTGCAGCTGAAAGTGGAGCACGATGTAAGGCCAGCAAGGTCTGGCAGCACTGGTAACTCCCTGGATGGCTAGTGGGTGAGTGTGGGGGGAGCTGCCTCACGGGTTGTGCAGCTGGTTGATGGGGGTTCTCACTCCCACGTCACCATATATTTTGAACAATGGCTGATGGTGCTGTGGCTCCGCTAATTGTGGGAGGTCCTATGGCTGATAAAATAGTGCCTATATGATTGTAGGGGAAACGGCATTAACAACGCAGTGTAAATCACGAGTGCTGTTTCAATGCAAGTGCTTACCATGATTGCCTTTACCTCGCATATGGCTTTATCATGCATATTCCTTTACAACAATTTCCGTTGTAAAGGCTGTAAAGGTATATGCGTGGTAATGCTCCCTCCCCAGTTTTAAGCTCTCCAGTGCTTTATTTCTGAGGTGGGTCTCTGAACAGTGGGCGATAAACAGCCCAGTGCAGCTTCTCTATGGTGCTGTGTGCAGGTAGCAAAGCCTGAGTTCCGTAACCTTGCACATCCCCACGAGGCTCTGGTACTAGTGTTCACAGAATGCGATAGCGCTGCATTGTCTGGTCATCAGCCTTGGAGCTTTCTCTCTCCTTACCTGGTATTCCTGCAGCTCTGGTGCCTGGGATAGTGCAGAGCGGGGTGGTGCCTTGTGCTCTGAAAGTGCAGTCTCCTCAGCTTTCTGTTTGTGGCAGTTCTTGAATTCTTTATTTTGTCTCTTTTACTTCCTGTCTCCTGGGCTCAGCACTTCCTCACTTGCTTCAAAGCATCACATGTGTGCGTGAGCCAGAGGGGAGGGTGAGAACTTGAGAGGTGCTGGAGAGAAGGGCGAGAGAGTGGTCTGTCATTGGAGAGAGTGGGCTGGGAGTAGGAGGTGCTGGAGACTTCCTGCATGGACGATAATGGGAAGGGGCGGCGGCTTGGTAAGTAGTTTTTACATTTTTTAGGTTGGGTTGGAGTTGTGGTATTTTTCAGGGCTGGGCCGTGTTTTAGGGTTCAGAACGGGAGGTCGGGTAGTTTTTAGGGTTGGGGTCAGAGTAGTTTTTAGGGCTGGGGTGGGTTATAGGGTTCAGGGCGGGTGGCTGGGATGTAACTTTTACCACTCATTTACCTTTACCAATCATGCCTTTACAATGAAATTCGTAGTAAAGGGATACGCGGTAAAGTCATGTGTGATAAAGACGCGTTCCTGGAAAAAACTGCGTTGTTAAGACATGCAAAGTAATCGCATGCGTTGTTCTGTCATACAACTGTTTGTAGACCTTACAGTACCATGAGGGCCAAGCAGGCCCTTTATTAGGGTCACTAAGCCTGGAAACCACTGCACATCAATGCCATTTGTGGTGAAGCTCACACCAACAAAACTTTGGAAGTTAGTGAGATGATGCATGATACAGGATGAAGACAACACAGAATTGGTACTGCCCACAATATGCTGAACTGATCCAGGTGGTGTAGGCTCACGGTGCAATTGTGGATAATACTGGGTTATGCCTAGCAAGTCAGTATGGAAAAAACTGACCAGAAACAGGGCAAACTCTACTTTCAACAATGCACGAGCAGGAGATATCAATCAGTTTGCGTGAGCCTGACCCTACAGTTGTCCAGATGGTGGATAGGGAAGCTAAACTGTTTCTCTTCGACTTGAAGGCAGGCCTGAAAGCTATAGGTGGATGTAGTGATGAACGGGCTGGATAACCTAACAATGCAGGAATAGTTTGTGTGAAACGGCAGGTCTGGGACCTGGTGGAAGAAGGAGCCATGCATGTGAGTAAGCTGTTCACGATGGAGAGGATGATAGTGGCAGCAAAGAAAAAAGATTTAGAGGCACACTCTAATTTTAACAAGATCAGAATTGTAGGTTTGGTAGAGTCAACACAAATGGTCAAGCCCGATCTGTTTGTTGAAAACATGATGTCTAAACTGTTTGGCCACAACAACTTCACTGCTATGTTTTTGGTTGAAAATGTCCATCACCAGCTGGTGCAGAGGCCTGTGATATCTGCACCTTCACACCTGATCATTGCATGTATAATCAATTATTGTGACAAGGATACTGTGCGGCGACTTGCTAGAGGATAGGGACCCACACACTATCAAGGCTCAGACATCACTATCTACCCTGATATAATTATCAAAGAATCAGATACCAGGTGTTAATTCTTGGATAGCAAAAAGCTGCTTTGCTCCAAGGGTATTCGATATACCATGTAATACCCTGCACAGCTATGAGTGGTAGCTGGGGCAAATCTGACATACTGTAAAGACCACAAAATTGCATTAAACTTCACAAAACTCACCTTTGACAAAAAAAACACCTTTCACAAAAAAACTTCACAACACAGATGATGCTGAAACTCCACAAGGCTCTTCATCAATGACTAGCAATGCAAATCCGGATCAGAACGCTACAAGTGATGTCAATTGAAGCCTACATTTGCCCTTCGAACATTCAGGCTAACATTCCAAATTCCGCTCCTAGGTGATATGTTTCAATTCATAAGTATGGCGGGTGATATAGCTTGGGTTGCCAGGTTAGAGAGGGTGTTGGGATCTGGTTCTATGTCTTGGGAACTTAGTACGTGAACATTCCCTGCGTGGAATGTTCCGCATGTTGTGTTCTCACTTTGGCAGTTGCTGCGGGGGAGTTCCTGTGACTGGCTGGAATAAAGTACTCTCCTACCTACCTTGATGTGTGGAGCTCTACTTCCTTTCACTGGCGACGATTGATGCCAGATCCAGCCTCCCCATCGTTGTTTCAGCTGCTGTGGTCGGCTGTCTTCGTGTGAGTGCCTTTGTGGGATCGCCGAATTCTGCGTTTTGTTTGCAGCTCCTCCGGCGATTCCTGCTTCTTTTCTGCTCTCGTGGTAGTGCCTGTTGTGTGCTGACTGACTGGGAGTCTTCGTGGTCAACATTTCAAGGTACTCTGTGTGTTGGTTTTCCTCCGCAATTGAGCCGTTCTGCTCTCGCGTCAGCGCGTGTGTGCCTGGCTCTGTCCTGCACGTCCTGCCTGACCTGCATGCGGCCATTTTGTTGTCAAATCGTCATAGCAACCTCGCTGACGCGCACAGCCTTGTTTTCAGCGCGATCAGTCTACGAACCAAATACAATCATTTGCGCATTCATTCTGAGCGTGAAAGGCTTGTGTTCACGTGCGCGCTGTATCCAGCAGTTTTGACATTGAAAGAATCTCCTAAATAACGTATAAAGGAATTGAAAAATAATTGCCTACTCACTCTGTCCATTTACAAGTTCGAGTTGGTTCTTGTGAAAGACATCTATTCTCATTGTCACTTTTATTGAGCAGTTCCAAAGAAATATTGGAATTTAAGAAGGGGCAATGTTGATTTTTATTGCATTAAATAGAACAAGAAGTTAAATGCCAATTGAAGTAACATTAAAACAACTAGAAGGCTTACTTCAATCAAAAAAAAATCTCATTGTTTTCACCTCGTGGTGTGCACTGTTTCTTTTCTTACCACCTTTACAGTCATTCAGCATCCAGTTTCTTCTTTGTTTTTCACCGCTGATGTGCACAGCATTTCTTTTAGTGCAAATGCAAGTGCATACCCCATGTATTTCTTTACTGTGATTTGATTACACTGTTCTATTTTACAGGGTTCGTTTCGTCATTGTTGGTATTAATTTGGGCAGCAACTCACCCACGTGCCGCTATGGATCACATTTTAGCCCCTTCTTACAGTCCGCTGGCACACCTCCTGTGAAGTGGGATGATTGGAAGGACACGATTGAGGCGTCTTTAGAGGCAACTGATGGAGAAACCTTTACTGCTGAAAAAAAGAAAGCATTGTTGATTTATAACCTTGGAGCTGAAGGTAGAAGCGTTTTAAAAACTTTACCCTTGGAAACTGTTAGCACTTTGGTCACTGGTGGAGATAGTGGTGATTCCTTGTTGGTAAATGAGTATGCCACTGTCATCAAAACCTTGGACAAGCGTTTTAGTCCAAAAAGGAACATTGTTCTGGAACGACACAAATTTCTTCAGCGAGCTCAAATTCCTGGTGAATCAATTGATGATTTCGTGGCCGCACTCAGAATTCTTGCTGTCAATTGCAATTACAGGGAATTTAGGGATGAAATCATCCGGGATCAATTGATTGAGAAGACCTCCAACAAGAAAATTCAAGAGAAGTTGCTATCGTCTGATGATCCTGACTTAGAAACTGCTCTAAATCTTGCTAGATCTATCGAACATTCTCAGTTTTGCGTGAAAGAGATGAGCAATCCTACCTCTTCTACCGAAGTTAAACTTTTGAAATCCACTTTCAAACCCACCAAGTCGTCGTCTTTCACTAAGCCTCCTTCTGTGATTCCACGTTCCTCCGTTGCGATTTCGAACCAGACCAAGGCCTTACCAAAGGATGTAATATGTTTCCGTTGTGGCAGTACTACTCATCTTGGCAATGCTAAGTTTTGTTTTGCACTAAATCAGACTTGTTACAACTGTGGAAAGAAGGGCCATTATTCCAGAATATGCAAAGTCGCCTCCACCAAGAGAAATCAGAATCAAATTATAAAAACCGTTACCGATGACTCTGATGAAGAGAACTACGAGTTGTTAATGCTGTCCTCTTCTGCATCTCTTGGTGATGGTGTGGTGGAGTTAGCTGCCTTAGGCGGTATTCACAAAAGGAAATCACTTTCCTGCCTCATTTCTGTAAATGATACCTGCCTGACCTTTTTAGCTGATTTTGGTTCTCCTTTTACTTTGGTGAATGCTGCGGATTTGGATAAAATAGGAAATGTGCATCTTGGGGAATCCTGTACAAAAATGTTTGGGGGAAACGGGTTGAAGTTTTAGGGAAATTTGTTGCTAATCTCAAATTTCATGCCGATTTTGCTTCTGGTACCATATTTGTAGTCAAAGAGGGAGCCAATCTTTTAGGTTGGGATACGCAGGGTGATTTGAATATTGTACTTGATCCCAATCATCCTGATATGGTAATTTCTCGTAGCGAGTTTTATAAATCTGTTCCTGATTCATCTGTTCATCCTCATATTGTGACCCGATTGTCTGGTGCCAAGTGGGAACATATGTTTCCTGAAGTCTTCGATGGTAAGCTGGGGAAACTCAAAGGTTTCCAACACCAGATTACTCTCATTGATGGTGCCAAAACGGTAGCACATAAAGTTCGTAAGGTGCCTTTGAGTCTTCGCCCTGAACTCAAAAAGGAGCTGGAACGTTTGTGTGCGTCTGGGGTAATTGAACCCATCGAGGGTTCTGAATGGCTTGCACCAATTGTTTTGGCACGAAAATCAGACAACTGTTTGAGGATGTGTGTTGATTTGAGAGACCTAAATGCTAACATCTGGGTCGACCGTCAACCCCTTCCAAATATCAATGAATTGTTGACCACTCTTGACAGTGCCAGATTTTTTACTTCCCTTGACATCTGTTCTGCGTACCATCAGATTGAACTTAGCAAAGAGTCTAGACATTTGACCTCCTTTGTAACCCCTGAAGGCGCTTACCGTTATATAACTAAACCCGTAGGCGCCTTGACGCCTACGGGTTTAGTTGCGCTTTTTATAAATCTCTATTAATAATAATAATAATAATATACTGATGCCCTTTGGGCTTGTCTCAGCTTTGGCTGTTTTTCAACGACTAATGAAAAACGTATTTAAGGACATTCCTGGGGTTGTTTTCTTCCAGGATGATATCCTTATTCATGGGAAAAAGGAACTTGAACATAATGAGAGGGTCAATGAAATGAAATGAAATGAAATGAAAGAAAATTTATAACGCGCAGACTAAGCCCCAAAGGGCATCAAGGCGCCTAGCTCAATACTGATTGATTATCCGTCCCAGGAGCTGATTACTGGTAGGCTTTCTTAAAACACCATGTTTTCAGGGCCTTTTTGAAGAGGGGAAGTGAAGATAGAGACTTGAGTTCCAGAGGGAGTGCATCTGGTCTTCTTGGTCCTAGGAATAACCAGAAGATTTTGTTGCCGTGAGCGCAAACATCTGCTGGGGACATAGCTGGATAGGAGTGCCCCCAGCCCAACTGATGTTTCAGATTTAAGAGCGCTGTGCACCAGACAGATGATTTTGAAGGAAATACGCTGCTCTATAGGAAGCCAGTGTAAATTCTTTCTAGCTAATGTTAACGAGGAGGATCGGGGAATGTCCAGGACAAATCTTGCAGCCGCATTTTGTACAATTTGCAGTCGCTGTATTAGTCCCTTATTAATCCCTGCATACAGTGAGTTGCAGTAGTCCAATCTTGAACCAACAAGTGCAACCACTGTCTGTTTCCAAGCTTGCGGGGAGAGATAATGTACTATTCGGCGGAGAATTTTAAGAATTCCCCAGCAAGTAGCCACTGTTCTATTGACCTGAAGGGTCATTGCCAGCGAGGTGTCAAATATAACCCCTAGGTTCCTAGCTGAGTGGGAGGGAACCGGGCAGGTTCCCAGGGATTGCGGCCACCAATCGCTTGACCATACATCCTGGTCCTTTCCAAAGATCAGCACCTCGGTTTTATCGCCGTTCAGCTTCAGGGAGTTGACTATCATCCAGTCAGAGACTGTTTGCATGCAGCTCCTGAAGCTGGAGGCAGAGGTACTGACCGGTTGGGCTAGTGACACCATGATCTGGGTGTCATCTGCGTATGACGTTACTTCCATTCCCTGGGCTCTTACCAATCTCGCTAAGGGGGCCACATAAATGTTAAATAGGGTCGGACTTAAGGCCGACCCTTGTGGTACCCCACATTGCAGAGATGTAGCAGGGGAGAGGTATTCTCCTAATTTAGTCCTCTGTTCTCTAAGATCTAAAAAAGAGGACAGAAGATCCAGGGCTGACCCCTCTACTCCCATCTCCCTCAGACGAGATGTTAGAATAGAGGGAGATAGGGTGTCAAATGCTGCGGTCAGGTCGAGTAAGACCAGCAATGTTGTCTGACCTTGATCTACCTTCGTTCTGATGTTATCAGTAACCATAGTGAGTGCGGATTCTGTACTATTGAGTTTCCTGAACCCATGCTGGGTATGATCTAAAAACCCAGAAGAGTCCAGGAACGCAGACAGATGCAGATTCAGGTGAGACTCAAGCAATTTGGCGGGGGCCGGAAGTAGCGAAATAGGCCTGAAGTTTTTCAGGATTGTGGGATCAAGTGAAGGTTTTTTAAGTAATGGCCTAACAATGGCTTTCTTCCAGACTGATGGAAAGATCCCATGTGACAGGGCACTATTCATTACTTCCAGTAAAGGAGGAAGTAGAGTGTTCCTACAATCCTTCAACACATTAAGAGGACATGGATCCAAAGGAGAGCAGGATTTGGTCCTATTCAGCAATGAATTGAGATTATCGAGTGTGAGTAATGGGAAATTGGAGAGAGTCTTGGGAGGGTCTTTATGCCAGGCCTCTAGAGTTGTTAATGCCTGAATAGTATTGATCTCAAGGGATTTTTTCTGCACTTCTAAGTTAATAGCAATCTCATCGATTTTGTTGTAGAAAAAAGTTGAGATCTTATTACAGAGCTCCTGGGAACCCTTCACAGGGTCTGGAACTTGTAGTGTACAAAGGGAGTCCACTATCTTGAACAACTCCTTCGATGAGGTAAGAGAGGTAGTAAGTTCTGAGAAGTATTCTTGCTTGGTTTTAATGACTGCGGCTTTATATTCACCCAGCAATTGCTTATGAGCCTCTCTATCAGTAGAGTCCCATGATTTCCTCCATTTTCTCTCCTGTCTCCTGCAACCTTGTCTCAGTAACCTAAGGGGTTCCGTGAACCAGGGAGCTGAAGGCCTATGTCTCGCTGAATAGCGTCGTATGACAGGGGCTAATGAATCTAATGCAGCAGAGATGGAATTGGCGAGATTTTGTGCTGCCTTCTCAGGGTCTGGTGGCAAATGGACAGAACCAATGATGGGGGCCAGAGAATCATTTGTGATATTTTTATAATTCCTTTTACCCTTTCCCAGTATTAGTTCCTTACTGGGGGGGGGCCAAGTGGGGGAAGGTCAGGACTAACGGTACTGCCAAATGGTCTGTCCAAACCAGAGGTTCCGGAGTTCCAGTGTTAACTCTAGGATCATTGGAAAAGACTCCATCAAGAGTGTGACCTGCTCGATGTGTAGGTCCTTTAACCATGTTTTAAGTATCACTAAGGCTAACGGGTTTACATTGAGGGGTGATAAATGCAAGTTTTTGCAAGATAGTGTTGATTATTTAGGCCACCACATTTCTCACAAAGGTATCGAGCCCAAGTTTAAAATCATGGATGCCATTCAAAATGCACCCACACCTACGAACAAAGATCAGCTTCGTTCATTTTTGGGGTTGGTGGAATATTATTCAAAGTTTGTCAGTAATGTCTCCACCAAAACTGCTTCCATGCGTAATTTGCTAAAGAAGAATGTCAAATTTGTATGGGATCAGGATTGTCAAAATAATTTTGTGTTAATTAAGAATGAGATTGTACAAGCAGGTCCGCTTAAACTGTTTAATATCAATGACATGCATTATTTCAACTGATGCTAGCAATGTGGGTCTTGGTGCGGTTCTTCTTCAAAAAAGAAGTGATGCTCGTGAAGACACGATTGCTTTCGCTTCTAGAACCTTGAGGGGTGCTGAAGGAACGTATTCAACCATTGAGAAGGAAGCTTTGTGTTTGTGGTGGGGTGTACAACATTTCAAAAACTTTTTATGGGGGAATGAATTCATTTTGAGGACCGACCACAAACCTTTAGTTGATCTTTTCACTACCAAGAGGGTGGTAGGGCCACACCTCGGGTTGCGAAGTGGCAATTTAGGTTGCAAGAGTTTTGTTATCGTCTTGAGTACGTGCCTGGTGTTAAAAATCATGTTGCCGATTGCCTGTCTAGATTTCCCCTTCGTTCCGATGATGATATTTCTGTGTGTGATGATTTGGAGATGGTGTGTGCTGTTTGTTCTTTAAATGACACTGTTGGTTGTGCTCTGTCTGAGCGTGAGTGGTTGGATGGCACATCAGAGGATGATGTGGTTATGAAGGTTATTGACTATTTATCTGGTGTGTGGCCGTGTAATAAGGATTGCCCTTCTGAATTGGTTCCTTATAAAAGAGTCAAAGACAAATTGTCTGTTGTGGATGGTATGTTACGTAGGGGTGGTTTGCTTGTAGTTCCTGTTTCCATTCATAACAAAATTCTTAATCTGGCTCACGAAGGCCATCCGGGTAAATGAGCTATGAAGCGTAGGGTTAGACAGGATTTTTGGTGGCCGGCACTTGACAGGGATGTGGAACATTTTGTACGTGACTGTTGTACATGTGTCACTAGCGATAAGTCGCAAGTGACAAGACCATCTCCTGTGGAAACTATTGTTGTAAAGAAAATACCTTGGTCCAAGCTTGCTTTTGATGTTGCTGGTCCTTTTGGTCTTATTGGTTGTTCTCCCAAGTATGCCCTTGTTCTCATTGATTATATGTCAAAATGGCCTGAGGTGAGATTTGTTGATAATGCTAACTCGTCATCCATCATTAGTTTCTTTCTTGATGTTTTTCTCAGGGAGGGATTTCCAGAAGAATTGGTTTCTGATAATGGCACCCAATTAACGTCATTTGAAATGCAGGGTTTTTTCGAGGATGCGTGAATTAAGCATGTTCGCACGTCTCTTTATCATCCACGGAGCAATGGTTTGGTTGAACGTTTCAACCGTGTTGTCAAAGAACATGTGCAGCTTGCTTTGGTGACTGGGTTGCATAAGCGCAAGGCACTTTGTGACATGTTGTGTGCTGTAAGAACTACTCCTCATATTAGCACTGGTGTTGCCCCGTTCACTCTACTTCGCGGTATGGTGGCTGGTTCCAAATTGAATAAAGAGTGGATGTCTAGGAGAATGATTGATTCCAGTAAAATTTCTGGTGTGGCTGATGTCAGAGCTGCTGTACAGTTGAGGTATGATACTTTCCCTGGTGTGCGTCATTCCCTGGATGTCAAGGTGGGTGATTGGGTGAGATTCAAGAAACCTGTTTTTTTCCGTAAAGGTGAATCTCGTTTTTCTTCTCCTAAAAGGGTGTCTGAGGTGAAAGAGCGTGTGGTGGTATTGATGGATGTTAGGGTGTGGAACAAATCGTATATCTCCATTGTTCCTAAACCTATGGTGGATAAGGTTAATTGTAGATTGAGCACTTATTCCCCTGCCTTTGGGGTGTCCTCTGATGTTCTTGGTGGGGGTGTTGTTGCTCTTCCAGGTTGCGTTCCCTCCAAGATAGTGTCATCTAGGTCGAAACGTTTACCAGTCAGGTTTCATGATTATAATATGCAATAGACAAAACGTTTTGCTGTTCAATTTTTGTGATTATGTTTTGCAATTGCTTGTCGTTATGATATCTTGTTTCTCCTGTTTCTTTTCTTTGTTTTCCTGTTTTCCTGTTTCTATTATCTCTTCCTTTATTTTCTGTCTTTGTTTTTATATTGAAGGAGGGGAGGTGTGTTGGGATCTGGTTCTATGTCTTGGGAACTTAGTAGGTGAACATTCCCTGCGTGGAATGTTCCGTATGTTGTGTTCTCACTTCGGCAGTTGCTGCCGGGGAGTTCCTGTGACTGGCTGGAATAAAGTACTCTCCTACCTACCCTGATGTGTGGAGCTCTACTTCCTTTCAGTGGGTGAATCGAAACCCATATGAATAACACATCCTCCAATGGCTGCGATGCAGCCTTGACTGGTGCAAGCATACCTATACAGACATATATCCACTGCGCTATCACAGTAGAGGCACCTACAGGATTCTGACTTCAGCACAGCCAAACAGGTTGGTTTATTAAAAGCAATACTTTCACAGTTAGGTAAGCTGTAGAAAAAGCTTAAACACACTAGAGGCTGAACTTCACACCAACAAAGAAACATCAACAAAATCCGAAATGCATTTGACCCTATCAGCATTTACAGAAGGAGCAGATAGGGAAGCGAGATTCCTGGTGAGAAAAGCACAGCCCAGACAATATGGTGAAGGAGAGCGTCCAAGCAGGATTGGCATGGCAACTCAGAGATCACACAGAAAGCAATAATATTTAAAATGTAAAAGATCAGAATGGTGCTCTCAATCTGACCTCAGTTAAGATTTTAGAGGTATTCACTAAATACTATATAGTCCTATGCACACTAAAGTACAATTTACTGAATCACAAATGACTGACTATCTAGATGATATAACCATGGCCTGGCTAGACTACGATGATAGACTACTGCTGAACAAGTCTTTGTCTATAGACTAACGGGAAAGCTCCAGGGTCTGACAGTCTAATTTGACATCAAGGGTAATTTTCTGGAGTGAAGTTCTACGTTCAAGGCAAGTTTACTTAAATTCTGTTAATCCGTTATGATTGTAAAGGACAGAACAGAATTCTGGAAGTTAAAATGGGAAAAGTCATCTTTTAACCCCATCCCCTCCCACTCTCCTTGATGGATCTGTATGAAAGTTGCCATGGGGAACCTAAATTCATTGAACGTATGTAGGCAATCATAATTGCACTTTAACTGTGGTTTGTTAAGCAAGTTTCTACGTTTTTTTCCTAACTGCGGAGTGTAGAGCCTGATCAGCAATGAGGAATATAGCTACCTTAAAACAGACCATACCAAGCTACAAGTATGCTACCTCATCCCCAAAATACACAAGGTGGCCAGCAAACCACCAGTCAGGCCTATCATAGCAGCTCAACAGGGGATGTTTGAAAAATGTTCCCGGTACTTAGACCACTTTTTACGCCCTTCGGTGCAAAACCTCCCCATACATAAAAGATACTACAGATTTTCTGAAATTTTTTTTTAACATCAGCTGGGAGGGAGGTCTAATACTTATGCCACTTGATGTGGCATCCCTATACACGAGCATCCATGACACTGATGGTTTAAATTTTAAACCATCAGTGTCGTGGATGCCCTCCAGGAACGGTTTGGAGACCCCTGCTGCATGCTAATGATGAAAAAGTAATTACTCCTACTTGGTGTCACTGCCTGATAATCTGAAATATATAATCATGGAAGGGTTAGCCAGCCAAGAGTTGGTGGAACACAGAAGTACAAAACACTTACATTGACTGAATAAAGAAGCATGCTGTATATACATAGTAGTCAAGGGGACAAAAGTCAGCCACCGACTGAATCAACATCAGTATTGGATATAAGTTCAGTTCCAGAGAGTGAGTCCAACAACGAGACTGCAAGAAGGAATCCGGAGCAAAGAGGTATCAAGTTCACTCAGGGGGGAAGAGTTGGATATTTTAAAATGGGGCAGAAGAGAAACGCTCCGGCCTCGCAACAAGGGACCTGCCACAACACCAATGCACAAAGGAGAAGAGGGAGACGGCAGGCCTGCAGGAGGCGCGGAGGCTAAAAAACGGGGTTGAGGACGAAGCAGGTGCCAGTAACCAATGCAGCAGGCAAGGTCAATGGCAACCTCTAAAGACATTTGGAGACACAAGAGGCTAATACCATCATCAACTTAGCCAATATTGACCTCCCAGCAGCAGAAACCCAACTATTATCTCTTGGATTATCTTACTGCCCCGAGTCAAACTTTAATTATAAACGGACGAGAGCCGATATTTACAAATACATCAGGAAATTGAAGCTCAAGAAATATCACCAACAACGGTCAACCCCTGATCAAACGGACATTATTACACCATTGCAGAGAATTGAGGGTCCTTCAGGTCTAACGGTCTTGGATGTTGGATTGCTCCAGGATTTGCGAGAAATGGAAAGTAGAATCGAGACCACAAATAGGGACCAGCACTATTTTCCTTTAGGAGTATGTACAGGTCCGATTACTCCTTTCAGGACCAAATCCAAATTTGTCCCCATCATGGCTCGAGATGTCTTCAGTGAGCATGTTGTAGCTCACGTAAAGAAATTGGACATCACTATTAATGGATCAACTAGAAAGTATACTAAGCAGGAAAGGAAATAAAACCAACTAATTACCAAGTTAAGAGAAGAAAAAAATGTGGTGATTGGGAACTCCGATAAGGGCGGTAATATCGTCCTATGGCCATTAGAGCAATACATGAAGGAGGCGTATAGTCAATTGAATGACCAGGAGTGCTATAAGAAAAGTTCTCCACTCAAATTTAAAAATACACAGGACTCCTTTTTTAAACACCTATTAGCATGGAAGATTCTGGGACGTCTCAGTTGGGAGAAGTATAAATGTATCAAAAAGGAGCATACCACGGTACCGGTGATCTATTTTATTCCAAAAATACAAAAGAACATCAATAGACCACCGGGAAGGCCTATCATTACAGCCTGCTATGGACCTTTGTAGAATATGTCCAGATATATAGACTTCTTCCTGCAGGTGTATGTATAAACCTCAAGTCCTATGTGCAGGATACATGTGATTTTTAAAGAAAAATTAAGGATATATGTTGGAGGCCAGAATATTTGCTTATAGCTCTAGACCTATCCTCTCTTTACACATGTATCAGGAATAAGGACGGTATTAGAGATGTGGAGTACTTTTTAAACACTAGACCAATCAAATATGCACAACACACTAAAATACTTGAAATGTTGCTCTTCTGTTTGGAGAGTAATTTTATTTTGTTTAATGGTCAGATGTTTCAACTGATACAGGAAGTGGCGATGGGGACCAGCTTCTCCCCCAGCTATGCCTGTTTGTTTATGGGCTAGTGGGAGGAGCTGGTCCTCATGCATGCAATATGAGGATATTTACGAGACACTAAGATTACTTCCTGGCTGCGTTTTATTGATGATCTATTTATAGTGTGGAGAGGGAGTGAAGAAAGTGCCATTGAGTTTATTGCTCAAATTAACCATAATGAAATCAATTTGAAATTCACACCCACCATCAGTAGAGACACAGTGACATGTTTAAATGTGCAGGTCCAAGTCAGAAATAACTTTTTATCAACTACTTTTTTTAGAAAGCCTACAGCCGGCAATACGGGGTTGCATGCAGTTAGTGCCCATCCTCCCCATCTCATAAAAGTATCCCTTATGGAGAGATGTTTTGCATTCGGCGTATTTGCAGCAACATTGAGGATACCAAAATAAAGCAGGCAGAAAGCTGGGCTTGGTTTCTGGCTAGAGGGTACAGAACGGAAATTGTGGACGCAGCAATAACAAGGTCCAAAGAGCTGGCCCGTGATGACCTATTAATGTACAGGGTCAAAGAAAGAAGTGGGGATGTCAATGAGGGAACTGAAATACAACAACCCACTAGACTTATTTTATCGTACTCCAGACAGGGACGGCAAATAAGGGCTATAGTTGGCGTAACTGGCATTTCATTTAGGATGACCCGGTGATCCATAAGTTAGAACCATCCAATCGATCAATAACATTCAGGAAAACCATGAGTATGGGTAATATGCTAGTGAGTAACAGCCAAGAAGAACATCGTAAGGATATATGACTTACGGTTAGAAAAGGCTTTTTTAAGCGTTCCAAATGTAAAGCCTGCCAATATGGCATAAATAAGAATTCCTATGCCACAGCTTTCTCTACTAGGGTATGTGAGATCAACCAGCACCTTACTTGCAAAACAGAATTTGCTGTTTATGTATTAGAACGCAGTTGTAACCTCAAATACATAGGAAGCATGAAACTAGCCATACATAAAAGAATCTTGCAGCACATTCAGGCCATATCCAATAATGACCCCAACTACCCAGTGGCTAGGCATTTTAAGGAAACTCATGACAGTAATCCTAGACATCTAAAATACTATGTCATTGAGGCAATTCCACTCTCAAAAAGAGGTGGAGACCGGGAACCCAAATTGAGACGCCTGAAAACAAGTTTCATTTTGGAATTCGATTCGAAACAGCCAGGTGGTCTTAACACTGCTGAGGATCTGCACACGTTTTTATGAATAGATACTTTTGGGACTATTTTATGATAATTTTATCAAATTTATAACATTTTCACAAATCTGTCTCTATGAATTTGTTCCAAGGAGTTGGAACATGACTGTTTGGGTGATGTAATTATATTAGTTATGTGTATGCATTTATGAGGATGTAGTGGCCTGGTTTAGAAATTTCAATACCAGTAATTTTAAGCCACTAAAAAAAGCACAGGGGCCGATTAGGATGGCGGACGGATGCTTGACCGCTGAGCTGGAGGTGGCGGAAAATGCACCTCATCGTCCTTCAGCAGCGGGCCTTCCGTCCGCCATATTAGGAAGGGGAACTGGGCACATTTACCGTCCGCCGCGTAAAAACGTGAACCGCCGCGGGAGCACACCAGACACCACGGCGGACGGAGCCAATCCAGGCTCACCGCCGTGCGGAATGACATCCCGACCGTCCGCAATATCACGATGTTGCAAACAAATCAGAACATCGCAGCGGAAACACCTCCATCTCATAGACAGCGGAAGCACCACAACGGAGAGGGAAAGCATTGCCACGAGAGTAGACCCACCGCACGGACCCGACCCTCATGGACCCAGCCCTACACGCCTTCCCGGCCCTGTTCCTACTTCACTACCAGCAATTCATGCACCTTCGTGGACGCGGCCGCAGGTACGCAAGCATGCAATACACACATACCACGCCACAGCATGCATGTACACTGGTACCTGTCCACACCAGACACCCTGGTGGGGACAGGAACACGCACAAGTGCACCCACACCAGTCCCATCTCATCACAATCACCCACCGCATCAGGCACACGCCGCCCACGCAACACCACAGCCAGCCCACGGACGGACTCTGCTGCACTGTCGGTGGTTGGGCCTGTTACCGCGGCCACTCCGTCAGCGGCGGTCGGTTTTTCTATGGTTCCGTCCGTGGTCGGCGGTCTTTGGAGACATCCTTCCGCCGCGGTCGGGTTTTGCTGGAAGGGAATCCTAATAGCACTGCCGTTTTCCCCACAGTGCAGTCGGAAGGTCATTTTCCGCGAGACTGGCGGTCCGGACGCTTTCCGTCCGCCATCCTAATCGGCCCCACAATGTCTATATTATATCCTCCTGTTTACAATCTGAGAATTATGATGAATGTGTCCAAAATTGTTTTATATATATATGTGTCTCATTGGGGATCAGCTGTGAATTATTACTTTAGTGATATGATTATTGATATATTTATGAATGACTCCCAGTTCCCTTGAACTCCTTGCACTTTTTTTTACCTTTTTTGCACATGTATGGCTATTCATGGCAAATGGCAATTATTGGGTCGACATCCTGTTTCACACAGAGTGTAGCCCTGACCCAAGACTCTCCAGCATTTAGCACTTTATATGTTTACTGGCACTTTTGAAATCGGAACTGTAGCATATCGTCACTTTTCTATGATATATGCAGGGCGTATCAATTGTTGGGTCACAAATACAGGTCCAAAAAAAATGGAATGAGAGTTATTAAACGGATCTTGTCCATCATTTAAGCCTTACACATAACAGAACATCAGTAATTTGGTGCTCTGAATTTTGATTCTTAGTGATGGTAAGGACAGGAACCTGGTTTTAATCTATTTTTGTTTCAATATCACTAGGCATGGGCACTATTTACAATTCACTTATTTTAACTATGGACTAGAAAGGAGATTTATCACATTAGCATTAAAGCTGTTATGGGCCAAAACTGACATTATTGCTATTTATATGGTATAACAGAAACTGATAAATGTCTTATATGGTTTTGAATGTCTGTGTATTTTACACTTATTTACAGTTATTATTAAGTATCAAATTTGTAACAGTTTATCCAGCATTTAAGCATAGTAAGAAGTCTATGTAGGAAAAATGTCTTCTATGTAAATTGTTTAATTGTTTGCACCAGCACTTTAGACGGCGGCTGTATAGTCTAAGCTGTGTCATGTGATCAAGGCCGCTAGGCCGGCAGAAACGTGTCATGGCAGACTATCTTTGGCAATAAAATTATAATTGCACTTACTTTGGGTCCCAGCTCGTTTTCCTTGGAGGTGGAGTGGCAGCGAGGTGTTGGGGATATACATATATATATATATATATATATATATATATATATTACCTACTGGCGGTCGCCAGTAGGTATATATAGTTAGGATTTTTTCTCTATGGGATTTTTGAAAATTCTATGTCTAATAACTTTGGCGTTTGTGCACGGAATTGGCTGAAATTTTCAGGAAAATGGAACATTTTGTTTCTGAGCAGCCCCTGAAAATTTGGGGGGGTTCGTCAAGGGGGGGCCGAGAAAAAAGGGGGGTCCCAAAACGCGTTTTTCCAATGTTAATTTCCATAGGGCGGTTGGCCTCACTTTTAGCCCGAACGGCTGAATGGATTTGCACGAAACTTGGCAAAATTGTAGGGACTGTTAGCCCGATGTGCCTTTGCTAGGTCTCAATATATGTGCTCCAGTGGATTTTGAGAAATTAACGTTCAAAAAAAGATATATATCTGTAAGCGCGCTCTGGGTAGCACTCCGGTTCGCGTACTTGACGCGTAACGGAACTTCGCGAAGCGAAGCTGATTGGCTCTCCGGTGTCTGTCAACATTCTAAACAGTCCGGAGCGGCCGCCATCTTGTCTCTCGGTAGGATCGAGAGACAAGAGGAGGCCAAAACAAAGGGGGAAATGACCATAAGGGGGCATAGTAGATCCTCCCTGACTCCCTAAGTTTGATGTGGAGGCTTTAAAAGGGCCCCGCGGGGCAAAAAAAAAATTAAAAACATTTTGTTTTTTTTGCGTGGGGAGCGCCCGGTTGGCGAACCGGGGAGCGTACTATAAGGAAAAAAGAATGATAGACTTTTCAAATATTGTATGTTAATTGATTGTTTGTTTTGTTGATTTTTTTTTTTTTTTAAACAATTATTTATTATTGTGATTGTGTTTCAAAATTTAATAAAATGTCTACCATTTCACTGTCTGAAATGTCGTTATTTTCATTGAACATAGCTTGTAATGTTTGAGTGTGTAAAATATCCTCATTTTCAAGGAGGGCATCTACTGATTGCACACATTGCAGTAGTTCTTGGTCCCAAGTTTCATCCATAAATTCAATATCATTTGGATCAATGATTTCTTCGTTGGTCTCTGCAAGGACAATTTCAAATGATACTTTCTGTTCGCCTTCCATTTTGCCTGAAATTTGCATTAAAAAAATATATATTAGTAGAGATAGGGCACTGTTGGGATTAATTTTAGATAGGCAGTTTTTAACAGTGAATTTATCTTTGGGCAGTGTATAGTATCAGAGTGGAAGTAGGAATATAAAAAAGTGTATGTGATTTAACGTAAGTAAATTCATAATTATAAAAGACAAGCCTAACTCCATCCATAACTATAACAGAGAAGTCTATCTAAATCTATAACTACTACAGAGGGATAGTATATAACTATCAGAAAAAGTTTACCATATTAACTTAAAGTGCACAATATACTTCAGTTTTTAAAATAACAACTTACCTTTACAAAGAAGTTGAAGTTATTAGTGAAAATCCTATTGAAATGTACACCAGGAAGTAGTAGTCAAAATGGCTGTGTTTCCTTCTCTTCCTTTATATTTAGGTACATAACCAATGAAATGTCAGGAAAAAAAAAATGGAAAAGAAAGTAACATTTTCATTGGTTGTCAATTCCAACACTTCAGATGTGTTTTGTGAAGTATTTTACCTCAGGGTATTTAGAGAGGTCTACAGGCTAAATGGCTAAATGGAATTCCAACCAAATTTGTGAAAATGGTAGGGATTGGTATGTAGTATGAGCAAATCTATATTTGGTGAAAGTGTCTCCAGGGTTTCTTCTGTAAATTACTTTCCCACCTTTTTTAATGGAGCGCTTCCCGGGGAGCGCACCGGTACGCGAACCTGCAGCGTTACGGGAGTCCACCATTTTGTGTTTCGGTCGAATTAAGATACAAGATGGAGGGCAAATAATGTTCAGAATGGGTAGAAGGGGACACGGTAGACGTATTTTGACCCCCTAGGTTTTCTGAAGATGGCTGAGGAGGCCCATATGTGCGAAAAAAAAACATTTTTTAAAAAAATTTTGCGCGGTTAGCTTCCGGTTCGCGTACCGGGTAGCGCTCCGGGGAGCGTACTTTGTTGAAAATTAGTGAAAAAAGTTAGAGTAAAATAATAATTGTGAGTGATCAGATGTAGGGTAGCTCTGAGAAGAGCTTTTGGGTTTATGGTACATTTAGGTACTTATAAGTAGGTACCAATGCACAGTCTTAAATTCAGAATGAAAACTCTGTTCCCTTCATCTGAGAAGTGAACTCCATCTCCTCTGTAGATATCTTGCATGTAGTAACGCAAGTTATTGTTGTACATGGAGCCCATTCCATGGTCTCTCATGTAAGCTGAAACAGATTTGTTTACATGCTTCCTCGATTTCTCAATTTGTGGACAAAATTGGCTCGACCACCTCCATTTCTGTCTTTGGCATATCTTTGAATATACCAAGGCAGTTTGAGGAAAAAGTGCCATCAATTACTCAAAGGTGTCCTTTAAAAGCATTTCCAGACCTACCCCAGTCAAAGTGCCCAAGTCATTACCTCCACAGTGCAAAATTAACAGGTCAGGTTTAGGCAAATGCATAAAGGTTTTCACCAATGGTATCAATTGGTGACATTTTAATCCTCTGTGGCCAAACCACTTAATTTCCACATCTTGTAAATTGAGGTTAGGTAAATTTCTGTTCTCAGCATACCTCTGAGCCCAATAGATGTAACTATGTCCAACAATCCAGACAGAAAACATGGTGAGAGAAGGTTCTGCTGCAGTCAGATGAAGTGTGGCAATGAAATGGCAGTTGGAAAAATAAGAGTTTAAAATGAAAAAAACTGTGGAGTTTCTGTGTTAAGGAAGCAGTAGCAGTGATTGGTGGATTTTGATTGCTGAAAACAGAAAGTTAGGGTGCATGGATGAGTTCTTTGAAAGATGTAATTTGAATGGTCAAGAAAAAATCATTTTATGAAAGATTGCACTGGATATGCAGGTGCACTGAGAGTTCAGAGTTCAATTGAAACATTGTTGTGTGAACTTGCAAACATCAGAGGTCTTTCAGGAGGTGGTTGCTATGCAAAAAAGGCAGAAAGGGCAGGGGGGGAAGGGTGTTGATTTGAAAAAAGTGAGGGAAGAGTTTTGATTGGGTGACATGAGAGATATGTGTGATGAATTACAGCATTTCTGTGCTTTTGATAGCTGCAGACTCTGGAGTGCATACCTTTTGCTCTGCTGAAGACAAATTGGTGTGTTTCTGAGACTGTTTTGAAACTCATAAAGTATTTGCTAAGCTGAGAAAAGATTCATTTAATTTAGATAGACAATAGTATGCTTTAGGGAGAAAATTATGAAGAAAGTTCTGTATTTAAAATGTTGCTTTGTGTCAAGTGTTTTACAAATAGATTTTGTTTCTTTGAGTTACATAGCCATGTTAAAAGTGACCCTTAAAAAAACGCTTTCATGTGTCTTAGGGCATTGTAAGTCATTTCCCGATGAATGTAGGTATATAATTGATTTATATGATGTGTTTAAAATCGTTTTTTGAAAAATATTAGGTTTCTTGATATGTACTGCTAGAGCTTCATAGGTTGCTTGGGGCATATTTATAAGGCATTTGAGTCTCTCTGATGTTATTTTTCCCATTTTAATTTAAGACCTTTCCCCGTGGAGCAAGGTCCTTGTAAATATGCCCCCATCTGTGCTTGGCAAATTTAGATTTTAATTCTTTGACTAACATAGCCATGTTAAAAGTGACCCAGAAATGGTGCAAGGGCCTTAAAAAAACGCTTTCATGTGTCTTAGGCCATTTTAAGTCATTTCCCCTTGAATGTAGGTATATAATTGATTTATATGATGTGTTTAAAATCGTTTTTTGAAAAATATTAGGTTTCTTGATATGTACTGCTAGAGCTTCATAGGTTGCTTGGGGCATATTTATAAGGCATTTGAGTCTCTCTGATGTTATTTTTCCCATTTTAATTTAAGACCTTTCCCCGTGGAGCAAGGTCCTTGTAAATATGCCCCCATCTGTGCTTGGCAAATTTAGATTTTAATTCTTTGACTAACATAGCCATGTTAAAAGTGACCCAGAAATGGTGCAAGGGCCTTAAAAAAACGCTTTCATGTGTGTTAGGCCATTTTAAGTCATTTACCCTTGAATGTAGGTATATCATTGATTTAGATGATGTGTTTAAAAACGATTTTTGAAATCAATTAGTTTACTTGATATGTAGTGCTAGAGTTTCATAGGTTGCTTGGGGTATATTTAAAAGGCATTTGAGTCTCTCTGATGTTATTTTTCTCATTTTAAAGACCTTTCCCCGTGGTGCAAGGTCCTTGTAAATACGCCCCCATCTGTGCTTGGCAAATTTAGATTTTAATTCTTTGACTAACATAGCCATGTTAAAAGTGACCCAGAAATGGTGCAAGGGCCTTAAAAAAACGCTTTCATGTGTCTTAGGCCATTTTAAGTCATTTCCCCTTGAATGTAGGTATATCATTGATTTAGATGATGTGTTTAAAAACGATTTTTGAAATCAATTAGTTTACTTGATATGTAGTGCTAGAGTTTCATAGGTTGCTTGGGGTATATTTAAAAGGCATTTGAGTCTCTCTGATGTTATTTTTCTCATTTTAATTAAAGACCTTTCCCCGTGGTGCAAGGTTCTTGTAAATACGCCCCCATCTGTGCTTGGCAAATTTAGATTTTAATTCTTTGACTAACATAGCCATGTTAAAAGTGACCCAAAAATGGTGCAAAGAAGCTTAAAAAAACGCTTTCATGTGTCTTAGGCCATTTTAAGTCATTTCCCCTTGAATGTAGGTATATCATTGATTTAGATGATGTGTTTAAAAACGATTTCTGAAATCAATTAGGTTTCTTGATATGTACTGCTAGAGTTTCATAGGTTGCTTGGGGTACATTTAAAAGGCATTTGAGTCCCTTTGATGTTATTTCTCCCATTTTAATTAAAGACATTTCCTCGTGGTGGAAGGTCCTTGTAAATACACACCCATGTGTGCTTGGCAAATTTAGATTTTGATTATTTAACTTACATAGCCATGTATGCCTCTTTTGCATCACTGTGCGTCACTTTTGTGACGCAGCGGCGGTGCAAAAGATTTGCTATGTGGCGACATATTTAAAAATTGATGCATCTAGGCAGATGTGTCATGCTGTAAAGTCCCGTGCCACATGAAACCGTGCAGCAGTGATTCAAAACATGCACCATGTTGCAGGACAGGCCTCATTTCATCTCCAACAAGATAAGAAGCTGAATCTTCTGTAAATGTCAAAATTGTTGTATACACTGCTCAACTTATGTGTACTCTTTGATATGCTAGAGTCCATCTGCACTATGAGATACCTAAGCAAAGGAAACACAGGTGATGTGATTGTGAAATGAGGAAAAGAAACTCCAAATTTTTCAATTACATCACCTGTGTTTCCTAAGTTTACGAATGACATTGTGCAGATGAGGTTTAGGTCTGTCCACGGACACAGAAGAGGTCTGGCCTTTGTTCAAGAGTGAAGTGGACATGACTTACTTTATTGGTAGGTCTTCACATGTATTATCTCCTCTATACTCTTCAACAAGCGTAAATGTAATCTGCAACCCTGAGTAGGCCTCACCTTAAACAAACCTCTGGATAGGCCACACCTTATCGTCATCCTGAATCAATCATTTAACATGTTAGGGACAGATTTATGATAGGTGTGTGCCTCTTTTGCGCCGCTGTGCGTCACTTTTGTGACGCAGTGGCGGTGCAAAAGATTTGCTATGTGGCGACATATTTAAAAATTGATGCATCTAGGCAGATGTGTCATGCTGTAAAGTCCCGTGCCACATGAAACCGTGCAGCAGTGATGCAAAACATGCACCATGTTGCAAGACAGGCCTCATTTCATCTCCAACAAGATAAGAAGCTGAATCTTCTGTAAATGTCAAAATTGTTGTATACACTGCTCAACTTATGTGTACTCTTTGATATGCTAGAGTCCATATGCACTATGAGATACCTAAGCAAAGGAAACACAGGTGATGTGATTGTGAAATGAGGAAAAGAAACTCCACATTTTTCAATTACATCACCTGTGTTTCTTAAGTTTACGAATGACATTGTGCAGATGAGGTTTAGGTCTGTCCACGGACACAGAAGAGGTCTGGCCTTTGTTCAAGAGTGAAGTGGACATGACTTACTTCATTGGTAGGTCTTCACATGTATTATCTCCTCTATACTCTTCAACAAGCGTAAATTTAATCTGCAACCCTGAGTAGGCCTCACCTTAAACAAACCTCTGGATAGGCCACACCTTATCGTCATCCTGAATCAATCATTTAACATGTTAGGGACAGATTTATGATAGGTGTGTGCCTCTTTTGCGCCGCTGTGCGTCACTTTTGTGACGCAGCGGTGGTGCAAAAGATTTGCTATGTGGCGACATATTTAAAAATTGATGCATCTAGGCAGATGTGTCATGCTGTAAAGTCCCGTGCCACATGAAACCGTGCAGCAGTGATGCAAAACATGCACCATGTTGCAAGACAGGCCTCTCTTTCATCTCCAACAAGATAAGAAGCTGAATCTTCTGTAAATGTCCAAATTGTTGTATACACTGCTCAACTTATGTGTACTCTTTGATATGCTAGAGTCCATATGCACTATGAGATACCTAAGCAAAGGAAACACAGGTGATGTGATTGTGAAATGAGGAAAAGAAACTCCACATTTTTCAATTACATCACCTGTGTTTCCTAAGTTTACGAATGACATTGTGCAGATGAGGTTTAGGTCTGTCCACGGACACAGAAGAGGTCTGGCCTTTGTTCAAGAGTGAAGTGGACATGACTTACTTCATTGGTAGGTCTTCACATGTATTATCTCCTCTATACTCTTCAACAAGCGTAAATTTAATCTGCAACCCTGAGTAGGCCTCACCTTAAACAAACCTCTGGATAGGCCACACCTTATCGTCATCCTGAATCAATCATTTAACATGTTAGGGACAGATTTATGATAGGTGTGTGCCTCTTTTGCGCCGCTGTGCGTCACTTTTGTGACGCAGCGGTGGTGCAAAAGATTTGCTATGTGGCGACATATTTAAAAATTGATGCATCTAGGCAGATGTGTCATGCTGTAAAGTCCTGTGCCACATGAAACCTGCGTCAGTTTTCATATAGGTGTTTTGTTGCAAGGTATGCATTAATTTGCATGAAAGCCCTGTAAAACTAACACAGTGAAATTTAGAAGATTTCACTGAGTCAGCTTTATAGCATTGCTGAATCAAATCCTTACGCCTGTTTGAAACAGGCATAAGAAGTGATGCACCATGCAATGTGAGGGTTCCTCCTGTGCATTGCAGTAGACATGTCGCGCTTATGACGTGATTCCTGCAATGTGCTGCTTTTGCGGCACAGATGCGTGACGCATCTGTGCTGTTTTTGCTCAATGGTGCTCCACATTGTAAATTCGGCACACTATGGGTGGCAGAGCAGCGGTGCACATTAACTGGTGCATCCGTGGGGATGCCCCACTTAGCATAAATCTGCCCCTGTACATTTAAGTATGAGCAGGGGACACAGAGTCGGTGAGGCTTATCCAAGGTTAAGAAGAGATGAGTCCTGTTCACTGAAAACTTGGACATAGGCCTCACTTCCTCAGCATCGCTGGACATGGCTAAATAATAGCTGCAAAATGTTACTGTTGTTAAACAATTTTACTATTATAATCTCTGAGATTTGTCTTTTACTCTGCAACATCTCATTGTTGTTCTCTTTCTTTAAAGATAACGACAACATCAACCATGACTGACAACCAGCAATCAGTTGATTTAGACCTTATCATTGAACTTGTAATTGAAACGTCAGTGGAAGTAGATCCCTTGGATGATTTAAATTCTGAGGATGATGAAGAACATGATGAGGATGCCGATTTGTCAGAATTGTATGACATAGGGTGGGAAGCTGACTTGCTTGCGCCTATGGAACTATAAACATTTATTTTTAAAATGTATAATAAATGAAAAGTAAAAATGTAAACCGTTTCATTTAAAATTAAACACACCTTCAAAAACAGGTTATGTGTAGTGTCTTCAATAAAATATTAAAATATGCTCATGAAATTAGATCAGATTCACATATAAAACAGCACAGGTAAAATGAAGAAGAATTCCATTTCTTTTCTGCTATTTGTGTATTCTAAATTTGCCAAAGCACTAAAAAATATTCTATGTAAAAATGTCAAGTAGTGAGTTAAGTTTTTGATGACTGTTATTGATTTACTGTTTGGTAATAGTGGTTAATAACATTTTTTATTATATTTTACCACAGATTCAACTGCAGATCATTTCAAAATTTGAGAATGCCAACCAAGGATAGACTTAGAAAGGCTGCAAAACGTCAAAGACAGCAGGTCCATGAAATAATGCAGCAGTCCTCTACAAAAAAAACTTGTTAAGTCACCAAGAAAGCACCGGGTAAGACCACGAAAACATTCATAAGAAACATTTGTAGAAAAAAAAAGTAGTAGTACAGAAAATGTTTTAGTCCAGAAAAAGAGAAGCCATTTAAACGGAAAGGAAAGGCCAATCAAAAATGTTACTGCTGGGGGGCGTGGCCAAGATGGCGTCGGAGTAGGACGCATCTCTGAGCCTCTCCGACGCCGCACCGACATTGCTGCGTATAGCGGGGTCCCTGGTGTGCTGCTCGGCACTAGCTGGACGTGAAGGCTGGCGGAGTGCTCCGGTGCCGCCAGAGGGGCGATTTGGAGCCTGTGGCGCCGTGTAGCGCGGATCCGGGCTGCGGCCTGTGAAGCAGCGGCCTCGAGTGCTAGGAGGTCCGACCTCGGCCTCCGCGGAGCCTGGCCTTTGTGGACCCGACCGGTGCTGTCGATCCCAGCTGGGACCTGACTGGGGCGGGGCGCACCGTTCCCGCAGAAACGCAGGTCCTCGGTGCGGAGTGGTGAGAGGACACAGCGACGCCATCAGTGGAAGCCCGTAGCCTGCCTGGCTGAGTGTCGGCGGAAATAGCCGGCTGGAGGCGCGATTACTTGACCCACCATCGGGACGCGTCAGAGGTGAGCCGGTGCACCGGAGAAGTGAGCGGAGCCGGAGAGGGGCGTGAGGTGTGCCACTGCAGCGGAGGGCCTGGCCCGGGGGTGATCAGGAGAGGCGCCCTGGACTGGATGAGCGGAGGCTTGGCTGGCGACGCCGGGGGAGCTCTCTCGGTCTCCCTGCAGTCTGCGACCAGGGTAGGCTGCCTGTGACACTTGCTGCTTGATTAAGGGGGCACCTTGTATGGTCCCAGCGACCGGGACGCTTTGCTGCCTAGGATAAGCGGACTTGGGGGGCTGGCCGGCGGCGCCGTTTTTGGAGAGTCCCTGGAGGGCGCTCGGCGCTTCCCTTTCTTGGCTGCCTCCTAGCTGGGAGGCGCGCGCCGCGGCCTCCCCGCACTGTCGCCTGGCTGCTTGGCTGGTCCGTGGTGGTTCCTCTTTGGCCCAGTATCAACGGGGGGGCCACCACTGAAGAGCACGGAGACCGGATTGTGGGGTGCCAGGGTCCTCGACCGCTCGAGGGGCAATCTTCTGAGCCTCATCCTCCCGGCTGCACCTAATTGGGGCCTGGAGGTGGAGTGCGGCGGCGATTCGCGGCCATGTCCAATTCACAGCGCAGGATGGGGAAATCGGTGAAGGAGGGGTCCTCCAAGTCGTCGCAGCAACCTGCGTCACCTGGCGCCAGCGGGTCCTCCGCACACTCAGATGATGAGGCACCAGCGACTAAAGCGTTTATGAAAGAGCTTTTCGCGACTATTAAAGAGGACATCTCCGAATTAAGAACACAATTGGCATCCGACCTCCGGGAGGTGAGGAGGGACGTCGATGGGATTGGCGAAAGGGTTGCGACGCTGGAGGACCATGACCTTACCATGGCAAATGATGTGCACCAGCTCCAGCAGGACGTCATAAGGCTCACGGAGCAGAATCTGGATTTGCAAACCCACGCAGAAGACTTGGAGAACCGCTCCAGGAGAAATAACATTCGCATCAAGGCGGTTCCGTGGGATGGTGAAGCGGGGGACCTGCGTGGATACGTCCAGGCCTTGTTTCTTCAGATCTTGGAGGACGAGGAGCTGCGGGACATCCAGATGGACAGAGTGCATAGAGTGGGGCTACCTAGAAGGGGAGGGGGCCCACCGCCAGATATCCTCGTCTGTGTGCACAACTTCCAGATCAAGGAACGGATCCTACGGAAGGCTAGGACTGTCACCTCATTGCAATTTAGGGGCCATCACCCCCAGCTTTACCAGGACCTGGCAGCGACTACCTTACAGAAACGGAGGGACTTCCGGCCTGTGACCGCCTTCCTCCGGGAGCGCGGGGTATCCTACTCCTGGGGTCATCCTTTCCGGATTATCTTTCGGTGGGAGAACAGGCTGAGGCAGATCAATTCCCTGAGGGTGGCGAAGGATCTTCTGGGCATCGAAGAGGAGGAACCGTCTCAGGAGGCTCGCAGCTCACCGTTTCGAAGGAGGCGCCGCTCTTCTTCCTGGCACAGAGTGGGCCCGTCCCCGGAGCGGCAACGACCGGACCCGGCGACTAGAGAGCAGGAGAGAGGTGCCGCTGTGGCATCGGTGGTCTCCGCCACCGTGACGGCTTCCCAGGGGAGCTCTGGAGCAGCATGACCCCGACATCATGACGTGGCGTCGGAGGGGCTCTTGGCCTGAGGTCCCCGGGGTATAATGGTACTTTTGGAGAAGACACCCCGGACCTTGGACCTGGGGGTCACCGAGTTGACACCCCTGCCCCATTTTCAGTCCGGTAGGGGACTTCCGAACCTTGACCTGCTGGAACTGAAGACCGCGAGGTTCAGGTTCAGTGCCTTGAGTTGCACTTTGTTGTTCTTTGTTCTGGGGGGGTGTGGGGGGTGGGTTTGTTGGCGCTCTAACTGTGGATGTTCTGGCAGGGTGGTTGGGGTTGGGGTTGGGGGCCGGGGGGGTGGTGGTGGCGAAAAAGTGTAATGATTGTGTGCTGAAGGTGCCTTTGTTGATTTTCCCTCCTGTATTTCGTATGGGACCCTTCCCTCGAGTCCTTGTGTCTACCTCTCTCTCTTGGGAGTGGGCTCGGATGCGTGTGCTGGACCGGTGCAGGCACCATGAATGTTTGGGGGTGTGCATGGCGTGGAATTTTTTTTGTCCCTTATGCCTATCAGCATAGGAACTTGGAATGTGAAGGGACTTAACTCCCCGCAGAAGCGGCAGAAACTCTGGAAATATGTGGCGGATCACCACTTGGATGTGGTGGCCCTCCAGGAAACCCATCTCGCTAGGAGGGATGAGTTGAGGCTTCGTCATCGGCAGTTCCCTCTTATCTATAGGGCGTCTGCGGCCTCGAAGCATAGAGGGGTGGCCCTACTCTTCCGGGCTTCCCTGCATTTTCAGCCCCAGGGAGTGAGTGTGGATAAGGAGGGCCGATGGCTGTTGGTGAAGGGACTGTTGCATGGCCGCCTGTGTACTTTTGCTGTATTGTATGCCCCTAATGCGGGACAGAATGGCTTTCTGCAGGGTCTGCTGAACAAGATGGGGGATTTTGTGGAGGGGCACTTACTCTTGTTGGGTGATTTCAATATGGTTTGGGACAGGAGTTTAGATAGCTCTGGGGCCCGCAGGGCAGACACTGGCGTCTTCTCGGACGAAACTACGCGGCAGTTAGGTGATATGGGTTTGATCGACAGTTGGCGCTTTCTCCATGCTCAGACCAGGGATTACACCTTTTTTTCCAACGTGCATCGGTCATACTCCCGCATTGACTATATCTTGGTTAGTCAGGCTCTTCGGGGGGACATACAGTTGGCTACTATCTTTCCACTCTCGCTATCGGACCATAGTCTCGTGGTTCTGGGTCTCCACTGGGCCCCCGGGGGGGATGGTTGGCGTAAATGGTACTTCCCGGCAGCTCTGGTGCGCGATGAGGAGTCCTGTAAGGTCTTACGCAAGGCTATTGGTGAGTTTTTTCTCCTTAATCCCCCTGGGGACACATCGGTGTATACCACATGGGACGCATGCAAGGCCTCTTTAAGGGGCACGTGCCTCGCCCTCAACGCGAATCTGAACAAGCTGAGGCGAGTGGAGAGGGAAGCTCTTGAATCGGAACTGGCCTCTTTGGAACAAGCCCACAAGGAGAACCCCTCCAGGGTAACTCTGCGCCCCCTGACGGCGGTGCGAGGGAAACTGAGGGCTCATTATAATAACAGGGCGGAGTTTACTCTTCTGCGACTCCGGCGCACCTCCTACTCCCAGGGCAACAAGATCGGGCGCCATCTTGCCCGGCAACTCCGGGACAAACGCGAGAAAGATTATATAGGGGGTATTCGCGACCAGGCGGGCTTTGTGCAGCATAGAGATGCGGACAAGGCGACCGTATTCGGGCGCTTCTATGCAGCGCTTTACTCGAGTGACGCTCTTGACCCGGGTGCACAATCCGACTTCCTGGGGGTTTTGCCTCTGCCGAAAGTCTCTAAAGAATGGAATGATACCCTGTCCTCCCCCATCACCCGGGAGGAGGTCTTGGATGCCATTAAAAGCCTGAAGATGCACAAGGCCCCAGGGCCTGACGGCTACATGGCCCTCTTTTACAAAACGTTCGCCTCTGAAGTTTGCGACTACTTAGTCTCCCTCTTCAACGCAATGGCGGTTGATGGTAGGACGGCGGATTCTATGGCCGAAGCATTGATCACTATTATCCCCAAGCCGGGCAAGGACCCTACTTTCTGTGCATCTTACCGCCCGATAGCACTTCTCAATCTGGACGCCAAGCTGTACTCCTCTATCCTGGCGGGTAGACTGCGAGATCTGATGCCTGCCCTCATCCATCCTGATCAATCTGGGTTTATTAAGGGCAGGCAGACTCATGATAACCTACGCCGCGTCGTCCATCTCATAGAAAAGGCGGAACGATTTCGCATACCCGCGGTGCTAGTGGGGCTCGACGCGGAGAAGGCTTTCGACCGCGTCGACTGGGGGTTTCTGCACCAGACGCTGGTGGCCTTCGGGTTTTCCCCCCTTTTCATAAGGATGCTTGAGGCCAACTACAGTGGCCCTACCTCTCGTGTGTTGGTCAATGGTCACAGGTCCGCGAGTTTTCGCCATTCTCGGGGGACGCGCCAGGGGTGCCCCCTCTCGCCCCTGCTTTTTGCCCTTAGTATAGAGCCGTTAGAGCTGGCGGTGCGGGAGGAAGAGAGGATTCTGGGACTTCCCTTTACAAGCGAGCAGCATAAGATCTCGCTCTTTGCTGACGACGTCCTGTTGTCCATCCGGGACCCAGAGCTGTCACTACCGCATGTCCACTCGGTACTATCTGCCTATGAAGAAGTGGCGGGCTTCAAGGTTAATTTCGGTAAATCCTACATCCTAAATCTGACCTTGTCGGCGGGGGAAGTACAACGAACCCGGCTGCTTACTCCACTCGCTTGGGCGACGGAGTCCTTGCTCTACCTGGGCGTACGTCTGACTTCTACCGTGAATGCCCTGTTCCACGCTAACTTCCCGCCGCTGTTGTCTTCCGTTCGGACTGAGCTGGACCGTTGGAAGCCTAAATTTATCTCATGGCTGGGTAGGATACACGCCCTTAAAATGGTGCTCCTTCCCAAATTGTTGTACCTGTTTCAGGCTTTGCCTATTCCGATAGGGCTAGACTACTTCCGCCGATTGAAGACCGTGATGCTGCGATATGTCTGGCAGGGGGGTCGAGCACGGCTTCCTTTTTCAGTCCTGCGGCGCCCACGCTTGGAGGGGGGGGTTGGCTTTCCGGACATGCATTTGTACTACAGCGGCGATGACCGTTGGACCACATTCCCGTCCCCATTCACCCCGATTCATTTTAACCCGGCCTTTCCCCCGGCTCTGACGGAAGGTCCCTTTGAAGCTTGGAGGGAGGGTGGCTGTAGAGCCCTTACCCACTTGTTCCATGGCGTCGAGCCCCTCACTTTCCACAACTGTATGCGGGACTATGGCGTTCTTCCAACGGAACGTTTTCGACATCTCCAGCTCTTACATTGGGCGACGTCGCCGGCTGTGGTGGACGCTGCTACCAGACCCTTGTCGAAATTTGAGTCCTTCCTTCTTCGTACCTCCACCATGAAGGGGACGATTTCTTTCCTGTACAAGTTGTTGCTGGACTCTGCCGTGACACCACGGCCGAGATATCAAGACCATTGGGAATTTACATTGGGGAGGGACATTTCTACTAATGAGTGGCAGGGCTTATGGAGGGATGTCACGGCACACAATCACTCTACTGACCTTAGAGAGGCACATATGAAACTCATCTTTGATTGGTACCTTTATCCCTCTAAATTGCATCGCATATTTCCCACTGCTTCAGATAGGTGTTGGCGGGGCTGTGGAATGTTGGGGGACTTTAGCCATATATGGTGGGAGTGCCCCGCCATCAAGCCATTCTGGGCTGAGATCCTATCCCACATAAAAGACATTTTGGGTTACCCAATCCCGGACTCCATGGCTTTTGTCTTGCTGGGGCTTAGGGACCCCCTACTCGAACATCAGACTAGGGCGGATAAGCGTATTATGTGGTTGTGTCTGGGTGCAGCTAAGATGACTCTAGCGGCTGCGTGGAAGTCCCCAACTGCCCCCGCTATTTCCCTGTGGCATGCCCGATTGTGGCGTCTGTTAAGCATGGAACGCCTCTCTGACATCTTTCTGGGGAATTTTAAGAACTTTATGTACAACTGGGGCCCGCTGGTGCGATTTCTGTCCCGAGGCCTGCCTTCGGCGGTGTGTCCTTCGACGCTGCGGTCCCTTCATCTCTTCCAACTTTGATTGCAAGAATGTCTGTATTGGGTGGGTGCTTGCTGGTCGCTGCCACTGGGGGGAGGGTAATGTTGGGGAGGGACGAGGGTGGGGGGATTGTTGGGGACATTGTCTTGAGTTTCTTCCTTGGTTGCGACTGGCTCTGACTGGGGATGAATACTGAGCCTTGGACGGAGTTTGGGCTGTTCTTACTGTTTGCGGGTGTTGAGTCCGCTGTTGCGCTGTCTCTCCTGGGCTGGGAGCTGGCCTGAATGGGCTCTTCACCGCTGCTTTGTTGGACTGTTGCCAGCTTCTGGTGGACTTTGGAGCTTTGATGCCCTTCTTCTTCGACTGATTCCCTCCCTATTTTTGCTCCCCCTGTGTGGGGTTTGTGGCGGTGTGTCGCCTGTCTTTCTCTCTCTCTTCCTGATTCCCCTCTTACTGTTTCCCTACCCCTCTTGTTTCCTCTGATATACTGCAAAATAAAAATTTAAAAAAAAAAAACTCTGTGCATGATAGTAGAAGGAAACAACAGTTTAGGGACATTCGTAGACGAATGTTCCGCAACAGGATAATTGGCAATTTGTTAAAAAATATTAAGAAAGGTCAACAGAAAGTGGTTTTTTATAAGAGGAAAAAAAAAGTTGAGAAAGTTATTGATCAGGCATTTGAAATAAAGCGAAAGTTATTTATTTTGATAATCAATAGAATTAGGAAGCTAAACAAGGCAATTTATGATTTCAAAAGAAATAGTAGATGGCAGAGAATAGTTAATCGTAGTAATTTTTGTGAAGTTTTTTCTGGAGAATGGATGCATAGTTCAAGTTGTAAGGCATTTTTCAATGAGGAGAGTTATTTCCAGGATAATGATTTGGTGCATGCAGTTGACACCAGTGGTCGAGCTTATGAGGTGAAAGATGGTTGTCCAGTTGAAAAAGAAAAACTTGTGACAACAGAGACAGAAGAAGTGTTAGGTAATGAGGTTTTAGGAAGACGTCCTAAGGGTCCTGTGTACACCTGGAAGTGTAGTAGTATTTGCAGTGTACGACAGGATTCCATCAATTTGCTTTGTGATTTTGTACGGACATTTAATAAGAAAAGTTTGAAGCAGAAAATGATGTTGTTGCAAGAATTAGATCCTTGCAGAGTGAGAGAAGTGACAGGTTTGCATGGTCATTCACTGGCTTGTCTTTCCAGGAGAGTATGCCAGAGTGTTTTTCATCATTTCAGGATGCTTGCAGTGCATCATAATAAAGTGAGGGAATTAGTTAGAATGTTGTATTATGCTAAGAGTCCAGCAATTATGCTTAAACAATTATGCGCTGCTCTTTTGCATGGTTCTGAAATAGATGTGAAGAATATTTGTGAAGAAATTGAGTTTTGTTACTTTGGAAGTAAAGAGGAGAATGTTGAAATTGACCCAGAAGAAGAGGGTAATGTGGAAGACATTGTACAGGTTTCCAGTACAGATAATTTTCAGAAGGAAATTGCCACGTTTCAGGTTAAATCAAGTGAGAGGGCTAATTTCACTTGTGTGTGTTGTCGACGCACTTATTATAAGAATCAGACTAGGTTAGTGGATTTATATGCAAAAAGTGAAAGGGAAAATAATAGTGAATGGAAGGATTTCGCAACATACTTGATGGTAGAAAATTGTTTTGATTTGGGATCGGATCAACGTGTGTGTACTTATTGTTGTAACAAATTAAATCAAAACCAGATGCCTGCTAGAGCGGTTCATAATAATCTGGAATTGGTTGAGATTCCTTCTGAATTGAAGGATTTAAATACTTATGAATCTATTTTGATTCAAAGTATCCATCCCTTTCAGGCTATTGTAAGAATGGAGCCAAAGACAGGGAAATTGCCTCCATCAGATTTACAGAGAGGATTAAAGGGAAGAGTTGTTTATTTGCCTCTAGATTTGAAGAAAAACATTAATACAATTGGAGTAGAAAAAGTGGAAGAGGAACCTCTGGTTATCTTAGTTAATGGGGTTCCGACAAAGAATAAGAAAATATGGCAAGATTTAGCGGATGTTAGGAAAGTCAAAAAGGCAACATTGTATTTGAAAAAAAATAATAAGTACTATAAGAATGTATATGTTGCAGAAGAGGAAGTAAGTGAGGAAGAGGATAGCGATTTGTGTGCTGGTCAAATTGAGAAAGTAGAACCCTCTAAAAGTGAAGAAATATATGAACATTATAGTGTTCATCCTTTGCATTCCAAGGAAGTCATGGGGAATGCTATTGAGTTGTTTCAAATGAAACAAGCCAAAGGGAGTCCCATTAGTGTTTGGGAGGAAAGTTTGGAAGCTCGGTGTTTCCCACAGCTATTTCCAACAGGTCAGGGAGGAAGATATGATGAGCGACCTCATCAAATTCCTGCTTCTGAATACCGGACTTTACGATTGTATGCAGGAGATGCTAGGTTTCGACAATGCATTCCCTATTTGTTTCATCTCCTGTTTGAAAGTGATCTGTCTGGACTGTCATATGCAGTGAACCACATCTTGAAAAGTGGTATACACATGCAAAACATCTCGGCAAGTGACTTTATGGATAAAGTCAATGTCCAAGACGGTATTTTGGATTGTCACCTGATTAATCTCATGGCGTGTCAGCGTGGTACTAATGAGTACTGGTACCGTCGTCATGGTGATTTAAAATGTATGCTGAGGAACTTAGGAACTCCCACATGGTTCCTCACTCTGAGCTGTGCCGAGTATGGCTGGGAAGACTTACTTGAATTTCTACGAGAGGCAAATGGAAACATTGAAAACATCGAATTCAAGACACCCGGAGAACTGTGCTCTTTGGATCCAGTCAATGTATGCAGGTACTTCAATCATAGATTTGAAGCTATGATGTCTTTCATCATGAACAAGAGAAATCCACCTCTTGGAGAGGTGTTGGATTTCTTCTGGAGAAAGGAGTACCAAGCAAGAGGTGCTCCTCATATACATATGCTGCTGTGGATCAAGGATGCACCTAAATTTGGAACGGATCCAGAAGACTTAGTGATGAGTTTCATACAACAGTATTCTACGTGTGCTGTTCCAAATGCAAAGGAGAAGAAAAGCCTAAGAGAAAAAGTTCTACGTTTCCAAAGCCATCGTTGTGGAAAGTACTGTTGTCGTAAATTCAGAAACAAGGACAAGTTCTACACCAAATGTCGTTTCGGCTTTCCATGACCGGTGATTTCTAAAGGAAGAGTAAACAGTTTGATGTCTTCGCTGCGACATAATGTGATGAAGAAATCACCTAAAAACACATACAATTTGAAGAGGAACGAAGAGTCCAAGTACATCAACGACTACAACCCAGTGATTTTGTCCATGTGGAATGCTAACATGGATATACAGTTTGTGGCTGATAACTGTATGGCTGTGGCTCGGTATGTGACATCTTACATCACCAAAAAAGAAAAGACAGAATTGAAGGATATGTGGGAGGACATTTCCCATGAAAAGAGCCTCAGTAAGAAGTTGTACAGTTTCAGTCTGAAGATGTTGTCACATCGAGAAATCGGAGCTTACGAATGTTCTGACCGGTTGTCTTCAGCAAGTCTCTATGCCAAATCCAGGAGTATCGTTTGGGCGAGTCTTGGTCTTGCTGCAACGCGTAATCGAGTTCTGAAACCTGTGCGGGAAATTGAGTATTTGGCGGAGAAGGAGCCAAACAGTACTGATATTTTGAAGACCAACATGTTGGATACATATTATCCAAATCGAAGCAGTCACCTCGAGAATGTTTGTCTGTATGAGGTTCTACAAAATTACATATTCAAGAGGAACATCAAAGAAGATATTGTGAAAGGAGTGTATGCTGTAATTGGAAGTGAGGGATGTCTGGTCAAGCAAAGAAAATGCCACTTGGTAAACCATCGAAAATTGAGCGGCGAATCTCCTGAAAAAAAGGAGTTTTTCTATTTAGCACTTTTGCAACTTTTCAAGCCTTGGCGTGCAGAAGAGGAACTGCTTGGAGATTTCCTCTGTTAGGAAGACTCTTTCACTGCTGCCAAGGAGACCATAGAATGTCCTGCTTTTCCCAAATATCTAGAAATGTTGAATGCGGAAATCGAGCAGGAAGCAACGATTGCAGCCGAGATTGCCAGAGACAGTCAGAGTTCTGTTTCATTGAGTCAGGATCCACTAGGAGGACCTGTTTTCGAAAATGAAGCTGCCACTGCCATGAATGAAGTGGAAAGAGCCATGGCACATGCTCAGGAGGATGCGGTTAACTTAGAAGACTTGGAAAGACAACTCAACGTTGAGCAGAGGAAAATATATGACGAGGTTACCAAGCAAATTGATCATGGATTAAGTCATGAGAAGAAAGAGTGCTCATGTACGTCGTTGAAGCCTGTTCGACTGTACGTGAGTGGAGAAGCGGGAACTGGAAAAAGTTTCCTCATTAAAGCAATTTCATGTTATTTGCAGGAAAGGACTGAGTCATCGCTGTCTTGTGTTGTCACCGCTCCAACTGGACTGGCAGCACATAACATTAAAGGTATTACTTTGCATCGTCTACTGATGCTGCCAGTGGAGCATGACAACAAATTACAATACCTATCTTCAACAATAAAATGTTGCATTTAGAAAACCAAGAGATTGTGAAACTGGAAGCTATTGACAGAGTAGAGCATATGGGATCAACAATTATTTTGTCTGAGAATTTGAAAACAAAATTGGATTCATTAGAGAAGACTATATCTAAAACTGCAGGTTTTGAAAAGACTCTGAATGTGTGCTTAAACTGCCGTATAATTTTAAGAAGAAATTTACATGTTGAAAGAGGTCTGGTAAATGGATCAATGGGTAATGTTGTTGATTTTGTGAAATACAGAAATAGAGATGGAATTGAATTTTTTAAAATTAAATTTGATGGCATTGAGGAAGTACAGCTAATTGGTTGTTGTTCTGCTAGATTTTTGCTTGTAAAAGACTTATATGTTCGCCGTAAGCAGTTTCCTGTTTGCTTGGCATATGCGGTGACAATCCATAAATCGCTAGGTTTAAGTGTAGACAGTGCATTGGTGAATATTGGCAGTTCTGTGTTCAAGGAGGGTATGGCATATGTGGCATTGTCACGAGTTAGAACTTTATCGGGATTGTACTTGATTGAGTTTGATGTCACAAACATTTGTGCGGATCTAGATTGTGTTAAGGAATACAATAGGTTAAGAAGAGAGTATGCGCCACATTTGCCTCAATATCCTTTCTTTGAGAAACGTGTGGTAGGCCGGAAAGGAAGAAATGTGACCAATACTAGGGAGGTTATAGCAAAAAGACGAAAAGTCGATGAACCTGAAATTATAAGCAGAAACAAAAAGGATTCTGTTGAAGATGTTGTTGGTTTTCAATTTGAAAACAGTTCTGGTGTCAACTGCTATGCTAATGTAGTGGTTAATGTTTTGTTTTCTCTAGAAAATGTAAAAGAAGAGATTGTGGTCAATTCTGATCAAAGATTTTGCAGTTTGTTAAATTCTGTGTTAGAGAAATGTAGCACTGATAGAACAAAAATAGAAAGTGTGTCTGAAATTCGAAATCTGTTAGACAGATGTTCAGGTCAAACACAATTCTCTCAAAATATTCAGCAAGATTGTCAGGAGTTTTTAATGTATATGCTTGATGTATTGCATGCTGAAGGTGTAGATGTAGATCACCTGTTTGGGCTTTCTTATCAATGGCAGCATGACTGCGAGAACTGTAGGGTATCAAGTACTACTAGTGTAGACTCAGAAAGATTTATATATTTAACTTTGCCAGACAGTAAATCAGTCTCCTTTAATAAGCTAGTAAAAGCAGCTGATCACAACATGGAGTGTAGCCAATGTAAATCTGAAATGATGTCAACATTATTTTTACGAACATATGGCCAGTATGTCATTTTAATGTTCCAACGATGTAGGCCTGATGGAACAAAATTGACAACTTTAATTAAAATTTTTGTGGCTTCGCAGTTGTCAATATCAGGAAGGACTTTTGTAACTGCAGCAATTCTATATCATGATGGTCCTTCAATAACATCAGGACATTACACAGCTTATTTAAAGTCTAGAAATGGCTGGTCATTCTGCAACGATTCTGTTTTAATTTTCAAAAAGAAATTGCCGTATGACCTTAAAAATTCTTACCTGGTGTTTTTAAAACCAAAATTTTAGGGAAAGAATCTCGGGATGTGCTCTGAGGAATTTCAAGAGGTTCTAATGGCTCCTACACGATTTGGCCTTGAGGATAAGTGTAGTACAGAGACATAAGTTCTTACCATAACACTTGACGTCATGGAAAAATAACTGCACTTTGAATGAGTTCAGAAAAACTGTTTCTTTTTATAAGCTAATTCAAGCAGCCAATCAAAACATGGAGTAGAGGGAATGTAAGTCTGCAATGCTGTCTACTGTTTTATATTGCTTTGTGATTAAAAGTGATGTAGAGAATTAAATAATTGTAGTAGTCATAGAGGTAGTGTAAGTCTGCTTCATAGTAAGCAGTATCAGTGTCATAGGAAATGTAGAACATGAGTGAGCAAGAAGGGTAAGATATTACTAGTCCAGGATTGTGAAAGTGATCTTGAACGTTTTCTTTCTGAAAGTTGCGGAAATACAAAATGACGGGATTTGCTTACAAGAATTCCAAGAGTTATAAATGGCTCTTACATGATTTGGCCTTGTGGAAACGTGTGGTAGAGAGCGAGAAGTCATTTATTGTATGTAACATATTTTTCAAAACGATGGAGGTTTTCTTTCAGAAAGTGGCGGGCTGAAAATAAAAACAGCACAACCGAGTGTAAGCTGTTCATAGGACATCCTTCGACGTCATGGAAAGTAAGTTACTTTTGAGGAGTTCTGATTTCTGATTGGTTATGTTATATGGGTTTTTTAAACACAATCATTTTGATTGTGGTTTTTTTCCCCCGCTGTTATATGATGAATACCTTCAAGTCACTGTTTTTAGTGAAATTTGATACATTCTGAGAACAGCAAAAATAAACCATTTAACATGTATAATTAATTCTGTACTGTTTGTATTTATGATGTACATGTAGAACTGTGTAGGAGGCATGGAGAAGGTGAGGCTTCTGTAAGTGTCAAAGTTGTTGCATACAGTGCTCACATTCTACGTAGTCTTTCATATGATAGACTACATTTCCACAATGAGATACCTAAGCAAAGGAAACACAGATGATGTGATTGTGGAATGAGCAAAAAAAATTGCACGTTTTTCAATTATATTACCTGTGTTTCCTAACATTACACATCACATTGTGTAGATGAGGTGTAGGCCTGTTCCAGGAGACAGAGGAGGTCTGACATTTGTTCAAGAGTGCAGTGGACATGACTCACTTCGTTAGTAGGCCTGCACATGTATTACCTCCTCTATACTCTTCAACAATCCTAAATTTCATCTGCAACCCTGAGTAGGACTTACCTGAAACAAATCCGTGGATAGGTTACACCTTATCAGCATCTAGAAACAATTATTTAAAATGTTAAGGGCAGTTTTATGAAGGCTGTGTGCCTCTTTTACGCCGCTGTTCCGTCATTTTTGTGTAAAAGATGCACCATGTTGCAAGATAGGCCTCAGTTAATTTCCAGCAAGATACCGTCAGTTTAAAATGTATATAATAAGGACTGTGTAGGGGGTATGGAGAAGCTGAGGCTTCAGTAAGTGTCAAAGTTGTTGCATGCAGTGCGTACTCTTTCATATGCTGGACTACATCTGCACAATGAGATACCTAACCAAAGGAAACACAAGTGATGTGATTGTGAAATGAGCAAAAGAAATTGCACGTTTTTCAAATACATTACCTGTGTTTCCTAACATTGCGAATCACATTGTGCAGATGAAGTTTAGGCCTGTCCAGGGAAACAGAGGAAGTCTGGACTTTATTGGTTGGCCTGCACATGTATTATCTCCTCTGTACTCTTCAACAAGTCTAAATTTGATCTGCAACCCTGAGTAGGCCTCACCTGAAACAAACGTCTGGATAGGACACACCTTATTGCCATCCTGAAACAACCATTTAAAATGTTAGGAACAGTTTTATGATGATTGTGCACCTCTTTTGCGCTGCCATTGCGTCACTTTTGTGAGACAACAGCAGTGCAAAAGATGCACCATGTTCCAAGATAGGCCTCACTTCATCTGCATCAAGATACTGTTAGTTTAAAATGTATATTTTTAGGACTGTGTAGGGGGCCTGGAGAAGCAGAAGCTTCTGTAAGTGTCAAAGTTGTTGAAAAACTGTTTGTCCTTCAATCTTTTCCCTTGTCTTTTCTAATTTTTAAATACATGTTTTAATATTTTTCAAATGTTTGTTATCTCTTTCACAGATTGAAAGTATAAAAATAACAAGTGAGTAAGTTAACGACAATTATAAGGTAAATGTTTTGTACTCTTTTCGCTACATTTCTATCACATTCACCTACTATTAGTTCCACAGCTTCATTTCTTTAACCCTCAGTTTCCTGCCTTTGCTACTTCCCTCATTCCTTTCTCTATTACCTACTTACTCTACTCCTTCCACTCCTTTTCTCAGTCCCTCTCTTCTCATAGTTCCTCACTCTTGTTCACTCACTCCGTCTCTATTACTCTTAGTGTCTTTGACTGATCACTCTTTCACTACTTGTTCATTATGCTTTCTCTGTGTAGTTGAAACACACTAAGGGGCATATTATGAACACAGCCAATAAAATTATTGCTGTTTTTATCGGCAGAAAACTGCTGCAAAAGTGGTTTTAGCGGCAGTTTTCTGCCGCAAAAGCGGCTTTAGCGACACATTTCTGCCGATAAAAGCTGCAAAACTTTTATTGCCTATGTTGATATTATGGCCCTATGTTATTTACATTTCTTTGCTGTTTCAATTATTCTTTTTCTGTTACTTCTTCTTTTCTGCTTTCTGTTTTTTCTCTCTGTTATTCCACATGTTTTAATCTTATTTTGAACATTCACTTATATTCTCTAAGAAACTCTTCTTTGTTATTCTTCTACTCTCTTTTTTTTCTTTCACTTCCTTATCTATTTTGTTTTTCACAATTATACCCTCTTCCATCTTTTCTTCGGTAAATAAATCTATTAAACAGTATCTCTGGTTTACTCCCTATAGCTGTCTTTCTTTTAACATTACTCTCTGTTTACTTCCCTTATACTTACTCTTCTTTTTTTTTTTTTAAATGTTTTGGTTCGCTCCCGGTTCGCGTACCGGGGAGCGAACCGGGGAGCGAACCGGGAAGCGAACCAAAAGAAATAGAGGTTGCCAGAGTGCTAAACATTCTAGCAATTTTTTTATAAAGGGGAGGTAGTTCTGAAAATCACTTTTTTTTAATGTTTTTGTTGTTTTATATATTTTTTAAAATTTTCTGAACATTTTTTGTTTTTTTTGTATTTTTCGAACAATTTTATGTTTTTTTTGGTTTTTTTGGAGGGGAAACAACAAAAAACAGGCATTGGAAAGGGCTCAACAGGAGCAAAAAAAATTTTTATTTTTTGGGGCGTTTAGAGCACTTGTGATTTTCAAATGCTCTGTTTACTAAGTTAATGCTCATATTGGCACATGAGAGTAAGGTACCGCAATATATACAGACAATCTTCATGTGCACAAAGTTTTCCTGTATGTTTGGCACTGTTTCCCGTGCCTCTGGCCCCGACAGAGATATCTGTGTTGATGTCCTGGCCACAGGAGTTGGTGGGTTGTCCTGCAGGTCACGCATCTCTGCCCGGCTGTAATTTAATGGATGCCACCTCTGCATGTGACGGTGCATAGTATAGTTGCCGTAACTATACTTCTTATCTGTGCCTCTAGATAAGTCCTCTTTGCATATGAGGCACGTCACATACCGAGCATTAACTTTTTTCTGTCCTTCAGGAAAAGAAAAAACTGCCAGATGAAACTATTTTTATGATGGGATACCCGGGGCTCCTCTTGTAAAAACTGTGGTGCCTGTATTTCCTCTTCCTCTTCTTGATCCTCTTCCTCCTCTGTGTTGGCAAGGAACTGTGGAGGTGGTCCTCTCTTCCTATGAGGAGGTGGTGGTGGTGGTGGGGGTCCACCAGCTGCAGCTACTAGAGAAGCCATTTTCCACTGAGCAAAATAGGTCTTCCTTTCACAAAGTTGAAAGTCAGAGTGAGAAAAAAGGTGGGGGCTTTCATCATTTGGGAAAAAAATTGTTCTAAACCAATGAAAAGTGTTATTTTTAGGTCACCTGACCTAGCCTTACATCATTAGGAAACCAAAAGTGAAATGAACCAATGAAAAGTTTTATTAACAAGTCACATGACCTGTTACGCTTATGTTACGCGCTGCGGAACGCGCCCCGGATCGCTTCCGGTTCGCGCTCCGGAGCACTTCCGGGTGCGCTAACGCGGCGCGTCATAAGACGCATTACGCGGCAACGCGATACGTCGCGCTTTCGCGACGCGCCCCGGATCGCTTCCGGGGAGCTGCGCTTCGCGTCTCAGTTCGCGTACCGGAGCACTTCCGGGTGCGCTAACGCGGCGCGTCATAAGACGCATTACGCGACAACGTGATACGTCGCGCTTCCGCGACGCGTCACGATGTTGATTTCTAACGCGGCAGTTGCGCAAACGGAACGTTTACCGGTTCGCGGACCGGGTCGCGGCATCAAATTGAGCTAACGGGAAGCTTCCCGGTTCGCGAACCGGGAGCGAACAAGAAAAAATATTTAAAAAAAAAATTATTAATAAACATATAAAATATATTTTTTGATTTAAAGAAGAATACATTTTACAGCTACAGATATTAGCTTTTAAAAAACCAATGAAATTCACTGAAAAAACCATAGGTTATAGACCATATATAGTTAGGAATTAGCATTTACAAAACCTTGAAAATTCACTGAAAAAACCATAGGTTATAGACCATATATAGTTAGGAATTAGCATTTAAAAATCTTTTTTTACTCACACAAAACCATTGAAATTCCATATATAGTTAGTAGTACTAACTATATATCGCGCACCCGCAATCCACTGCTGATCATGTCACATATTACATCATTCATGACATGGTCAGTGACATCACTGATGACATCACTGATGACATCTCAAATGACATCACTGATGACATCACTGATGACTACATCCAGTGACTGTATAATTCTGTAAAGTTAAAATATGTCTTACAAATTGAATAATGAGTGGATTTATAAGTGTCTGGATGAAGGATTTAGTAGGTGCATGACTGACTGTATGAGTGAGTGATTAAATGTGTCTCACAGAGTGCATGGGTTAGTGACTAAACTGTCTTAATTTGTGCATCATTATGTCTGTTGTTCAGTAAACTGCTGCATGTGTTGATCATTAGCTATATGATTAACTATATGGGTTATTGATTGGTTGCCCAAGTATTTGTATGGGAGACTGAGTGTGTGTGTTGGTGGTTGAGAGGTGTATGACTCTGTGCATACATGTGTGAGCAGTTGATTCACTAGATGTATGGCTTCAAAAGTGCATATAGAAACAACTGTATGGGCGGTTGACTGTGTGCATAAGTGTATTGGTGAGTGAATGGATATCTCAGTGCTACATGTCAAAGTAAGTACATATGTAAAACACAGTACATGTGACAGTTGACATATATAAATAACTGTGCATAAGAGCCAGTGAATGTGTGAGTGGCTGTATGGATCATTGTGAACTTGTATCAGGGATTGTATAAGAGAGTAAATATGTGTTAGTATATGTTTGAATAAGTAAGGTGTGTATAACTGTATAGTTGAGGAAATGGAGGTGTGATTGATTCTTTGCATGACTGACTAGGTGTGTGAGTAACTCCATGGATGAGTGACAGTCTGTGAGTGTATGTTTACACTGAGTGTATCTAAGGTTCTATTAGAGTCTGAAGAGGTTCATCATATTATCACATGAATGATGTCATCAGTGATGTGATCAGTAATGTCAAATGAGATGTCATCAGTGATGTCATTTGAGATGTCATCAGTGATGTCATCAGTGATGTCATTTGAGATGTCATCAGTGATGTCATCAGTGATGTCATTTGAGATGTCATCAGTGATGTCATCAGTGATGTCACTGACCATGTCATGAATGATGTAATATGTGACATGATCAGCAGTGGATTGCGGGTGCGCGATATATAGTTAGTACTACTAACTATATATGGAATTTCAATGGTTTTATGTGAGTAAAAAAAGGTTTTTTAAATGCTAATTCCTAACTAAGGGGTCGATTAGGATCGCGGATGGACTTGCGTCCGTCCGCGACCCCAGAGCAGGAGGGAACCTCCGCATGGCATGCGGAGTTCCCTCCTGTGCAATTAGGATGTGACCGCAAGGGTTGCGGTCACATCCTCTATTTTTAACATTGCGGCGGGTGGAGCTTCAAGCTGCACCCGCCGCAATGTTAAAAATGCACGCATTGCATTTGCATGCAGTAAGAGGCAGGCACCGCGCGGTGCCTGCCGCTTTCTGCATGCAAATGCACCCCCCATGTGAACCCCCCACCCCCCCTTCACCTAGGGGGCCCGCAACGGGCCCCCGCAGTGAAGTTCCGTATGCTTTTCCACGGCTGAAAACCCGCCGCGGAAAAGCATACTTTACAGGCCATCCTAATATGGTGGACGGTGTCTGACAGACACCATCACCATATTAGAGCTTTTCCGCCGCGGTTGTAAGCCAGCCGCAGCGGAAAAGCTGCGGACGGAAACCAGGACCCACCAGCCATCCTAATGTGGCGGTGGGTCTTTGGTCAGTCCGCTGCGGTTTTTCCGCATCCTCTGGGCCGGCGGTGCCTTCCGCCGGCCCCGAGGATGCGGAAAAACCGCGATCCTAATGACCCCCTATATATGGTCTTTAACCTATGGTTTTTTCAGTCAATTTTCAATGTTTTGTAAATGCTAATTCCTAACTATATATGGTCTATAACCTATGGTTTTTTTCAGTGAATATATATATATATATATATATATATATATATATATATATATATATATCCAAACAACCTGCTTCGCCCACAGCTTTTCAGACTTGCACCTTGGCTGGTGGGGGGAGCAGGTTGTCTATAAGACCAGATAATTTGTAGACCACGCCGTCCTCTGGGTGAGATACATCGACAACATTTTCTGTGTCTGGAATGGAACAGAGATCGAGGCACTGAAATTCGTTGAGGTTCTCAACTGCAATGATTTGAACCTACAGTTCACCAGCCAAACAGACACTAAAACTATTACATTTCTTGACCTCAAACTAGAAGTTAGAGACACCAAAATCAGCAGTAAACAATTCAGAAAAACAACGGCTGGTAACAGCTTGCACGCAAATAGTTGCCATCTGAAAAATCTCATTTGCAGCATTCCTTTTGGAGAATTGTTAAGGGCCAGATGGAACTGCAGTACCGAAGATGGTTACCAGGAAGAAAAAGTACAGATGACTGAAAGATTCCAGGCACGAGGATATAGTAAAACAATCATCAAAGATACCATCGCGACAGTAGACAAACTTAAAAGGGTTGAGCTAGTGTTTCCGACCATTAACACTGATACAGTTGAGAAAAAGGAACCATTAAGGTTCATAACAAAATACAATACTCATGCATGGGAAATAAGGAAAAGTCTTAAGAAATTCTGGGAGGTCTTAAGAAACGATGATGATTTGCGTGAACATGTAGGTGAGCACCCATCTCTTACATTTCGTAAACCTCTATCATTACGAGACTATCTATGTAGTAATATGATTCCAAGCTCAAATAAAACCAATGACATAAAGGGATTTTTTACATGCAATCAGTGCAAAGCATGTACATTCAGTTGCAGTCTCAAATGTATCAAAATCTGCAAAAATATGGCGCCCTTTACACTACAGAAATATGTTAATTGCAATACTGAATATGCAATATTTTCATTAAAGTGTCCTTGCGATAAATATTATATAGGGAGTACCATCCACAAAGGGAAAAAGAGAGTCTTTGAGCACCTAAGGGCAATCAACAAAAACAATAAAATGTATCCTGTTCCGAGACACTTTGAGGAATTCCGCAAAAGCAATCCGAATCTAGTGAGATTTGCTGTTATTTATTGTGTTCCATCAATTGTCAGGGGTGGTAATAGAACAGCTGAACTCAGGAGACTTGAATCTAAATTAATCATCAGATTCAATACACGGCCCCACATGGGCTGAATCTCGATGAAGAAATTTCTGTACATCTCTGAATTGCTTTTAACATTAACTGCTGCTATTTCATCTCCCATGATTTGTGCATCTGTGTTGCTGTTTTTTAAATGTTTGTATTTTATTTTATTTGTGCACCTTTTTTTGGTTTTAATCAAACCATCTCTATTTCTGACTTTTTTATAGATATTTTCACAGAGAAAAATTGAAAGCATGGGTATGTGCTCTATGATTGATGATTTATGAGAGAATAACATCACTGAATTGATGAATAAGATGTCGTCCATGATTTACTTTATGTACCTTTGTTACAATTTAGATTCACCCACTGGGGCACAACACATGACAATGATTACAATGCTAATATTATCAGGACTTAGAATGTTATTTTGAACAGTATATAAGATTGCCCACTTGGGCGTATATTTGGTTAATATGTGTACGACAGTAAAAGCACACTGTGAGTCAGCACTATAATTAAATCCATATAGCCTTCAAATTGACAAGCTGACATTTGATCGCCTGGAAGAACAATTCGCTTATCAAGTGACTGTGAGAGTATTGACATCTATTTCTGTTTCAATATGTGTTAGCAGTCCAGGATGACGGTGAGCATACTTTAAAATGCAGGCACAAGTGACGTGAGATCGTGGCTGGGTCCGTTAAATATTGCCACTTGGTTTATGTTGCCTTCATAAGCTTTAAATTGTATTAATTTTGCTTGCAACAACTGATGCACTATAATATGGGTTGTACACGTTTTTAGAACGACCGTTTGTTTATATGAAGATGCCGGCACAGTCACGTTGGATCGCGGTTGAATCCGCTATCTATGTAAATATGGCCACTTGGTTCTTGATGCTCTCTTAACACATGTATCATTTCCTGTTTGAAATTGATGATGAATTACAGCACTGTTTTCATTTATTTGAATTATGAGTTCAGATATCATGTTGAACTTTATTGAGATGGTTGTGGACACTGAAAATTTTTTCTATCTCCATGTCACATGATCGGCACTTCAGCACTTTATAACTAACGAAACAAACACATTTTATTGCCCATGATGAAGGAGTGTGTTTAACTCTAAAACGCGTAGGACGTAGTGTGGACTTGATAAATCGCACTTTGAATAGAGGCCGCGGCGCCAGTGTTTTTGTATTCCTGGATCGAAGGAAGCACGCATTGGTGAGTGTTTGGATTTGATGGGGGTGGCTACCCCTGACGTGAGCCCGCCGTGTCAGAGGCTCGGGACTAAGCCAACCTTGGTTTGTGGATAAAGATATATATATATATATATATATATATATATATATTCATTCAAAAAAACACCACCAATAGGATCCGCCAAGAAGCGCCTACCCACCATACCAATACAATCAACAAAGCCTTTTGTTATGGGCATGCCACGGTTACTCAAGATGCAAAATGAAGCGGAAGAATCAGGTCCAATGGGCCCCCACAGGGAACAAACGGAGATGACAACCAGGAAGCACAACCAGGCACGGGCAACTGACTAGTCTATTTGTTAACCTCAGACAAGAGACTTTCCTCATCACAAATGCGGGTATTGGAAAAAGGCCTTGATTTTGTACCAACGGCAACCCTTGACAAGTTTAAACTCAATTCCGAAGTCAATGAGTTTATCAGAAGGATATAGGAGAAATACATCCTAGTCTCCTGAAGACTTTTCACAATACCACCAATGAAAAAAAATCACCCAGAAAGGAGCTCGCCAATGACAGAAGCATAGTGATCAAACCAGCAGGCAAGGGGGAGCTATTGTCATTCAATCGACAGAGGCATAACGGAATGAATGCTTCCAGCTTCTCATGGATGAGAGAGAATACGAGTCTCTACAGACTGGCCCAACTGATCTCCTTAGAACAAGAACCAGCACTATAACTGAGCAGGCCTTGGCCAATGAATGGATATCACAAAAAGAGGGTGATTCCATAACCAACAAAACCCAAACTACACCATACTTCTTTATTATCCCTAAGATCCATAAGAACCTTGAGAACCCCGAGGTTGCCCAATAGTATCAAGGATAGGTTAAGTTCTGGAACCTTTATCAAGGTTCGCTGTTGCCTTCCTTAGAATCATTGCCCAGAACACAAGCACCTACCTCAAAGACACCTAAGATGTGTTACGTTTCTTAAGGGACACCCCTTTTGACCAAGGCACCAATCTTCTCCTGGGTCTCTACATCGAGAGTCTTTTCACAAGCCTTCTCCGCACTGAGACTCTCAACATAATTGAAGTAGTCCTCTTTGAAGTGGACTGGGAATACCAAACACTCATATAGTCATGCAGGGCTGTAAGTGGGTCCTGGGCAACAATTTCTTTGAGTTTGATGGTACCCTGTTTTTTGCAGAAGAATGGGACCAGCATGGGCAGCACTTATGCACCGAACATTGCTGGCCTATACAGCCATCATCTGGAGACACACAAGATTTTAAGCCTCTAAATCCCTACCTAAAAACATAACACTCTGGAAGAGGTACATTGACAACAGGCTGGTTATCTAGGAAGGTAACAACTTGACAGCTAAATAATGTTGGAGCTGCCGACCACACAAAACAAGATTTTGAATTTCGCATACACCTTAAGTAGCAAGGAACTAGTATTCCGAGACCTTAATTTAATAGCTAACGAGGCATCCTCAGAACCACTACTCATGAGAAACCAACAGAAAAAAAGTTCCTACTACTCTATGACAGTTACCATCTGCGCCACTTGAAGGAGACTCTCCCTTTTGGTCAATGTTTAAGACTGAGGAGGAACTGTTCAGATGTGAAGGATTACAAAGTACAAGCAGGCCATTTGGCAGCTGAACTGAGGCTAGAAAATGCCCACCAAGAATAGTTACACATGCTATGAAACGTGTACATAATAACAATAGAGAGGTTTTATTGTACCAGGACCCACCTAAAGAAAAAGAAGATAGGCCCATCTGCATTACCACTGTTAATAAAGCCTCAGTCAAAGTGAGTAAAATCATAAAAAAACATTGGTGGATTTTAATCTGCGGCTCCCTTAACTTTCCTAAACCCATGTTCTACCACACATGAGGACAAGTCTGAGGATCTTCCTAGTACATAACGCCTTAGTAAACTGATAATAAACACAAGACTGACACAGGGCACACTATCCCCAGTTGTTTGCCACTATCCGTGTGGTGGATACAGTGTATGTCACCTAACAAAATGTACCTAATCAGTATCCTTTAACAACACCATCACATGGGAACTGTGGAATTGTACAAACTGTAACACACAAAGAGTGGTATATTTGATCAGCTGTCCGTGTAACCTACATTATACAGGTATAACTGCTCGTAAGGTATAAACAAGAATAAGCGACCACGACAACAACAAAAATGCCGACTCACTATATATATATATATATATAAGAAACATACTGTGCAAGACTACCAATGGGTGGTTTTAGAAATTCTACAACATACAGTAAATTGTGAATATAGACTTTTTGAAAAAGAACAGCGCTGGGTGTTCAAACTCAAAACACATGCAGCGAGCCTGAATGATAATATCCCTTGGGTTCATTTAACGGCATCATTCCAACCACCACTGATTACACCTTTCTGTTTGTGTCCTTTTCAACACTACATTAACGAGTGCATATCTAACACTTATCTGGAGAGGCTTTGTCCCCAATATTGTAAAGCCCCCATGGGTGAAGCCTGGTTGTTATGTAACCACTCACTTACAATAAATATTCCAATTGCACTTCCTGGCCAAATCTCTTAGAATTAAGATCTCTAAATAGATGATAAAAGGTACGGGTATATGTGGCTATCCATAACCATTTTGTCTCTTTTTATTTATCCATCATTATGTTTATAGATACAGGGATACCTCATCTATTTACCAGGAAGTGGTTCCAGTTGCAGCCACCTTCTTAGTTGGTGTGCGACCAGCCTTTCTGCAACAATACGCGATGCAGCAAGGATGCACTGTCTACTTTAGCACAAGGTATTTAGCCAGCGCACGGCAATGAGATTGGTAATATACAGGACTCGGTGCATTTTGTCCTTAGGTGATTGGACGAGGGGACGCTTTGGAGTCAGGACTACGGCTTGAAAGATGTAGACCACAAGAAGGGCTGGTACATTATAACCCATACTTTCTAGCTCTCTTCCTGTTTTTTAAACATACCGCCAGGAGGATGTATTCAAAAGTATCATTGACCTACCAGGCAAATATTTTTAACCTTCACCCAAAACCCCTAACACTCCGGGTTTTCTCTCATCATTTAGAGTATACACCTCAGTGCTCCTGCGTAATCCGTATGTCGCAGCACGCCCGTTCCACAACGGAGGGAGGAGCAGGTGGTAAGTAACCCTCCCCTAGACAAATAGAGTGATCTCATCACTGTGTGGGTAAGGTTTATAGATGATATTTTTGTAACCTGTAAGGGAAAAAGAGAATTAGCTGAGTTATCTGTTACTGATATTAATTTGAATGATTTAAATGTAAAATGTATCAGTAACATAAGTGAAACTGAGGCAGGGTTTCCAGATGTTAAGATAAAGGTGGAAAACCATAAACTTGTAACAACACTTTTCAGGTAACTGAGCACTGGCAAAAGTATCCTTCAGGCTGGCAGCTTTCACTCCAATCCTCTAAAGGAGAGCATCCCCTACCGAGAGTCAATAGGATATGCAGCACTACCAATGGCTTCAGGGAAGTACAGAGGGATATGGTTAGCAGATTTAGACAGAGGTGCTACAATAATGAAACATTAGATAATGCATGCAGTAAGATTATTTAAAAGATAAAGAAGTACCACAGCCAAGAATGAGCAAATATTTATTACAACATATCACTCCTCCTACCAGCGAGTTTGAATGACATTAAGCAAACACTGGCACCTCCTCAGCAGTGATCCTGTTATCGAGGAAAATCTCTCCATGCGACCTCTTCTTACCTTTAGGAAGGCAAATTACAAAAGAGACAATTTAGTAAGAAGTTGCATCAGAATTGAGAAAGGCACATGACTCAAACCTAAAGATGGGTGTACCAGATGCAGTAAATGTAAAGCAGGTAATAATGAGAACATTTAACAGAAACAAACATGTTTGGTGAAGAAGTACATATAATCAAAGGTCACTATACCTGCAAGAGTGAGTTTGTCGTCTATATTCTTAAGTGCAGTTGCCCTAAAATCTATGTAGACACGATGATCCTAAAGTATTTGAGGGCTATCAAGAATGATGACACCTCCTAACCAGTAGCCAGGCATTACCATCTAAGTAATCGGGGAGATGAGAAGGATCTCAATTCCAGTATGATTGATGGGATATACAAAATGGAGAGAGGTGGCAACCAGGAAAGTAATTTAAGAATAATGGAATCCAAGGACATACTATCCCTAGATAGCAACGACCCGAAGGTATTGAATTGTGATGAAGAAATGCATGTACATTTATAATGTTCTGCGATCTGCAGCTAAAGAGAGTTGATGCTATAACTTGTATGAACCTTTTTAATTGAATGAGTAGTATGCTCTTTCAGTCTGAAGCTGGGGTTAAGTAGTTTTGCTTGATTTGACATGATGTTTTATGTGTGTTTTTTCAACAAAGCAGGCACAGCAGTTATGAGTACTTTGTGGAAGTAAAGGAGCTAATATTATCTATGGCAGGCCATTTGTGGCCTTTACGATATCAGAGATCTGAGGTAGCTGCTGTGCCACCGTAGGAACTGACATATTTGAGGATGAAGTAACTTGGGTTGTGGTTCGGTCATGTTACCTAATTGTTGGTAGTACTACAAGTTAGGCAGCCCACTTGAATAACAGCTGTTTTAAAATAAATGTATGTGAGCAGTAAAACTGGTGTCCACCCCCGATCTTTGGAATTGGAGGATTCAAAGGGATTGTGAACATGTGAACAAGGACGCCTTTTTGTCCGAAACGCGTCATAAAGCTGTGCAAATAAAGACCTGAATTTGCCACAAACAAAATACCGGAGTCCGTGACTCTCTCTCCGCCGGCTGGGAAGTGGGGAGAGCCCAAAAACCTGTTCGATATATATATATATATACACACACACACACACACACACACACAAACATATATATATCCAACCAAGAGTTGCTCACCATTGAGACGCCACTCCCGGCATGTATTTCCCTCATATTATTGGCAGCTTATAGAGTTTGCTGCATCACTATTCCAGCTTGCACAAGTTCGCCAAACGTGTTTCGGGCTCTCCTAAGCCCTTACGTACTGGCGTAGTCACAGGAAACAGTAGCAAACTTATCACCGCACTTGCAGTCATTTTATGTCCCTCCTCTGTGGGCATATGCATTAGTGGCATTCTGGTCTTTAGAGTTCATACTATAATCCAAGTGGATGGTGTTGTTCTCTGAAGTGTCTTCAATTTCCACAGTGGGTTGCTACAATCATGTAAGGCTGTAAACTCTGTTTATTTCTGCCATTTCGCATCGGCATGCATACAGGTGATCCGGGCCTCAATGTCCTATAATGCACTATTTTTCCATTTCCGTTATACAAGTCTTTTATGGCCTTTATCATAGCCCAATTTGGTGTTGTCTCGTGGGTAGCCGCTATTAGTTGTTTTTTTTTTGGAGGCTGAGCTACTCCCCTCGCCAGCCGCTAATTTTCCATTTTGCACAAACATCTGTGGATGTCCCTCATATGGTCGAGGCACCCCTGACTCCATAGTCTGCGCCCTTTCAGGACGACAGATGCTGGCAGGGGGAGTTCAGGCACGCGAAAATATCCCACAACACAGTTCCACCAGGCGGCTGAACACGAAGGCGGATACTTCCGTTGACGGCGGGTGGATCCGTCATGTTACCCAACAACTTCGAGAGGCGGAGCACTCCGGGGATCTCAAGAAACGGTTTATTATCGCAAATGCATGTCGGTATGGTACCTTCTTCAGTGCTAAAACCATTTAAAATTTCGCTCAGCTTTGAGTCACTACTTATAAACACTCCATTGGTGGGACAAGAGCCAATCATATATATATATTTTCCAATAACAACGCAATCTCAGCTGGTGCCGGCTTGTCGGTTGAAATTAACCTGTAATCATTTTTTAATAATATTTATATATAGAGAGAGAGATAGATAGATAAATACATAAGTAGACAGACTGATAGTGTTCAGTTAAAAAAACAAAGGCTATTAACGTATCCTTTGAAATGCTCAAGTTATGATTAAGATCGCAATCCATAACACACATAAAAGCCATGCAGACCATATCACGCACATCAAATGCAGTGCTCATTTATGTGACAGATGCAATTACAAATGTTGTAAATGTTCTTACAGATGAGATAATATATGATAGTACTCTTAACACCATGAAAGAGATGACTGCGAATACAGTATTACTTCAAGGTATGAAAAGGCATTGTTATTTAATTACATTTGGCATTTAGGTGTTGTTAATTGTTGATATAAATAGGGTGGGGATCACGAGCATTGCATTTGTTGTGCAAATTATGGCTTGCAAGGCTTTTGCAGTAGTTACGGATTGCGATCCTAACCTCAACTCGAGAATGTCAGGTTTTTTTTAGGTCTCGACCTACAGCATTGCTTTAGCAATGCATGCTTGTCGAGATTCTAGTAAGGGCTTTCAAAAGTCTACCCAAACTGCTGCAGATCGGGTACAGTTCATGTGAGCCAGGCGCGTGCACATCGCACACCCACACCACTGCCAGCCACATCCCACACCATTTGTCTGAGCCTCCCCCGACCCACCAGGTAATGCCGAGAGCACTTTCAGTTTCCCACCTCCTCCCCTCCCCCGTCAGCTCCAAGGAGCCTTGTAGCCGTGTCCACTCAGCATTTGTTCACAGCCATCCCGGGCTCAAGCTCTCCTTTCCTCCTTTTGTTAATTTGACCTCTGCAAGCTCAAGTTACTTTGCCCTGCCCACCAATTCCGCCCACCGCATCTCCAAACACAGATATACTGCTGTAGGCCTATTTCGCACTTCAATGCCCCGGGCTTAATTAAGCCTACACAGCTCACCTCGCCTCCATTGCGGGCCTGGCACACACTATTTGGCATGTCTCTCTCTTACTTGTAGCGGCGGCTTTTGAATTTTTATCTGCGTTCCCGTTTCACTTTCGCTGCCTGCCACTATTTCCGCCGCCAGTTTATCGCGGTACGCCTTCTGTGGAGTTTTCCGCCCTGGGCTCGAGTTTCACTGCACTGCCATCTAACTCCACCCACTGATTCTTCGAGTGCGGACACACCGTTGTAGGCCTCTTGCTTCAAATCTCTCCATGACATTTGCATGTGTTGATGTGAACATGACTATTCTCGTCCCATACTTATAATCAGTTCGCAGGCATTGGTGTTAGATGCAAGCCTGCACGTAATAAATAAGATTTAGAACCTCACACGCATTTGGATAGAATTTGATCCTAATATTCTTCCCATTCTTTAGTGGTAGGGTATTCTACACTTTTACGGATTTTAAAAGCACCTCTGACAGTATTTTTACTGTTGAGTTTGTTTTACTATTGACTCAGCATTTTTGCAGGTCAATCGGGCACCATCCAGCGACTGTCCCAACGCGCCCCCCACCTGCACATCATGACGGCTGGGTACCTAATTACTTTTCCGCCCAGTGCTCTGTTTACAATGCGGTGAACGGATGCACTTTGAAGTAAAAGTAATTATTTGCTGTTTCTCTTCGAGCCTGGTTGCTGCGCGACCTCGCATTACTTAAAGGTCATATTCTTCCACATAGTTCTGTCACTTTTTTTTTAGGAACCATCAATCCCGAGGCTGTGTGTGCCTCAATGACTGCGTCTTTTTCTTAAAAGGTAAACAGTGTTACGTTTTCATTTTTTTGTAACTTTCTAAACTGAGTACCTCGTAGTTGGGAGTGGTGGTACATAATTGGTCCTTTTTGTTTTGTCTTTATGATATACAGTCATTTAGAACCTCATAAATAATTTTGGCCCATATAATTCTACAAAGTGATTTAAAGATTCACACATCTACATGGAGAATTTTTGTGTATAAATACATTGCCTCCACTTGACATAGCTCTACATTGTTCATGGCATCATGTTTAATAATTTTTTTGTTCTGCCTTGGTTTTGCCTCCGCCCTGTCTGCTGGCTCAGTATGAAAGGGGCGCTGCATGAAAGACAGAGCCTCCTCCACACACGCTCAAGCACAAAGCCAGCTGGGCACTCCAAAGGTTACATGCAGGAGGTTCTGGAGGCATGGGCCTGCAAGCATGCCACCCGAGTCTGCCGGGCACAGACTCTGTCTATAACCTGTCACCTCTGTGGGAGGAGGACAGGCCAGTGGGTAATTTCGGAGGCCAATTCCTACTACCAGAGCCAACTGGGCACTGCCAAACACCGTGCCTTGCAGATTTTAGCATCTAAGGCACTGTCAAAAAGGCATTGCCAGAGGTCTCTCAAATCTTGGGTCAGAAGGTGGTTGTATTGCAGGCTCAAAGGCCACATCCTAAACAATGAAGGCCACAGTACAGGCACATTCCAAGTAATTTTAAACTATATAACCACAGACCTCGAAAACGCACTGGCGTATATTGTGAGTTAACATTACTACAATCATAAACAAGCATTTACAATGCAATGGTCTCGGCATTATTAAAGGTAGAGCTATTGGCATTGCTCCTGACTTTTTTTTAGATCATAAATAAATGGCATTGTCATTTACATTGCCAATAGCTTAATTGTTTGCATCTGCGAGACCTATTGCATTAGCACCCACACACAGAGTAAGAAGTAGAGTGAGTAGTTGATAGTGAGTAGGAGAGAGTTATTAGTAAAGAGAGTATTAGAGAGTGAGTAGTAAAAAGTGAAAGAGTGAGTATTATATAGTGAGAGAGTGAGGCAAGATATACGTCCCTTTTAGGTTTATATTAAACACAATCGTTTTCTCAAGCACAGTGCAAGTGCTATACAGGTGAAACCTAAAATGAGTACCAGGCATTAGCAAACGATCACCTGAATGGAAATGTACAGATTTGTTTAATCCTGCACTTTGGCCCTGATAAATTTGGTGGAAACCGGATATTGTAAAATATTCAAAATATATATGTTCAGAAACCGACGCACTTACTGCCCTCAACACTCTGCCCTCTGCCCTCAACACTCTGCCCTCAACACTCTGCACTCAACACTCTGCCCTCAACACTCTGCCCTCTGCCCTCAACACTCTGCCCTCAACACTCTGCCCTCAACACTCTGCCCTCAACACTCTGCCCTCTGCCCTCAACACTCTGCCCTCAACACTCTGTCATCAGATCTGTGCGAATAATAACAGCTGTGAGCCCGTGCCTGAGGTGCATCATCGGAGCTGTGTGAATAATAACTGCGTCAGCCCCGTGCCTGAGGTGCATCATCGGAGCTGTCTGAATAATAACAGCTGTGAGCCCCGTGCCTGAGGTGCTTCTGGCAGACTTAGGGGCTGGGTGAGCTTGATCCTCTGAGAAGGTATTGCGGGGTTTACTAGTACGGCTTCCACTACGTTTTCAAGGCGGAAGGCTTGTTTTAACTCAGCTACATATTGTTACTAGTATGATAGGCACTGTAGGGTAATTCCATGTATGACAGCAGCTATGAGCTATGCTCATATGAATTCGACTCCACAGTGGTCATTGATGCTTGGTTGATGGAATGAATGAATAAAGAACAACACGTGGGGTGCTGAGCCCAGTGCTGACTGCACGGCTTCTAGTATTACTGTACCTGTAGCTGTGACTGCATCGTCACAGACTTGACCACCACTCCCTTAGCATAATTGCTGATCCCTGGGCGTGGTTACAGCGTCAAAGGAGTGAATGCAGCCCCTCATGTTCGGCTCAATCTCCCTGGAGACGTGACTGCAGGTCCCCAAGTATGACTACAGCTCTAGCTGTCATCCCAAACCCCTGAGGGCAAAATGCAGCTCCCCGAGGCTGGCTTTATGGTCACGTGTGTCTGCAGGTCCCTATGCTCCTTATGTGTAATTGTAGCTTCTCCAGTGTGTTTTGCAGTGTAGTGTAACACGGCCCACTGCAGCACCACTGGAGTAGCTACATCCCCGCAAGCACAACTGCAGCTCCTCGCGTCTGTTTCCAGCAACTTAGATGTGACTTCAGCAACTCAAATGCAACTGCAGCTCACTGACAGGGAGGGTGCAGCTCTCAAGCATCACTGCATCTGCACTCAAGGGCATAGGGAAGCCCTGCTTTGCCTTCTTAAGAGGGCAGTTTAGATTGATTCACGGCCCTTCTTAACTGTAGCTCTGGCTGGCCGGTCATTGCAAGGCAAAAGGAAAGATCTATACATTCTGGAAGAATAAATAAGCACAACTGTGGGATGGAGAAGTGGTAGAGGAGTTACTTAAAATGGTACAGAATAGTAGAGAAATCTTTTGAATATAAAAGAAAAAATAAGTTAGAGGCAAATACAATGAAAACTTGAAGGACGGAAAGAAGAATGCAAATAGGAAAAGAAAGAAGGAAAGTGAAAAGGAAGTAGGATGGAATATAGGCACAATAGAAGAATGCAAAGAAGGAGAAAAGGATGGAAAGGGGAAAGGCGCTCCTCCGTACAGCACATGGACTCCAATTACATCTGGGTTTCCCCCTCCCGCTATCCTCATTTCTCCTCGGTTAAAGGGGCGGGGTGGGCTTCCGAGTAATGTGGAGGAGGCTGGAGGGTTGCAGTGCCAGGCACTGGTGAGCGCTACACCCACGGCTGGGCTCGGGGTGACTCGGGGTGTAGGGCTGTGGGGGGGGGGGTTTTAGGCGCTATACAGGGAGCAAAGACTGCGCGTTAGGCAAGGGGGGGCGGTGATATGAAGGACACACTGGGAGGCGGGTAGGGGATGTTCATGCGTTTGGATACAGCGCAGACTTTACCCGAAGGTGTCAAAGGCTTCACAATAGGAACAGAAATAATACACGGGGAGAACATTACAAGTGAACAATTACAAAAGCAAAAGTTAAGTTAGATGAGGCAAAAGTGAAAATTATGAGACGCAGTTCTCGTACACCTTCCAATGAGGGTGAGAAGGATACTACAAGGACTGGGCAAATGAAGTGCCAGTCAAATGTAACAACAGTAAATTGGTTACTCACACAAGATTCCGCACATTTACAGCAGCTGACCGGAAAAGTAGGTCGACAATATTAAATAAAAATACAAGATGGGGTGGGCAAAAGGGGTGCTGTTCTGATCACGGCGAAAAATGGCCTGCCGTTCTTTATTCCAACATTGGTGCCCAGTTCTTTCCCCCAGGTTCTATGAAAGCGCCATATTTGACATATAACTTCTTTCCAAGTAAGTTTTGTGGGAAGACTTTAAACCTGTCCTGGTTTTTCGGCCTTCAGCTACACGGATGCTGGGACTTGTAGTTACACAAACACACTGTATATGTGTCCTACAAGCCCAAGAATGCTAATGTCGCTGGTTTAGAAGCCCGGACGGCAGCAAGTCACAGCTTTGTTATTACCTTTAGTACCTCTGACATTTTGCAACGTGAAAGTGTCGGGTACGACAGCACAAAAGAAATGCACGCGCAACAAATGCACCCACAATATCGGTGTATGGCATTACCTCGTTCCTCTCGCTTATTTCCATTACGCAGTGAGACCCTTGTGCCTCGTAGACACACCCATATAAAATGTTTATGCCCCCTTCACATCCCCTGTTCTTTTGTGTCCGGTGGTTTTAATTAGAGCTGGTTCTTAATTTTATCGGCTCCTTTTCTCCTGCAACATTTTCTCCCGGCCTGGAACTTTAATTATTCTGCCTGCATGCATTCCTCTCCTGAGTGCTTTTTTGAGCCGGGTGGAGAACACGGAGCAGTGCTCTGATTCTGGTGCGGAAAAAAGTTCGGGAAACGGCTGGACAGTGAGGCCTGACCCAGAGGGACTTCTCTTGCAATGGAGCTTCCTGGGGGCATCGGGGCTCTTCAGAGTGGTGCTCTGTTTGTCGCTCTGACAGGATGGCGCACGTAATTGGTCGCACACACACCCAGCAAATGCTGTTTACAAGTCCACCCCGAGTCTGTTTCACCCCTTTTAGCAAAGAATCTACGGGACGGAGGAGAGCTGCGGGCGGAGGGAGGGGGGTAGCGGGACAGAGGAGAGCTGCGGGGGGAGGGAGGGGGGGAGCGGGACAGAAGAGAGCTGCGGGCGGAGGGACGGAGGAGAGCTGCGGGCGGAGGGAGGGGGACGAGCAGAGCAGCTCTGGAAACCACCACCGTCTTTCTCCGAGTCAAAGCAGAAATGCCTCGGAGAAAGCATGGTCATTTTCGCATTCGGGGGCGTGTGTTTTGTTGTTCTGAGTGACGGGTGACGTCACTGGCGAAAGAACAGCAAAATGTACGCCCCCAAATCCGAAAAAGACGGAGCCTATTCGGAGGGACGGCTCTCTCCTCTAATGGCTGGCCTCCGTTTAGGAAGCCAGCCAATGGGAGAGAGGCAAAAACAGAGGCGGGACAAATAGTCCACACTAAGAAACATTAAATCTTGGTACTTCCGGTTCTGCCTTCGGCAGACCGGATATTACCTCGACCTAAAAATCCTTTTGAAAACTCCAATTACCTCGCCTGCCTTGTGGTGTAGGCAAGCAGTTGTGTTAAATGTTATTATTTTCTGGTAGAAAGACTAATAATAATCAATGTAATCAAAAAACCTCTAATTAATGGTATGGTTATAATCCCAAAATGAAAACAAACATTGGCAATTCCGATAGATATACTTTATAAATGAAAGGGTCTATTCAGTCATTGATGGGTTTAGGCACGCAGAGTGCATTTATGATAATTTACTATCACTCATCCTTGTTTTTTCTTTCTTTTCAGTGTGATTCCACTGACAACAGTTGTGCACTAGTCCTACCAGAGCACAATTGCCGTTTTATTTTGTCTGTCTTTACAGTGTGATTCCACTGACAACAGTTGTGCACTAGTCATACCAGACCACAATTGCTGTTTTATTTTTCTTTCTTTTCAGTATGATTCCACTGACAGCACATCTACCATTCTGCGCTTCCTGGCAATGGGTCAATGTGATAGTTATTCAGTACTTGTGTGTTCGTACCCACACCCACGCACACCCCCCACACACCCCCACACACAACCCCCCACACACACAACCCCCTCACACCCACACAAACTCACCCCCACACACACAACCCCCCACACACAATCCCATACACACACAACCCCACACACACCCACACACACACAACCCCCACACACAACCCCCCACACCCCCTCCACACACACACAACCCCCCACACATAACCCCACACACACAACACCACACACACACAACCCCCCACACACAACACCACACACACACAACCCTTCCACACACACAACCCCACACACACACAACCCCACACACACACACAATCCCCCCCACACACAACCTCACACACATACAACCCCAATCACACAACCACCCACACACAACCACACACACAACCACAAGCACACACACAAGCACACACACAACCCCACACACACACACAATCCCCCCCACACACACAACCCACCCCACACACACAACCCCCCCACACACACACAAACCCTCCCACACACACAACACCCCCACACACACCACACGCCCATACACACCCACCCCCACACACACCCCCACACACAAACCCCCCCCACACACAACCCCTGCGCCACAGGTTGCCATTCCTACTGCACATGTGCAAGTCGGTTTTGGCCACAGGGCCTTGCCTGTTTCAAAATCCTGTTTGTGTCTTTAAAAACATGTTAAGAGTTCACTGACCTGTCTTGGGGTTCGCTGATTCTCACAAACTCCTTTATCTTTGTTGGACATCCGTGGCATTCAGGACTCTGTGCCGGGTCCACATACCTCACAGTATATCCAACAAGAGTTCAGAAACCCTTACCAAGGACTTGTAGACCTTTAACTGCTGTATTTAGACCGTGGATACAATGCTGGGGACCACAAACCCATCGTGAAGTACAACAACTCACCACAAAATAAACAATGTTTTTCTTTTTTTTGTTTTTGTTTTTGTACCACAAAGTGAGGGTCCCTTTGGGGCCTGCGGCTTGATTCAGGGATTGGGAAATGCTACCTCTGCCACCTTATGTCTCCTTCATTTTTCATGTAATGGCTCTGCAAACTTTTTATTCAATTTATAACCAGCCAATGAGAGAGCTTCGGGTCCATAAACCCAATTTTGGCATTTAATTCCCTTTTAAAATGTGGGTCCACAGACCCAAAACCTTTACACCGAAGCAACCAATTCTACTTTCATGCTAAGTTTGAATTATATTTTCCAACTAAATTAATTTGTCCAATGCTTTGGGGATGATTCTTTCTCATGTTACAGTGGACCAGAACCAGGGTTTCTAGTTTCATTCTAAACTGTCTTTAAATGTTCAGGTCAATCATCCGTCCTTGAAATGTTGTTGCTTCTTTAGCCGGTTGAAAAAAACTGTCTGTCAGTCAACAATCATCCTTTAATGGTACAGACTACAATTCTTAGCTGCTTGGACTACGGCAATTCCCTTCTTATGGGATTTTCTGTGTGATTGATGAAGCGGCTCCAACGTGTCCAGAATAGGTCTCCAAACTGCTCTTTTAGCTTCCAAGATGCTCTTCTGCTGCACTACACTTTTGCATTGGCTGTCAATCCCCATAAGGATTGTCTTTAAGTCATTATGATTAGTTTCTAAACCATTTCATAAACGAGGCCCCACCTATGTACAACATAGGTATGTCATTAGATACTCACATGACCACATCGCGCTTGGCGTGCTAACGTTTGTGTGAATCCTCGAGTCAAAACTTGTATGATGGGAGGCCGAGTTTTCTCTATCAAGGCTGCAAAAGTCAGGAATTTGTTCCAGCTGAATCTGCTCTTCATACCGGAGATCCTCCCTTTCAGAAAGTCCCTAAAACATGGCTTCATACCCACAATGGAAACTTTGTTTAATAGATCTTCCTCCTAGAGTCTTCAAACAGTATATCACCAGGTGGTCATCAGATCCAGGACAACTTCATAGGCAACATAATGCTTTATTGGGTCATCTTACATTACATTACAAATCCTCAGCAAGAATATTAACCAGCGGTTCCTAATAGCCATCTGCTTTCTCAAATCTTCATAACCGTCACAAGTGTATGCTTGCCAATTGTTTGGGATAAAGTATAATCTTATGAAGCAACACAACACTCAAAGTAAAAGTGAACTTGTTACAGATGTATGTCATCAATTTGGCCCCATAATATTATGTTAGATATAGTCCTTGTATTTTTCATTTAATTTTCCAGTCTTCATTCATGCAGTTAATATAGTTCATATAATTATTAGTTAAATATAACCAACAGATCTTCTAAATAACAAGTCTTCATACAAACTGTTGTTTCAGGTTTCACTTCTTTGATTGCATCACCAAAAATATTTACATTGAATTACATTATTGTAATTGTTCATCCCAACTGTTGGTGTGTTTGGGCTTTTAATCAATTGATCCCCTAAAACACTATAGGGCCTATGAACATTCTGACCATTATTACAATTACTTCAGATTATTCCAGAATCTTGAGAGGTTCTATTGATGTATTGATGCAGTCATCCTAACAACATCCTACCAAAGTGTGCTTTTTTAGCTCTTCTTATATGTGAGGCCATTGAATAACTGTGTTTTCCCCAAATGCATTGCCTGCACTCACAAAAAAATTCATAATACAGGTAAATGAGACCCGCATGAAAACCTGCTATAATGGATAGAAATAAATACGTGATTTGGCCACATAAAACGTGCATTTTATTGGAAACGTTAACAAAAAAAATATAACAATTAAGCATGTAAATGTCTGCCATATCAGGTGTCAAAATATCTTACGGGGCAAGCTATGTATAAAAAAATGCATTACGGGGCAGGCCCGGACTGGTGAGTCCGGGCACCGGGCAATCCCCCGGTCGGCTGGAGGGTTTTGGGGGCCGGTTTTGTGTCCGGGGGCCGGTTTTGTGTCCGGGGGCAGATTTTGCCCCGGGCCCCAGCAGCGTGCGTCACTCACTTTCGCACTCGCAGTCACTGTCTCGCACAACTGACTCTGTATAATGCATGCCCTGCAGGCCTGCAGGAACACTCCCCCCCCCCCCCCCCCCCCCCAGCGCCGCCACAAGCAAGCACTGCAAGCCTAATTGTTGTCAAGTTGCAAGCAAGCAACCACCGGGTCCGAGTCCGACCGTAACCGTTACGTTACAAGTGTAAACACTGTAAACACATGACATAATAAACAAATGGATTATGGAGGAGGAGGGGGGCGGTGCCTGTGCTCAGCGTGCAGAATAATGCCTGCCCGCGCGGCGCGCCTCTCTAGGGTGCGGCACTAATTCTCCTCCTTCCCGGAGTTCCCGCATGCGCATTGGCAATTTACTGCGCGTGACGAGTCACGAGAGGAGAGCAGTCCAGTCGGTGCGCACGGAGTCGGAGTCCCGCCAGGCCCATAAATTAATTTTATTCTAGAGTGGGTGGCTGGCTACTGGCAGTGGACTGGCTACTAGCGCCGGCGCCGCCTAGCCCAACCCCCCTGTGTCTCTGCCACAGTGCCTGCCTGTGCCACCGTCCGGGACCGTGACCGACACACTGACCAACAGCAGTCAGCAGACACTGGACGGCAGCCAGGCCTGAGTGAGGTGAGTGACTGAGTCAGTTTAATTTCTGCCCGGCCCCCGAGGAAGTAAAGAAGCGCGCTGCGCTGCTTGCTTCTCCTCCAGCGCAGCCAGCGCTACGTGACCAGGCCCTGGTGGCAGCAGTGGACGTGACTGACACTGACTGTTGTACCTGCATAGCTGCCAAGGTTTCAGATTGCTTATGTGTGACATTTTCATAATTTTAGTGTAATTATGAGTGACAGCATCTATGAGTGACACTTTCTCGCGAGCAAAAATAAAGCAATGAAGGTAAAGGAAACATATAAATATCAGAAATCACACCCATTTGAGCAATGAGAAACTCTAGGAGATTTTAAAACATGCTGCAAAACACCAGAAACATAGCTGCCAGAAACATAGCTGCCAGGTTTGCAAACTACTTAAGTGTGACATTTTGGTGGCTGTCTGATCTTAACATAACGAGTGCCTGTCAGGCTGGCCTTAGCACAGTGACAGACACTCATCCCGTGTTAGAAAAGGGAGGGGGGGTGCCACTGCACACATTTTTATATAAACTAGAAATCACAAATGGCCTACATGTGAACATCTCTCTACAGACAGGCCAAAGCTTGGATAGCGTAAACACCTTAATTTGACCAATTGTGGGAAGCTCTCTGTGCCTTCAGCCTCCCAGCTCTCTATCATGTCCCATAATAGTCACTCACAAGCTTTAACTAGCTCAGACACCTATAACCAACCGAGTGCACTGTAGTAGATTCATATCGGTTTCATGAAAACACTGCAGAAACAACATCGTATGGAAAATGCAAATACTTTTAGGGAAATTAAAATAAAGTCAAAATTGTTTTAACGGTTTGGATTTTCTTATAATGTGTCACCCTGGGTCACGGTACCCAGGTGAAACATAGGTAAAAAAATTACCAAGCCCAAATCTATGTATCTTTTCTTCTGTCACACCAACCCCAATGCCGGGGCTGTCTCAAACGTCACGTGGGAGTCTTGTTTTTGCCAATGATGGCAGGTTTGCACAGCAGCTTCGGGGTAGCCGATTCCGGCATAGGTGATCTGTCTGAGAATCTGTCATGGACGAGATAGCTCTGTGTACTCTGACATACACATACACAAAGGCCTAGCCCTACGGGGTGCGTAGGTAATGTGAGCACGAGCAGGATAAACAAATATCACAGAATTTAAACAATAATCTAACAAATCTTACATGTTGGAGTGCAACAACATACAGTAAAATGTGTCGTTATTATTAAATCAGAGGTTGTAATTAAAAGATTGCTCGATGCCCAGATAGAAATCTTGTGCCGGTCGAAGCGTGGTTGTGGAGTGCACACACTCCTAAATCCGGTATTGGTGAAGCGCTAACTACTCACCCTAAAGGGGCGCTGAGCTGCTGCTGGAGCCTGGAATCGAACCATGAGCCCAGTGCTCCGGGGTTTATTACCATTTTAATTAATTGTTGTTTTAACACTTGTGTAAGAATGTATTTTCCCACATATTTTAAAATAATATTGCATTTTGTATTGTAACGGTTTTTACTAACTATACAATAAAAGAATTTACAGTGCTCCGGAGTCAGCCGCCCTGGCCGCTGACTCCACAGTCGCATCACTTGGTACCAAGCTTGTAATAAGCATCCCATAAATATCTT